>NC_091489.1:21313357-22766007 GCF_947461875.1 Haliaeetus albicilla
GCTGTGTCGTTAGAGGTAACATTCTCAAAAGTCAGAGGAGCTGTCCTCACAGGTGGAAACAGGAAGGCCACAGAGCTTCATTATAGATCCTGTACTCTCCACATAAAGATAAGAGAGATTTGAAATTTCAAGCACCCTCTTCATTCCAGGGCAGGTGAAACCTGAGTCACTTTTGGTTCTGTTGTGGAAGCTGTCACGTAGTGAGGCTCACAGAGTTGAATTAGCCGTGATGTTTTTGTGCCTCTTATGTTGGTTAATTTTTAGACTCTGAGCTGTGCAATAGGCGGGATCTCGGTGGTTCACAGAGGCTTTTCTTGTAATGGGAGACTTGACTTGAAGTGGGCCCCTTTTAATTCTGGCAGTAGGCGTCTGGCATATAGTGCTACATAACTGCACACTTATGTAATATAGTTTTCGTATTTTAATGGCTTTTGAGCAAACTGTGTAAATGTGAAAACATTACTTTTTCTTTCAGTACTATTTGGCTGTGGGAATTTAATCAAAGTATTGCAAAACAGGAAAAAATACTTTGCTGTTCTTTAGTAGCAAAGCTCGTAAACATGTAAAGAAGTAGGAGAGTTCATCGCATCCAGCTCTTGGACTAAAGAGAGCTGGATGTAGAAGTTTGTGTCTGCTCCACATGTATGCTGTACTGTCTGAGCTGACAAGTCATAAACCAGCTGTGATCCCAAAACTGTGTTGTGCTGCTGACTCTGAGGCTGAACTTAGGTCTAGAAGGATCTGTGAGTTTTCATACTTGTTTGTTCCTGTTGCATTTTGTACACTCTCTTTCTATATTTTCAAGAACTAGCTGTTCTCCAGAAACTTCAAGCTAGCAAAACAATGGCTTTCAGGTTAGGAACAGAACAGCATTAAAGAGTAGAAACTGTGTAAGCTGAAGAATGCAAATGGGGAGCAGTGTAGGGAACAAAACCAAGATGGTCATGGAGGGTGTAACTATTGCATAGACTTTTTTTTTTAACTGCTTGAACGGGGTGGGGAGGGAGGCATTTATAGGTGACCTACAGTCCTTCCCTATTCCCCTTCTTGTCCTCTCTTGCTGAATGCTTTTAGTGATCAAAGATGGTATTAGTAATTTTGATAAAGAATGTCTGCACACTACATGATTTAAATAATATAGTGTATGAACATCATACAGCATGACTGAATGTCAAATAAGAATTTAGCAGTAAAAGTACTTTCAAATTAAGTAATGGTTAATTGGTCTTATTCAAGTTATCAAGTCTCACTGGACTCAGTGTAAAGGCCAACTAAGTTACAAGAATAATGAGTGATGTGATTTTATGAAGGTTTGGAAAATCAAGCTTATAACTGTTTGAATGAAATAATAAACCTCTCAACTCTTGTAATGCATATAAATCAACTGTGATTTGACGGGGGGAAGAGCTACAGTATAATGTATCTGTCTGTTATCAAGTCTTCCCTCTTTAATATCTTATTTCTGCTTTGTATAACAGTCTGAACTCTTGCTGATCTCTGATGTAGGTTCACTCCATGCCTTTCACTGCTTCAAAGAGAACTTCAAGGAGTATTAAATCTAATCTCAGATGTAAATACTCATCATCCACTCTAAATGTGGATTAGCCTCCTAATAATCTTCTTCTGCCAGCTTCAGTCAACTGATGGTCCTTAAATGCTGAGGCATAATTAGCAATGCATATGAGTAGTGAGTAGGTCTCAGCTATGTATAATTGAACCATTCAAGCACCAAATACTAAGAATGAGCCTGTTCTAGCACTTCTGCTTGCATCATTTAAGTTCTGCTTGATTTCAGAAAAAAAAAATTGCATCTTAAGAAGCAATTGTCAAATCAGTCCTAAAAACTCTTGGAAGTGTGTCTGACAGAAATAGAGATTTCAACATTTATCACATTTTCCTCCACCTAAAGAGATAGGAAGGTGAGGAGAGGAAAATCTAGTCCGACTTCTTGTAAAACTCTATGTATCTGGGTTTGATCAGCTGTCTCAAAGGCTTTTTTCGCTCATGAAGAGGATACTTAGAGGTTGGGGTTTTTTTGGTGGGTTTTTTTTTCCTCCAGTTATATTAAGCTGCTGCAGGTCTCTCAAATTCAGCTTAATTTCTAAACAGTTCAGGAATGTTTAAAGAGTCAGGCAATTAGAGATATGCCAAAATATAGCAGGGAAACCTTTCTGCAATGCAGTAGATACTCATGGTGTTTTAGAAGTTACTGTAACCATTGATATTTGTAATTAAATGGTATTTTCTCTACATTATAATGACCAGATCTGCATATCCTGTTGATTTTTTTTTTCTTTAATTGCTCAGTTCCTTGTGAAAACTGAGCCATAAATGAGAATAGGCACACAAGAGTGTGTCTGTCTTAGGTAAGCATTCATATTTTTTCTTTCCCATCTTTTTTTAGGCAATTGAAATTAGGATGATTTGCTTTCTGTGCAGATCTTTACATGGTCATTTTGTAGTACACAAAAGCATTAAGGACTATCTGAAGTGAGTGTTTTAGAAAAAGAAAAAAGGTAGAAGTACTGTAAAAGAAAAAAATACCATGAATCAGTAATCTGGGTCAGCTCTTCATGGGAGGGAGGTGCTCTAAGTCAAGCTAATTTCTTCACACAGGCTTTTAGGATTAGGCAGATTTTTGTTGATTAAAGAAATACCTCATTTGGTTTGTAACCTGGCATTTACTTTTAAATTGTATTGATTTTAAAGGGCAGGGTAAGTTAGGGGTGAGTGTTCAGTTGACTAGCAAGACAAGTGGTGTACAAGTGTCAAAACCAGGATAACTAATAAAGAGAGGTTTTTTGAACAACCTGTAGAGTACAGTACTGTAAAGGTGAAAGTTGTGCTCTTTCTTCTTTAAGAAGTTGGTAATCTCATATCTGGGGAGAGATACACCTTATCAGAAATCTGTCTTATTCTGGAGTACTTTGCACTGTCTTTTGGAGAAACTTCTGTTAACTTACAATGCATGGATAGAGGGATCACTTGTATTAGTATTTTCAGGTGTGTGTTCCTCCTGCTTGTCTGCCTTGCAAGATTAAGATACAGAACAAAATTAATTTTTTGAAAGAATGGTAACTTGTCAGAAGCACAGTATCAAGCATTCTGACTTCTGTGTACAAGCTCACAGGGACAAATAGAAGATAAGAAAGATCCCACAGTCCATGACTGAGGAGGCTCTGGGTTCTCTAATCTGTCCAGTCACTTGTTTTAGGGTGGTTTTGAAGCTAAACAGCTTGACTGATATGTTTGTCATACAAATCTTCCTTGTAACTTTAAAGCTGTGTTATACTAGGGAAGTTGCTTTTCTTCAGCTTCTTATGCTCAAGTTTTATGAATGAATGGCCCTTACCATATTATTTTGTACTAACACTGTTGTGTGGGGCTATTGAGGGAATTCCCCATAACAGCTATGATTGACTAAAATAGAGTTCATCGAATAGCAGATAATAAAATGGGTTTAGCCTCTTATCATAGTTTCTAGAATTCAGCATCATTGCTTTTAGAATTCATGCAGGCTTGGGCTAGAAATTGTCAGTGTCAGCTTACTGGGCTTAGAAACATATTGTGCAATGTACTTGCGGAGAATCTTGGCATACAAAATGACAAAATCTTCAGAGAGCCAGTACAGTCGTTTGTGTGGAAAGTGAACTTTGTTTGGAAGATGATCTACACCTAAATTGTTTCAGCAGCGCTATGTTGCAAGTGATGAGTTGGAGCAAGAAATGCTAAGTAATTTAATAATGCAGGTGGTGTGCAGAATAGAGTTGATCATTATAGCCATACTCTCAAGATAGACGTCAGGGATGTGAGGTGTTATGAGTACGGAATCTTTGTGTCTGAATGCTTAGTGCATATTGTAACATTTAAATGGGGTGCGTTATAAAGCTCCTTTTGACTCTGGATATTGATTCTGGACTCTATTAGAAGGCAGCATTAGAAACCTAAAACAAATGCACAGCATGTTGTCAATGTAAAACAGTATTTCATTCTGAAGCACCTGAATATGATCTATCACTACAACAAAAATGATGACGATGAGTCTGGAAAAAAAAATATAATCCTGATATAAAGTTTCTTTTGTCTGTTCATAGTTAGTGCTAGTGAAAAACTTCTGAATTTATGAAGAAATTACGGGATTTGAAACAACATATTCACAAATACTTCCGTTGCTGGACCAGCTGTAAATTTTATAACCAGATTCCAATATTGGTACTGTATGCATAACTTCCATCAGGCTACCTGTCAATAGGTGAGTGGAAGACTAGTATCCCATCAGTTTCTGTATGAAGGAGGAAGAGCGCAGCAGATGTATGGAGTCGAGGTATGTGGGCTGTGAGACCTGGCTTCCCTTTCAAACTTAGTCACTGGCCTGTCCTAGCAGTTTGTAGCTCTGCTGTGCAGCAAGGGCTTCCTGGGGCCTCTCCCCCAGCTGAGAGGCTTGTACAGCATCTAGCATGGGTGTTCTGGGCGCAGAAGCGTGATCCTAGAGTGAATTTCCAGCCATTGCTATAATGTAAATAATATTAAGGGTATGCTCTTAACAGTGCTTATTTACTAGATCTCCCAGTGATATCAGTGAGACACCTGGATAGACAGTCCACATCCAGGCTTTTGTTGGATTATTAGAAGTTACAGGCTTTTGAAATGCTACTTTCTCTGTTAAGCGCATCAGGGTGTTAGAGCTAGTTTTCAAATACCGTGTGCTGCATAGTGTTTGAAGTGGTGGGAGAAATGCAGGTTATGAAATTATTAAGGTCTCTTAAAATACAGTAGAGATGTAAAACTCATTGTGAGGCATCTGTAAGAGCAGACATCATGAAAGTATATTCCCCAGTGGAGAAAACACTGAATTGAGCTAGACAAATGCTTTTTGAGAGTAATGCAGAAGAAAGCCTGTGACTGATTTTTCTGCAGTTTGTACTTCTGTAGCTCTGAACAGGATGTGTCATACAGAAATGACTCCTGAATTTACCGCAGCCATGATAAGGATTTGACTTCTCTTTTTAGTCACTTTCTAAAGTAAAGAAGGAGGATACAAAAAGCTGTAAATGTAGCAAGTGACAACAGAGTGAAACAAATTATGTTAAAGCCTAAAGGGTTAAGTGAAAAGTAGAAGAGGCCTTAATACATCATTTAGCACCATTATCCTTAGTAAATTTTCCAGTCTGTTATGGTCTTAAATAAAATTAAGTTAAGCAAGTGCAAGTTTCATTTCTATGGCAGTTCATTTTCTTTCATCTATCAGTAGAGAAAAGCTGAGTTTTAAGTGTATTCCGTGATGCTGGTCATTTAAAACTTGTTCCTTTTTTTTTTCCCCAGCCCTTTGGAACAGTCACTATTTAGAACTGTTGTATTCGTATGCATAGGGAAACCTGCAAGTTGTAAGTTATACCTAAAGAAACTCAAACTCAGTGGCTTAATGATGATATGGATTTTGCACATTTGTGATTAATAAAATGGAAGTTATTGCTGGAACTGCCACCTTTCATCATAGGCTCCCTGCTTTAGATTGTCGCCGAACATCCACTGTCCACAGTTGTCTCCTGCTGCTTATTTTGTATGGCTTCTCTGGGGGTTTATATTCAGTGATATAGATGTACTTAGAAGTACAGCATTTGTTAGAATGAGGTAGACATATGAAGCAGTCAGTCTTGTACAGCAGAACGTGTGTGTGACAGATGACAGCAGAATCTGTTTTGACAATTGGGGGAATTTTCTGGTAATCACTGATGGGTAGATTTCTGTAAGAAGTTTGTAATTGTTTGTATTCCAAGAGAAAATGAACCTCAGGCTGAGCTTGACACACAAGCACAGGCTGCTTCCTTTTAGTGTATATTACTTTTTTTTCCCTCTGAGACCAAATTTATTCCTTGACTGGAGCAGATACAATCCTTCTTTCGGTTATGAAGAGCTGCTGATCAGCTACGAACAGCGGCATGTTGAATTCTCTTCTAAATCATGTCCGCCTTTATTCATAACCTTTGGGATGCATTCAGTTGCAGCATGGGGTTTAAAGATTTCCCACAGACTGACTCATTTGAAGTCAGTGGGAATCTGCACTCTTTCAAATCCCACAAGAAACGTACGTTTTGATTTAGGAACTAGATACCCTTGTAAAAATTCAGCTTTGCATTTCTCCCTTACTGTAATAAAGTAAATGAGTTGCTCTGGGACTTGCTTGCTGATGGCATCAGTGGATGTCTCTTGCAGAGTGTGCACTCTGGGTGAGTAACCAGCTGGTGCTTTCAGTGGTGAAGACAGCTTTTCAGTGATGTTTTCATGCAAGAGTTATGGATAACTCTTGCAGAGAGTTTTATCTCATCTTCCCCTTTACACAATACCTGTCTGGTACAGGTATAATAGTGCTTTCAGTACAGTTTTTCTGGCTTACTAGGGAATATAGACTGAAACCTGCAGTCTCTGAAGCGTGAAGGTGCAGGTTAAGTAATTATCAAGAGTTGAAAGTCCTCCAGCGCCTTCCCATGGACTTTGTGCTTCCAACAGAAGCGTGTGCTGCAATGTGCAGGAGTGCCTAAGTCAGTCATCTGACCATAGCACAGAAAGCCCTGGGTGTGAACAAGGAAGACTCAGTGATGTACCAAGAAGAAAGGAATGCTTGTACTGCTGTCGGTATTCACTTATGGTTCTGCAGTGGGGGCTCTCGTGCTTTGGATAAATTTATTCAGTTATGTTGATACGATAACAGAGTGCTTCATTTAACTCCACCATAGCGGCACACCCATAAGATTAAAAGCTCCTGCTTCCACTGCTCCACCTTCAGTATGATTTTTACAGCTATGCATGCTTTTGAATGTATGTATGCCCTCCACTGGTTCTGCTTCCATGTGACAGCAATAACGTGGCATGATGGTGAAAGCCAGGTTTTTGGTTGTGTGCTGCATCCTGTCTTCACTTGCTCCTTGCAGCTCGTACCATCAGTGGAAGTGACGTGCAGCATCCGTGGAGAAGGACAGAAGCTATTTGCCTCCCAAATGTAACGTTGTCTTCCAGATCGCAGTTGGAAATGAGAAGTTTTTGCCAATTGATGTGAAGAACTGAGAATCCTTCCAAGTCTCCTTGGGAGCGGAATTTGGTCAGTTCCAAACTCTGACACCATTCATGGGTCAAGTGCAATTGCAAAAGGCTCAGTGACACTGTCCCAATCACTTTCACTAAAAAAGAAGTTGTTGTTACCTGTGTGTGTAAACAGGACTTCAGTTTATTTACACTTCTGTTTCCTTGAGGTCAGTTTCAATTTTTGTTTTCTGCAGAGCTGAACTCCACTGGTACTTCATATAATAATAAATACACTTCATATGATACTTGGAGTCCTTTAATGTGTAGTCTCTTATGGGGGTTTTCAGTGACCTTGCAAATTGTGCAAACTGCTGTGCAGAAACTATTTTTTTTTTTGCTTATGATGATGGAACTTATTTCAGGAGATAAACTTCCCTGATTAATTAATTCAGTATTTGTATATTATTTACATTTCAAGACTGTTAAGCCCATGTGACTCTACCTTCCACAACTGTTTTTTATGAGTGTATGTTAATTAGGAGAGGAACAGAACTTCTTAAAGATTTGGGTTTTTTTATTTTATTTTGAGACTGTATAACTCAAAACCTTGGTGGTTCTAGTTTCATTTTACTTCTGCTGGAGATTTTTATTCCTTTTATGTCTTTCAGGGTTGTCACTGAATTTGGGAATTTTCCTGATTTATTAACCAGGAATAACAACTCTGGGTATAGTAAGTGTTGCGCATATGAAGCATAGGAGAGGTTGCAGGGCAAACCAGAAAGAAAGCGGCACTTCCAGAATATCCTGTACAGTCATAGCATTGCTGTACAAAGGAGGATTTATTATTTTTTTTGAAAGGGTGCTGGTAGCGGGTGGGAAAGAGCATGTTCCCTAGTGCTGCAGCTCTAAAGGGAGGAGGGGAGACAAGACATTACCCTTGTCGTGAGAGCAGACTGATGTGGCCAGTGCTGTTACCTTTGAGGGAGTGCTGGGATCTTGCAGCACTGCCTGCTTCTGGTCTGTTCTTGAGGGATTATGTTCTTTCCTTCCCCTAGATCGAGAGTGAGCAGAGGACTCTTTTTCCCACTCCTTCCACCTCCCCCTGCTTCTACTTGCTCTCACAGGCCGAGGGGAGCACATGGGTACCCTGACTTACTACAGCCATAGAAGGCCATCTCCAGTGGTGAAGTCTGAACTTCACATGGCATTGCTGAGTCCAGGTCTGTAGCTGGCGTGAAGGTACTTCCTCAGCCCCTCAGCGTGAGGGAGGAAGCCCTCTGGCCTGGGCTAGAAGTGAGGACAAATGCTGTATGCTGGATTCTGGACAAGCCTTCTCCTAGGCTGGGCCCAATGTGGGCAGCCCTGTCCAGGGTCAAGAATGCACAATGCAGCCCAGCCCGGCTGTGCTAGTGGCTTTTTGCTGGACCAGTCTCTGGTTTCTGACCAGAACTCTCTGTTTGCAGATGAGTTTTCAAGTGTCTCATGGGCTGGATTTAGCTGCCACTCAATGAGCTTGTATTGAAGCTTTACTCGGATGCACTTATTTCTTTGAGGCTTAATAACAACAGAAGTTTGTGGAGGTCATTAAGTGTGAAGTGGTTTTAACTTGGTTTAAATACCTCAACACACTTGGGTGTATCTCATAATTTTGAGGAAATTGGAGAAAGTGTTAAAAGTATGCATTCTAAAAGTGCTCCACAAAAGAAGCAAGAAAATAGGGATTCTTGCCAGTAATTCTGTTACCAGAACCCATGATCTCCCTTTTCCAGCTGATGCAAGAAGGCCAAAATGCAATAAAAGTGCTAGGAAAATGGACTAATCTAAAGCAAGAGCTTCTGTAGCAAATCCTGCCAGATGGGTGTGTAACTGGAAAACTTCCAGTCCCTTTTGTTGCTTAATTGCTTGCATTTTGGTCTGTTTTCTGCAGTGTCCCAGAAGTGTCTCTGCTTTGAATGATCAGCGTGTTGACAACCTGATATTTTGTCTCTATTTATTTCTTCTCTGTTCAAGTACTTTAATAGTAGCTCCAGTGGAAAAATTTCCTGGTAGGCAGACTTTCCAAGCCTTAGTGGATTTCAGTTTATGCTGCGACTGGTTGCAAACTGACAGTTGCCTGTCTTCAGGATTTAATTCAGTTCATAAGAAATTATTTATTCCTTATCCATTATGATTTGAAGCTATTGATTTAGAGCTACTGCCATGGTAATTTCTAGCCGTACTTTTGCGGTAGAACTGTCTCAGACTTCCAACACTAAAAGGTCTAGTTGGCATGGCTTATTTTCAAATAATCTTTAATGCTGATAAATAAATACAAGTAAGGTGACAGTTACTGCAATATGCTTGTTGATATCAGAAAAGAGAATTATCCTCCTGCTAAGAATATATTGCTGCCTGCTTCTAGCTGTAGTGCTAAGTAGGATAAGAAGATCATAAAATCCATTTTTGTATGCACTTACTCTCAAAAGGTCGAGTATATTGTATCCCTTTGAGGTGCAGTCCCATGGCAGCTTAAGTGGATGAAAAACTGGACCAACACACTTCTCCCTGGTGCTGCTTTCAGTGTTCAGAGAGTTACGTGATGAGGCAGCTCAGGGAGCCAACCTGATTGCTAACTCACCCCTTTATTTCTTTTTGGTTAGCTTTCTGTTGAGTAAGTTCTCTGAGCTGAGCACGCGTTCCAGAGGACAGACCAAAAGCAGGACGTCAGCAACCTGAGTTGAGATTGCCTAAAGGTGTGGTTTCATGTTATTCTTGATCATGTCTTGTTGTGGGTTGCCTCATATCCTTTCCTGTTCTGGTAAGGGTGGCTAAGGAGTGTGTTTTGTGTTGGCTGTGCCAGCTGTTTGTGCTCTCAGCCTGATGTTTTTCAGAAACTTTCAGTTTATGGGAAGGTTTGAAAACATTGTTTGGGTTTTGCTCTGCATTGGAACAAAAACTTCAGGACATCTCATGAGCTGAAAGTGCAAAGATTTTTGCCACTCAAATTGAAATTTTGTGACCGCGCTTCTGCCAGCAAATGAGAGCATTCATGGATACCAGAGTTCAGTTGCCTGTGCTGTTAATGGTTTTGGCCTGGGCCAACTAGTACAGTCTCAGTAGCATTTCCAGTGGCCAGTCTGAAGGCAACAACCTGATGCTAGGAGAACTTAAGGTGGGTATAAGCCATTCCAGGCCACTTGGTCCTCATGCACAGGTGGGGCCTGGGGGATGTTTGATCAATCGGCATTGCTTTACTGGTTTCCTAGTTTAGGTGTAACAAGCGTGCTTCTTTGAAGAGATTTGAAGCTTGTGTTGACAGCTGAGGATGTGCAGAGTTGCAGTGCCATATCTATTCAGGGAGGTGGGTTAAAGATACTGCATCTGTGAAGGCACAATTCCAGCAGCTATCTTAGCTTCCAAATTCAGTCTTTCTTGGAGCCCTTAAGCTGAATCAACGGCAGTGGGTAGCTATTGCAAGTCTTTGGCCTCAACAATCATCAAGCAAATAGTCTGCTAATATGTGCTGCCTGTTGAAAAGGAATCTTTCCAAAAAACACCTTATAGAACTAGATTGCAAGTATAGCATTTGTGCATCTTTTCCAGCATGGATCATCAGTTCCTTTGTATCTGCATGTAACATGCAAAAAGTCATGATTGTATATGATGTAAAAGTTTAATTTTCCATTTTAGTACATTTGGACTGTCAGTCCAGTTGTAAGGCATAACTGAGAGAGCACGACTCAGTTCCCGTTTTGTTAAAAGATATAATATTTTTTCAGTGATTAATTCAGCATAATATAACTGTTCTGCATTACTGTAGTTATACTGAAAAACCTTCAGTGTAGAAAATGAAGAAGGTTGACTGAGAAAGAAACAAACGAAGTTTCAGGAGCTTAATTTGGACTCATGCTATTGTAAATGATTTGTTCAATGCTGGCAGAATTGTTTCCTAGGTTTTGTGGTTTAATGTGCTGGTCTTTGTATGCAGGTATTTTTTGGACAAATCTTGGTATTCCTCAGTGAAAGAGTGGTTAATCTGCTCAAAATGAGTGTGAGTAGGTGGTAGCTGTTGTCACTTTTTTTTTTTGCAGTGTATCAAGTATTTCTTGATCCTAAATGATTCTCTTTCTCCTCTTTAGAAGTTGAAGAAGAGGCTGAAGCATGAGAATTCAAGTGTTAATACTGTAGAAATGCAAACTGAGATGCATTTCTTACCAGCTGTGTCGGTTATTTAGTTTGTGTAAAGCCGAATATCTATTTCGCTGGCAATTATTTAAAGACTTGCATCTGTGTAGCTTTCCTATTCACATCAGTAATTGTTGTAGAAAAAAAAGAATTCTGTTTTTAGCATAAATGACTGTTATCTTACCATTTCATCACTTCAGCCTGAATGGAGCTTGAAGTCTATGTTGAATCTTGCAGTTAGATCTTGCATACTGAGTTATTTTAGGTACTTGGTACCAGGCCACTTGGAATACTAATTGAATTCCAGAAATTATTTGGAATGAGAACACTTTTACCTGTACATAGAATACAGAAGGAATAGAAATATAAGTTTAAATAAATCACCTGTTGAATATGTAAATGGTCATGCCTACCATTTTGGCTCTATTAACCTATGCCAGTCATCAAACTTTCTCTTGGACCACTGATTTAGCCAGTTGGAATTGATGAATTCATAAGCTGCGTCTAGTATCATTCCCTTGCTTCAGTTGTGGACTAGTTAGTGTGACTTTTTTCTGTCTGCTGTGATTCAAGAGATTTGGGTGATGGATTAGTTTGTAGTTTATTTTCTCAAATTAAATGTTTGACTGTGTTCCTATTCTTTTGGTCCTTGTTCTTACTGAAAAATAGGACACTATGCAAGACACATAGTTATGGTGCTAGTTCTGTTTCAAAAACTGCTACTGGAAAAATAATTTATTTTTTTCTAAACATGGAGTTAGGTGCTGTGCTAGCTTGGTGAATGTCCATATATAAATACTTCAGAATCCAATTCAACACTTAGTGCTCCAGGTGTTTTATCTTGAAGTTGTTTCTACCAGCTGTGATGCTGGCCATTCCTGTTTGTGGGTAATATGTCTACTTGTGGATTTCATCTATAGATCCTAAAGCACTTTATCAAGTGAATGAATAGCAAGCTCATCAATTTAAGGATAGTGTGAAACCAGGAGAGAGAGTCAAGTGACTTGCCTCTGAGATGTGGCAGTAGGCTGTAGCTAGAGCTGAGGAGAGAACTCAGGTTTCCTGAGTTTGTGAGCTGCTGGCTAGATCAGATGGGCTGCTGCTGTGATCGTTGGTGATTTAGATATGACTCATTTCTGTTAAGAAGACAAGAACATCTATGAATGATCCTTAACATCAAAACAGAAGAGAAGTTTTAAAAACTCTTACATGGTGGTTGGATATTAGAATCTACTGCAGTAACTCTAAATCAGTGCTGTAACAAAGTAAGAGCAGCTTTTGGTACTGGAATCTTATGCAAAGATGGTTTGCCTTTGGAAGTAAAGTTTGAGTATTCATGTAGTCGTATAGAGTAACAGTACAGGTAACAGGTAACAGTAAGTCAAGGCTATTCTTCTTGCTGTAAAACTGAATTGAATGAGAATGAAATCATAGCTATCGCAGGCCATCTGGAGTTACCATTGACAAAGCCAAATGTGGACCTGCTTATCAGACCTGTTTAATCTCCTTTTGCAGCAATTGGCAGCCATCATGTCAAGCGTTAAGAATTTAACTCAGATGAGTCATATCCGTTTTCTGTTGTGGGATGCAATATTGCAGTTAACTTGTGAGGCTGGGCAGTCGGTGCTGCTTTAGTGGCAGATGGTGTGGTAGTGTGAGCAGTAGTAACTTTAGGTTTGTAGTATTTTCGGTATTGGTTTGCAAATTAATAGTTGCTTCTCAGGAAATTTGAGTGTGAAAACCCAGGAACTTAAATACTAAGTAACTTCTTGTGTGCACACACGGAGTTATTTTGGTAGAGCAACTAGTGTAAGGTTTTGTCCTCCTCAATAAGAACAAGGCATGTATCTCCTCTCCCCTTTACTGATACTCTCACTCTTACCCTGACAGGCTTGAATGAGACATGAGGGGTAGCTATGTGATCTGTGGATCTGTGCTCTGACTAGCTAAAGCAAAGAGTCAGATCTTAAATTCTGAAATTAATTTCAAACTTTTTGTATGTAAAAGGGAGATGAACTTAAGCTCAGTAAAGCAGCCTGGATGAATCTGTGTCTGTCTGAACTTAAAAGATGTTCTGGTTCTAATAAAGCTGCTATGCCAGCAGTTCCAAACATTCAGTGATCGTGCACTGTGTGCCTAAATTAAGAAGCTGGATCAGAATCACAGCTTGCAGGAAAAACTCGTATGCTTCAGCTTGGAGTATGTCTTCTAAATGAACTTAAATTTTATAAGCCTAACATTCTCAAAATTTCAGGTTTTCCGGTTTTTTTTGCTAGATGAGGGCTCTATTTTATTTTATCCAAAACTTTTGTAATCATTGTCCTCAGGAACCAGTGAGAGATGAAGCTTACAAAAGGACAGCCATTCCAAACTTTCTTGTAGCTAGCAATAATACTTGCACTGTAATCAAACTTGTACATCTGCAACTGTACACAAGGCTGCAACTTTGCTTCTTTCTGCTGGAGATAAACTCTTCATCCTTGTTAGCTTCTAACAAGGCCCTTTAAATTTTTAAAAGGATTCGAGGCTTTTGTGTCACAGGGCAAGATTATTTAAGTCCATGCTGTGGAGCGCACTTTGGAAAGCGAGATACTGATTCTGGCTAGATCTTTTGTGAATTGTTGCAATAGAAGTAAGTAGTAGTGCCGTGTGCTGTTTTAGTGACATATGTCAGGTTCTGATGGAGGGTTGTTTTTTTAATTTCTGAATACTTCAAATTACAGTCTCATCTTTAAATTTGAGAATTTATTTTCTGTGTGAAGTAGATACTTTCTATGCAGTGTTTTTGGTGGAGCCCAGGGGATCTTTTAAATTAAGCTTAATCAGGTCTGTGGTGTTTACTGTGCACTTTACCAGTGTTGACTGAAGTAAATTGATTTGTGTGGCTGAGTGCTGCAGGTAGTACAAAGGATTCAGATTTTTCCCTGCTAAATTGCAAGGGCTGCATGCAAAACTCGTGCTTACAACTTATGGATCAGTAAGGTCTGACCAAACCCTGGGAAGATTGTCTTACCTGCTTTCAAATCATGTTTGACTGGTGAAACCTTAGTACTAGTGTTAAGTGGAAAAGCAACTTAACTGTAATTCTGTAGCTTGCTTTTGTTGATGAAAGAAAGTGGTGGTGGTTTCCCTCTTTTTTTTTAATTTTTATTTTTTCTTTTTAAAAGGAAGAGCTGGAAATGGATAAGGTATATGAAGTATGGGAGAAGAGACTGGTATATATTTCTGTTTTTCAAGGATTTCTTTGAAATGGGACATAAATAGGCTTTGTAAGGTGCAGATGAATAGGAAAAAATGAGAAATCATATTTTGAATTTAAACAGTGAATATTTAGGACATTGCACATAGGCAATAAATCATAATAAATTCATGTGCTAGAGATGGTGAATTTATTGTTGTGCCTGTAGGGAAGGAACATGCTTTACTACCTGGAAACCTGTGAGCAATGAAGCAATTGATAAACTAGTGTTTATATGGGTTTATTTTGAGAAATATTGGTTGCTGTGGTCACTAGACTGATTTTAGAAGCAAATTAGTAGACAGAGACACAAAAGTACTAAATGCTGCTGAGCATGTGTCGTGGGAGGAAATGCACCACCACAGTGTGCTTATTTTCTAATCTGTTAGGATGCCTAACAGAGGTTAGAGCTATTGTTAATAAATTTCTGAAAACCTCATGGGAGTAATAAATAAATAAAAATGTCAGGAGTTACTAGGAAAGAAATAGAGGAAAAACGAATAAAGTCACTTGCTGTATAAATCTGTGATGTGGCATAGCTTTGTTATTGCATGCATCTCTGCTCGTCTCATTTCAAAAACTGAATTTGTAACTTGGTGGAAGACACAGACAAGGAAAAAGAAGAATATCAGAAGCATTCATGGAATTGTTTCCATGCAGATGGAGATTGAACAGATATGGTCTCTTCAGAAGGAAAACAAAGGGAAAGGTGACATAATTTAAAATCAGGAATGGGAAGGAAAGAATAATTAAGGATGACTTACTAATTTTTAATTTTTGGCCTTCTAGCTCTTATCTGCAAGCAACTTTAGAAGAAGCTGAAGGAAACACTTTTTCATACAAGCACATAATTAAATAGCCTTCAAAAGGACTAAAATTCATGAGGGATGAGTTTGCTGAGACCTACTATGTGTGGTGGACACACGAAACGACTTGGGTGCTTTTCAGGATACTGAATTTCCAGAAGCTTTAAGGAGGTACCAGCTGGCTCTGCAGTTGCTCTGTTTCTTTTCTTTTCCCTAATAACTGCTGTTGGCAGTGGTAGAGATAAGATCCTGGACTTTTTGCTCTGGCATAATGCTGCTACCCTTAAGACCAAACTGACACAGTTCACTGACAGATGATGTAAATTTTCTAACTAATTTGCTAGACAAATGAAATTATAAATGTTTTCCAGAATAGATGCAAATGATGATGAGGGACAAGGCTGACCTATTTAATGCCAGGTGGGGCCAGATTATCAACTAATATAACCTGATTCACAGAAGCGCACTGGTTTACACTGGGTGGGGATCTGGCATCTGAAATAGCAGGAAGACTGTCCATAAGTGTAGTGCCAGATTGGCTCTGGGATGTGTTTTCTGTGCACTGCTATGTGGCCGCCTGGATGGCCTCCTTAGCTTCATCACAGCAGAGCTCTGGGAGCTCTCCTGTCAGGATGCTTTTCTCTGGCATCTTTAATTTGTGGGTCACCTTCAAAGTAAAGCCAGGGAATTCAGTGTTTAAGCTCATGTTTTTTGAAGTATGAATTCCAGCAACCTGGAATTTGGACCTGTAAAGCAGAATCAGGAGGAGGGGGACTAGGGTCCACTGATGAGTGTGTCTGAGAGGACCTCCCTAGGATGTGCTGGGACCTCATAGGTACTTGAGGCAACCTGGGTTCCAGTGAAATGAAGCTCATCTTAGCTTGATTTCTTCTTGGTGTCTAGGCTCTGTAATAGTGGGGATGTCCCTAGGGATGCTTTAGCACACACGTTTTCACAGTCCAGTTTCTGACAACTATGTTTTTCTCGTTGTGGTTAAAGCGGTGCCTGTAGATATGCTGGAGGTGGATACAAGCAGTGTAAAAAGGATTTCTGTTGATGTAGCTGTTGTTAGTAAAGGATACAAACTAAGGATGGCTCTTCAAATGGCAATAAATCTCAGGATATTTTGCTCTGGGACAATTGTCTGCCAGTGGGAAGGGGTTGTTTTGTTTTTAAAAGTTCTTACCAGTAACTTAATTCCTTTGTCCTTCAGTAACTGCCTTTGACTTAAGTGGAAGAAAGTTTGGTTAATATGGAGTACTTCTGAAGGCAACATCCTTCATTACACCTCCTACAGTGTAACCGTCCTACTGTAACTCAGACATATGAGGAAGGTTTTGTAGAAGGTGCCTCTAGGTACTTCTTTTGGTTGGGATGTGTGTGCGGTTCATTTCTGCAAAAACACTGAAAGTACATCAGAGACATCTAGAACAGGCTGGAGTAAAAGGAACATTTTCCATGGGACATCTTGTTTTACTCTTGTGCGTTTTTCTTTCTGTGCTGAAACAAATTACAGTGCAGTTGAGCATGGTCTGAGCAAATCTTCCATTTTGTCTTTTCATTTCACAGAAATTTGAAAGGGGGGTTCTCTACCCATTTTCATCCATCCGATCCTGATAAGAGCACTGTCTTGTAAAGAGTAAATAAAATGAGGTCTTAGGCTGCTGGAGGTGTGTGTTTGTCTGCTGCTTTATTGTAAATGTTAATTTCTGTATTTCATGAAAGTTCCTCTGATATATAATCAAAATGTACTAGATCAGACCTGTATACACAGACTGTTTGGAATACCTGCAGTGTAGATACTGGCATAAAAGCATTCCTATTTGATTTGATTTAAGCATCATTACATTGTCATGAATGCATTTTAAATGTGAGGAAAACTGACAAAGTTAGCATCCTAATCACATGAAGTCAGAAGCAGCAGTGCAGTATGGTTTTTGTTAAATGAGAATAGTGTGGCTTGTAAATACAAAAAGGGCAATACAAATCGTAGAAGAATGTAGGGTTGGCAGGGAGTCCACGGAGTTGCTAATTGATGCCCCCACCCCACCATGAGGAATCCAATCTGTTATTGGAAATTTCCAGTAGCAAGGAGTCTTCAACCTCCTCCAATCCCCCCAAGGACACAGTTGCCTTTAAAGATAGACCGTTTTTCCCCAAAATCTGCTCCAAGTTTCCTTTACTTTGGAAGCAAACATATTCTAAGAGATGTTTAAACAAAACTTACAATGTTATTCTATGCTTTAAAGTAAATTTTTATTTAGTCCTGTTGTTCTTTTACTGTTCACAAACACAGGGAAATTTAATTGCTCTACTGTTTGGCAGCAACTTTTTGTGCAGTGAGATGTTATCATATGATGTGTTCAGCAATATTTTTTTTTCTCGTAGACAAAACAACTTTAGTGTGTTCAGTCATTCCTCCTTAATCATGTGTCTTTAAATCTCTTCTCACTCTCATGTTTTGTTCCTGTCTTCTAGATACTTTGCCAGTTTGACTTTCTTCCTTCAGTTATGCACCAGAGTGTGCACAGAATTTCATTTGATGTCTTTTGAGTGCCAGGTAGAGGAGGATAATGACATTTTGTGTTTTTCATATGAAACTCCCCTTCGCACAGTATAGAATGTGGTGGGGTTTTTTGCAGTAGCATACAGTGCTGGCTCATTCGTTCTGTGACTGCTAGTATGTGCAAAATATGTATTTTTTTTCTTCTTTCCTCTATGCCGTCTAGACAGTTTTACATTTTATTTCAGCACCCCTAAGCATAGGGAATAATAAATACTCACATTTACAGAATACTGTCAGTCTCACTTCAGAACAAGTTCCCCTCCTGTCCTTCACAGTGCTTCCCAAATGGGTTCCACAGACAAATTCTAGCTGTATTGACATACAAGTCAGGAATGCAAGTATGACTTTGCACAGTTCCTTGTGATATTGTGCTGCAGTTTAACTGTGAATCATGGGTAAAGACTCTCATCCTATGAGGAAAAATTGTGTGGTTTTTACAGAATTTGGAGTTTATCTTAATGTTCAGGAACAAATTGCAAAAAAGTAGGAGTGAGCAGTTTAAATTCCTGAGTCCTGGATCCAGCCTTAAGTTTAAGCAACACAGTATATTGCTAGCTTAACATTTATGATCAGATACTTCAGATGAGACTTCTCATATCAGTTTTTTAACAGAATATGAATTGTTATGATTACATTGGAGAAGAGCTACTAAGAATGTATGATTTTTCTGGATCAAGCCTAATGAATAAAGATTTGTGTGCTTTTTAAGAGGTGACAGTGTTTTCTATCAGAAAACATGGCACATGACACTCCTAAGGCCTTGGGCATTTAGTTTTCTCAGTCTCTGTTCCTGGGAAAACATTAGACACAGCAGTGAAAATGCTACAATGTAGAGATTTTTTGGAGAGGGTGGTGAGAACCAGGGATGGCAGAAGTATTTTGTGCCTTTGGTTATGGTGAGACTTGGGGCCTAAAATTCACAAATACTATATTATTTATGAGAGATATTTTCTTCTTAGGGTAGAAATTTTTTTTTTTTTTTTTTGCTAAGTGAAGACATTTAACAAATGTGTTTGTTTACATCTCTTAGAATCCTCTGCTTCCAAATTTTCAGAAGTCTGGGAAGATCCCCGTTTTGTACAGGCATTCCAGCTGCTGTTCATCATATTCTTGAAATAGTATGTATTTATTTTTCAGTCTGTGCTTGCTGCTCATGAATCTTCTATGTTTAAACCATTTTTGGTATCACTGGGTTGGGAAATGTTAACTCCCATGACTTGAAAATAATGTCGTAAGAAATAATTCTACATCTTCAGATTAGAAACACTTCTGGAGTTTTTTCAACAGCCTAATGAGCATGGCTCTGGCCTTCTTCAGAAGGGTCTACACACTCTGTCTTAGTCTGTCTTGGCCTTTTAGTTTGGCTTGGTGCAGATCACATTTCTACTAGAACCTGTGTAAAAATGGGCAAGCTTCTTAACAAGAAATTAAAAGGAGTAACTAAAAAGAGGAAAAGCTTTCAGATAGCACAAAAACATTTTAGGGAAGATTGCTTCCAGAAAATGCATGCTACTTATTAAAAGAAATTTTGAAGTAACCCACAGAAGGTGGCATTGCCAAGAGGATGAAGGAATGGAATGATGCCCTTTGAAAGGAGAACTTTTGTCCAGATGAGGGAACAAGTTAAAAAAACCAATGAACTATGGCAAAATAAATGTAAGCCTTAGTAAGACAGTTTCCAAAAGAGTTTGAGCAATACTTGCTAAAGACAGACTACAAAAAAAAGTGTTCTTGAATGCTTCACCAACAGGGAGCAAGATAGGGATCCTATACAATCAAGGTGGAAAAGGAGGACTTGAGAAAGATGCAGCTTTCCTGCTATGATCGTAAGAAAGACTTTCTTTAAAAGGACAAGGGTGAGGACCTGCCTCAGATTTAAATTGCCAGGAGAAGAGGTTTTAAAATAAGCTGATAAAATGAACAGTAACAACTCATAGGAACTATGTGAGGATGACTCAAAAGTTCTCAAGGAGCTCCAACGGAAACAAGCTGAGCTGTTAATTATGGTGTGTGACTTCCGACTTTAGTTGGTGTTGGCAGCATAGGAAAGGGAGATGATAATGTAATGCCAATAGGACAAATAGGCTGAAAATATAAATAAAGAACACATTGCATAGACACATGAGTAAAATCTGGCAGTAGGGAAGAGTTGACATGGCTTTTTTGTAGAGGGAAATCATGCTTTTGTGAGCCTGTGATCCATTTAAGGGTGATCCATTTAAGACAGTATATTGGGATGTCAAAAAGGTTTTGATGGGATACCTTACCAAAGACTCTTTAAGAGACAAAATGACTGAAGGTGATATCTTTACTCCCTTCAGATGAATAGGTTCTTAAAGGAATGGAACAGAAGATCAGTTTTGCAATGAAGCAAAGCTGCCAGTAGAAAAATACGCTGGTGAAAGGATTGCTCTGTACTTTCTTTTTGAATTGGGCTTTTCAGAGGTTTCATGGCTGATCTGGAAACTTCCTGCTGGTGAACAGTGTGATGGCAATGTTTGCTGGTGTGCAGCCTGGTCAAAACTATAAAGAATTGCAGAAAGTCTTATGGTACCAGGCAAATGGGCAGGTAAAGGACAGCTGAAGTTCAGTGATAGTGAATGCAAAGTAAGATATATGAAGAAAAGCAGCTCTAATTATTCACACAATATTAAGTGCTAAATTAGTTGTTGCTATTCAGCTTTCTAGGTAGCTCAAGAGTTTTCTGAAAAATGTGTCTGGATTGCTGACTGAGAAAGGTCAGTCTTTATTTGCCCCATTCTTACAATCTCTGCAACATTGACTGCTGGCTTCTGGCAGAGAGGAGATACTGAGCTAAACAGAGCTTTGGTCTGACCCCTCTAGCTGCTGCTATGGAATCCAGAGTTGGGTGTTGAAGCTTGGAGGTGGATCTGCTTAAGACATTGTTGTCACAGTGAGCTGCTCAGAGAAGCCAAATATATAACCATGTTATAAATGAAAATAGTCAGATTTTATTAGAATACTTCTCTTCTTAGGTAGAGAAAACTTCAGGTCACTAAGGCAGAAATAAATAGAACTGAATAAATAGAGATAAAAAGAACTTCTGATCAACTTTCCTCCTGCCCATCCTGTCCTTGAGGTGAATTGTTGTTCCCTGCCTTAGTTTTAAGGAACTCTGCACCTTCGGAGCTGTGGCAAACTCTACAGTTCCTTTAGACTTCAGGAAATTTTTCCACCACCTCTGAGGCCTGTTTGCTTTTTGTAGGACTCTTTCTTTGAGCTCTTCTGTTGGCACACCTGTGGCCCCACAAGTACTTTCCTCCTGGGTAGTCTCAGTCTCTTCTCCAGAGAATGAATAATCGCTCATTCATCTCATGTCTTAAAGGCACATAACTTGAAAACATAAACCAAAATAATAATGCAGATACCACCTTATCTCTTATTTATTTGTTTGGGGTTTTTTGTCTGCTTAAGATCTTGTCCAGGCCAAAGGAGTGCTTGGTCTTCATTGAAAAAAATTTGCAGTGGTGTAGAACCTCTGGACAAAACTTATACATTTAGAAGTACTGAGTTGCTACAGCTTGCCTTGTTTTCCTTGAGTTTTTCTGCTGTTGTGTTTGTAGATTGTTTAAAAACACATTAAGATTTGGTACAGGTCCTAACACTTACTAGCCCTGCAATGTGCTCAAGCCTTCAGCTGTGCCTCATTAGTTATCTCTTTGAACTCAGAGTATTTTTTTCTGATGTGAAGTTTGGAGTTGAGATAATATTCAGTATTTGGTGTTCTTGGCACTAGGCAGCCTGCTTCACTGGGATTGATACAGATGCAGCGAGCCTGAGCATATTGAGGTTATTTTTAAATAAATGGCTCTTTGTTTGCTTGTCATCTTTTATTCTTGCCTAATCCTGAGTTCCTCCCACATGCATCAAGCTGGGAGTGGGTTTTTTTTCAATTGTTGGGGGTTGGAATCATGTGTTAACATCTCAGTCCTTTGTTTTGGGCCAAGAGAGGGTGGATTTTTTGAATCTCAAACTTTCTTCTTTTATTTTTTTCTTCAGCAGAAAGCCTTTCTACATTGTTCCAGTTGTTTTCAGATCATTGATTTAGTTGTTTAGATTTTGCCATGTAGTTTGCTGTGTTAATTCCTACACAGTCCCCTTTCATATTTGTCATCTACATTTTTTCCTCCCCCTCTCATTCCTTTTCTGACATCTGTATGAACTTTCTTTGTGTTACCAGTTAGTTGCCAGCTTCTGCTGTTGTATTTTGGTAACTACCCTCTGCTTTGCTCCCATCAGCCTTGGATTACAAAAGCAAGAGGTTCTTTTCCCTTCGCATCCTTGAAGCATAGTGCAGTCAACAAGGCCAGGGTTTCACTCAGAGGCTCTCAGTTTAGAATAACTGTTGTTAAAACAAAACAAAACAAAAAGTTGTTTTTTCTCTCCTCCTTGTCTGGATGGTTCTGCTTGGTGAAGTCTTGCACTTGATTTTCTGAGAATGATCTGAGCCAATTAGCTACAAAAGTTGACAGGAATCAATTCACATAGGTTTTTCTAAGAAGCACCTCAATGTATCATGGGAGAGAGTGCAAGTTTTGCAGTGCTGCTATGTGACAGCAGAGCAAACACCACCGATCAGTTAAACATATGGGGAGGTGCTCCAGAACATTGTGATTTGTGGGTTATGAACTTTCTTGTGATTTCTGGTTTAAATTTATACAGGGACAGCTTGTATTTGTTCTTGTGCCACACTGTCATCCATTAGCTAGCATTAGGTCTTCTTTCTTACCTTATCTATCAAGAAATCAGCATCTATCAATATTTTAAAAAAAGGAAAGGTTGCTTTTTTAAGTGATTAGCTAATTTATTTTTGTTATTGAGCAGATTTCCAGAGCGCTAAAATGAGTCACATACAGAGTCTGTCAGTATGGGTATAGATGCCTAATTGGTATCTGTAATGAGGTGGAATGGGGGTGTGTGTGTGTTTGTTTATTTATTTGCTGTATCATGCCTCAAGGAACTCTTCCTCCTGTGATGATGTATCTGGGGCTCCCAAACAAGTGGATGTTGCATCCATGTCCGTGTGGAGGATAAGATTTCCTTACCCACTGGAACAATCTGTGACTCTCAATCTTAAGCAGAAGTAGGGAGGTATTCAGCTGCATCCCTGCAGATATTGTGGTGTCTGGTGCCTCCTTTGTATAGGACCTAGTGATTGTGTGGGTGGGAAGTGAGATCACCTAACTGATCCAGGAGGTAACTGATCCAGGAGGTGACTGATCTGTGCACTCACCTCACCCCTCCAAGCCAACAGATAGACTTAATCAGTTGTCTCATTGGGTATTAACCACACTAGATCTGATACAGACAGGTGGGGGTGGGTCAGGACCACCCCTAACGGTAACAGCTAGCTGTTCAAAGAGTTTATCTGAAGTGAAATCATACCTTTTTCTTATGAGTCTAGGTGCAGTAGTTCACTTTGAAATTCAAGAGAAGTTCAACTCAGTTTAGCTCTTCAGGGAGCAGTGGGCTTAATACCAGTGTGAGGGCAACACCATATTGTTGTATTTAAAAGTAACTTGTTGCTTTTTTGGGTAAGTATTAGGTGCTCTAATTATTTTGAGCTCTACTTTGTGCTACACGTTATCCAGAAAGGGACACCCACCAGACTGCTGGGCTTCTGTGGCATTTGCTGGGAATGTGTGCTCGGCAATTCACTTTAGAATAGACTGCAGGACTGGCTCTGGTTTGTACTTCAGTGATGCAGGATCTCTGCTTCCATTTCATAAAAATGAGACTGCTTGAGCCAGGATTACTATAAGGATCCTGAGCCACAATACTTTACACTAGATAAGAACTAGCACATGTCCATCGCATGTCTCTGTCTTAGTGCCCTTGAGCATACTTTGCACATCAGTTGGAGCTTCTACAAATACTATGCTTTTTCTCTAGTATATGGCACACTTAACTTGCCTGTACGGTCATTACCTGCTTTTCCTTCCTCATATCCAAGCCTCAGGCACCTTTATGAAGTTCTTTGCCTGGCTAGCCTCTCCCAACAGACTGGCTTTGCCGGATGGGCTTCCTGGGAGGTCAGCCATTCCCCTGTGTTTAGGTGTTCTCACCCCAGTGGCTCCCATCAATTGTTTCTGGTCTTGGAAATGTATGAGGTGCTCTTGACAGGAAATGTCTGATTCCAGTGCTGCTGACAAGTCAGTGACGCTGTGGTTTGCATGGTTGAACCAGAAATACCAAGCTGTACTGACGTAGTGCTGGGATTTCCCAAGCAGGTTTCCTACCTCTTGTAGGCAGTCTCTGGGTAAAGAGGGAGATATCCATGCCAAGCACAGAGAACCATGAGGAAGTTGAGTAGATAAGGATGATGTTTGCTTGTTTCTGAAAGGTTACTGGATAGTAAATGCCATCATGGCTTGTCAAAACCATTGTTCTAATGCCGAATGGAGACCTGCTACTGCAGTATGAAAAACACTTAGTGTTCAGACTTGCACTGAAATAAATTTTGTTGCAAGCTGCTTTCTTCCTATATCTCTGTTAGAAGAGTATCTTACTGTGTCTTTTAATCCCCAGGTGGAAAAGAACCCTAAATATTGGTCTATCTCAGAAGTTGTCGTTATCAGCTTTCCTTTTGCACTGATTAATTGTGGGATGATGAATGTAAGGCAATGGCCACGTGTTTAATACCAATTAATCGGAAGATAATAGCAAACATAAACATTCATTAGTTTTATAGCTTCTCTGTTTGTATTCATTATTTTTCCTGGCAGCACTGTAGTAAGCAGGCAGTATCAAAATGTAGGGTGTACATGTACGAAATCTCAGAGCATTTGTTTAAACGTTCTTTGCCCTATTTTAAACAAGGAGTAGGAGACGAACTTTGACCACTGCATTTCATTTATTGCTTTCTTGGTGACTAAAGGCATTGCTAATAGCCAAGAGCAAAGGGCTTTATATCCACTAATGGATATTTACCCTTCTTGACCATGTTACCATGTATAATCTTACGTTTTTACCATTTCTTAAGAAAGGTTAATTAGTAGAGATTTTGTATGTGAAGGTCTCGGTCTTTGTGCAGATAGCTTAAAAAGAGTGAAGGGGATTTACACTGCAGGTAAGAATTGTTGGTAACACAGTTGTAATATATGTCAAGCGCCACAGAGGTGCGTCCTCTTCCCGTGCTTCTCAGGCAAGATGGGTCAAGTCGACTGCCTCCAATTCCATCACATGAATCTGTTTTCCCAGGGTAATAAGAAGCTGATTTCCAGGGTGGTGATATTTTGTTCTCTTGAACATGTGACGGTGTGTTTCAAGCTATTGTTGGTATAGATGTTAGCCTAATAACATAGTGTGACGGCTCCATGGCTGTATGCAGCTCAGTGTATGGTTAACCAGCTAATGTGTAGGTAGACAGCTTCATTACAGGTAGCTTGCCTGCTGTCAGCAGGCAGGTAGAGCTTGGGGTGGTTTAGGAAACGGGCACCAAGAACCTACTGAACTGCCTGCTGCTGCGTTTATGCTGCAGCTGCTGCTGCCTAGGCCAGAGCTAAGCTCTAGTCTCATGCTTATGGTACACTTTGGTCACATCTGTGTAGGCATGCCAGTTGTTTAAGGAGATGGGAGAGAAGGTTATGGCTAGACTTACTTTATTGTTCATAAACTAGCAAGACACAATAATTTATTGTCAGATTTAGTATAAGACTTCTTAGCTGTAATGTCAAAGATGACTAGCAAAGGTGAAGACCATACTATCCCTGTTTTCTTTAGATAGTATTGGTGATCTGTAACCAGGTCCATTTTAATTTATTTAATCTTGTGCCCGAGACCAAAGTAAGGGATAAAATTTATTCTCTCCTGCAACCTGTGGGGTTGCAAGAATTGCAGTTGTTCCACTTCCCTGTCTCTCTCTGGCTCCTGTTTTGCACAGTGTGCCTCCATACCCACCTTGCTCATTAGTCTGCTGGAGCCTGAACAGACTTTCTTTGCTGTGACATAGATGATGTGCAAGAGCATTTGAAGTGAATTGTCAGTCTCCGGTCTTCAGAGTGCTTCATCCTAATGGCTTAGGTGTTGAGAGGGCTCTACCCTGATTCCTGTGCTTGGCCAATTATTGTTTTACTTGACTTGAAACTGCAAATACTTTGGTAAGTGGATTTTGTTCCAGTGTAACTGTGGAGATAATTCTTCCACTTTTAGTGAAATACCATTTTGCCACTTGTGAGGTACATTTTTCCATTCACTGGAAAATACAATCTTTCATTGCAGCAGGGTATTAGATTAATTTCATCTGGGGGAAAAGAGAGTTTGAGAGCCTGATAAATGGGATTCTGGCAGTTTATGTACTGATGAACAAACAGTTCTTTTGGGCTTAGCTGAATCTGGGCTCTTCCAAACTAGGTGAGAATTTTGATGTATGTTTACTTGACTCAAATTTGTCTTGAAAACCATCAGCCTTGCTCAGCTTTGCTGAAGTTCTAATCATACTTTATGTAATTGAATATAGTATTTAGCTGCTTTGTAGTGTATTTGACAGTACATTTCAGGTGCTTTATAGGAATCATTAGCACTATCCTTTTTTAGGACCTTCCATTTGCTGCTTTGTATTTGACTTCTGAACTTCTGACCAGTGCTCCATACACTTATCCCTCCTTTGGTCAGAGGAGATTCTCTCCTGATGTTGTGAAAGAAGATAGTCAGAAATGAGTCTGTGAGAAGAGCTGGTTTAGGGTATAGGGTGGTTTTTTAGGTTTGGTTTTTTGTTGTGGTTTTTTTGTTTTTGTTTTGTTTTTTTTTTTTTACTGGATAGACACCAGATCCCAAAAGGATGCATACTTTTTGTGGCTTCTTGGAATTGCAGGTAAGAATTGGGCTGTTCCCCTTGGAAACTGTGATGTTAGCCCTGAGTGCTAACCTGGACTTTAGAAATATGATCTCTGTCATGAACGACATCTTCATCTTAAAATACATAACTCTAGAGCAAGGAGAACTTCACAGAAGTTGCACCTATTCTAAGGAAGATATTGCTTTATCAGATGAGATTGTCCAGAAGACTTGGATTTCACCAAAGTCTTAACATGTAAAGGAAAGAGGTCGTCTTTAGTTACATAAGGAATACAAGTATCACAATAGAGTTTATATCAGTGTCTTAGTGTAGTTTTTCTTACAAATATTTCCTTATTCTTGTGGTCCTTCCCTCCTCTAAGTCACTCAAGGCTTTTGTTTGTGCGGGTTTTTTTTATTGCTATGATAGGGATAGGACAGGACCCAAGAACATTTCTTGTAGTGTGGCCCTGAGTCAGATTGTGTTAAATGGATTTGGCCAGCTGATCTTGACAATATATTTATACATGCATTATATATACACACACATATAATTTTTTTAAAGAGTTATTCTTTCCTTCTTTATGGTCCTGGGAACTTGCCATTTTAACATAGGGTTTCTAAAGTATTTTCTGTATTCTGACTTCGATCTAGCGCTATCACTTTATTTTTCTTTTTAAAGTAATATTTCTCTTTTAATATTAGTTTTGCAACTCTAACGAGAGCACGTTATCTTGCAAGATTTGAGAATTAAGTCATGGCAAGTTGTGCAAGTTTTCCTCCTGGTCAGTGTAACAGAAATGTACCATAGATTTACAGTTGCTCAAGACTAGACTTTTATATGAGTAAGAGTAGTTAAAAATAGAGCTTGTATTATGGCAACTTCCTAAAGAAAATAAACAAGCCCTAATCTCACCCAGACAAAATATAGTACCAATAGTGTCATTCTTGTTTGGCTTTTGTGATGTCTGTTTCCTAAAATTAATGGAGGTCAGTTTATGTGTGGTCTTAGCAATGCACTGCCTTCTTTGCTTCAATAAAATGTATTTGATGGAATCCACACTGCAGATATTTATGTGAAATTGGACAGAGGGAGTTTCTTAGAACACAAATTATGAAACTTTTAGAAAACATTCTTTAATATTAGTTTTTTGAGGGGGAAAAAAATTCCCTTTTTTTTTATACCATGTTAGTCTCCTCTTTTAATCTTGTTTCCTGAAGAGCCTAAGCTTGTATAGGCAGATGTTATCTGTTCATCCCCATGTGTGTCTATCCTTTTTTCAGCTTTTTAATAATTTCTAAGCCTGTAGGCCAGTTACAGTAAAGTATGGCTGAAAAGTAGATGTCTCAAAGATGTTACTTTTCAACAAGTTGGAGAGACACCCTTACTGCCTTCCCAGTTGAGAGCATGTCCACAAGGCTTTTCTTTTATTGAATATCTTCATTACAGTTTTGATGATCTAAGTAAATAGGCAAGGTGAAAAATTGTGGTTTGAGGTAGAATCTCTTATTAGGTCAATTAGTGTAGAGAAACTTGAGGGTACATAAGCTTTTTGCATACAGAGCTTGTCTTGCTGTCTTTTCTGTCATAAAAGCATCTGTAGGAATGGGAAAGCAGGGAGAGGCACTTGAAACCAGGCTGCTTTTTTTTGTTCTACTCTTAACAGAAGTACATTTCTCTTGGGGGGGTGGGGGGTGGAGAAAAATTCTGAAAGAAAGATAAAAACTGAATTGGGTGAAGAAACAGAAGGGTGTTTGCAGGAGAGGTGGAGATGAGTCAGTTTTCTTGTTTTGTTCTCTTGATCCCACAAGCCTCTTGCAGTAGAAATATGCTGCCTGTTATAATAGAAGCCTTAACTATTTCTGCTGCCACTTTGTAATTGCCTCTTGTTTTACTTTGGTGTGAGTCTGGGCAAGTGAAACACACATTTTGAGAGAAATTGTGGACTATATTCCCTGTTCTGTGAGCATTTGTGCATATGCTTCATTTTATTCATGCAGGTAAAAATTATTGTGAACAGAATTCTCCGCACAATAAAGTTCTTACTTATATGGGGGTTTCTATGGCTTTCCTTCTCTTCTGCTGTACCTTGCCTTTTTCTTTCTAGTCGTATGTGAATCAAAATAGAACTGAATGGTAACTTATATTGGAACTTTACTTTTCCTTTTCTTTCAGTTTACAGCTCTTTTCTTCCAAACTTCTAATACAGTATCTATACAGTATGTTCTTCCGTGATGTAAATGTATTGCATGAATTTTTATTGCAACTTGCACAGAGGGTGAAAATACATATCCAATGTAATTTTTTCTTTTTTTTCTATAAGGTCATCAGTCATCATGTGGAGATTAACCAGATTTTATCCTCCAATGCACTAAATGAACTTTTTGCTTTTTCTTGATTAGTGGTGTTTTTATCTGAGGAAATAAAGGTCTCATTTAAAGAAAAGAAAGGGGGAGGAAGGAAGGAAGAAAGAAAAGAGAAAAAAATCAAACCACTTCCTGCTGACTATATTCAAATTTCAGACATAACAGCTAAAATGGGGAAATCCCTCTAGATCTCTTATTTCCTACTTAAAATTGGGTCATCTTATCAAAGCAAATTGTGTGAAGAGGCATGGCCTAGAAGTATTTGGCTGTCAGAAATGTGTGGCATTGACAATAAATTTTCCATTTCTTTCTGCAGATATTGCTGTCGTAGAGATGAGCGATGCCTTCCGTCAGCCTTCCCTGTTCTACCATCTGGGAGTCAGGGAGAGCTTCAGCATGGCTAACAACATTATTCTCTACTGTGATACAAACGCGGAGTCTCTGCAGTCACTCAAGGTAGCTCTGAGTGGAAAAATGGGGGGTGAGGGCAAGTCACAGTTGGTCCAACTCTTGAAAGAGATTCTCTGTTTCCATAGGAAATACAGATGCCACCTGTGGTTCACAAAAGAATAGCAAAAATATTCTGAGGCCTGGAAAACATGTCTGCAGTGAAATGCTGAAAAACTCAGTTTAGTTTTCTCAAGAGAAAGATTTAGATGACTATCACAGTCAGTTAAATACCTAGGTGTTAAATGGCTCTTTATGGAAACAGAAGTCTGACACATTTGACATGAGAAATTAAATACATGGTTTTGTCATTCAAGGGAGCTACTGGTGTTTGGGGTAAATTGTTACAGTAATAACAATCAGGTGAGAATGGTAGTGTGTACGGGACAATGAAATAATCCTTAAGTTTTTTAGCTCCTGTGTAAAATAGCAGTTTTCTGCCAGACTGATGGGGCCCCAGATGGCCTCTGGTATGTCTTGCTGAGTTACAGCTGTTTACATCAGGTACCTGCAGGATTGCTGTGCTGGAGATTACCAGCAGTGTAGCAGAGTTAGTAAAAATAAAACTTGTGCCTGGTCCTCAGGGCTACAGTTCATGATACGGTAGGTTGGTTTAAGGCAGGATGGTGGTTTAAGATAATTTATGGGGCTGTGAATTGTGTCAGCCAAGGAGTTGATACTTGCTTCCTCCTGCAACTCTACTAAAGGTTTAGCAACTTCCATGGGGGTGGAGGAGGGCAGACAACTTTGGATGGCAGTCTTTTCAATTACTTTCCCTCCCTCAGATTCATTGGGTCTGATGAGGAGGTGTTTTATGCTATTGCGCTTCCATTCTAGGCATTGATGAAAAGCATTTTAAGCAAGCAGCTTGGTGAGCCAGACTGCATTCTGGGCACTGCTCCTTCTCATGAAGGGTTTGCTTCCACTGCTTCTGGCTAGTGGAGGTTATTTGGTTTTGATTCTGTCCCATTATTTGCAGTTTGGCCCTCTATTGGGAGGGACATACCTTGAGTAAATCAGTTTCTTCCTGAGGGATAAGAATCCTCCAGATTTTCTTGGCCAACTGGACTGGTTGCAATCCAATTATTTCCCTTCTTTTTGCAACACAAAATGTATACAGATAAAAGCCCTAAAAATAAAACTGCTAATGATGAAAGAACCTATCTGTGGCTTGAATTCAATTTTGCAAGTACAATGATCTACAGTATAAGCAGAGCAGAACTTCATTGTACAGGATAAGGAGCCAAATACCCAACTCCCACTGAAAATCACTTGGAGTGAAACACCAGGCTTCCTTGGGCACTTGGGAGAACTTTTTACTAGTTTAGGAGCTGGACTTTGCAAATGGGTCACGTGCGGGGTTCCCACTGACATCAGTAGAAGCCCAAATCTGCATGGGGAAACTTGGATGTCCCATTTGCCACTGGTACAGTGCCCACTGAAAGAATCCCTTGAGTTTCCTTTAGCTTTGAGCTGAGGCCATGTTTCTGCTTATGATAGTTTGCAGAAAAGTCTTCAGAGAGCAAGACCCTTTCCATATTATTTAGTGACTGCCTGAAAAGAATAGTTGTGGGCATGCCTGGGCATCTTCTGAGGCTATGTTTGTTCCTGTATTTGTTACAACCACCAGAGAGAGTAGAAGCAATGCGGGAGTGTGTGGGCCATTTTAATCTTGTATAGAAGGTGGTGGATTCAAAAACTGCAAATGGTCATAGAAATGCAGGAAATACAATACTGCAGCATATGATTTAACTGGGGTACAAAGCCATGTAGGTAAACTTTTGCTGGTGGAATATTCCTCTGAATGAACGTTCAGATCAGGGTGGATGCGGCTTTGAGCAACCTGATCTAGTGAAAGTATTGGAAGTTCAATACTTATGCCAGGGAGTTCAACTAGGTGATTTTTAAAGGTCCTGTCCACCCCAAACTGTTCTATGATTATATATATGTACATGTATAGGTTTGTATACTTATGTATATAAACATATTTATGTCCCACACTTCAAAAGCTAGCAGCAGTCACAGGTGAAACATGCCCCTTCAAGAGGGCGAAGAGCAGTTTTATGGAAGCCTGACTTGCGCAACCTGTGAAGTTTGAGGTGCCTTGGTTTGACACTGTTTTTAATGCTGTGGTGTAGGTGAAGCTGCTCAGCGGTCCCAGTGTGGCAGAGTGGTAGCATCACCGTCTGATAAATCTGGCAGGGTAATCAGTTGCTGGGGTCAGAACTTGCTGACAAATTTTCCTAAAAGCAAGATCACTGTCCACAACTGGTTTGCACTTGGGCTATACCACCCAGATTAGAGTGCAAGCACCAGCTCTTCTCATCTGTGTGTGCTCTGGCTTCTTGTTCTCTGAAACTTTACATTTAAAATGTGAAGATACATTCTTTGCATCAGGCTTACTAGAGCAACATGAATTTCAACCAGTTTCAGAATATTTTAAAACCTCATAGAAATACTGCTTTTACTATTCGTCACATTTTCTTCTGCTGGCAGCAAAATGTTACTTACAATATTTAACTTCTCAAATATGAATGCATGTGTATTAATAGTCAACTTTTGAACAGCATCCCTCTAGGAAAATTTATATAGGGAGGGGTATGTACATGTATGCATGTATATATGTATATACAGATACACACACTACATATGCTCCTGTGTGTATATATAGGATGTATGTATCTACTTGGTTCCATAGTTGTTTTGTCTCTCCTGAGACAATACCTGATTTATATTGATTTGACAAGCATAGAAAACATCTACCAACTAGCCTTTTCTTGTCATGTGGCTGTAAACATTAATATTAGCAAGTCATGCTGATCAGGTATCTTTCCTAGTTGTTGTTCAGTGCTATCAACATTAATTTTTTTCTCTTTTTTTTTATTCCAGGAAATTATTTGCCAGAAGAATAATGTAAGTATGACTTCTGGGTGCCAGTTGAATTCCAGGCATTCCAAACTTCTCTTCCATTTAATGTTGTTTATCTTATGCTTTCCACTTGAATCATTTAACACTCTCCTACTATATTTTACAGAGTTAGATGCAGAATTCTGGAAATCCTAGCAGCAAATCTGTGTATATCACTTTGTTGCTAGGTTCCAGGCTCACTTCTTACCTTGCCTCCATCTATCAGTGGTATTTTCCTTGTTGCCTTTACTTGTCTGTCGTATTTTTTTGCACACTATTTACATCTGTCATCCTGTGGGGTTTTTTTTCTGTAGCCTTTTTCTGTACAGTGTTCTTCAGTGTTTTTAAAAAATACTCTTTTGAAAAGGAGAGTTATTTGGAAACTGATGCCCATTTTAGAAACCCTTAGCTACAGCTATGAAAATATATATATTTAAAAAGAAAGAGTGTGTGTGTATTTATTTCTGGAAGTTGAGTCCTGGAGCCTGTTAGTCCTAGTGCAGTGCAGATCCCAGTAGTCTGTGACTGTCAGTCATTAAACTGTAGGTTTCTGCACCTGGCATGCCTCTGGTTTCTGAGGTTGGCCTTGCAAATCCCTCTTCTCTTTTTCACTCCCAAGTTCAAGGGAGGCAGACCTCTGACTGTGAGAACAGTGCTTTCTCAATGTGGTTTGTGCTGGAGCAGCAGGGCCAGTCATGTCAGAATATATATCTGGCATGTTGAGTTGTTCTTGGCTTCGCTTTGGGACTTACTGGTAGCATATATGCTAAGATATAATTTTATAGTGGTTAGTCAGTGGTGTGCAGATACCCTGAGGTGCTATGTATGTGCTGTACAATTCAACATATTTGAATAAAGTTTTCTAAGGGTCATATGAATTATTTAATTTTAGAAATTGGTCAGGTTTTATTTCCCACAGTGTTAAAACTGCCATAAAACCTGCAGTATTCCTGGTTTTACTTTTTTATTTAACAGTGAAATTCATGGATTAAGTACTGACTTCTGCCAGTATGAAACATGATTCTTTGAAAAGGATGCAGTTACCTACTATAGCTGATAGAGTTTCTAAAGATGGCTTCAAAACCAGTTTAAGCTTTGGCCCGAATGCTGCATTTTAAGTTACTTTTTTTTTAATTAAAAAAAAAAAAAAAGCAGAGGGTTCCATTTAGAGTTTCTGTACAGCTCTTAACCAAAAAGTGTTTTTCAGAGACTCACAGAATGCTGTGAATGATGTGCTAGACTAAAAATCTCTTGCCCTTCTCTAATGAAAGTGGGTAAGTGATCAGTTAGGCCTTTACACAAAATGAAGGAGAACAGTAAGGCCTTTCATGTAAATGAATGTATTGCATTCTGTATTTTTGTTCTGGTCACCCAGGATCTAGGGAAAATGATGTGTGACTAATGTAATGTCCCTGGGAAGGTATGGGGAAGAGCTCTGTTAGCAGGAAACCAGCAGGAGATGACTGGTACAGTACAATAAAGGGGAGTTGTTCTCTTGACCTGTTTTTAAATGGCAGTCCCTGAAGCTCAAGAAGAGGTGTGATAACTTGGCCTTCACCTGTTTGAGAAAGGATTGTTCTGTTTTCCATTTAAATTTGGATAGGTGGCTGCAAAACTGTCTTTTATCACTTTTAGAAATGTTTCAATGTATGCCACAAAAAGAACGTGTTCCTTGAGAGTTTTAGATGTTTTCAGGCACACCCACATAACATCTTTTCTGGGAGGAAGTATTTTCCCAGGGATTAGAACAGAGAAGTCAGTGGAACTGGCTTAGCAACTCCGCAGCTGATTTTTTTTTTTTTCTCCTTTTTCCTCATTTTTTGGCATGATGTCAGCCAAATTACCTGGAAGTAGACTTTTCACAATGTTGGCACATGCCTAACTATTGAATATAATTCCTGCTTCATGAAAATCATGTTTCTTCATAAATTGTAAGACTCTTGGATAAATGGGTATGACGAAGGTGCTGTTCTTGAGAGCCTGTGACTGATGCCCACCCTTACCAAAATAGTAATATGAATGATTATGTGAGGTTGCAAATATGCAAAAATGAAATTCACATATGAATAAACCAGTTTAGCCCTGTTGTTCTAGAACATGTTTTTTAATAGCATGCAAACATCAGCTGTAACAGGACAATGGTATCCCTGGCACCAGGGGATTAAAAAGGCTGCAAAACAAGTGCATGTGTGTGTGTATCTATATATATCTGTCTAACTGAAATGCGTTGTGTTTGCTTTTCCTGAACCTTGTATCCCTAAAACTGGTGGGGAGAAAAAACAAACAAACATTACCAATTGTTTTGTTCTTTGTTCTGATTGGATTTTTGTGCTTCCTAATAATAGTCAATACAATGTTGCATAGCTAGGATAAGCTGCCTGGAGCCTGTCAGGGCAGAGCAGTGCAAGATAACATAGGCTCATTTCCTGTTATATGTGGTTTTATAGCTATTTAGTTGGACCTCTTCCAAATGCTGCAGTAATGCCAAACTCATACTTTTTTACAGGGAGTGACATTTCAACAGGAGGCAGTTACTTTGATATTTGAAAGCTTAAGTTTAGTTTTTTCTTTTATCTGATTTTTGAGGTCAACCAAGCAGCAGAGGCATTCTAGAAATTACTAGTAGAGTTTCAGTCACAAGGAGATGTTGGTATAAAGGTTACAGTTCGTGGCTGTACTTTGCTTGTTTTAGTTCACCAGTTTTTATTTCATCCTAATTCTCCCTGGTTTGAGTTTTAACAGCTTTGGAGAAAAGCTGCAGGTCAGGTTCCAAATGGCCATTTATTCAATTTTTTTAAAATTTCGCTTCTTGCTGAATCTGAGGAAGTCTAATGTGCATGCATTATACATGTGGTTTACAACCAATTGCAGTAACACCTCGACACAGTGCTCACCTTTCAGTTCAGGCTGCTTGCTTGCACCAGGTTGGGGTGATGGGTAGCCTGGGGAGCTGCCGGGGTGTGAGACCGTGGTACAGCTGGTGGCCTGATCGGAGGAGGGATTGCAAGGCCATGGGAACCGTTCTGCTGGGCAGCTGACTCGCAGGCATCAGTGATTAAGCAACAGGGTTAATGTTGTATGGCTGGGGACTCTTAACAGTGTTTTCCTTTTCTGAGTGACCCTGGATGAGGCATGCCAGAGGCGTCAGCAAGCTTGGAGCCTCTATATAGGTACTGCTAGAAGACTGTAGATCCCATAGGATATGTTTAGCTATTTGTCTCTTTCCCTGTGGAAATAGGGGGAAATATTTTTGATACTCCTCATGCAGCTGACAAATGATTCAGGGGCAGTTTGATTTTTGGTATCCAAGTTTGTAAAAATGCTATGTAGTAACCTTCAGTAAATATTTCATTATGATGACAACTGTGGTATGTATTTATGATACACCACTCTCTCTTGCTCGTTCTTTCATTTTTTGAATTCTTTGACTAATATATTTGGCACATAGTTTCCTTGGAAAAAAGTTAGAACTTTTTTTCCTATGTGAATATGATGAAAGGACCATATAGAGTGTGTGCTGATTTTTTTTTTTTTTTTAACAACCATTTAGGATGTGGCATGGCTGCAATAGAATGTTATTGCTGGGCAGGTAAAGAAAGAATATATTTCCAAAGAAAATGAAGTATTTAAAACAGTAGACCCAGTCTCCGTGCTTCAGTTCATTTGAGGTGCGAGGCTTACTTATGTTCCTTCTCAAATCAGTAGCAAGGCTGTCATTCATGTGAGTGGGACTTGAAGTAAACCCAAACTGAGTCTGTATTCATTAAAACATCAGCACATATTGATTTACGGTGTGTTTGGGGGATGGAGGGAATAGATTTCATAACTTGGTTTAGGATTTTGCCATCTGCTACGTGTAACACCATGTGCAGTCAGAATTACCTCTAAGAAAAATCTCATCAGAAGAATTGAAATAAGAGCAGATATTTCTCAAAAGAACTAGTAGGAGAAATGCAAAACAGCTGATCTTAATTAAAGGAGAGTCAGCAGGAAGAACAGTTCCTACTTGTGAGTGATACTGCTATTTTTATTACCTCAGCTGATTTTATTTATTAAAAAAAAAAAAGAGTTACATGGGATGCTGACATGAAGCTTAGGCAAGTAGATGGGATTCTGCTAGATTCTCCCACCGAGTAAAACATCATGATTTTGTTTTGGGAGATTTTTGTTTTCTTTGACACTTCTTGTCTTTGAAGGCAGCTTTCTTCTGTTTGTGGATATTTGACTGTTAAATGATTCCAACAGAGCAGTGTTCGTGAAGAGCCTCAGGGAATCAAGAGGACTGCACACCATTGGCTCCCTGGGATTTTGCAGATTTTCTCCTTCCTTTTGAAGTAAAATTCAAGATCTGAGAATTAATTGGGCAGAACTCAAATGCTCATTTGTATAGCACCATGTCGTCTTAATCTGTACAACTTTCAGAGGAAAATCTTCTGTACTATGTCAGATGTATTTGCGGGGGAGAGAATAGTGTTCACCTTATTGCATGATGTTCTTTCTAAGAAGACATGGTCTCCAAATTGAAGTTCCAAAAAGATGTCCCTTTTACAAGTAACAGTTCTGTATTAGAGGAGGATATTGAAAGAAGAGCTGTTTTATATTCTTACTGTGATCATTAAAATATAACTATATGCTGTGCATTTTTATTATCTCTTTAATGCATCTTTATTATCTACTTAAATACAAGTAGGTGCTATATTAATTTGTTTTCAGAAGCTGAGAAAGGATATCAAACAAGAAAGATGTGCTTAATGTTCCAGTGACCAGTAGGTCTAGCTAGGAGCAGCATAATCTTAAATTCTGTAACTGTAGAGCCGTTAAGACAATCTTATGGCTGTATTTAAACTGAAATTACACACACTCTGGAACTGTTTAATTTTGCACAGTAAGTGAGGAAGGGACATTAGAAAAATATAAACCAATTAAAACATTTGCAAAAATGAATTATAGGTTTTGTCACTTTGTGGTAAGCATTTAAGCATGTGTAGCTGGCTCCAGCCAGTACTTCTGCCTTCTGATTAGTCTGACGGATTTGATGAAATGGCACAGATAGTCTTTCAGAAGGTGGCCTTATGTTGCCAGGTACTGAGTGTGCTGACCCAAAGCCTTGGAAGTTATGTATGTTCTTATCTCTTAGATATAACTAGTTCAGCTGACCTGAGAGCTCAGGCCAAGCTTACCTTATCTAATACCCTGAGTTCTTGTGCATCAGGCTGAACCATAGTAACTATCTGCATGCACACTCATGGCCTGTCCCAGCCCCTGATGTTTTCAGTAATGCCTTTCAGCTTTCAACTCGGGTCACCTGCAGTCACTTTGTAACTTTCACTAGTGTAGTTTGAGCTTTTGAACCTTAAATAATGACGGATTTATAAAGAAAGAGGGTTGGAAAATGAAACTTCCAGCACCTGTTGTTGGTTGGGGGGGGGGGTCTATTCCTACCCACTTTTGAAGACCCTTTATGCTACTCATGTTTTTTTAGAGGGTGTTGATGTAACTGAGAATATTGCAATTGGATTTAAGGTGTTACTTCTTCAAGAATTGCCCATTTTTCTTGAGTGGCTTGATTCTGTTACTTTCATTGTACATAGTATGGCAAGTCAGAGGAATGGATCAAAGGAAAACAGCAATTTTGTCTTGGGTGCTCAACAAACTTAGAATATAGAGTGAAGTTAATTAGCGTTAGGAAAGAGTATCAGACTTTGTGAAATCAGACTTGGGATGGAGTTTTACGGGGCAGATTTTAATAGGATAAGAGGAATGTATTTAAACTTCCAAGTGGAATAATGTGCACTAAGTCAAAACGTAAAGCAATGTGTGAGCAGATAGGAAGTATGTGTCAAAGACCACCTGATCCTTTCTGACTTAAGTTAGTGTAGCTTGTATTTTGACAAAGAAGGGTGAGAAAGGAAGTAAAAGTGGCTGAGGCAGAGGTTGCATAGCCTGGGAATGAGGAAAGAAGCAAGTCATGCACTCTGTTGTGGGGAAGAAGGTTTAGAACTGTCTGACACTGGAGCAGCTCCTCAGCTGCAGCCCCCACAGCCTGGTCCTCTTGGGCTCCCATCCCAATCATTTCCCAAATGCAGCTGGGGTTGGACTCTTTGTAATTAGAATTTGTGATGGTGACAAAATAAGTTTCTCCATAGTGGGAGACCATAGACTTCATTACACAAGAGCAGTCTTGTCGTCACTGTTACCGTTCTTCCACTACCACCTTTAATAAATAATATATATCTTTTGATTCCTTTTTTCTTCTTTGTCATCAGAGCTACTGTATATCTGCCTTTGTCAGGTTCAGCTGTTCAGTATCTAATGTATTCTTTAGCTAGTAAAGTGAAACTGAGGTCAATATTTCTTGTATTTCTTAACTTTGTTGCATGTGGGTTTTTTCTGGTGAGGTGTTTTTTTTTGGTTGTGGGGTTTTGTTTTGGTTTGGTCTTTTTGTTGTTGTTGTTTTTTGTTAAAGCCTATATCCTAAGGAAATGAAACTTAAGAGCTTGTACTTTTTTTTCATCCTCCACCCTCTTTCCGTATCTGCCTGTTTGTCTGATGAATTTCAGCCAAATTTGAGAGGTTTCAGAGATACAGAGCTCCCCACAAAACGTAACTGTCTAGGTTAAGTTAACAACCAAATTAACGCCCTGGCTGAGGGAAAGGCTACTGTATTCCCATGGTACTTGCCACCAAGGATCAAGGTGAGATTCTACCTTGAGACAATTCCCTGAGAACCCTGGGGGCCCTGTGAACCAAGTTGATCTTACTTTCTTCTGTTTTCTTCCCACACAGTGGTTTCTCCTGTCTTTTACTGTTAAGTTCTTCCTAGTCCACTGCTTTCAAAGGCTACTGGGTCTGCATGTCTTCCATAGCAGGCTCTGTAATAAACCAGCTTTCCCCCCGCCCTGCCCAGGTACCAGGAAAAATGCATGTAAGCTAATTTTTGCTGGCTTTCTTGTTCCACCAAAATAGATACCTACTTCCTCCAGAAGGTGCACTTGGGATCAGTTTATAAGAGCTCCTGCTCAGTGATGGACTCAGGCACTTGGCCTCTGCAGGAAGAGTAGTTTTCCTGCTTGTAGGATTATTTGTGAAGACTCCAGTACTGTCTCTGTAGGTGGCCTGACCATCATGCCAGGATAAACTTTGGGTTCTGTGGATTTCAAAAGCTGGAAACATCCTTTTTCAGAGCTGATTTTTAATTACGACTTGAGCTTTGGGAACAGTGTGCCAGAGGTCTGAGAAGGCCTTCCTGCAAGCAGTCTTGAATTTATTTTTAATGCACTGAATAAACATTAGGAAGTAAAATGCTTGCCCCAGGATATCTGTAGCTACTTCACCCTTTCTCTTGGCTCTGACTTCCCAAACTTTTTCTCCTTTATTTAAAAAAGGAAATTTGGAGAATAGTCTGCCTATGCTTAATAGTGGTTCCTGTGCCAGTCACGACTGCCCTTGTCCTGTAATTGCAGAAACCAGTTCCAGCAAATTCATAACTTCCTCTCTGCTTTTGACTGTGGGGCTTATTAGGTTTTAACAAGGTCAAAGGTTCATCCATTCACTCTTAAAAGTGTGTGATCACCTTACATGGTAGCATATTTTTGAGTAGAAGTGTCTATTCAGTTCTCCATCATAAAGATGAGCAGTTTGGGTTCTAGAATCACACTTCTTAATTGCTTCTTAAAAATGTCATACGCGTCCCAGTTCTCAAATTTCCTTTGGAATTGCTACAGTCATGCACAGAAAAAGCTATTCAGCTGTAACATTTTGCAGTTGTTGGGGGCAGAAGACTAAATTCATCCTTGTGCAAGTGTGTGTATGCAATAATCTCCAACCAAGTTCTAGGTTAGTTGAGCTCAGTGGACCTAATGTAATTGCCTGCATCAATTACTTTTAAATTTTACAGTTTGTCTGTATCCCTCAGAAGTGTGAGTGGGATTGCCTTTATAGTGAGGTCTTATAGTGTCATAGCATAATAGGTGTAATTAAAAAAAAAAATAAAATTCTTGCACTCTTCATAGCCAATCTCTGATCTGTACCCAAACATATGTTTACTGATATAACTGTACACATACATTCATACAGACTAGAGTACCTCAATCCTTCCATGTTTTTAAAATCTAATAATGCATGTTAAAACGCATGTTTTAAGCACACAGCTGGTATTGTGCATTTGAAAACTATTCAGTCGCTGCTCTCTCAATGCACGGAGCTCAGCTTGCCAGGGAAGACTCTGAAGTGATGTCCTCATTGCTGTATTGACTTCTGGGAAAGCAGAAGAAACTGACCAGAAAGTAATTAACCTTGGAAGTAATTTAGGGGCACCAAAATGATGGGTCTCAAGAATTGCTTCCTTAAGGCTTTTCATGCTGGGCTGCTGGCCACTTCAGTAGTGGAGTCAGCTTTGAGAGCCAAATGGCAGAACTCCTCCTGATTTTGATGGTGTGCTGTCTCATAGTTAAGACCCTTCAGAACCACAGATATTCAGCAGACTTTCCATGTGCATAAATCCGTACTCACACGCATGCCGCAGGCACCAGACATCTTGCCTCCTGCTTTCCTGGAAGACAAACTTAAAAGATTTTTTTTTTTTTGGTGAAGTATCTGTCATACTTTGATATATAGAAATCAATACAGTTTAGCAATGCTAAGGTGTTCCATAAGTGGTTATTCTGAAACATGTGCTGTTTTAAGTCCCACTGGCCAAGAAAGTTTGCTACATAGCAGGGAATCTAATTTGTCTTTTTTATGCTAAACTATTTGAGTAATTTTGCAGTTCATATGAGTTCATTAGTTTTTCTCTACAGTTTTTCTGTTGTGAGGCGACTAGCTTGTGTTATTGTTTTCAACATTTGTGAGCCTAACTATACTAAATTGCAGAGTGCTTGCTCTTTTCTGAACATCAGTCATCTTGAAAAGAGTACGTCAGCTTCACTTTAGTCTGCCTGCCACTTTGGGGTGACTAGAGTGTGCCCTCAGAATTGTTTTGCCATTGAGCTAATGACTATTTTAAGGTCAACACGATGCTTCTAAAAAGACTCGTCTTAGAGGAAGAAGTTCAGAAATCTGAAAGAATACATTTCAGGTGTATTTCATACTGAATTTATGTAACCCTGGAGCTTCATAGGTAAAACCTTGGTTTTGCTGAAATAAGCAGCAGATCTCCCTTTGACTTTAACAGGTGAAATTCTGCAGGTAGTATATGCAGTTGTTTTATGCTTAGGCTTGTCAAACCATAACTGCCCTAAATATTGCACCTTGTTTCCTTACAGATGTGCACTGGTAACTACATATTTGTTCCTTATATGATAACTCCACATAACAAGGTGTACTGCTGTGATAGCAGTTTTATGAAGGGACTAACAGAACTAATGCAGCCCAGTTTTGAGTCGCTGCTTGGGCCTATATGCTTACCTCTGGTGGATCGATTTGTTCAGCTCTTGAAGGTGGCACAGGCCAGTTCAAGGTGAGTTGTCTTTTTGTACCCCTGTCTAAAACTCATATATTCCTGCTGGCAATATAAATGTCAGACTCTTGCTTCAGGATGATGTGATGCTTTGTCTTCTGTCGAGACAAATTAACAATGAATGACTTACCTCAACCAAATCTCTCCATTGACACTGCTCTATCAGTAATTGTTCCACATATACACTGTGGGAGAGCTGCAAGGCCAGAAAAACAAATGCAAGGGACCTGTCCCAAATTGCTGACGTGAAGTTGTTCATCTCCAGCCAGTATTTCCGGGAATCCATTCTGAACGACATCAGGAAGGCCCGTAACCTCTACACAGGCAAAGAGCTTGCAGCAGAGCTGGCAAGGATTCGACAGCGAGTGGATAATGTTGAAGTCTTGTCTGCTGACATTGTAATAAACTTGCTGCTGTCCTACAGAGACATCCAGGTATGAATCCTATGCTCTAAGACCAGCTAAAACATAGTAAATTAAATTACATTCCCAGTGAAATTTTTAGTGTATTTTGCACATATTTGCTAAAAAACTATACAAATAACGCACACTAGTAAAAATCTTTTACAGTATCTTCACTGATGCTTTTTAATTTTTTTTGTAGTTAGACTGTTCATAGCAGGTAAGTGCTGTTATTTTATAACAGCATCTAAAAAGTACACAACATAGAATAACTCTTCTCCATCTCAGCATTACTATGTGATAGCCTGTAGTGTCTCCTACTTAAAGGCTATGGTAGCATTCTGCTATTGATACGTGTATGTATTCTTTGTCACCATGCTTGTGACATTTTTTGTGGAAACATAACATGTTCATGTGCATTTCGGCTTCTGGAACGGTGCAAGTAATTGCTTACTTTGTTAGACAGAATTTCAACTGTTGTTCCTTAAACATTTTGAGGTGGTTTGGTTTCAATTTTGGTTTTGTTTGTTTGGTTTTTAAATATGTCAGAGAGTAAGCTACTTTAAAAACTGTGGTATTGAAAGATTATTTTATTGTGTTTTTGTGGCTCATGCCTACTTCAGAGTTTTGGGATGCCTTAATTCAGAAGCAGTTAGCATTGTAATGTCTGTACAATATGAACTCTGATATGCATTCAGCCCCTGAAGCTAACTTTAATCATGACATAGATGTACTAAAATTTCTACAGGTCCATGTTGAAGCAGTACAGGAGACCAAATTGTGTGTCCCTGCTAAATAGTGTGCATATTCACATTTCTGATGAGTGCCAGGCTGTTTACAGTTTGAGACTGAAGAAACTAAAATCTATAAAACTTAAAATGAACTGAAAATACTTCTTAGTATGAAATAAGAGGTGCTTAGTTCAAAGAGGAGTTTATATAGGTATACCTCGGTAGAGCTACATAAAAGTTCATTATTCCCTTCTTTTGAAAGGATTATGATTCCATTGTGAAATTGGTGAAAACTTTAGAAAAACTGCCTACTTTTGACTTGGCTTCCCACCACCATGTGAGGTTTCATTATGCGTTTGCGCTGAACAGGTAAGAATCCTCCCTTTCTTCTGCTCTTGAACACTAAATCAGAACTGTAGACTTCTCACAGGCTTGGTAGTCCGGGATGAAGTTCCCTACTGGAATCTTCATATGCACGTCTAGGGTTTTTCAGTGAAGCAACTCTGGGGACTCTGAGCTTAGTGATCAATCTAAGCTTTCTTTCTCTTGTACTGTCAAATTCCATTCCTTTTCCTTAAATGTGTTTGATTTGTCTTTCCATAAGTTTGCATCGTTTTTTTCATTTCAGTACCTAAATCAGAGCAATAAATACCTAGCAGTATTTTACCTCTATAAAATACACTTTTATCATTGCTGTATGAGTGGCAGTGCTGCAGCATTTGTGCTAACTTAGACATCATCTTATTCAAGTCTGAGTTCTGGTAGTGTCAGGAGACAGGAGGAGAACTTTCATTAAGTGTCCATCAGAAGATTTTATTATAATAATAATAAACAACTAATTTTCATGTTCTCTGATAACATGCACAAAATGTGCCACATGGAGCAGCATGCACTACTTTCTTGGGTTAAATGAGAGCCAAGCCTAGATTTTTCTTTTTCTAGGATACTGGCAATTGGGCAAGGCACTAAAGGGGGAGTTTTTTAGAGGAAACTACAGAGGATTTCTGCTTCCTTGCTGTTATCACAATGAACATTTTGCTATTGACATTTAGAGGAGTAGACCAGGTGTCAGCATTGAAATTCTCAAATATAGAAAATGTCTACAGATCTTTCTGCTTCTCACAGATTTGAATATTGTAATTCAGGTTTGCTGAAGAGCCTCAAAACTGCATGTCATGTCAAAGTGATGTCAAAATATGTCACAAGTAATTAGCTGAAAAACTAAACCTGTTTTTGAAACAAAACAAACATAAAAACCAGCTATCTGGCATTGTTTTGTCTGAATAAAATGTCCAGATCCTTTCTTGTTCCTTTGTACCAAGTATATGAAGGTATAAATATTGTGCCCTTTTTGTTCCTGCTTTGCCAGAAATACGTGGAGCTTTGCAGATTAAATAATCCAGCATGTGTCTGCCGCTTCTGTGTAGCCTTCACAAAAGTCACTAGGCGTACCTTGGATTTTTAAGAAGTTATTTAGACCTCAGGGTCACCATTTTCTAAAACAAAATCACCTTTGAAAACAGGACTGGACTAGTTCACTGGGGCACTAAAAAATCTGCAGAACTGCAGTACAATCTTTTCAGGCAGATTCTTATACTTTATTGGTTCTGTTGAGACTTCTTGCAGACTGAAATGTCTGTTTTTATAGATGTGACTATTAAGATGTAGCCTTTGAGGGTATCTTCATACAAAAGGTCTACACAGTACCTCCAAAGGAGTTCAGATTTTCCTCTCCCTCCCTTATCCAGATTGTACATTCCACTGGAATCCATGCTGTATGCTAGGAAGGAATTATCTGGGTTAATTGTAGCTTTCTCCTTATTGCGAATATAGAGTATGTTTCCTGAGCTAAGGCAGGTCTGGAATACTCTGCACATCTGAACGTTTGTTGTGGAAGAAGCTGTCCCTCTTGCTTCTAATCCAGGTCACGAGCACGGAAGGATGGAGCGGCTCAATTAGTCAGGATTAGTCTGACCTAAATCAAGAAAGTGTGTGAGGGCATTGGTGATGGAAGAGTAAGCAGAAAGAAAAGTGGGGACCTCTGTCTCTGGAGAACAGCAAAGTGTAAATGGCTCGTATTACAAAACACTGTTGTCTTACTGGTTTTGTTCTCATTAAGTTCAGGTAGCTATTGGTTTGATCTGGATTAGTGATAGTTGATACAAGATGTGGAAGAGTTATCCACCTGAAACACCATTCTGAAAATTGCCCTTCTGTAATGAAAGTCAGCCGAAAAACAAAGAAGCTGCAGACTTACCCTTGTTCCTTTACTTAAGTGGTCAATATGAGAAGAGAAAACAAAAGGAAGCAAACCTTCAACAACTGGCAAGTGATCAGTTGGCAGGGGAGCTAAGTAACACAGACCTGAAGGAGACTGTTACTTGCTCAGCCAGGAGCACTTGGTTTCTCTCCCTGGGGCCTGGGATTGTCCATCTCAAATGAGTACACCAGCCTTGCTGTGCCACTCTACAAGTACTTGGGGAGCCTAATGCAGCTCTGTAGTCTGAGGGGACTTTTCCTAATTTGTTAGAATCTGACTGGTCTGAAGGTTGGGAAGAGACAGCACTGGGTTTCATTTGTCTTTCCCATCAGGCTGAGACAACAATAGAGGTTGGCCCAGCACATAGACTTGCACACTCTGGGGTTTTTTTTTGCTCAGGAAAGCATTTTATACTGTCTGCTCAAGCAAGTGCTTTTGCTCTGTTTTCTTAATTATTTTTGTTATGATGTAAGTACTCATTCATCCTTTGTTACCTATTCTGCTTGATTTAAACCTTTTCTTCCACATCACTCCCTTCTGGAGCTGCATACATGAGCTCAGAGCTCGCAAGCTCTGATCTCTCAGGTTTGACATTGACACTACCTGTGCAGATGCATCAAAACTTTGATATGTTCTTGTAGAGGGGGAAGAAAAAATCCACTACTGAACTTCTGATCAAATAGTATCTGCTTTAAGATGGCTGTGGCTTTTGATGTGGGGTTTTTTTTTTTCTTTCTGAGGTAGCTTTCTCTTGCAAACTTCTTCAGTGCAAAGCTTGCAAGACAGATACAAAAACACTTTTAAATATTCTCCTCAATTCAAATTGTAGCCACTGAAATATTACAAGCAATTTCTCCAAAAGAATATAATACTCTTTCCAAACCACCGAAGAATAGTTTTTGCTGAGAAAGGAGTCATTTGCTTGTTCAGTACACAAATATGTAAAAAATTCTAAACTCTTGATACTGAACGATGTATGTACCTAAACTGTGAGTCACCAGGAAGTGTCTAATGCTTGCAATTATGTGGTTTATTTGTCTTAAGTACTCCTGTTAATATTATCAGCTTCACTTCCTAACCTTCCCTATTATGGGAATTCAGTCTGGTTTACACATTTTGGGTTTTTTGCTTCACATTCATGATCAAAATGTGTGTGTATATACATACATACATACATATAGATATATAAAACCCCACAAACACAAGATGGAATCTTTTTTTCCTTTAAAGCATGAATTACTATGAAAGAAATATTAGATATGAAACCTGAGGTTTGTATCTTTCTATTTTGTAAGAAAGTAACAAGTGATCTTTCTAAGAATTTCTTTTGAGGCTCTTGTTGCTGTTGTTAGTGCTTTGCTCTAGCTGATGCTTCATGGGAGAGAGAAAACATGTTTTGAGGCTTTTATAAAGATGTCCCATGATATTAAGAAAAGGGGAAAAAAAAGAGAAAGGAAGGGGGAGAAAAAAGTGTGGATATATAATATAATCCATTGTGTCTAGAGGCACTTTTTACATGGATAAAATCATACATATATATTCAAACATGGTCATGAAAAACTTTCTTGTTAACTTTATTGGGTTTTTTAATCAAAATTTTTATTTTTTTAATAGGCGAAATCTGCCTGGAGACAGACAGAAAGCTCTAGAAATTATGATTCCCCTGGTAGAACAGGAAGACCAAGTAGCTTCAGATATGTACTGCCTGGTTGGTCGAATTTACAAGGACATGTTTTTGGAATCTGGGTTCACAGACACAGAAAGCAGGGACAAAGGGACATTCTGGTGAGTACTGTTTTCCTGGTCTATGTCCTTTTGTTAGCTTTGGAAAAATATTCCTTAAACAAGAATATATTTCAACTGTTTTTCATCCCAAAAATTTGGCATCCTTAAGGGATACACTGAATCTTCTTTGCTTATTTGTTAAGAATGAGAGATTTATGTTGTTCAGAGATCTGGTTCCACAAAGTTCTTGAAGTGCCTCAGAGACTTGGAAGTTTAGGTAGCTCTCATCGGAGTGTATTTTCCTTCTTCTTCCCAAACATGAAGTCTCCTGTTTACTATATTATTCTTAGGAATCTGAGCCAGACAATAATCAGCTGTGAATCAATTGGCATATCTGCAATCTGATAGACACTAGCTAGCTAGGCTTAAAAGTGCTGAGGTTTAAATCTGCACTGATGATTAGGGTGTACCATTCTGTCTTTTTTTTTTTTGCTTCCATGCTCACAAGTAATGTGACTCTTACAAGCTCATGCTGGCAAAAGTTTTATCACCCCATCATCACCGTATAGTATATGCATATTACAGTGGACTACAGTCCCATCAATAGTCAAAGTAGCACACAATAGGCTAGACAAATTCTCATCTTAATTTTAGAGGCAAGTATCATGTTTTTTATTGCTTTTGAAATGCACTAAACCACTGTTATGTGGAATAAGTTAACAAATGGAGGCACTGGATGCCATCCTAGACTTCTGTGAGGATGAGCTCCTTTTCTCCATTATGATTCAGATGAGGCAACAGGCAATCTGTGTTTATGTATCCTGCACATCAGATTCTAGTTCTGGTCTTGTGCTCATCAGCTGCCTGTTGAAGTAAATGCTTAGAATGGAAAGTTTTCTTCTCCCTTCGTCATTTATCACTTGTTTTCAGTAAACTTCAGATTAGAACTGTCTTTGGTAAGAGATAAGATATAATTGTTTACCATTTGTGGCCTCAGAATACGAGTACAGTTTAGAATTGCTGGTCATGCTTCACAGTATTGCAATGCTTATTGGACTTTTTTTAAAGATGTTGCAATAACAGGAATGCAGCATATTGTTGTCGTCCCTGTCTTCATAATTTTGAATTAAAGAAAAATTTTATTTCCTCTAAGGCAAAGCCCATAACAAACTTTCAAGATTCTCTTTAAAAAAAATATATATATATTTTGCTCATGTCATGAACTAATGTAAAAAGAAAACTGTAGTCCTGTATGCAAATACTACGCATTATCACAGGCTAAATAGAATAAATAGAAATTACTTTTGGTATTGTACATCTTGCTTTTTCCTCATTCATAGTGCCTTATGAATAGATAAAACTTTGACATTTTCAAACACAATTGAACTAAGAACGATTATATGTATAATAGTGGTAATTACTTCTAGGATATTTCACATAGAACACACTTTCAGTTGGTGCATCTTAGCAGTCATGATATTCAGACATTTGATGAGGGGAAGTGATTGCAGTCAGGCATACTCGTTTGGGAAAGGACAGCAGGCTGGCAGCTCCTGCAGCAGGGTAGGATGCTGACCAGCCAGCCCATGAATAATCCCTGAAGTCTCTGGCAAGTCAGACCCCGTACAGACTGCTCCCTGTGCCTGCTGCCGTAGAACAAGGTGATCTCTGTTGAGTCAAGCTCGAGTTTGGCTGGAGGCTGTACCGGATGGGCCAGCTGCTTTTGCTTTGTACTTTATGCTGGACATTGATTTGAATTCTAGTGTTAGTCATATAGGAGGCTTGACATGGCTGAAGGGTTGACTCGTAACTCAGTGGAAGGCTCTTGGGAAGGAGCAGACCTACTCCAGTGCTACACTAGGCCACAATGAGGGAAGGTGTGTGCAGGAACGATACCTCCATGGTAGTGTAACTTTATTTTGAGGTAAGGGTTATTATCTCAGTCTTAGAGAAATGAGGATGCAGAAGTATGGTGAATTGCATAAGATAATGAGAATTTGGTAGCAGAACCAAAGCACTGTTTTTGCAACAACCGGTGATGTCAAGGTACTTGATTCCAAAAAAAAAAAAAAAAAAAGGCAGGCAGTGTGCTTTCCTGATAATTAAAAAGCAGAATAAAAGACATCTTTCATATAAATGAGACAAGAGATGAAAGATTAATTATTAACTGTCACTTTCTTGTTGTATACTGACAGTGTAAATCAGACTTACCAAAGCTATCAAGTCTTTATTCAAATCTCTTCACTGCTATCTCCTTAATTCAGCATTTGCACTGCAACATTTTCCCAAATGTCAGCTTTCAATTTCTTGATGGCATTCATAATTGCATCAGCTAAGCTAGCCTCTACTTTACAGGCAGACTTTTAAAACTTACCGCCTTTCTACGATACTGTGCAGGCTCCTCCAGTGGTATTTGAGGCATGACAAGGTACAGCAATTGTACCAGTTGAATTTAAATCAGTTCAGTCAACAGATGTGGCTTGTGAGTTGTTTGGGAAACTGTGAATATTTTTATCTGTTCAAAATTAATTATTACAGGTTATGTTTTACTTTTTGTCTGTAAATTCTTGCTGTGTAGGCTATGTGGATATAAGGCAGGTTTAAGAATGTCAGCACAGGATCACACCAAATACAAAACTACACTTTTGGTTATAACAATTTAGGAGAGGTAAATAGGGCTACAGAGGTCCAAGATACCAGTATTTTTTGGTGTGAGTAGCATGTAAAGATGGCTAGAAAAATGAATTTCTGCTGTGGGGAAGGGAGATGTGGAAGCAATTTGGAAAGAAAAGGCAGAACCCTGGTATGAAAATTCCCAGGATGTCCTTTCTGGTCTGCTGGGGGTAGGTGGCAAGCTCCTGGCAGCAGGGGACTGAAGGGGTGGCCTCTGACAAGAGATGAGGAGCTGCCCTATGTCAGACACAGCCAGTTCCAGCCAGCTCCAATGGACTCATCACTGGCCAAAACTGAGCACATCAGTAACTCTGGTGGCACCTCTGTGGTAACATATTTAAGAAAAGGGGAAAAGGTTTTTCTGGGGGCTGTTTCACCAGTGCTTCTGCAAGCAGTAACTATATTGCAAACTTAAGCTCACCTCCACCTCCTTTGGCTGTATGACTAACATTGTTTACAGCACAAATGTGCCCACCTGTTGAAACGCATGAGATATGCTTATTTTATCTTTAAATTTTGAAGTTTTGTCTGTATCTGTCCAAGAACTAGAGAAATTTTGATTGTCATGCCAGGAAATAGGTATTTGGGGGCAAAACAAAGCAAGTGAAAGTACAGTCTCCTGTATTGAACAAAAACACTTGCAAGGTTTTTTTCCTTCTTCTATCAATCTTTCCTTTTCCTGATACTGCATGAGGATTACAGCATGAAAGATCTCTGGGGCAATAAAGGGAGCCCAGTTCCTAACATCACTGTCTCTCCAAACATCACTGTCTCTCCAAACATCACTGTCTCTCCAAACATCACTGTCTCTCCAAACAGATTATGCCAGCTAACGGGTCTCTTCTAGCTATATATACTTAGAATCAATGAAAGTGTCATCCTGTTTGGTGGGTTTTTATGGGGGTTGGGTTTTGTTGTGGGTTGTGGTTTATTTTTTTAAGTGAGCAAAAATATTTTGTATGTACTTTCTTCATTGTTTTGTTGTAACTCACAGTACAAAAAGAAAGGCAGATGATGAGAGAAAAGCATTAATTGAGTCTACTCTGCTCATCATGCTTTTTTTTTAGAGGACTACACTCTTGTCTAATGATTAAGTTCTTTGGAGATGGGCAGCTGGAGTATAGAAAGAGTGTATCTGTACCAGATTGAAGAGAAACCTGTCTTGCAGTTTTGGAAAGCAGAGCTTATGTTAGAGGATGCAAAGTCCTGAATCAATAGAGCAGGAAAAACAACAAAAAAAATAAAATTTAAAAATTACAAACAAGCCATATTTTTGGCCTGCTAGGATCAAAATGCCTTAGATTTGCTTACATGTCAAAGTGTGGTCTGGAAGCCAAATTCTTAGGTTTTGTATAGATTATTTTTCTTTCCTTCCTTCTGTATTAATCTCACAACCTGCTTAATTTTTTTTTATATAATCCATCTGTTTGTCTGGATTTTTCCCCATCCTTTTGAAAGTAATTTTAAACTCTATTGCTTTTTACTGTAGCAGAGTTGTGTTAACTGAATCTTTTGTGCTTCTTAACTCACATATGATAGTCTTGTTTGCCTCCTCCTTACGGGGGCGGGGGGGGGTGGTGTATGTATATGTATATGCAACCAAACATGTTCTCACTCTGTAGAACAAGTTTAAAGCACTGTAGATCTGCTGTAGTCACCACAACATGCTTTGCTAGCTTGAGGACAGTGTTTGTGTGAAGACCCTCAACTTCTTTTAAGACAAGATTTAGGCTAGGTGAATACCACTGCTGTTCCTCTGGCTCGCTCACTTCCTCTTGAGGGGAATGAAATCTGATACAGTCCTTTTTTATGTGAATAGACTCATAAGGATGATGTCAGTGAGACACCCAGTAAAGAATAAGATTTGGAGTAGCTGAAATGATAGCTAAATGCGAAGTATCTTCATGTATCACTTGCTTTTGTGCTTATACATTTTGATATGCTTGTATGTCACTGTAGCAGATCCACAATAGAATCTAAGGTTTCAAGTCAGTGAAAATTCATATACTTAAGAGTAAATTAATGAGCTTATTAATATAACTGTGAAACAGGTCTCTTACAAGCTCATAGTATTTTTTTCTTTAATCTCAAATAAAATTGGAAATCTAGTAAGATATTATAACTTTACTGGGATGGATGAGTAGGGTCTGTGCTTGTTGTGTATGGGGAAAGGAAATGGGAGGAGGATGTATAAATAACGGACTCCCCAAAATAATCACAAAGCATGTGTGGAAAACAGTAATATTTTTGCTTCCATGGATTCTTGCTGTGTAAACAGAAGATAAGCACTTAAAGTACCTAAAAGTATAATTATGTCCCTATTAGATCGCATTATTTAGAAAGTAAACTTGTATGTTTGTTTTTTTTCTAGGTTCAAGAAGGCGTTTGAGTCAGAGCCAACATTACAGTCAGGAATTAATTATGCAGTACTCCTCCTGGCAGCTGGACATTGCTTTGATACTTCTTTTGAGCTGCGGAAAGTTGGTAATTATAGCTTGCAAATTCACAGTGAAATCGCATTCTAGTGAAAGTATGACACCATCCACTGTTGTAGGGGAAAAATCCGATGTTTGTATATGAATGCTTTGATAGTGAGCGTGTGAATATTTAAGTTGGTCTGCCCCACCACCACTGATCCCACCTGACTGTGGGTGAGCGCTGTCATGAAGACCTGGTTCCAGTTGCAAGGTCTTAACTGGTTACCCGAGCTTAGTGAAAAATGGCAGCCCTTCTTTGCAATGGCATCATTTGCATGAAACAGGAACACCTGAAGGGGCAATTCTGTTCCAGCTAGCATTCTTAAAAATAAACAAACAAAACCCCCTGTAGAACTGTAGGGAATGTGGACAAAAAGTCCATCCAGAGAGTGGGGAAAATGCACTTGAGCTTGGGATGGGCTGAGAGAAGAATGTTTCTCTTCCAATACTTTTTTTGAGGTTTCCTCAATGTCTGTATTCGTAGAATCACAGAGTGGTTTGGGTTGGAAGGGACCTTTTAAAGACCATCTAGTCCAACCCCCTTGCCATGGGCAGGGACATCTTTCACTAGACCAGGTTGCTCAGCCTGACTTTGAACACTTCCAATGATGGGGCATTCATAAATTCCCTGGGCAACCTCGTCCAACATCTCACCACCCTCATCGTAAAAAATGTCTTTCTTAAGAAGGAAGAATTAAAGTGTCCATTTTGTTCGTGATTTTGCTGGATTTGAGGAGAGTGCAAAGTCAAGATTAGTCAGTAATACTTTCAGGGAAGGTATGGGAGAAAGCACTGAAAGTTGTAATGTGTAGTAACATATCCTTTTCAACTGGCATTCTTCTCCATGAATTTCCATAATTCTTGAATTATCGTAAAGTCTTTTTTATCATTCTGTCTCCTGAAGAGGTAGTCAAGTGAGACAGGAACAATGTTCTTCGCTCCACAGAATATATCTGTAGTCAGCCACTGCTCTAGTTTAGAAGTTAGGTGTGCACTGTATGTCTGTAAGTAATTTTCTACATAGAGAAGGTCTTTTTGAGTGTGAAGGTCAGAGTGAGATGGTTACTTTCACGTAGATAATGGAAGTGAAATTAAATTTCTCTGGTGTGAATGAAGGTATTCATTTGGATGTGATAGGCTGCTTAGAGTTGCCTCAGCTACTATATTTGCCCTTCTGTGAGTGGGTGAGATTTTGCTTTTCGGGTCAGATAGAATACTTTCATCTCCCTACACTGAAATTTGAATTCTTGTGCCAGTGTAGGAGGTAAAAATACATGTTTTGCTTCCTACATAGCATTTGCAAATATTCACTCAGCTGGCCTAATTTTAAATTAGATAGTTTAGCAAAGCTGGGCTGTATTTATTGGGTAGTTTAATTTGAATCCCTCCATTTTAAAGAAACTTCTCAATTGCACACAGGCTAAAGCCAACTAGATTTGGACAAATTAATTGTACTGATGAAATCTGGCTGTTATTTGCAGGGATCAGACGTTTGGTATCATCTTGTTGTGAGTTTGTCCAGTGCTGTTTTCCCTACTGGTTGTACAGAGAACATTACAGAAATTAAGGTTCCTTATTACTTAAGGTTTCGTACATGGCTGATGAATGATTTAGTGAAGAAATATCCGGTGGCTATTTGGTGGAAATTTTTTTTTTTTAGCTGTTGCTGTGCCCCTCTCTTACGTAAACATTTACTTGGTGTCTGCTGAAAACCCTTGATATAGCAACCCCTGCTGTTATCTACTAGTGTCTATCTTATTTTGTTATGGGAAGTATTTTCAAGATACTTTAAGCCTCAGACTTAGCTATTTTGAAACAAGTTTTCAAATACGTATATAATATAGACCCTATGTGTGTCACTGGTCATTGATTTCTTGTTGATAAGACTGTGGTCACCGTTCATAGAATCATAGAACGCCAGGTTGGAAGGGACCTCGAGGATCACCTGGTCCAACCTTTCTTGGCAAAAGCACGGTCTGGGCAAGATGGCCCAGCACCCTGTCCAGCCAGATCTTAAAAGTGTCTGATGTTGGGGAATTCACCACTTCCCTGGGGAGATTATTCCAATGGCTGATTGTTCTCATTGTGAAAAATTTTCCTCTTGTGTCCAATCGGAATCTCCCTATGAGTCACTTGTACCCATTACCCCTAGTCTTTTTCACATGACTCCTTGTAAAAAGAGAGTCTACGTCTTCTTCGTAGCCACCCTTTAAATACTGGAACATAGTGATGAGGTCTCCCTTAAATTCTTTTCTCCAGGCTGAACAAACTCAGTTCACTCAGCCTTTCCTCATACAGCAGGCTTCCCAGTCCTTTGCTCACCTTTGTGGCCCTTCTCTGGACCCTCTCCAGCCTGTCCATATCTTTTTTTGTGTAGTGGGGACTAAAGCTGAACACAGTATTCCAGGTATGGCCTGACAAGTGCTGAGTAGAGTGGGATAATGACTTCTTTATCTCTGCTGGTGATGCCCTTGTTGATCCAGCCCAGCATCCTGTTGGCTTGCTTTGCCGCAGCAGCACACTCTTCACTCATATTGAGCTTGTTGTCCACCAGGACCCCCAGGTCCATTTCCACAGAGCTGCTCCCCAGCGGGGTAGATCCCAGCCTGTGCTGCGCTCCTGGATTATGTTTTCCCAGGTGCAAGACCGTACATTTGTCTTTGTACAATGACGTTTGTCAGCTGGCTTGAGTTGTGCTAGACTCTGAGGGTAATGTATTATTTTATTGGTCTCGGGCTAACGTTAATGTTTTAAACAAAAATAAGCAAAACCACAGAGGCTGTGTGGGAAAACGTTTTGTTTTTTTCTTTTTTTTTCCTGTCCCAAAAATGTCTTAAATATGTGTCATTCTTTCGATGTCACTTCTTGTTTAGATCTGTGTATACAAGACCATTCGTTAGCAGTAGTTAGATTTGCCTGGCAGTGCTTTCAGTTTGCTGTCCACCTGCAGCATTATCTGTAGCACACAGAAATTAAAGGAAGTCTGTCTTCTGGTGGGAGATGGGGAGAGAGGTGAGAGCAAGCTGGTTAAAGTTCAGGCCAGGTTATATGGAAATTATATTGGTAGGTTGGGAAAGGCTAAGGAAGGATATGGTCCCTAACAGCACTTCAGAGGGCTGTAATTAGAAGATGCATTGGCAGTGATGTAATAACTCCAGTAAAACTAAGTCCAGTATCCAAAAGAATTTTTACCAATCTGCATCATATCAGAAAATTTGCCTTCTAAAAGTTCCTACCTCTACTTGTCAGATAATAGTCCACAACTAAATAATCATGTGAAACATTAATGAAAATCCTCCATTTTCTGAACAGTACTGCTTTCTTAACTGTACAAAATTGCAGAACTTTGAAACAGAAATGCAGTGCTCAGTAAGTGCATTGACAGTAATGATTTCTGCAGGCTGTGCAGCTTCGACACACAAAGGATCCTGTAATATGAATTGCTCTGTCAATATTTGAGCAAGGAAAGCAGTTTATTTATAAAGCCTTCATAGTAATATTTAACTGGTAATATCTACTTCTGTATCTTATTTTCTTCAAGCTGTGGGTATATTCTTGGCATTATAAAAACAGTGGCTTTTCTGGCATTAATGGTTTCTCTATTTTGGCTCATTTATTTTTAAGGCAAAATATTTTTGATAAAATATACTGGAATTCAGCTGCTGCTTTTCTTTCTCCCCCATGAATGCCAAGTTTATCATGGAAGGAGAGAATGTCTTGACTTTGCCTGGATTTTCTTATATAATCAAAAAATCTTTTAAAGATGGTGAAATCAAAATAAACTAAAGAAGATAAATTATACAAGGAGACCACAAACTCAGAGTGAAATTCATGCAGGTGTTCACTTTGCATGTTTGCACAGAAAGGTTATTTTGTTCTCCCACTCCCCAGAAAAGACCAACCCCACTGGAAAACAAAACAAAAAAGCCCCACCCACCTTTATAAATTAGTTACAGTCCTTTGAACCTATTGCTAATGTCTCCATGCTGCAACTGCATTTTTCCAGCTTGCCTTTCAGGGGTAAGTAAGTTTTATAGATGAGCTTTGTAGAGGAAGGTCAGCAAACTAGAGTGAGTTTTAGCACCGAGTACCTCATCTTTCTTGGAAGAATTTGATGAGAGGTTGAGGTTGTCTTCTCTACGGTAATAGGATCCACTTCACAAAATACTTGGCTAAAACTTCCAGTTCGTTCAGGCTACGTAACAGTAATGATTCCCAGACTTGGTGTCCTCAGATATCATTGCTGCTACACATCCATCCTTTTTCCCACCATCTTCCTATAGCTCTCCTTACTCCATCAGCTGGGACTCAAAATCCTTGCTATCACCAGTCTTACCCTCCTAACAAACACTTCTCCCTGCCACACCAGTAATCCCAGTCCCTTCCCATGTGAGTTGTACCTTTCATCAAAACAACACACTCAGTTTGTACCTTGCTTTGGCTCCGTTAACCACGTCTGGAGCACTGAAGGGTTGTGATGGGTGAGTTCCTGCAGACGCAATGAAGCATAGCGGAGTATGTAAGCCTGTGAACCAGAGACCAGTGCTGTTGCTCGCTGTGACAAATAGTTTGTGATAGCTTGTCAGTGATCACTGCAACTGTGAGTGCCATCGCCCAGTACTCAGCGAAGGCCCTCCGCACAGCTAAATTGCTCCCTTTCCCCTTCCTCCCAGCAAAGGTACACCCATCTGAAATGATTCATGTATCCCTGTGATACCAATTCCTTACTTCCCTTGTGATGAGATCGCATTCAAAGCCTGTGGAAGTTAGTAGGTGTCTATCAGGTCTTGTATGTTGCTGTCATGTGCATGCAAATGTTTTAAATGTTCTAGCAGAGCCCTTCAGCCTTTGATGATATTGCTGAGTAGTGTTACTCTAGGGTGCTGGGGGAGATTAATTTTTTCCATTTACTGTGTTGCATGCATAGTGTGTAGGTTTTGCTTTCTAGAACCCAACTGAAGTTGAACACATTTAACACAAATTCCCCCTTCCTATCCTACACTGACAATGTACACCCAAGGTGTACATCCTCAAGCAGTCTCTTAACAGTGTGCATGCATACAGCACCCTGGCTTAAAGCCTTGCAAAGCTGATAGACATAGAGATGGTCACCTCTCTATGTTGTGGAGTTGATGGCGGTGATGTACATTGCATCATGTCTCGCATCTGAGATATTTTGTAAAATCTATTGCATTTTTTTCCTTCAGGAATAACTAAACAAACTTCTTTCCCAAGAAGCGAACAAATAATGTTTTTGTATGATTTAAGTATTATTTTGTTCTGTATGTTACTCAAGCATGACTATTTCTTGTTAGCAAGAGAGCACAAAGTGTGAAATATAGATGTGAAATAGGCTATAGAACTCTTGGATACAATTTTACATTTTAAAAACATTTATTGTCTGATGTTGATAACATAAAAATGTGAACAATGTGAGAAAACAAGATTAATTTTGTATACTGAAATGTAGCTAATGTAGTGTCTGTCCATCTCGATAAGATTTATTGCTGCTTCCAGCACAAAGTTTAGTCTGCTTGCTACTGAAGGAAGGTTAAGGGAAAAAAAAGGTCAACAATTGCATTGAAATTTCTTGTGAATACTCAGCCTTAATATCAAGGACAACGGAATGTGGTGTGGGAGGGAAACTGTCATAGCGGAGTAGTGTGGGAAAAGTGAATAAAAGACTATGGTGGTAAAGAGGCTTGTCCTGTAAGCTGCAAATTGTTTTATTTGCGGGGGATGGTGTAGTGTATCTCATGTTAGCTATAAGTGTGTAGCAGCTAATATGAACTAAAAATCATCCTGAAGGCCACAGGGAAACTTGCAGTTCTCAGAAAACTTAGCAAGTCAAAATAAAACCTGAGGCTCTCCATAGCCTTGAGTTGCTGAGGAACTTATGAATATTAATAGATGTCTTTCATTGGGGTAGGATTTGCGGCAATTAAAAGAACATCACTGCTGGAAGAAGCCCAGTGGATCATCTGTTCCTTCTGCATGGGACCTTGTCTATAAAGGTAAGTTTGGGGCTTGGGACTTGTAAGTCAAAAAAACAAAGCAGAAAAAAACATAATAGGTGCCTTATTCAGCATCTGTTAAGTTTTTACAGCTATGTTGTGTAGCCTAAGGCCCCAATTTACCTTTGTAGATGAGGTCCATGCAAGAACATAGGTAATCTGACTGTGGCCTTGTCCTGACAGTGATGTCTTAAAGTTCCTCTCTTGAGAAGCCTTTAGGAAGAGGGGGAGGGGAGAAAAAAAACTAATCCACTATCGCTTAGGGAGTTTGGAAGGCATATAACACAAACTGGTAAGTATGATTTCCATCTTACTTCATTGAAATGGAGAGGTTATGGTAATTTAAGCAATTAATAGATTTCAAATCAGGGAAATTGATATTTTAAAACTGTATTAATAATTCCTGTGACCTATTATTCTTTTTACTACAGGAGTAAAGATCAGCAGCCTGCTTGGTAAAAAGGGGAGCTTGGAGAAACTGCAGAGCTATTGGGAAGTAGGATCTTTCTTGGGGGCCAGTATGTTGGCTAATGACCATATAAGAGTGATCCAGGCTTCAGAAAAGCTGTTTAAGCTAAAGGCACCAGCATGGTAAGGTGATAAACAAGATCATGTACATTGCTGTGTATTGAAACATTGGGCTCCTTCAGCTTTCACATTTGGCATCGTATTTATCTGATGGGAGATTGGTTTGGGGTGTGTTTTGGTTTTTTTCCTTTAACAGATTTTGCTGTCTGTGTATTGTTTCACTGCACTTTTACCCAGACAAGGGACTCTCTTCCCCTTTTGCCCTTATTCAGGAACAGATTTGATATGGGTCTTTAATTTGATGTCTGAGAAGGACAGATTCACCATTGGCTCGAGGCTCTTCTGAGGGCAAAAGGGGAAAGGTGGAGTTGCTTGTAGGCACCATACTTCAGTGGTTACATTGCTGAAGAGAAGTAGTAGTAACATGTGGGTTTAGTCATAACTGCCTGAAAGGTTTTGGAAATGCAGACAGCTTGGCTAGAAAGGCATGGATATACCTTGGAATACTGTGGTGGTTATTGGTTATACCAGCTGGTTTAGGAACTTGAACATGAATGAGCTGTATGGTGCAAGTTGCCTCTCATTATGATTGAGAAGAATGGAGATTAAATTCCAATGAACAGAAATGCTGTAAATCTAGCGTTAAAGACAACCCGGTAGATTCAACATCTGTTTTGCAAAGGCCCAGAGATGTCTGCTCTGGCAACAGGCTCTCGGCACCTGTTCTGCTTTGGATATAGGCAGCAAGTAAGCACCAGTCACCTACTCATCAAGGGCTGGGATCCTGTTAGCTGGGGAGACTCTTTTCTGACCAAAAAAAGTTGTCATTCAGCCAACTGAAAGAGTGCATACATCACAGCCTATGTATTTTTGTTCTAGAAAGTCTCCAAAAGCTGATCAGAGGGGAATGTACATATGTGTGCTAAAATATGGAAATGCTAAACTTCTGTATTCACATAACATAGGAATTATGTCAAAATCAAGAACTCTGATTTTCTGACCAAATATTTTAGAAATGCTGTTTACGGTGTATTTATCTGCAAGGTTTTCCATTTTTACTATGTGCATGTTTTACTGAGAAGCTGGATGGCACTCCCTGGAAGCCTCCTGGTAGAGTTTTCCAGAGTTTATGAATGCCTGGTTGTCAGGATTTTATCTTACCATTGCCTTTGGAGTTTAAGTCTGTGAATTAAACTCTGAGAATGCAGCACACTCACTTGTGTTTCAGGAAGGATTTCTCCTGTGAGCAATTTCTGCCCAGTCTGTTGCAGGCTGTTCAGCAGAGCCCACTTGGTGCAAAGGGGAGTACCTTAAGCCAGGTATCTCCATGGCCTAAGAAGGTTGATTGGAAAATGCACAGCTATGGAACTTTCCCAAAAGGATCTCTGACTTTACGTTATACCTTCTTATCATAAGCCTGGAAACAAAGCTTCCATGAATAGTCTAATTGCAATAAGGTGATAGCTGTGGTAAATCCTCTTTAAGCATGTGTATCTCATTGCTGTAGTATTCATAAAAATTGCATAAGATTATGTTTACAACTTTTTTTCAAAAATGCCAAGAGAAAGCAATGTTATGAGAGGCCCCATAAATCAGCCCCAGAAAGTATAACAGCAGAGAGTGCTGCATTTAGGGGAGACATTCAGCACTGCTGTTGTCCTTCCCTAGCAATGCCAAAGGCTGCTTAGCGTAGCTGTTGTCATCTTTATAGCATAGTCAGTTCCAGAAGTGTCGTGTTTTAGAAATCTGTGTTAAACAACTGCCCATGCAGATAAAATAACCAAGACAGAACAGCGTAGAAAGTTAAACCAGTGGACTTCTCACCTGGGTTTTTATTTGAGGTTGGTCACTACTGAAACAAGTTTGACATGGGCTCAGTTTGGTCCATAGGTAGAGGATTTAGCTATTTCATGAAGCTTTCATGGTTTAGGATAGGAGACAGGATCAGGAATATATGCAGGAAGGAGTGTCCCAGAACTCATTTGTATTTCAGGTTACTAATGTAGCAGCTACATTTCCAGTTCTAAATGGGGAATTGCTATTATTAAAAGCAGTCCTAGAGAACCAAAATCTTACCGGCTGCCTTGGTGTTGCAGTGGTGAATGTTTCAGTTGTGATTAAGGTAGAGACATTATCATTTACAAACTGTATTGAATTTATAATCTATGTATGCTTGGATGATCACAGGTACCTGAAGTCTATTGTAGAGACTGTTTTGATATATCAGCATTTTAAGAAACTGACTCCAGAACAACATACGGCCAAACAGGAACTTGTGGACTTCTGGATGGACTTCCTTGTTGAAGCCACAAAGACAGATGTGTCTGTAGTTCGATTTCCAGTAAGTGGTTGTTTCATTGTTAGTTTGGGTTTTTTAATAAATTGTGACATGAAGGAAATGAACACAAAACACTTTTTGTTTTTAGGTTGCCAGACAATAAACTGCTTGTCCAGAAGAAATGTATTTGGCCTGCATATTAGATTGGTTTTAATTGATTGCATGTGGCTACAATGGGATTGCACAGTGTGTTCCATATGAAAGTAATGAGGAAAAAAGTCAAGATAGAATTTTGCTATTTAGTGTTTGCTACCAATGGGTATACTTCTAAAGCAAACCTTTGCAGTGCATTCCAGGTGATACTATATTAACTATATTATGTTTTGAAGAAAAGATATTTAATTTCAGTCTCTTTCTAGCTCAGCAGGCTTGGCATATGCTACTGCCAATTAAGCCTGTGCTCTTAGAGGTTAAAAATCAGCCCAAGCAGTCAGAAATCTATTGTTCCAGCTACTAGACAATGTATTTCAACAACATTGCACTATAAGTATACATATATATGCACTTTTCTGATTTCTTACAGAAACATTTTGCTGAAAATTTTTATTAGATACCCTGGTGTTCTACAACATCCTGAAAGTATACTGTAAAAAGATTGTTGTTCCCTGTACATATTAACTATATGTGTATGGGAAATAATATCTTGGGTATTCCTTTCAGCTAACCATTAGAAAATACAGCTTTTTGTTTTAAATAGCAGTTCCTGTTGTCTCCCAGATACTTGAAGTGCATACTGGTTGTTTTGTACAGTTCTTTTGGCTTCTGTGTGTAGATGAGGTGATAAACCATAAGGAAGGCTCTAGTGTTGAACAGCAACAGCTTGAGGCAGTAAAGTGAAAGCAACATGAGACTGTCTAGGGAGCCTGGTTCTCCTCCAAGGAGAACAGGTGTAAAGTTTTGCAGGGAAGCAAAAAATATTTTGAATTCTCTGGTGTTTGTAAAAGACAAGGCCATATTCTCTTTAGATTTTTTTTTTGATGATGAAGTGGTGCGATTAGATACTTGAAATAGGCTCTGACTTACGAAACTGTCCAAGTCAAATGGTTTGGCTTTTTATTAAGAGACAAACCGAAACAGAACATTGAGATAGCATAAGCCAAAAGATAAACCCAGTGACCACATAGTTTTTGTTGTACAGGAAACTATGCTGGTGTTGTGGACAGATGTACATAATTTCTCATAATACAAAAATTCTATTTGTGCCTATTCAGAAGGAGAATCACACTATTCAACAAGTCAACAAAATGAAACATAGTTACTTTCTTTTCCCTCCCTTCTCCCAGATTCTTATAAATAATTTATTCTAAAAAATTTTTTGCAGATTTCCTTATTGTGAATTGTTCTCAGAACTTGAACTTAAGGAATTCACTATCCATCTGTACTAACTTACCTGTCAATTACTCTCTTATCTGGTAGTATCTATCAGTGTTATCATCCTCTTTTTGGCCTTTGGAGGAAGAAATGACACAGCCTGTGGGTAACTTGCTACAGGCTAAAGACCCTGATCTGTGAAATGGTTTAAACCAGATTTTAGAAGTTATAAGTGTCTGGAGATGCCAAGCAACACATTTGAAGTCCCACTGGTCATCATTTACAGAGTTAAATGCCTAAGTACTTTTTAAAATTTGGCCTTGCACTTCTTCCAGTGTATCTGTGTGCTTATTGACTCTGTAGGAGGTGACTCTAAGCCATGGTTCTTTAAAAGATTTTCTGCTTAGGTGTTTATGGTTTTGTTTTGGTTTTTTTAAATAGGTGTAGACCAAGTTGCCCTAGTCAAGCATTATTTCCTAAAGCAATTCTTTGAACTTCAAAAAATTTTCAAATGAGAAATTCTGTATCTTGGATATTTTGAAGATGATGTTTGATTGGAGCTTTTACGGGAGAGGGAAGGGCAGAAGAAAGGAAGGAGGTTATCAGTTTGTTAGCCATCTTTAACTTAGTCCTATTTTATAAATGTCTTTCAGCTAAACACTGAGGGCTAGAAATCTTCCTATGTGTGCTGCAGTGGAAAAGTAGCTTTTTCTTTAATTAATACCAATACTTTACATTCTGAAGAATGGGAATACCTTCAACACAGGCAATGTAGAATTGGTGTTTTAGACATCAGATTTTAACCACTGAAAATCTAAAATAAACAAACAGTTCTAATAAGAAACCACATTTCTTCAAATAGCCAAATTTTTGTTGACTTTCCTTTAAAGCATACTGGAAGCTTTAAAGATCTGGAAGTAATTCTGGCAGAACATAACTAAAGTGGCAGAGTGGCTGGCTTTGTTTACTAAGTGGTTATGTTAGACTAAATCTTGCTGCATTGCATGCCATCTCTTTTACATGATGGTTCTAGTTTTTGTTTCACTTATTCCAGGAAATTGTCTATAATCTTTAGCTGTCAGCCTCTTGCAGTGGTGCTCGTTGCTTTTGAGAAAATCATTTGATCTGGTGGCTACACTTCATGGTGGTCTAAATCAAAAGCAGTTCAGGCTAGCTCTAGGTTGATGTGTTTTTCTGATGCACTCAAATGCGCTTCTACCAAAAGATGATAAAGGTATACCATGAATTCTGTCCACATGGGAGATGGAGGTTATTGAATGGCATTGCAAGAGAATGAATTGTGACAGAAATATTTTAAAATGTGATAGCTGTCAGAGAAATAATTTGGAAAATTAATATGTGCTACCAGTTGACACGCAATAACCTTATATAAAAACTAAGTTAAAATTGGTCTTTTTTTTTTTTTTTTTAACCTAAGTTACTGTCAGCCTTACTAAACTGGCCCAGTACCCAAAATTTTACCTTTCATTCTGTTTCCCCTGTTTTTCCTGCTATGGTATGACTACAGAAATAGTTTTAACAGTTTTTAATACTTTTTAAAGTTCTACATTTTTTGTACTAACTCTTTAAAAATTTATTTTTTCTACAAGGTTTTAATATTGGAACCAACAAAAATCTATCAGCCCTCATATCTCTCCATCAACAGTGAAGCCGAGGAGAAGACTGTATCTATCTGGCATGTGCTGCCTGATGACAAGGTATACCATGATGTTGTCTGTAGTTGTAACTTTTTTCACAGTTTAAAAGTATGCATGGTACATAAGGCATATAACATGTAAACAGTTGAATCTAATGATGGATTCTGCAAAGGAGAAAAGTGTTTCAGTAACACACAGGAAGATACTGTGGACATATGTTGCCATCGTGGTGGGTTTTTTTGTTTTAATATGGCATTCTTAACTTTTTCTTTAAGTTTGTCTTGTTCAATGGATCTTTTCTCTACATTTTTAAAAATAATTTGCATCTTCTTTCAGGTTTTAAATCAGTGCATAATATACAAGAAGTCTGTTGCTTAAGATTTCATAAGTAATTTACAGTATACTGTCATCATACAAATAATGTCACATAAATTATACAAACAGAAGAATCTTCTTCTGTACTTGCAGTATTACTTGTCAGCTGTGGTAAATACTCCTTTAACATGAAAGTAATAGAGACTGGTGTCTTAAAAGGGGAGTGGAATCGATCAAAAGCCAAAGAAGTATTTGGCAGAAGGATAGATAGATGCTCAGAAGGTCTAGAAATTGAAAAAGCTGGGAATCCATATGTCAAGGTGTGAGATAGCCAGACATGTTTGGAAAGGAGCTTAGAAAATCTGGACATGCAAGGGGAGAGGAAAACCTAGAATGATTATTGCATTCTGGGATGCTTAGGAAGCAAAATGTTGGTAAGAGTGAAGACAGGGAGGACATCGTAGAACCTCAGAGAAGGACAGGAGCACAGAAACGTGGGGGGGAGTATATGAAGAGTGAATGGAGGCTGAGTCAGCTGGAGGCACAACAATGGAGATGGTGTGATTTGTAAGAACTAGCACTATTCATTCTTCCATGAAAGTATTTTGTTTGCCTGCAGGATAGGACAGCGAAGACCTATTTTTCAGGTAATCCATCCTTCAGCTTTTGTACTTTAGTCTGTTAAAGGAGAAACATTTTTGCATGCAGAATATGTGAGGCCATACTGCTTAGAATTTTTGTTGTGAGTACATGAGAAAATGTAAGTGGACAGTGGCTGAAATAGCATATTTTGAGCACAAACTGAAGTGTTTGCCTAGACCAATGAATTTCTGTTTATTTGTGGTTTATTCTGACTGATGTTTTTCTAAGTAGGCTCAGCCTCTGAGAATAATATAAAAAATAAATTTATGCAATTCTTGGACAAAACCAAAATTTGCCGTACAGTAAATAATGATTTGTCAGTACTACAGAGTAAACCTTTCTATTGTAAAATATCTGTTCTGAAAGTATTTCTGTATTCAGAATTTAGTCTATTTAGAAACTACCTGTATATGGCTTTTTTTTGTTTGTTTTGTAGGCTTTTATTTGTGTGTATGTAGTTTACCTCCAAAAAATACTTTCCATTCTGTTAAGTGGCTTATCTATAGCATAAGAAGGAACATAGGGCTAGAAGGAATTTTCTGGACTATTGAATCCTGTTCACCTCTGTTGCAGAAACTCTTGCCATATAATGTTTCACATAAAGTGATCAAGCTCTGAATACTAGTGTAGGTTTCACAGATGACCTTTTGTGCTGGAAAGTGCTTTGGGAATGCCACTGCACCTCTAGAAGAGCCTAGAGTGGAATACTGCTGGTGAAGTAGAGCATTACTTTTAAGTCTTCTAGCTTTCAGTCTGAATTTGTTGCCGTTTCATACTCATTTGTTCTTTTGCTAACACAGTGTTTAAGTGGTTCTTTTCTCTCTTTGATGTTTACCTTAGAGTAGTTTTAAGGAGAATTCTAATATCTCTTGGTGGTTTGGGCTGTTTGGTTTTTTTAGGCAAAACAAGTAGGCTTGGTGTCCTGGCCACACATGGCATTTCATTGCCATGACGACTTATGTTCCAGTTTGAGTTAACCTTGCTTGAGCATGTGCACTAATATTCTAAAAATGGTATTTCAAGGTGCATTCATGTATCTTTCAGCTACTGGGCTATTTTGCTTGATACTTTCAGCAATGGCCTTTTTCGTAGCTTTTTCATAGTCAGTGTCACCTGACCGCCCAGTCATCCTGTGACTGGGAGAAGGATTTGGATGTATTAGTCTGTACCTGTTTGGTGTTCAGTAGATAGGTATTTTGGCATTGCAGACTTTGTAACCTGTTGTTCCATTTTTAAAGTTTCTTTATAGAATGTTATACCTTTTTTTTCCTCTTTTCTCTCCTTCCTGATTTGGGGAGTGTCTCTGTGTTTTCTGCACATTAGAGCAGCAAAAATAGGAAAACGCTAGAGTTAATCAATAACATTAGACAAGGTCAGTTTTAAATGCACTCCCTAGTACTTTTGCTCTGGCCAGAATCCTTACTGTTGTGAGCTTATTCAGTAGCCTGGGATCTGATTGATACGCAGTGGAGGCATCCTTGCCCTGTGAGCTGTAATACCTATCAAAAGAATGCAATGGGCAATTTGGTAGTTATCCCTTCAGCTGTACAATTATAGTCTGTTGTTGCAAGGTTGTCAAAGTCCTTAGAATCCATCAGAAACCTTACAGGGAGAAAGGGACTAGAAAAATTTGGAGACACCAGCTTCCTTTTCAGTTGAATATAACCAATATAATATTTGTCTTTGATAAGAGATTTTGTGAAGGAAATGGATGTATTAACTGTCAGCCCACTGCAAAGAGGAATATTCTTACTTTGATCCTTACTAGGCTGAAAACAGGTATTTTAGGGGCTGATTAACAAGCAAAGACCACCTATTCCTGCTGCAAGGGCAGGTTAGACAGCTGGGTTTGAAAACTTCAACTACCTAATTTCAGTCTGCCTACCATAGGTCTGTCAGAGCTTTCCCAGCTTGTGCTTCAGATGTCAGTTCATTTTGTCTTATAAATTAATGGTTCTACTTATTTTCCAAAATTCAGTCAGTGCTCTGAGGATAATAATTGTGAGTTACGAAGTGTATGATCTTCCTTTCACGCACAAAGAAACTGAATTTCTGTTTCAAATCCAAACTGGAACTCAGTGGAGCCTGCATCTGGCAATTTTGTAATCAGTAGGCAAATGACACTCAATACCAGGATAAATAATGTGACCTTTTCCTTTGCCATGGCTTTTTTAGCAGCATATCTTAACATTTATGCCTTTTAATAATACCAAGTTTAACATAAACAAATGCCTATAAAAATCAGATAGCATTTTATTTTGTAGAATGCACATTACCTTTGCCTTGCAGTTCCCTAATTTTAGCAGCTCTTTCCGCATGGGGTTAGAGGAATGCAGCAGTGCTGTTTGCAAGTTTGAAATAGAACAGCCTGTCTCTGTTTTGCATTGGCTTCTGAATCCGTTTTGAGTTTTGTTTTGGGTGGTTGGTGTTTTTTTGCCTAACCAAAGAACAGATGCTGAATTTGGATAGCACGCCTGATATATTTACTCCAATGTACTCAAAACTTGGCAAGATTATGAGGGACAGAACTTTTATATTATTTCATTGCCTGAGAACTTTGTGTGGTGAATAAAAGATGTATGAATCTGAGAGATCAGTTGCACGTAGATGATGGGTAAAACCCACAATACTTAATGCTTCTTGTTTAACTTCTTGAGCGTGTCTGCCTGTCAGGACATATATTTTAACTTGTTTAGATTTCAGATTATTCCTAATAGTGGGAATTGGACAAGTATCAATAGCTAAGCTCTGAAGAGTGTTTCCAAGCATGGAAAATTGGAGAGTGTCAGAGTTTGTATGTGGAGGGAGGATTAAAAGATAGTTCAGATACATCCTCCTTAGCAGAGGGATTGAGTTGGTGATCTTTCTTCATGCAAGAGAACCAGGCAACTTGAATAGTAATTTCACAAGCGCTTCATACTAGCATCAGTTAGTACCTCCGCTTCAAGATGCAATCCCACCTTTTCTTAATATCAGGCTATTCTCCTGTCCCTGTATGCCACTGGAGAAACCCTTCCCCCCATTTAACATTGAAGAGATATTGGAGTTAACGGCTTTGTACTTTACAATTACAATAGTGTGAAGCTTGTGCTTCAAAGATGTTTGCTTGTATTTTTGGTACGTTGTGTTACGCATTTTATATTGGCATCACAGCCTTTAATGTGATTTGAGCAGGAAGGAGGGAATTACAGAGGAGGAGAAAATTGTTGTAGGAAGCCTTATAGAAAGCTGTTATAGCTGGGAGGATAACTTCCTGTGTCATTTCCTGCACATTGTGCAACTATTTTGGCAGTGTATCTGTTCTGACTTCTGCATATTTCACTATTCATGAAATGTTTTATAAGCTACACATTTTCATGTCCTCTTTTGGAATACATTTGATTGTTTGACACTATGCTCTTATGCTGTAAATTACTTCCCAGCAAGAAATGTCTCTGTGCCTTTTAATTGCTCAGGTCACTAAAATGCCAAATGACATTCAGCTCTAGAAAGCGGAGGTTCTTCAAATATGTTGCTCATTGTGGTGGGCTTCCAAGGTTGCCAGGACTTTGAGGTGGTGTAGTTCCACCTTTTCCTGAAAGGAGAATATTTTCTTTAGAAGATACAAAAGGCTTCCATTTCCTACGGTAAAGTTTTATTAGAACATAAACATAGAGCAATATGACGGTCTGCAGAGAGAAACCAATTCTGCTGAATGTGACACATATAAACTTAAAAGATCTGAAAATAAGTGAGTCCTGGCTCTTTGTTTGTTCATAGGGTGGCTTCTTTCTTGTAGCCTTGTTTACTACTCCAGCAGCTCTTAGGGGTTTGGGTACGTTCTTACTGCTTTCTTCTGGATTCCTAGGGAAATAGCCTCCTTTCTGCTTCTTTAGACACTTGGCCTTCAGATCTGCTCCTTCCCCAGGCAATTCCTCCTACTTTTCAAGAATCTCCCACTTTGCTCTCCAGTGTCAGACTTCCTGCTTGTAGCTCTCTCCACCTCCTCCTCCCACACGCCTAGGGCACTGAACATGCAGAGCAAGCTCTTCTTATTCTCAGAAGTGGAATTTTTTTCCCCTACTTTCCAGAGGCTTGCATGTGACCCCATGTTCAGCACCCAGACCAGGCTATACTGGCAGACCTTCTGATCTTCTGATTTGCTTGCATGCTTTCTAAAATAGTATATTGTGTTTGCAGAGTAAACAGTGAAGAAACAAACCAACCAAAACTTGTATCTAGAACTGCTGTTGCTTTGGTTTTGGGGGGGGGGGGGGGGGGGGAAATGCCCTGAAAAATAACTGTTAAAAGGTAATAGGCTGTTGTAATTCAAGTGTTTCTCTTTCCATCTTTTGAGTTTCAGTCTAGAAGATATGCCTACTAGCACTTCGTTCACAAAAAATAATGTTTTATTTATTTATTCTCTTCTGCGTGTTACAGAAGGGTATCCATGAGTGGAACTTCAGTGCTGCTTCTATCAGAGGAGTAAGGTAAGTTGTTTCCCTTTCATGTTTTGAAATTAAAAGAGTAATTGAATGAGTATTGTATTACGCTGCTGCTGTGGACCTTTGTGGAGTAACAGAGACAGAATTGGAGCAGAGTATTGCAGGTACTTTCACAGATGCCCTGCTCTAAGTAAAGCCCCAGGAGTCTTATTCCAGATTCAGAAATGACCACTTGCAGAGTTCATTATGTAAAACTTAGCTAATGTAGCCCCTTGAATTAAAGAACTAATGTTTTCTAAAAGTTGGCAGTCACTTACTTTATGCTAATTAAGATTGAATTAAAATAACTGCCAATGTCTCATGTCATTTTACCTGAGTTCTGTCACAGCCAGCAGCTGCCTGGTGCATGGAATATGTAAGCCAGGAAGTAACATGTGGATGCAATATCCTGTTGGGTTTTGGTGTGAGTGTGTACATTTGGGGGTTTTTTGTTTCTGTGTCTGTTTATGGCAGCAAAACTGTTTTAGAGAAGGCCTATAAGGAGAGGAGCCTGTCAACACAGAGTGGTAGTTAGACCACAAAGTGAAAACTTGAAGTCTGAGAGAGCAGAAAAGGGAATAAATAGGAGAAGGCGGGGGGGGATGATATCAACCCCTAACCTCCCAGATATTCATGTAGAGTAGGTTAATGTGGATTAATAAATCATAGGATCAGGAACGACATGAGCAAGACTGGATCAGAAGAGAATGATGTTATATGTTCAATGCCACCTTTCTTTCCTTCAGCGTACTTCCCTCTTTGGGCTAGGGCTTGTGAGATAATGACAAAGGAGGAACTTTGCCATGTATTTGCTTGATTTCAGCAAAATGTTTTCTGTCTACTAGGGAGACTTCTTTTAGGGAGAATTCTCTACTGGATTGTGTGCCATATTGTCAGCAGAGAACAGCCAAATCTGAGCTAGTGGTTCTGCTCTGCTAGCCCAGGTTGAACATAGTGTGCACCCTGTTTGGCAGGGTCCAGCCTTGCAGTTTGTATCTTCTGATAGTAAGAAAGCAGTGTTCTACCACTGCTGCGACCTCCTGGGATCAATTCTTTGTCTTAGTCTCTCTTCCCCCCCCCCCCCCCCCCCCCAGGATTTCTCTGTACTTTGGCATCCTGCAACTTTCCACGTTGGCGTTTGCTTTTAGTGTAATCTTAAAAAAAAAAAAAAAAAAGCCAGGAATCTTACATTTTTTTAAAATAGTCATTGCTCTGTTCTAATAATAACTGTTCCATACACACAAAACTGTTGCTATGTCTACAGGACGTCTTTACACAGATGGATGATTCTTTTTCCTTGCAAAAAGTAACTTAAAAAAACAAACTATCAATAGGCACAGAAATTCAATCCTGTGGGATTCAGCTTAATTTAGGCAAAAATTGCAATGATACACTTAGTTCAGTCTGGTTTGGGTTTTGGTTACAGTATGTTTTTGTGTGCTTCTAAAAACAGAAAAAAAGTATTTATTTATTGTAATCTTTTTCCTTTCCCTCCCCCTTATTAAACCATGCTGTGGTCGGTACTGCTGTTTCTGGTGTACCCTTCTGCATTTGTTATTTAAGCTGTCAATTTTCATTTAACTTGTCAATTAAATTCACAATCTGTTCATCTGGATAGATGTCCAGAACAACTTGGAAGACTTTACAGTGAGCCAAGAGTCACTGTGAATTCTTAGAAAACTCTCTGGCTGCCTCCATGAGGAGCTGCAGGGGGAAATCTTTATCTTACGCAAGTATGAAACTGAATATGCCCCTCTTGCTCCCCCCTTCCAAATATATGCACGTTTCTGATCACTTAATTTTTCAGAGTTTTTCACGTTTTTTCCAAGTTTTATGAAGGCAGGTATTCTTCAGAGTGGGACAGCCTTCAGAACCAGGCCTGTTTCTAATCTATTTTTGTATCAAGACTATTTTTGGCTCCTTTGAAGCTCCTAGACTTAAAGTAGTGTAGGAAGGGGGAGTTTGCAGCTTGATGAGGATTCTCAGCCTTTCTAGACTAGTAGGAACCAGCTTTAGAAGTGCAGCCTTAATGTACAAGGCAGGTCTTTGTACATGATCTTGGAGGCTTTTTCAGCAAAGGCCTCCATAAATATTTACTGCATTACATAAGGAGACAGCAGGTCTGAAGAGACATCTAGCATTTATATGGCTAATGTTTTTGGTAAATACTTGAAGGAAGTGACTGAGGGGTCACTATTTCTGTGTGCTATGTATCAGCTGGTGTAATCAGCATCTTATTTCATGAGTAATAGAGTTCAGCTCTCAAGAATTGCAAAGGGGCTTGGAAGGTATATAGACCTCTGAGCAGCAGAGTGCTAAATCATACTCTGTATGTAGGGAGTCATAGTAATTGGGTTTAGCCTAACAAACTCATAGATTAGCGGTTGGTGCACCAATGTAAATAACTCTGCTTTTGTCATGTGCCTTCATGATGTCTTAAACACAAATGTTTGTTATGGAATTGGGCCAAAAAGTACTGTTAATCCTAAAGGCTTCATCAGAGCTTTTGGAGCATGGCTGCTACCCCAAGGTGCTTTGCATCTTAGGTTATCCGGAATAGTCCCTAGAGTTCTGCAGAACTGACATCATATGAGCAAGAAGATACTGTCTTTATTTTTCCAGTTTAAAAATTAAAAAAAAAAAGTAGCAGACTGAAGTTGCTAAACTGCTAAATTGGCTTTTTCTTAGTGTTTGGGACAAGCTCTGGATTATGAAATAACCGCTACTTGTAGTGTTTCCATGGGAGAGTGCCTCAGAGGTCATGCTGATGTGTAGTGTTAGAAATAGTGAAAAAATGGGATTTAGATCTGCATCCGGTTTTCTTTGTAGCTTAAGAATTGACAACATGTTCGTTTTCCATCCCAAGTTCTTGGAATCTTGTCAGACTACTTAATTACGACAGTGGGAGGTATCTATACTGCTACACTTGTAGAAAACAGACAAAAGTTCCACCGAGCTGCTTTTCTGTGGTTGCTGCCAATGCTCAGCTGTTTTCTGTAGCTTCATCTGGAAGTATTAGTAAGCAGTGATTACAGCATTTGCAGTATTTCTCATTGACGTAAGGGGAGTTTTGGATGAAGAAGAGCTGGGCACAAGGCCATGCTACATTGTGCTTCCCTGTTTGTCTTTGGAGTTTCGCAAATTCATCCCCAATTCTGCTGTCGTATAAGTCAGTGGGTACTACGTGTGCTCAGGAACTGTCTGAAGGAGGCATTTCCTTAACGGCCTTAAATATTTATGAGTTTGCCTGCCCTCTGTGTACACTCCACATTCTTACCCTTTTATTCACTGCTGTGTTAGCCAGTGGCTTCTGTGCATGTCAGGTTTAAACTGACAGTTTATTCAGTAAAATGTTTAAACTCGCATGGAACTTGAAATGAATGAGTAATTCTGTTAATATCAGTTACTCCACATCTGGAGAGTTTACCTATACGCTTGAAAAACTTGAATTAAAAATTAGTTTATAAACTGGGGACAGTGACTGTCTTCACAGATCTGTACATTACTTAGCACTTACAAATTTTTCCTAATGTAAAAATAAGTCACCACACTCAAAGACAAATATTCTTATAATGAAGCTTGCTCTTCTTTTATGTAGCTTTATCAAAGGCAGGCCCCCCAGCTTGTCTAAAGAGTCATTTATTTGTCAAAAGTTACAGAGCTCTACAACAGAGGAATCATAAAAGGAAACAAGGATCGGACAACCTTAGACACCTATTAAAGGTTGAAAATCACAAGTATTTCCTGATATTTAAAGAAGAACTGTTATGGTAGTCAAATCACCAATCCTTTGGCACAACATAGAATACCATTCTACTTTATTGTGTTATAAATTAACTAAAAACATGATGGCTATCTTGATCCAGCTAAAATAGATTGATTTCGCTAGGACTGTGGATTTTGTCCAGTATCTTATGAATGTTCATAAGGAGACTTAATTTGTCTTGGTTTCTCAAATACTGCATTATATTCCCTTATAACATCTCTAGTCATGTTTTTCTTTCCTTTTCTAATATAGTAACAATCAATTATACTGCATCAGCTTGACACCTGGCACTCAACATGCAACAAAGTTACAGAAAGAGCTATTTCAAATAATGTTTAATATTTTCTCTAAGGAGCACAGTAATGACATCCATATAAAACAGTTCTGGTGAAATGATATCTTTGCAAGAGCTGCAGCCTACTTGGGGTAGAAAACTGACAACTATACTGGAGTTTGCACCTCTTCTGCTCTTCTGTTAAGACATCTATGCATCCATAAGAAAATGGCATACGTACTTCTTCATTATTTTTGTTCTCCTGGTATAGCAGATAAAACCAAAACTGAAGAAAGCTGTGGGTGCATAAGGGTGGTAGAGTCATTCACCTCATTTTTTGATGCTGACTTAGTTTTAAAATATTTTTCCAACTTACTGTCAATGTACCAATTCACAAGGAAGTGATCAGAAATTTTTGTGTTCAGGTTGAGCTGTGGCTGACTTCTAAAGCAGGAAGAACTCATCATTTGAGTTCAAAGTCCAGGTTTCTAATGTGATCCTGAAAGAATGTTTCATCCTGGCTGCAGCAGTGGAAATTAAGGGCCTTACCTAAATGCACTGAAGACAAAAATGACTTGGATCAATGGAAATAATCCTATTAACTACTTTGCTCCTACTCTTTCTTGGGCAATGTGTGAACTGGGGGGGGGCAAGCTGAATGACAGCAAACAGCAGAATGTGAACTTTAGAGGATACAAGAGGGTAATTTTACAATAAGGAAAAAACCATAGCTTCTTAGGTTTAATTTGGTGTTTTCCCATGTTAAATGGCTTGATCTGTATGGTTTGGCATAGCCAGTAGAAGTCCAAATGCATCTTTCCAATAACATGTTCTGCTTGGCTGTTCTTTCAGCATTTCGAAGTTTGAAGAACGATGCTGTTTCCTATATGTGCTGCACAACTCGGATGACTTTCAAATCTATTTCTGCACAGAACTTCATTGCAGAAGGTGTGTCACTGTTGTTATTTTAGAAAAAAACACGGCTTGTGATGGGGTAGATGGTATCTGCATGCACAACAGCAACTGACTGTTTCAGAACTGTAGTGAAAGTTGATCTGAGCATTTTCAGTGATCAACACCTTTCAAATGAAAGCTTAGTACTATAGTATCCTGGAGATGTATGAGGTTTGAAGGGTCAAAGTGCAAACTCAGACAAACATTAGAAACAAATATGATTACAAATTTAATTTTTTTTTTTACATACTTTGTGGGATTATTTTTCTAATACTTACCATATTGAGGCTTACTACAAGTGTTTGTTGCCTCCAATGCAACAACACATCCTAAACTTAAAACTGACTTTCTGAAGTGGGAACATTTGGGGTAACATAAGGTCTGGTCAAGATTTCTCCTTTACTGTAAATAAAATTTTATTTATGATTATGAAGAAGCACACTTGATTTCCTTTACATTAGCATCATGTTTACATAAGTAATATTGTACCAGTATCCCTACAGAAAACTTGGCAAGGGTTTGTTGCATAAAATCAGGGGTGTCTCAGTTTCTCTAAGCTGTGTTTCTGCTCCATAAGCTTGAGGACTGTGGTCTTGAATTGATCCAGAAGGCATTCCCAGAGGAAATTTCATGTCTTTTTGTGCTAAAAAAGGCTGCAACATTACCAAGAATCACTGCAGTACTCCATATTAATGGCTGTGGCCACCTCCCAGCCCAGTCCCTAGCTTGTTCTCTCATCCATTCTAGTTCGTATAGGTTCTTTTACCATGTTCATTCCCCTTCATATCTGAGTACTTCTTAGAAGACAAGTAAGCAATACCTTAGCATGACATGGTATTTGTACTTGCATTATTTCAAAGGGGTAGAAGTCATATGTAAGAGTATATTTTTTAAATGGGAAGTTGTAAAATAGACCCCCTTTTCATTGAAGCAAAACTTGAAGCTAGCCTTCCTGCACTACAAAAACTTCTCCAAATATGTAGGCAGGACTTCTAGGCACTTCTCGTGATGCTTCAGTACTTTCATTGGACATAAAGAAACGGTGGTATAGGATAAGAATTTCACCTGATACATAGATTTTGAAATATGAATTAAATTAATAATTTCAGACATCATGGATGTCTTGCACATATAAAAGGAGTATGTAAAAGAAGTAGGAAAACTGCAGATTTTTGACTGTTAATTCTCCATGTAAATAGTTTTTTTTTCTTTTTGCTGATAAGCAAACTTTTACACTGGGCTTATACTTAAGTATAGTAAGTCCTCTTTTCATTCATTACTTTAGAGAGAAGTGTTCTCTTTGTCCTGATACTGTCTCAAGTGTATATTTTCTTTTCTCTTTCTCTCCCCTCTCTTTCTCTCCCCTCTCTTTCTCTCCCCTCTCTTTCTCTCCCCTCTCTTTCTCTCCCCTCTCTTTCTCTCCCCTCTCTTTCTCTCCCCTCTCTTTCTCTCCCCTCTCTTTCTCTCCCCTCTCTTTCTCTCCCCTCTCTTTCTCTCCCCTCTCTTTCTCTCCCCTCTCTTTCTCTCCCCTCTCTTTCTCTCCCCTCTCTTTCTCTCCCCTCTCTTTCTCTCCCCTCTCTTTCTCTCCCCTCTCTTTCTCTCCCCTCTCTTTCTCTCCCCTCTCTTTCTCTCCCCTCTCTTTCTCTCCCCTCTCTTTCTCTCCCCTCTCTTTCTCTCCCCTCTCTTTCTCTCCCCTCTCTTTCTCTCCCCTCTCTTTCTCTCCCCTCTCTTTCTCTCCCCTCTCTTTCTCTCCCCTCTCTTTCTCTCCCCTCTCTTTCTCTCCCCACAGGTTTTTTGACATGGTGAACAGTATCACTGAAGAAATAGGGAAGGCTACAGAGGAAGGGGAATGTGATGGAGACTCTCTAGAGGTATTTTTACCCACCCCACCCCCGCTTCCCCCACCATACTAAGAATTTGGGGCTTCTAGTGTAGCATTTCACTGAAGGGAGTAAATTACACATCCCTTCTCTGGAGGAAGTTAGACAAGTTATTGTTTACAAAATTTTATCCTATTCTGTTTATAAATTAATGATTCTTTTTAATGGTCCTCATGTAGGTCCTCATACATTTTTATAACCAGCATAGCTAAATCTCTTGTGTTTCAGTTAGCATACTCGCTTGAGAAGGTACTCAACTCTGGAATTCTCCAGTCGTGCTTATTACAGAGTGACTCTTGTAACAGTTACTTCAGAGTGTAATCATAGTCAGGCAGCATTAGCATCTGTTTAAATTTTAAAGACTGTTTGTTGTCTGTTTCATGCATCACTAGAATTGTGTGCACTTTACATTATTGGCAGGTTGTCTGCACAACAAGTAAGGATATAATTGTGGTAGAGGAGGGCTTCTCCTTGCTACTTACCATCTGTGGGCAAGCGCAGCAATGAACAGCAAACTTAAATCAGATGATGATGTTGGTGCTGCTGGGAGTCTGTTTATACCCTTAGCCCACTAACTCACACTGAAGCTTAGGATGTCCTACTTCTGCTACCACCCCTGTTAGCTAGGTTATAGCTTGCCTGGGTGTGCCATCACACACTGTGTTCTCACCTTGGGTTTCTATCTGAACATATACATGATTGAAAAGTGAGTACAGGGCCATTTGGTGCAAGGCAGTACTTAGGGTGTTTAGGCTTTCTTCTAGGTGGCAGGGAACAGGATAGAGTATCTAAGCCCACGTCCTATCACATAAAAATCTGGTTTCCTGAAGCTCTAGAGACATCCAAAACTAACCGAGAGAGTCAGTGCTGCGTAATGAATACTGACAGCCTTCTGTCCCAGTTTTGATGTTGGCATTTTATAATACATCTGAAATTGAAGATGGGACAGAGAAACCTCTAGAGTGACTTGTGGGATAGAAGCATACCCTATAATGAAAACCTCAGGGTGCCCAATTTGTTTATTTTAGCAAAAAGAAAAGCAGTGGGTGACTTGATTACAGTGGGTAAGCCTTTTTACAGGGAAAACTACAGTGTGCTAATGGTCTCTTTAATCTGTTGAGGAAAAATGTAATTAAATAGTGACACCAAAGAAATTCAAATTACGAGGCATGGCTTCACCATGAGAGTAATTAATTGTTGAAACAAAGTACTAGAAGAAGTAGTGGATTCTCTCTCTTATTCAAAAGATAGCAGTCTTTATTTGGAGGAAAATAAAAAATACTTTATCTAGGCATAAACTACTGGGTTTAGCATGGGCATGAGCATGTGAAATTACATGTTTGTGTTACACAAGAGGACAGATCAGATAATCTTATCTAATGAATATTTCTGGACTGGCCTTAAACTCTTTGAAATTCAAATTCAGCCGAAACCATGCTTAATACACTACAATCCTGACTAACCTCCCTTGGCACACTCTGCTGGCTGACCTGGTGCTGGCAAAATTGAGGTTGTGCTGGTTTTGGAGGATGTGGTCAGGTCAGGAGAGCATCTGGAATAAATTAAGTGCATCCTGCCTTGCTTTCTATGTCCGTGTGGGAGCCAAAGTTCTCAGCTTGGCGCCGAGTGCCCTCTGTTGTCTTCTCTTGTTTTTACAGCACCTGCCCGCAGAATTGCGGGTGCTGTTGAGCAAGACATGCAAGTGTAACTACACAGAACAGGTAAAGGGTAGCTTAGCTTTATGCACTTACTTGAAATGGCTACCTTAGAAGCCAATGCTTCCTGTACAGTCAGTGGAGAGTCAGTGTCGGCACGGTATCCGATTTGTCATTTTGAAGTGTTTTTCTTTCCTTCTCCATGGTCTGCAGAAAGCAACTAGCTTCCTCGATGCCTTAGTTAGGAGCACAGGGTCAGATGGAATAAATCTTATGCCTCTGTTTCATTTCATGTTGTTGTTTGCTTTGCAGTATGATTATGAATATGATGAAAATGGCGAGCGAGTCATTCTGGGAAAAGGAACATATGGCATTGTATATGCAGGTCGAGATTTGAGCAATCAAGTCAGAATTGCTATTAAAGAAATCCCAGAGAGAGACAGCAGGTATAGTAACTGTGGCTGATTCCAAATGTTGTGCATTACGTAATTTCATCAGTAACATCATCAACCAGTTTGCTGATCAAGGAGTACCTCTTCTACAAAGCTGCCAATAAATTACCTGTTTGTGGTATTTAATGGTGTTCCTTGGTTTTGCAACTAGACGTTTCCAAGTTGTGAAATAGAGTGATCACAACTGAGAATTTAGATGTTTACTGGGTTTGGTATTAGTAGTTTGTAATACTCTTTCTTTCCAAAAGAAATATTGCTCAAGTGCTGAATCCCACTCAAACACCTAGTGACAAACCCTATCTACTTAGGCATGCTCAGGCATGTCCTTATAAAAGAACAACTGAAATTCGTGATTTGTGGTGTCCTTGAAAATTCTGAGCCTGAACTGCTGATAAAGATATTTTCCTGTCCTTTTTGTGCATCATTTATTATGGAGCCTCTTAACATTAGAATAATTCATGTGGAACAATCTTTTTGTCTGCATTTTTTTAATGCAGAGTCTCTTTATATGTGTATTGCTGTCTCTCATTTATAAAGGTTGCCATGTAAAGACCAGACACTTAATATCGTGAGTACTTGTGTATCTGGAAGCTTCTGGTGTGTCCTATTTTGAATACATGATTTCCACAAATATTGTGATAAAAGTGATAGCAAGTCTAAAGATAAGATTTTTCAAATGAAACTGACTGTATTAAACTGTCAAGTTATGCTTTAATTCTACATTAGCCTTTGTTTTTTGTAGTCGAGTGTTGTACAAGCTGCTGCTTAACAGGTGACTTGAGTGCCTGGATCTTTAAAGTGCCTCTCAGACAGACTGTAAATTATTATCAAAGGCTGTAACTCATGCTTATGTTCAGGAAGCTATGAAAAGTAGGAAATAAAGACATTGCCGTGGTTGCTAACAGAAAGATAAATCACTCCTTTCCCAATGGTTGAAGAAATAACTTTTATGAAGGAAGCTCTTCTGATAAAGACAGAACACTGCTTGGTAGCAGGAGGAATCGCATACTAAATGAATGTAGGGAAAATATTGAGTGTACCAACTGGTAAATTTTTGTCCATCATTTCAGTCAGGAGTGGAATCCATATTTCCAAGTTTCTTGTCTTCTTTTGCCCATTTGGCTTTTTTGGTTTACTACTGTGATCTACTGGATAGCTTGTCCTTCAGCAGGATTTCCCATATTTTGGCATGCTGCATTTCCTCTGTAGGAGGAAATAACTGTATCCTTGTTTGTGCAGTGTTCAATCCACAACTAATATCAGGAAGGAAGTTGGTTTTACCCGTCCCTACATAGCAGTCGCCTCAGAGAGTGCTTGTATTCAAAACAGTAAATACAAGAGGCTATTCTAACCCACCACAGTGGCTGTTACTCCTCTCACTTTTATCTAGAATGTATGTCCCTGGGAGTAAAACCACCGTTTGTGGAAGAGGAGCATTATTCTCTACAAGCTGTCCAGTATCAAGGACTGTTATTTAAATTGTATTGGAGCCTAGATGTTGACAGGACACTGTGTGATTATAATGTTTTCTTTGTGTAATCTACAGACTGGGAGGTCAGTAATGCCACCTGGTGTCCCAGCTCAGTTTCTTTTTGGTGGGTCTCTTATGGGCCTTCCTTCTGTTCTTCTGTCCTCACTTAGCTGTTTTTTTCTTTGATGTCTGAAAAATGAATCCTTCTAAATCTTTTTGAATCCATGTATATATTGGCTATTAAATATGGATATGTGTGTGATCTAATAATTTTTCCATACTCACGCTCTTTTAAAGATACTGGAACTTAGATTATGGAAAGGGGAATCCAAGGGAATTTAGGGGAATCCTTCCACCCTCTATATTGTTATTGTAAATTTAACTTGAAGATGTGTTATAATTTCTCAGAAAGTATGGCCTCAATTACATAAAACAATCTCTTGACTCAAAATAGAGTTGCAAGTTTTGTATGTGCTAAGAAGAAATTTGTTGTTTGTAACAACTGTGGTTAATAGAAAGATAGCCTGAGTAGTGCAGGAACTACTTCAAAGGAAAAAAGGGTTATTCCAGATTTTTCTTCTCCAATATACATTTCAAAAGAATTTTCAATGGAAAAGGTTTCAGGTTCAATGTGCAAAGCATACTGGAAAACAGATTATTAAGAAGTTGTTAGTCTTTCATCTAGACTTTCAAAAATATTTACAGGCTTCCAAGACAAATTTCAAGTATTTTTTTTTTTAATGGCAAAGTAAGAAAAATTTATTAATTTATTTCTGATTAATTATAACCTGATCTTTTAGCACTTTGAAAGAAATCTGCAGAAATAAAAAGATTCATCTCTGAAGTTAATTCTTAACACTTTCAAAGTAAAAATGACCATCTTTTGGATTCATGAGAAATAATTAAGTTCCAAGTCAAAGCATGGCCAGAAATGCAATGATTTCTGTGCAAAAAGCAGTGAGTCTTCGATACATCTATATGTTAAATATAAGCTACTGAATAATGTACTTAATTGTCAGGAAACGTTAGACTATGGACACACATTCTGAAAGAAAAGGAAACGTTCCTGCAATGCTGTTGCCCTCAAATGCATTTCCAGTACTACAAAATAGTACCAGTGGCCATGTCAACTTTCCAAGTTAAAGTAAAACTATGTTAGGTAGGTAATAAGATCTAGCTTTCTAGGATTTAGAATTTGTCTTTCTTCATACCATTTAAAGTTTCCTAATTACCAAGTTCTAAAATAATAAATGCTTCATCCCACTGGAGAATTTTCTTATGGCTTTATTTTATTTGCTAAATTATTTTAGTTGCTCAAGACTCAATTAACTGCAGTTTAAAAGTGCAAGGGGAAGAATTATAATGGTCTTGCTGTTGCTGCTCTGAATGAATATCCCATTAGTAGAACTCGGGAATATAATCTCTGATGATTTTGCATTTCTGAATGACTAACAGCGTAGTCAGAATCTTTATAGTCATGTGTGGAGAGGCAAACAAAAACTCAAATTAGTTTTTATTAAATAGACTCGGAGTTGCATAATCATACTTTTCATTACCCAAATACTTTCCTTGTTTTCTGCAGCAGTTGTTTTCCAGAGGGATTTTCAGATGCCCACCTTTTTTTTTCTTTTCCCTCTATGTTTTTTTTAAGAGTTCAGCCTCCACTTGTAGCTTAATGCTGCTGTTAGGGTGAGCTGATAACTACCTGCCTCAAAAGGGAGTGGAGCTTACAGGCACTTTTCCCCTAACAACTTCAATTGCATTCGTGCTTTGATTGCATTCCTGGCACTGGCACTCTGCTGGGTCCAGGGAGAGCTAACTCCTGAACCTGAGGCAGCAGGAAGCTACCCTTCCTCCCAGTAAATAAATAAAATAAAAGTTTTCTGCCAGTTCATTATGGGACGAGAATGTAGCAGTGTTGTTGTGAAGTCTATGCTGAGACCAACCTGGTAAAGGTGGCAGTAAAACTATTCCTTTTGTTGGCAAGTTGCTGGAAGGTTGAGTTTGCAGTTATGTTTAGTACTCCCTCAGTGTAAGCATCAGAATGTCTTCCACTTGCTCAAGACTTTGCAGCTCCTTCTTGCATCTGCACTAACAGAAGGAGGTCTGTGTCCTTCATCTATTTCAGCTACCCTGAAAGTCTGACTGCAGATGTTAGCGCTTTAGTGAAAATAAGCATATTGCTTACGTTTTGCCAGACAATGCACAGAATCTGGCAGCTGACCTGCTTCCAGCTCATCCGTGGTTGGACTGGCCCAGGGAGCACATCAGCTGCTGAGCTCTGGTGGTGTTGCACACTGGAGAAGGATCTGGACTCCAGAAACCTTCTTGGCAAAAAGACTGCTGAAAAGCTTACATCTCTGAAAAATTTTTTACCTTGGACTACATTTGGTGAAATTGTTTTGATCAGTTCTTCTCAATATCTCCCCATGAAATGATTTCTATTTTCTTACTCTGATAGCTATCCATTCTTGCTTTCAGATAAGACTCCTATGTAAATCACCATTTCAATTTTAATTAATTAGTTTTCATTCTTGAGGTGATTTTAATTATACACTAACTTTATGGCTTACTAGTTCACTTTGGCACTAGTCTGAATCCAACCGCTTGCCCAGCTGTTCATTCTCTTTGAGTTAGGCTGGAGAGGAGTTCATTTTCCACAAATTTTGTTTTGCTCAGTCTGTCTATGTACATTTATAACACTTTGTGTGTGTATGTATACATAGTATACATATATATTTTATATATGTTATGTGTATTCATATAGGATTACATAATTTTTTAGTATGTGGTAGTCACAACCACTGTTGTTAAATGCATCTAACACATAGTCATTTTCAGTGTAAATGTCTTTCATGGGACCTAAAATAGAACTTTAGGTACTACAGTAAACACAAGACTTTCTTCCCAAAGGTCAATATTGCATCAACTGCTTCTTTTCTTTCCAGGTACTCCCAACCTCTGCATGAAGAAATAGCTTTGCATAAGCATCTCAAACATAAGAACATTGTCCAGTATTTAGGTTCTCTTAGTGAGAATGGCTTCATTAAGATATTCATGGAACAGGTGCCAGGTGGTAAGTTGTGGGAGAGACTGCTTTGGTGGTTGGTTGGTTTGTTTTTTAACATTTTAAAATTATAAAAACCTATAGTACTGCAACAAGATGTATTTCATGCAAATGTAATATTCTTTACTATCTCTAATTTAATGGGGAAAACTGTGTCTTCAAAGTGCTTGAGTCCTCTCATTCAGTATTTAGATAGGATGTGCTACAGGTACAGCTCAGATCATTGCTGTGGCAGGCTACGTCCTTTTACCTACAAATCTGTGGTGGGTTGACCCCGGCTGGGTGCCAGGTGCCCCGCAAAGCCACTCTATCACTCTCTTCCTCAGCTGGACAGGGCAGAGAAAATATAATGAAAGACTCATGGGTCAAGATAAGGACAGGGAGAGATCACTCACCAAGTACCGTCATGGGCAAAACAGACTCAACTTGGGGAAAAATTAATTTAATTTATTACCAATCAAATCTGAGTAGGATAATCAGAAATAAACCCAAATCTTAAAAACCACCTTCCCCCCACCCCTCCCTTCTTCCTGGGCATGGCTTCACGCCCGGATTCTCTCCCTTTTTCTACCCTAGTAATGTAGGGGTATGGGAAATGGGGGTTGCAGTCAGTTCATCACATGTTGTCTCTGCCGCTCCTTCCTCCTCAGGGGGAGGACTCCTCACACTCTTCCTCTGCTCCACCATGGGGTCCCTCCCATGGGAGACGGTTCTCCACGAACTTCTCCAACATGAGTACTTCCCGTGGGTTCTTAACGAACTGCTGGGCCCCTTCCACAGGCTGCAGTCCTTCAGGCACAGACTGCTCCAGCGTGGGTCCCCCACAGGGTCACAAGTCCTGCCATAAAACCTGCTCCAGTGTGGGCTCCTCTCTTCACAGGTCCACAGGTCCTGCCAGGACCCTGCTCCAGTGTGAGCTTCCCACAGGGTCACAGCCTCCTTTGGGCACCCACCTGCTCTGGCGTGGGGTCCTCCCCGGGCTGCAGGTGGAGATCTGCTCCACCATGGACCTCCATGGGCTGCAGGGGGACAGCCTGCCTCACCATGGTCTTCCCCACGGGCTGCAGGGGAACCTCTGCTCCAGTGCCTGGAGCACCTCCTCCCCCTCCTTCTTCACTGACCTGGGGGTCTGCAGGGTTGTTTGTCTCGCATATTCTCTCTTCGGCTGCAGTGATGTTGCACAGGTTCTTTTTCCCCTTCTTAAATACGTTGTCCCAGAGGTGCTACCACTGTCGCTGATGGGCTCAGCCTTGGCCAGCAGCGGGCCCGTCGTGGAGCCAGCTGGCATTAGCTCTGTTGGACATTGGGGAAGCTTCTAGCAGCTTCTCACAGAAGCCACCCCTGTAACCCCCCCTGCTACCAAAACCTTGCCACACAAACGCAGTACAAGAACAAAGATAATCTGTGGTCATCCTATTAGAAAGGCTGTAGCTAGTCTCAGTTGACTGAGCCCTCCTCAGGTACCTAACACAAGAGAAAGGTGGCTGGTGATTGTTGCTTTTGTTTGAGACCAAAGAACTCCCAGCAGCCAGATGCAACAAAAATCCCACTTCTTGAGCTTAGTTTTTTGAGAAACTGTGGAGTTGGTGTATGTACAGAGACGTGCACATGCACATCCCTTTTTCACTCTTACAACATTCCTTTGGGACAACTTCTCTCCAGGCATAGGAGGGAGGTGAGTACATTAATTAATTAAATGTGTTCTGATCTGCCTGCTTGAGGAAGCAAGCATATGCTTCTCTGCTGCAGCTGAGGCCAGTGGAGATACTGACAGTCTCTTTTTAATTACTCAGGCCAGTGATGATGCAAGTAAGCATTTGCCTGGAGAGGCCTTTGGTTATAGAATAGGTCCCTGCACTTGGTTTGGCATTCATGTTTGTTGTTACTTTTTTTTTTCCTTTGGAGGAGAAGGCAGAACTTAACTAGATTTTTACTCTCACTTTTTTGCTCTCCAAAATTATAGGCAGCCTTTCTGCTCTTCTACGATCAAAATGGGGACCATTAAAAAATAACGAGCAGACAATTGGCTTTTACACCAAGCAGATTCTTGAAGGATTAAAATACCTCCATGATAATCAAATAGTGCATCGAGACATAAAGGTAAGAATTTGCAGAGAATTAAGCCCTAAAAATGGTTATGCAGTTACATAACACTATTTGTCCTGTAATTTAAAAGCTTTTTTTCTGAAAGTTCTTTATTTTCACATACCCTCTCTGCTATTCTGAACTGTGGGTTACGTACGTGAACCATTGTTGATTTGAATTTGCACAAACAAAATATTTTTCTTATTTTAGAAGAAATGACATATAGCCACTTCAGATGTAATAAAGTGGATATTTTTATTTCTGTTTTCAATTACATGATCGAACTTTAATAAAAGCTTATTAGAAGTGGAGAAGATTGTGGATGAGATATTAGGAGGTTCTCTTCCAAGGAGATTACAGATGAAAAAGTTCCCTTAAAAAAAAAAAAAAAGTCGTCTTTTCCCCTCTCTTAAGATTCTTTAACTGAATTCCTGTAGAATTCCTGTATTAGGGGAAGTTCACTTTGAGATGAAGTTTCTGATAATGGGATTACATAAGGCAGGAACGCTATTGATTCTTCTTTCATCTCCCATCTTAAGAGCCTTAGGAGGTAATTGTTAGTTACTAAAGAGTGTATTGTAGAAACAGGCTATGCAAGAAGTCTTAGATGAAGAGTCAGCAGAGAAAAATAATTGCTCTGAATGTTCTGTTCCTCAGGGTGATAACGTGCTTATCAATACATACAGTGGAGTGTTAAAGATTTCAGACTTTGGAACTTCAAAGAGACTTGCAGGAATCAACCCATGTACTGAAACTTTCACTGGTATGTTCCCAGAGGAGACTCTGTTTCCTCACTTGAGCTGCACATGTAGGGTCAGAATCCACAGCTGCTGAACTTTCATTGACTTCAAATCAATGTAAAAGGTTGTTGCAAGGATAACTTTTTGTATACCTAATCTTAAGCTATACACTGTACTTGTGTGAACTGTTCAAAGAGAATGCTGTTTTGTAAGTCCTACTTGAGGCATGAAAGTTCTCTACAACAGAAGAGCTGTGTCTTTCCTATGTTGTATTTGAGTCTCTTTTCTGTGCGCATGGGTTTTTCATCTTGCTGATCGAAGGCTAACTTTTTTTTTTTAATTTCATGACTGGCTTGGATGTCTTGCCTTCATCTCCAGAATTGCTTATCTACAGAGCCTGTCATTAACTTGATCTTCATTCTGACTGATAATTTGATTTGGTTGTTAAATCATGCAGTGGCACTGCATTAAATCATTATGCAAAATGAGAAGTGACTGTTATTTTAATGCCATCCTCTGGTCTTCCACTTCTGCTTTAAATGAAACAGAATGCAGAATGATGTGTCAGGTTGATTCTCTTACTTCAGAAAAAGGGTTTGTATCACCTGCTGGTTTAGATTCAGATTTCAGGTTTCACTTGCTTTTCCTCTCTGGATGCAATTCACGGTCATCTTCCTTATTTTAATCTTAATCTATAAATACAGTAAATGAAAATTATGTCTCGTCCAAAGCTCATTGAAACCTCTTAATAATTGTCATTGACTTTGAAAAGCTATATTACCAGATCAGTAGATGATATCAGATGCTTTTAGCACAAGTAATATTTTGAATAGTATTTTGAGTTTTATGTAGAATGCATATGGAAATTTTTGAATTTTGAATAATAGAGTGTTTTGGTTTTTTTTTTAAAAAAACTCTCCTGATACTGCTCACTCCTCGGTCATTTTGTTCCTCTTGTCCTTCAGCTATCTATTTGTTTCATTGGTGCACGTAAGTAAAAAATGAGTATTTTTTAAACAGGTACCCTTCAGTATATGGCACCAGAAATCATAGACAAAGGGCCACGTGGCTATGGGAAGGCTGCAGACATCTGGTCTTTGGGATGCACAATCATTGAGATGGCTACAGGGAAGCCCCCATTTTATGAACTGGGAGAACCACAAGCAGCTATGTTTAAGGTCAGACATCTTCCTTGTACAACTCAGGCCAGTATTTGTAAACATAGGAAATCTTATGACTCTTTTGGAGAAGCTAGAATTAGAGATTGCAGGAAGAGAAGATAAAGGAAATACTTGGTTAGTGAGGATGTGAAGAAGAATGAGCTGATTCAATTGAGTGGGAGTGCTGTTTAGTTTTGAAGAGAGTAATGGAGCAAGAGCAGCTATTCAGCAGCCTGGGTGTTTAAAAAAAAAAAACACAAAAAAAAACCCCCAAACTAAAACAAAAAAAACACCTGAAAAAAGAAGCAGTTTTTTGCTTTGCAAGAGCCTCTACTTGCAGTTGTGGGTTTTTTTAATGTAATTGTTTATACAGTTTATAATAGGGGTTTTTTTTCTCTGAATTGATAAACTAGTTACAGAAATATAACATCAAAACTTAAAAGTAATATACCATTTTACTATCTATACACTTTTTTGATGCTATTTAGTGTTTGGGAAAAGAACAGTGTAGGCCATTGTCTTTCCCTTTATTTGTCTCAGGTGGGAATGTTTAAAATACACCCAGAGATTCCTGAATCCATGTCTGCAGAAGCCAAGGCTTTCATATTGCGTTGCTTTGAACCAGATCCTGATAAACGAGCTTTTGCTCATGAGCTACTTATAGATGAATTCTTGAAGGTTTCAAGCAAAAAAAGAAAATCCGCATCAAAGCTCTCAGGTAATAAGCATTGCTAAACTCAATCTGGAATTTTTCTCTTGTTGATGATACTGTTTCCTGAAACTGCTGATTTAGTCTTTAAGATGAACACAGATCTCCATCCCAGGTGAACATTCAGTTGTAACCTTCTGTTCTAGCAGCTTGCTGCAGAAACACTGTTGTAGCAGAATTCTGTTATCATGTGGTCACAGAGGTGATTTATCTAAATATTTCTTAAAAGGTTTCTAAAAGTCTGTTTATGGTTTTGTGCAGCTTTTGTGGTTGGCTGTTGTTTGTTTGTTTTTTAAATTTGCATATGTTTTCGTTCAAAGAATGTTTGCATAAAGTACATTTTGTGTAAGGTTAGAACATGCTATCGAGCCTCAGGGGAGTTTTCTACATGAGCAAAAGAATCTTTATCCCATAGCAAATGTGTATGCACTGCATTATTGTTGTTTCACATACTCATTTCCTGTAGTGTTCTAAATTATGGAAAGTAACAAAGAAGTTTTGAGAGTATGAATGACATATTCTATGTCTGCATATATATGTATGAAAATATCTTCTGTATATTTTTAGCATGGTACCTAAAAGAAATAAAAATACCAGGTAAAGGAGATGGCACTGGATGATCACTTTTAACATGGTTTTCATCCCCTGCAGATTAACTTTAAATCACAATAGACTACACTTTTAGAGACTGCAGACAAGAGAGTTCACATAGTCCATAAAAATAAGAAGAGACTTATCTTTTAGACTATGCTTATTTTCTCAGTTAATTTCAGCACATTTAACTGTCTTCTTTCTTTGCTTTTCTCCCACAGTTCTTTCAACTAATACAAATGGTGAGTTTCAACATACTTCTCTATCATAACTGTGTAGCTACTGTGGTTATCACTTATTCCGGTGTAATTTGTCACACTAAAATGTTGTAAAGAGAAGCGGGCACAATTATGAAAATAAGTAACCTTTCTCTGTTAGGAACCTCTAATTCATTGTGCAAATTTAAACCACTATTTGTAATCCTACCAGGCTACGGCTTAATAATCTAGGCAGGTGGGTAATACAGACTTGAAGAGCTGTGTTGTTACAGGGTCATTTAGTGGAAATTTGAACAGGAAACTCAATGGCTGTTTTATAGTAGCAATAGAGCCAAGGTTTGTGGAGAAAGATAACAGACTTTTATTAAGGTAAATTCTATGATTGAAAAAAGCGGAATGCATTTGACACTCCTTGTCAGGCCTCAGTACAGGATACTCATCCCTTTCAGGAAATGAACTGGGGGGAGGAGGGGGGAACTGAACAAACACAGTTATCTTCATGCTGAGTTGCTATCAAAGTACATCTTGAAATATGCACATGTGAAAGAGGTATGAATAGTTTCTTGCAGCAGTAATGTATGCTCTGGATTTAAAAACAAAAGTTCTGCATGTTTATTATTAATCAAAGACTATGAACTAATTAAACTTGTACAAAATAATCTGATAAATAAAGGTATCTTATATGTGTTATAGTATATATACTTATATGTATTGTATATATAAACATATATATTTATATACACACATAAAATTGAGATCTTGGAAGGTGCTGGGATGACTTACCCTGTAGAAACATTTTGCTACTGCTGAAAGTGCGTACTGGTGATACAAGACGTGCGTTCACTCCAGTGGTGAAGTTCCATAAGTGAACTTGCGAAGAGCCCAGCATTTCTGTATCTCGGGAAGCTTTTGAATAAAAACATAACTGAGAGTGCTATTCCAGAAGAATAAGCTTTAGGAGTTTTTTGTCGATTTTGTTTTAATATTTTGTATTGGTGTGTGGGAAGACTGGAGTCTTTCTGCTTTCTCTGAAAGAATAACCTTTTCACTTTGGAACTGTCATGGCACTATTAAATTCTAATTTCTGAATATTCCTATATGAATAGAGTATCTTCGGAGTATATCCTTACCTGTCCCTGTTCTGGTGGAAGATACAAGTAGCAGCAGTGAATATGGTTCTGTCTCACCTGATACAGAATTAAAAATTGATCCATTCTCTTTCAAAACAAGAGCCAAATCCTGTGGAGAAAAAGATGGGAAGGGAATCCGTTCCCTTTTTCTGAGGTAAAGAGCTATCTGGCATTTATGTTACACAGTAGATTAGGAATGTGTGCATTGGGGTGGCTTTTATAAAGTTTCTTTTCACTGACTGTCTTTCATTCAGCATCCCAGATGAAAATTTTGAGGATCACAGTGCACCTCCTTCACCTGAAGAGAAAGATTCTGGGTTTTTCATGCTGAAGAAGGATAGTGAAAGGAGAGCCACCCTTCACAGGATATTAACTGAGGACCAAGAGAAGGTGGTGAGGAACTTGATGGAAGCTTTGGCTCAGGTAAAGTAATTTCAGAAAGCAACAAATTTTTATGGAATTGGAAGACTTATCTGCAGTTACCTGGAACTTTTGAAATTATACATAGTAAAGTAATTAAAAAATAAAGTTTGATTAATCTAGAAGGCATACACCATGTAAGCTTTCACAATTTATTGTTTTATTTGGGCTATTAAAAATAAGCTTTGAAATGGTTTATGCTGCATTACATATGCTTTTTGTGTGGTTTGTAAATACTATATGTATACCTGGATATTAGTGCTGGCCAGACAACAGAAAAATGTGTTTTCATTATATTATATTTTACCAGTGATTTTCAAATGGGACTGAGGCTGTCAGGTCAGGTTGACACTGTCAGGTTAATCATCCCCAGAGGGCAATTACCTTGCCCCTATTTTAGAGTTCTATCTTCTGGCTGACTAGTTTGATGGAGGGAGGTGTAGGTGTTTTGGCCTGCTCTGGCCTTACGTTAAGTTATTGCATAGAAAAAATGTGGCTGACTGGTACACCATTGCCTTCTAGCCAACAGCCATAAAAGGGGAAAGAGGGAGCTAGGGAGAAAAGAAATTGCAGCTATTCCTCGCAGCAGTTGGGAGCACATATGGAGGGGGAGGGGAGATGGAGTGACAGTGGGAGCTACAGCAAACAGTAAAATAATTGCAGAACGACCTTTTGGCTTTCCTTTGTGGGGACGATTCATGATGATGTATCATTCAGGATGACACTGAATAAATTACAGGTCATGACCACACTGCTAAATGTTGCAACACTGTAATTGGGTGACGTGACTTTTTGTTCTTGTTTGTAATGTGTGTGTTAGTAGTTAATTGACTTCATTCTCAAGGCTCAGTATTGCTGGTCTAAAACATATTTGTATAAAATGTGACGACTCATCTTCTAAAGATAGTACTGTTTAGAAACTGATGCAAACAAATATGATTCTTATGCATGTAGTACAGTTAATGTAATTGGAAATTGCTGCCGTGCCAATAAAAAGAGCTTCTAACTCTTGGTGGGGGGAGGGAGGAACCCACAGTTGTCCTGGTAACTATAGAAAGTGTTAAAATAGAAGGCAATGAGAGATGCCAGTGATCTGCGCTTTGCTAGAGTGTTGCTATAACAGACACAGTTGTTAGCATGTGTATGAAAGGAATAATAAGTGATAGTGAGGGGCTGAAACTCAAGCACAGAATCCAGAGAGGATGCTTGGTGTTTCATGCCTTCCTCAGCTGGGGCTGGAACAGCCCAAGAGAGGAGCAGAGAGACACAGAGTTTTAAAGCCAAAGAGTTTAAAGCATGTGTGCCTGGAACTGTCTGCCCTTCGAGAGGATGCAGGACTCTAGCTCCCAAACACTGTTTTCTCCCTTGAGAGAGGGACCCTGGTCAAAGAGTAGGAAACTTACTCAAACCGCCAGGAAGTGGTAGTAACTGCAATTAAGGTGAAGTTGAGTTAGCTTCTTGTTATGTCCTGCGTAAATGCAAGAAGTTACCAATAGATGGAAGCCTGACTTGCTTGTTAGGCCTCATCAGGATTTAGGCTTTAATAGCACTTTTCCCTTCACAAAAACTTTTCATAAGAACAATTTCAACAAAGTTGTTATGTATGTGGGCTAGGGGAGGAGAATGACCCTCCCAAAATAGGTCACTCTTTCTTATTAGGGAGCCATACTGGTTGCCCTGTCCCCAGCATGCCTTGAGGGACTTGGATCTTCTAGTCCAGGGCTACAGTGTGTTATGTGTCCACCTGTCTGCCCTAATGGTTTTTTAATTATTTACACAAAAAGAAGATCAGCTACTGCAGGACAGAGTGAGGGATCCACTTCAGTATAGCCAATCATCAGGTGAATTCTCCAAATCAAAGCAGATCAGGATCAGAGCCTAGGATCTTTTATCTCGGAGATGGGTACTTTAGTCTGTAGAATGTTTGACTGCTCTAGAGCTTTTTCTTTTCTTTTTTTTTTTTTTTTTTTTTTTTAGTTTCTCTCTTTGTCTCAAATAATAAAATTATCTTTGTTTGATCCTCATCAGAATTAATGAACTACAGTTAAAACCTCAACTTTATTGGCAGAGTTCTTGACGTCTGGCCAGCTATAACATACACGGCATAAAACTGGCAAATGCAACAGAACCAAACACCATATGTCCTTCTGTTATGGAAAACACTGTTAGGCATCTTCAGTCTATATAAATAATTATTTAGCTTCCTTCAGAATAAGCATCTAGTACTTCATGTTGAACACCTAGTATGGTTTTCCATGTCTGGTTTAATTTTAAGATTGAGAATTGAAATTTGTATTCAGTTGGCATAACTTTACTTTGGAGAGTAAATACAGTCCTCTACTTCCTAGTTACATGCACTGATTATTCTGATGAATGTGTTTGAGCCTTTTGCTACTTTGGTAGCTCATGCAAAAACATAAAAGGTTTTAAAAATAGGCATATGAATATTTATAATAGAAAGGTGAGAGATTTGTAGATCTGCTCTAAGAATAGGTAAGCATAGAAGTTCTGTATCAAGGGAAATTATGTAGGAAAGAATTAGTCTCTTTCTGAGCCTTCTGTGTAACTTTGACTAACCTCTTCTTTTAAATGCTACTGTGGGACTTCGCATGTTGTCTGTCAGAGGCACTCTGAAATTAGAGGCAATGCAAAGTACATGTTTGTTTGCAATTAAGAGTAATTTGTAGTGTTCAATGCACAGTATATTTATTCATATCTTTTCACTCCTGTACAATGAGACATGCAAACTATAGGGTGCACGTATATTTCAGCAACTGATATAAAATGAAGTCAGCTACTTGCTTGCCAAGTAATCTGCATTACCAGAGACCTCAGTAGTAGTGGTCTTTGCTGCTGTAGTTATGCTGCTACCATTATCTGACCTGAAACTGTGCCTTTTCCTTAACTATAGCAGTAGAATTTCTGGAAATCCATATTGCCAACTGACATTATTGGCTAAAGTCCCTCTGGCTGTATGTTTCAAAAGATGGCTGTCAAAAACTATTTCTTTTCCTCTCTCTTCTACCAGGGAGCCGAAGAACCCAAGCTAAAATGGGAACATATCACAACGCTCGTTTCCAGCCTCAGAGAGTTTGTACGGTCCACCGATCGTAAAATCATAGCAACCACTCTTTCAAAACTGAAACTGGAGTTGGACTTTGACAGCCATGGTATCAGTCAAGTGCAGCTCGTGCTGTTTGGTTTTCAAGACGCTGTAAGTTGTCATTTTTACTAAGAACTTTGTGCACCAAAACTGCCAAAAAACCCAAAGCTGAAAGCTAGAAGCCAGAAGTAGACGGAACTTCATTAACTTCCACCCAGAGTTACTGAAACAATAATATTTGAGGGCTTTGAACCTGTAATAACAAAAACCCAGCCCACAGCCATGGTTGCCATGTGATCCTTTGGCAGGACACAGACCCTGAACACAACTTTTGAGATGTTGCTGATTAAAGATCTGGAAGGTTCAGCATAGTTGTGTAAATGTTATGTCATAGTACTAAAGCAGGAAAGCCTTTTCAAAAAAAATTTCGGTTTAGATGGTTTTCTGGTAAATAAGACCAACACTGCATGTCAGGCTTATCTTACGTAAATGCAGATCTCTTGAACTTCTCTTATAAATTAATACATTAAACTGCTTTATGCCCCCAATAGTAGTCTGTTTATCTTGTAATATTGTATTGAGGTCTTATTCTAGTATTTTTGATTAGCAGCAGATTCTTGCCAAACTAGACATTTTCGTATCAATTTATAAGCAGTTGGATAAGAAGGAAGAAAAAAGGTTACTTTTCTGTCAATAATTAGTACAAAAATTATGATTTCCTCCAGTGAGCAACCAAACACACACGTGGATAACCTTTAAATAGCTACTTTACCAAAAGCAAATGCTTTTTCTTCTTAAGCTATGTATTTAAATGTTAGTTCACAAGCAATTAGGCTTAAGTTGAAAAACCAACATGGGAGGGTGCAGCTGTGCTGGTCATCACTTGTCCAGACTGATGTCATGTAGTAAAAATGAAAAGACAATCCAAGTAGGCATTTGAGGTGGGTGATTCTGTTAGCATTTAAACCTGGGCACTCTGACAAGGAAAAGAGCTGTCAGGAAGGATTGCATAGCATGTAAACTGTTTGTTGCATAGACTACACTGACAAGAATTAGATGCTGTTTACAAAAAAAACCCTAATGTGTGAAATGAAAATCAAAGTTTTTTATTTGAGTCTTCACTTTGGAGTACACTTCAGCTTTCCATTCTGCTTAGCCTCATATTAATACTGTTTTGACACTTGGAAGAAAAAACAAACATACGAGGTCAAGAAAAAAATTGAGGGGGGAAAAGTACAAATATCTGGGTTGGTTTTCTGATAGAGATGTTGCTGGGCATTGGTTGTTCAGTGGTAATTGCATGACTCATGTTATTTCAGTAAAAATTTCACCCTCTTCTGTTACCTGCATCATTACAAGTTGCTGTTTTTTAACTGATACGTGTCTCTTTCATTATGTCGCGTCCCAAAGTTGGAGCGACTCAGGTTCGTGGATTTCCTTTGTCAGAATTAAGGTGAAACGACACCAGGGGAGTTCAAACAACAATCAACATTTATTCAACCTAGCTAACTTTGTCCAAGTACACATGAACTTGTTAATATGAACCTTGCAACATGTCATTAAGCCGCTGTTTGAGAAGAGGAGGGAAGTATAGAAAAATGAAATGGAAAAAGGAACGTGAAATGTATCAGAAGGAGAGCCCTCCCATTGAGTCACGAGGTTCAGAGCAGACCCCCTTGCTTTCTGGACTCCTTCTCAAAGAGGAGCCCAGGGGTGGCTAGATCCACTCCTAGTCTCTGGCTTGGTCAACGGTTTATGTTTCAAAGGATGAGGTGTAGGGACTGTGGAAAAGAGAGAAGGAAAAGAGGGAGAGAGAGAATGAGAGAAAGAAAGAAAGAGAGAAGAGAAGGGTTTCACCAGTCCTGGGTCCAGCATTCGTCCAGCCAGTGTAGAGATCCACTTCCGGAGGGCGCGCGCCGAGGACTCGTTCTCCCTTCTTTTATAGTGTGTTAGTCGATGGTCTCGACATGCGCAGTCCCATTCCCGGGGTTCTCTGGAATCGGTTGGAGAGCTTTGGGGTGGGGGTGGGTTCATTACAGAGTTGCCTCTCTTTTTCTGCTGGCACGACTGCTTAAGATAGAAGCACAGTCCCAACTTCCATGGGGCCTCCTTCCTCCAGGTGCTGCTGTGCTCCTTCTCCTGGTCACTTAAGATAAGGACTTGCGGCTTTGGAGAAGCGCGGTCCCACCCTCCGGGGGGCCCTCTCCTTCGGCCACATTGTCCTGTTCACAAAACTCCAGCATTTTCACAGAGGCCGTTTTCTTCACCAAAGTTCTTCAACGAATGTTTGAGACATTGGCTATAATTTGTCAGACCGTCACACATTACTATCTCTCTATTATTTAACTAAGATAACTCACAGAAAGTTCAAAGAAAAAAACTGCTTTATATATACCCAGTCTTAATTCTTTTGGTCAAGCATTAGATTTCTATAGCAGAACACTGAAATCCAGATCAGTATCAAGAGCTCGATGCTGCAGAGATTGGGATATTGCTGAAAGTGAGGGAAAGTAGTTCCCTTGTTCTTAGGAGTTAATAAGGTAATCTCGGGTAACAAGGTTTAATAATCACAACATCCTCATTGGAGCAACCAAGAAAAAGTAGTTATGTGCTGTAATGTAAATAGCTAAATCACATTACTGTGCATTGTTGTGTTCTTGACGAAGTTACAGCATGCTTCTTCAGTTCTTAGCACTTAGCTAAAGACTTGTCAGTGTCTTGGTAGGAGTCAGTATGGGAAGGTGCGAAGTGCTTGCAAAGAGGAGTTGTGCTGCCTCAGAGGGCCATGGGCAAGCCTTTGGGGCCCTTAGGCAGCCGCTGCCCAGGTACCAGGCCCAGGGCCGGCTCCCCTGGCGCTGCTGACAGCTCCCCGAGTCCAAGCAGTGTCCCAGTGCCACCTCGTGGCCATTGGCAATAGAATTGAGGAGACGGGTACTGTGGTGGGTTGACTGTGGCTGGCAGGTACAGGAAAGCCCCTACCCAGTGGCTCATTCACTCCCTTGCAGCAGGATGAGGGAGAGAATCAGAAGGGCAAAAAATGAGAAGACTTGTGGATCGAGGTAAAGACTGTTTAGTAAGTGAAGAGCGGGGGGGAAACAACAACAAACGTCACAACTGATGCAAAAGCAATCACTCATCACTAGTAGACTAATGCCCGGCCTGTCCCTGAGCAAAAGCTTCTTTAGAAAAACTAACCCCCTAGTTTTATTGGTGAGCGTGATATTATGTGGAAGGGAATATCTCTTAGGTCAGTTCTAGTCACCTGTGCCAGCCATGTCCCTTCCAGCCTTTAGTCCACCCCCCAGCCTGCTCGCTGGTAGGGCAGCATAAGAAACAGAGAAGGCCTTGACGCTGTGTAAGCTCTGCTCAGCAATAGCTAAAACATGGGTGTGTTATCAAGGCTGTTTTAGTCACCAGTCTGAAACATAGCACCAGATGGGCTGCTGTGAAGAAAATTAACTCCATTCCAGCCAAACCGAGTACAGGTACTACATAAATTACTGTATTACTGAATGCTGTTGCTTTGGGGCAGTGAAAATAATGATTAGTAACATTTATTAACTTTTACACATCTTCTGAAGGCATCATTTGTGTAACTTCAGTCACTTTTTGCAGAGAGGTTATCACAATGTGAGAAAATTGAACTAACCCCTTTTTTAGAAAGACCTAAGAGTGAAGTATCTTCTTGACACATTTTTAGTAAGCACTAGTTGCTACTTTTTTTATAAGGCTTTGAGTAACCTCTCTAAATACAGTTATATTTGTTCCTTCCTACAACTTCTCAAGTCCTACAGAATCTGTTGCTTTGGGCTGCTTCTGTGCCTGGAAAACAGCACCGAGTCTGTTTTGTGCTATTGCCAGTTACTGTGGCTAGGCATTTCCTTCTAGCACTGTCACCCCATCTGCTTCTTCCCTGTCATCTGGGAGTTGAAAAACAATTCCCCCAAGGTAGAGACATTCTTGCAAGTGGCATGGAGCATCCATAGAGGCACCTAGGAATATGGTTTAAAGCAGTCTAAAAGCAGCCCTGTAGGCAATTAGGAGCAACCCAGTGTAAGAAACTATCTGATTGTACAAAGTAAAAAGTAGAAGGAAAGAGAAAATGGTACAGCATACAAATGAAGATCCCTGACTATTTAAACTAAGGTTAACTAACTATTTTCTAAATCAAGAAGGAGCAGCATTACATTAGTTCTTTGATATTTCCTACAGTTGTACTTTAAAATAGGTAAGTATTTCTCAGAGCAAGCAGTGAAAATGATGCCAAAAAACCCCCAAGATTAATTAGCTTAAATTACAAGCCTTTCATAATATCGTCCTTGGTATTTGTCTTGCTCACATTCTTTTTAAGTTTATCTCCATACCCGTGAAGGTTAAATAAACTTCAGTATCACAATTATCAAAAATCACCTAGCACAGGAACTAGAACTTGATAAAAAATACAAAATGTTGTACAACTTATAATAAAACAGTGAAAGTTGGCAATGTTGTTATTGTCTTCATTTAATGACAACATGAAATAGTTTTAATTGCCTGTTTTGATACAGCATCTATAAGTTCAAACACTTTATATAATGCTGACATATATTACAAAGTTGGGTGCGGGATATAATACCTGAACTGAATTCTGTGTTGCTAGGTCAATAAAGTTCTCCGAAATCATAATATCAAGCCACATTGGATGTTTGCATTGGACAGCATAATCCGAAAAGCTGTGCAGACTGCTATTACTATTCTGGTCCCAGGTGAGTAATTTCTTAATACTCAGCAAATATTCATTAGCTGATCTCTTTAAATGTGCTTTAGAGCTGTAATTATGATGCTTCACTTAAGGTTTCGAAACCAGCAGTGGCCTTTTTCCTGTTCACTTGTCTGTTTTGCAACTCAAAAACTAATCAGTGTATTGCCCGTGTTATTTTGGAAAGTACCTTTCCAAGATGTGTAATCTAAACAATTCTGCAGCACAGTGAGCAGTTTTTGAGGTGCACAGTGCTGCCTCTTGAAATTCAAAGGACAGGCTGCTTGCCAACACATGCCGATTTTGGAAGGTGTTTTACAAAGTGTAGATTAAAGACCTGCTTTTTGGAGCACTTGAAAGTTTCTCTGGCTCCTGATCAGAAGCTGTCTAAAGCAAAAAGAAAAAAAAAATCTGCAGTGTCTGCAGTTTGAATATTGTATTTTAAATGTTGTGGAAGTAGAATGCATGGCTTAGCTGAGGGAAGGAGTCTGTGTAGGAGAAACTGTAGCCAATTCTGTTATTACTCTATGTATTTCCAGAGTTAGTTTCTCTGCTGCTTCTTAACTTTTAAGCTTGCGATTCCCCTATTCTCTACACTGGAATTAATGGTGAAATTTTCAAATATATGATTTAATGCTTTAAGTCTGAAGTCAGAATACTTACGTTCCTGTTTTCTGTGGTGGGTTAAGTCTTAAATTATCAACAAGGAGATCTGGAAATTCCAACAGTTACAGCTCTTCCTGTTCTCCTTAGTATTTTCCATATCCCCAGCACAACCAGCAAGGCATAAATAAGGTTTCTGTGTTACTTTCAAGTCCTAAGGAAAATCTGTCTTTTGATTAGAATCGAACACCTTTAACAGGCATATACTTTATTTCTGTATAATAGGAGTACTGTAGAATTCCTCCTTAATAGTCTCTTCTTCCCCATACAGCTCAGTATCAGCATCAATTGTACATGGTCAAGCTTAAACAAAAGCCTTTGTGCCCTAGTAGCTTTTGGGCACTGATCATCTGCCTCCTCCCTAATTGCCTTACCCTACTTCTGACTGCTTCCCCTTGCCTTTCTCTGACTTCCCCGCCCTCCCCGGCCCTGAATGATGTGAAGATTTATCTCTGGCCTTAACACTTTTTAAAGTTATGGGATGTTTTAGGAGTGGTACAAAGCAGATGATGTATAGTTACACTGCCTAGTGGTGAACAACGGCAAAATGAACTTCTGTTCTTATTAGCATGATGCAGAAGTTCAAAGCAAATTCAGACTTATTTGCCTAGCAATATTTGGGCAACTGCTATGTAATAAATCTGCTTTCTTGAATTTAGAGGAAGCACAGCTCTGTTGGTCTTAGTATGTTCAGCCTTGAAAAAGGTATGTATTTCTCTTGAAATGAAGAGATGTAATGGATCAAGGAACGAATCTCCCTTTTGTAAAGAAGGGACTTGTTAGTTCTTCAGCAGAAAGGGCAAAAACGTACAAAACCCAAGTGTGATTCAGAAAAAAAGATGTTTTGATGAGGAGACTAAAGGGAGTGCTCAGCAGTAAGAAGCCACAATTGAAGGAAGGAAGGAAGGAAAATTTATATTAAATGGTTAGAATTAACAAACAGATGTTGTTGCAGTAATAGGTTGTGTAGGAGTATAAGATCTTGGGTACATATCTTACATACCTGGCAAGCTCTGGTAGGTAGTTTAAATGGAATAACAGAAACCAGAGTACACGTATAGCTTTGTATCTACAATTTTGTGGATGTACATCATTACAAAATAGGCAGTCTTCTCTCAGATAGGGAGAAGGGAAGTGTGCTACTTTTAATTGTCAGGAGAGGGGTTTGTTTGTTATTTTCTCTCTATATCTTTGGACACAATTTTTTAGTAAACACGGTATTCTTATAATGAGAGAATGCTTAATATGCTAGAATAGCAACAACAAAAATATCTGGATATAAAAGAAATAATGGTTATTTGTTTAATAAAACATTTCAGGTCAGACACATAAGAAACTACAAACCGTTGAGAATGGAATTAAGCAAAAGAAAGTATTTCTGCTGCACGTAGTACTTCAGCACAATTTGACATGAAATGCTGGCCAAATCTGGAATCCTATTCATCCAGATTTTTGGTTTTTAGAGCTTTTGAACATTCAATAGGCTGAATAATAATTAGCATAAATGAAGATGCTGTTATGGTCTGAGTGTTCTTAAACTGCTAGATAATATCATTTGTTCTCCTGCTACAGAAATTTCAGGTCTGGTTTAACCAAAGCTGTAGGATGATCTGTAAATAGTCACTTAGGTCTGCTTTCGTTTTAGTGTTTAACTAATTTTTAACATCTTTAATGTTTTTTCTTGTGCTTATATTTTAATGTTACTGATAGAATTGAGGCCACATTTTAGTCTTGCATCTGAAAGTGATACAGCAGATCAGGATGATGTAGAAGTTGAAGAAGATCAAGATGAACAGCCTCAGAATCAAACTATCCAACAGCCTTGCATTGTCATGGAAGATGCAGTAGCTACCTCAGGTGTAAGCACACTCAGCTCTACGGTATCTCATGACTCCCAGGCTGCTCACAGATCACTGAGTGTCCAGCTGGGGCGGCTAAAATTAGAGACAAACAGGTAAGTCTGGACATCAGGAGACACTAGCCTACTTGTGACAGTATGTATTGTTTTTTCTTTTAAAATACATGTGCTAGAATACTAGTGACAGTATCAAAATTCCATAGTACTGCAAGCTGTTCATTTAAATGATGGTCATTGTTTAGCTGTGACTGATCACTTTTATTCATTTCAAAACAATACTGATGCAAGTTAAGGTCAGTCTTGTTTTCAGGTGCCCTTTCAAGGAAGGTCTGAAAAAGTTGAGCTTTCTGCCAAGCTTCTGCTTTTTCTCTCCTTCATATGCTGTGTATGGCTGGTGAATGCTGTTATGTTTTGTTTCCATTAAGGCAGAACTTACTGTTCTTTTCTATAGTTCTTCTTGGGGAATGAACTCAAGCTAGTTGACAGCCACATGTGAACTCTACAAGGAAACTGCTTCAGACTTGTTTTGTGCACACAATTCACTGTAGCAGAATCTGTGCTTACCAGCATGCACTACCTTTTAATTAAATAAATTGTGTTCATCAGAGAAAGATGGGAAAAATAGGTGTGTTGTTTAAAAGAAGAAATAAGCCAGAGATTTGGATATTGGATTTTTTCAGAAATATACATATTCTACTTTAAACCTGAGAAGTGGGGGTTTTGTTTGTTTAGGAAATGTCAGAGACAAATGTGTCTCCATTATTTTATCCAAATAATCTTCTATATATTTTGTTTTCTTTTCATTAAAATATACTAGATAATCTGTTTAAAGTAGATATTTTAGCTTTTGCAGCATCTGATTTATGACATTGGATTTCCTACTGACCTCAGTAAATTTTGAACATGACTTTGAAAGAAGAACGTCTTCAGTAAGACAACTGTTATGCTGCTAGTACATTCTTTGTAGTTATTGTTCTAATTTAAATTAAAATGTTAAATTGCACTTTACTTGTAAATGTGTCCAAGAATTTTGCCATAGAGTAATTCATTAGACTATACTGTTCTTAATAAAGTACCAGTATTTTTGAGTTCTTATGTTACAATTTATTTTTTGCTTGTGATGACCACTGAGAAATATTTTGATTGCCTTATCATACACTTAAATAAATACATAAATACTTTAGATTGGCTCACTTTACTTCCCAAGTTTATGATGGGGAGTAGCATCAGAAGCAATCAATTTGTACACATACTGTTTTCTAGCACTTTGCTTTTGTAAATTTCTCAAATGCAAAGCCTTTGGCCAAATAACCACACCCTGTCATTCATGCAGAAATTTTGAGGTAAATAATAAGGACAGTTGTTTAAGTATTAATTAAGGCTTTATTGGCATAAGCAGCAAGCAGTTATCAAGAGAAAATAGTTGATTATTTTATTGGCCCTGAAGGCCTTTTTCAACCAGAATGGTTAGAGGAGGAATAAATTAACTGAAAAGTGACTGCACACCTGTCTGGACAGAATATATATCTGCACCAAGATTAACCAAGCTGTGGGGGTGTGTAGAGGCACAAAGCAGCTCTGTTCACATGCAGGGTGGACTTGTTAAGAATTGTTAGCTTAGGTGCGGAAGCACTCAAATGCAGCTATGCTGCTGGTAGGCCTGCATGCAATCTAAAAGTAGGGCTAGGTTGTTTTTACAAAGCAATGGTATGGGATGCAGTTTAATTCTGTGCAAAGACACGTAAGATGCTTTTGTGGCACGTTCTCTAGTTGAATTCCAGAATGTCCCTATCCTTCTGTGTCCCAGAAAAAAGTTGCAGTGCTCAACTGGTATAAATAAATAAATAAAATTAAAAAAAAAAAAAAGAAAGAAAAAAGGAAACAAAATCATACTAAAATGGAACATTTATTGCATAGTTGTCAGGCTGACAAGGGCTTCAAGAAAGGGATGAAGGTGCTGCAGTTCTTTCAAGGCAGAACTTCCTAAGACTCAGAAGTCAGTGATAAGTTTCTAAGTGTGTTTTCCATGTCGAGTTTTTTTCTGACCAAGTTCCTGAATACATACTGTTCACAAGTCCTCCTTTTTACTAAAACACTTTTCTAAAATAACAAATTGCAGCAGTTTCACATACTAATTTTCCATTGTGTTCTGATTATTTTCCTTTGATCAGTTTGAAAGGTGCTGACCACTGAATCTCTCTGGGTTTCTCTCTGTGTTTGTGTTATGAAGGAAGTCAAACATAGGTTCCAATTTGCTTCTGCTTGACATTCTCAAAAGTAATTGCTTAGGAGAGGACACAAGGTATTTTGCCTCCTCTTTTCTCACTCTTCATATAGCATAGAAGGGTAGGCACAAAGTGCCTAGTATGTAAGGAAGGGACAGTCCTTGTGTGGATGAGAATGTATTATTCCCCATTTAAGAAATGCAACCATAAGTTTTCACCACATTTTCATCACAGGTCCACCCTTGCCATACCTTTGAAAATGTCTGCTGGAGAGATGTGAAGGGGCTTTTTTCCTTACAAAGGATTATGTCACAAAGTTTAGCCTTTGGTTTATGAAACGCTTTGGTATTTGTTCTTCTTGGTTACACAGTTTTGTTTAAAACAGAATTTTGGCTGTAGAAATTTCACTGAAATTCTGTACCATACCACCTGTTCAGTGGGTGGATGTGTATATGGAGGCTGGTGTGTTTGGGGCTTTTTTTTTTTTTTAAGAGCTATAGCTTTAGGAACCAGTGAATGTTTATATCTTGATATAGGTCATAATAAATCTATACTGAGAGGATATTCCTATGAAAGCTGAAGGCAGCTACCCTTGTCTCTGTCAAGAAAATTCCAGTTTAAGTGTACCAAGATCTTTGCTGTCCTGAAAATTTGAAACTACTTAAGGAAATGTGTGCTTCCTTCCTGTTACTTCACAGGTTATTGGAGGAGTTAGTTCAAAAGGAGAGAGAATTTCAAGTCCTCTTACATCAAGCTATAGAAGAAAAAGATCAAGAGATCAGAAACCTACGGCTTAGGTCACAGCCAATAGGTAAGTGAGAATAATTTTCAAGGAAAAGTTTTATGCTGGCTACAGATGAAGACAGTGGCAGCTGAACTTCTGTTCTTTTTATTGAGCCAGTCTCAGCAAAGGAGCTTTATTATGCTGCTTCTGGTAGGGTTTGCTTTGAAGTAAGAATGTGTGTTGTGGAGACAAATTACTGAATTTCTTAATCACAGTACAAGCAATGGTATGATTTAAATATTTTTGATTGTGATTATATGGAAGAGTACAAGGCTCATATCCTACAGAATAAATATTATTTCTAAAGAGGATAATCTAGTATGTTTAGATATGTGTTCCCTGAATTATGGACTGTTCCAGTTGTTACCCTGAAAGTTCAAGAGGATCTAATTGGTGAGATGTAAATACAACTTAAAGCTTACTGAGGGAAGTTGAGTTTGATACGTATCTGCCCTGAAGAAGATGGAAGTGCTAATGCAGTTTGATGTTTCCATGTCATGTGCTTCAAAGAAGTGTTGCTTTCCAAATGCAGCTGATTCTCAGTCTAAGGCATTGCCTACGCACCAATCATATGAGTTATGCTGAACAGTTTAAATTGATGCAACAATGTCAGTGTAGAAACAGTTACAGTGAAATTGATGTGCCTCCTACTAGTAAAGTCATTTTCCAAAGAGGACAGAAAATGTATCTGTATCAGTGTTCACACTATTTTAACTGTACCCCTAACCAAGTAGAGTAATTGGTGTATAACTGTCTATAAACTGTAATTGTGTGCTTTGGAAATTGACACTTCATTTATGGGGATACTGGCATTCTAAGGTTGAAGGGAAAGTTCACTGAAGAAAGTTCTTCAGCATTCAAAAATAACAAGAGGTTGTTTTGGCAACACAAAACCTTTTCTCAAAAATGCTTGTTCTAGATATTCCTGGATTGTCTGTCTGTCATCGTCATTCCACTGGCACGGGAACTGAAGATCCTGATCTGGTAAACTGGCTGAGCGTTCAAGGAGCTGATGAGGCCACAATAAACAAGGTAGCAATGATTCTGTTCACTCTTTGATACAGTTGCAATATTGGTTTTGTGACTCAATGCAAGAAGATACTAAAGCTTTTTAATTACTTTAGCACATTTTAAGAGATAAATTTGTTTTCAGAAGATAGGAAAAAGCCATGAATATGAAGGCCTTCACACAAATACAGTATTGTTAATAATTCCTGTATCTGATTAGGAATAAGGGAATAAAATGTCCTGGTAAATAGACAGTATTGCTTTGGTTCATAATTTTTCAGTGTCTTTACACATTGCAGCAGTTCCTGCCAATTATACCCTGGATGCAGGGTACATGTTCACCCTTAGCTAGCTATGTTGAAGTGAAATCTCCTGAAGTAGATTAGTCTGCTCTGCAGCAAATTATATAATTTTAGAGGTGTTGAGCATCTCAGAATTTCAGCTGACTTACGAAAACCTGCACGTAGTTATCACTCCTACAGATCACATCAAAGGTTCCTCAAAAGTAAAAAAAAAAAAAAAAAAAAGTAGTTTCACTGTATTTCTAGAAACAATGTGGATTAATCTGTTACATGTATCACATTTTGGCCCAATTTTAGGTTTCTTCTAAACCTGTATTTTTAAGGGCACATGGTATATAAAGCTTAGAAAGTTAGATTATATTTCTAACAAAACGTTCATTTTAACTTCTTTTTGTAGTTCTTGGCTGAAGACTATACATTAATGGATGTTCTCTGCTATGTTACACGAGATGATCTGAAATGTTTGAGACTGAGGTAATGCTTCTTCAGTTACACTAACTGTGCTGAGCAGGAGTTGTGTTTTGTTACAAGAGAACTAAGTCTCAATTTATTGGATTGTGCAGTGTTAATTTAAAATAAGTAACACTTTCCAGTATGTCTTTGTATACTGATGCATTCCTGATAAACAGCTGATACTGTTTAAATTATTTTAAAATAAGCTTTTCTATTAAAAGCAAGCAAAGGGAAAATTTTAAAGTAAATGTTTTACCTTATACCTGGAGACACTGGATATCACATTAGAGTCTTGCTTTTATTTAAAAAAGTAGAGATAGGAAAACTTTCTGTAGTTTATCATCATCATCAAACTTCGAAAATAATACTCATGGACTGCAACTAACTCTGGATTTCACCTAATCATGCCAGGTGCGTGGGTCACTGCAGAACCATGTTTAAGTAGAGAGTAGAAGTTACCAAACACTGTATGTGTGCCCAGTCAGTTTAAAAATAAATAACTAAATAAAAATTAAAAAAAAAAAAAAGGCAGGTGTTAAGATTTTTTTTTCAGAATCTACACTTTCATAATGTTGACAGCCTGCTGTGGGTTATGCAGGTCCTTTGGACCAGAAGTCTGAATTCCAAACAGCAGGCATCTGAAAAGTGGAAAGATTGCCCAGTACTGTAATCAGAAAAGGACTCTGTTCTCTATTTGAGTATTGCGTGCATGTTGAATTTCACCTTTGATCAGCCTTCCCACTGAATTTCACTGGTCAAAACCAGAGCAAGGAAGTCAGAAGGCACCTAAATTGGAATGCTTTCAGGCTAGAGAGTATCTTTGTACCTGAGCATCTTTATGATTTTTCTTTACAGAGGAGGAATGCTATGCACGCTGTGGAAGGCCATCACTGACTTTCGAGAGAAACATGCCTGACACTGAAATTTTTTGTCGCTTCTCTGCAGAGAGGAAAAGATTTCCTTTCAGCACAGAGCAGGTGTGCTGTCAGAAGGACTGTTGCACTTTAATCCAGTATTTGTTTACCAATGTTAAAAACACTGCAGCTTCCTGACTGCTTTTAATCCTATAATCCATAAAGAATCTGTAAACAACCTGCAACATTATTTTACTTTGTTTTTACATGCAAGTTTTTCAAAAATTAAAAAAAAAAAACCAAAAAAACCACACACACACACACAAAAAACCCATTATAAGCTCAAGAAATATTGTAGTTAAAGTAACCAGATGTTAATTTCATGAAAAACTGATGTAAGATTTCATGTGACTGTACATCACTGGAAGAAAACCCAAATGTGACAACAACTTCTCATGTTTCTTTTTATTTGTAATATATCTCAATAATCTGTAGTAGAACTCCATAATTTCAATCATAATTAGATATTTTTCTGTTAGTGTGCAAGATCTAAAGGTAATTGTTTTTACCTACTGCCCTACATAGTTTAATATTGTTTATTTTTGGTAATTTAAGTTCTATGGTGCATTTGTTTTAGAGTTGTTCACGTACTACTGAACTGTACCAGTTGCATACACCTGAACCACAGTAATGTTAGCTTGTTCTAAAGCTATCTCTGACATACACAGTTGAAAATAAAAAGAACCTAAGACTGACTTTTTCCTATATTTGTAGACTTTTGAAATAATAAAGGTGTAGAACTGGAAAATTTTGGAATAAAAAAGAAGAAAAAAAGTCATACTGAGTATTAAGGGAACGTTTCTGACACGTTAAAGTTACTGTGATTTGAGTTTGATAATCATAGCATTGACTATTTTCTCAGTTTTCCTGTTCAGTCTAATTCCCATACTGACAATCCAGGGCCAAACAAAATTCTTCTCTGGGCACTCGACTTGACTTGAGAAATGAATGTCCTGCCTCCATCCACTGAATAGTCTGACTTGTGGCCTGTTGTTTTCTTCTGCTTTTGTTTATGCACAATGTCTTTTCTCACATAGAATGAAAAAGGATAGTGGATCTTCCTTGTTTATCCATTGTCATTGTCACTCCAGCATTCTAGCACTGGGCATCATTAGAGTCTTATGGGGCAGGTGCAAAAAATTCCATTGTGTGTAAGACTTGCCTGGACAAGAAGCTGCTTCTTTCTTTATAAGCCTTGGTAATCAGCGAACAGCTTATGCCCTGAATTTTTCAGGTCTGGCAAGTATTTTCAAAGAAAATTAAATATTTTTTCTAAACATAAACATGTTGTCCTAACATGTATGTAGTAATTTTTGCTGATTAAAACCCAATAATTATGTATAAAAACATTGGACTAAACAAAGAATAGTAGATTAAAATTATTTAATCAGATTTTTTTTACTCTGAAGATGGTTCCACTGAGGTTTGAGCACAGATGGATTGAACTCATTCCAAAACCGTAACTACATTTCAGGAGAAACGTAGCTACTGCTTAGCAGTTTCTACTGCTGTTACAGCAGAAAACACTACACTTTCAAGGTAGTTCTAAGCAGTGGAAAGACCAGTGATGGAGGTTGACTTGCAAAACCCAAAGCAACTAAAAAACTCTATATGTGGAAAAGTGACCCTAGGACAATTAACTCCCCTAATTTGATTTTTGTGTGAAACATGATCCTATATCACACTGTGACTACAGTCTGAAAATCTCTGATTTCGTGATGCATCAATAGGCCAGAGTGTAATTGCATTGCTTCATTTGTGTGTTGGCACTTTGAAAGCATGCAGTCTGTTCTCTGTGACTCGAGGTGCTCAGTAATGCCAGTTCTATGTGTAAGAGAAGGGAGTGTGATCAAGGAATCAGTTTACTGTCTCCTGGCACCAGCTGGGAATTACTTCCTATAGTTCACTGCTAGCCTCGCCAGACCCAAGGTGGCTTCTTCAGAGCTGCTCAGCAATCAGTTCTGTATTCTCCACTATAGGACTCTATCAAGTCTGATGCATGTCTAGGCCAGGCCATGTACATTTATGCTACTTGAGAGATCATGAACTGGTCTGAATGTGGCTCCCTGAACAGTGCAGCTTATCTATCTATGTACTAGATCTGTGCACATAAGCTCATGTAATATTCCCACTTCAGGCTACTTCATAGAGGTTGTGCCAGACATTACTTTTTATATTCTCGGACAGAATGTGAAGAAGCATTTTGGGACAGAGTCCATCAGACAGGTCAGTCTGGGACTCCTCAGCCTGGCTCTCTGAATATACTGGTAGATGCCTACATGGACCACAAGTGAAGGATTTGAGATTATGTTGTAAGGATGCATTATGTTTTAGTGCAGGATTTTGCCGAGGGCAACCTTTTGATTATAGGGCATATCACTCCCTTTGAACTTGGATAGTCTTTTGGTCCTTGACTAGTGCTGTTGTAATTCCAGGGCTCAGCTTGACTGAGACACACCTTTCCATCTCCATTAAGAGAGCCAGACAGAGTGCAGAAGTGAAAACTTGACCAAGGCAGTGCTGATTTTGGAGTCTCTTGTACCTTTCAGTGTAGAGCCCAGTCTGTTCTTGTACCACACACTCCTGCCCGCAAACTACAGGGCACGTTTATCACCCAAGCCCCAGCTCCTTCTGTTTTAGAGCACAAATGGCTCCTGGTGCAATAAAAAGTTCACCTTTCCTTAGAGGACCTCGTGCCCTGAACTCAGCTCTTTGCGAAAGGAGGATGTTCTGCACACTGGCAGAAACTTGTTTTGTCCAGCGCGCCAGACCGAGGGAGCTGCATCTCTCCATCTGCTTGCCTGCATGCATGCCACAGCTGCGTACCATGAGTTCCCCAATTCATTCACCTCTCTTCAACTGTAGTTCTGATGACTGGCACGACCTGCAAGCAGATGCAAAATGAATTGATGTTTTAATCTAGCCCTAGAATGCTTTTAAGGAAAAACGCTCTTATGACCCTGGAAGGCAGCTAAGGGCAAGTTGAGGCGACCTCACGGGAAAGGTAACGAGACCATGACCTTTACAGAAAGGACTGATGTGTTGACAGCTCTTCACAGGGCCATTTTTTGGAAGCCAGGCCTTGCAGGCAGCTTAGGGTAGGTACCCAGCTGTTCAGAAGCACGTGTGGTAATAACGAGACTACAGCCGTACAGTTCTTTCCCAAAGGACGCTGCGCACCGCCTGGGCTTGTGAGGCGGCCGCTGCTCCTCCCGCCTCCTGTCCAGACACCGGCAGGGAATTGGTAATCATCCCCAAACCCGTGGTTTCTCTCCGTGCCGGTACCTCACGAGCGGTGCCGATGCGGCGGGAGCCCCTCCGAGGGAAAAAAAGAGAAAGGAAAAAAAAAAAAAAGACACCCCTCATCACCCCCGCGGAGGGCGGCGGGGTGTCGTGCCCGCGAGGGGCGGCCGTTACCCGCCCGCGGGCGCCGGGCCCGCCCTCACCTGCTCCCGGGCAGATCCCGCCGGCGGGGGACGTGGCGCTTTCACCTGCCCGGGGCCGCGGATCCGCGGGGCGGAGCAGCCGCGCCGGGCGAGGAGGAGACATGGCGGAGGCCGCGGGCAGGAGCGGCGGGTGCCGGCGCCCCGCAGGTGAGGCGCTGCCGGCGGCGGGGGTCGGGGGGGGGGGAGCGGCGCGGATCGGATCGGCGGCTGCGGGCGGCCCTGCGCACCCGGCCGGCTGCGGGCGGCCGTGAGGAGAGGGAGCGCAGCAGGGCCCGGCGGCGGCGGCGGCCTCCTCTCGCAACAGGTGCGGGGCCGCCCCGCGGCTGCCCGTGCCCGCCGGGCGGCGAGGGGGCTTTCCTCCCTTCCCCCGGGTGTCACCCACCGCGAACCGCCTCCTGCGGACCCGGCCCGGGGCCGGCCGGAGGGGCGGCCCCACGCAGGGGCGCTGCGGCCCGGCCCGGCCGGCGGGCATAGCCGTGCCGAGCCGGTGGGGGCGGCGCGTCCGGCCCGTGCCCCGCCGTGAGGGCGAGGAGAAGCAGCCCCCACCCCTCCGGCCCCGCCGAGGGGTGTCGGCGGGTGCGCGCCGTCGTACCTGGGGCACCGTTTGTTGTTCTGAAACCCTTCGTTTTCGGGGCTCGGTGTGCTGCCGGGCGCCGGCCGCGCGACGGGGCTAACGCGAGGGTGCCGAGCCGCGCGGGGGAGGCCCGGCCCGGCCCGGCCCGGTCCGGTCGGAGGGGAAGGGGCCCGGGGGGGGGGTGTCCGCCGGGCTGCGGCGCGGGAGCCCGGAGCGTGCGGGGCAGCGGGTTTTGAACGGGCTTGAGGTAGGGGCGAGCTCTGCGGTTAGGGTGAATACCTGCAGCATCCGGCTAACGGGGAGGAGGTAGCCCCGGCGAGGGAGGAGGGACGTCTCGGTGGGGCTACGGTACCTGGTAGCGGCGCCTCGGCGGCGGCGGCGGGCGCCTCTCCGAGCGAGGCCTGGGGCGGTCTGCAGGAGCCCGGGGTTTCGGCTGCGCCTTAAAGGTGCGCGAGCCACGGGCTTCTAAAGCCCATGCTTCCTACAGGGAAAGCAGGGAGGTGTCTTTGTATCTCCGCTAAGGAGGGAGGTACGCTGCGAGAGCATTTAAAAACCCTTTTATTTTGTCCTGAGGGCGAGGAGGGTGCAGGGAGGAGATTTTGGCTTACGCAAGCGGATCGACTGCTGTATCACTGTTGTAGGCGCAGATGCTGTTTGCTTTTGCAGGCAGTGGAGGGGTTGCCTTTCTGGCACGTTCACTAGGAGGGCTGCTTGCTGGACTGTGAAGTCTGACTCCAGCTTTCAGTCCTCTCCTTTTTTCCTTTTTTTCCCCTCCTTCCACAGTACAATTCCATTCACCCTTTGCCAGTCCTTCACTTCTCTAACATGAGTCCAAGTTTATCTCTGAATCACAGAGTGAGGTTTTTCATCAAAACATCTGAATAGGCCATATGGCTGTTGGTTAACTGTGTTTCCCCAGTATAATATTTTTAATACATATTTTATATAACGTAGACATGCAGTCATAAGCAACAACTGTGGGCAGACCCATCCAAATGTTGTCTTTCTGTATTAAAGTCAGAAGTATAGGGCTTTTGCTCAGAAATCCTTTTTACAAATTGCTCCCAGCCATCACTCTTAAGTTCAGCTTCAGAAAGGATGTGCATCTGTTATCCTATGTGTTTCAAGGTTTGCAACTACATTAACTTCACTTTTCACGGGAAGAACTGGCTGTCAATGTATTTTTGAAGCCACGTTTAACAAACTGTTTACGAGTTCCCTACTTTACATTGTTGATGTGATTTTTTTTTTTTAACTTATTATCAGTCTTTTTAATCATTACCAAAACCGGAGGCAAGCTGCCAGGTGATATGCATTTTACATATGTGTAGTTTTAAAGGGTCTTATGTGCCTAGATTTATTCTGAGTTTGTTTTGAAGTTTCATTTCATGTTACTGTGTTGAACTTTTACTCATTAGGACATACTTGTAGACAGGAGGTGGATCTGCTTGCATGAGTTGTTGGGTATTTTGAGTTCCAGTTGCTTTGTGCTGTCAAAGTTCATTCAAAACTTCCTCGTGTGTGAAATGTCAGAGTTAAACTTCCTCTGTGAAGCTGTTTGTTGTTGTCTGCTGAGGTTCTTTTAGGTCTCCAAGTTATCACAGGAGCCGCTTTCCAGGCGTTCACAAACAGCAACACCCTTGCAGCATGTCAGGGAGCTGCTCTGTGGCTGTTTGGTCCATCTGTGAGCCAGGAGATGTGTGCCCAGGGAGGGCCGCGTGGACAGCTTCGGCTGTGGTCTGCTCTGCAAGCAGAACACCTGGGTCTGGATCCGGCTCCTCAGGAAGGTCAACCTCCCATCCTGGTTTGGTGAAACTACCTACTGGTTGATTTATTGCTCCTGTTTAAAAAAACAAAACAAACTGGCTAAATAGCTGTGTGTGTGTTTGGTTTGGGTTTTGGGCTGGTTTTTTTTTTCCCCTCCTGTGGCTAGCTAGATATACAGACTTTCAGAGCTGGTGCTGGGGAGAGCTTTAACAGCACCATGAGGATTTTGAAGAGAGATGTTACAAGTGGATCCCTTTATTGTTGGGCAGATGGTCTGCTGCGCTTAACTAGCTTTCTTCAGGTGAATGGCTTAATTACCAGGGTGAGGGTTTATTTACTGTGCCATTCATAAATGCACAGATGGCAAAATGAGTACAGTGCTAAGGGGTTACACTAACTTATCCCAGTCAGAATTTTTTAATCATAGCTACTTGACCATCTTATAGTGCTAACAAGCTTTTCAGTGATTCCCGAGATGAGCAGGGCCCTCTTGTGGGGAATACCAGAGAAGCTTCTAAGGCACCTCATTTTCTGGCTGCCCACCCGTAAACACGGTGGTGCCTGGGGAAGCCTGTGAGTCTTCCCCACGCGTGCTCTGGGCCGCCTTGGCCAGCTCTGGGCACAGGTAACAATCCACTTAGGCGCTGGGAGACCAGAGAGAGCAATATGCTGGGTTCATTGCAAGAAACTTTATTGCAATAATTTTGCATACTCTTCTAGTTTAGTGTTCTCGTCTGAGTGAGTTTAATATCATTCTGTTCTTTTTGCAGCAAAGCAAGTCTGCGCTTTAAATGATGTCAGTGCCAGGTAGCTTGTTAAAGCCAAACAGTGAGGTGTTCTCTCTGTAACAGCTGGTGAGACTTTTCATCTATCACTTGTTTATCCTGGCATTTTCTCCATCTGAGAATAAATCAAGTTTTAGCTTATTGAGTTATCATTTTTTATTTTTTTTTTTTAACAAATAGATGCATTAGAGGACAGAACACAAAGGTACTGAAGGCACGCGGTAGGTGGGAGCTAAAAACGCCGCCTGGCTCCCCACGGCTCCTTCCCAGAGGTGAGAAAGTATTTTGCTGGAGAGGGTTTACCCGGTGTTCTCGCCCAGGGATTTTTATCTCTGCCCGGCCCGGCCGGTTCCCGTTCCCTCCGGGGGGAGCTGCCGGCCCCGCTGGGCACAGGGCGCTGGTGTCCTCGTGTCGGTGTGGGTGAGAGGAGCCGCCGGGGGGGGCGGTCGGTGTCCGTCCGTCCGTCCGTCCCGCGGCCCGGCAGCGGGGGCGGCCGTCCCGGCCCTGCGGTCTGGGCGGGCTGTACCGCCCGAGGGTTACCGTGCTGCGGCGGCTGCTCTCGGCTCCGAGTCGTAACTTAAACCTCGGTTATCAGGGCGCAAGGGTCGTGAAGGTAACGGTGATTTGAAGCGAAATGTTGCCGTGGCAGTATATGCTTACAAATGCTAAAAGTCTGTATGTTGTTGGAGTACTCTGATTTCAATCCGTAATTACTTAAACGTTAGCCCTATTGTAAGTATTTCCTATCTTTTAATATATAAATTAAGCCGAGGATCTGCAATTCTTCTGTTGCCACCCCCCGCTGATAAAACCTATTCAAACTTTGAAAGTCTGTACCGGTTCTTACAATTACTTAATTGGTCCTACGTTAACAATCTCCTGAGTCAGAACTTCAGCTCTGAATGAATGAGACTGATTTATCAGTAGCTTGTAGAATGAAAATGATACAACTAAATTAAAAGTGTGGATGAGAGGGTTAAAATCCTTACAGAAGCCATCCCTCCACTTTAGAAAGCTGCTAAAGTACTGTCTCTTGGTATCTTTCATTGGTCAAGTAATGTTTGTGCAAGGACTATAGGCTGTGGAAAAGTTTGAACAAGCCTTTTTATATGCATATTGTGTAATGTGAGTCAGGCTGTCTTTCTCCACCCATCTACTCTTAGCACTGCTAGTGTAAAAAAAAAAAGGGGGGGGGGGGGGCAAGGGAGGGGAAAAAACACCCCCAAACCAACAAACATAAAATCAACCAAAAAAACCCCAACCCAAACCCCCACCCACAAAAATAAAAACAAACGCAAACAAAAACCCAAAACAAAACACTACTACAAAAAAACCTCCAGAACTCATGAAAAATCAGGCCTGCTAAATGATGTTGGAGCAGTTGGCTTAAGTGCTACTTCCCCTACAGGAAGAGAGCTTCTACTGATCTAGCTGAAGTTGTTATGCATTGTCATTTTACTTGGGCTTCATTTTGAAAATGAATGTTCTTTTGTATGTGCTATTTCAGACTGTAAAAATCATAAATTTACAGTAATCTGAGATGGCTACTGTTTTATTTGTATGATGGCTGGTTTTTTACTATCACAGATAAACAAGTTTAATACTTTACAGCTGAAAATTATTTGTGGTATTAAACATAATTAAATATGATCAGTGCAATAATTGCCTCAATTATGTAAATACTGTATAATCTTGCAACAACATACTTTCTTTTCCACTTGAAAAAATGTGCATAAATCTAGACCCACAATACAAGCCACAGCATGCTGCTAATGTTGTTGCAGTAACTCTCTTTGCACAACCACCTTTCTCCGGGAAGGGGATCCCCTGTGTGTGTGACTTCTGCTAAACAAATGCAGTGGCCTGCTAGGAACTGTGGCAGAACAGGCTACATGCATATTACACGTGTTTAAGCTGAAAAAGACTATGAGAAGACAGTACATTTGTTAAACTGCTTCAGATTTAGTTCTGCAGCTGTTCCTGAGTATTGATCCTAGAGTCGTGCCATATTTGCTTTCATTAAAATCAATCTTTGCTTTCATTAAAATAAGTAGAAGGTATATTCATAGCCTTTGTGGGTTTGGAGAAAAATCTTGAAAATATGTATCCTAGGATATCTGTCAGAGTTCAAGGAAAACGACCCTAAGTTGTCTGTTAAGATGACATATGGGGGGTAGGCTGCCTCATTATTCAAATGGATGGAGTTAGCAACCCTGAGTCCTGTTGACTTTGAGATTCTTCAGAGATGTAAGTGATGGGACGATTCATGCCCCACACTGATAGTCACTGTGAGACTAGATTATGGAGGGGAGAAATAAAGTACTGATATCTCCGAATATTTCTTATGTCTGTGTCTGATATGCTAATGTGTTCTCCTTTAAAGTTAATGGAATCTAAAAGTCCAGACTTCTTGGTCACCTTCTAGGAAATGTGTTGGGAAGTAAGACGTCAGGAGAGCACTGCTAATTAACACAGCACAAAGTAGTTCACAGGATTCCATCTATCGGATATGGTCAGTAATACAACAATGGAGAAAATTTTAATTTGGTCTTGGCACATTGCCTTTTCTTTCAAGTATGTTCACGTTTCTATGAAAAAGCTTAGTGCCTTTTCTTTGAAGTATGTTCACATTTCTACCAAAATGCTTAGTAGATACGCAAGTGCTCTTAATTTTGAGTGCTTTACAAGTGCTTGGTTCTCTTGACCTGAATACAAACTAGGTATTTGAAAAATAGTTCTTTTTACAAATGAAAGCAGTGGAAACGCTGCCCAGGCTGTTAGTTAGTAGGGTAATCAGCATTAATGACTTCTGTCTTCTACTGAATTCCAGTTTCCTACTGCCCTGTGAAGTCCCCCTTCCTCACTGCCTTTCCTTATTTAACTGAGCAATGGCTGAAGTTACATGATATGTTCTACTCTAGGGCCTGATCCAGTATCATTGTTACATATAAATAGGAAGTGTTGGCTAAGAATGATCTAATATGTTTTTATTCATTGTGGTATGCGTTGTGCAATTTTTATAATTAGTCATACTATGCAAATCCCTTTAATTAAAAAATGTAACAAGACTTGTTAATGTACAACTTGTATTGTATCGTTTTATTGGTGCGTATGTGTTCAAGGTGTTTGTGGTTGATGAGATTCTTGCCTCCGTATTCACGTCTTTCGCTCTGATGAGTGAGTTTGAGTCAGAATAGGGCAGGGCTCCCAGCCTTCTCCTCAATTTTCCTATGCATGGAAATGCACACAGGTTCAGTGTTCATTGACAGAAGGGAAAATGGTTAACGCTTACCTTCTGTCTAGTCACTTCTGAGGAGCTCTCAGCATCCCTTGGTCCAGTGTGTGGCACTGTGCATGTCAGAGGGACAGTTGAAACTGGGAAGAGGTCACCTCCAAGAGAAGCCTTCAGTGCCTGAGCACGTGTGCCAAGGCGTGTTTCCCGGTGGAGCTGCCTCTTGCTCCAGGGTCTTGTAGGCAGTGCGGCTGGCTGCTGGCACATCTGCCTGCCTGTGATTCACCACAACTGCAGTGGGTATGGACGAGGTGGGGAGTGGAGAAGCAAGTCTCCTACATCATGTGAGATGATTGCCATGGCTGCTCTTATATTCTTCACCCGCAGGACTGTAGATGCTGTTGTCTTACTGTTTTGATCAAAAAATCTAGAATGTGCAGAGTCTTTGCAGCACATATGATGGGACCCATAAACAGATGGGCAAGCTAAAGGAGCCAAAATAGTCAGAATAGTTGATGGGAAAATAAAGACCTAGTGTCTGCTTTTCATTTCCAGACCTAGCTGATTTAAAATTCATCATCCCTTAGGCAGATATGGTTAATAATTCTGATTTCAATTTATTGGAAAGGGAGATACTGATATGTGAAACCAGAATAAAGGCACTTTTGTTCAAACTCCAGGAGAGAAAGGGGAAAAGAGCTGAACCTGCCTTTCTAAGTTTGCTTTCTGAAGCATCTTAGTAATCCACTGCTGCTCCCCTCTGTTTCCTCAGCACGTATTTAAGTGGATGTTTGCTTAGAAAGCCTGAACAGTTCTGCTTTTTCTTGAGTTGAAGCACCTAATTCAATGGATGAATGAAGAATAAGTTCATGAAAGTACTGTGGTTTTATGGCCTCGACTTTTAGAAGTGAGTCGACTCATTGCTTATTTAAAGCTATTCAGAGTGCATCTATACTCTTGACAGCAGGATTCTCATTAGTCAAAAAGATGAAGGTTTCCCTTCTTATTCTCTAGCATTTTATATTCAATCTTACTGATCAATGCAAGGGGCCTTTTTTGCTTCCAAGAAGGTAGAAAGAAGAAATCAATGATTATATCAGATGTTTATACACTAAATACAGAAGTTGTTTAAAAAAATTAGTGTACTGCTGTAAAAATAATCTGCCAGTCCTTTATTATCTTGTATATAAAAGTGAAGCCTTAGAGATATCTTTGAAGAGAGACTTAGAAACCTCTGTAAAGACAAGGTTATTCTCAGTCCTTTTTTGACAATAAGAGGTAGAAGGAAAAGAGAATACAAGAGCAACAGTGGAAAAGATGAGGTGTGCATGATGTTTGAGACAGTGGTTGGCTTAATGGAAGCAAGTATTTTTTCTGATATGGTGACTATTTTTGCTATTTCCAACTTAACTTTTCTTTTTCTTTCTTTTTTTAAGCGGGGGGGGGGGGGGGGGAAGGAATCCTGTCTGTCTTTTTAAGGCTATTTTGCTCTGTCCTAGATTTACATGGCATTGAAAAGAAGGCTTCCAGTCCTTTGATGCTGAGTAAATAGCTGTTTTCTCACACAAGCAGGGGAGCAGGGGAAGGGCTCTACTTTCTCAGGTTTTTTGGCCTGATTTAAAACCTAGTGAAGTAGAAAGTAAATGCAACAAGATGAGTCTCCTGAAGGAAATTAGGGAGAGATTGAGTTTGGAGTTTAGTTAGTGTCCATATTCCGTATTCCAACATTGTCCTGCGAGGAGAAGGGAGTTGGACTTGATGACCGTTAGAGGTCCGTTCCAGCTCGAGATATTCTATGATCTAGCACTGTCTACATTATGTATTTTTAAATGACTTCTTAAAAAAGGCTTTTGACATAGGTGATTAATGTTGAAAATGTCCATACAAAATATGATTGTGTGTTTTCATGGGTAGGTGCATTAAATTTTTTTGGTGCACTGTTTTTGCAGAACAGGATGGGAGCTTCTAATTGTACCTTGATTTTCCTGATCTTTCTTACCAAGAAAGAAACATTTGGACCCTAGTTCCCAATGGAACCTTACTGTTTCATGCTGGAAAAACATGTCTATAAATGCAAAATCCTTTCTTGATGCTACTATATAAGCTGGATACCTGCCTTGCCCTGAACCTCTCAGTACTAAGAAAATCAGAAATAATAGGGAAATATTGGCAAGCTGGAAAGGAGCATATGTTAAAATAATGTATTGACTTGATCTAATTCTTGATACAAAATGCACTTAAGTTGAGGGAAAGCTTTCCTTTTATGTTAAAAGGCCTTGAATCAGCATCCAAGAGCAGAGCTAGAACAACGTTTATTTTGCTTTACAAATACTGTGACCCAGACCTGTCTCAAGTTGTGGGGGTTTTTTTTTGGTTGGTTGGGGTTTTGGTTTGGTACCCCACAAGAAAATGATCTTCAGCTGTTAGCAGTTTTGGATAAAACTGAAGAACAGGATAAGAAAAGGATTGTGGGTAATGCTCTAAAAGTACTAAAGCACATGTGTGACTTCTCTGTTCAGCTTGTGGTTTTCACAGTCCAAGCTTTACTTGCCTTTATTGTTTCAGTAGTTGAATAGTTGTTGAGTAGTTCTCATAACAGTAAGGTCATACAAGGTATTTTTTAAAAGTATTTTGTAAGAATCAATGAGTTCTTTCAGAAGAATTACCTGTTATAAGTGGAGAAACTGAGGCTGGAGGTTATAACTTACCTCAGCCTTCAGAGAACTTAAGTGTCAGAGAGCAGCAGTGGTGAGCAGGTGACTCTGGCTTCAGAAACTGGCTTGATGCATCTGTGCCTCAAAATGTTTTTTTTAATCCCTCTGGCTGGCAGTGGGTAAGAAGAGGAGCTTGAAGGCTGGAGATAAGCTAGTGGTCATATCTGGGGTTCGCAATAATGGCAGACTGTAGATTTTTCTGTGTGTTAAGACTGACAGCTTATTAGACCTGGAAGTATTGAGTGGGTGGGTTTTGGTTTTGGTGGGGTTTTTTTGCTTTTTGGTGGTTTGGGCGGGGGGGGGGGGAGGTTCCCCTGTCAAACCCTGGTTGCTTGCTCTTTGGGTATGGTGTTCCTTTAAAATAGTATTTTAACTGCTCTTATATTAAGAAAATAACAGGAGAAAGACATTAAATTCCTGTAAAATGTAGCTTGATGAACATACAATGGGTGTCTCATGGAGTGGGAGGAAAAAGCTGTACATTGTGATTCAGCAATGTCCTGTGAGTGCTTCTGTTTGCAGGGCTTTTCATAGGCAATTTGTCTATAAATTTTTTTTGCCCCTTTTGCAATAGTATATGATCCTGCATTCAGTTGGCTTGATTTTCTGTAATGTAACCTGGTGTGCCCAATGATACAAGATGGCTTCCAGTTAGTGCTACACCAAGTGTTCTTTTTCTTGAAAACATACACTGGTATAGTTATCACAGCCTGACAATTCTTGTGAAAAGACAAATTGTCTTGTCTTCACAAGTTTTTTCTTTTCTGTTAGTTAGCAAACTTTTGTTGAATACTGTCTTTTGTCATTCCCCCCCTATGAAAGAGCATAAGTTAATAAGTTCACACTGGCAAGAGTGCTTCACAAGGCAGTGGCTGTAGAACATGAACTTAGGTGAAACTCATTATACTCTAAATCACAGTAACGAGCTTCATGTAGTTTCTGGATAGCTTACAGGGACTGAAGCAATCCTGTGAATGAAAAGATGGCAAATCTAGAGTTCAGCCATTGAAAATTATCAGATTACCCATGGTAGACTACATGTAGGTATCATGGTGACTGTTCTGGTCACTGGCTTCAACTTGCTTTTCATTTCATAGGCAGAGATATCAAGCCTTAATACCTGATGTTAAAGCAGAAACATCTATTAGCATGTTATAAATATTTACATTTCCCAGATAATATAATTATCCTAACAGTCTTTGTTCAAACTGCTGTTTAAGGCTGTTGCATATCAGATAATGTATTGTGCAGGTAATTATGCCTATAGAATCCAGTAGGTGAAAGTGGGTGTGTTTAAGTGTGGTGGTTTAACTGATAATGGGTTTGAAAGTGGTGTAAAAAGGAAAAACCAAAAATTATCCAGTGCCCTCAAGATATACAGTTGCCCTCGTTTCATCTTTTGAGAGTCTCACCCCATCAGTAAGAGCTCAACTGTGACTGTATTAGTACACAGTCTGACTAATGGTATAGGGGCGGCGGGGGGAGGAATCACTGATAGGGGCTGTGTAAGCAAATAGTTTGGGGGTTTGTTGGTTTGTTTTGGGTTTTTTTTAAAAGAATTTAAGAGCTTGCTACTAAAATTATCCACCACTTTGCTCCCTCAAGGGAATGTTGCTTTCATCCTGGTTTTCATATAGAAGCTCCCACATAGCTGAAACAAGGCTGAAATAAAGCTTTCCTGCTAGGGATACCTCAGGAATTTCTTTTTCTGCCCTAAACCAGTGGATGGAGGGAGGAGATTTGTCAGTACAGTGTGGTTTTATGCAGAATTGGTACCTTTTTATGCATGTTTAATAGTTTTATTAGGAAGATGTTTTTACAAAAAACCAAGTAACTAAAGTTATGTGGTATCTTCTATTGTAACAGGTGCCTTTCATTTGTAATAGATTGCAGGTGGCTAGGGTGCTATTTTATTAGGCATTTGGAAACATGTTTTGGGCTGGCATAGTTTTTAACCACAGAGGCCTTGAAATAAAATCATGCTACATAAGCTGAACGTGCTGTTGATCCTTTTCCTCTGTCAGAATTTGCCTCTCCATTAGTAAGTCAACAGAAAGAAATATGCACCCAACGCCTCAGTTGCCTGTGTGTCATAGCTCAAATCCATCTTCACCAGCCCCTGAAGCACTAAACTTAGTCATTACTATGTTTTGTACTCAGAGCAAGTCACTCTTACGGGTGCAGGGGATCCTGCAAGGACCAAGGAAGGCGTTCTCAGTCTGGTAGCTGTTCTCTGTGACTCCTCAGATAATAGGGAGATGGAGACACTGGAACAGTTATCATACCTGTAAGCTTCAAAGGCCGTTTGGAAGCCCCTCCAGTTAGGTGTATTTTTTTGTTAGATACTTTTATATGTTTTAAAATGCCTATTTAAGTAGTCTAGCAATTAAAGGTGATTGATTAACAGAATGTTTAAAAGGGCAGGAATCCTTTCTTAGTGACTTAAAACAGTGAAAGGGAGTGGAGTGCTATTTAACTAAGCTGCCATATAAGTCTTGTTTTCTGTTACTTTTGTTCTGTTGGCAACAGTCTTGGGCACGTATGAAAAGTATTCATGGTAGTAACTACCATCCTCTTTTTGTGGCTATGTGTGTACTGTTATGTAGTATTTGTGGTAGGCATTAAGTGGGTGGGATATGAGGAATGGAGCTGTTTCGCTTGTAGGATGAAGTAGTAGCCTGTATAAACCCTGGAAGGCAAATTGCTGAGCTAAAGAACAGCTTGTGTTATAGCTTTTTTCTTACTCTTTTTTTTTTCTGTCCACACCCTTTAATACAAAGCTTCTTTAAATGTAGACAAATGTCATCATGTATAGCTTCCGTGTACGCCCAGACAGTGCAAGGTGTAGCCAAGTGGCAGTACAGAGCCAGTAGGAAATACGTACTGCAGGTGAGCTGCAGGCTTGGTTCAGAACTGGTGCCCTCCTGCAGAATACTTGTGTTTTGGCTGGGTGTTTTGTGCCCACTCTGGAGAAGGAAGAATGGTCCAGCTGAGCCTTCAGGTGGTGCTGTGTTCTCCATCCACTGGGTTCCTGGCTGATGAGCCTGAGATGTGTGAGAACAGAGCTGTCCTGCCAGCTGAGCATGATCCCCTGTAAAGAGCATCCCAGGCCACTGTGATACATATCATATTGACTGTCATAAGCTCTGACCTTCTTCTTCAGTATTGTTACCCATGTCATTGAGGTGATCATATATGTCTGTATAATCCTGCGTTTTCAATATGAGCCACCTGCAGACTTGTCAACTAATGTATGTGCCATCTCGTGGCAAGTGATCATGTTACATCAAGTTTCTCTCTGTAAAAAAAAAAAAAAAAAAAAATCTGCAGTGGGGAAAATCCTGTAATCTGAATGTTATAGAGATGTTCTAGCTTGCAGTTCTTCTTCAGAAGCATTTTTAAATGGTGAGTGCACATTGAATCAGAGAGGTGGAAGTGGATAAAAATTAAGGTTGCACAGGTAGAACATCCAGCATGTTGCATAGTGGCGTTTGGAGCTGTGAAGAATGGAACATGCAGATTGCAAAACTTGTGAGCAAGTGCTCTGTCATAAATGGCTAAAGAAGATCCAGAATGCCAGCATACGAAGGAAATCCAACTAATTAAAAGCACCCAGGCTGTTTGTATTTTGTCATTTTGCAAAGTGAATGTTAATGATTGGTGCTGTAAAACTAATGGTGTGGTACAGAATATTGACACCAAAAGTCCTTTCATTGTCCTATGTTGTCTGTACAGGCTGGAAATCCTGATTTTTGAGTTTTCACACATGGAAAAGAATGTTCCAACACCTGCCTGTAATTGAGGGTGTATGCACTCCTAATGCAAAAGGTATGCACTTCATAGGAAGGTGATTAAGTTAAGTGGGGACGACGACACCCAAAACACGCGTGCGTATATGGAGGAAGACTCACCCTCATTGTTTTAGTTTAGATTAGGCTAAAATTTCTAAACGTGAATAAACAGAGCGGCTGGCAAAATGCAGGTTGGTGCCTGGAGCCTTCCAGGCTTCTTCTCCCTCAGTGCTCATCTGCTTGTGCAAGCAGAGCTCCGTCCTCCCGCCGCCCTGCGCGGAGGAAGGAGCAGTCAGTCCCCGCTGCCGAGGTGCTTCTAGCTCTCCGCGAGCGGGTGGGAGACAGCGTTCCTGAGGTCGGCTTGCTGCAGCTGAGGAGACAACACTCATAGACCCCCTTTGATTAGGATGTGTCAGTGTTGTCAGGGCAACTGTTAACAGCGGCGTATCATATTTTCTCCTTGTGTTGCGTGCTGAATATTTTAGCATGCTGTAGCTGGAAGAGGGTTGCAGGGAAAAGGGTGCTGCGGCAAGGAACCTGGAGCTGTGGGCTGGGATCCGATTGAACAGGTTAAGACAGCGAAGAGCAGCAGCATCCAAACCAATGTGCCTTTAATTAGGGCTTTTCTTGAAGCTGGGGAAAGACTGCAAACCTTTTGCTTCCGACTGGATGTTGGTTATTTGTCAGCTGTTTGCATACTGCTTATCCGTAGGGGATCTATTACAAGTGCTCAAATGAACAGGCAGTGTTGCAGCTAGCGGCTAAGCAGGGGCTGCAGTTTCTTACATTTTTTTTTTTTAATAAGCAAGAGGCAACAGCAACATGCCCAGTTCAATTACTGCCCTCAGACAAGAGAGATTGAAGAAAAGTGCCAGGCCAAATCCCCTGGGTTTATTCACCATTAACGAAGAGGATGAGCAGCAAAAGAATGGGAATTCCAAAAGACCAAAAGGTATGTTGCGGTTCTGCAGCGCGATCAGGGCTGTGTGTGAAGTACGCTGCACAGGAGGCACAACGTTTTATTAGCTCTTCTGTGTGCTATAGAGAGTCTGTAAGTGACTGGTGCAGTTTGGCAATGCATATTGGCACCCACAAATGCACTGTGCATGATAGGTGTCTGTATTTAAATCCCCTGGATTGTTATGCAATAATCTGCTTTGGAGATGAAGAAAAAATACTTTTTAGTTATTAACCCCGTTTTTTCTAGTAGGGATGAGGGTCCTGCATCAGAAATATATCCGTGAATTTCTGTGTGTCTTCTTTGATTTCTGTGCACAGTCCGGATAAACACCTGTAAAAAACAGTGATTGTAGGCTTGAAGAATACAGAATGCAATACCAGCCTGTTATAGAAGACAGCTTTGCCAAAGACAATGTAAAATTAGCAATACTTCCATTCGTGCGCATAAGGGGCAGTGTGCCTTTGGCAGAGTATAGAAAAATACACATTGTTCAAATACACTGACTTTGAGAAGTCTGACAAAAAAACCCCAAACCACAAAAAAGCCCCAACAAATTGTAAATGCTAAAGAAAAATATTCATGGTGTTTAAGGTAGGTGAGTGGTGGTGGTGGTGGTGGTGGACGGATGCTGATGGCCACTGATTTATAAAAGAGGTGTCTCAAGCCTGTGTAGCCACTGTCTATCTTACATACTTACATAATGTAATTAATGTTTTCCACATGGATCCTAGTGCTTAAATTCTGTTGGTCTAGGAGGTATCCTGCACCTTACAACTGTGACTGGAATTTTAAGTTTGACAATTTTTTTTTTTTTTGTGATCAAGTGATTCCATTTATGTGAGCACTCATTTTTGTGGTCTTATTCCGGGGGGGGGGGAGGGGAATCGTACCAGATTTTTTTGTTTGTTTACAAAACAAATGTTAGTTTATAGCCTCAAGACAGTGTTTCAAATTTCAGATGTTGCCGTTCTACCATGTAACAGGAGAGGCTAGCAAGCATTTAAATAGCAGATTTATAGTATGTATATTTATTAGAGCTGAATCACTTACAGCTAACTGGTTATTTTCTTTTTCTTGAAGGAAGAAGGTAGCTTGGTAGCTGTTACAGACAAATTCAGAACCCAAGATTTTTTGAGTTTGCAGCTTGCACTTTTTTTTTTCTCAGAATAGTAATGAACCTGACAGATTTGAGTGTTGTCATAAAACATATATTGCTAGTCATTTATAATGTGCCTAATGTGTTAGGGTCTTGTGTACATAGTAACTTGCTCTTCTGTATATTTGAAACTGCCCATATAACATTGAGATGCAAACTCTAGTGTGAGGTTATTGAGTTTTTAATGTTTTAAGAACCATATTACTTTCCTTTATCACCCACTGGATGACTTCTAAAGTCAGCTGTCCACAAAGCTAAGAATCAATAGTTTTCCTGGTTTTGTTCAATAGCACTGATAGTTTCCCAGGGTAAAAGTTCTTTTTGACTTAGCTAGTGTTTTCTACTTGCAGCGGTTATACAGATATGCTTATCCTTTGCCTCTCTTGTTATAACTGAGATTCCATTTTTGAGTATTTCTTTTTTCTCTTGTTGCTGTGAAATGTAAGTAGACAAATGTGCACAAGAAGCACAGACAGCAAACTAACAAGTGCATGTGGTTTTAATAAGATAAAAATTTGGTGGCTTACCTTGAATGCTTCTAGTGAGAAATAATATAGGAGGCTGTACAAAATATTTTGAAAGTAAACTCATTTGTTTTTCTTTTACTAAATACTTAAAATGGCTCATACTGTTTCTAGAACACCATTTGCACACTGATACATGTAGTTATTTACCTTCCTGTACATCTGAATGTGTTATCAGTGGTTAGGCGGGTTAGAGCTGGAATGCCTGGTCATGGAGAATGCATGTATTCAGGGTGGTGTTCTCCCTTCCCTTCCCTTCCCAGTACCAAGCAAGGTCACTCTAGTGCAGCTCTGAGCTGAAACATAAGATGTGTGATGGACCCATGTGAGGCTTTCTTGAGTCTTTAAGAGTCTGTTCTGTTGTTACTTTACAGTGTTGCTTTGTCTTAGTTCTTTACCTGTCCTGTTTGCTCAGCAAGCACCTTCAGCTGCTGAGATATTTCTTTGTTATTTTCACCACGCTAGCACACACTAAGTCAGTGTCATCTTCAGTGGGAGGTGGGCTACATGTCTTCTTCATCTGCAGTTTCTTTAATCATGCTGGACCTGTCTTTGTACAGCAGTTCAAAACCCAAGAGGCCTTTAATGGATCTGATACTCCTAAGTAGTAAAACAGCTCATTCCTCCATTAAGGATATTTGAATATCATCACAAGTTCTAAAATAATTGACGTTTTGGTAGTTCAAGTCTTCTCAGAATACTTAGACTCTATTAGAATTTGTATGAGAGTTGTTTTTGTCATCTGGGAAACATATTTATGTGGATCATCAAGTGGCTAACATTTGTGAGATTTTTCTGTAAATTGATTTTGATATCAGCCATTTATTTTCTTGTCTTTGGCTGCCTGTATTGTAATCTGAGAAGTCTGGTAGGCAATGAGTTTGTTCTTCTAGTGTAAACAAACAATGAAAATGTTTGTCAAAGTTTTTTTGTTGTTGGTTTTTTTGTGTTTGTTTTTTTTTTTTTTTTTTAATCTGGAGATATTAAAAGCCTGCAGTGATCTTTGTAGCAATGTGCTCCTGATACTTCCTTTCCTTTGATGTGAATAGTATACACTGCTTCTTCACCAAATATTTTAACTTCCTTTCCTCCTCTTGTCTTTGGGACAAGGCCTGCATTTTTGCTATGTGGCTGTATAGCAGCCACTATTGCAGGGTGTTGAGGTCCAGCTGTTGCATAGTAGAACAGTGCAAATAAAAATGACTTTCAATTGCCTTTTTTACTTTTATTAACATCCTCTATTCTGCTCTCCTGTTATAACATACAAGAATTGTGCTACATAGTGCACTCCGGAATACAATTTGTACAGGTTTACAGAAGCTTATTTTGCACTTGAATTAGTTTTGGTTTTAGTCATCAGCTTTCCAGCAGTTCTGCAACTATATCCACAAAGAAACCAGACAAAAGAGGCACAGAACCACACACTTAACAGCTTCAGTGTTCCCTTAAAGTTTGTGTTGTAAAACAAATACTGTTTCTGTGACTGAAGACAGTGTGTGAATGTCATTCTTTATGTAAATTACAAAGATATGTCTAGGTAGATTAGTGTTTAATTAAAGGTATCCATCCTGTGTGCGTGAACTTTGGACTCAGCCATTCTTTGAATTCAGACACAAGCAATTCAATTCACCTTAGCATTTCCCTCTGCCCTGTTCATTTTGTGTACCTTGGATGTAGTCTTAATAACTCTGACCCAATTTTATGAAATTTTAAAGTGATGCCTCCTCTCCTTCCTCTTGGGGGCGGGGGGAATACTTTCTCAGACTATTGATAATACTGTGTTTCTAAAACTATCACTTGAAGAGCGTGGAAAAGTAATGCTCATATTTCTGGATTATAAATTTTGAATAATTAATAACTGAAATAGCTACCTTATGAGATTTATGGCAAATGAATGAAAAGAAGTCTCAACTAACATAACAAAGGAATCTTGCACCTGCCTGCTTATTTAAAACTGATCAAGGCAGTGTACATCTAATTTGCTAAGTATCACTGCTAATAAAAAGCTAGACATATATGCTTTAGGTTTCTGAACAGTAACACTGATTCTTTGTCATCTTGACAACAAGAAAACGGCTTTTTCCAGTCTTTTGGTGCATGGCAGCAATGTCTGTTATTACCAGCAGATTTCGCCGCTGTTGCGTGGATGGTGATGTTTTTGTGTAATGCTCGTTTTGGATGTAGGCATTGCTCATCCAGACTGATGAGGGAGATTTCTTGACATGACTGTTTATGTGCTTAGTCTGTGTTCTGCATGTATTGGGGAAATAAATATTCCTTGTTAAACTTAGTTTGGCTAACTTTTAATTCAGTTGTTGTTTTGTTGCTGTATGTCTATACCCAAACACAAACTTAAGATACCTGAAAGAAAAGGGAATTTGGCATCTTCAAGGGCACTAAACTGATAGTCCTGGAAACTGAAACTGTATACCTACAAAACAGGTACTGCATGGGGTGTGGAAGTGTAATCTTACCCACGATGCGGAGTCTGTGCCTCAGGCTGGATCTAGAATGACAGCTTGGTCTCTGGCTTCCACCACACTTTAAACCAGCAAAACTGCCTGGGATGGTGGTTCTCCCAATGGGGCCTCTTAATGCTAGTCAGTAGGCTGACCTGGTTTGTTTTGAGCAGAACAGTGAGCAGCTGTTAAAAGGCTGGTGAACTGGCTCACCAAAATCAAGTATTGGAGATTTTTGTGACAGTTGGTAGCCTTATCTTGCCCATCTGCATTTGAGACAAAGTTAGGGGAAAGAGTGGGTGGAAGGAAGGAGAAGTACCAATTCTCATTACAATGCTGGTTGTGTAAAGGGGCAGGGCTGAGAACCTGGACAATGTGGTTTGTGTCCTGCATCTTCAAGTGAGTTCTGCTGATGTTTCTCTACACTTCCTCTTTCTTTCTGCTAGCCAAGGCCAAAAGAGGGATTCAAAAGTATCTGTGACTTTTTTCTGGCCATTTGTTTAAAAACAGCTCTCAAAGTATCTGGAAGGTACATTCTTAAAAAAAATCTTTTTTCATTACCTAATTTGCAGCTGTTGGGGGTGCAGAAGGAAATCGTGTTTTTTCAGGAAGCTACTACAAAGCTGTCTTCTTTGTAGGATTTCACTGTTCATAGCTGTAGGTGCTGGGTAGCATGAAACAACTTATTTGTAATAAAGACAAAGAGATCCTAATATGAATTAATTAATTTGCGGTAAAGCAAAGAGACCATGCTGGAAGTCTCAGGGATAGCAGAGAATATGTCTCCAGACCAGTGGAGCAAATCTGATTTGTTCAGTCCCTCTGGCTTTCAGAGTGGAAGTCCCAGGTCTGAGGACTTGGCCTGTGTTGGTTGTAACACAGTCTGCTCATCAAAGTGTGTGCTGGGATTACTGAGAGTTTATCTATGCTGGGTAAGAATCATCTTACACTTGTAGCTCAGCTCCGTGAGAAGAGGCTTTCACTGCTGATTCTGGAGGATTGTGATTTTGTGGGGTGAAACAGCCTGTGATCTATTCATGTGCTCGGGGAGCACACTTGACATGGAATATGTGAATGGTAAACATCCAAACAAGTACAATATTAATAGTCTTTAAAGTTTAAGATATTTGTTAAAAGGAATTCAGGTTAACTTGGCATGCGAATTGAGGATAATCCTAATTAGGGAAAGATTGAATTTTGCAAAGTAACTTTTGTATGTAAATAGGATTATTTCAACCAAGATATAAATGATGGCACAGTATTTATCAGACCTGTCCATGTGAGAACAGGGTGCAGTATTTGGTTACTGTAATTGCAGGATAGAATGCTTGTTGAAGTTGCAAAAAGATTGGAGTTCAATTTAATTTAGACAACTCTCAAGAAAGTTTTATAGAATAAGAAACACCGTTCATGAAGGATTGATAGCAAGCAGTGGAGTTTCTTCATTATTCACTGTTACCATTGTAAAAGCAGTGGCTTTAGAAAGCTTGCAGTGGCTTTAGAAAGCTTGAATTGGGAATACAATTCCAACTGTGGGGGAAATAGCTGCAAAAGCAATGTAGGTTTATGGCCATTTCTTATGGGAGAGAGAGAAACCTGGAAAGTAGTGCCTGTGTCCAAGGATCTTTAAATTCTTTGAGGTCTTGTTGCATTCTTCTTTTTTTTTCCCTGAAAATTGCAAATAATACTCTTTCAAGGGTTTTATACAGAACATGTAATTGGAATAAGATGACAGCAAGAAATGGACCTCTATGCCCTATCTGTACCACGTCACACATGCCTGGGTAGTACTATGTTTTTATTTTACAGTGGAAAAATGAGGCAATAGCTAAGCACGTATTTTTAAAAGAAGTATGTTGCAGTTAAATCCCCTGATGTTTTTGTGATTGTGGTGTTGTCAAGAGTCTTGGCACTCTTGCTGCTGTTTGCAAGCTTGCTCAGAAACTGCCGTATCCATTCACTCCTTCAAAGTTGTCTTTGTAGCCAGGTACATAGAAGTCTGGCTTTATTTTTAAGAGAAAACCTTTTGCTTGTCATACTGAACTCCAGAGAAATTAATGAGCACTGCCCAGAGTGTTGCTTCTGGCCATGAGCAAGTGATGATGGAACTCTACTCATTACTGGGCTCAGCTGAATCAGTGGAGTACATATTTTTTTCTTCCTGCACAAACTCACCCATGTACATTCTTTGCTTATTCAGATACCCACAGAGTACTTTCTGTGCTTCTTTTTTTTTCTTTTTCTTTAAATTCAATCTGTACTCTACAACTGGAGAACTTGTTTTTCTGGTATTTGAGAATTCAGAGTTCTAAGTGAAAGCATCTCAAAAGACTTTTGTATTAGTATCAGAAGTCTCTTCAGAAGTGACTTGGGGGGGTGTGTTTGTTTGTTTTTTAAGCCATGTTGTGGAATTATTTAACCCAGTCTATCCAACCTCAGGCAACAACAGTAATGTGCCAGGAGAACAAATGCCACAATGATTGATGCAATTTGCTCTATTTTAATTAACTGCCTTCACTCACTGAAGGTGCATCTCACAGTGCACTATTTTTCTAGCCAAGCATTATTTGAAACTCATATATATGAATTTCACCTGCATTGAGTGGAAGCATGATATGAGTAGATGCTGATGTCTGTGGGTCAGATCTGTATAATGAAGGTGAGGGAGGCTACAGGCAATGTTTAATAAACAAATAAAAATGCAGATGAAACATCAGAAATCAAATTAGGGATTACTCTAAAACTTGGGCTTTCACATCTTGTTGCTTGAGGCAAAGTATTTGTCTCTTTCAGAGGAGTGGAATCATGTTTACCAAATTCTACACAAAACTCCCATCTCATTGATTTATAGTTTGACTATGACAGCCACTGAATAGCCAAATTGTCCCAAACCCCACCTTAGTGATCTGTATGTATAGATGTAGTGTAACTGCTTAGTCAAGCTCAAGATAGGAATGACTAGGAATAGCATGCAAATTGTTTACATTTTTCTTTTTACACTAGCAGTTTCAGAGGAGAAGCACTTGAATGTTGGCTTCATTTTCTCCTTTAAATGATTAACTTGCTGATAATGGTTAGAATAAACAAAGTTCCAGTAGGCAGGTCACTGCAGCTTAACCTGGAGGCAGGTTTCTCCAGAAAGCAGAATTTGTCCCTGTACTAGAGGGGGAGACAAGGGATTTGGGGCAGGCTATGCCAGTGGACAGCTGAACTGCCATGTCAGTACTGACACAGACCTGAAGCTGCCCTGTGTGTGTGTTTGTGCTGGGAACTGTTGAGTTGTTTTGAACTAGAGTAATACCTTCTGTAGTTTCAATGGGATAATGGTACAAGATTCTGTCTAATAGTTTGCCAGATTAAAAATCCAATGAAGTTTTTGTTCCCTTTTATTAATGCTGGGCAAATAGATTATCTTCCATTTGTTTCAGATCTGTTGAAGCCTCATTTTGCCCTTTAGCTCTGTAGAGGCAACAGTTTTTCTCAGGGATTAGCTATGCTTCTGTAGACTTGATTTCATGTCTGATTTATAGAGTTTATCTGTGTAGATGTCAACAAGAGGAAACTGGGTTTGGAATCAAGAGTTTGAGCAAATCCAGCACAGGTATCTGCTGAGACTGGTGGGAAGCAAAATGTGGAAAGTAGCACAGATTCCAAATCATAGAAATCTTCCAGTTGACGTCCTTCACTTAAGAATAAAAATTTAGTTAGCTGAAGCACTCTTCCTTTTCTGGTACTAGTGTCTGTACAGCTGGCTTCAGGGAAAGCTGGAGTTTCCTGTTAGAAGTCATAGTTGTGGATTTACAATTGGTCCTTAATCTCAGTAAGTGGTTTTCAGTAGTGTGTGTTGGAGGCCAGATTTACAATCAACTTGAAGAGGAGGCAAAGTGTCACTTTGCTTAGGAGTTGAGAGTTACCCAAAAACCTCAACAACCCAGGAGAAATACTCAAGGTACTGGAAGTCCAAGAAGGCACTCAGTGTACTTAGAAACAGAATTTGTAGTTTGGTTGCTGGCTACCTGCTCTTCAGTCTTTATTTCGCTTGTTTAATACTGCTACTGTCTGAATGTCCAGTCATGCCCACTAATTGGCCTAGTCTTTCACGTGGAGGTTGACACACACCCCCCATGAGAGACTGAAAGAGTTAATGTCTCAAACATTGTGATGGGGCAAGTTCTGCTTAAAGACAAACCCTGCACAGCAAGGAACCGAGGTGAAAAGCCCATCAGCTCAGACATCAGCAACAGGAGGGGGAGGGTGTGCTGGAGGGTGCGCAGCTCCCTGTTCCGATAAGCTGTTCTGATACAAAGATCAAACAATGGCCAGGTCTGCAGGGAAGGAGAAGTTACTCTACAAATGACCCCCAAAGCCCAAAGGCTCACAATCTGCTCATTAGCCTGACGAGTTCCGGTGCCTGCCTGAAAGAGGGGCAAGGATGATAAAAGGACACAAACTGAAGCCCCTGGTGTGCCAGCCCACTGGAACTGGACCCCTCGGCTGACTGACCAGCGCTGGACCCAGGACCGGTGAAATCTTTCTCTCTTCCTTTTTCTCTCTCTGTCTTCTCTCTTTCCTTTTCCTCTTCCACAATCCCTACACCTCATCTTTTCAAGACATAAACCATTGACCAAGTCTGAGACTAAGAGTGGATCCAGCCGCCCCTGGGCCCTTCTCTGAGGAGGGAGTCTAGAAAGCAAGGGGGTCTGCTCTGAACCTCATGACTTGATGGGAGGGATCTCCTTATTCCCTGAATTGACGTATATGGTTACCCTGGGTTACACGGTTTACAGAAGTAGTCTTATGCCAGTTCCTGTTGTGAGAAACCCTGCCACCTATTACCATGCCTCCCCAGTTCAGTTTGCTTCTGTCATGAATAAAATCTTTAACTGATTGTTTGGTGTCGGTTCACCTTACTTTAGCCTGAGGGAATTTCAAATTAAACACGACTCCCTGGTCTGTCCCGTCTTGGTCGTGACACCCTCCCCAGTCAGCTTTCTTTTGGGTCTTCCTCTTACCTCTGAAGCAGATGTAGGAACAACTGTCCTTTCACAATCTGGCATGTCAGGTTCAACTGCTCACAGATCTCTTCTGCGATCTGCTGCTGATTTTTTTGTTTAGCATTGGAGGGTTGTGGAATGAGGCTAGTGCCACTTCACACCCCTGCAGCCAGGAGATACTCTAGCTGGGGGAGTTTTGTCTTCAGAAGAGCCTTGCTGCAGCCTAATGCCATAACCACCTCCTATTGCGTGATATGCTGTGCTAGAAATATGCTCTCTTTCTTTATCAGGAACAGGGATGCTTCCTGAAGGATCTGAGGATAGTGGATGACACAGAAAACCTTAAGAATTTTTATTGTCTGTGCCGGGACACAGTGAGGAAAAGGAGTGAGGAAGTAGCATACACTTTCAAAAATAACATTTCTGCATGATGCCTGAATTCTAATTTAATTGATGGGAATATGATCGTAGCGCTGATGTCTTGGGCAGAGACAATCTGACTAGCTGGAATTAGTTCAAAGTCCAGTGAAAGATTCTGGACCTATAATCTCATAACATCCTAAAACATACTGTTAAGTGTGCTGAAGAGGCTTGGTTTTTCCATTCTTGAATTCCAGATCTTTCAGCTTCATTTTAAACTCCTGCGCTGGCAAGGTTTCTTATAGAAGTGCTGACAGAACTTTATTCACACTGTTGTATCTTAGTGTACAGAGCTATCTTGTTTCTCAATTCTGCTTCAGAAAGCTTTTCAGAAAGCTCTTTTGGAAATGCAGGTTTATCCAGTTACCCGCCCTTGACATGAGAAGTCATCCTTTTACACAGCCCATTCTAGCTTTGGGTTTTTTTTCCATTTTCAAAGTCAGTTTCCTCATTGCCTGCCTGCTGACTAATGCACTGATGAAAACTACAATACTAGATTTTGGCTTCTGTGCTAAGACACCATGAATGACATCAAATGTGGCTGAGCTGTTTTTGAAGACACAGAGGTGTCATGTCAGTGGAGTTTGCACTTGTTTATGCTTCTGAGTGCAGCAGTGGCAGTATGGTGGAAAACAAACTGCTGAACCTTCTTGCTGGTCATTCCTTCTTATTTGTAACGGCTATCTCATTGAGGAATGTGCACCCCATCTTGGACATCCAGTCCATGCAGACTCTAGACAATGCTACTTTCACATTTTGTGTGCATTCCCCTTCACTAGAAAAATCAAAACATGTTTACCTGTTTACCTCACTTTCTTATTCCCTGCAGCAAACGAATAAAAAGTAGTCTGTTTAAAAAAAAAAAACAAACCACCAAACCAAACCCACCCCCCCCAAAACAACAAAAAAACCCAAACCCAGAACCTAACCAATCTTCTCCAGCTATCTAGCTATGTTAAAGTGCTGTGTTTAGTTGCAGTCTGAACTGCAAAATAAGAGGGTAAAAGGGGTAAAGAAAAAGCAGATGGCAGTCGCCATCTGTAAACCAGAAAAGGACAGCAACAACCAGCTGCTGAGTGAGGTATTGGCAATAAAACCAGGCTGCAGACCAAGCAGCTTGTGCTTGTCATTGTGCCTGGGTTAACAGCATTTTGGTACATTATTACACTTCCAATCTGTCCTTTCTGAAATAAATACATTCCATAATGTATTTATTTACTTTTGTGCTAGGATTCTTCTTCACTGGATTATTCTCAAGTTTAAGAAACACAGCTTTCAACTAGTTTGTGTTCAGGGAGTTTGTGAGCTTTGCTGTCCCTGTGAGTTACCTGGATTGCTGCTGTAAACCACATCTCAGATGCTCAGTGTCACTGAAGACTGTATGCAGAGTAGCTTGGTGTCGTGGTTTAACCCCATCCAGCAACTAAGCACCACGCAGTTGCTCACTCACTCCTCCCCCACCCAGTGGGATGGGGGAGAAAATTGGTAAGAGAAGTAAAACTCATGGGTTGAGATAAGAACGGTTTAATAGAACAGAAAAGAAGAAACTAATAATGATAACACTAATAAAATGACAACAGCAATAATGAAAGGATTGGAATGTACAAATGATGCGCAGGGCAATTGCTCACCACCTGCCAACCAACACTCAGCTAGTTCCCCAGCGGCGATTCCCTGCCCCCACTCCCCCCAGTTCCTATACTAGATGGGACATCCCATGGTATGGAATACCCCGTTGGCCACTTTGGGTCAGGTGCCCTGGCTGTGTCCTGTGCCAACTTCTTGTGCCCCTCCAGCTTTCTCGCTGGCTGGGCTTGAGAAGCTGAAAAATCCTTGACTTTAGTCTAAACACTACTTAGCAACAACTGAAAACATCAGTGTGTTATCAACATTCTTTAGCACCATACCAGCTACTAGGAAGACAATTAACTCTATCCCAGCTGAAACCAGGACACTTGGCTTTTCACTGCAATATGTTTAACATAAATCTTTGTAGTCAGTAACTGATGCAGAGCACAGGAAAGCAGTATAGTGAAGACTGTGATGCTCACACCATGGTGATGCTTGTGGATGCCTCCTTTTTCTGTTAGACTTTTGTTTAATCGCCATCCTTACAGATTTTACTTGTTTGGCATCTGTGTGATGAGCAACATTGCAAGGCTGAGATATTTAAGATGACAGTATGACAGTTTGATCTTCCTCTCCTGAGAAATGAAGACAGCATCTCCATGAGTACAATGTGTTGGGAGTTTTGAATGGGCTCCTGACCCCAGGGTCTGCAGAGGTGATTTATGCTCATCTTAGCTCTGCAAACAGAGCCTGCTATTGCCTGGCTGTAGAAAGGAGTTCAGTGTGTCTTGCTGCTACTAGCAGTTCCCTTTAACACTCAGTGAAGATTTAGCTTAAATTTTGAGGAGGTGCTGTTCTTTGGTCTTTCTCGTTATACTCCAGGCTTTGATTATGGAGTTTTCATAAACTTGTCCTAGGATTTATTTTCTAAAAGATCTAGATAATTGCCAGTAGCAAGCTCTTATCACTAATCGAGTCCCAGATGGCGAGGCCGTAGCTTTTTTTGCTATAAATCAAGGCAAGAAGGTTGTGCTGATGAAATCTGGATGTCTACAAGCCAGTTTTCAGTGGAGTTCTCAGGCAGAGGTACTTTAAGATGTCTTTGACTGCTTTTGTTTGTGGTTTTGTTTGTTTGGTTTTTAAGGTAGGGGAAACAACAATATGGCCTTGTAAACTTAACCTGGTAAGTTAGCAAAAGCTTTAAGAAAGGGGTCTGTGTTATTGAGAGAGGTTACCCTCATCTGCTTGTTACCATCCTCTCTTGCTTGCCCTTGTGGTGGCTCCTAGGAGTGTGATTTGACACACTGCAACCAGCGAATCACATAAGGAAACACCTGCTCTTGAAACAATGTAAGCTAATGTGGCTTCAGAAAGAAACAAGGTAGGGAGCAACCTGATGAGTAGATTTACTTCTGTATTTGTGATACTGGTAAAATGTGGTTTATCAGTCCTTAAAGAGAGCCAAGTTATTTCTTACAATGATGCTGTAGAATAATTTAAGTGGGTTGGTAGAGTTACTGCATACTAATAGATGGGATGTTCGATGGAGTAAGCAGGATCCAACAGCTGTAATTCAAAGTCAGATTTTGAATTTTTCTCCTTGGTTACAAAACCTTTTGTAATGTGTGTCAGGGGGGTGGCATTTATTTATTTTTGAAAGCCTTTGTGCTTCCTCATTCTCAACCAATTTTCTGCCACAGAATATCCAACTTGGCCTGCTCACTTTGGTGGACTGAAGTAGTATGAAAGTACACCAAGATAGGAGGCTGGGAGTGAGCGAGGGTCACAAAAGTCAGGACAAGACAGAACTATATAAATATGGAGGCATGTTCCTCACTTGAGGAAAGCTTGTTGCTTAGTTTTAAAGCAACTGTCTTCTGAGAAAACCAGTTATTGATTAACAGTCCTTCCAAGACCTGTGTTGCAAAGACTGCCTTTTCACGTGAAAATTCTTGTGAGAATAGAGAATAACTGGTGATAAATATCATGTCTAGTAACATTTACAGGAACAATCTCTGTTTCCCCCTCTGGGGAGGGGAAACTTGGTTTTGCTGGACATCCTGACAATAGTGATTATAATGAGAGCTTTCCCATCTGACTCAAGTATTTCAGGCTGTGTAGAGATTATTGAATATTACTCTGTGGAAGAACAGCCAGACAGTGAGGCTGTAATTACTTGTGACTGAGCAACAGGGCACCTACTTCCCATTCTCTGCACAGTGTTTTCTCCCTTTCTTTTGTCACAACTTATTTGATTGACCTTTTGCTTGAATGTTCTTTAAATTAAACCAGCTTTGATTATATACTCCAAAAGGGTTTCATATGTAGTATAACACATATATATGTTTGTGATGTATAGATCACAATTCTTTTTTACAAAATGACAACAAAATGTTGTGCCTGTAAACAGTTTGAGAAGACTTTGCTACTTCCAGGTATTAAAAGATGTGAAATCACTGTCTGCATATGCTTAAACTTTCACTCTCTATTGCGCTCTTGGATCTTTAAACGGGAAAATCCAATGAGATCTGGCTTTCCTGTTATATAACACAGTGCTGTGCAATTCTAAATGCTGAAACCACCTTCCAAATACCTTTATTTCCTGCTGCTGTAAAGTAGTGCAATGCTGGATTATATTTTATGCTTTGCTTTTTGGGGGGGGGTGGGGATAAAATGAGGAAAGTAAGGTGTATGTTGGTGTCCTGCATGCCTTCAAGATTAATTGGAACTTTCTGCTGAAAGAGAAGTTAATTTATGTCAAATACAACTTGCTGTTAAGTGGAGCATGGAGGCTTACGTTAATCGGCAGTGGTGCCTTTTCTGCTGTTTCCTCTGCGCTGTACTGTGTGACCTGGTTAGGCAGGGCTAGTATGGGTTGTAGCTGGTAAGAGCTGCTCAGGCACTGATGCTTGCAGAGTAGGGCTGTTTTAATGGACCACTTGCATAGCATGTTTGTTGTGGTCCACTGGGCTCTGCCTTTCATGTGCCAGTAGAGCCAAAAGCTGTGTGTGTTGAGGTGCTGGTGGCCAAGCAGATGGCAGTGGAGATTGCCTGCCAGGGTGATTTGCTGAGCAAGTCTGCTGCCACTGGGTTGGATTGCCTATTTGTGGACTTGATGAGACAAAAATACATCAGTTGTTAGTCTTTTAAATGGTTCAAATTTCTTCTGGTAAATATTGTAGATACAGTGCTGCCCAGTCAGCATAGGAAATCACAAATAACAGATCACAAATCTTAAAGTATTGCCATTCGCTGTCCCACTCAGGTAAGGCATTATAACATAGTGTGGTTTGTGATGCTGGTGAAGTGTAAGGGTTAAACTTTTTTTATCAGTGGTGTTTGTGTAAGTGTTCCCACTGTCTGTGGGTACCTTTTGGGGGATGTCAACGTCAGCTGATCCCCAAAGTTTTCTGCAAGCAAGGATTGCTACTGCACCAGTGTTTCTAATCCCAGCCTCTGTGGCAAAGTAGAAAGCAGTGCTGCGGTGAAGTGCTTAGGGTGAAAGCTGACTTTTTTTGATATGAAGAGAAGCCTTTGTACCTGCATCTGCCCTTATGCAGGTAGGGTACTACCCTTCACCCACATACTGTAATAGAGGTGTATTGCAAGGCATCACTGGCAAATATTCCAGTACTTGAAATCTGATTATTTAAGAAAGAAAATAGATAAGTATTGCTAAGGCATTCGTAAACAAAGTAGGAACACTTATCTGTGGGGGAGATGGGGGTGTCTTTTTCTTTTTAAAAGGGCCATTGTCTTTAAACAAATACAGATGTAGTCAGATTACTAATGCCAGCTGGAGTGTGGGAAGAGGTTACTCTATAGATTGTGTTTCATTCTGCCAAAGCTTGTGATACAAAGCTTGCAGACAGTGATTCTACATCCTGTTCTTGCTCTAAGTCAAGTACTTTCCTTCTAAGAGAGCGGGGAAAACTCTGCGAAACTGTTGCCTGCTGTAGCTAACTCTACAAACAGATGAACACTGAATTTTGTAGTCTGCTGTCACAGTTGGAAAGATGTCCCATGGTATCAGTTGGAGCCCATGTACTGAAGGACTGAAGTACTTCAGTTTATGAGCACTGAAAACCTAGACTTCACAAGCGCTCCTTTCCCATAGTCTTTAAAACTTCTTCCAAAGGTCTTTTAATAAAGCCTCCTCTGAATAGGAGTTGAAACTGAGAATTACAAAGGTGTATGAGGAAAAAGCAAGGCTTACTGACCTTGAAGTATTTAAAGTATTGCATGGGATAGTTGCAACTGAATGGTTTGCTCTTTTCAGAGCTGGAAATGTTTTGCACAACTGTAATCCTGTCCTGTGTAGCTGTAACTCATGGGTAGTGCAGAACTAAGTCTGTCATAAGAAGAGGTTCTATGTGTGGGGATTTTTAAAGAAATCTGTTTGGCAACAAGATGCATAAGACTTGTACAAAACCATTAAAAAGGCTGGGCCAACTTTGTCCCTGTTGTAATTCTTCTGAAGCAAAGTAAATTGAAAAAGTAGTGAATTTGACCTCCTGTTTCCAGGCTTAGAGCGCTTACCTTTTTCTCTTGGTAATGGACTGAAAGCACTTATTGCTCTGTTCTGGCTTTATTGAACTGAACTGCATTTTGCAAGCAAACAATTAGTGGTCTAATTCTTGCTTGAAAGAAATAACCATACAGTATCCATTTCAAAGAACGACAAAGCTTCCAAGGACAGGTATAGCTGTAGTACCTGAAGCTGCCTTGAAGAAATTGGTACAAGTTTCTCATAAGCCTTTGAATCCCAGATCTGTTTATCTTCCAAATTAATGATGGGACTGTACATCCTGCTGTCACGTTCAGTCCTATCTCAAAATAGGAGAACTATGAAAAGTTTTATAATTTTGCACTGGAGTAATTCTAAAAAATCCTTTCTTGGAAAGTGGGGAATTATTATGTTGTTAGGCAACTTGCAGAAAGGGAGTTTGGAGCAGGGCACTTGTAAAATGGTCTGAGTTATCCCTTTCCTCAGTCAGGGCTGAGGCATGCAGGCAATGCTGCCTCTGCACAGCCTGGTATTGCTTGTATGGAAAAACAAAGGGCTTCAGTCCTGAAGTACCCAGCCTGCTACTCATCAGAGAACAGGGGTCCATAGGATTTAATGGGAAGACAGGTTAAGAGTGTCTAGCAGAGGGAAGAAAGGCATTGTGAAGAAGAAGAATTATTTCTACTTTAACTGTATTTTTTTTATTCCTGAAATCTTGCTTTTTCACACTTGAAGTTTCTTTGTTGAAATGGTTACTTACCTGGGCTTCCTAGAAGATTGCACTGTCTGTTTACTTGCAGTAGTGTCTATTTGTGTGTCGCTAGCTCTTCTGACTTCTCTTGTGCTTCAGAGTTTCCCAAAGATCAAAGCTGCATTTACAAGAACTGGAGAGACACCATGCTGGACTAGGTCCAGATTCCTTGGGTTTGTTCTTATGCTATTGGTAGTAAACATCTAGATTGTTTTGCAGCCATACTAGCAATTTGCTGCACTGCTTAAGCTGTGGGGACCTGGCACTGGATTTGACTCTACTGCATTTATTTTATTGCAAACAATGCATCATGAGTCAGAGAGAGAAGTGTTAAAATGATGGATTGTGAATGTCATCCAGTATGTATAAAGTCAGCACTTTCAAACACAAAAGCTAGAAGTGACTGATGCAGTTAGTCTTTGCCTTAGAGATAGTATCACAAAGAAGTGGTATACTCAATTCTTTCATGTGTAGTCTCTGAAGTCTGCATTATTTAATAGTGAACTGGTCCCAAAAGTTATTGGCTAGCTTTGGAGGCTTGGGAGGCTTTTTGGGGGGTTGTTTTTTTCTTTTTTTTCCTGTTTTTTTTTTGTTTGTTTGTTTGGTTTTTTTGTGGCAAGTACTTTAACTTGTGCTAATGAGGCTGCTGCTTTAAGACTAGGCTTTGGCTGCAGCTTATGAACTGCCTAAAATAACACTTTGGGGAGTAATGAGGCTACCTACTATTGCTACTGATTCAAATACTTAACTGCTGCATGGTTGTTCAGGCTCTATTCACTGTTTAGTAATTGCTGTGTTTGATAGTGTGGCTCTGTTTTTTAAATCTGTTCACCAGATTCCTCAGTTCAGAGCTGTTTCCTCAAAGTGTTGTGAAACATACAGCTTAGCTAAATGCAGAAGAGACTGTTCTTTCTACAGCATTTTGTTTGCTAGGAGAAAAGGGAATAGCTTGGAGGAAAGCTGCACCAGCACGCAAGGTACAACTCCCGACAGTTCTTGCAGAAAAGATGTGTAGGTGTGTAGTTGCATCTAGATACAGATTTGCTTGTAACAGAAGTGAATGGGTAGGGTTTCAAAAGGGTACATGCATACCAAGGATACTGTACAGTAGTTACACATATAACACCTTGACACTACACTAAAACATTATTTTGGAAAATGTGTGCATTTTTTAAGGAAAATGGTCTACCCCCTGAACTGTTAGCTGAAGTTCCCATGTCCTTCCAGTGATAACATCCTAGTGAAACCATCTTGAGCTGCTGTAGCCTGCGTTTGTAGGAACTCCAAAATGATGGTGATAAACATAAATATTTTTCTTTTTTTAACACTACTTAACTGCAAAATATGGCACTTCAAGCTTCTGGGTTCTGCCCCTGTTTTCTTTCTTATTAATGAAGCCTATGTACACCGCAGCTTAATGCTAACTTCTTGTAACTGAAACTTGCCTAATTTTGCTCAACAGTGGAAGATGTGACTTTCCTGAGAGCCCCCTACTGAAGAGTGTATCAGGCATCATTGCTTAGGTACATAAATGAGTGGAATAACTCTCTTAAGTTCTCTCTTCCTCTAGCACACTGGGTAGGAGGGAAGCAAACCTCAGGCCCAAGTGAATTCCCTCATAACTATATTATTGATCAAAATAGCTGATTTTTTAAAAAAAATGGATTCTGTGGATATAGGCCTAACTGAAATCCAAATGTGTACAATTATATAAACTTTACTGTAGAAATTCTTGAAACGAAACTGGCATCATAAAGCTTATAACAGCATAGTTGAAGAAAGTTCCTTTGCTAAAATTGTGTGATCAAATGTGTAATTATGGGGTAAAAAAAAAAAAAGATTATTCTGCACATTTGGATCACATTGTTGGGCACAGAGGCCTTTCTTCAGCATCTAATGAAACTTCTTGGACTACCTGGGTCACATACAGGCCTCGTTCCTGTCAAATGGCTTATGAGGACTTGAAGAAAGATGTGTTGTTTGTTCGTCTTCCTGGAACCATGGAGCACTTCTGGTATCTGTCAGCTGCCAGCCAATTACCCTGCTGTTCTCTTCTGGCTATACTTTGCCTTACGCAGGTTGTTCCAGGACAGCCATGGAGGTGATTAAACTTTCAAAAAGGGCAAAAGGGATCTTTACATTGTTCTTTTTGGTCTTAAGCCATCGCACTCGGCTGTTTTCAGCAAATGCTCTTTGGAGTTTGGGGAGCGTTTTCAACATGAGAGTTTGCTCTCAGAGTACCAATGCTGTTATTTAATTGTTTTCTTTGGTGGTCATATACTAGTTTGCTCTTGAGTGTGAGGGCATTGCCCTGTGCATGCAGTTGCAAGCCTGCATGGTACAGGGAAAGGAGACTTTTACCAAAGCGTTAAAAAAAACCCCAAAACCAGCCAACCAAAAAAAACACTATTAAGATTCAGGAAGTTTTTTGGTGTTTTGTTTTTTTGGTTTGGTTTTTTTGTTAAGAAACAACAAGTAAACTTTTTTTTTTTTTAGGGAATAGGGAAAAGGAAGGACAGCTCACAGAGTGGGCCAGGAGCAAAGCCAATAGTATAGTCAAGGAGCCCTGGCTTCCGCTTATTCCCATGCCACAGTGAATATTGACTTCTACAGAAAAAAATTTAGGTTGTGTTATTACTGCTGGGGGCGGGGGGGGAAGGAAGTGACTACTTGTTCAGATTTTCAAGACCTTTTTCTGTTAATGTACTAAAAGAATTTCATAAGGACATTGAATCATTTCATAATGGACATTTCATAAGGACAGTGGAAGCACGTGTCTTGTCAGGAGAGCTTTCAGTCCCATAAATGTGATTGCCTCCTGGTTACCAAAAAGGAAGCAGTGAAAAATATCCATTTATGTTTTGACATGTAAAGAATGGGAAAAAAATTGAATAAATCTGTACGTGCATGCTAAATAACTGATGGGCTAATTTACTATGGAGACATTTATAGACGCAGAGGAAAGAGTGACACTTCTATTTGCAGTTAATTCCACAGGATTATACAGTTCTCACAAATGTGTTATAGACTCAGAGGCTGAGGGACCAAGTTCCTAAATACTAAGCTATATATAGTATGTGTATATATATACGTATATATCAGTGTCTTCTGATTTAGTATAGTAGACTGAAATATGATGAAAACTTCACATGGACGAACAGTTTCTTACATTTACAACGTTTTTAAGATATTGTTCATAGATCCTTTTATACTCCTTTAAAAGGAGATGGAGTGAAAGTCTTTGTTAAGACTTGGAAAAACTGTTGTAGCAGTGGATTTGACTTTTAATATTCAAATCTAGGGTCACATTCCCTGACAGTGGTCAATCTAATCAAAGCCACAATGAAGTAGAGGTAGTCCAAGGAATATAACTGATGATATCTCCCCCAAAACGGTTTTTCTACTGCTGTTTGACATCACTGACCAAATTATACTCTTTTCAGGCAATTTTAATATTATTAAGTGCCAACCTGCTTAAGTTTTCCTCCTTAGAATAGGCAGCAGAGTATATCCTTGATTTTTTTTCAGGGGTTCTTTGGTTTTCTTGCACTTGTGTTTTTCCCCAAGCCCTCTTCCTTTTTCTGAAGACAGGTTATAGCAGAAACAGCCAGCTACTTTTATATATGTGATCCCCTAGGCATACAACAGCCTTGTCAGAAACGCAGAATGATGGGAGCACAAAGTCTTGTCTGCCACTTTAATAATTTCCTGTTCTTTTTCTGTTCTGTTCAATGCTTTCTGTACTAAACCTTCACAGAAATAGGTCTAGAAAGTTAAGCATCAAGCTGTAACCGTAGCTTGCTCACTCAATACTGTAGTGCTATCATGATACTCATTTTATAAGGACTGTGATGATGTAGGCTAATGTTTACACTTCAAAGGCTGATGACTGAACTTTTAACGTGGGACTGCAAGACTGTCTTAGCTAAAGAGCAGTCCCCATCACATTGATATCAGGGGAAGAAAAGAAAGGTGTAGTCTTGAGTAATAAGAACAAGCTGGTAGTATGTGTGATTTTCTTTTTTTTTATCTTTTATTTTTAAATGCTACTGGGTGGTTCACAGGCAATGTAACAAGGCCCACCTGCAGTCAAGCCAGTTAGGGGTGCAGGGCGTGGGTGGAGATTGCCTTTGTTTTTCTACTGCTCATCTGGCTAAAGGTGAAGCCTTGCCTGCCAGTGTAGGGCAATCCTCCTCTGCTAATCTGGGGAAATCCATTTTGTCTCGGTCAGTTGATATAGGCAACGATCTCTTCACTCACTGAGCTTTCTACCTCAGAGGTAACTTGGAGGATAGCATTAGACAGACAGACCACTGTCCTCTCCACTGCAGAGATTAAAATGCATTAGCTCTGGTCACACTCAGTATTTTGTTGAGAAACATATGCTCGTCAGTGTCCAGTGCAGCAAAAAATCTGTTGAAATGAAATGTCTGAAGTTTATGAGAATGTCATTAGCTCGTTAGTTTATTTTACACCTTTACCTACTGCTACTACTTTATCATGGATAAGTGTGTTTTGTGTTTGTTATTGCAGTGCTGTAACACTCATCTCCTTTGGTTCAAGATGCTGCCTTCTAATGTACTGAATGGAGTCTTGGGACGGTGCAGAAAGATAAATTGTGAATTAGCCTGAAATTTGATGAGGGATTTTAGGGGGTCTGTCTGGCATGCTGAGCTGTGATCAATCTTTGATCCCTCTAAACACTTAACACGCTGATTTTTTACTTTTTTAGCTCTTCCAGCTTATAATATTTTAGCTGATCTAGAAAAAAAATCAACTGTTAGCTTTTCCTAATCTTTGCAGAAAGAGAAGAGTAGGAAGAAACCGCATTTAAAAAACAATTGAGAAACTGAACAGGGGAAACATCTATCAAAGTTTGGGACTGTACTTTTGTAAAGTCAACTCTGTATAATATTTCATGTTTATTGTTTGGGGTTTTTTTAAAGCACCTTTTTCTTTACCTGACCCTTTAGTAGAAAGCCTGTATCAAGTATTTTAATACACGCTTTTCCCATTATGTTTTGTGTATATACACGTGCATTCCAGCTCTGCATGGAAATAGCATTCAGATGACTCCCTTTCAAATTCAGCTAAATAATGTTTATTAAAAATTAACTTCAAGGATGGAAATTCATCTTCCTCCCTCTTTTCAGCCCTGGCCTATTATGAAGGTTAGTGCCTAACCCTTCCTTGAGGCAGAGCTGCTCAGTCTTCATGGCCTAAATGTATCTAGGGCATTCTGCAGCAGCTCTAGCACACTGTGTAGCTATTTTTGGCAATGTAGCTTTTGTCTGACAGTGCTAGAGAAGGATGGCATATGCTCAGTGCTGTGCATGTGACTGGTTTAAGGGTGAATGATGTGGTTTGGTTTAAAAAAAAAAGTATCTGTATTTATCAGTATTTAAAAAAAAGCTCTGTATAATGTTACAATGCATACAAACTTAATATACTTGATTGCGTGAGTTTTCGTTTTCCTTTTTTATGTAATTGTATGCTCAGTGGACTATGCATTAGAAAGTGAATTAGCAAGTTAATTTACCCTACATGTTGGTGATAGACTAGCTTTTACCTCCTCAGGCTGTGTCATCTGAACTGCAATGTGAATGTATCAGAATACACAAACACTGGTTTTTATTTTTACAGCCATTGCAGTGGGGGGGTTAGTTTAACCTGTTCTCTTCTTAGGTTTTTAATTCTGTTTTATAGTCAGTATCACTGGTTTTAGGACATGTTCTGAATGAGCTTGGTTTTGTTTTTGTTTGTGTGTTTTCCATACTTCGTGCTGTACCTCAAGAGGACCGCTTGCAGAGCAAGTTACCTGCTCATCTTCTGAGCAAGGATGACAAAATTAATGATAATTAATCTTTAGTATTCATAATCAAAGATAATTAATGCTTACACTCTGTTTTGAGTTTGCAACTCAAACTACACAGTGTTTAGCAATCTAGCTCCCTAATATGCCATAAAACCTAGTTGCTTCAGGCTCACAATTTCACAGGAAGAGCTCTAGAGCCTTAGTTACTATTTCTACCACAGGGTAGTCAGGTCCCCCAGCAAAAATTTGGGCCCAGTTGTACCAGTTGTAGGGCTGAAGGAGAATGTTTGCATCAGAACCAATAATTTTAATAAATGAGATGCTAAAAAGAGTAGAGAATAGAAACATTTTCATCTATAGATACAAGTTGTGAGAGGTTAAGTGGTGTTAGCGCTCCTGGGGTTATCATTGCTACAGTTATATGGGAAGGGTCTGGTAGGACCAGATGCTCAATCCCACTCTCCCAGGCTCCCTGGCCATATAATAGCCACAAGGCTGCTTTTCATGTTGCAGCCCAGGTTTGACAGTGGTGACAGGACAGAGCTTTGTCTTCTGTGGGCCTTTTTAAGCTCATGTGGATTGGTCGGCATGCAGAGGGGTGGGAGATGGCCTTGTGCCGCACATGAGTACAGTGGTTGTTATGGCTTAACATGTGGATTGCTGTAGAACCAGAGTGTGTATAAGCTGTTGGTATTGAAACAGGAGGTCTAATGGTGGCATGATCTTGTTGGTGTGACAAATCCAATTTTAATTATTTTGTAACAAAATTTATAATGAGGGCATTTCAGACGGGAGTTATGTTTGGTCATGTTATATAGATGTGGTTTATATCTTACAGTGCCAGGTAAAACATGACAGGAAGCATGACACTGTAGCACAGGTATTTCTTAAAATCTGGACTGAATGCGCTATTAGCATTTTTTCTGAGGATGGGGGAAATAATATAGCAGTTGCTGTTAAGCTGCTAGTAATTGATTTGCCATAATATTGGGCAAAGTGTTGACATTAATGACTGTACTGTGCTTGTTGAAAAGGCTCATTTGTTATCAAGCCAATAGAAACACGTCAAGAATTACTTGATGTCCAAGAAATGCTAAAATGCCAAATAGTATACCCAATACTAAAAATTTGGACATACCTAAGAAAACAATATATTTATGTACATGTGCAGAAATCCTTCACTAAAACCAAGGTCCCATTTCAATTTAGTGTTTTATCTTGAAATGCCTGTTGGGTTTTTTTAGTATTGCCGTAACTGATCTTTGCACTAAGCTGTTTGAAAAGGGGGGAGTAGTTCAAACTATTGAAGGGCTGTCCAAGGCAAACACGGAGGCTCCACTGTCCTGCTTCTCCGTTTTATTTGGAGGCAGGTTGGAGCTGACGGACCACGGCCCCTCTCCCAGGCAGTGTGTTTTGAAATAGGAAGTGGGGCAGTGTGGTAGACAGCTGCCAGCACCAATAACCGGTGGCTTGAGCTGCTTAACGGAGGCTAAGCCCAAATCTATTGACGCAGAGCATGGGGAAGTGCTCGGCAGACTTCTCCCCCCTCCCTATCCTTGCATATAATCTCATGATGCTGTGGATGTGACAAACTCCATTTTGATCAGATGTTGGGCCAGGAATGGTGAGAGCGGGTCAGATTTGACCTCAGAAGGATATTTTGATGGCATGTGTTTTTGATGCTTTCTGAAGCTGCACCTTTTCCTTCCATGACACCTCCTCCTTTCTACTCTGGGTTTGCATAATTGCTGGCCTGAATTTTTTAAATGTAAGATGGGAGACTGAAGTCGTGCATATGGGGTGATATGGATCATGCTATGGATTCACAGTAGACGTCTGCAGTGCAAATGAGTGTACAGTCCTGAATATAATGGACGAAATAGGTAAGCACCTCGCTCTTAATATTTCCAGAAATAATCCTTTTAAAAGGCTTCCCAGTTACAATTTCTAAATGGAAAACACTGTTATCTCTAGCTGTGGGATGCATGTAGTGTTTTTTTTTTTTGTACTTTCACTTTCTAATTAATTGTAAAGAGTCTAATGTGATGCAAGGAATTGTAGAAGAGTATTTTGATTTTACATTTTTTTAAGATACATTATCAAATTGAAGGTTTTATCTTCTTTCAGTATCTGCTGTTAATAACTAATTCACTACCGATTGTTTTCCAAAACACCAGATTTCTTATTTAAGTTGCCTTCTTGGTTATAAGTAGCCATACTCTTGATATATAGTGTAGTTACCTACTTGCTCACAACATCATTCAGTCTAATTAGTTTTAACTTCAAATTAGCAAGACTGGAAACAGAGGACAGTAATATGCAGAACAAGAAGGGTCCTGTTTGTCTGTAACGAAATCTTTTGCATAAGCTAGGGACTGCAATTGCTGAAACAGCTACAATGCAAAATCCTAATTCCAAAAGTAGTAGCAACTTTGATATCAGAATGTTTCCTTTCCTTTATCCACCTCTAGGCCAGACAACTGGAGAAAGATGTTCTGTGGCGTGGAAGTTCTGTGTGAGGAGTTATTCCCTGAGTGGGGAATTAATGGAACTTTCTGTAACTCTTAATCTCTTTAGTTATTCAAGTTTGTACATGCAGAGCGTGAAAACAAGAGTATTATTTTGTGTTTTCCCTTCTACCTCCACTTAGTTTATTTTCTGGTGACTAAACCCAACAAAAAATATTTTAAAAAACCAACGAAAACAACCACCAACAAAGCTTTCTGAAGATGCTTTTTTGCTGTCTCCTGTTGTCATTGAGCATCTCTGTTTTCCTCTTTAGTAGCTGTGTGCTGTGTTTACTCCGTAGACTTTGGGTTATGCCATTTGGGTGTCCTTTTTGTTTGCTATGAACTCTCTCTGAAGTAATAATTAAATTGCTTTTTTCCTTTGCTATAAGTGCTACTTAACATACCTGGAAGTAGTCTGATATTGAATAGTAGCTTGATGCTATCATGCTTTCTATGTGCAACACCCTCATCTGACCCTTATTTCCCCTTATGGTGTTGGCAGCTCACAGTCCCTGTACAGAGATGTGGCTTTTCTTCATCTTCTGTATCCCGGGTGCCAGCTGCAGCAGTATTTTTTTTGACAGTTGGTGTCTGGCATGTCGGGCTCTAGAGCTAATGTGGAGGGGTGGAATCCAACACATATCCTGCAGACTGGGGGGTCAGCACCTCCAGATGTTGCCTTATGTTGTGGTGCCTGCGCTGGCACACAGCAGTTGTCGATAAGTGCTTGCCCATCATATGGTCCAATTCCAGAGAACACGGCCCCAGCACAGGTTGCATGTGCACATGATCATTGCACAGTTAGAGATCCTAATAAATGTTACCTGATTTGATGTCTGCAACTTTTATTTGCTTTGGCTGTCACACTGGGATTGTTCCAAAAGTGAATTGAGTGGAAGGTTCTTTAATCTCCAAATCATGTTGTTAACTTAAGACAATGAATAAGCTGGGGTTTTTTGAATGTATTAAGTGGGGCAAGTGAAACTTTATGCTTCGGGTAATAAAGGATTGCTAGCACTATCTGATACCTTACTACTGTACATGCACACTTAACTATTTTCCCTTAGGTTACAAGAAATTTCTCCCTTTATTCTTGAGCTTCGATTTCAGGCTTTTTGTCTTGGGAGTGGAGGATTTAGGGAGGGAAAAGAAGGGGATGCTGAGCTGCAGTGTAATCATGAGGGGAACAAGGAGTGGAAGTAAGCTGAGACCACCTACCTCACTTTAATTTCAAACATAACTGGAAACTTCAGATGTGAAAGGCTGTTGCTTTAATCTGTTGTATCATTGCCAAAATCTTTGGAGATTGAATTCATCCGAAATACTAATATTGGTTGCAAAAGCAGTGGAAATCTGCAGCTATCAGATAATGTTGCAAAGTAGAAATGGAAGTATAATATAATAAGAAAAACATTACTGGAGGATGTGAACAGAGACAGCATTTTGTTCTAAGGCCTTGACTGAATGAACTGATAGAAAACAAGGCAAACCTTTAGGCTGTTAAAACTTACATTCATATAAGTTCTTTGATTGGTTATTTAAAAAAATAAACATAATGCTACAATTACCAAATTAAACAGGAAATTCCTATATTTTTTTGGCTGTTTTAGTATAAAAGAAAAATATAGAGCTGGTATCGGATTCTTCAGTACTTATAATGAGAAAATATTACAAAGTGAGGTTTTCAGACTTCTGTTGCTGTTATCCAGTGCTGTCATGCACTTGCAAGCAGTGTTACAAAATCAGAGCTGCTATGGTTTTCAAAACGTGTGTACAGTGACCAACATTTGTTAATGGCAAACAAAAGCAGAGGCCAAGGCTGTGTGAAATCATACATGGGGAGGGGGAGGAGGCTTGGAGTAGCTTTTACATTCACAGGCACATTTCTATATGCATCTCCTAAGTACTTGTCTTCCCCGCTTCTCTGGCCTAGTTGCAAAGCAGATCTGTATTAACAGAAAGATGGCATTGAATAGGGGCAATTGAAGATGCCATTCCTATGAAATAGAAGGGTTGGCTGTATGTCATGACTTTTCAAAACTAGGGGTCATGTAATGAAGTATAACTTCACTTGTGCCCTTCCTGCTTGTGGTTAGGGAGATGTGATACTGCTAGGATGAGAGGCTCATCATACATCTCCAATAACTGAACAACGTATTTGATCAAATAGGAGTGATAATGCTTCTTTCCTTTGGTCTCTTTTTTCACCTACAAAAAGGTGTACAGATTCCTTGGTCAAAAAGAAAAAAAAAAATTATAAAATCCATAGATCAGAATACGGACTGAGTAGTCACTGTATCACAGCTACTTGTTCTGCCTATGGAGGTAGGATGGAAGCAAGTTTTTCTCCTGTATGCAGAGCAAGTCCCAGCTCGGACAGAAAGCAGATCTGTTTCAGGTATCTGAAGCAAAAGAACCAAAACTACTGTGTTTTTTTTCTAAGCAGTAAAAGATTCGAAATACTCATGTTGCCCAGCAACAAAACATCTTGGAAAAAGGCATTTATTTACCTGCATGAAATGAGTACACAGCTTGTTCTGGAAAGCGTGCAGTAAATGCATGAAGCAAAATGAGACTTTTAGATTTGGTAACAAATGTTCTTTGGAAAACTTCAACATTAAGATGTCAAAAAAAAAAAGCACAGTGTTTTAAGTTGTACTATTTTGGAAATTATAATTATGCTATTAAATGAAAGCCTGAGGATAGCTGAGACTTAGCTTGTGATTATACATGCTTCCTTTAGTCATGAAAAACATCTTCATAAATGGCTGCTACTTGTACATCCAGTTTTACGTATTGCTTTTGGTTTTTTTTAAGATGTCAGAGGACATCAGTAGGCACAGCAAATTTACAGGGTTATGTAGCTTTGACTTTCAAGCTTAGGTGGTGATATTTTTAACACAAGGTTGCTGAAAAAGCATTTGAAATGACTCTGCTATTTTTAATGTGTCTAGCACTTTAAAAAAATCCATGTAATCCTCTTGAAACAGATGGCTACAGTGAGTTAAAATCCCATACTAGGATTTGGGCTTTTACCTGGTGCTGAAACCAATGTCATGACACAGGGATGTATCACTGATTTTGGAGGTGAAACCCAATTTCAAAGCTGTGGGCTTTTTTTAAAAAAAAAAAAAAAAAAAAAAAGGCTGCAGGGAATTGTGGAGTCCCTCTGGATGCTGTGTCATCTGTTAATTTCTTTTAGTTTGTGTTGTATCATATCTTTTTCCAGGCTATATTGGAATGTGGAAGTTGGTGTTAACTAACTGTTCCCAAAGTTTTCTTCTGTGAGGGAAGAAAGATAGGAAGCTAAATTCTTTAATTTCAAATCCTGTAAATACTTGAGCTGCCTAACTGAAGGCAGGATTCAAACTGAAGTTTTTGTTTTAACTCTATGTAGGGATAACCCAGGAACACTTTGGGGGACAGGGTTGAGGTGACGAGGAAGATGTTGGTATTAGTCTCACCTAGAACTAAAGCATGCTTGCTTTTTTTTTTTTTTTTTTTTTTAAGCAGGACAGCTGGCTCTCTTAGCTATAGAACTACAGTAGTGTCTAGAGACAAAGCATTAGTCTTCTTGTCCAGATAACTGGAAATAATCTAATATAGCTTGTGATTAGTGGAAGAAAGGCTAACTATTTCAGTTGCTTGTTTCCTGTACTGTTTTGATCGTAAAAGGAGGCAAATGAGTAGAAGGTTAAAGTGTTGACAGACGTTTAAGTTTTTACAGTTAAGTCACTTAGTAGCTAAAATTTATCCCCAATGCATTCCAGCAGTTAACCAGAGATTAATTTGAGCCAACTAGATGCGGAAGTAACAGTCTTTCCTTGGATTAACATCTGAATTGCACCAAAATGCATTTAAACTTAGCAAATACAAAAACCTGTTCTGACTATACTACTATCTATTGATAAAATACGTACATTTCAAGGGAATATATTGTGTTCAACAGTGATGGGAAGAGCACAGCCCAAGTATAGCCTCAGTGGGTAGTGTCCAACTACTCTGAGGATGCACATGCGCCACTGTTGTTCTCTGCCGTCAGTTCTCCGCAGGAGTACTCAAGCATTTGCGCCTGCCTTCTCACTCAATTTTGTTACCATCTGCAGCACTCAAGGGGCTGAAATTATGTGAGTACTGACAGATAGAGAAATCTTAAGTAGCTTGGTAGCAGGTAAAAAAAAGGATCCAAACTGTGGGGTGGTGAAGCCTGGTTTTTGGACATAAAATTTTGACGTGGTGTCATGAACGCATTCCAAACTTCCTTATGTTCCCCTAGTTATCATAACTTAGTGTAGGTCCTTCCAAGCAGGTTGAAGGACAAAATGTATACTAGAATACAGAAGATTTTCAAGAGATGTTAGAGAGGTTCTTCACTGAAAGCTGAAGAAGTCCTTCAAGCTGGTAGCTCACAGTACCTGGTGTTTCTAAGGCTCTTATTGCAAAGCCTACTTTAGTGTTCTTAGTTTATTGCTCTAATACCTGCAAATAGCACTTGGAAAAGAGCAAGCGTATAAATAACTAGCTTATTGATGACACATTAGACTTTGGCGTCTTTGTAGCAAGACCATACGCATGAAAATATGTCTTAGTATTCTGGGATTGTTTCTGCTATACGCATGAAAATATGTCTTAGTATTCTGGGATTGTTTCTGCTTCCTAATAACATTTAGGATAACTCTGGGCAATTCTTAAGAGGGCATGTAGGAGGTGAGAGCTGATCTTGTAGATGCAGTCACTCAAGAAGCTGAGTTTCTCTGGTCTTCAGTGACAGGCTGCTGTTAGGCATGTTGGCACATGCTAGATTTAATCTTTAAAAAGCTGGTGATGTGACACAGTCAGATTTTTCACCCCACTCTACTCACTTTACTGAGAGAGCTTTTCAGCTTGGTGACATGCCCCTATTCTCAATTTCTTAATGCTGCTTCAGCTAGACTACTGCAGCGAACTGCAGAGCAAGCAAAGAGCGCATTAAGAGGAATATTGGGACAGGGAGTAGGAGGTTTGAATGTGTTACATCCATTAGGAATGTCCTGGACAAGAAGTATTGCTGCTAGGCCTGCCAGATGAGTAGTTCAGAAACTAGGTTATTGTGAAATAACTTGGTACTGTTGTAGCCACAGATTATTTGGGTGCTCTTAGCTGAGGAAAATACAGTGTATTTGTGCTGAAGTGTGCTATTGTTTTGTGGCATGATAAATACAACATCTCTGCTGCTTTAATCTATACTTACACAAAGGCAGAGGGGTACTGGTAGTCTTACGAGGACAGATTTGGAGGGGGCACTCTAGCAACTTTGCCTAATTAAATCATAACCAAGTCTTTCCCTCAGCTGTACGAAATGCAAAAGTAGCTCTTAATCCTGCAGACTTTAATAGCCTGAATGCATACATGGAAGCAAAGATGATATTCCATAGGACTACAGCAGACCAAAATGGTATACCTAAACATAACCTGTAAATGAGGCTGTGACACTCCAAGTGGTCAATAAGCCTTAGGCCCTTCCTGTATTTTCTGCAGCTTTCACACAGTGTCCGAGTGAGACCTCGTCCCCTAAGCCTTGCAGCCAGTGTTAGCAAGCTCGTTTTACTTAATGAAGCTGTGCCCCCAGACTCTAAGGGCTTGGAAACTTGTGCATGTTGTAGAGCCTTTTGTGTGCTAGTGTGACCTTGTTCAGTTTGTCAGCCTGGAGCGGGTGATGTAGACGTGATTTATGAAGCTGGTTCATCTGTCCTGGAAAAAAAACATTGTACCTATTCTGTCTAGTCATGGTTAAATATGTATAGTTGCAATAATAGAGGCATCTGTAAAATAAAAACAAGACAGGAAAGTAGAGGTTATATTTGTCAGGATCTTTCCTTGCTGCTTTGGCCTTGCAGCTGGCTGATAGAATGGCCACAGAGCCTCTCAGGTTTGGTGTAGTGTAGAGTGTGTATTAGCATCAACATCTGCCCTTTTTCTGTTAGACTGCTACCCCGGTCTCCTGGGCATGGAGAAGGATGTGGAAAGGGTGAGGACAGGAAACAGCACAAAGAATTTGACCCTTTCTTTTCCCTTCCCTAAGCCTGAGCTCTGCTTTCTACTTGTTTTTCCCATAGACTTTCCCTCATGATGCAATGAGTGTGCCCTGGGCTCCACATGCTAATTCAGAGGGATTGCATTATTTCCTTTCTCCAGCTCTCTTAATTAACATTTACGTTGCTTAATCTACACAGCTCTGCCTGCCTGCATGCCTTCTCTTGTTACAGCCCCTGAAATAAGTGATTTAGGAATTTGATAATTATATACCTTGAAAAACTCATTTGTATAATCATCTTGCTAGATTCAAAGCTGTCTTACTTGCTCTCTAGTTAGCTTTGTGGAAAGACAGAATATGATATTATTGATGGCAAAACTAGGAATGGATTCAGTGCTAGCTTTTGGGACTTTGGGGACTGTTAGAAATTGCTGGAACTGAAAGCTCTTTGCAGTAAATTTTCTTTATATTGTGGAAACAAGGAGGATCACTCCTAAGTAGGAGAATGAAATATTTCTTGTTTGTTAGTTGAAATTTTTAAATTTTCTGATTTAACTCGGTGTTGCTTTACTCTGTTCTCACTGGGTTTCCACAATCGGCTAGTCCACAATCAACATAACATGAAGTGCTCCTGGAAAACATACACTGTAGGTTTGCCTACACTTCAATACTAAACAAATATAGCAATAATGTAAAAAAGTCATGTCATAGAAAACATTGAAGTCTTATTTCTAAAATGTAATCTCAGATTAAACCACTTTGGGATGGTTGCTGCTATTTGTTACATCTCTGGCCTCATACCCAGCAGTGTACTTACAATGTCTGTGGCAGTTAATAAGAGAAGATGCAGTTGGACATCTCTTCTCCACAAAATTGTAAAGGCAAGTACACTGTTGCAGATGGTTTTATGAAGACCCAAGGAAAAAAATCAACCAAAACAAACAAACAAAAACCCCCAACCGTAGATGAGAGAGCTGCCAACTGTTATGTAAATGTAGAGAAATCCTTAGAAATCTGCACTAAGATGTCTACATTTTTAATATGCCATTAAGCGCTTAGCCTTGGGGGGGGAGGCCCACATAAAGCTTTTTCTCTATCTTCAGAGTTAGTAGTTCAGCAACTGTTTCTCAGCTGGTCCATTTAAGCCTGAGTGCATGAAGTGAAAAGAACTCTTTCTTGGTTTGTGTGTGGTTCATTGAACAAGGTGGCTGCTTAAAAGCAGGAGTGTTTAGTATTGTGTGTCACGTCACCCTTTGCTTTTACCCCAACTGACCTTTCAGCTCTGCAGAAGGGAACACATACAGCAATTAATCAGCCCATGCTTATTACTTCAGGTCACTTGCATGGCTTAGACAAAAGGAGGGAGAGGAATATAAATGTAAATATTTTCAACCATTTGCTTTTAAGGGTAGGATGGAGCATAACAACCTGGACTGCCTGCTGTGTTACAATGAGTTTCGGTGGTGTGTTGCCTTTTGGTGGTGTTGAATTAAATGCAGTGGGCTGGTTGGCCACCTCTTAGCAGGGAGAGCCAGAACTGCCTCTGGCTGCTGCAGCTGTAGGAGAAGGGCCTGTCCTATCTTCATGGTAGGATTAAGGGCATCCTCAGGCAGGGGGTGGGATGGAGTATCTTGGGCACCGTCTTTGTATCCAGAATGTTTTGTGGTAGGAATTGTTACTAGTTAACGATTCATGGAACTCAATGAGCTTCAGATCTTATCAAGCATGCAAATTATCTGTTAAAAACAACACAGGATATTTTTGAAAGTAGTTTTATGAATAAATATGAAAAATGTACATGTTATACTATAGTAAATTATTTGTCCAGGATTTAATGTGCTTAGAAAACTTAAGCTATCATAAGACTTGTTTGAAAAGTTTTTCTGGGGAAAAATGGTAACTGGTCCTATGGTAGCACTTACACTAGTGAATTTGGGATGTATTTAAGACTTTCTGCATGATATTATCGAAATTGAAGAGGCATTTTTTTTCCATTCAACTACTATAGTTCCTTCTGATTTGTAACTAGCTCAGAGGAAGATATAGTTGTTACCTGTTCTGTCTGTCCCTGTGACCTTACTTTCCTGTTTTGTCAGACAGACCTAGAATGAGAGTCTGTTCTGTAGCAGTTACAGATTCCCCAGTCAGTTCAGATCCAGCTCTGATGAAGAGTCTGAATGTGCTTGAGTTCATGCATAATGGTCTCTTGGCTTCAGGAAGGGCCACAGACCTAAGTTTATGTCTAGGAGGAAGGGCTTGCAGGGTTGGAGCGCTGATTGCTGCTACTATGCAGAGAAGCTTTTAACATACACAAATATATAGGCTATTTAGCTTCCTACTGAATATGTTGTATAGCCTGACTCACAGTAGCACTGTGTGATGTGTGGACTACTTGGAGTACGGTGTCCTTCTCCCAGGTTGCCTACAGTCTCTTAATGATTACAATATCTAATCCCAGATTAGATGTTGAGGAAGAACAGTTTCCAAAGCCAGCCATAGTGTTCATTAGCTCCTGACTAGATGACTCACTAGCATGTCTTTAAGAGATTTCCTTGGAACATCCATAGAAGATTACTGTTCTAGCACAGATCTGAGAGCATCACAGAAAAATTCATGTCATCTAAATATAACATTAATTCTTCCAAGGGGAAGATCATGTAAACCCTGGAATGTTTTTTATTTTTACAATATTACTTCTCAAATAATCATATTCACTGGCACATGTAACGCAGCATACTGCCAGAATTTCTTCCAAACAGGGAATTGACAAGTGGTCTGCCCTCTTCACTAGAACTTCTGTTCTTTTGAGGTGGTATGATATTGTTTTGCTCTTAAAAATATATTACTTTATTCCAGTATACACTAAGCACAACTATGGGGAGAAGAATGAAGTGATGCACATCCTGCAAATGGAAACAAATTGCCTAAGTTTAGCAAAGTCTAATTGCATAGGTCTAGTCCTCTACCAAAATTAAAATAATCTTACTAATTTCTGTTAAGCCAGGAAAAAAAGCTGGACTGCCTTAATTTGTATTATTATTATTTCACATTATTTATTAACAGAAATAGGGAAGACTTTATTCAGAAAAAAGGTCTCAAGATTAACTCCCAACTCAGGATCAAATCTCACTGGTTTGTGAGACTGCTAGTGTCATCAAAATAAATTCAAATGTAGACAAAATTTTTACATAGGGTACAAATAAACTATTTTCTCCCTACAATCTCAAATTACTTAAATTAATATTACGTATTTATAGTTGCTACCTAATCTAGATGTAGCAATAGCAGGAGGTTCAACTGGTATAGCTAAATTTAGACTGCTCGTAATTTGCAGGAGGTTAGGAGGAGATGACAGCTGGGACTACCTAGTGCTAATTATGCAGGTATGAGTATCAGTTCACTGTGACATTAATTACTGTTAATTACATATAGTTTGAAAATACATGGGCTTGGGGTTGTTTTTTGTTAATGACTTTTGGAACCTCAAAAATGGGGGTTAATTCAGCTCTTTCTCTCTGGCTTAGCATGGTGGCACTGATGGGGCCCTATCTGGAATCAGGTGCTGTTCAAGGTGGTGTAGAAGTGTCAAGACAAGATCTCCATGTCCGAAGATCTGACAGTTTTTAAAGCTGTGCAGATGTTCACCAATTGGCAAAGGATTGTGTTTCTCTTGATAAATAATTTAAAAAGTAGTCTGCTGGAGGGCTGTGGTGGTTAGGATATTTCATACGCTTTACAGGCAGCATAATCCCAGTCCAAAATAGTCTGTATTGTATGAGAGCACTGAGAAGAATTCTAATTTAGCAAGGAAGGCCTCTACTTCGTCTTACTGTGCGGACTACAACCAGTTCCTCAGTCACCTGTTTCCTGAGACCTCACTGAAGATCACAAGCCTGTTTTTAATGTTAACAATTCATATTCAGCTTTACAGTGATGTTAGACCAAGAAGTCAGAAGACCTTGCATATTTGTTGCTTTTTTTTTTTCCCCATAATCTATTTTTTCTGCTTTCTAGGCCCTGAAATAAAACTGTTCCTGATACCTTCCTAACCTTCTCCAAACCAAAGCTATTTAAAAGGAATGATACCAGTTTTCCCACTCATCTGTCATGATTCGGGCTTGCGAAGCTGAGTATGGACAGCAGAGTAAACACCCAGCATGTAAGGGAATCCACCCCTGGGCTTGTTAGGCCATGCATAGCGTGGGGCTTGTCAGCTGAAGGGCCCTGAGAAGCATTTCAGGCCTAAATTTACTGGATGGAAAGAGAAAAAGTAGGGTGAACTGGTAAAGAGGAAGGTTGTGCTCTTGTCGTGGTTTAATATAAAGGAATGGCTCACTCATGGGTGTCTCTTAACCACTTTTCGGGAAGGGCAATGCAGCTGGGTGCTAGAAACCAGGACATGAGTTCAGTACATTCCAGAACAATTCCTGATGCAGGTGATCAATGAACTGACTAGGGGACATGCTCTGTTGGACTTGCTACTCACAGACAAGAACTGGTGGATGATGCAAAGGTTGAGGGCACCTATAAACTGCTGTCTTGCAAACCTTGGTTTTGCAGAGTGTTTGTCTCTACTTGCATCACCTTCTGGCATTGATGTTCTATTAAAAGCAAGAGGAATGCTTGTTGGAAGTAAAAAGTGCTGACGAGTTTGGTTTGGTGTTTGGTTTTTTAATTGCAAAGCTGGCACAGCAGTAGGTAAGCACTAATGAAAGTAAGTTAGCTGGCACTCCAGTTTTTGGAACTAACGATTTAAAGTGTCTTGGATAGAAACAGAGTGCATCTTGTTATTGTGTCCTCTATTGTATAGTTGTGATATGAATCCTAATTGTTCAGAGCATGGACAATGATGTTCTGGAGTTGCCTGGCTGTACTGATTAAGGGGCTGTGGAGCAAGGTGCTCTCTCTTGCACAGCAGCACCCTGTGTAACTGTTTCAAAGTGATTGGCTTTGAAACATCCATTATGTGAATGAAGAGAAACCAGTAAGGTGGATGTGCATTGTTATTTTAGTCACATTCCATAGAGCTTGTGTAGCCTGGAACTTCATTAGTGGTAAGCTACTGAGTGCCCAGACCTGTGGAAAATACTATACTCTCATAGGTGAAATGGATGAGACATGAGTTTACCAAGAAGGGATGTGCTGAGATAAAGTGGCAACATATGATGTCTGCTCTGTAAGAAGTAATTTTTTACTCACAGCACAAGTGTCCAAGTCTGGTTCAATAGTGCAACGGGTATGGATAGAGAAATAGGAGTTTGACTAAAACATAGGCAGGTACAGGATATGAGCAAATACAACCTGATGGTCATCTGTATCGACAGGAAGGCAAGGACTGTGTACATAGATTTGTGGAGCATGGTTGTGAGGAACTAATGCTCTGCTCTCAAATGAAACTCAGCATAAGCAAATTATTCTAGCCTTGGTTCGCTATGGAAGACTGGCAGAATTATGGAAAGCACTAATACCCTGGTCTGTAGCTGTTTGCAGTTGGTGAGACTCCATTAATTATAAAAGCCTTGTTTGAGATTCTAGTGGGAGTCTGCTAGTGTGTAATCTCAGCGAGTTTGTCATTTTGAGTCTGTATTACAGTCCTTTGTGATGAAAAATACTTTTATGAAGGATTGAAGCAGATTTGATGAGTCTGTCTCCCTGTGGAATGGCAATCAAAAGGGCAAGGCTCAAAGAATGGCCTTATAGGTAAGGCCGTTTGCATCCTTAAAAATAATTTCCACCAGTGCAATACAGGGAGCTGGGGAAGCAGTTAGTACCTGGCCTGATGCCAGCAGTAACTGATCTATGTGGCTCCAAATGTTGTGTAACCAAACCTGGTGTCTGTCTCTCATATAAGCAAAAACTTTATAGTATTTAGTCAAGCCAGCAAATTGTGTGGGGATACTGAAGGTAATTTGTGAGAACCGTTGCATTGTTGGTATGGTATGGAGCCAGTTCTGTTCAGTGGTTGCACACAAGAAAACTTAATGGCTCTGGCAACCAGCCTCTCAACTGCTGTCTCCCTGAGCAAAGGGAAGAGCTGGACAGAGCTTGAGTGACTTGCCTGAAGGTGAAACAGTCTTAAGCACTTTTCCATCCCCATCTCTCCTATTAAAGGTAAAGAGGGGAAGCCTCATCACCCTGTCTGAAGTTACTGGACCTGTTACCAGTGGCTACCAGGCATTAGCACAGCCTGCCTAGGCTTTCAGAAATATGACTCAAACATGGTGAAGGATACATTGCTGTGTGGAGTCAGATACTATGATTTCAGCATTATGTTGCTCATCCCTTTTCTTTTTTTTTTGTTCTTTTTTTTGTAATGTATGTATTTTGATATGATGCTTCTTTTTTCTGTGCTGAAGTGGAATATTTAATATACACTACAAGCAATAGATTGGATTTTGAAGTATTGCGGTGATGTAGTTAAGTCACTTGCAACAAACACTCTTATTTGACAGTCCATTTTTTCTCTATTTTGGTTGACCAAACAAAAGAATCACCACCAAGAACATGTTCTATGAAAAGTTCTAGAGATATACATGGTATACTATTGTTTAGTCTAGCAATCCTTGTAAAACATTTAATCTTTCAAGGCAGGGACCCAGCTACTACATAAATATGGTTAACATGTTCTCACTGTTTCTGGGGGCAAATTCAAATACCCTTCATGAAATTAAATGTTTAGTTCTGCTATCAGAGAGTGGTATTTGTTTCATTTTTGTTGGTACCAGTCTGTCATGGTTAGGCTGCTGCAATGAATTTTGTGGCTTAGAGGTCTAAATTCTTTGTTTTCTCCATCCACAATAAAGAGGAAACCACTGTGAATTAAAGAGCTGTAATCCATGAAGCATTTCAGTGATGTTGTTGTAAAATCAAGATGTTTTGCATAATAAAATAACCCCAAGTGAGAATTTTATCCTTCTCATGCTTGATTTGAATTTTACAAGGCAGATGGCAAATAATTAAGGTTGCATAACATTTCCCATTAAAAGAGCCTTGTTTCAGTCTCTTTATAACTTTACTACATTTAAATGATTTGGCCTCTGTTTCTCTTTTGCCAGGTTCTCTCCCTCATTTTTTTATTTTGTTCATCTTCAGCAAATGGACCAATTGCTGAAGAATGAGGCATGGGAAAGTAATGGGGACTTTTGCTTCTTGAAAAAATCTTAGTATCAGTCTTGTAGGGATGGCTTAAGGCCACCATGCTTTAAAGGAAAGATTTGAAACTGGAACAGTATGAATTTGGTTTTAGAGCTATGCCTCCCCTGTCCCTGTGAAAAGCCATCCAAATTAGCCACATAAAAAGTCACAGTTCGCTCATAGGGCTGATAGGGATGCATTCAGCATTTGAGTGCTACATTTCTGTCCAGTTTTTTTGGCTGAACTGAGGCAGCAGCCTTCCCTCTCACATGCTTTGGACTCATCGGTGTTCGCATGATTCACTGTCCCCACAGAATAAGTGAGCACACTCTTCCCCAGAGCTCCTGGGACTGAGTGGGATTTTCTTTCCCAGGCTGCTTTGGCACCAGGCACACCAACTACAAGCATAGAGACTTGCTCTCCTCCTGTGCTGCCCAGGTACCTGCTGCTGGGTGTGCAGGAAAAGTGATCTGATGCCACTGGAGAGAGGTGGTGGGGAGGAGGTGTTTGGGTTGGAACAACGCTAGCCAGAAAACTACAAGGGTAAAAAGTAGAGAGGCAGGAGAAGAGAGTTGCAGGGTGGCAGGTTCAGGAACAAGAGAGGGAGGTTGAGACGGTGCCTGAAGAGGTACAGAGGGGGATGTAAGATCAGGAAAGGAGCAAAGGATGAGGTTCGATAGGCTAAAGGGGAGCAGGAGTGCAGCTGGTGGAAAGGAATGGGAAATACTGGCAAAACATGTTCTCCCCATCTAGTGGCAGAGTGGCTAAGTCTGCCAAATCAGTTTCTGTTATCCCAGAGAATACAGCATCGAGATTTCCTGAACTGATTTGATAATTGGGGGGGGGGGGGGGGGGGGGGCGGTGGTGGTGTGTAAAGTTACCTATTTTTTATGCTCATACGTTTTTAATTTTAGGTGACTGATATATGTCAGTACGTAATGCAAGCTTCTTGTTAACTTTAAGCACTGAAAAGTTAGGAAATCTCAAAGTGAAACTTGCCCATACAGCTTGGTTTAATACCAAGCATGTACATACTATCAAATAGTACCTATGCATGTACATACTATTAAATAATTAAGGATGTGATTGTGCTCTTGCAAGTTAACAGCCCCTCTCATCAGTAAGGCTAAGCAACTGTGAATAAAGTCAGGCTTTGATCTATCTCAGCAGTACTGCATATCTAAAGTGGTGAAGATAGAGCTTAATGGAAATTTCATTGCAACTTTTTTTTAGGTCAGTGTCTAAAAATCTTCTGGGATTTCAAACAGTTTGTAGTTCAGTTACTAGAAATATTAGTACAAATACAAAGATTTGTGCAAGTCTTAGTGTCAAGACTGAGAGGCACTTGTTGCAAAATACTGAACACTTGAGGGTTTTGGTTTAAAATAACTTCTGGGTTTGTTTTTTATTCCTGAATACTTAAAACTTCATATTAAATAGATTTCTTTTGATTACACCATGATGCAGTGCTTTACATTACATATTCTGTCATGTCATCCTTATAAAACAATAAAAAACTAGATCTGAAGAACAAAGCAAAAAGTTTAACATTTATCATATTCTTTGTTCTGTCTGTTAGACACAATCCGACAAACATCATGGTGGATTTTCCCTGGGTAACTAAGGCACCAAATACAATGACGATAATACTTTTTTTTTAACACTGTCTTTGATTTGGTGGATAGACAGACTACCTATGTATATCGGACTAAAAGCAATGGGATGAGGTAAGGTAAGATTTTTGTTGCTCCTGTTGTGAAAGTAGACTAAAAAAGGTTGGTTTTGATTTATTTCTGTAGCAACCCATTCTTATATGTTATTTCTCTAGAAGACTTAATTTTCAGTGGTTGTTAAAACCTGAGTATGGCTGGATCGTCTCAGACTGGTTTTGAAATCATGGAATGTGCTTAAAATAAAAGCTAGTCAGAGACAAAACATTTCCCTGAAGACTGGAGGGGAGGAAAAAAAGTGAAATTTATATGTCCAAAGGCTAAGAGCTGTAAATTATGGTAGTCAGGCAATGCAATCACTGAGATAGCTACCAAGCAATGACACCAATGCTTAAGGAACTAAAAGAAAACCTGCATGGACGTGGAATGATTTATGCTTTTATGATGTATAAAGAGCTGCCATAGTACTGGACTTAGGGCAAATGTGCTGCCAATAGAGTAGCCTGAGGCTGTGTCTAAGAGAAGTCAACTGCCTGTGGCGATTCTATAGAGAAACAAGTTTTGCTTTTTTAAAAAGCTTATGCACATCACGGGGGGGGGGGGGGGGGGGGTTGGGGGGTGGGAGTCGGCGGGGGGAGGGACACACAGCAGCATATAAAGATAAGCTCCACTTTTTAGTGGTGTGACACTCAGCCTAAGATCCCAGAAAGAGCCTGGGGAAAAACATACTTTGGTTTTGCTAGCGTACCTGAAGTGATTAATTATTCTTATAACGCAAAGGCCAAAGTTCTCTAGTAACCATTTGATGTGTTCATATTAAAGAGACTTCAAAAGTAAATGTTAGTGTTATTTAAAGACTATATGTGAGTACCTTCCTGTTCAAATATATAACTTGGACTTTCTAAACACATATTCATTTATATAGTTTTCCCAAAGACATGGAGCTTAGAAATAATTAAGGTTGTTTGTGCAGCCTCAGTTCTGCATATGCCGTGTTGTAATTAGCTATTAGTCTCCTGCCCTTATGCCAAGCAATACCTTACTCCTCAGGAAGTCCTGTTTCCTGGCAGCTGGATATCAGTAAAGAACTGATCCCTGAATTGAAAATAGAATTTTCCAGTTTCCTATGATGTTCACTTTGAAAGAGAAGTTTTCCAGTAAATGGTGTCTTGAGAATTTAGTTGAGCTCTTGACTGGTAGTAACTGTATTTGTCTTGTGCCTCTTTAAATATGACAGCATAGTCCGGGCACAATTTTTATTTTTGACAGTGATTAAAGTGGTTAAGGATAAGTCATGCAACAGAAATATATTTTCTGAAGTCAGTGTTTCAGCTTTGTTCCCTGCCCAGCAATGGTAGGAAACATTCCTCTTTGCTTCACTGTTTCTGAATATATGCATTTTGCACCACATTAAATGCTTGTTTTATTTAGCTTACAGTAATAGGATATATCTTTTATATAAAGAATAGGAGAATAATTAGAAAATGGAGTGTTGCACTTGCTCTAGGTAGTTACAGCATCCCTTCTAGTATTTACAGCATCTCTTCTAGTGAAGTAGAGGTAGGCTAGCAGAAAACTAACAGTTTTCCTAAGGTGAATGTTTTCCTAAGTTTTCCTTAGGTGAATGTACTCTTGATTAGAGTAATGGCTTAATGTGTGCATCCAGGAACTTAACTGCTAAATAACAGCATGCAGTCTTTGTAGGTTTAACTGTTTAGGAAATAATTGTCTGCACAGAGTAGGTTATATAAACGCAGCCTGGCTTCTGTGAATCTTCCTGCTGTCTTTAGTTGAGCGATTGTTGTTGCTATAGCGACTGGCAGGCATTATTCCTGTTTTATTTTTCTAAGGCTGGAAGGAGGACTCTGAACATCTCTGCAGCTCACAAATTTTGCAGAGCTTGCCCAAGAAACTGCAGCAGTGAAACAGTTACCTATGTTACTTGTATTGGTCCCACTAAATTGCAGGTGGTCTAGAATTTACCCCTCTCTGGAAGAGAAATCCCAGCAGATGTCCCAGGCATAAATCCAAGTGGCCTGATGTGGTGTTGTGTGAAGATAACTAAGTACCAGGAGCAGTGTAGCTATCTCAGTGGAATGCTTAACTTGGCTTTTCAGCCAAGATGAGCTCCTGTGTTCAAGTCTGGTGTTGACAAGGCTCTCCTACTTTCAGTACATGAGTTAGCTCAGGGTGCTGAGTAAGGAGAAGAAACACACATAGCAATGAACTTCTTCCGTAGTAAACAAGGTCGTGGTACTTCATTATTGAAGAAGCTGTATCTTGCAGAAATCTCTGCGGCTTCTATAGCCAATTATAGTCAATTTTACTCCACGCTCCTTTGCATTGAGCTCTAAATGCCTTAGACTGTGAGGGTTAAACAATGCTACTACTTCTTTTTTTCCCTACATCCTCCCTTCCTGTGTTTTGAACATCCTTATTTTTACTGATTCTTTGGTAAAAGATTTGGTAAGATCTCACTACCCAGAAGGTAAGGGAGCTGGTCAGTGTGTCCTAAAAATAATGCAGTGGGACAGCTGTGTTGTAGGTCTCACTTGCATAGTTGTGTAAGGTGAAAATGCAGAGTAACCTAACTAGAAAGAAGATTTTGAAGGGGAATAGTCCTTATTTTGAACATTCTTCTGCTTACAAAGTTCCTATCACTTCACTTTTGCAGTGTTTTATGCCTCTCTAAAACACTTGCAGACCTTCTTGGGGGGGTGGAAATGCTAGAAGCACCCTAGAATTTAGAGTATGCCTGCGGTTACACACAGAGTGGAGGCAGATCATTAAAGCAGAAAAATAAGCTGCTGAAATTTCTCTTCTGTATAATGTCCAGAAAGCCAGTACCTATCTGAACTTGCTCCCTGTAGAAAAAAAGCAGTTCCAAAGCCTCACCTTGCTTCCATGGTCTAAACCTCACCTGTCAGGAGCAAAGCTCAGCAGTCTGAGATGTCAGTAAAGACAACAAGTGTTTGCTCTTACACAGGGCACCTGTGCCTGCACCTGAATATGGTATGTGTATATAGGGATGTCCCCCTATGGCAACAGGATCACTCTGTTACTGTAGAAATGGATTAATTACTGTAAGACAAAAAACTGTTGTGCCTTGCTTTTGAATGATCAGTATGTTGCCGTGGCAGAAGTACCACTGTTCCAGGCCTGTTCTGTATCTTAAATGTGAAGTCACTGGGATGGTAGCTATGAACCTCAGTGCATGTGGCATTAAGTCCTGTCAGACTAGTGCAGCCTGAACAAATTTGGGAAGAGTTGAAGGCATAGAGGAAAACATGGGTATGCACTGAGCTCGGTAGGGATGCGATGGCTTGTGTATGTCAGTGGGCTGGTAAGAAGAAAGCACTGTGTTGGTCTGGGAGCTTGTGGGAGTCTCCTAGATTATTCTGTAGATATTGTTCATTTTGTTACATATTCATTTTAGTTAAAAATACATATTGCATCAAAAGAATGTTTTGTTTTATTCTACTTTTTACTTTTGGTGGAAGGAAATCATTGCCTTCTCTTATTGCAAAGCTGATAGCAAAGAGATTGCCCTGGTTTTAAAAACGTTTAGATCTCAAGATCAAATTGCTTTAATAGAGAAATGTATAGCAAAGTATCCATTTTTCCCCTTCTTTCCATCCCCATAGTCACTTTACTACGGTTGCTATCTGTGTTTTTGTAGAGCTCAAAGGCTGAAATATGTTTTGATCATTGTGCCCTCTGAACAGGGATATCAAATAATGAATACTCAAGTTGCTTTCCCCAGCTCAAGCAATCTGACCTTGGTATCAGTGTGATATTGAAAGCAGGCTAGTCTGTGCCTAATTCTCCAGATCTCAGTGGCAGGTACAAGCTTCATTGTGACTTGGAAATACTCGCAGGCATTACCTTATAGTTTGGAGCAAGCTCTCTAGTTGAAGTCCAGAAAAGTTTTTCAGCTACAAAAATGTAAGGTGCTCCATTTCATAATCTCTGAGGTGACCTTCCATGTACAACTATTACAATACACTGACACAGGTCCTGGATGTGGGGATCTGTCTGACATCTTAGTAGCAAATGCTACCTGCAGCAGTCAAAAGTCTGAGGAGGAGAGGCAGCGGGTACTTTTGCACCTTGTCTGAAAGTGTTTTGCCCTTGAGCAACAGGGTCACAAATAAATCACTGCAGGTTGCATGTTGCCCAGTCTTGGTGTTTGAAGAGCACGTGGCCTAAGACAGGCTGCACAGCATGAAATGCTGGGTATCTGGAACTGAGGTTGCCCTGCATGCCCTCAGGTGGTGGCATTTCAGCTTTTATTTTGGTGATGTGTAATTAAAAACTTCCTTTCATGTATCTCATCTGTATCTGGCTGGGCTTGCCAGCCTTCTGATCAGCTGCAGAACCACTGCTTCACAGCACAGGCTTTTTTCAGCACATAACAGGGACCTTTTATCCAGTGGTTCTTTTATGTTGCTATCGTTTTATATTGCAGTCAGATGATGCAATATAATTATCCAGAAGAAATAATATGTCAGCTTTTTGGTAAATGCTGTTACGGTTATTGTGTTTCTTTTATCATCTTTAAGAGACGCTTAGTGGCATAAGGGCTCTCCCTACAAAGGCACTCAGTTTAGTGTGTTCTCCTACTTTATTTAATATTTTAGGATGCAATGCTTTTTAAAGCCAACATAGTCAGCCAAAAGTAATCTTTTATAAATACGCATCTCCCAATAGAGCAGTTACACAATTTTAATCTAAAAAAATTTGTCCCTTTCCCTGTAGTTATTTGTGTAATCCAGTTTTACGTCTGTGGATTGTTTCCAAAGAAATCTACTTATGCTTCTGTTTTTAGTGTTTCACAATTTAGTGCTGAATTAGCTGTGACAGTTTTAAATCATGTTTATCTTCCTAGTCTACAATATGATGAAAACAATGGCAACTTCTATACTATTTCATGAGTAGTAAACACTAATGATGATTAGTTTTCATTTCTACTTAGCTCAGCCAGGACACCAGAGATGAAGAACATTAGCAACAGTGCTCTGTATGGCAACTCCGATGGTAGTCTTCTGTGATAAGTTCAAGAGCAAAAAGAACTGGGATGGTCACTGCAGCTTGGTGTCTTTTTAATTTATTTATATTTGCAAACCAGACCCTTGAGTTCCACAGTTTTGGAAGTATGAAAATATGTACTTCAGCTTTAATTTCTAAGAATTGAAAATATTTTAATGTAAAATTATTCATAGGTGTGTTTAAGGCATGAACTTTGCTTTGCTTTACTGTTTCAGTGAGTAGAAATGAAATATAGATGTTCTGTCACTGTTCTGAGTCAAACCTCTAACTTGCAAATGTATTGTGTAAGTACTACTGTTTAGACTTTAAAAGAATAGGCATTTTCCATTTGCTAATGATGGAAATTTCAAAATGCTTATATCTGAAATTGTGAAGACCTGTATTACCTCTACTAAAAACAGCAAACTGGTCTATAGTCTGGAAGTAGTCTTTGCTTCACCTGAGTTCTGTCAACAGTTCCTTTGACCTATTTCCCTTAACAGGAGACACCTAACCAAAATTAGGCACATCTCTTCATTCTTTCAAAACGGAAATGTAGATCTTAGTTTTACTGGACTGCGTTAGATCTAAGCCTTTTAGAAAATTCATACGCGTCACAGTTGTACTGCCTCACTGCTGTAGTAATAGGCAGAACCTTGTAAATATTTTAAAAATAATTTTATCAGCGTTGCTAATTAGAACATTTTGTTACAAAAGGATTTGATTGGAGCTCTAATGGTATAAAGCCCTGAAGGGAAGGGTGGCCCAAGAAAGCTGGTTAATATTCAAGCATCACCTCCTACAAGCTCAGGAGCCTTGCATCCCAACAAAGAGGAAGTCAGGCAAAAATGACAGACAAAAAGGAAGCCTAAGAGAGGGTGGAAGCAAGGACAGGTAGCCTGGGAGGAATACAGAGAAATTGTGTGAGCAGCCAGGGATCAGGTCAGGAAAGCTAAAGCCCTGATAGAATTAAATCTGGCCAGGGACGTCAAGGGCAACAAGAAAAGCTTCTACGGGTAGGTTGGTGATAAGAGGAAAACTAGAGAAAATGTGGGCCCTCTCAAGAAGGAAACAGGAGACCTGGTTACCTGGGACATGGAGAAGGCTGAGGTACTCAATGACTTTTTTGCCTCAGTCTTCACCTGCAAGTGCTCCAGCCACACCACCCAAGTCGCAGAAAGCAAAGGCAGGGACTGGGAGAATGAAGAACCACCTACCGTAGGAGAAGATCAGGTTTGAGACCATCTAAGGAACCTGAAGGTGCACAAGGCCATGGTACCTGATGAGATGCATCTGCGGGTCCTGAGGGAACTGGCAGATGAAGTGGCTAAGCTACTATCCATCATAAAGGGAAAAGGATGCCATCTAAGAGGACCTTGACAGGCTTAAGAGGTGGGCCCATGAGAACCTCATGAACTTCAACAAGGCCAAGTGCAAGGTCCTGCACATGGGTCAGGGCAATCCCAAGCACAAATACAGGCTGGGCGATGAGTGGATTGAGAGCAGTCCTGAGGAGAAGGACTGGGGGGTATTAGTGGATGAAAGACTGAAAATGAGCCAGCAGTGTGTGTTTGCAGCCCAGAAAGCCAGTCTCGTTCTGGGCTGCATCAAGAGAAGCGTGACCAGCAGGTCGAGGGAGGTGATTCTGCCCCTCTACTCAGCTCTCGTGAGACCCCACCTGGAGTGCTGTGTTCAGCTCTGGGGCCCCCAACATAAGACAGACATGGACCTCTTGGAGCAGGTCCAGAGGAGGACCACAGAGATGATTGGGTTCTGGAGCCCCTCCCCTATGAAGACAGGCCGAGAGAGTTGAGGTTGTTTAGCCTGGAGAAGAGAAGGCTCTGGGGAGACCTTATAGCAGCCTTCCAGTACCTAAAGGGGGCCTACAGGAAAGATGGGGAGGGACTCCTTATCAGGGAGTGTAATGACAGGACGATAGGTAATGGTTTTAAACTGAAAGAGCGTAGATTTCGATTAGATGTAAGGAAGAAATTCTTTACTGCGAGGGTGGTGAGGCACTGGAAGAGGTTGCCCAGAGAAGTTGTGGATGTCCCATCCCTGGCAGTGTTCAAGGCCAGGTTGGATGGGGCTTTGAGCAACCTGGTCTAGTGGAAGGTGTCCCTGCCCATGGCAGAGGGGTTGGAACTGGATGATCTTTAAGGTCTGTTCCAATGCAAACCATTCTGTGATTTTGCTAATTGTTTTCTGAAGCATTTAAATTAAGAAGCCTGAGGATGTTGGTTTGGATCTGTTTCTATTTTTCTTCTGAAGTGGTAGCTCTGTTAGGGAAATCTTTCTAGTGTCTCATTATGAACCATCTACACCAGGGCTTTTAAGGTGGCTTGGGGTTTTTTGGGTGGAGTAGAGGGGACTTGACAGTAAGTGTGCAGAGTGTAGACTTTCTATCCTGATGCTTCAGTTCTGTTCCTATCTGCATGCTCTTCCCCAAAGGATTAACGTGAAAGAAAGCCAGTGTGCCATGAGTGTCTTGGTTCCACCCTTCCCTAAAAAGCTCATGTCTTGTGACTAAGCTGCTGCGAAATGCATGTTAATGTCATGCAGGCCTCTCTTAAATTGGAATCCTCTGATTCTCTTCTTGTCCCTCCTGCAACCTATCACTCAGTCTTACAATCCACGCATCCCTGGATGTTTCCCTTGTTTTTGCATCCTGTTGTGCTAAAAAATCTTGATTTCTGAGCTCACCCCCAGCACTGCTGTGGGCCTCCCAGCTGAACTCCACATTGAACCAGTCTCCGAGCCTTCCCAGAGACACCAGGAAGCTCTTTGTCCATAGTGACTGAGAGTAGGGGTTTCTTACTGTGCTGTTTTGCTCCTGTCCTCAGCAACTGCTCAGGGAGCATCTGCTGGCTACTAGGACAGCACATCTGCTGCATAGGAAGGGGTCTGCAGCAAAATTTTCAAAGGATGAAGTTTACTTCAGAATGGTCTGTTGGATAGGAGCTGATTGCTGGCAGGCTACTTGCTCTTTGGAGGCCAGCAGCAACTCACAAGCCACCACTTATTACTTCCTGAGGGAAGGGAAGTTTTAAGTTGTTGCTGCAGAGGAGAAAAGGAGGAGGTGTTCTATATGAATAAAATGCTGATGCTTAGGTCCTGTGTTCCTGCATCGTTCAAGTGTCAGAGTAAACATCTCGGACACAGCTGTTCTGAGCAGTACATCCAAATGAATTTCAGTTATGAGAAAAGGAAATTATTTGGTTTTGTGTTCAAGCTTTTGTGTTTGGATCTCTCTGCTTGATCCATTTCCATGCTTCTCAGCAGGGTCGTATTGAAGCATGTGTTAGTTGAAAGTAAGAATTTTCTTGCTATCTTGTTTTGAAGGACTTTAGTTTGGTAACTCGTATGTATGTGTGCATGAGAGCTTACAAAAGCAAAGATAGCACTGGTAACTGTGTAATTTTGGTACACTTAAAGCACTGGTTTATCATAATATCATGAAAAAGCACATCAGGTCCTGAACAAGATTAGGGCTCCAAAGTGTGCTCACACAGTGAATAAATGAAAGCAAGGAGTAGCCTTGACTCAGTGTTCAGCTCAGACACAGCTAGTAGAAGCAGCAGCGTAAGGAAGTTGGTCTATCCAAGGTCAGTCCAACTTCAAGTACGGTGCAACCATACCAGAAAATGTCTCCAACTGTGCTGAACAGATTGCCAAGCTGCTTCTCCCCAAGCTCTTCTTGAGGGGTAGTTTCAGAGTTGTTATTGACAAGTGGATTTTGTGAGAATTATAGTCTTTAAGGGGAGGGGGTGGGGATGATGTATTTTTTAAGACTTATTGCCTCCCACTTTTCTGATGAGGGGAGCAGATCATAACTTTGCCCTGACTTACTCTGAAGATTTTAATGTTAAACATCCAGCTGCTTGGTTTTTACCTTTTTATCTATCAGCTGAGCTGCACACATCTTGGTAATTTTTGGCCAGCCATAGGACTTTCAGACCTATTCATGTGCAAGTATGGAATGAATGCAGTACTTAACTCTAGAGCAATAAATGGCACTAAAATATTACTTAGTATATTGTTTGACTAAGTATATATATGGACACTTGATAATACAAAGAGTAAGAACTGCTAAAGACTTGCAAGATATATTTTACAGTAAATACGGAGTAGCTTTTACATGTGTACATATTACCGAAGTCTTACTCGTAAGCTGTGGATGTAAGAAGAGGCAAAAGTCACAAACAGTGGGAAGGCTTTTATTCATGTTGAACTTTGTTTTCCCTGTACCCAGCCCCTGGATTGTGGCTTACATGAAATTGTTAGTAGGATAAACACTCCAGTTTAGCCATTAGAGAGACTCTTGAGTCTTAAAGTTAAGTGCAGTTGCTTTAGAATTGAACAGGCAGTTGCTGAATGCTCAGATTCTTTTTCCAAGTCAGGTATTCAGGATTTTGGTCTTAATGGGGTTCTGCATTTAAGCTAATAAACTGTCAGCTTTGACCTGTATCTGCACTTTCAATACACTCCACCCAGCACAGCAATAACTCTGATTTGATTGATGTGCTAGCCAGCTGCCGTTCCCAGTAGCTAGATAAAACTGCCTAGGATAGCCCCACTTCTTCATTCTTGCTTATGCAGTCCTAGAAGGCTCTGTTCTCTGCTGAATTCTGACTAGTTCAAACTATGCATTTTTACATTGTGCATGTTGGACATAAAATGCTATATAAATAAGCATGTGAACTAAAGAGTGTTTTTTTGTTTGGGTTTTGGGTTTGTGTTTTTTTTGAGCAGTGTTCATAAGGAAGTAATTGGAGGTAGCAGAATTGGAGTAAATGAGTAAAGAATGTAGCAGTTCTCAGTTAACACTCTTCTAAATTTCCCAGTTTAATGCTGGATTTCCTCTGCTACGTATTGGCAACAGTTTTTCACTGAGGTACTAGTTTGTTCCAGTTGTCACTTTTGATGCCTTCTCTATCTCCCAACACATACCCCCAGTACTCTTTGACAGTTAAGTAGCTGTTCAGTCAAACGGGAGGATTAGGTGAAAAGTGGCAGGGACAGAGTAGCTAGATTTTTTTTTTTTTTTTTTTTTTTCCCTTTAGTCCCTCCTCCTCCGTTCCAGCTGCTACTCTTTTTCTCCTGGCTGTTTTTCAATACTTCTGTCTCTCACTTTTGTGGAATTAGAGCAAGAAACTGGAAGGTGGTAACTCCTCTCTGCTGCTTAGTGCACCTATTGCCCAGAGGCATACCTGAACTGTCAGGCACACATAGCTGTCTGCATGCCTGGGGCTTACCTGTGTTTGCGCTCTCATCCACAGCTGTGCAGCCCTTGTACAGTTCCCCTTTTCAGACCCTTTTTTTGCTAGGGTGCAGTTCTATGGGGCTGCTGTGCATGTCCTGACCTTGATACGGGTCCAAGCACCATCTTTTGCTTGTGGTCCCCAAATGTTCCTTCCCCCTGCATTGCATCTGTTGAAGATTCCACTTCTGGAAACAGTACAGCTGCCTCTGCTCTGTGGCTGATGTCCTTCCTCAACTGAACAGAGCTTTAACGTCTTCTTTTCAGGTTTCCAGCCTTGCTGTGGGGGCTCTGGTTTGCCACTCACCTCACTGGGGATAGCTGGTTCATGTTGTGCAAATATGCACTTGATTTGCCACGGTCTGAAAAGCAGATGCTTGTAATCCGCACAGCTCTTGTGTTTGTTTGGTTTTTTTTAAAGCCTGTCAAAATGCTGGTGTGACACTTCCCAGCTCAGTATTTTCTTGGTATTCTGTAGCTTTTCCAGGGTCTGGGCAAATTCTCCTCCTGCTTTGTAGGGCACCCTCTCAGGGGCTCTGCTTCTCAGTCAGCCTTTTCCCATTGGATGTGCTGTCTTGCTTAGTCTCTCAGGCCAGTCATCTTTGACCAGAGCTTACTTGGCAGGTAAAGAAGCACTAAAAGCTTATAGTTTCCTCCTTTTTCAAGGTTTCCTCTGAGACTTTTCTTCAGCTTTGCATCTTTTAAGATAGGATTTCTCTTTGCACTTGTTTTGCTTCCCACTGCTAGTAATTCCTATTTCTGCTCACACAGACCTTCTTTGGAGAAGCTGGATAGCTGATTTCTTTACACCAAGAGGAACACTGTAGAAAAAATGCCTTTAATAACCTTACAGTGTATCTGACAGAAACTGGTCATGGAACAGCTTTTTTAAAGTACTTCTTGCTGTTATAAAATTCGGGGGGTTTCCCTTTTAGAAAGTAGGCTTTGGTACCAATACTCTGGACAGGAAATCTTAGCTGCTGTGGGAAGTGACTGAGTGTAATTATAATGGCTGTGTGAGAAATGGGGTAAAACTGACATCCTATATGAAATAGCTTATCAGTCCTTCTAGAGCTTGTACTCATCCTGATAATAGAAGCATTGATTAAACCTGACTGAATGTGAACACATAAACATGATCAGAACTGATCATGGATTTGTGAATAGAATTAATTTCCATCACAAAAATTCTTTTTTAGGAATAACCTGCCAGTTTCACACTTGCCTTGGTTCACAGTAAAACAAAAAGCTGAACCTACAGAGGTCTTCCCTAGCACTGGTCAGCCTTACACATCCCTTTCAGCTTTGCCTCTGGAATGTTTAAATACTGAATTCTGTGCTGCAACTGTTTTTACTTCAGAGCTCCGTGTTTACAAATGCGTATGTATTTAGTAGCAGTACATTTCTCTCTTCCCCTGCCCCCCGCTACCACCCCCACTTCCAGATAGAGAAACTGAGGTCTGGTTTTCCATTTCATAGTATGCCATATAGTAGTGGCAGAGCTGAGGGAGAGAAGCTAAGTATTTTTTGATTCCCACTCAGGGTCTTATGAAAGGAGTGAGGAAAAACTCATTGAAAATTGAGGGGAGAAAGTATTTGACTTCTTTAAGGAATCTGTATTTCTGGCAGTTGAAGCAGACTATTTCACAAGTTTGAAGCAGCTTTGTCAAAGCTCATCTCATGTCAAATTGGAGTTTCACTAACCTGTAGTCAGCTGCTGCAGCTTTTTACATCAGTGACTTTGAATGACATATTAGATAATGTTGAGCATAAAGTTGTAGTTATATAGTAATAGGGATATTGCTTTAGTCAATAGAAGTAGTAAGTTCAGACCAATCCTTACACCAGGCTAATGCTCCGTCACCATCAGTTGCTACCCAGTCACTGAGCACTTAAGAATAGCTGAAGTAAGATGGATAATCCAGCTCAATTTAAAAATTACTTTTAACTTTAAAATGTATACTTTTACCTTTAAAAAATGGGGGAGCCTTCCAACCACAATAACGTAGTTGCATTGATGTGTTAGAAAGAAAACAGGGTTTTGATTCTGCCAGTGCTTCAGTCAGTGGATGATTTCTATGCAGTCTCTGAAATCCACACACTGGATAGGTAGGAAAAGTAGCATATTTTTAAGCCCTTGTAGGTCCCACTTAGACAAAGCTTTTCATCAGACTTTTTTATCTGAAAGTGTTATCCAAGAGGATGGATGTTAGATAGCATCTCACCTGGGGAGGAAGGCCAAAGAGCAAGTTAATAACTGACCAGAGCATCCTGGTTTGGAGAGTTCATTTGTGGATGGCTGTTGGAAGACCGTTCACTGAAACAGGTCCTTGCAAAGTGAAGGTGGGGTGGTGCAGCTCTTTACAGCTTTTCCCATCAGTGTAAGGTTGAGGTGGAGTCTTTACCCATATAAGCTCTCCTTCAACTGGGATGGGTGGGCCATGTGGTTCTTATGTGGCTCTGGGCAAATCACTTAGTGTTTCAGTTCAACATCAAAAATACTAGAACAGAAAAAAAAAAAAATCAAAAGAACTACATATCAGAAAATTCCTGATGGGGTGGCATAAAAGACAAAGCCAGGCTTCTCTTTGTGGCACATGGTGACAAGACAGGAGATGATGGGCACAAAACTGAAATACAGAAAATACCATTCAGACGTAAGAAAAACTTGTCTACTGTGAAGTGGTCAAAGACTGGCACAGGTTGCTCAGAGCAGTTGTGGAGTCTCCATCCTTAGAGATATTCAAAACCCAACTGGGCATGGCCTGCTCAAGGCAACCCCACTTTATGCCGAGGGGATGGACTGGATGATCTCTGGAGATCCCCTTCCAGCCTCAGCAACTTGGATTCTGTGATTGTCTTCCCCAGTATATCTACGCTATTGCCCAGGCTGTCTTCAGCCTTTTAAGTTTCCAGAATGCTTCACAGAAAAATATCCTCTTATTTCTAACGCTTCTTTATGCAACTTCTATTGCCTCCATGTAAACATAGTGGTTCAAGATAAGCAGCAGAACTAGTATTAGGTAGTTGAATGATGTCTCTCCTGGCATGTCTTAGGTTGAGTCTTGATGGAACTAGTGTTGTCAATATTTAAGTTTGTATTTTAGATGTTTAGCTGTCTGATTAATGTTTGTATCTTAGAGCAAGAGGTATTTTATGTGGGAGCACACCTACACTAGTTACTAAATACTTGTGCCAATTCTTATTTGATATCCAGCATCATTAAAATTCATGATTGTGCCATCTGTTCTTCATCATTTGTCATACGAGTGGTCATAGGAATGTGTACTCAGATTGTGTCACAAAATATTCCAAGGAAATGTCAGACAAGAAGAAATATGGACAAAATACTACTCTGTGTACCTAGGCTCTGTTACAACCGTATTATCTGTATGGCACTTAAACCATTATTCTGAAGTTAATGGAGTATTGCATAATCCTGTGGTGCAATGCTTGAGGAAAATAATGCATGTGCACTGCATGAGATATGCAAAGAAACTTGTGCTGAAGCTATTAGAACATCAGTGCTCTTGCTAATACTCAGAAATGATATTAGTTTACTATTTTATAACAGTTTCCTCTTCTATGTGATGCCGTAGGCCAGGCTGATTGGAATCATGATGTAGGTTCCCCCTGCATTACAGTGGGACTTTTTCTGAGAATGGTCTAAATGGCTGATTCAGGCAGGAGGAAAGTCTGGGGTTTTTTTCTCTCCCCACACCCCAAAGTTAAGGTCATAGTAAGATATAAAGAATTTAAATGCACTTACTCTGGTGAATAAAACACTTTTTTTCAGGCTTGGTACCACCCATTTGGAACACTGAGAGGAAAAAGTATGGGTTTTGATAATCCTACAAAGCCTGGAGATGCAAGTGTTCAGTGTTGCTCAGATTATCTTGCCAAAAATCAGTCCATCTACCTAAAGGATTAGGTCAAACTAATCCTTTGCATGAGGCCTTTAAAATGGCAAAATACTAAAATCTTTTGTTGGGCTGCCTTTAAGGTATGACAATTCTTACTGTGATTTGGAATTGATATTTTAATAGTAGATATTGAACAGTAGTTATTTCTATTGATAACAAGAGACTTAACACAGTTGTCAGGGTGGGGAGTATCTTTTTTTGACAATTATTTAAAATTTCACGCTTTTTTTTTGTGTGAGATGATGTGATTTTTTGAACACTGCTCTCAGCAAAACATTGCTCTTGAACACTAAACACTTTTTCTATTTCCCTCACCTGCAAAAAAGGTACATTAAGTGTCATATACATTCCTCCTGATAACCTTTTTATCCTTTATATTCATCCTGGAACATGCCAGTGGAAGGAATTAAAGGGGAAACAAAGACTTTTGTCAGGCCATGAAGGGAATGAATTCACTGAGGCACTAAGGCCTGAGTGTATTTTGCTAAAACTGACAAGCATAGGAAATTGCTTGGAGCGTTCTGAAAAAACTTTTAAAATTATGTTTTCTAAAGTGGATCTAATACAGTAATGCCTGTTTAGCTTTTAAAGCTGGAATAATCAGTTTTTTCCAACTTTAATTTCTAGTGATATTTTAATTTAAATGAATTTGGGGTTTTTTCCCTCCCCCAAGCTTTATTGATATAACAATCTTTTTATCCTTGCTTGCAAATATTTCCAAGCTGTTTGTGGAAGCATTCTGAGAATTCTTACAGTCTGTCTTCAGACTCTTCCCAGATTGCTGTGTTCTGGACTTAAACGCTCCTATAGTGGAGCTGCTGGGCATGAAAATGAGTAGTAAGCTGAGAAAATGATGGCATCTTATTTCCTGGCTTGGCTTTTAATTATAAATAGATGCTGAGCCAAGGGTATGGTTGTGATTTGAAGTATAATAATGAATCTTTTGGGTTTTCTTTATAAAGGGTTGTTGAAAGGGCATTCAGAGCCCTAGAACTATCTCTTTCTAGAGTGACAGGGCCTGATCAAAAGTCTACTGAAAATAATGGGAATATCTCCTCTATTAGATTTCTTTGAGGCACAAATTGTCCTCTCTTCAGTTCTGCATAGATACGTTAGTAATTTGCAAAGAGTCTATGAAGTTTTATCAGTATCTTGTACGATACCTTTACAAACCTAGGATCTGCAAGTCACCTTTAGCAACAGTTTCCTCACTGCATCCAAACATTGCAAGATGTTTGAATGTTTGCTTCTTCAAAGTCACTCTGCAGTTTCATTCTGTTATTCCCACTAACTTGCTTTTATCAGTGTGATTAATTCAGCTTCCTCCAAGGGAAATTAAATTAAAAAAAAAATAAATAAAGGCTGCTGTTCCTTTGGAAGTAGTGGTTTCCGAAGCATCACTGAGAAGGAAGAGGAAAAATTAGCTGCATGTATAGCATTAGCATAGCATGGGGGAAAAAAAAAATACACCTTATTAAAAACAACACTGTTAAAATGAAATCTTTTCGTGGCTCTTTCTTCAACTTGAATGGGGAACTTGTATTGTGGCTTCAATGTTTTCTGTGTAACCTTGAGGGTTTTTTCTATGCAAAATGGTGTAGAATGGTATTAAAGCAGTATTCCAGAATGGTCTGGTTTTAAAGGGAATTTGGCTATGTTTAAGTTACATTATAATAGAGTGGTTGAGCTGTTGTTTAGTAATATGGTTAATTAATCTCTTTCCTTTTCTTCCTTATTTTAGCAGCTGAAGGTTCTAAAATACAAGACAAGAAAGTCACTTCAGGACAAAGCAACACTGGAACTAAACCAGGTACACCATTCCACATGCTTCATGTCATAAGGCTGTTTGCCTCAGTGGTGTATGAAAAACAGCTGTCATCTTAGGAACTTTTAAAATGTTTGATGGTCTTATACCTGTCTTACTGTTTCAGTCAAAACTGGTATCAGTGACTGATCATATTTAGTTAGGCTGGAATCTCTGATTGTTTGCAAAGAAGAAAAACTGAAAAAAATCTTTATTTTAGTACAGATTAGGAATGTGGGTTGGGAAGTGAGATAAGGCAACAGAAGCCACTATACGTGCATCTGTGCTTGCATGAGAATTATCTGCTGTAGGCAAAGATTCACAGCTTTAAATAAATGTGCTTCTGTTCAGACATTTCTTCACTTACTACAAAGCATGCCATATTCTGTAATATACTCTATGCAGCAGGCAGATGTTTGTTGTTACTTCACCATACCTGATTGGTACGTTGTGTGGATTTAATTCACTGTTCACTTACACAGTTGAAAGTCTATGTACTAAAATGCTTAATGTAGTCCTTGATGCCATGAGTCTGTTCCACTTGTGGGCTTAGACCATGATCCAGAAGAGCACTTAAATATCTAAATTCTGCCTGTATTGCAATTCAGGTACCCAAGCTTAAAATATGCAGTTAATAATGATCTTTTTTAGATGCCTGAGAAAGCATAGGTGCTTGTGTTGCTGAGGACTAGGCACACTGTAAGCACCCCTTTTTCAACTCCTTGAAGGCTTGGCAGCTCAGTGGCTGTTCTGCACTGACAGATTCTTCTCTGTCGCCAAAGTGGGTACCTTTGGCCTATGTCCCCAGAGGGAAGCAATCCCAGTGTTGTCTGTGCTCAGATCACACCCTGCATGTTCTGCCAGGCAGTGCTGGATCCAGCACAAAGCGCAGCATTCATGGCTGCTCTCTCAATCAGAAAGGCAATGGGAAAAAGAGGAGAGAATGGAGGTAACGTTACCCACTTCCACGGCAAAACCAGAACTCTTGGCATTGGACAGTGTTCAATATCCACTTTATCCTGCAGTAGTTTAATCCAGATTTTCATTTCTCAGGAGGGCATCTTAGCAGCTCGTATGTTCCCTTCATCTATGCTGGTGTGTAGAAAGGAAAACAAAATTCCAGTGGCTGGAGAGAGGGAGGGCACAGGCACATGTGCAGGGTTTAGCTCTGCACCCAGCTGGTGAGAGTCCATGAGAGTTCCTGAGAGCTGGTGGCTTGGTTTTTGTTTGTTTGGGGTTTGTTGTTATTGTTTTTTCTTTAGACTGCATATGAAACTTGTGTCAAACTGTTTTGGTTAAAAACCAAACCAGAGAGTTTGCAGTAGGAGTGACAGCTGTCACTATAAACAATGTCATTATTGTCTTGAAGGTGTCTACAGGCTGAACAAATATTAGGAGTCCAAGGCAACTCTGAATGTGTGCATGGCAGTGCAAAGGGAGCTAGACAAAGGAAAGAGAGTTTGAGATCCAAGCAATGCATCTTTTCAAATAATGTTGTGGCTTACATTTCTTTCTCCCCACAGCACCCCTGTGAACTAACATGCAAACTGGCTGTTGTTTTCCACTTGATATCCCTTTTAGTTTCTTTAGGATATGAAATTAGCATCCTAGCAGTCAAGGGTAGAAGGGAAGCAGCCATTTGTGAGAAGAGGTTGAGAGGATTATAGATCGAAATGAAGAGTGGTAGTGGTCTGGCTTTTGAAGTCACACCAAATGTGGCTGATAGTTACCTGAGCCACAGAAACTGGCCATATGTAGTATGTGTGACAATTACTAATTTAGCAAAATTACAACCTAATGTCTACAAATGTCAACTGTGCTTAAGAGTTCAGTGAGGATCAGTTATATAGAAGATTTGAAAAGCTTGCGTTTTCCTTTTGTTAATGTAAATAGGGACCAGAAGCGACTGACGTTTCAGTGCTGAATTCCTGCGAAATACCATTCATGGCTCCTAAGCTCTTTTAAATGAAGTAGTAAATTCTTAAAAATAATTTTGAACTCACAGTAAGTGTTGTAAGTTTATGGAAAAATACTGTTTTCATATGTAGTTTAGAGGCTTAATTTCCAGCAATAGGTACAAAATTAATTTCCTCTTTATAGAACTATGGCTTATTTAATCCCCAAACATCCCTCTCAGACATAATATTAAGCATTTGTATGTTATGTAAGGGTAGTGAAATAGGTTGCTGAGCGTGAGTTCACATGCATTACATCATAACCAGACTGCAACTTCTACAGCAGCGTGTGGGTCTTCCTGGAGTGTTCTCTGTAAGGCTTTGCATATGCCCAGTTATCAATTATTTCTGTATGAACTAAGGAATTCTTGCAGGATTTATCGCAAATGACATGTTTCCATCTCCTTGTGCAGCGACTTAAAACTATTGCCTGATGACAAATACAAGCAAGAGAGAGTACAAAGTACCTTGTGTGTTTGTCCTGGTATTCCCACTGAACAAGAAGAAATGCCAGTCCCCCAGGTGTTTGCCTGATGGGTTGTTAATGAGCAGAGACATGAGAAATAAAATGGGGAACAGGCCCAGTGAACTTTCTTGTTTTGCCACAATTTGAAGCTATTGAAGCTTTGTACTGGGGGTGTCAGCAGATCAGATGGATTCAGAATACAATTGTTGGAGGTTGGACTTCTAGCCAAACTATGAAGGACCATTTTCAAGGCTTAGAAAAGACATTTTAATTAACAGTGTAAGATCTGCACCAGTAACGTATGCTCCAGCTTCTAGCAGAGCAAAGGTAATATTGGTCTGCTACAAAGGTGTTATGCCCCTCTTTGTGCCAATATTGATTTAGCTCTTTGTGATCCCAAATGCATGCAAACCAGCTTGTTACTGAAGACACACTCTGCATAGCCTGCAACTTAATGTGAATTCTTTAGGATTGTTCTAGCATCCTGGGGTCTTGGGAGGAGGTGCTGTGTGTGTGCATGAACACTATCAGGTGTGTGATAAAAAAAATAATTGGATATCTTCAAACAGAATGGCAGAGGGCAGCTTTAAAAATTTATTTTATTCCTTCCATTGCTTATAATTAGGAATTCTTAAGGGAGACCTTTTCAGTTTGCCTGTCCATGTAACACTCCTGCCTCTTTGAAGAACTGCTGCTTCTCCCAGATAGGGAAATATCCTCTCAAGAAAGGAAAAAAAAAAAAGCCTGGAAGGAGAATAGTACATTCTGAAAGAAGCAGGATTTTACGTTATTCCCTAGTGTCTCATCATTCTCTGCCAACTCGATGTTACATTGACTTTGCTGAAAGCCCTTGAAGGGAATCCTTGTTTTCCAGGGGAATCATATTGGATGTGCATTATTCCACTAGCACTAATTACTCATGCTACAGAAATTCATGTTTTGTGAATCTTGCGTGCCAGCCACAAGAGAGAAGGAATATTGTTACCCTTTTGACCTGTCTATGCATGCTGAAGAGACTGCATGCAAGTCAGCACACTTCTTAACATCAGCCAAATGTTAATCTATACCTTATATCAGTCAAATCTATGTAATGGCATGGCTAGGCATAGTTTCATAAATGGCAGCACTGTATGCTATTCAACCAGCATTAAAGGTTTGATCTCTAACTGGGTGATGGGTTACTTTTGTCTTTGCTGGTGACTTGTTCACTTGTTGCACCTTTCACTGGGGCTATCATGTTTGAATGTTCCTCTTCCTATCAATTATGCAATGGGTTTTCTCCTTGCAGCTCTTATTTTGCATTGCTATTAATGCCATTACTTGGGGCTGTAGTCTCTGACGCTTGTTGAGATGATAGTTTTTCACTGATGAGAGTTAAGAATAAACTGAAGCTAGTCGTCAGTGAACTTGTTCATCCAAGAAATCCTGTCATCCTGATGCAGAAACTTCTGTTGGAGTATGAAATGCGCATTACTGATTTTTCGTCTAATTCAAATAACTATTCAAAATCTGTCTAGCACATCCTCACTTCAGGGATTTATTTCTGCAAATATCTTTAACATCATTTTTATGACCCATTGTATTGTTTTGCCAGTAACTTTTTTCATAGGTATGCAGTCTATACACAAATAGGCTGACTTTACATGTTTGTACAAATTGCTTACTTGTGTGTTTGCACTGAATAGTGAAAAGGATCTGTTGTCTTGTTTTTATGTGCACTTCCATGGTGATGGTATTCTAGGTAGTTCTTTTTCTTAAAATACTTAAATACTGAGTTCCCCTCAATACTAAAATAAATCAGACCATTTCTTTATACCCAGAAATCGTTTTGATTTTTCTGTGGGTTTTTTTTTTTACTTGTGTTTTTATTCAAAGGAGACTTTTTCAGTGCTAGTGAAAAAAAGCATAAAATTACTGGTTTTCCAGGTTTAACAAAACAGGCTAAGGATGAGCAGGAAATTAGTTTTTGCAGCATGCTGAGATGAATTGGTAACTTGGATTTTGTTCCCTTTTTGTCTGGAACAGCTCCACTGCTGAGGCTGGAAGTAGGATGCTAGCTGTTTAGCATTTTGTTGTCTTCCAGAGAACTCACTGAGCAGCCTGAATTTTTATAGTCAAGCCTGGGCTCTGACACAGATTTTTCATATTATCCTTAGTCCTGTTGCTGTAATCCAAGTGGCCAGTTGCAGATATTTTTAAAATCGTGTAGCTAACTTTTAATCTACCAGGACAGGTAAGGAAACTAGCATCTTACTTCTCTGGTATTATACCAGTCCATGCATGTGATGCACTGTCATAATGCGTTTGCCAGACCTTTTAACACATGCACACACAAACATCGGTGGAGATCAGTACCATGCTATCTTCAGAAGCTCAACCAGAACTGCTACGGTGTTTTGATGTGGCCTGTTTTGCTTGGGTACTGAGCTGCTTCAGTCTCGTGAAATAGGGATTATTGGTTTTTTGAGGCAGTACTGGTGGGAAGAGGGTGCTGCATTGTAATAGAATTTCCTGTGGATGCAGTTTGGAGAGAGGTTATAGAATAATAGACAATATTTTGTCAGAATGCTCTCAAGCAATCAAGTTGTTATAGGCTTGGAAACAAAACAAAACTTCTTCCTGGGTTTTCACAGGCAGTACTCTTGCTTGGAATTCAGAGTTACAACTTAGTCAATTCTTTGGGAGTGTTTTACATCTTGATAATTAGAATGTATTAATATTTTTTTAATTGTTCCATTTTTTTTCATAAGATGGATTTCTGGAAAAGTGATGTGTTTTGAAAGTAGAATAACTAGAGTGGTTTAATGGTCATTCCCCTAAAAGCTTGTTTATGGTACTATTTGATTTTATGCTATATGCCTAATTTTCCCCCTCCCTCCATTTGTAGATCATCCAACAATACTAAAGGTTGATGACAGGCAACGGCTTGCTAGAGAACGGAGAGAAGAACGAGAAAAACAGCTAGGTAAGGCCTACTCTGTATTGGTTTTGATTCTTTGTTTGGTTTTTTTTAATGCACTATCATCTGCAAGCAGTGTTTTTGCCAGTTTGCTTTTAGGAGCATTCAGCAAACTGATTGTGCTAGATATGCAATAATGTGATTCTAGATACACTATTACATCTTCAAATTAGGTCTTTTAATTCATGCACAGCTTGGGATTCATCGTTACTATACCTGTCACACACCTATTGCTTTTGTGAATCTGAATGAAAAATTGGTTGATTTCTGAAATCATGCAAGGTGTAAATGGAATTTTGAAGTTTTAAAATATTTTACCAATTAAGATTAGACTACTTAATATGTTGAATACATCCTTTATTGCCATAAAACAGAATTGCAGAACATGTTGCCAATGTATGGTTTGAATTTTTCTATATAAACTTGGATTTGTTTCAGGTAAAACCTTTAGTAGGTGTCAAATAGATGTGCTCAATATCTTATAAAATGTCACCTGTGCATGAGCATGTATAGCACTGTTCAAGTGAATAGTGAAGGTGAAGGTTACTTAACAAGCGGCTAGTGATGGGCAGTATACTGAGTGTCATGGTGAGAAAATTATAGAATTATGTGAAGCAAAATTGATGGCTTTCTGAAAACTATTTATATGTTTGGCTGCCACAACATTCTGTGGCAATTGGGAGGTTGGGGAGCACAAGTATTTTCTGTTATTTTTTTACATGTTCACCATGATTTCTTTGGATGCTACATTGTTCTTATGGCTTGAGAAACAGAAGTACTTTACTTCCACTTTCTAGCTTCTTTTAAGTTTATAAAACTGTATCATAACTCCACCCAGAGTTATGCTGCTTTTTCTAACCTATAGAGCCATGATTTATTGCCATCTGGGTCTTAATAGCATTAATATCCTTCCTTCTTTTCAGCACCTTATAACATTGTACTAGCCATGCATGAATCACTAGGGTTGTTTTGGAGGGGAAAAGGAAAGCTTTCGTTTGGCTTGCTCAAGGGAAAACATGACAGGATGTTTGCCAATCCCTAAAAAGCTGCCCCTGGAGTTGAGGTTGATGGTATGTCTAGGCTAAGTTTCTTCAGGTTCAAGAGCAAATGGAGGTTACTGGCCCATTTTAATTAATTCATCATAGATGACACTTCCATGTCTTGAATTTATTCTTTTTTCAGGTTTGATCCTTGTGTAGTAACAGTGCTTTACTCAAGTGCAGAGAGAGATGCTTTCCTCTGATGCTTTCAGTTTTCCTGAACTCTGATTTTTCTAGCTATTGATAAATGAATATTTGTTACTGGAAGGACATGAATTCCATTGAGAAATGTGTCATTTTATCATAGAATGGTTTGGGTTGAAAGGGACCTGTCATGGTTTTGGCTGGGATAGAGTTAATTTTCTTTCTAGTAGCTGGTATAGTGTTATGTTTTGGGTTTATTTACACAGTGAGCATCTGTGTGGAGCTTAATTGCTGGCCTGGGGTTAAAACAACAGTACCTTAAAGATCATCCAGTTCCAACCCCTCTGCCATGGGCAGGGACACCTTCCACTAGACCAGGTTGCTCAAAGCCCCATCCAACCTGGCCTTGAACACTGCCAGGGATGGGGCATCCACAACTTCTCTGGGCAACCTCTTCCAGTGCCTCACCACCCTCGCAGTAAAGAATTTCTTCCTTACATCTAATCGAAATCTACGCTCTTTCAGTTTAAAACCATTACCTATCGTCCTATCATTACACTCCCTGATAAGGAGTCCCTCCCCATCTTTCCTGTAGGCCCCCTTTAGGTACTGGAAGGCTGCTATAAGGTCTCCCCAGAGCCTTCTCTTCTCCAGGCTAAACAACCTCAACTCTCTCGGCCTGTCTTCATAGGGGAGGGGCTCCAGAACCCAATCATCTCTGTGGTCCTCCTCTGGACCCGCTCCAAGAGGTCCATGTCTGTCTTATGTTGGGGGCCCCAGAGCTGAACACAGCACTCCAGGTGGGGTCTCACGAGAGCTGAGTAGAGGGGCAGAATCACCTCCCTCGACCTGCTGGTCACGCTTCTCTTGATGCAGCCCAGAACGAGACTGGCTTTCTGGGCTGCAAACACACACTGCTGGCTCATTTTCAGTCTTTCATCCACTAATACCCCCCAGTCCTTCTCCTCAGGACTGCTCTCAATCCACTCATCGCCCAGCCTGTATTTGTGCTTGGGATTGCCCTGACCCATGTGCAGGACCTTGCACTTGGCCTTGTTGAAGTTCATGAGGTTCTCATGGGCCCACCTCTTAAGCCTGTCAAGGTCCTCTTAGATGGCATCCTTTTCCCTTTATGATGGATAGTAGCTTAGCCACTTCATCTGCCAGTTCCCTCAGGACCCGCAGATGCATCTCATCAGGTACCATGGCCTTGTGCACCTTCAGGTTCCTTAGATGGTCTCAAACCTGATCTTCTCCTACGGTAGGTGGTTCTTCATTCTCCCAGTCCCTGCCTTTGCTTTCTGCGACTTGGGTGGTGTGGCTGGAGCACTTGCAGGTGAAGACTGAGGCAAAAAAGTCATTGAGTACCTCAGCCTTCTCCATGTCCCAGGTAACCAGGTCTCCTGTTTCCTTCTTGAGAGGGCCCACATTTTCTCTAGTTTTCCTCTTATCACCAACCTACCCGTAGAAGCTTTTCTTGTTGCCCTTGACGTCCCTGGCCAGATTTAATTCTATCAGGGCTTTAGCTTTCCTGACCTGATCCCTGGCTGCTCACACAATTTCTCTGTATTCCTCCCAGGCTACCTGTCCTTGCTTCCACCCTCTCTTAGGCTTCCTTTTTGTCTGTCATTTTTGCCTGACTTCCTCTTTGTTGGGATGCAAGGCTCCTGAGCTTGTAGGAGGTGATGCTTGAATATTAACCAGCTTTCTTGGGCCACCCTTCCCTTCAGGGCTGTATCCCATGGTACTCTACCAAGCAGATCCCTGAAGAGGTGAAAGTCTGTTGTCCTGAAGTCCAGGGTAGCGAGCTTGCTGTGTGCCCTCCTCGCTGCCTTAAGGATCTTGAGCTCCACCATTTCATGGTCACTGCAGCCAAGGCTGCCCTTGACCTTCACATTCTCCACTAGGCCCTCCTTATTGGTGAGAACAAGGTCCAGCATAGCACCTCTCCTTGTTGGCTCCTCTATCACTTGGAGAAGGAAGTTGTCATCAGCGTGTTCCAGGGGTGCCTGCATTGCTTATGCCCTGCTGTCTTGTCCTTCCAACAGATATTGGGGTGGTTGAAGTCCCCTATGAGGACCAGGGCTTGTGAATGTGAAGCTGCTTCTATCTGCCTATAGAGGGTATCATCTGCCTAGTCTTCCTGGTTGGGTGGCCTGTACCAGACCCCCAGTATAATGTCACCTGTCCCTGCTCTCCCTTTAATCCTGACCCATAAGCTCTTGGTTGGCTTCTCATCCATCTCCAGGCAGAGCTCCATGTGCTCCAGCTGGCCATTGACATAGAGGGTGACACACCCTCCTCATCTCCCCTGCCTGTTCTTCCTAAAAAGCCTGTATCCTTCCTTTCCAACACTCCAGTCATAGGAACCATCCCACCACATCTGCGTGATGCCAGTAAGATCATAGCCCTGCAGGTGTGCATCTGCCTCTAACTCCTCTTGTTTATTCCCCATGCTGTGTGTGTTTGCACAGAGACATTTAAGTTGGGCCCCTGATGAAGCTGACTTACTGGCTGGAATTCCTTCATGCAGCTCTTCAGGTGCTCTCCTGCTGGCCTGTGATCCTTTTTCAGGCTGTGACATATTTTAAAAGTGACATCAAACTGTAGGGGTTTTTTTTAAGTTGACATGGAATCCTTCATTCCTAAATGGGAGAGTTCTGCATGTCCCTTTGATATATGAGTGTATTGTGTTTTCTCGCATGAAGAATTATTTTGCATTAACAAGAAAACTGAAAGTTGCGTTGTACTTTCTTCTGTATATTTGTCTGCTAACATTATGATTTAGGAGCTGTCTCCTGAGATTCTATTCCAGTACAGCAAAGCAATGATTTTTACAATGGCATGCAAGCTTTGGAGGTTTTTTTAGTGCAGAACCTAGATAATCAGTCACTCGTGTCATGTGAACCATAGCAAAGAAATGCCTAAGCTGTCTGTCTTAAAAATCAAGTTGTATAATGTTGTTACATAAATGTGTCTCACTGAAAATTAGAGTTGGATTTTGTTAATACTGGGACATCATCCATGCAACAGTAAAGCAACTGAAGGAAGGATTTTTTTATTTTTTTTTTTTTTTTAGAATTAAGTTGGATTTAAACTTAATTCCTCTCCTTTTGATTTAGGGGATCTGTCAAGTTTAGCAAAGGCTTCCTTTTAAGCAGAAGTTGAGAATTTCAGTAATACCTCAAGTGAAATTATTCTCTTCCCCCCTCCCCCCAAAAGACAGTGTTCAGTTCTGTAAGTGTAGAGCTGGTACTTTCAGCAACTTGAACAGCAGGAGGTCATATTATCCATCTTTTCATGAAAATTAAGTTGTTTGACCCTTCTGTTGAGATCATGTGGAATACTAGTTTAATAATGATTATGTTTGTTTATTGGGCAATATTCTGATGTTACAGGAGGGTTGATTTAAGACCTATTTTTTTTCCCCTTTTGTTTACTCTCAAGCTTTAATTTTTTTCAAGTTTGGGGTGCTGTGATAGATGTGGTTTTCATTGTGGTATAATGGGTCAGTATGTGCTCTGCACTCTTGAGGATTTGCTTGCACCTAGCAGTGGTATTTTAGCAGTCTTATTCTACTTACCACACTTTGGTGTCTACCTCTTCTCTTTTTAATGAGAGTTTAGAGAGTAGCAAAGATGAGTGTTGTCATTTTTGTTGTCTGGATACATACAGCATATGTGTGGTGGGACTGTCGGTATCTGCTGTTTCTTGAGGATCACGTTATGCTACCTAATTGAAAACAATAAAAAGGCTTCTACAAAAATGCCCCTTTTACCTTAGTGTATTCATGTCTAGTTTTGAAACTTTCTTTAGAAAATGTAGAAGGCACACAGGGACACGTATGCTATTTCAGCTAATCACCCCATCATGAAGGAAAGATTTTTTTAGTTCCTTCACTGTAGGAAAGGCATTGTTTTTTGAAATGCCATCCCAACACTTCTGAAAGATGAATTCTTTGGCTTTTTTCTGTGCAATTCATGTTTGCCATGACTAATAAGTTGTATTGATTTTTGGGTTTTTAGCTTTATTCTTAGACTTGCCTTTTCATATGAGCAGAAATAAAGGAATTGCTTAGGAGCCATGCTTCAAGTGTTTTATTCCCCTGACCGTTTGGTAATGTGTATATTACTTGTTGTTATGCACATTCAGACCTTTAAAGGATTATTAGGGTAATCTTTACTTGAGTCTATAACTAATGCTTCTGATGTGTCACCTGCTCTTTAGTAATCATGTTTGCATTTTGTGATGTTTCTGCTAGCACTCTTTCCGACAGTGCCTCTGCATGAAGTTAATGTCTGCTCTTTAAAATATGAATACCAGATCTCTTTGTGTGAGACCAACCCTCTTGGGTCATGCAAGATGGGAATCCCAAGAGAGGTGGTGGTAGGTGAGGGTGATAGCTGTCAAATGGGGCTGCTCCTAGAGGACAGAGTGAAGGGAGCTGCCACACTTCTGGCTCCAGCTCAGTACTATGGCTCCTTCGCATGTGTCGGGCTGACTGGCTGTGTTTGGCACTGTAGGCTGTGTGAGACACATGTCAGAACTGAGTTGTATGTGAAGGCAAACATGGTAGGTGGCCTAGTCACACTGGAAAAGTTTAACAAAACCTTCTGCGTTTTCAGTAGGGGGGTGTCACCCTTAACTCTGCCATATTGATTGTATCTGTGCGGGCAAATTAAACAGCACTGAAGAGCATTCCCTGGTGCCGAAACTCAATTGTTCTTGCTGTTAAACTGTTATGATGGATCCTGGCAGGGTTTTGGCTCCAGCCAACTATCTGTCTTGCTGATTCCCAGACAAGGCTTGGGAATTGGCAGGGGAGGCCCATGGGCTTTTCCTCATGTGTTGATTGAGTACTGTCGCCATTTTGGAGGGTAGAAGTTTAGTAGTACAGTTGAAAGTTGTTCCATGGCAGTTGGTCTCTAGGCACGTTCCATTTATTAGCATAGACCTGGTTCTCCGTGACTGGAAAGAAAAATCAAAATGTGTTTTTCAACAGGGAAAGTTACTAGGATTTTAATATGGGTTTCATTCTGATAGCCTTAGGTAGTGGCCTAGCAAAGAGGAAGAGTTGGGGATTTCTTGTTTTCACTTCACAGTATCTCAGTCTCTGATTCTTGAGAGAACCATTTTAAGTCTTACATCCATGCATGTTTTATCTATGCTACACTGACCTTTTTTTATCACAATTAGCATCCTGACAAGGACATATGGCTCATTTAGTTTCTGGCATTGGGAACAAAAGATGGTAATCCTGCCATCTGACTTAACTCTTCCTTTAAGGAAATGTGTTATTAATCTTAGGTTTTAGAATACGTCTGAGTTTCAGGTTGGCTAAAACCATTAAATTCTTAATACTTACAATGCATAAGCATTAAAATAGTATTTTAAAGATCACACTATGATACAAATTCCTCTCCCATTTGAAAATTATCATTGGCAAAACATCACATTAATAAAAAGTACTTTTTTTTTCTGTCGGTGAATTCCTTCTGGCGTATTCTGTTCTCTGGCAGCTGGGGACAGAACTTTAGCTGACATTTCCACAGTCAGAAGCCCCACAGAAACTGGGAATCAGTGACCCCAGCATATGAATCATTTTGGGATGTTCTCAGAGGACTTGAGTGTCAGAAGGGTTTATAAGACAAGCAAACAATTTTTAAGGAAGATTAGTTTAAAAATTTCTGTGCCGAATGTCCCTCAGAGCATGGTTACTGGGGAAGGGTTGGCTTAGAGAATCTAACATTAACTTCAGCTTTAATTACAACTCTGAAGTTCACCTTTTAATTCATTCAGTCAGCCATTTCTGTGGCCTGATGGAACGTCCCCATTTTTAGGTATGGTTAAAGCATCACTGATCCATTTTTCTGCTAATGCAGCAAGGAGGCGATCACAGTCTTGGACAGTGCGGAGCTGGCAGTGAGGAAAGGTGAAACAGCGGTCAGAGGAGAAAGCTATTGCTGAGGTCGGTGCTATAAAGTCAGAAAAGATAAAGGCTGGAAAGACTGACAAAGGCTATAGGATCTTTACTCAGGTAAGCTGTCCATCCAAGGTGGATGCAAAAGGCAGATTGAGAAAGGGTGGTGCTAGACTAACCTGCCTTTATATAGGTGGTAAACCAGAAGGAAAAGGACTAAAGTGAAGAGGCAGCAGAAGGGGCAGCAAAAGAAGAGCTGGGGATACCTCCCTTTGCTTCATGTGGATAAACAGAAAATAGAGGCTTTGACACTTAATGCATGCTCCCCCTTCCTTACAGCCTAAAACCTCTGCAAAGAATGGCTCTCTGTGCATGACTGGGGAAAGAAACTACAAAATGATTTCCACAAAAGACATGTGCATGGTTTGCAGTTAAGATCTCCCACATTAAATTCGTTAATTCTAGTGTAAAATTGATTGGTTTCAAGTCTTACATGTCTCTTAATATTGGAATGTTTCTTTCTTGACTGACCTTGTTTTCTTTTGTTCTGTTATTCACTTCAGAGGTGCCAGAAGTATAGTCTTAATTATGTTGCTTTGTAATCTAATCTAGCATTACTAGTTTGCAAACAAGCAGAAGGTATTAACAGCATGTCCAGGGCTCAATTTCTAAATCTTGTTTTTATGCTCTAATTTTGTGCCCTTGTATCACATGACTGTCTTCAAAATTATAGATCGTACTAAGTAATGAGATAGAACAAGGACGAGGTTGTGACTTTTCTTTATAATTTCTAGTTTTAATGTAAATGTTCCTACACTACTTAAGCTTGCAGCATACAGATACTATTTGAATGACAACCAAGGTTTCTTTGAATGATTCTTGCATGTTGTCAGACAATGTGTGTTATTATGAGGGAGAGAAGTATTGTGAAGTTGTTAAGGCTCAGCCCCAAGAAAAAGCCTTTTCATTGGACTGTACCTGTACTGGAGTCCAGCATTGGCTCAGGACCGGGCATAGCTCTTAGTATAGCTTCTGGAAGAACCATCATAAAAGTGGGTATTTTCCCCTTCTACATGCTGCAAATTGGCTGCTCTTCCAAGTTGATTGGACCTTTTAGAGGTATCTTCCATTTCCTGTAGGCTCTTCTGCTGATTCCTTCTATCAGCAAGGCATTTGATATATGTGTCTCTATGAAACACAGCTTATTGTGCTTCTAGAAGCACACTTATGTATTCAGAATAGGGCTTAATATCCCTAATTTTTACCCTAGAGTAGGCATTTTTAACCCTTGAGTAAACTTCAAGTTTTACCCTAGACTACAATTTGTTAATTTCTGTCTGGGGTAGCAGGAAAGAAGTTTCTGCAAATTCATAAACAGGGACATGAGAATGAAATAAAAAGATGTTATTTTAAACTTTTTATTTTTCCTGAAGATATCATCAGATAGCTAAGAACACTAACTTATGTCACTGTATATACCTACCTTGCAGATGGCAAAAACTGAGACCTTAAGTTCATGCAAGAATGTCAGTAGTGCATACAGGAAGCAGTGAAAACAAAGGAAATAGTCTCCTTTGATTATCTAATAAGAGAAAATGTAGGAATTAGTACTTAATCATTTCCTGCTTTTAATTTTTTTTTTATTTCCCTATCTGTGGAAAAAGTTAAATTAATGAAAATAGATACTACACTTTTTCTCAGAAAACAGATGTATTGTAAATCATGCTTTTATGTACTAATGAAATACTTGGTCCAAGCATAAAATTAGTAGCTTCCTCATGTTAATATGGGTGTATATTTTCTGCTGCTTTTGCCTGTAACTTAAAGGTGATGGAAAGACATAGCTTTTATATTTGTTTGAAATCAGACCTATTTATTTTGTTATAATTTATTCCAGTCTGACATTTCTATTTGCCTTGGTAATCCATCATTAATGTGCGTTTCTGTTATTGAGTTGTCTTTTCTTGTCAAAAAGTATGATTTTATTGTCCCTTCTTTGAGGAGCAGAAAGTTGAAGATCAGTGTTCTATCCAGAGGTTTAACATTCTGATTGTCTTCCCAGTAGTGAGAGTGTATGTGAAAGTTAACTCTTTTACATACCAAAACATAAAAATGTTTTCAGCCTTTCTCTTCCTGAATTTAGTCTTGAAAATTCAAATATACTATTTCATTACTTTTTCTAAACAACATGACAGGCTGAAGCCTATGGAAACCACCACAAATAATGCCCCAAGAAGGTCTAACCATTTACATCAATGACAGAAAGAACAAACAATATCTATGTCTTTTATAGGCAAATTAATATTCCAGTGACATCAGTTAAGAAAGTTGGGATTTTTTTATTCTTTGCTTTTCTTAATTTCTTGTATCCTTCAGGAAGTGCTTTATTTTCAGTAGAAAACTAAAGAGCCTTTTCATGCTGGGTTGCCACTGTAAGCAGATTCCAGGCACAAAAGATCCAAATGATCTCAGGATCTGTGGAAGTCTTTCCACACAGCAGTGGCTTGTCTTGATATGATCATTAGAGTATGTACGTAAGTGACTATTGAGTAAAAGCCAACATGCTGCAGCTAGATGGAGTTTCATGAGATATGTGCTACTAAGCTCCTTAGGTGATCTTAGCTTTTTCAAACAGACTAGATGTTTCAAAACTTGTGCAAAATGGTTTGACTGAATTGTAGTTTTGAAAACTACATTGTTTGGGTTACTTAGTGTGTTCAGAGTCTATGTAATGGGGTGTGTGCATGCCTTTTTTTTTTTTTTTTTAATTCATTTGTATAGCACCATGGTGATAGGATGCTGTAAGACTCTACCTAGAACATTTTCTATGTGAAGGTAGGTCTAACATACATTGCAAACATGATGTTGCATAAGGGAACAATCTAGTTCCACTCTTGAATGGTTAGCTAGGGAAGCTAAAGCTTATAACAAAGATCAAATTTTGCAAATTTTGTATGCAATAAATGAAATGGACTCCAGTTTAAGAGGAGCATAGGGAATGATTGTCTTTTTTTTTTCTTTTTTTTTTTCCCCAGGATCCATTTCTGTGATATCTACAGATAGATAAATAATAAAGATTGGAAATTAAAACTCATTATTATAGTTTGTGCATGTTAGAATAAAGTAAGTCCATAAATTCATATACCTTTTAAAGTTAAAATATTACAAGTTCTGCATTTACATGTATCTGTGCAATACTATCCTCAGAACTGAAACAAATCCTCTAAATATTTCTGTATCAGAAATTAAACATAACAGTAGGCTCAAATAGGAAACAGTTCAGAAGGTGAAAACTAGCAGGAGAAGCTTTGTGGGAAGTAATTATGCAGAAAGAACAGAAGGAAGAGAGTAATATCACATCCTCCAGGAATGGCATTTAAGTTATTTAACATTACTGCAGTCTAGCACTAATGAACAATTATTTGAGGAAAAAAATGAAGATAAAAACTTAGACTTGAAATGGGAAAAAATTATTACAAGTATTGTGTTGTTCACAGTGTATTATTAATTAAGTTCTGTTGAAATTTGGTTTTATGAAGTGAAATATTTTACCTGTTCAGGCCTGTAAACTCAGGCTCTGAATGTATCTTCCTTTCCTTTTGTGTCTTCATGAGTAATAGGCATGATTTCCCAGCCTCACTGTGCCTTTTGTGAAACTTCTGTCTTCAGACAGGTGTCCAGTATGTAGTAATTGGTTCTGTTGATGGAGGAGAAAATTGATTTTTGGAGAAAACATATCCTAAGCTGGGGATATGACTTGTCAGAGAAACAGGGACGTGGTACTGCTCAGAACAGACCTGCAGAGGTCTTTGAAGATGAGACAAAAACTTTTGAATTTAATGGGTGTGGAATTAGGCCATGACTGAAAGCTTGGGGCAGAGGCTTTCTTAAATCTGTGAAATACAGAGAAGCCATATTCTGTAACCTTCCTTTTAGGTGTAGGGTGGGTTTGAATTAGTCTGGTGCGAACAAGGTGATATCAGCTTCTCTGCATGTATTGCATTGACCTGCTGTCAAATTCAGCAAACTGTCGAGCCCTGTCTCACTTCAGGAGAGCTCAAGCAGGCTGTGCTACACTCCCCAGCAGTCCCGTTTCTGCCTCAAGGCTTCTTCTGGTTTCAGAACCCCCTAAACCCACTCTGCTTACCCATCTGCCCAGGCTGACCAGTTTCCACTGTGAGCATCTGCAGCTAAGAGTGTTGGAAGAAAAAAGGCATGGAAGCAACCTGGTTTTAACAAGGTTGTTTCCTTGGTCCATCTGATCTCAGTCCCGTGAGCAACATTGTCAGCATGGGGAGGAGTACAAACTCAGGGCCTAGAGGAGGGTAAATGCTGCTTCTCTTGGTGTCAGCCAGCTCTTTGTTTAAAATGGTCATGAAACCTCACCAAAATGGGTAATGTGTGTGCTTTGAATAGGGATATCTGAAGTGCTCCTATCCTGTAATAATAAGTGTTAACTTTCTCTGAAATTTTCATCAAAGATTCAGGAGAAAGAAGGCATTAACGTGAAATGTTTGCAGTGCAGAAATCAAAGATTAATGATACTCTTTATTCTTTTTCCCTTTAAGTGTAAGAACTTTAGGAATGTCTTCTGCCAGCTTTTAGATGGTATTAAATATAATAAGTATCTCTTTTTCTTTTTTCTTTTTTTAAAAAAAAAGTTATCCTCGTTTGCTGATGAAAACAAGATAAATGTGCATAGAGTAAGTGGAAAGAGCAGTACAGTTCATTGATGTGGCTGCCTACTCTTGGGCTGACCCTATTGTGCAATCCAACTCTGCAGAAGCTAGTAGGAAGAACAAGATTTGCAAAAATCACTACCTTTCTGGTGGCACGCTGACAGTGGTTCTGCCCAAGGCATTGGTTAGCCAAGTTAGACTGTTAAGCAGAAGGCAAAGACAAAAAGAGGAGGCCAGTACCTCAGAGGCGACATGTCTTACACTTCAGCTGTTCAGGATGTAACGCAATTGTTGGAGTCTTAGGGCTCAGAGTAAGCCCTTTGCTCAGTCTTCTCTGGACCTGGGTAATAGAAAGACAGCATCATGAGGGGTTATATAGCTCCAGGAGAAGAGCAGACCATAGTAAGAGTCATCTCTCTGTCCATCCATTCTCTTGGTGAGCTATTGGCTCCCAGGAAGGGGCAGCAGATGCGTGTTTCTGGTTTACAAATTAGTCTGGCATTTGGAACACCAATTTTTGTGTTTATTTTGTTATGTTGTAAGGCTTTAATATAGAAGAAGGAGCCTTTGCAGATTTCAGTTGGCCTGGAAGCTGCATTTTCTGCCGTGTTCTGCTATTTTCTGCCTTAGTCTACAGTTCGCATTTCTCCTTCAAGTCACTTAACTAAATTAGCATAGAAAAGTATTTCTGTAAATCTTCTGGTGGACCCTGCATTAGTATTTTACATTTGTAGGTGTCACTTTTCACACCTATTGTTAGAAATTATCTAAGCAACTGTACATTATTCTAGCTATGATTGTTAAATTTCCTGCAAACATCTTGCTGAACTTTCACCCATCTTGCCAAGAGGGTGCCTTATGGTTGCTCGTAGCTGCTGAACAAACATCTCTCTGTTAGTTTGCATACCACAGCAAAGCTGAACACGCTGTTTGCATTTCTTAGCAAATTATTTGAGATTTGAAATGGTAGAGAGCTGTTTTCTTAAGGGAGATACTCTACATATGAACTGGTCTGCTCAGGGTGGAGGTTTTTCATGAATGCGTATGCAAGTACATAAGGTTTAGAGTGCAATCCAAGTTCTTTATTAGGTGAGGTGGCATTTGTTTGAGTTAGGCACGAAAGTGCAGAAGAGCAGTTTGGTGAAGAGGAGTCTTAGTGTTACAAGAAGCAGTTGCAGTGTCTGCTCTGAACACCTAGAAGCATTTGGGGTTTTTTGGTTTTGGTATGTGGTTGTGTCAACACAAATATTTCTGATAATTGAAGGCTGGAGTTGCCATTCTAGAGTACGTGATTATAACAGTAGGCTCTCCCACCCCCGCCCCAATGGAATTTTAAAAATACTCTTAGACTTAGGTAGAGAACGTCTTAAATTGCTGGCCTCGGAAATTGAAAGTCTTTTTGACACTTTGCTGTCCTGGTTCCCTGTTGCTGCTGTGTTATCAATGAGTTCTTTCTGTGTATGGTTTTCTAATGTGGTTCTTGGTGATGTTTGTCTCATGACCTTCACATGCATCTCTTCCTGCACTCCCATCTGTCAGTTCATGAGGATCCAGAGGTATCAAATGTCTAGGATTTTTTAAAAGCAAGTAACAGGGGTTTTTTTAGAACAGAAAATTTCTGGGACCTGAAGCTTTCAAGACAGCAATGAGGAGAGGTCCAGAGTATCATATATAAGTGGTTTCACGTGGACTACAGTTTAAACCTGTGTTCCAGATAGTACCTTCACGAAAATTCAGACCCTGATGGGGAGCAAAATCAGTCTCGTAGTGCTTCTTGATTTGTGTTAATTAGTACTTCTGAAATGTGCTGTTCAGAGCTCTGCAGCCGTGGAGTTATATGGCAGATTAAAGTTCATGTTTAGACTGAAGTGTTTGGTGGGTAACTTGTTTCCTTCTGGTCACCTGTTGGTACAGCTAACAGTCCAAGTGCTAAAATTGTCATCCCAGCTACTTCTGTCCTAAGAGATCTGTATTGACCAGTAAAGGTATATAGCAGTGATAGTTTTATCTTTCTTTCTACAGTAAAAGATGACAGAGAATATTTTGTTGTTTGTGCAACAGAATTGTGTTCACTTACATCTGACTTAAGTTTTTAGGTATTTTAAACTAAAAAAAAAAAAAAAATCCCTTCTTCCACATAGAGACTATATGCTCAACTAATTTAACTATTTCTGGTGGTAATTCATAGTAAATGAAATGAAATGAATGTGTCACCAGGGTACATGATGTTTTAATATATGAGGAGAGATTAGGGTATTACGTATGTCTCCTAAAGAAGATGAGTTTAAAAGTTGTTCCATTCAGCTTGGTTATTCAAATTATATTAAAGACTTCATCACATATAGCATGTTAATGCTTTTACTTCTGATTTTTCTCACAGCTGCAAGAGAATCCATCTGGTTAGAAAGAGAAGAGAGAGCCCGGCAACATTATGAAAAACACCTAGAGGAACGCAGAAAGAAGCTAGAAGAGCAGAGATTAAAGGAAGAGAGGAGGCGAGCTGCTGTAGAAGAAAAGCGAAGGCAGAGAATAGAAGAAGATAAGGTAAGAATAAAAGTCATGAAAACACTTTTCAGCTTGCTTTTACCATAAGATATGGTACTATCAAACTTTTTCTTTAAGAGTTGATGGAAAGAATGCAACGTAAGTCATGGTTAGTATGAGAGCGCATGTGAAAGAGGATTTTAAGCCTTGCTTGCACAGATACTGCTTCTTAAAGTGCCCTTTATGAATCGAATGCAGCTAAGCTGAGCATATCTGGGTTACAGTGTATAGCACTGCACAAACTCATGCAGAAAAATATAAATTGGGTTCGTTTCTTATGGTTCTCTTAATTCTTAGCCATTCAGTGTAAGGGTAGCTACATATTAGTTACCCTAACAAAACCTTTAAGAAAGTGAGTGTGTAATGAAATGTGCTCTTGACTGATTTGTCTTGGTTAAGCTGGGAGCTAGGTGCAGTGTGATCCTACATAAGTCAGCTCATCCTTGTGTATTTTTTGTTTCCTACCTCTCCCACTTTTCTAGTATTTAGTAGGTGGGAGTTACAAGGTGGGAAGTAGCTCTAGGGTATATTTGTGTACCAGTTTGTGTACTGTGGCTGCAGTAACAGGGTCACTGTTTTTTTCTCTGCAGATCTCAAACACATCTTACCTTTTCAAGCTTACAGTTAATATTTTAACTTATTTATGGCTTAATTGCTACTTAATCCTATTCTACTGTTTGTCTTAGTAGGCAGCACATAAGCTTGAACACAACTCCAAGATGCCTGCTACGTTTTGTCTGTGTGAAGGGTAGCAGGGCTTGATGAGATTAAGTTAAAAACCCAACAGTATCCAAATGTATTATCCTGTTGTACTTAAGGAACGACATGAAGCTGTTGTACGTCGCACAATTGAAAGAAGCCAGAAGCCAAAACAAAAGCAAAACAGGTGGTCCTGGGGAGGAGCGCTACATAACCGCATTAATAACACAGGTAAAGAGGGAGGCTTGCTTTGCTAGCCGGTTTCCCTGCCCTGCCAGTTAACTGGAATTTACTTTGCTTCTGTTAAAAGGAAGGATCATTCAGTGTATGCTGGTTTAAATTCTTTGCTCTTGATCTTATTATTGCTAGCAATGGCATGTTTCTGACATTCTTGTGTAGCAAAAAGATAACAAGGAGAAATCTGAACAAAAGTTATAACTTGTTTCATGAGTTGACTAATTGTGTAACTCTATCTTGCTACAGCTTCTCGCTTCTGCTGCTTTGCTGTTGTTTGTGTGTGTATGCTGGTGTGCTTGTGCTGTGTCAATCTTGTGATATGAGCTACTGTGTGCAAATGCTAAATATCATGGCTCAAAAAGTAGGTCTGGCAGAAGTGACCAAACACTAAGATTAAAACAGACACAAGGAAGAAAAATTATTCTTTGTAATAAGCTGTCTGTACCTTGTGCAGGTATTTTGGGAGATAGAAGTCCCTTTTTTCCCCTAGAAGAACTTAAAGATGGGCAAACTGAGTTTATGTGAATTCTAGCTATGTGCTTTTTTTCCCCAGTCACCCTCTCTAACTTAATCTGCCAATCATTAATGTGTATATGCCCTGTTAAATATTACTCAGACCCAAAAAAGAGAACTTGTCCTTTATTTCTTTCATCAGAAGGTGGTACTTAGAATTCTCTTCTTCCTACTCTAATGTATACAATTCAATGTGTCCAACCTTTCATCAAGGAGGAAAAAAGTTGAGAAAAGAATGCTCTGAAATAATTGTCATATATAAGTTCAATAAACAGTTATTTTTCATAAAAGGTTACTTTTTTGCTTAACTCTGTATAAATTATTTTATTTTTATTTTCTTCACTGTGAAAAATCATTGTCTTGCATTCTGTCCCTAGGTTATTTTTTTGAATCATCATTCACCTTTCTCGATTTAGCAGGCCTGGAGCACCACTTCAGATCTCTGGGTGGTGCTAGAAAACCTGGTACATAATTGCTGTGGTTTGTTGATTCCTTTACCCATAGCTAGTTCTCAGGAAATGAGATCATCAGTAACTAAACCACCCTCATGTAGTTGCAATGCATGCTTAACATCATGCTGATAGATTAGAACTGTTGTTAGTACCAGATTTTTTCATTATTATTTATTTTTACTATGGAGACTTACTACTGGCTGACTCTAAAGATTAGGCACAATTCACTGAAATGAAGCATAATATTCTGTCTACTGGAATTCAAGACCCATTCTGAATATTTTGGTCTTTTCTAAAATCCTTTTGGCATACTACATATACACAGGATTTACAATTATTTTCCACATGAGCACAGATGTATAACCAGTTGCACTGGCTGATGTGTTGTTCATGGTTATTTTAATTCTTTTTTTAGAACAAAGAAACCAGCAATCTTCTAGGCGATGGATTGCATTTGGCCTATTCTACATTTATAGGATTCATATTGCCAACACTTACACACAAATCCTCATGCTGAATTTCATTCATTTAAATAATGTTCATAAACACAAGAGAAATGTTGGCATGCCAAATACAAGATGATTTTTCACATTGTCATTTGTCATCTTCAGAAAGCTGTTTTATACAGTACATCCTTTATGCTCAGTGTGGGAACTTTTTGGCTGTACTGATATACTATACATTTTCTCAGCTATAGATTAGATATAAGAGATCAAAATCTCCATCCCATTCCCACAAATACTGTTCTGACAAAGGTCTGTGACACATGAAGCCCGATTATCCTGTCTCTAGTACTTACTCGCACACAGCACTCTTCAATATATCCCATAGATCAATGTGGAATAAACTTGACAGCCTCCAGAGGTCTTGTTCTTAGCTATAACATTTAGGTTTCTCTTTTTAAAACCCATTTCTGATGGGGTTTTATCCCCCTTCCAGGACTCAGTTCGCTGGTTCTATACCCTCACTGAGTCATTCTAACATTAGACAAAGTGAGCAAATAATCACATGGGGTAGGGGTGCATCTTTCTTCACCCCAGCCAGTTATAGTGAATCCTATATAGTTCATAGATCTGGCGAGAGCAAATGTATTTTTCATGCACTGTATTTCTATGAGAATTTTTTGTACACAGTGAGTATACTTTAATCCACTAGGTCAGAACAGGTAAATTCAATACTGATATTATAAATAAACAATTGCAGATAATATTTCAGCAACGTCCTCCTTAATGTTCTTAGTGTCCTGAGTTTGTATCTGCTTCCAAAACAGTATGTGGACATATTTTTGCACACACAGAATATGAATCAGCAGTGCGTTTAGGCATATTCTCAAGCCTCATTGCATTTCAGCATGGTTGAATGCTTTGCTGAGTAGTGCTGGGGTTTAGTACATGCGAAAATGTAAGCAAAAGCAGTATTGGCTCTTCCAGCATCTTCCACATGTCAGATTTCCAAACAGAAATTTGTAATAGAGGACATGTAGTTGATGCATGTAGCTCCTTTTTGAGGGAACAGAAAGCATATAGCTGGCCTGTTCAGCTCATTTGTCCTCTTCTGCCATTGCTAGCAACCTTCACGTGACACACACACATGTCCACAAAGTGTGTGCAATCTGTATTCTTGAAATAACTATCACCCCCTCAGTAGGGTGCACATGCTGACTCTGCAGCAGTTGCATGGGCAGATGATGTAATACTGCTCTAAAATGTACAGAACCTAAAAGCAAAATAAAACCCTTTAGTATTATATACCAAGCATGTGCATTACAGGTAGTCTCTAGCCTTCCACAGAGATCCATTTCCTTTATCTGCTAAGCTGTGTGCTCTTTTGGATTGGTTAACTACAACTTCATTCACAGCAGGTAGAAGATGACTCTCTGGTGGGAAGTTTAGCACTTATACATAACTATGGGATTTTTAACTAAATCTTTTAATTCCTTTTGTGCTTACCCTTGCTTCCCTTCTGCACTAGTCTTCCCTTAATCTTTTAGCATTTTATTGTCATGATATTGACCTTCTGCCTGGTAACAGTGCCCTGTCAAATGTCACCTTTCATTCAGGTGCTAAGGGGTTTTTTTAATGAATAACCTCACATTTCTAAGCATGTTGGTCTTTCACTGAAGCTTTCTATTGTACGTCACGAGCAAGGTTTTTGAGAGAATATTGAAAGGAATGAGGAAACATCGTCTTGTCTACTAATATCCACTTTAGAACCTCCATTAAGTCCTTGGATTGCAACCTGATTGAATGGTAATAAATGAACAGAATATTTTAGACATTTGAAACTTAACTTAAATGGTTTTGTGCCCAGTCTTTGAGTCACCTGTACAACATCTGCTGAGAAGTCCATTCTATTTTGAAAGTTCTTGTGGTAGAGCAGGAGTGACCTAGTCATGTTTTCCTCCTCCCACTAGTGAGCTAGGAACTTGCACTACAGCATGCGGGCTGTCAATTAGCATTATCTCCATTTGTTTTAGATCCAGACAGGCGGTCTGTTTCAACAATGAACCTTTCGAAACATGTTGATCCAGTCATTAACAAGCGGCTCTCCTCCTCATCTGCAACATTACTAAATTCTCCAGACAGAGGTACAGTTTCAAAGGAAAAAAAAAAAAAAAAAAAAAGAAGAGCAAGAAAGAATGTTCTATACTGATGTATTACTTTGCACATAAAACAAGCTTCTGAAGTCATTTTCTGTACTTCATCTAAGTGGGAGTGAAAAGACTTCAAATGTGGAAAGTAAATGGTTGAACATTTTTTCCTGTGAGAAGAAATATTTATTTCTTGTTTCTTAAAACAAGAGAACTTACCTAAACAATCTTACTTTAGCAAATGATAAAAGCAGTGCTTCTGTCAGGTTTTTAGTAAATGAGGTACAACTATTGAAAGAATACATCGCTCCATAGTGCATGCAATCATGTGTGACCTTTTATTTGCATTAGGCCATTTTGTCATTATTTTGTTTTCCTTTCTTTTTTGGTAGTAGTTCTTGAATATCTAAGAACATGTTGCATGAAGCTTTCAAGCAGTTGTTTTATTACCAATTTTGATTATTTTTATTGAAGAGGTATGGGTGTTTTTTATATGGTCTGTTTATTGACTTTTTGTGTTGAGTTACTTTTCAAAGATTGCTTCATTTCAGTATATGTTTTTGATGTTTACAACTCTGCACAAATGATAAACCATCAAGCTTTTAAAAATTAACATAGCTGAATTGCTGCCTCTGTTCTGAGGATTTATGAGATTGAAGCATTGAGCTTAAAGCATTTTTATAAAAGAACATCTCTTGTGTAACTTGTGCAAAGAGCTTTACAGAAAAGTACTTGGTAGGGATTTTTTTGTCCTCTACTGAGAATGAGAAGTTCTGTCCCATTTCAATCTAGATAAATGCATGTTTTCAAAAACAATTTTTAGAATGGAATTTTGGTTGTGTTGCAAAACTGATTGGTACATGTCATTATTTGTGTGTCTTAACGAAGTACCATGTTTTATGTGCATGCTTGTATGTGTGTATCTGGTTGATTTGATGAGCCATGTTAATCCTAGTGGGTTAACCTAGTTGTAGAGTCTGGTAACTTGCGAAAAATACAGTGTTATATTAGGAAATAATTTATTCTAAAACACCAATAATTTTTTGCTCTAAATGTTGAAATCCAGTCAGTTTTGTTTTCGGGGAACAGCAGCAGGCATTAAATATGAAGGATAGTCTCTTATGGACTGTAACTCATTGCATTATAGTTTCTGCCATCCATTTCAAATTCAGAAGTTAGACTGAATAATAGGCAGTCTAGCAGCGGGGAAAGGGAAGGAACATGGACGTGATGGCCATATGTCAAAAACTTTAGATGTTGAGGCATTCTTTGCTTGGCATTTTCATTAAAACAGCACAGAACTCTTCAGAAGTCTCTTATGTCTTTCGCAGACTCCAAGACAGAAAGCAAATCCAAATGCTATAAATGCCCTCTTTCTTGTGCAAAGTCATAGACCTAAATCTAGTTGAGCATGTATCTGGAGAAGTGCTGCTGGTCTCTCCCGTGGCCTCAACACCTTCAGGCAAATGCTTAAAGGAAGGCTCTGCCTGCCTGCTCCCCATTTCACCTTCCAGAAGGCACCCAGTCACACTTTGTCTGTAATTCATACTCCTACCTGCAAAACGGCAAGCTGGAGATGAAGATGATAAGCTTACCCTAAGTGGCTTATAGCTGTCATCAAGAATGTGTCTTCTGTTAAGCAGCACCTTTTTACCATTTGAAGGGCAAGACTGTTTGTTTGTTTGTTTGATTTTGGCCCAGCAAAAGATGAAAGTTTTCATTAACTAATTGCCTAAAAGACTGGTTAATTCCTTTTGAAGTATAGTATTGCTATATAGCCCTTTATCACAATTTTACAACTGGGTAGCTAGAACAGGCTTCTCATTATGCTTTTATGTTAGTGGTACAGGTCTGAGTAGTTGAAAGTATAACAAAACATGAACACACATATTCAAGTGGAGAAAGCTGCTGTTGACCAATAAATTTTGGTAATTGTGTTCTTTAAGGAAAGCTTAGTGAGTGGATAATGCTTGAGATGAGGTATGAGTTACACACTTCCTTAGTTTTGAAAAGCAAAACTTGCACCATAGTTGTGTTCCTTCTCCTCTCTGCAGTGCTTTTTCTTCAAACAGGGGTCGGTCTTGATCACTGCATCACCTTTGTCTGCCACCTTTATAGAAGTTCAGGGACTCCAGTATTGTCTCCTGTTGAAAGAGAATCTAGGCATAGAGTAGTTTTTCCCCATCTACTCCTCACCATGTTTGTGGCTCTGTATGAGCAACCACTGCTGTTATCAGTGAGAGTTTCCTTCGTGGTGCTCATCAGGAGGCCTGTTAAATCCCTGCCTTCCATCTGTTCCTAAAACTAATCAGATGCTGCTGTTTGCTTACTTACAATTTATTCTGCTGCTGCTAAGACAGCTTTCCAATGCTCAGTTTGTATATCCTGAAGACAAATACAGATGATTGTAATCAATTCACTGTTGCCAGCTCCCTGGGACTTTGTGTGTTGTTCACTTGCAAGTTAGGCTATAAAGACCTTTTAATCTGTTTAAACTAACCTACTTGTAGCTGGAGGTAGGGGTACTTGCTTGCACCAGCAACTGCTTCCTGTGTGGAAACAAGGAGCAAACAGCCCTACAGGTGATAGCCTAACACAGCATGAGAACAAAAAATAATGTTTCCCCTTGTCTGTCAGATGGTTTGAAGGACTAAATCTTGAAAACATCACCCTAAGGCATTAAAAACAAAAAGAGCAAGGAAAAAAACTGACCTCATTGTCTTAAAGTTGATATTATTTTGGGATGGTCTTTGTTTTGTATTCAGTTTGCTTCAGTGTGAATTGGACACCAAAGATAAGTTGTTCAATGTATATAGGTGTTAATACTCTTGTACTTGGAACTCAGTGGGCAAAAGTTTATTTAGCTGTTCTAGGTTAATGGTGATGCTAATAAGTGTTCGAATATGTATTGGAAGTGTCAGATATCATGCTTTCAGGGAGCTGTGCATTTGGAAAATTCAGTATGTGATGACCTTGATCCACAAAGCCAGAGTGTATTTAAAAGAACCCTGATCTAAACCCATTTTGGAGATTTAGGGAGACTTCACTTGAAGCTCCTGGCTAAAACTATTTTGACACCTCTGAATCAGGCCTGTTGCTTGTACGGAGAAGAGAGTTTTTGTTGGTCTCTCTTAGCTCACTGTTGGTGCATATCTGCTGGCTCGCTCCCAGACACTGCCTCAGTGCTGTTAGTTGGATGCTGTGGGCACACGATTGCTTCCAGTAGGTGATGTGGATATAAGCTCCCCTGTGTTAGGGGCAAAGAGAAAAGAGAATTAAATCATACTCACCCTTAGAGCAAGTGACATGGGATAGGTGTGACATGGCAATTTAGTGTTCTAAGTCATCAGTCTCTTACCTGTGTCCTCTTCAGACTACTTCATGTCTGGGGCCTCACATGTAAGGTCTGTGGCTGGCTCACAGGGCCATATTACATTGTGACATTTACTTTACTACTACTTATGTAGTTGTACAGATAAACTCCAAGAAATTGATAGTATACACAGTGCTGATTTATTTGCCTAAAATTTCAGGGACTGCTTTCTGAAGTTGCATGATCTTTGTGTTAAACTACAGTAGAAGAGTTTCTCTAGACTCGTCCATACTCATGCCTGTGACCCTGACCTAGTAAAACCTGAGACCACAAAGCAGAATGGTGTCTTGGAACAGTAGCTTTAAACTGTGATCATACTGAGCATGGTGCCTGAAAAAAAAAGGAAGCAAAGATTTTACCATTATTGCATCCAGCTTAATGGTAGTTCTGTGATTTTTCTTCATTGTTAAATTACAAGCTTAATGATAATGTGTGTGCTGTAATGGAGGTCTCTGTAGGGTATTTTGTGTCTCGGTATAATCTGTACCAATGCCGAATGGAACCATTAATCACAAAGAGCTCTGGCAGTAGTACATTGTGTAAGGATACTTATCCACAGAGCCTGCTGTGTTTGAGAGTCCTATATTTCTATAGTAATGCCCCTTATTGAGTTAGCAGAATTTAGGGGAGCAATTTGAGAAGCAAAAAACAGCACTGAGGGCGGATTAGGCAATTATATTTTCATAGGATGAGATTGAGATCAGCCCCTCTTTTCATGGGGCTCAGCATGGAGTAGATTAAGGACAGATTCAGAGTTTATGGCTATTAAAAGTGATGGATCTCTACCTTTAAAAATGCAAATTACTCTCAAGTTTATTACAGCCAGTCACTTCAATGAGTGTTTTAGAGACTGAGCCTCATAAATTCAAGCTGCAGTCTTGTTGTCGTAAACACCAAACTAAGGCCAATGAATGCTGAGATGTAAGAAGACCTGATTTCACTTGCAACATCAAGATTATTGCTATGGTGTAAGCTTATTATAATGAACTACTATGGGAACTAGTTGAACGTTTTGTTTTGTGATGCTCATTATAATACAATCTGTTGCATCAGAGTATCAAAGATCTATTTCAATATAAAAAATAACTTGTAGGGCTCTTTTGGTTACTGCTTCACCATGATCAATGTTTAAATAGTATTTTTAAAAAAAGTAAAGACATTTTACAAGGCAGAATGAATATATTGACAAGCTAAATTTGCATTAGGCAATATTGGGAAAAGCAAGTCAGGGCAGTGATTGCAGCCAGGTGTGTTTTCAAAATAGACTAACAATGCAAAACATTGGCTTTTGTTACTGTTCTAAATTGAAAATTACCATTAGCAGGATTTTTTGACAGAATTAGTGGTCAAAGGTACTTACTGTATTCTGTGACTTCATGTACTACCGAGACAACTGTAGCTGCTGAGCTTGGTATCTGCATTTGAGGTGCATTGTATCCTTTTGCGATGCTTTGATAAAACCTCTCTGTGCCACAATTCTCTGTATAGCACTAAGCAACCTTCTTTGTTTCTTCTGTTGAGGCTGGCAGACTTTGGAAGGTGTTGTAATTGCTCTTTTTTGTAACTAGAAGACTATATACCTTATGTGTAGAAAGAGTTTGGGACACAAACGTCTCTGTCAAAGTCTATATTTAGGAGTGGCAACTGCTCTCCTAGTACAGAGGTTACCCTGTCAACCCTAATAGGGAATGTGGCATATGTGCAAAATATCAGTATTAGTTTGATAAATTTGCCATAATGCCACAGGCAGTAACACAAATTAAATGTTCAGATATATGTGTTCCTTTAGGAATTCCTCTACTAAAATGGAGTAAGAAACACTGAATGATTGTATGCTTTTGATCTCTGAAGAACAGTTTCAAGATTTTCATGGTATGCAGTAGTGAGGAGATAATACTAATACTTCTGCAACATGTAGTTATTTGTGAAGCGTTTGATCTAACATCTTGCTTGTATGGTGTACGTTCAGCTCGGCGTCTACAGCTTAGTCCATGGGAGAGCAGCATCGTTAGCAGGCTCCTGACGCCCACTCACTCATTCCTGGCCCGAAGTAAAAGCACAGCTGCATTGTCTGGAGATGCAGGTAAACCTATAAGAACAGAGGCTTCGTGTCTCAGCCACTTATTTTTCCAGATTCCCTGTGGGATGTTGTAAAGTTATTGATCTAATTATGAGTGTACGGTAGCATCCCAGAATGAGTTTGAATGTCCACAATTACATCGTGTGACTGCATGAAAGCTTGTTTGTACAGTTGTTTGCTATGCCTCTTTCTCTTTCTCCCACGACCCCTTTCTTAATTTCTTTTGCCTCTTTATTGGTGCAATAAATGAATACAACACACGCAGGACAACAATGTCACACTGTCTGTGGCCGTTTAAGGAAATGCACACAATGTTGTAGAAAGCTGATTCAGCACACCCACTGCTAAGGTTGTGAGCTGCTTGCTGCAGAGAACAGTTTCACTCTCTACCAGGGCACTTCCCACATGGAACAAGTTAGACTTGTAGAAAGATAGGCCCTGGTTGCAGTGGATTTAATACATATAAAGTTAAATGTGCAGGTTTAGTGAGGTTATGATAATAGTAAAGTTCTCTGCCAACCCTAGAACAGCTCTCTGATGTACTTACTGAGGGGAAAATTAACCTTCAGAAATGTGAAAATATTGCTAGGTCGTAACTTAAAGCCCAGGCAAAACTGTAGTCTAAGGACAACCAGGACATATTTGCTTATCATGTATTTTAGGCAGGTGACAGCTGCCTCTTCTTTTATCATGGGATGCTTTATGATCATGCACTGCAGACTTTACCATTACAATAGTATATTGCTGCACATGCTGAATGTTTAAGTCTAGGCAGGTCTTTTCCTGTCTGATATGGACAGGATTTTTATTCTAATTAAAGGACGTAGAAGGTAAGAAGGAATAGAGATCTGCTAAGATTAAAAGATTTTAAAGAAGCTTTCACTTAAGAACTCTTATAACTAATTAGACTGCAGTACATTTCCACAGGGTAGTGCTGTAGGAGTGAAAATGTGGATGATATTTTACAAACAGTGGAATTAACAAGTACAGAATCCTTTTTCACTCTTCACAAACAACAGTTTGTAAAATGAATACTTAATGTCATCTACCAGGCAGGATATTGGAAATTCAGCTTGTTGTTAGGGAATAGTTGAGAAAGCAGCGTCTTAATTTTGTAAGTGGTTACTCTACTGGAGCAGGCGTGAAGATTTTTTTGTGACTGCTATTGTTTATACTGCACAATAAGCTCTAAACTGAGTGGAATGTTGAGAAGGATTGCAAATAGCAGGAATGACTGATTTATCAGTCATCAGTCTGAGGTAATTCCCTGAAATGCTTTCCCTATGCTAACTGGAACTGTACCACCCAGAAGAATAATCCATCTGCTCATTGTTTTCCAGGTATTATTCTCTAGGAGTGATAACTGCAGTCCGTTCATGCAGGACACTTCCTGGAGATTAATGATCAGGTGGTGGTAATGGCTCACAGCTGTGCTCTGAGCACACAGCTCATCCCAGCCTGTCATTATTCCCTAGAAAATTACTCTGCCCTTTGGCTGTAAATATAAATTACAATGTAAAAAATCAAAATCAAATTAAATATGGATTCATGCCCTTAAAATTTAAGTGAGCTATTAGGGACATCCAGCATAAGAGTACGTCTGGATCTTTTTAAATAACCATCCAAAACCAAAATGTTTTTTAAATAACTCTCCAAAAGCTCCTCTGAATAGATGTAATCCTGTTGGTACAGGATTCACTGGGAGTGCTTCCTAAAGCATTGTTTGGCAACTTCGCAAATGAAAATGAACTGCTTGTCTTTTAATACTTATGATGTCATCCTTGATGGTAACTTCAGATAATTGCCACGCAGCAAGAGAATTGATTCATAGAGGGTGGGAACCACATAAATTATAAGCTGTTTAAAACATACGTTGTGCCATGGCTTCCTATCTGGTTTGGATACACTCAACCAAACAAAAACAAAACCAGCCCCTGTTTTCTTATTTCTCAATTTTTATTTGTTTATTTTCTAAGTTGGTCATAATACCTCATTAAGCATAAATCCCTATAAATGATATGCAAGCAGGAGTGCTGTTGCTGTAACACTTACATGAGACTCTCTTTATTCATAATGTTAATCTCTCAGTGCAGGAGAATTTGCAGCATTAGTACTGTTAAGTCTATGAGCTTTTCCTGTAACAGCAGCTGTACTGTTGTAAGACTGGAAGAATTAACTGTATGTGGAACCGCATTCTTTCAAGTGTGCTCAGAGAGGGATCTACAGGCAAGAAATGTTGGGGTTTTTTACCAAGGAAACTGAGGATGTAATTCTCTTTTACTTTAAAAAAAAAAAAAAAAAAAAAAAGATAGGGAAGATACCATATAGAAGCTCTACTTTTCCATCAGGTAACATCCTGAATAATAATTATGCTAAGATTATATTAATTGACCAGGAAAGACAAATAGGAGCAGACAAATAAAACTCTGCAGTAATAACATAGTTTTCCCCAGTCTTCTCCTTCAGTTAAATTAAGAGAAAGTCCAGGAATACTTTGCTGCAAGAAGTTCTCCATGATAAGTTTTGCAGTGTTAAAATTCTTTTTAAATATGTAATCAGAATACCATATATCTGACAATCTGCCATTGGCAGGAGATCTTTTGGTAACAGTCTTTGTCTGTGTGCAAACCAACAAAAACTGCCATCCTGGTTACTCAAACAAATATTAATTTTCAAGTTGACTTGTTGTTGCTAGCCTGCTTTTTGTAGTGTGTAAAATAGTTTGCTGTCGAGACTGTATTTGAGTCAGCTGTTATTCTACCATTATCAAGAAATATTAAAAGTTCTTAAATGGATGGGCTTCAAATATTCCTAAAGAGGGACTTTTAAAAACACAATACTTGCTAAAAATTGTAGACAGCAATTTCATTGATTTCCTAGGTGAAACAGTTTTGTATGGTTAATGTGTTTTGATCTTTGTGTGTATGTCTCCTTTTATTTTCCTCCACTTCTAAGACCAATTAATAGGCATTCTGATTTTAGTTTGATTGTTTTCTATTCCAAATGTAATCGAAACTCACATCAATGCATGTACTAAGCTAATCAGACTAGTCATTGTGTCCACTGCTTTTTCAGAACCACCAGTTGTATAAAAACTTAAGAGAAAAATATTGTTACTTTCTATTACCCAGTTGTGTGGCATATTTCTTAATTTATGTAAAAGAAATTATTAGTTTACAAATGGAACAGTATGTGAATGCCTACTGAGATTGTATCATTACTATACATGTGGCCAAGCTAATGTATCAAATGATGGTTCTGACTTGAGAATTAGTCGTTCCTCTGTGTATTAATACCTTCTTTCTCTTCTGTCTTTCTCGGTTGTTTCTGTTCCTGCTGGCTTTCCTCTGTCAATTCTCCAATGCTGCTCTGTAATTAAAATTAATAAATAACAAAACCAACCAACACCGTAGTTATCCCCATTTGTCCCCGTTCAGCATCTTGCAGCCCCATCAGTCCTCTGTCCTACAAGGCCATGAACTGTAGGAATCCAGGAGACCGAGCAAAACTTTATGCCTCTACTGATGCTGTTGGACGTAGGAGAACAACGCATCTTGCAGGGGTAAGCATGCCAGTTGTATGTAAACTAGTGTCTCATGCCATGACCACCTGATTGCATTGCCTGTTAGGACAGAACAGTTGCAAGGATGCTTGACTAAGTCTGATCCTCCCCTTTGCGCTGTCCCCACCCCCTCCAATTTGTTTCATAGTTGGCTGGATTTTAAGCAAAACATACCACATAATGTGGTGACGTGGCCTGATTATGCACCAAAGAATCCATGCGGAAAAACACCCGTGTTTTCCAGACACCCATGTTTGCAGAGTGGATGCCTTTGCTCTCATGAGGCACAGAGGCAGTCGCAGTGTGTGTGCCCTTTTCTCACGTGGATTCTTTGCTGAATTTTAAGGCCCAAGCTGGTGTTGCAGCTTTTCCCTCAGTGGCGAATCTGTTTTTCCAGCAACCTGTTTTCACAAAGCCTGTAGAATTTTGTATCTTCTGAGGCCTCTAGCAAATTCAGCTGGGTATCTGGGATAAAGAGGGAGGAAGGCATGCACTCTCACATGTCTATATACATAAGCACACAGAGCACTGTCACTTCAGCTTTACTTTCTTAGGAGACCATGCTAGTAAACTCTTCCTTGTTGAGAAGGAAAGGGTTGGTTTAGGAGCATGGTTTGTAAGCGAGGCTTCCCACAGATCACCTGTTCATTCTGAATGACTTGGTAGCACTACTGTGACTGATCTGAGCTTTCAGGGAAAATCAGAACAGTATGATACAGGCAGACTGAATTCATGTTGACTGTGCTCCAAGCCAACAGGATACAGTCAGCTCCAGTTCAGGTATCATTTGCTGAATTAGAGCAGTTATATTTTATCTTGTACTCTACAGCCTGAGTTTGTTTAGAGTGTGAGAAGAGTGGAGTCATCTCTGCAAATGATTGTGTCAGAGGTGCTTGCATTTTCATTTGGCTTGATAGGCAAAACGTCAAGAGGCAGTGCTGCTACTGAAATCCTTGTTGGAAGCACTGTTAATGAAAGTCTCATGCATCATAGCTCATACTTAATCTTTCAGGCAGATGGTAGTATACTGAAGTTTAAGTTAAGGCGCAGCACTGGGATCTATCTGCGGAAAAATCTCATAGCGTGCGCATAGTGTGTTGCAATCTCAAGGGCTATCAGTTTAACACCTCTTGGGTCTTTCTCATTGCAAGTGGTTTGGGTTTTGGTTTTTTGGTTTGGTTTTGGGTTTGGGTTTTTTTTAATTAAAAAGAAGAAAGGTTGGCACATTTTGGTGGAGGAGGCAATTTTAAAATGTTGTTAATATAAAATGACTGAGTTAAGAGCTGTTTTCAGTAGCCTGTATGCTGTGGAGAATCTTTTATTCTTCTGTAAACTTTTGTAGGAATTGAGTTTTTACTTTATTAAGAAAAATTTTCTGATGCTCTGTTTTCAAGACTAATAAAGTAGATGCAATATAGATTATTGCTTAGTGAGCCAAAATTCTTGTTCATTGGAATGCATTTACTCTGCCTCTGTATGCTTTGATAACTCAGCTGATTATCATATTAATCAGTAGATATCTGATAAATTATACAGCCAAAGAGCTGGCTTGAGTAATGACTTCAGGACTCAGACCACCTATTGCTACATATTAAGTTATGTTTTGGACAATTTAAAACAACAAATATTAACCATAATGACTAAAAAAACCCTCTTGGATTTATGAAGATAAACCAAGGATTTATGCATTCATGAAGTTGTTTTGAGTCTTTCTTTTCCAGTTGTTAACCTGGTTTTCAGTTCAGGAGATGAGCATTGCAGAGCTCTCAGCTAATGAGGTTCTAAAGCAGTGCGGTACACATGCTGCAGGGGTTGTGCTTAAGCCCCAGCCAAGGTGATGAGTAGCAGCCCCTCTGCATCACGTTCACTGAGTTGCAGCTCAGTGTACTCTCCATTATTGCCTTTCTTCAGACTCCCAGAGTCTGAGCTCATTATTCCAAAACCCTGAAGTTAAATGAAGTTTGTAAGTGTCTAAATTCTGATTTATTCCTTTAAACCAATAGTTCTATTAATACAAACCAGAGCTATAACAGAAATATTTTTTAAAATAAAATCCTAGCATGAGAAATAAAGGAAAAAGAGGAAATTGCTACAATGTATAAGAATCAATGGCAAAAAAAGTATGTGCTGTGAAAGCATCCAAGAAAAAAAGAATAGGATAACTGTTGTACTATGTTTGAGGGCTTTGAGGACATCTGTGGTGTTCACGTACAAGCATGAAAGCAAAAAGCTTGTGCTATGTAGGAACTGTCTAAGTGTGAGCCTAGGAGAGTTGGGGGGAGTGTTTTGCTCTTTCTTCAAATGAAATCCTGGGTTTATGGGGAGTAGAGGAAGGTACTCTGTGGCAATTGGCAAAGATCAAACCTTAAAAGGTAATTTTTTGCCTGTGTAAAAATAAGCCCCTGCAAATTAGCCCACTACTACGGTTTAGGATAGTAGAGAACACGATTAAGGATTCTTGTTGTCAAATGCATATTTACGGACAAAGATGGTGTCAGATTACAGGGGCTATATTAATGAACTTGTTAAAAAGGCTGTGGAAACTACTGACTCAGCACTGCTTTTTCTAAGCCCCCCAACCCCTCATCCTTAACTGAGCTTGCTTTGCTTTCTTTAGCCGTGTGAACTCTGGCTTGACTTTGTCTTTTTGTTTGCTGAACCGTAGACTGACAAAAAAAAGGAGAGAGACCATTTGTCATCCAGCTTCTCAGCCAGCTTTAAAGGAGGTCATTTTTCTTCCAACCCCAAAACTAGATCACCAGCTCCCTCTCCAGTCTGGTAAGCTAAGTACATGCTTAGCCGGAGGTTAAGCTATAGGCAGCTCCGATTGTTCTACTGAATGTGAAAAAGTGCAAACTTATTTTGTGATGTAGATGTTTTCTCTCTGCAACAAAGGAAAGACAGTCCTGCTCTTAGAAAAATATTACTACTGCTTTGAGGAAGGGGAAGGAGGAGGAAGATACCCGGTTTCTTCCCTCTTGGCTGGGCTCAATGCTCACATATCTGGAGAGTTGCAAAGACAAGCATTTTGCATGAAAGCTTATCAGTTGCTCCAGCAGTCCTGCTTGATAGCAGAGAAATAGAGAAGTTGTTTTAATTTTAGCTATTGTAGTTGTAGAAGTGATGTGTAAGTGGTGTCCAGCAGAGCATGTCTGATAGCGATTGTCACTCTTTGGTTACACAGGCATGCATCAAAGTCTTTGCCTTTTTTGCCTGGCACACCCAAGCAGATAACTTCCCCACCTGGTTCCTCCAAAGTTTCCTCTACTCAGGTACGTCCTCCTTCTCCTGGCAACATCCGGCCAGTCAAAAAAGAGGTCAAACCAGAGAGTGAGAAGAAAAGACCAGAAAAGGAGGCTGAAAAGGCCAATGAGGAGAGGACAGAAGAGAGTAAAGGAACTTCAGTAGGTACTGGAGAATCTGCAAGTCGGGAAGAGCTTGCTGTCCAGGCAGATCTCACTCAAGGTAAGGAGAGACCCTCCTTTAGGTTAAGGAATATCTGAGAGTCTGTTATGTTCTTCCCTCCCTTTCTCTGAAACAACATAGCTTTCAGTAGTTTTCTATCAAATGTTAATCTAAATTCTTAAGAATGTTTTTGCAGATGTATGTTCGTTATGAGGAAAGTGTAAACAGGTTGAAGCCCTCCTGTCTGGAACAGTCAAAGCAACATGCAGACCTGTCTCGCACAGTGTGGCTTCACAGCCCTCTTCTCACAGCTTCTTTTCAAACTGTTGAAGTAGAATAATAATGATCTGAAGACTAATGGTACAGTAAGCCACCACATAAGGTAGTGTGAGCAGTGCGAATGTCCAGCTCTGCTAGACACTCAGTACAGTTGTGCTGATAACACTACCATCTTACCTATAATATTGCAAGAGTACCACATCATGGGAGATACTAGCAGGATAAAGTGGAATGCAGAGGAGAACCAAGGAGAAGAGTAAAGGAATAGGCAGAATTTTTCAGGCAAAATGAGTTATTTAAAAAAAAAAAATTACCCAACAAACAAACAAAAAACCCTTGCACCAAACCACACCAACCCTGAAAAGCAGCAAGGCAGAAAAGGATGTACATGCAAAATAAAATAATGATCATAAAATGTAGGAAGGGCAAAAGGTAAATCTGAAAATGAAAAATGTAGGTTTGTTCTAGCAGACGCTTTAGTCTATTGTAAATATGGCATAAACTGTCTGTTTCGCAGATGGGATAGAATGGCCATTGTGACCACTGGGATTACCAGGAAGGGCTGCTTAGGATTCTGAACTTAAAATTCATAAATTCCCCTGTGATTGTCCTTCAGAAAACAGTTTTAAGTATTAATAATCTTGCTTTTAACTGCAAGATGTGTAGTTGGGGGTTGTTCTTCTGTGAGACAAGCTGATGTGAATTGATTTCTTTTGTTCTATTAAGTTTTGTTACAGTAGTTCCAGTCTGATACCCAGGTCCTACCACACAAGGTGCAACCCCATGAAAAGCTAGAGATTTACAGCAATAAATGGATGCATCTGTTGGCCATGGGCATGTAAAGAAGATATGAGATAATTGCCATGTTAGCATGGGTTTTCACTACCCTTCTGATAGCCTTTTGCCTGCTTCCTTTTAAGGAGAAAGCTTCCTTTTAAAAGGATTTCAGGGACACCACTGAGAAGACTTTACAAATGTTTACAAATTGTAGTTCCAAAGTACAAGGTGCAGACCAGAGAAACATCGTCAGGCTTGTTTGGCTGTTTAGCTCGGGAGGAAGAGAGGCTCAACTTCTTTGCAGAGTCAGTCAATATTGAGTATGTGACAAGGTCACTTAGTATCAAAACAAGTTATGTGTGATAAAGATATTCAAAAGTGAAGTAGTTTGTATTCACAGCAAAGAAACAGGTAGTGGAGAGGGGCCAAAGAGAAGGATACTATAGTCCAAGTGCTGAACAGCACTTCAAATTGGATGTCTTTTGCCAAAGCCAGAGGAAGTGGTAGTTGGGACCAAAGATTGAGACCTTAGGCTAAGCATTTTACATGTGAGGTTAGAGGACAGGCTTTGTACTGCAGATGGAAGCCCAGTGGCCAAAACCTGGCCACTGGTTGAATGCAAGAATCTAGAGAGGGGCAAGTGCAGCATTTGGGGCTAGAGGGACATTGCTGATTCTCTCAGGTCTGTGTCGCAGGCGAACATAGCTAATTTCTGCCAGTTAACTGCACTGGCCTTTAACCTGTCTGGCTTAGCTACCTGCTAGCTCTGTAGTCACAGGAGCCAGGAGGTCAACAGGTAATGGTCACTGATGGAGCTGTTCGAGCTTTTGGAGGCAAAACTCGCATGACTTTACTAATACTTTAAAGGTATTTTGGGTATGCCTGTGCAAGCTGTTGTCATCTTTTCTGACAGCAGGGCAGGTGTGCATCAAACAGACTACTTGTTATGCTGCCAGCTTCAGCACCTGAGGCAAGAAGTGAGCCCCAAGCAGCACAAAGCTGTGCTCTCTTCAGGAGTGACAGCCCTGCCTTGGTCCATGTTAGTAAATTAAAAAGGGCTGAGGTGCAGGAGCTCTGTCATTTATACAGTTTAACTATTACAAAGGCTTTTGGCTATGTTTCTGGTCTAGGTTGTAATTGCAGCCCCACATTTTCAAACCTTCTGTCCCCAAGGCTACTAAGAGCATAGCTCTAAAGGGCTCCCAAGCTTTAGAGTGATCAAATTACTTAGCTTTTATATTTGATCACCCCAGAATTTTCTGAGTTCACAGCTGCATCTTGGAGGTTAGCCCAGGCCTGGACTGTTTCCTAGGGGTGGACTGAATACCTGTTTTGGTAACGTGAGAGAATAGTGCTCTGGCTGAGGCTAAACTGTGCCAGCTCACCTCAGGACTAGAGAACAGGCCCTGGCACTCTTTAAATTACTGGTGTACATGTATTACTTGAATTCAGGGTGAAAGCCCTGAGGCAGTTATCGAAACGCTTGCATAGTTTTTACTTGACAGAAGAAAAGAGCAGAGATGTCAGCAGATGTGAGCATTCAGCACAAAGCAAGCAGCTGATTTTGTGTTAGTATACATGACGAGGTGTAGGAGGGGGGAATTGGGAAGGAAACCCCTCTTGGAAGTTGTTAGTGAGGTGAGGAAAATGCTCTAACATACCAAAGGGTGGTTAGAAATGTAGATTTAAAATCATCTCCTGGCTGTTTCTGATGACTTATTTTACATGTATCTTCCCAGGATCAGAATCTGATTCCACTGACAGTTCAAAGTCTTCCCTACCCGTGTTTGTCTGCGTTACTGGATGTGATTGCCCTGGGAATGCTTCCTTCAGTTAGCTTGTGTGTTGGTCATGGTCCCTGGCCTCTAGAGGAAAAGCACAGTTGAGGTGCTCTGTACCTACGCTAGAGAATGCCAGGCAAGCTTACAGAAATGTGAACTAGTGTTTTACTTGAGAAAAACCTGTAACACCTTCCCTACCAGGTGGCCAAAGCTGGTCCTGGATAAAGAATTTATATGAAGACACTATTAAGATTTGCACACAAGCCATAGTTCACCAATAGTGGCAAAGCTTGTTCAGAAGCTGCGTTCTGGTCCCACGAGTTGCCTCAGGTTTGGAGTAACTGCAAACCTGATGATAGTTGGTGTCCTACCCTTATTGCAGATCACTTCAGTCAGTTAATATTTGAGATCACCAACTCACCAGAAGTGACTGGCCTATCACCAAAAAGTCTGGCTCTGCTTTTCAGATGTAGACTATCAGATAGAAGAAAATATAGTATCACAATGTTTCATTTCTGTTTTCTGAATGGCACTGGGCAAACTTAAGAAATGTGATGGTAGGGACTTGCTGAGTCAGCATAACTCCTGTTGAGCACCTGTCACTATTTATTCTTCTGACAGAAAAGTTGGCTTAACCTTTCAACTGCAGCTGCTTTCACATATCCTGTAAAAACAAAGCTTCCCTTAAGGAATATGAACCCCTAGCATCTAGAAATTTCTTCCTCCTCTGAATCATTTCTAAAACTACATAAGCTTGAAAATATTTTCCAGAGTATTTGAAACTAGTTTCTGTTCCTTTCAAGAGAATGCCATCTTGGCTTACTGTGTCTGTACAAACTAGTTTTCCTTCCCACCTGTTTCAGCAGCCAGCCCATCCCTACCTACTGCTCTGCCAGCTCTTTCTCCACCCCCAGCCCCCACAAAGACCTCTGCGGGTACGACTGACCCTGAAGAAGCAACAAGGCTGCTGACTGAGAAGAGGCGCCTTGCCCGTGAGCAGCGGGAACGGGAAGAGCAAGAAAGGAGGGAGAGAGAAGAGCTTGAAAGGTGATTCTAGACCTCTGCAGTGGAGAAGATATAGCCTCCTAGCAGCTTCTTGTGTATATTCTGTTGTGATATTGTGATATATGAAGCACAGTACTGAGGTGCAGGAGGCACGAGTTCCTCCCTGAAAAACAAATTTTCCTGTTGGGGTTTTTTGTAGGTGCAATATCTACCTAAGCAGATCTGTAAGGTTAAAACTTATCCCAAATAATGCTTTAAAATAGGACAGGAGGAGAGAGCAGATCCTTGGTGTAGTGGTTCATTGTTTCCTCAGAGATTTACAAAGCTGTTCCAGCTAGAGAACTGCACAGCTTTCAACTTTGTGACTGGCACAATGTCTTACTTTGAATTGCAAGATCTCTACCATGGGTGGTGTTTAGGTGTCCAACAGCTGTGACAAAACTCTTTGTTTTTTCATTTAAAATCAAGATTCTCAACAGTTTTGGAAGGTAATTGATGATGTGTCTCATTTTCCTACTAGCAAATGAGTAGCCCATCTGGATACTTATGACTGTGACTATAACACAAGTTGAGCGCCTTTTTAGAGGGATGCCATGCCTCTGGAATTTGTTGGAGTTCTTTAACAACATTGCTGAACATAGGAACAAGGCAGAGCCAGTTAAAATAGCCTGGCTTTCTAAAAGGCTCACGACATGGTGCCTCTCAAAAAGGGTTGTAAAGAAAAGAAGCTGCTGTGGCATAAGAGTAATATGGTGAATAAATACTAAGACTGAAAGATTGAAAACAAAAGGTAAAGAATAATCAGCTTTCACAGTGAAAGGAGTTTTCAGTCTCTGTGCAGTGCCTTCATAAATGAACTTGAAAGGCGTTGTGGCCAGTGAGATAATGCTGGTATTCAGTGAGATAAAGCAGAAGAGTTTCAGACATATCTTATATTGCTGAGAAAAAAAACGGAAGCTGAATTTCAATACTGCTAAGCATGAAGGAATGCGTATAAGGAAATAACCCTAACTTAACTCATGTAGTGGTGGTGGTGGTCTCTGCACTAATTATTTCTGAGGGAAGAGATCTTGTTTGGAGTTGAGTATATGAAAGTATCAGGTGAGTCATGGTCAATGAAATAAATGAACTGTTTCGAGTTACTAGAAAAGGAGAACAAAATGAAAATGTCATTCTGAACTATCCAAGGTGAATCCATGTCTTGAATGTTGAGTTTTACGTTTTTGACACAGTAAAATCAGTAAAACTAGGAAAACAAGTGCAGACAGACATCAAGGATGATCACAAGTATAGAACAGCTCCCATATGAAAATCTACTAAACAGGTGAGGATTCTTCAGCTGGGAAGACCATCTGCCCTCTACTTCTGAGTGGGGATATGATAAGCTACAAAGTCCTAAATAATTTGGGTAACATCAAAGGTGAAGGGGAAAAGTTATTCACTCCCATAATACAAGGATGAGGGGGTATTAAGTGAGGTTAGGAGGTAACATTCAAAGATCAGCAGAATTAGATACTTTTTTTAAATTCAGGAGTCATTGCCACAAGATAAGATGGGTGCCAAAAATGTATACTATTTCAAAGTATGATTAAATTAAATTACAGAAAGAAGTGTTTTGCAAGATGTATTAAAGTCAATGATACTGTTTCTGATTCAGAAAGTACACGAGTCATAGATCAGTGAAAGCCAGGCATATGCTGGAGAATTACTGGTATTACCTTGCAAAGATTTTTGTGTTCCACAGAGCTTCACCTTTGGTCCCTGCTGGAAGCAGAACAGGCAGCTTCTGAATGAGACAGCAGTGCAACCATTATCCAGCTGTTCTGCAGTGCTGGTGTTTTGGGTCAGGAATCTGGTGGTTTGGGGTTTTCCCCTCCTTTTTTTTTTTACGTATTTTTCTTATGCTTGTTTCATGATTGCAGGCAAAAGAAGGAGGAGCTGTCACAGAGGATAGCTGAAGAAAGAGCTCGCCGAGAAGAGGAAGAAGCTCGCAGACAGGAAGCAGAAAAAAAACGAAAGGAAGCAGAGGAGGGGCGGGAAAAGGAAGAACGGCTGCGCCGACAGGCAGAAGAGAGAGAACAGAAAGAGAAAGAAGAGCTGGAGCGCGTTCAGAAACAAGTATGCTCCCCTCCTGGAATTTCTGTGCCAGTTGAGTTGGCAGTGAAGTGGATGAAGCAACATCTCTTATGCAGCACCTAGATTAGAGGGATATCTAAAATTTAAGTGCTATCTATAAAGTGAATATGGTTGGGGCAGAGTTCATACCATAGAGTGGTTCAAAGAGTAAGGATATATCTTCTTGACAAAAACATGTGGTAGGGAGTTAAGTTTTGTTTTGTTTTTTTCCCTGTAGAATTTATTTATTTAGAACAAATCTTTTCCTGTTCCTGATAAATCAAGATGAAAAAATCAATAAGAGTTGTATTGGGGGGTTTTAATGAATGGTATTATACCAGGGAGCTCTTTGTCGTCACAGTTATAGAAAGTCTAGATGCCAAAATAACTATTTAGAGTGTTGGAGACAGCACTGCTGAGTTCTAAGCCTATGCCCAATATTACTTTTGTGTGGGGCTAGTGGGAAGGGGTAGGTTTTGATCACTTTAGTCAAGCCAAGGAGAACGTTCACCTGGTGCAGTCCTCCTGAAATCAGAGCAGCTACTCAAAATACATAACAGTAAATAAATCAAAATACAATTTTTCAAGTGCTGACATTTTTGATGGGCATAATGTTGGTTTACCAACTTCAGGAGAGGCTGTGGTAAGCATTCTGGATAGGATTCTTCTCTTCTCACATGTGCTCTTACTTTTTGCATGTGCTTTCTTGCCCCCAAGATTCAGCACTTCAATCTGCCTTATAGATGTTAGGTTTTTTTCTTCTGGTATATAATTAAATGTATGCTCCCGAAATAGATGTTTCAAGAATTGTATTAGTGAATACAGCTTAGAAATGGCAATTTTCTTTTTCAGAAGATGTACGCTGCTTTCTTTGAAATGCTAAACTGAGGTACATCCCCAGTTTAGCACTCAGAGATAGCACATGGCCAAGTTTTTTTTAGATGTTACAGCCATAACAAATGAACTTGTAGCAGTTCCATCATACAACACTGTCTCTGTTGGGGAGCAAGGCCTTTCTACAGTATATTCCAGACAAATCTTACATTTAATTAAAAGAGCAGGAATGGAAAGCTTGTACAAATGTACCTGTGGCTGTTTGTCCTTGGTCTCATTAAGTGATGACTCTGTTGGCCAAATAAAACGTTCTGCTGCTTTTGTTTGACTCTCAAAAACATCCACCACTCAAAACGTGAATCTCTTTAATACTTTCCTGGCTGCTCTTTTAATGCTGAAGGTTAGGAAATGTATTCCTTATTTGTCATCTGGTGTGCTTTAATGCACACGCCCCAGAAGAGGCACAGAACCAAATATGATGTCTGTTGTTCAGTTACGCATCTCTTAATGCTATGCAAAACATGGAGATTAATCAAGAAATGTGCAATTTGTTCTGAAAATATTGTTGGTGACTTGTAAACCCCAAAAGTGTCTTCTCAGGGTGTTGTAGATATGCATAGTTAAGCAGATATCGGTGTAAATCTGTCCTTAAACAGTAAATTATTTCTCACTTCTTTTTCTTTTACCATCAACACAGAAAGAAGAGGAAGCTCGCCTACGGGAAGAGGCAGAGCGGCTTCGATTAGAACGTGAAAAGCATTTCCAAAGAGAAGAGCAAGAGCGCTTGGAAAGGAAGAAGGTAACTCAGTACATGCAGAGAAACCGTAATTTGTTTTGCCTTAGCAGTTTGCTTCCACCTCAGCTGTAGAAAGTTATCTATGATATAAATGTGCCCTCAGAAAAGCTGTGGTCCTCATCTGTGTAGCCTGACGTGAAAGTGAAAGGAATATTGCCAACAGTAATAAATAATTTATCTTTCTACAGTAAACAGATGCAACTGATAAATGACAAGCAGTTGTGGTTGGGAGAGATATTTTTAAATTAATGCCAGCAAACATTATTTAACCCCTTTACATTTCATTGTAGAGGCTTGAGGAGATCATGAAGAGAACTAGGCGTGTAGAAGCGGTAGATAAGGTCAGTGCTGCTACTTAATATGTAAATATTGGGCATGCTTCACTTCTTCAGTGACATTTTTAATTTACAAAACTGTGCTTCCTTTGTAGAAACCCAATGACCAGCAAAATGGACATATATCAAAGGCAAATATTACTGGAGAAGCAGGTATTGTGTTTAACTGTGCCCTGAGCAAAACAGGTGAATAAATGCCTGCTAAGCACAATGAGATAAAATTCTGAAACTTGGTACACTAATTGCAGTAAAGAAAACTATGAGAGGAGTATAACTGAAGTCTTAGCAAACATTATTTAGTGTTTCCATATAGGTAGTTAGCTAGCCATTACTAAATGAGTTAGCTGGTTTAGCAACTTAGTCACATTGGTGTTCAATGAGAGGGAGTTGCTTACCAAGTTTAATTATTTATACAGTGAAAAGAAACAAATACTAAATTGTCCTTGTGATTATCATAACAGATGCTAGTATGGGTGGGGTGCAATTGCTTCCTTTTACTGAGCTCTATGTGAATTAGTGTGACTGCAGACACAATGCAGAAGGGTGTAGTTGTACTTTAAAAGAACATCCTGAAGCAGGCCAGTAACATCTATCATATCGGTTTTGGATGAGACAAAAGGATACCCTAATTTTATGTTGCTCTCTACAGCATTTTATCGTAGGGTTTGGTACTTGTTGAAAGAAGTATCCATCCCATGGAGATTTTTTCCTCTTGATTTCCTTTTGGGTTACAGTCAGAAATCAAAACAGGAACCAAGAAATACCACTGATGATCTCCCGGTGTTCTCCTATTCCATTTTCTATTGCTGCTTGAAAAGTGCCAGCATAATATTCTGTCAGATATCAGCCTATTTTGACCACTGGCTTATGTGTTGGAATTGTGTATATCATTGTAAAGCATTTATTCTTGTCCGTAAAGCTATAGCTTTGAAATTTGTGGCATTTACTTTGGACCTGAAACAAGGCTTGTGTGCCCAAAAACTTGACAAAGGAGGTGGGGTGGGGAAAGGAGGGGTGTTGGGAACTCCATTTTTTAAAACTGTAGCTTGCCTTGGCTGTGCTGTCTTTTGTAGGAAATGTTTCATCCTAATCTGCAGGTAGGTGATGTTGTTTGGTTTTATGAAAACCTGTTTTCTCTTTCTAGTCATAACCAGTCCTGCATCTCCCTTGGAACCTGCAGGAGGACCTCAGCTTCAGCATGCGATGCAATCTCCGCACAACGGGAAACCCATCACCTGCTCGCGCGTGATTGTTTCACATCAACCCCCAGTAAATATGGACAGGTAAGAACGCTGCTAAGTATTGGAGGGTGTTTGGAGGATGAGGGTTACTAGAGTAATAAATTATTTTCAGATCCATGTTCATAAACTAAGTAAGAGACAGCTGTTCAATCTGCCTTGTGTTCTGTTTATATTTTACTGTGTTCAGAAAATAACTTTATCATCTTTCACTTAGCAGTAGCCCATTTTTGCCAACTGATAGGGAAGAATTTTGTAAAAATACAGCACATTCTTTGCAGTGTTTGGAACAATGTGTTGTTTGCCAGCAATTATTACATAAATTGAAACTTAATGGAAAGGGCCAATTTTTTCTGTTCCTTTTCATGAATTAAGCTTCATAAAAACCACTCTGGATACGCAGTGCTAGTTTTGTGATTGGAATAATGAACACAGTGCTTTCAGCCTAGACGTTTTGATTTCTGAACTGCTTGAAGTATTAGCAAGTTTTGCTTACTAAGCAAAAGTCCCTAATGTGAGATACAAAACTACTCATTTTGGCTTTGCATTTTAAAAAAAAACTTTTGTCATCTGTAAGGAGAATTTGGGGAGGCAGATATTTAACATTGGGTGCTCTCTGTAGCCATGAAGCAAGTTTCACTCAGACTTTGAGAAATCACTGAAATGCTTGAAACCTCAGTATTGAGCCGAGTGAAATCTGTTACATAAGCATGAGCTGTCAGTTATTTCAATTTTAGTAATGCAGAAAGCCAAATAATCCCTTAGTCCTTTCATATTTTATGCAGGTAGTGCCAGAATATGCATGGAAAAACTTGGATGTGGGAAGCCATCACGCAGCCTGTAATGGGCGGTATGCTTCAGGGAGTGATTGGCACTAATTGAAGGAGGAATTTGCCCTCTCTTGGTCCTTCCATATGCCTGGGGGATCTTAGCCTGCTGTCATGCTGACAAGGATGCTCCTGCTGAGAGAAGTTCTGTCAGTGACACTGAGCACTGAACTGCATTGGATGAGCTGCACAGAGCTGCCTCATAATTGTCTCGGGCAGCTATTAAATGTTAATCACTCCCAGCCTTATATGCACCTTGATGTTTGTAATATAAAATGTGCCATGCTAATGAATGCTGTCCTGTAGCATTATAATCCATGTGGAAGGAACCTCCGAACGGCTGAGGTGAAGAATGAATAAATGAGACTGAAGAACAGCAACAAAAGCAGGAAGTGTGTATAAGGCTGTGGAAGGGGAAACTGCCATGCCAGGTTGGGATGTGGAGGGACCCTCTACTTCAGAGGTACATCCCTACTCACTGGGAGGGCACAGGCTGAAGCGCTTGGTAGCATCCTGGTGTAAGCTTAGCCCAGGCAGCCTGAAAAACTGTTGTAAGGAATAGATAGCAGCACAGATTTTTATCACATGGTAGAAGCCACAGGTGCCAACACCGCTGCTACTGCATCTCATGTGCTGTGGTTGTCTGGCATCTGGATACACCTGAGAGTATAGCACACACAACAGCAAGAGGGTAACAGGGTGGAGACGGTCTCTTGTGTGAGCACCTCACTCCAGCCCCAAGAAAGACTTGGCTTTTGTCTGGAAAAGACTTGAGCATGTTTTAAGGGCAAGATAGCTCAGATTTCTGACCAGAACTTAAAAAGGCTTTGCCTGGCGGACTTGTGGCATGTGCTTGTATGGGCAAGAGAAGAGAGTGAAGGAGAGGAGTCTTCTTCAGGCCTAGAGCAACAGTCAGTCTCATTCTCCTTCTACAGTGTAGGAAGTGTGGGAAGTTTCACTGGGTCTAGGACAGAAGTTTAAGTGTTGGTGGGTCTATTTTGTACAGCACTGGGGTCTAGCCTGAATGTGTGTGTGTCTTTGAACAGAACTGGCAGTCGGTGTTCAGTGACCAAACCCAGAACGGCTGTATTTGGGGTCAGAATACCTGTAGCTGAGGTCACTCCCCAGACAATGCAGGTGCTCTGTCCCTTGCACCAGTAGTGTTGAAGGAGGCTGACTTGGAAAGCTACTACAGGTTTGTGTGAAACTCTGAGGCGTGATAGGAAGTTGCCTGACTGCTTACTGTGCTGAAGCTTCATCCCTATTCCTCACCATCATGTCATCCACCCTGTGTCAGCTCTGTGGCTGGGATTCAGTTGGAAATAGCATGCTTGCTTCCATGGTCATGAGTACAGTGCAGCTGAGAAAAATTAAAAGAATTCTGGCAGAGTGAAGGCAATTGATTTCAATACTTCACAATTCTCTGTTGCTGCTTTTGATCAGCAGTGCAGATCTTGTACTGGAATTTCATTAGCTTTTCAAGACAATTGATCTTCATAAACCCTAATGAAAATGCTGTGATCTGCTGCATTGTTTGCCGTATATCTGTTGTCAACAAGTCTTAGTTTTATTAATAAACGTTTATTGCAGGTGATAGATTGGTGCCATCACCTACCCCACCTCATAGTTTCTCAAAATTTTTATTGGTATGCTTACTCCTGTGTGTTTAAGCAAATGAACATTAATCAATTTTCCTTAGGCTTAAAGTTCTTCACTTTGCATCATGAAGAAAACCCCCAGATATATTTGCTTGGGAATTGAGCTGGTTTACCATGTCAGCACTCAAGTTTTTTCAAACAGATCTTACGTGAATTCTCAGTTCATAGAAACAATTTCTTTTTACATAGTTGTCCGAGTTAAAATGATGTGTCTGAACATGAACATGATTTTTGTGGTATGTAGTTTTAAGTGGTGCTGCAAGGGTTCTATTTTGCCACCTATGCTTGCCCCGAGTGTCTTTTCCACAAGTAAATTTGGTTAAGCAACTTAATGCTTGAATGTTAATGAAGAACAGTGAATTATTATTGGGGGGTGGGGCAGGGAGTGACCTTATCTGACCTGTAAGTCTGTGGTGAGAAGACTCACAATTGATCTTAAATGAAGACATTTCTCATCCAGGTGTAGTACAATAGAAAGGGCAACGCTAAATATATTTTTTAATGGAGCATACCATGGAAATTTGTCCAGTTAGATAGTGAAGTATCTAGAATTACCAAGAAAACTGGTAGTTCACAGATACTACAATATTATTAATGGCATGTTAACTTCTGGCTAGATTCTGGGTTTTGGTTTGGGGGGGGGGGGTTCCAATAAATGGAAAAATTAATTTTAAACAGTCACTTGAAAATCAGATATAATGTTGAAGTATTTTCAAATTTTTTGTAAATTATAAAAGATTCCAACATGGTTTTTTCAAGATTCTAATTTTTTCTTCCTTTACTGAGCAGTAGAGTCCTGGAAGAGGCACAATGATAGAAGTTGGAGGTAGATAACCAGGACAGCTGCCTAATCCATCTCCCACTTGCAGATTTTTGTTTGTTTTCCACTTTCTAATTCTTTGCCTAAATTAGATCCTGTCTGCTACCTCTCAGAAAGTTATTTCAGTGCAGTGGTTTATGTTGTAAGTATTTCCTTATGATACTTATTCTTATCCTGTAATTCCATTTTTTTTCTGTGCTGCTTTCTATAAATGCTTGCAGTGGGCCTCAGTGGGAGCAGTTCACCTCATCTGTGTGTCTCTGTCCTGTATAAAGGGAGCTGGGTCTGGGTAGACTAAATAACCAGTCTTTAGAAATACACAGACACGGTGATTGCCTCAATATCTTGTCCTGGAAAAGAATGTTACTGGGTTCAAATTCTTATGCAGTGTTCATTGCTCAGTCTGTGGGATAGCCCACTTGAAATTTGCTGTAGCATGGCGTGGTTTAACCCCAGCCAGCAACTAAGCACCACGCAGCTGCTCACTCACTCCCCCCACCCAGTGGGATGGGGGAGAAAATCGGGAAAAGAAGTAAAACTTGTGGGTTGAGATAAGAACGGTTTAATAGAACAGAAAAGAAGAAACTACTAATGATAATGATAACACTAATGACAACAGTAATAATAAAATGACTGGAATATACAAATGATGCACAATGCAATTGCTCACCACGGGCCAGTTAGTCCCCAAGCAGCGATTCCCCCTGCACCCACTCCCCCCAGTTCCTATACTAAATGGGATGTCACCTGGTATGGAATACCCCGTTGGCCAGTTTGGGTCAGCTGTCCTTCTTGCTGGCTGGGCATCAGAAGCTGAAAAATCCTTGACTTTAGACTAAACATTACTTAGCAACAACTGAAAACATTAGTATTGTTAACATTCTTCTCATACCGAACTCAAAACATTGCACTGTACCAGCTACTAGGAAGACAATTAACTCTGTCCCAGCTGAAACCAGGACAGCACTACCTTTCCTTTTTTAGACCTCCAGCTCCTCATTTTTAGGCCTCCAGCTCCTCATTGCTGGCTGACTTCAGTGCTGCTGTCTCAGCAGATTAAAAATAAACACTGCTTTATTTAAATCATCCAGAAGTCTGGGGTCTGTTTTGCTATTAATGTCTCCCTGTGACACCTCTGCTAAAATCATGTAAATAAATGAGGCAACTGACATTGTCCTTCAGATCAGGAATAGCAGCTGTGGAAATATTTTGGCACTTTCCAAAGGTGTACAAATCAGTATTTTATTCTATTTTTTTCTTATTTGGTGTTGATTTCCCATGGATGATCAGAAACAGACATACTAAGTTCTGGCCTTCTTTCTTCCTTCTTTACTCTCTCTAAATATAGTTTATGTTTACATAGAGCTTTGGCTAAAATTATCTAAATCAGATGTAATGTTCAGTAGTTTTTCACTTTTTGGATGTTCCAGTTCCTTTAATTAAATTAGCTGCTCTTCTTTCAACTTCCTCTAGTCTGCCTTGTCAATATTGATGTGTCCAGATCAAAATGTGAAGCCGCACAGATGCTTTTTAGCTGCCATGAAGCTGTCCTTCAGATGCTTGCAAGACTGTTACATTTGGAAATGCACTCTGAACAACTCGGGCAACTTTTTTTTTTTTTTTTAATTTATTATGTAGGTGTCTTGCTACAAGCACACTTACAGCGTATCTTAGAATGCCAAAATTATCCAGTTCTTTCTGCAATATTGTATGTCTGAAAAGGCTATCTCCAGTGTTGCATTGGACACTGAGACATCGCTAAGAATGTAACATAAGACAGTAAGAGCAGCTGAAGCAGGTCAAAAATCCATTACTTTTGTGTGTTCTTTGCTTTAATGGCCTGTAGCAGTCACTTGGGGAGAGAGTGCAAAGGAAAAAAGGTAAGTACCAGGAAATCCTCTGGTCAATGAAGGGTTACTAAGCATTGTGGTCCAAATGCAACCACAGGCTCAAGTAGTCCCTAAGCTGCTAATTACCAGAAGCTGGAGGGTATACCAATCTCCTAGGAATTTGTCTAATCTCCTTTTGAGCTTATGGCCTCCAAGATGTCCAGTGGAAATTAATTCCACAGTTCCATTTTTCCCTTTGTTTCTTCTAAATTTGCTCCCCTAGTAATTTGGTGGAGCAAATAGCAGGAAATAGAGAAGATTTTATAGCATAAAATTTAGAAGATTCATAGTTGTGGTTTCGTCTTCTGTACCCCCTTTGTGATTGTATAGACTCCTGTGTCTCAGAAGACATCGTTCAAGTCTGTGAATCCTGGTCTAACTCGGTGTGTAATACTGACAGTGCAATGACAAATAAATATGAAAACTTATTTCTTTTAAGTCAGCTGATCAATTGGATAGAAAAATTAATATGTTTGCAGAAGCAGGAGGCTTCTTCATGGTACCAACACTTGAAGTACTATGCTGTTTTAATTTATATGAATGAGAGTTGCTCTCTTCCTGCCTGTTTCTTACCCCATCCATCAAACTTGCCATGTTATCCTAGCTCTGGTAAGGTTATTGGCAGTAGATGGGGATGAAATAAGTAATAGGATATTATAGTGAATAATAACCTAATAACTGTACATTACAAAGCAAGTTTTATTAGTCCCAAAGCATCTCACAGATTCTGCTCCTCATCTTACAGATGCGGACCTCTAGCACGAAAGGGTAATGTGACTTGTGACTTCTCCCAGGCAGCCAGCAGGGTTTCTGTGTCTGCTCTCAAACTTAGTGCAGCGAAACATATTTTTCACTTTGAAATTTGCTTAGCATATCCACAGATGAAAAAAGGGGGGTGCCTTTCTGAAAAAGAACTGGTGATGGTCTGAAAAACTGGGAAAGACTTGATATGGAAACCAGCACATCGTTCTCACAGGAAATCTGGGCTTGGGATAAACACTGCCATTTTCAAAAGAGCAATAATTATTTTCTTTCTCTTGGGAAGTACTGTAAAACAATTCTGTAATTGTTTGTGAAGAGTTTGACAACCATAGAAGCCAGCGAATGAAACCATATGCCAATTACAAGCAGTTTTTTTAAGACTAGTAAATGTACTGTCAGGAGAAAATTAGCCTGTGAAACCAAGCCACCTGCTCAGAAATGGCCTGAGGAAATTGATAGCCTAGTTTCAGTCTAGGAAAATTGCATCTGAGCCTTTGTGGCTGAAGCATTTCCAAACAAGCTGAACAGCCGTGATGTGGTCTGAATAGGGAGTAGGTACCCAAGATAGCCAGGATCTAACTGTTGAGGGCCTTAAAAAGCACCTGTGAAAGTCCACATGATTTTTGAGTGTCAGTTGAGTACTTGCTCTTTCTGGAGGAGCTTATGGTCCCATTACTGTCATCCAGTTCACTTAAGTAGCACCTTAGTTTCTCCCCTCTGGCAAGATAGTGCATGCTGTCTGCAAAGACGGCAGGATTTGATGATAGGGTGCCTAATAAAAGGGTTGGGAGGGGAGGGGCAGGACTCTGCGACATGATCATGTGTCTTCTCAGGAGACTATGTGTTACTGGAGAGTGTCTGTCCCTGTACTGCTTCTGACTGGGGCAGAAGTACAGGAGCTTGCTCATAAGGCATCTCTGTCCAGTGGGAGATGGAAGAAGAAAGTGCCGCTTGCCATGAGGGATGCTGGGAGGGGTTTCCTTTGGCTTGGGCATGATCAATGGGAGGGGTGCAGAGCTGGGTTGTGCCTTGGAAATAAGCCCTAAGAACTTGTAGGGGAGGAGGGACTGAAAGGAGAACTGCATTAGTAAGGGAGTTTTTTCTCTGGATCAGTGGCAGGTAGAAGAGGCTGCTCCAAAACTGGAGGCAGGAGGTGATCCAAGAAATAACAAAAATGCCAGTGATCTTACCTAAGGGCAATTATGTTGATTTGCAATAAGAGGAAGGGTATGGCAAAGGTTATGAGAGGTGAAAAAAATGTTAGAGGCTGCAAATTGCATTAGGTGGGTGGCTCAAGATAGCAGTGGTGGTGCTGCAGGGGGTTTCTTTCTGCTTCCCATTGCAGTCACTTCTCAGAACTGCAGTGTCCATAAAGCTCTCTGTAGTTCTGAGTGTTGTGTAGCCACACGTAACAACTATCCCATGTGATTGAGGGAAGGCATGTCTAGTACTTGGCTGCAAAAATGGGTTTTCTACTGTGATAGAAGCATAGTTCTGTTTTTACTGGCTAAAAGAACGCTCAGAATTAATGCAGACTCTTCTTCCATTTGTAATACTGCTTTGAGGAGGACTAAATTTCTGTTCTAGATGAAGCATATGAGGAAATACCTGTTTCTCTTTCAGCAATCTCAATCCAGAGAAAAATGCAAACGAAAATGGAACATCTATGCAGAATGATAACTTTGAAGAGATCATAAACCTGCCTATTGGTTCTAAGCCATCCCGGCTGGATGCCATGAACAATGATGGAAGCAATAGTCCTGAAATTCCTTTGAATCCAATTCTAGCCTTTGAAGATAAGGGGACCCTCTTGCCTCAGGTAGATAGTGTTCAAACACATCAAACAGCAGGTAGGTTCACCTTGGTTCGTTGACATTTGTAATGTGTTGTAATTGACAGAGGACCTAGAGCTTTTAATTGCTATAAGTTGATTAATTTAAGCATTTTTATACCCCATATTATTTGGGGAAAGGAGCATATCTCCACTTTGTAAAGCTATGCATGCCAAGTACATACAGATGCTGTGCAAATTATGGTGAGGCCTTATCTTTTCTTTGAGGGGGGGCTTCTCAGTTACAGTGTACTTTCTGCCATTTGAAGTTGCTTGAAAATGTTTGCCCTGTGCTTTCAAACAGAAATGATAAGTGACAACTGCTGTTCCTAGCTTATGATCAGCAACCATGTTCCAGTTCTGCAAGTGTAATATCTGATACACACATGCAGAAGGGGAGCTGGTACCTACCTTTTCTGTAAAATTCTGGATGTGTTTCCCTCATCAAGTGGTTTGCAGCACACTAGACCTTTCTGAATTGCATCACAACTTTTAAAGGATGGTAGGTAAACAAATACCAATTTAGCAGATTAAATTGGACTACCATTTTCTTTTTCTGTGGCTAGAAAATGTAAGGAAAATAATCTTACAATAAAATAATTGCGTAAATACATAGCATTTTGAAGTAAGCATTGTCACTCTTTGCTGACCTGTCATTTTTGATGCCTTTTGTTGTAGAAGTGATCTGATTGTTTCTTCTGAAGAACCAAAGGTGATATGAGCATCTCTGCAGTCAGTGGAGTTTCTTCCATGCTATGAAGGAGTGTTTTATTTTTTCTCTCCAGTTTTTTAAAGATTTATTGAATATCTTTTTTGGAAGGACTTTAGTAAAACCAGCAGAAGAAATGATGGGAATAGACTTGGATCACCTTTCTAATAGCTTTCATCACTAGAAAAATCATGCTTCACATGCATTACTTAATATGGCTTTTTCCAACAAGCTTTTTCTGTTAGTAAATGGATATTTCTGCATTCCTTAAGACACAAGACACTGGAATCTGAAAGCAATGGGCTGATTTGGGTGGTGGGACTGATTCTTTTTCTAAAAAGGTGGGTGTTGGTTTAAAAGGCATAATTGTAAAATTGGCAAAGAATCTTTTACACTTTGTGGTTCTAATACTTGAAAAATAAATACCTCATTGCTCTACAAGTAGAGTTAATGGGGTGTTTTATTTAAACCTGTTGGTTTAAATATTATTGCAGAGAACTCTAATTATAGGGGCAAAGTATAGGCTTCTGTATCAGGTTCTTGTAAATGTAATTCCTACAGGGACATTCTGTAAATTGAGACGTCACTATGATCTTCTCACATTTTCTCTAAAAACACAAAATAAGGCAGGTTTTAAAATGTGAAAATTTGAAAGCATTATTTTTTCATGGACAAGAGGAAAACCTATTGTTCTCCTAGATGATGTATTTATGAATTTTGTTCAGTACAGAAATAAATCCTTTAATTGAATAAATTAGAAAAATGTGGTAAAACAATACTGCAAACTTGATTTTTTTTTTTAGTTACATCCACGTTCACAATACTATAAAAGATGTGTACCCATATGGGCACACACGCAAGGAAGTACCTTGTTCTGAGTCCTGTAAATTGCTGCTTTTCCCAGTGATGGAAGACTTTGCCTTATCAGACTATTGAAGACTGTGTGAAACCTGAGATATTTGATTTTTGGATGATGAAGCAGGTCTAGGGATTTCTTGGTTTTGCTCGTTTCAGAGCAAATGGAAAACGGTCATTGTTTGTGTTTTTTATGTAGTGTGTGGTTTTTATAAAGCACTGCAGTTTGAATGATAAGAGGAGCAATGCAGGTTGCTTTCTCTTTAGTTTGATGCTGATTTCTACTGTCATTTTTCCATCCCTCACTTTTGGTTGCTATTGGACAGAACTGTAAAATCTTGCACCTTTTTGTGCTTTGATAAACAATGCTGTTACAGGCAGGGCTCACTCGAGGTATTTGAGTTTGAAGCACCAACCAGGGCTTGATGCATTGCTCACTGAAGTCGGTGAGCAGATCCTTGGCTAGTGGAAACGGAGGCTTATGGGGTTTCACTTCATGCTACCAGAGAATGTACCATTAAGGTTCCTGTACTTGCCTTTAGTGAGCGCTGAGCTAGGCCTCTAGGAAGCTGTGCAGAAAGTCTGCTAGGAGAAGAATTCCTCTGAGACAAAAGCTGAAGCGTTTTTGAAGAAGTGACTTTCTGCTGCTGCCAAGTGTTCATCTTGTACAGGAGATGGGATAAAAGCAATGGAAATGCAATGGAAAAGAGACTTCATCTGCCAGAATGTATATGGAAGGGAAAAAACAGCCATTCAGTGAGAATGCTTTCAAGAGCAGCTTGCGACACAGTAAAATAAATTGGGTTCCTTTCTTGCTTTCTTTAGTTTTCCATGTACACAGCCACAATAGTGTCCAAAATATGTAGTTTTTCTTTAAACCTATATATAGCATGTAAGTACCAAATAAAACTTGTTTGAAATATTTACTTCTATTTATATTTTCATTTTTCTTGCAAACTTGAAACAGGAGTCAATCTGTGATGGAAAACTCTTCTTGCTACTCCTGGTCTGCTTAAAACTTTTCTTCAGGTTTCCTTTAATCTCTTTACTAGAAAATCAGTACAGGGCCACTTACAGCTAGAAACAGAGCAAAGAAATAGCCACTAAGATTTAGCTTCAGTTTTAAGTTTGAGGATTCATTTAGGCTCAGGTTTAAATTATGCTGATCAGGTTTTGTGAGACTTCAGAATGCTTGTTTCACTGTTTGCAGCACAGAGATAAAGAGCCTGCTTCATTTCTCATGTGTGGTGTTTTGGGTTTTTTGTTGTTTTTTTTTTCCTAACCAGACTGCAGTAAAAATTTATAACTGTATTCATTACGGGTTTGCTTCAAATGAGAGAGAAATTTTCCTCCATTTCAAGGGCCCCACATACAAACTAAAAGCTGAGGAACTGGGAGTAGAATTAGGTGTATGAATCAAAAAAACCACAACCCACTAAAAAAAATGAATTGAAATTTTAAGTTTTGGTTTAAGCCACTTTAAATGCATGGAAAAATAGTTTTTCTGTTGAATGTTCTTGATAATAAAATACGGTATCGAACGAAGGCCAGCTCCTTTGCCTGCTATTGCAATGGTTTTTGTTGTTTGTACTGTTGGAGGCAACACTTAACTACTCGGTGAGGTAGAGCTAGCAACTGTAGGAGCCACAGATGGCTACTCTGAAGTTACGGAGTAGTAACCTTTCACAGCAGGTAGACTGTGCTTTGGAAAGACTCAGCTCCTTGCTTATGTCTTAACAGCACAACATAAATGCTTACAGGGATGACATTCAGTGAGTTTAGTTCAGTACATTCACAACTACTGGGCTGTTCACCTTTAGCTTTGCTTGTCTCATCTCCTCATTCCTGATGAAGAACGCTTTGTTGTTTTCCTTCTTGCTAGGACCTTAAAAGTATTGTTTGCAATTAAATACCTAAGAAAAACACACAGATTCTAATGCCATTGCTTAATATTGCACTGATTTTCCTTTTGGGAAATGATCTAAAGTCACCCAAGGAGGTGGCCTGAAGTTTGAGATTTTCTGGTTTTGTTCCTAGCTGTGTCATTCAGCTCTTTGTAGTCTTCTGTTTTAATAAGCCCAACTGCCGACAGCTGAGCACATGGGTCTTTCACATAAGATTTCAAAAGAAAATTTCTGTCACACATGAATATTGAAAATGCTTTAGAACTGTTTTATCTGAAGTCTCTGTCTACCCTGTTCTTTAACAGGCCTTTTTACTGCACTGCAGAGAGGCTTTTGAGTGTGTTTTTGGTTGGACTTTTTTTAAACAGTACTATTGGAGAGAACTTGCAGTTATTAAAAGGAATCATTAGCAGAAATGCTGCTCCCAAGCACCAAAACTAACCTTAGAGATTTGGGCCACAGTAAAATGCAATGTTGAACTCTTAGTTATAACAGAATAATTTTTTTTTTAAATTTCTCTAAAGCTTTACATGCATGTACGAATTATACCATGGTCAGAAGTACCTCAAAACACAGGAAACTCTTCTGACGTGTTTTTGTGAGAAACTCTGCTACCTGGGAGCAGATGTTTCCCAGAAGAGTGATTCCAAAATTTTAGTATTCCAGCCAGTTCAGCATGAATCTCCAGCCAGATTCTTGTATTTAAAAACAAGTGTATTGATCAAAGGTGGAATTGGATTACTAATAGATGATGATGATTATTATTATTATTAGATTACTGTTCTATTACAAATTAAAACCTACATTAAAAAACTAGTGCCCCATACTTTCAAGGCTCTGTGCTACATTTTTTTCCTGAAAAATACTGTTTTGATTTACTAAAAGGTCTGTGAGACAGACTCTGCCTCTGGAGGAAAGGGGAGGGGAGGTTGTTCAGTATCCTGTATACATGCAAGAAAATGAGTTGAATTTAAACATACTACTACTTTTTTTGTTCTTTAAGTCCTTTTAAAATGAAATATCAATATCAATATTTAAAATCAATTCCTAATTTTGCCAGCTTTATTCACTTTCCCCCTGTTGCAAGTACCTTTGGAAATTTACCATTTGCAGAACACAGATTTCTGTATTCAAACACGTCTCACCCAAATCTTTCATGGTAGCTGCTATATTCTGAACATGCTCTATCCAATATTTACCTGCCTCAGTGTGTCTTTGCTTTTCTGCTGGTGAGTAGTGCCTACAGTGTATGCAAGGATCAGCCTTAAGGCTTGCTCTACTCTTGTTTCTTACAAATTTCTTGCATTTTCTCTGAGTTGTCCCTCAGCAGTTACTTCCTGTAGTAACCTGTTAGTAGTTTGCTACCTTTATAGTATGTGTTAATTCAGTTATTTTCTAAACTCAGGTTCCTGGAGTGTGCTCTGAAATAAGGGACATGGAACAGAAATAAAATAAAGATGAATGCAGAGGAACCTGTGTGCTTGAGAGATGCCTCTTCAGTAGAATCAGCCTGTTAAGTGAATAAAACCTCATGAATACAGCCCGAGTTTTTTGGAGGGGGAGTGAGGAAACTAAAAACAAACCATGAAAGATTACCCAAGCATAACAGATGTTTTCCAAACAGTTGGGAGGAAGGTAGCTGTAGTCCTCAAGCACACTTAAGCAGCCAGCCAAAGTGTTCAAAGGATTGTTTTTTTGACCTGCTCCGATTCTTGTTATCGGAACATCTCTTTTGTATGATGAAACTGTAACTAGCAGGAAAACTTTAACTACAGGAACCAATGAGAAGAATTGGCTTCTCTGAAAGTTCAGGCTCTTGGATCTGGTAAGTTTTCATAAGCCATGCAGCTTAAATATGAACTGTCTTCGTGGCAAATAGCTGCCCTAAGGAGCTCTTGAGTTTCTTCTGTTTGTTGACGGACTTGCTCAAGGAGTTTGGCCATTTGGCTTTTTCTGAATGCTAATGAAAATTCTGGATCTGAAGAGGAAAAACAAGTGTTAGGCAACCTACTGTTTTTTCCCTGTATTTTAATGTAGATGCTTAGAAAGCTTCTATTTCAGGTTAGATACTGTTGATGGTTCTTACTACAGTGTAAAGTATAGAGAAGTTAGAACAATATTCTACTACCATGCAAAGCAGATACTAATTCAGTTTTCATCCCTACGACCATACAATATTGTCTGCTGCTAAATTCTCCTGATCCAGGTGTCTAAAGCTCAGTTGCCATATTCAGCCTTCTGCAATAGGTGCATATCAGGATGTAGCAGGGTCTTGGCTCTGGCTCTATATATGTGAAGATACACACTATATACATTTATTACCATATTATAGCTCTCATCTGTACTCAACTTCTACCTAAAACAAAAAAAAAACCTAATCAAAAATAGAAAAAAATCAACAGAATCATAATATTAAAAAGACGTGAGACTTCCCAGCTTTAATACTAGCTCATCATGCGATTTGCTTATTTGCTTGCTCTATCAAAATAAACTAAAATCATATTTGAAAAGCATTTAGGCTGCATCTAGTGCCAAACATTCTTATATTAGATAAAACCATCTGTACCTGAAGTCCTGTTTCCCCGCTGGTCAGAAAGCCTTTAGTTTTAAAGCAAGCAAACAAGCAAAGAAACCCCCTGCCTTTATCACAAAATATTCTTCATTATTTAAAAACACGTAAGGTAACAGCTACCCTTGAGATTATTCCATTCCTTTTAAGTGAGCGGAGCTAGTCCCCTGAGGAAGTTGCCTGGCATTGTCACTTCTGTGACGGAGCAGTGCCCGTTGTTCGCTGCTGATAGGAGCCGGCAGTGCCTGGCAGCACCCCGGGGGCTCAGCCCAGCGGGAAGGACATACCTTCTCGCAGTCTGCAGAATGTAGAGATGCCCAGCTGCTGAAAGCGAATCTCTTGGTGAGTAAGAAAGTTCTTGAGGTAGGCCTGAATTTCTCTGGTGTGACTCTTCAGCAAAAGCATCATTTTTTCTGCATAAATGGGAGAACCACTGGAGATCAATAGGAGCCTTTAAAACACTTTGAAAACTGATTTTTGTAACAATTAATGACTCGTCCAACTTCACCTACAAGCAACGCTACTGCAAAGAATGACAAAGGACTTGCATGTACTACAGCCTCTGACGGTATCGCTGAATCTTGAGGTAAATAAAATGCTGAGTGGGCTGCTGTGCTAGAAAGCTGGTCCTTGTGCAAGGTGCATGCTGATTTACGGACTGATCAGCTGGTCATGCTAACCGATCCATGAAGCGATTATGCTGTTGGACTCTATTCACTACTTAAGAATCTGCTCTGTTGCAAATCCTTGATGGTAGAATTGAAACAGGTTTGCGTTTTCACTTATTGGAGACTCATGAGCGACTTCAGTTTCTCTCACATCTAAGGATTAAAATCTAACCATGCTTTTCTAGAGAACGTGGCAAGAATTATCTGAACACCTTTTTCCTTGTGAGTCTTAAAGGTTCTCAGCTGCATGGGACAAGTATATTAAGCATAAAGCTGTTTGTTTTCTGCAGGTAAAAATAATGCTTTTCTAATTCTCTCTCACTGAAATTTAAAAAAATACAGGCTACATTCTTAAAAGCCACTTTGCTTCACCGCTCCTGCTAATCTAGTCTAGAATTACAACAGCAGCGTTTTGTTCATCAAGATGCTTTCCTCTTGCTTGTCAGGGAGCAGAGGTGATCCAAAATTTTGGAACACAACCACCCCATTGAAATTGTCTCTACCAACCTCTGCTCCTATCTGCAGGGAATGCCATCACATTGTATATGCTGAGAAGGAGGCTCAAACAGAAAGATGCAACAGTGACTCATCTGAAACATGTTCTCATTTTTCCCTTGGTACTTTATGGTCTCCCACCTCCCTACTTAAGTTGTTTTTTAAGGACCATAGCATTGGCTGCAGACTAGCCCTGCAGAATGGTAGTGCTTGAAGCAGGCAACAAACACTTGAATCAGGTCTTTATGGTCCATTTTCATCCCTGGGCTTTCTCGTGCACTCAAGCACTGTTTTATGTGTATTTCAGGGGTGACTGTAGGTACTTTTATGCTAATAAATTTGTAGAGACCAGATGGAGGATGCTATAGGAATGTTAAAAGGTTGTTCAGTGCCTGACAGTTCACTCCTTTGGGAAAAGGCTCATTTCATTCCAGACAGCCATAAATCTCTTTGAAAGCATAGTTAATGCTGTGTGACAGTTACCATGACCTATCATGTGCTGGATGATGGAGGCAGCTTGAAAGGATGGCTCAGTATGTTCCACTTGGCCAGCCAGTCTCACCAAGCACTTTGTCAAGGGCTCATCCATCCATTGGACCATGCATAACGTGGCTCCTTCTGGAAGACAGACAGACAAGAGAGTAGTCTGTAAACAGAAACTCCGGTGTCGAAGAAATGAAGGTGAGAGGTCTACCAGAAACAATACTGCCTAAATAGGAAATCCTTCATGCAGCTGGAGAAGCAACGTAAGTGCTGAACTTGTGCAATAAGTATGTTTAGGTTGTAAAAAAGGACCATGTCCTGAGGTTATGCTCTCCGTAAGGTAGGGCCATGGATTTGATTCACAGAAAGGCTGGTGGATTTTTATTTTGTTGGGTTTGTGTTCTGAAAGAATGAATCACTTTATGTACGAGATCTGCTATTGCCTAGTCGGCTCAGTCTGTCCAGCAGCTGCTGGGCACCTCTTGCAAAATTAAATGTGACATGTCACCAGTTGCATGGCAGTTACACCAGATACATAAGACGAAATGTTTGACAGACAATATCCAATGCTGGGGCAGGCTGGGAAAATTTACACTGGTCCTTTCTGCCATGAGGAGTGCTGTACCTTCCACTGGTGCTAATTTGGGATTTCTTATAAAATCTATGTGTAAAACTTTTAAAGAGAAAGGGCCACTTTGTATTTTAGTCTTTTTCTCTTCTTATATTAGTTTCTGCTTTCATGAAATTAATTCAGCCAGAGAAACTGGGCGATGTTACAAAGAAAAGTAGACAGGCCCTGTACGGCAGTAAAATTCAGGACAAAGAATTTTGAATAAAAATTCTAAGCAGTTCAACAGGAAAAAGTGCAAACAATGAAGCCCATGTGTCCTGCCAGCGAGTTGGATCTTGTTCTTCTTGAAGCTTACAGCAAAACTCCCAGTGAATTTAAAGGGAAAGACCCGGGCTGTATGTGCACCTGCGCTTCATCTCCTATTAGGATTAATGAAGGATAGGTACAGTTCTCAGATTAAGCCATTTATGGTGCGGTTGCTTCCCTACCTTGCTTTGCTAGTTCAGCAAGGCAAGACGTCACATAATGAAGAGAGTCTTCTTGAGTGTCGATAGAAAGCATGGTCTGGAGGAGACCTTGAACACATGGACTCTCAATGATTCTCTGCAACAAGAGAGAGATTCATGTTTAGCATTTTCATTACGTTTTAGTGTTGTATGACTTGAGAAGTACTGAATAACTCTCAGCAATAACTCTGAGCTCAAAGAATTTCCTGACCTATTGCTGCTGTACCAGGCTGTATGTTAGTATTAAGCTGTCATTTGCTCAAGTCTTGCTGCAGAGGTGATTAAGCTGAGTGCTACAGGACAGAGCACTGGGAAATGTGCAAGGTTTTCAGTTTCTTTTCTTTGCCTCCAGGGCTCTGAAAACTTTCTGGTGTTGAAATGCTCTAATCTGCAGAAATATGAGATGACCTCTCACTAGCAAAGGTGAGTTCTGTTTCTGGAGAGAAATGTTATGAATTAAGCTTTGCTGTGCATCCCTTATCTTTTAGGTTGAATCTGTGCTGGGATATATATTTTACAGACCGAGTTGAAAACAGATAGGAGACTCAGCCCGTGCTGACCTGGATTAATAGCACATGACACCAAAGCATGAGTCCTGAATGAGTCACCTGAAGGTGACTGGTTACTAGTGAAGTTGAATCACAAAGTCATCAGCTCTCTGGGAGGTCCTACTAATGGAAGCTGCTCACACCTCCATAAGGGAGCTCAGGTGTCTATCAACAAAAGGGAGTTATCTTTTTTTGTGTGCTCCTTTTATGTTGCAGGTTTTTAACTTGCTGCTTAAGAGGTTGAAGCTGGATTCAAGACTGCTGCCTTTCAAGCTCCCACACTCTGTTCATGTCCTGCTGGCACAAAACCAACACTTTTTTCCTCTTGTGCCAAGGACTCTTATGTGTTTTAGGGACGGTTCCCTGGAACTGACCCTGGAAACCTGGCACTCCCAGTCATGTCTATGGATGCACTTGTGCAGTGAGAGCTAAATACTCTATACGATATAAAGCTTTAGGAAGGTGAACCAGCTCCCTGCTGATAACAGAATAAAGTCACAGAATTTAAGCAAAAAACATGGTAATCTTTTTAAAGCAAACTTTGAAAGGATGGTCCATTTTTACTCTTACTGTGGGCTTTGAGTTTGAGGGAATCTATTTCCCTGCAAAAATTGATTTCACAACTATCAGAAATTTTTATCTTAGTATAAGTGAAAAAAAAAATTGGAAAAGGTTTTCCTTTTGGCTAGTTTAAATCTCTAGAACTAGTGGTAACTGGATCATGAACACAGAGGAAAAAAAAGGAACTGAGTCTCAAAAAGTGTGTGCTAGAAAGTGGGGCAAAGCAGCAACAAGGATTTAGGTGGGTTTTTTTCCCCAATATTGATTGTTACTAGTGGCACTGTTTGAACAAGGTACTCTTAAAAGGCAAGGAGAAAGGAAGTGCATCTGTGGATATGGATCTCATTAGAAGCAAAGTCAGCAACGGAGATCTTTATAGCAACTTGGCACAACTAGTACCTTGCCAAACAGGCAAAATGTACATCAGTAGCTGGGGTTATATTTAACAAACTGGGAGTGAAAATAGAGCAGTGTTGAACATCATAAGTGGATAACTAAGGGCAGCCAAAGAGTGAGAGTTAGGAAATAAGGATTCAGTTTCTAACAAACTTCAGATTTTCCTGGATGGTTCCTTTAATTAGTATGAAATGTCTTTGCTAGAAGTACTTTATACCTATGATGCAGTCATTCAAATTAGGTAACCACATCACACGTAGGAAAAATTAGACATTTCTTATTTTCATTAGCATTTTTGTATTGTATTGGAAAAATATAAATAAAACCCCCTTTCATTATGGCACATCAGGTCCTTTTGTTCCTACACATTTTGTGCAGAGTATCCTTGGCATGTGTTTCATTTAAAAAAAAAATCTTTCTGTGGGTAATGCTGATTTGATGTAAATAAAACTGCAACCTCCCAGGGTATAGTTCAGTGAAAAATATTGGGTACATACCTGTCTGTTTTTGGAAAGGCTCAGGTTTTTGATGATACAAGCAGTATGGCCAACAATCACAGGGTCTGTTTTATGCGCTGACAGTAGCATTCCCAGGCTCTGTAGCAGCTTGACACATGCCAGAGTGTCCTGAGAATAGCAACCGGTATCTCAATTACATCCAGTATGGACAACACAATGCAACTTTGCAGCAAACTATAGATAGATAGATCTTAGCTCTGAAAGAAGAGCATTACTTAGCTCATTTAAACCAGTGGTGTAGTGACTGGGTCCAGTAGTTTTTTTCTCTCAAAATATGATTTACTGACTGGCACTGATCTACAGAACACTTGCTATGGAAAGCTGGAGTCTTTAAGGTCTGGTAGTTTATTTTTGTTTGCATCAAATGCTTCCCAGAGGTTGTCGGTAGTCAGGGGAAGGACACGTGATCCTGACTGGAAGGAGAAGTGGTCAGGGTAGGTGTAAAAGGCAAAAGTACATGGTGAAGTAGCAGCAGCAGTGTGTCCTTCAGTACCTCAGCAATTTACCTCGCCTACAATAACGGACTGTATGTTTAGATCAGTTCGTGATCAGGCACCACTTTAGTAACATGTTCTGAACAGCATCTTCTGAGTTTATATGTACATTTCTCTGCTGCTTGATGGATATTTTAGAGGGACTTTACTGAGTACCTCTCTCTCTGAATGTAGTCTTCCTCCAGTTACCACTAATATTAATTGAATCAGATCTTCTGAGTTTGGATTACTGCCCAGGTAATTTCTTCAATAGCAGTATGGATTAAGGGGGCGCTGCTGTTTATAAAAGAAACCTGATCTCAGCAGGCTTTGGGTTAGGTCTCTTCTCTTGGGAGCGTTTTTTCTTTCAGTCTCTTTCCCTTATGAATTTGAGTTCTTTATGCAGTTCTTATGTTTCTTTGCAATGAACTATATTATTTGTGCTACTTAGAAATTGAGACACATTAGCAAGAGTGTTCAATATAAAAAAAATCATTGGTCCTACATCAAGTTGAGAAAAACTGCATAATTCTGAAACCTGTGAAATGGCAGGATCACTGAAGCAGTGATGAAAGGCAGATGTCTTTAAAAAATAGTTTAACTTACATCTTTCTTTTACTTAGGTTAAATTGTAAAAGTGTATCTTATTTAATATCAGCTGACATCTTCACTTATGTTCATTTTAAGCACTGTCACAGCCAGCAATCCTAAAATAAAACATGAAAATAGATGGAGAGGGCAGTGCTATGCCTAAACTCAGGGCATTAAAAAAATCCTATATGCAGATATGGCTGTAAATTTTCACTGGTTTTATTTTTCCTTCTCTTCAAAGGCAGAAATAATATAATTTTAGATAATCTAATTAAATTACCATTAATGACTGTTTTCTGTGGTTTTGGCCCAAGTGTCCTCTTTTCTCTGTAATCTCATCAACTACAGTACCCTTATTTGATTTGCTACAGCCTGGGAGGACGAAATTTTCTATGGACTGTAAATGAACTTTCTAATATACAATGACTTCCCTGCCAAGCTCTGCTGTTTGTTTAGGATCTACATTAGCAAGTGACAGTACTTTAAATTTTGCTGAACCTCTTTTTTGGCTGGCATATGGCTGGGATCCAGATTTTGTTTTTTGGCTCAATCCTGCACAGCACAAGAGAATCATGAGAAAACTCTGAGTGAAAATGGATTGGGTGGTTCAGGTGGATGCTGATCTAACTTCTCCCAAGATTAAAAAAAAAAAAAAAAAAAAGGCAAGGAAAATCATTCCAGCAGCAACTGTGCTTACAGTCACAATGCTGCACTCGTACCCTTTAGCCAGGGATTTCTTGCTAAGACAAATATTATCCCCTGTTTACTAGGTAGCAAGATGGGAAGGCAAAGTTATTTTGTACCTGGAGTGGAAAGTCAGTGGCATCATCTGGAGTAGACAGACTCCTGCCACCCTGACTTCCATGTCTTTGCTCAAAGGAACATGATTTAAAAGGCTGTTTTTTCACAAAGCCTTACTCTTTCTTTAGTGTTTCAGGGTTGGACTGTCCTTGGGAGAACTGAATGAAATTCCTCCTGCAAGAAGGAAGTTTTCCAGCGCTTGCTGGGAATTGCTGTCAACAGCCTGGCCAGGGGATCGCAAAAAAAGGGGTTTAAGCAGGGAGAGGAGCTCCTGTGAAGCATTCCTGGGTGTTTGCTTCATGGTAACGAAAGGGCAGATGAATTCTGCCCTATTGTATCCTGGGTAGTATTTGTAATAATTCAAGCATCACTTGACTTGGTTGTAAAGGTTAGCTTTGTTTGGTGGTTTGTTTTGCAACAGCTGTTCCCATGGAGAATTCCCTCTTTCACTCATGGAGAATTCAGCCTGAGTTAAAGAAACCTTGAAAAGATTTGAAAAACAGGCCAGAAAAGGCATGGAGGTGGGGAGGCAGGATATGAGTAAGGAGAGGTCAGTCTCTTCTCAGAGTGCCCAGGGCTCACTCACACAAAGCAGCAACTGTGAGTAGTCAGGGACAGCCGTGTTTGCTCACTAAAACAAATTCTGACATGTAGATACTTCTCACTGGAGAATAAACCCTCAAGGGCGATGCTTCGTTTTCCAGCCTCCTGCTGCTGACCCTTTTCCCCCGTGAAGGACAGGCTGTTTCACTCCTGGTGTAACAAGGCTCAGCTCCCTGTGCCTTTGTTCCCACTGACACTGCGCCGTGCCCTTTGTAGCTGGGGCTCTGAAGCACTGGTAAAGACACGTTTCAGGATCGAGGAGGAAAAGAGTTGCGGGTACTCTTTGCTGGGAGAACAAAAAGTGCAAATGGTGTTTGGGGGCAAGAAAAGCAAATGCGAGCGAGGACAATGTTCCACCATAATGTCTCATACCGAGTAACATTTTTACTGTGCAAATAGCCCCCGACTAACTTAATGCATTTCAGTTGTAAGCTTGTTGAGAGCAAATTGTGTTTTGATTGCATGAGGCAGTCTGACAAGCAATGAGGACGTTTGGTGCTAATGCAGCCAGCACAAAACCTCTGAAGCCACAGTGCCTTTGAAAAGCTCTGTGCTCTAGTTGCTGCTTCCCAGGCATTGAGCTTACCCATTTTTTCCATCATGTCCCACAGTTAAGAGGAGGTGCAATTTGGTTTGTACTGTGCTGTGTATGTGCAACTGAGGTATAAGGCACCAGGCTTCCAATACCCAGAGGAAATTTCAAGTCAGACTGAGTGTATTTCAGCCACAAGAAGCATCTAAGCCCAGCTGTGGTTACTCAAACTGTCTGTCACTACTGCTTAAAGTAATGTGGCAGAAAAGGTTCTCACATTTTTTTGATATCTACCCAAACTCTGACTCTCTTAAAAGGTTATTGTTAGCTTAAGACACCTATCAAAAACCTTACATATCCATGTTCCTAAGGATGTCTTTAATTACTGTAATGGAAAAGCACATTTAATCATAATAATAATTTGTCAGTTGCTACTTACTGGTTTTGCTGTTTTATGTGGAGGATGAAAGTGCAGCAGGAGTGTCTGTTTTGTTTATTTGCTGTAGTTTATTTCTAGTCAGACTTCTTCATGTATTTGCATAGTGTTGCACTGTTAATGGTGGTGTTTACCCTGAACGTGGGCAAAAGAACCGTTCTGTAACTAAGGACTTGAGGATACACAGGAAAAGTCCTAGTGAATTAGCTAAAGATAGATAGGATTTCAAACTGTATTAGTCCCCCTTGCTGTCTTGATCCTAATTCAAAAGATGTTAAATTTATGCAAATGTACTTTTGAATAACTGTCCATATAGGGAAGTAATGTATTTTTGCACTTTATTTTGCGCTGATGCACTTTAAATGCACGCTCTAAATTAGTTTCCCTGCTTTTCAGTGTGTGTGGAAGCTCTGTAACCAAGGAATAGCTTCATCAGCTGCGCCCATGGTTGTAGTCTCTCATGGTGCTATGCATGTCCCCTGCCCCTTGTACACCCATCTGGACACCTACAGTCTCGGGACTGAGGGGACCACAGGGAGTTGCAGGGTGTGCAGGGCAGTGTCCACACATCCGAGAATCTGACATCCATCACCCCCTCTACCCTCCCCTTGGTCACCTTGTAGGCAATCTGATTAACTACAGGATCCTTTGGATCCCACCTCACCACAACAGAGAGGCTCCTCGGGTAGTTAGTGACAGTGCAGACAAAATCTTGTTATTCTGGGTGGGAGAGAGAAGGGTTGGGAAGTCACACAGACCCTATTGGTCATTCTCAAAATGCATTTTGTATGTAATTTTGCCGTAACAGGGCATTACTCCAGGTGGTGGCCAGAACTAGTCTTTCCCCTCTGGTCTTGGAAAATGACCTCCCCTACCTGGTTGTGCCGGTGCTGGGACAGTATCCAGAGCAGAGCAATGGAGGCGTGACGCACGTCCTCGCTGCCAGATGCCAGGAGAGAGCACAGCTTGGGCAGGACGTCCTCAGCAACCATCTCAGCCTGGATGTCCGCTGGTTTGGGAAAATGACTGAGATCAAGGAGCTTCAGAGCACCATGAGGAGGTATTTGGGCCCCGACTCAAACATTTGACTGTGCCTCAGTGATGAAATTAGAGGCGACCTCCCCATCTCTGTGGGATGGGACAATGCTGGACGTTTAGTTATAAAAATAAACCCTCATTTGTTCCAGCTCCTTTTGCCAAGGGATTAATACAGGCTTGAGAACAGAACGTAGGTTTGGGCACCCTTCAGTTTGTGTCTGAACCTCAGCAAGAAGAAATGAGGGGAATTTCCAGAGTCCTTCATTGGCAATAAGGCCCAGTAAGAAGGTGGCAGATTCTGCTGCACAGACAGAAAGACCTCTCCAAGCACCACCTATCTCGCAGAGTTCTGGTTAGCCAGGGGAGAGATCAGCCATCCTGGCTGAATCCTTACATCTCACTTGTCCCTGCAACCTCAGCGAGTGCTTTTGGGCACTAAAAGGCAATGCCAAAGCAGCCAGCAGATGGAGCGGCAGTCCTAAAAGGCCAAGCAGACCAGGGGTTTTCAACCACGCCAAGGAGCAGCGCAGCAGTTCCTTCACTCCCAGCTCCAATATAATTGTGAGTGCTTGAAAATTAAGCACCTTTACATTTTCTAGATGAACAACTCTACCCTGGACCCTAGGGCTCTAGCGTTGAGCGTGCCAGTCCTCTGCTTTCGTCTCCCAAGTATGCCATAGAAACAGATCTTGGGCATTTAATAGCATAGGATTTTTTTAAAAGGATGACAAATGCTTGGGAGAAAATTATATTTAATGATAGACAGATTCATGCCTTGGGAGAAGGCAGGTCCCCACTCAAGCAGCAATTTCAGGAGGCATTCTGTCCTAATTGGGTTTAATGCTTAGGAAACAGAGAAGGGAGAAAAGCTTAGTAAGTTGCAAAGGCTCTGTGCATAAGAAGACCCCTGCTGTTTCTCTCACTTTGTCCAGATACTTCCCCTTGCTACCTGGGAGCTCTGAGACAGATTTAGTTAGTGTATGCACTGCACCTCCCTCTTCCCTTAACATTCAATTAAAATGTAGAAAAGAGGGTATCTCTGTGCTTTTAATATGAAAGATTCCCAGCCCACTCTGCTCAGTCTGAAAGGCAGAGAGAGAAAGAAAAAGAAATAGTGTGGTTTCTTTATCTCCAAGATATTGCTTACCACTGGTAGCCAAATTTCTTAGGCAAACACATGCCTGGCTTGAAACCTGCTTGTGCCAAAGAGGGGAAAAAAAAAATAGAAAGAGAGAGGGGAAAAAAGAGCGGTTTCAGTAATGCATGTTCTTGCCTATTGTATGCAAAATAAATGTGACAACACTAACAAGCTATTACATTATCTTCAGAGAATAAATTTTGGGAAATTATTTTTTTTTTTCCCAAACTTTTGATGAATTTTTTTCATCCTCCTCTAGTATCAGTCATCCTGTTGTTGATGAGGAAGAGCCAATGAGTTCAGATGTTGGTTTATTTTAGAATGTCAGATAAGTTATAGGAAAAAGGAGTGAAATTTGTCTCATTTGCTTTGCCTTTTTTTTGCCTCCCTCCTACACAGAATTTAAGGTTCACCCTTTAAATCCTGAACTGTGGCTTATTGAAGTTTCTTTGGTGTGGCTCCCAACAAAGCAAAATTTTCAAGATGTTATTCTCTGAAGCCATACAGTCAAAGATACGGATACCAAACAGAAAAAAAAAAAGTAGCATAATAGATGCTCCAGCTACCTTCTGTCGCAGACACAATGATCAAAGGTAGTTGAGAGCCTGGACAGAGCACTTCACACATGTAGTTTTAAATTTAAAGAATACAGGCCATCCTAGTCTAAAGGAAGCATCCAGGGCTGTGGAACAACTTTAATGATTTCCCTTCTCTCTCTCCATACATTAACCTTGTAGAACCTATGTATCTTCTAATATATGCATCTTTTCTCATGGGAAAGATACTGCATAGGCCCCTGTACAATAGATGAGCGTAATTGTGCAAGACTGAAACTGGAAGCCCAAGTTTATAGCTCTACTCTGATGCTAAGTTTTTACACAAAGAGAAAGTTACAACTTCACCTTGTCCACAGAAGAGGATAGGAGAGATATGAGTGTCCGCAGCAGGAATCTGTTGCCAGGTCTCAGCATGGCTTCGTGGTGCTGAACGTTGGCTGCTACGTTGCTTAAGGTAGCACAGCTGTAATACTGCAGAGAACCGAGAAAAAAGGAAACAGAGGAGGTCACAGTGGTGACATGTTGAAGAGAATAAAAATAAATCAGAGATATGCTCAGATTTAGAGCTGATGAAAATAAAGTCCTTTTTCACCTTAAGGGTGTTTTATTGGGTTGACGTGATAACAGCCTAAGTGGGCTTCCTCCAGGAAAAGCAATGCAATCTGCTATAGCTACAACGGCAATCATGCTGTGGCACTGCATGTTGTACAAATCCATTAGGACCCTGGGTATTTGGGAATGTGCTGTGCTGCTGCAACGATACTGCTGCTGGCACCTAAGTTAGGTCATCTGCATCTACTGTATTATATGTTTACATTGAGTTCCTCAAGCTGGATGTAGTCATTGCCCTAGCATGCCAAGAGATCATTTTCAAAGGATTTAAACATAAACACTACAGAGGATCATACATGTAAGAGTATGTATTACTAGGGAGGTATAATTAGAAGAAACAGGTTGAACTGCAGAGAAGGTAATTTTGAGATGAATCTCAGAGAAAGATGATAATGCTGAAACAGTTTGCAGAAAGCACTTCCAGAGGCTCCATCCCTTCAGACATTTAAAAGAAATCTGAACAGAGATAACAAAACTGATGGAGGAAACAATCTTGTACTACTCAGAGGACTGAATGAATGAACTAGCGGATTTTAAGGTTTACAATGCTGATTCACAGTTTTTCATCGGCATACTTTTGAACCAAGACCAGCTCTCTGTTAAGTGTGCAGAATCACAAAGAAGTGTGATTCTAGGCATAAAATAGGAAGATTTCCCAGACATTTACAATAATAAGAAAAAAATGTTTGCAAGTTATGCCTTCTCAGAACACTTAGTAAGATTGCTTAGAGTGGAAGATTAAAGTTAGGATGCAAAAAAAAACCAACAGAGGAAGAGGCCTATCTGCAACTTGTCTGATGCTCTGAAAGACACAGAAGGTAACCGCGTAACAACTGTGTGCATGTATTAGTGTGTGCTGGCAGATGCACTTCTGTGTCATAAACTTCCTCCCGTGGAGCTAGACAAATTGAGTGTTTTGAATATACACTATTTGACTGAGCTGGGTTTCACCAAGATGTTCTCACATGTTTCCCCACTTCTCTAGAGAGACTTTCCCTCCTCTCCACCTTTTCATTTCCACACATTGTGGTTCATGCTCTCCTTACAGTCACACTGTGACTGTTTGAAAAATCTGACCTGTTTGAGCCATACCTGCACTTCTGAGTCAGGAGATTCCAGCAGCAAGGTAAGAACTGGTAGGGCTCCTTCCTTGCATAGGACATGTTGGATTTTCTCTGCCATTTGGAAAAAAAAAAAAAAAATGCTGTTGGTGTGTCTTTCCCCTTCCCCTCATCTGGAGGCACCATTCAAAAGGGATATGCACAATCATTGGATTCTAGAGAGTGGTGATGTTGTCCAAATAGATGCCAATCAGTGTGACTGGAGAGAATATAATTTAGAGCTTGTGCAATATAGCAGTATGCAGACATTTTAGCAAAATGACTAGCTGTTTGATTGACTAAGCCTTTGCTGGTTTTACGCTAAAGACTGTTCTGAGAATCTGAATTGCTGGAGAAGCTGAAAAACCTCAGGTATAATATTCACCATGATTTCTGTGTTTAAAAAACAAATTCTCTTAAAAAATTTTGAATAATAACAGAAGTGTAATAGCCAACTGTAGAAGTTCTTGCCAACCATTCCCTTCCACCATGTAGAGATAAGAGACATTACTCATGACTGTGTAATTTAGCTGTGTGGGATAAAGGTATCATCCAGTTAGATGAGATTTAATGGTAGTTTGTTTCAGAGTTAATGTATGGGAGTGCAGATATTATTACAGAGGACTAAATACTGCTTTTGCTAAAGCTGTTGGCAGATATTCCAGGAGCCTTTAATGTCTGGCCCATAATAGTTATATTTTGTGTCTTTCAGTATCAGGTTAGGGATACAAGTCAAATGTTCCTAGAGCTTGACCTTGTTGGATAAGCTTCTGAGATTGCTTCACAGGACCACCAAATTTGCTGCTAACTTTTTAGACCAAGTGATTTCTTCAGCAAACGATTATTTTTTTTCTATTTCTTTGACTGATGATTTAAGTGCTTGTACATTAGCCAGTTGGGGTTGAAAATCAAGACTTTCTATTTCAGTACTAGGCAAAAAAGGGTCTGTCTTAACTAAAGAGAGGCCAAACTTAAATCATCAGTCTATGTTACTGACTTGAATGCCATATGCAAAGAAAATAATTTGTTGCTCAGATATGCTTTTATTCTTGCCTTAACCCTTTTGAATTATTTTTCTATCAGTGAGAAATTTTATTTCAGCAATTTTAGATAAACCATTAGTCAGAAAGTACCTGATTGTGTGAGGTTGAGAATAGCACCAACTGCATTTTGTTGGACTCTAGGATCGTAGGAATTGGCAAGAGACAGTAGGGGTGTAACTCCTCGAGCAGCGCCAATTGCCTCTCGGTTGGACTCTGGAGAAAAGAATCAGAAAAAGAAAGAAAGAAGACATTGCCATCTTACTGTGAGCCACAAGCAGGACAACTAGCAGGACTAGACTTCTTTGGTGTTCGCTTCTCTGATTCTTTGGTATATATCAAAATTTCTCTGCATGCTCAAAGGAAACTTAACAATTCCAAGAGCTCAGTGGGAAAGAACTAACTCATGACTTCTGGATTAGCCACAGATCACAGCTGCTTCAATGCTTTTATTTTGTGACTGGGATGATTAAAATAAAAAGACTGCAAATCCCCTTAAACAGGTTAGCAAGGTGTCATACTTGCCTTGTACCCCTGGTATGTCTGATCAAACTATTCACAGTGTGCCAACCAAAAACTACATAATTAATTGCAGGTAAGACTGAATTAATTTAGCAGGGTATATTCAGGGCCGATTTCTCTCTTTGAATGTGCTTGTGTCACTTCTTTGACAGCTACAAACAACACTGAGGTTTCTAAAGACAGGATTTGACTTAACCACTGGAATTTGAAAAGATGCTTCTCTGAAGTGGTTATGCTTCCTGCATGGCAGTGTATTAAGTTGTACAGTTGTATTCAACATCCTGGAGTACAAGGAGAATTCAAGAAAGATCTGCGGAGTCCCTCGAGACTCTTGGATGAAAAACTAGGGAAAAAAACTGTAATACTTAAATAATTCTATAAAATTAACTATATACTATAAAATACTATACAACATATTTATAGACTGTGTAAGTATACTACATATGGTAAAGTTATACTATGCTATGAAATATAATACAATTTAGAAAAAAAATATCTGTTTTTAGTTCTACTCTTTTTGGTTTGGACTTACTGAAGGTAATCTCAGCTGTGCTGTACAGAAGAGAATCCTTCCATTATGCTCTTCCCTACCCCTCTACCATGAGGCCGTCAAAACATTTGCAACAAATAACCTGCTGCCACACTGAGACAGCTATGGCCCTCTCCCTTTTACTGTCTTATTTATATATATACATTATCTGTATTCATATCTTATAAGTATTCTAGTGGCATAATTTTGAAAAAGTAAGGTGTTGGCAATGGTGTTCTTTGAAGTTGATGAAATTTAAATGGGAATTAGACCAATGAACGATTCTTTTAAGATCATAGTATTCTGCAGATTATTTTATAAAAGGAAAAAGCAAAGTCCATAGTCTACATCTTCCATTATTTATATGAGCCAAACTACCACTGGAGGCCACAGGAGTTTTAGCTGAGTATTGCTTCATTTATGTGCATTTCTAGACAGTTTAAACAATGGCCAGTCTCTAGAAGTTTGCAGAGAAAAATATGAAGCAGAAGAAAGCAAGAAATATGAAGGTATTTGGAGGAGATCAACTATTCAGGTGCCAACTAACTTAGAGAGTTAAGAGAACAAAGCCATTATTTCTATAGCTGGAGCTTATCTATACTGGGGAACTGACATACACAGATAATCCAGGATATTTATTCAAGTATAGTTCAGTCAGTATCAGTTTAGTATTCCAGAATAAGTCCTTTTCTGCCTTCATATGCTTATTTTATACTCAAGGAAATACCTTTTATTCTGGAAAAAAATACTTTAATTTTTGAGCAAAATAATTGTTCAGGGAAGAGTCATGTATTTAAAAATAGCTTTTCCATGTAGGAAGCTATTATTCTGGTTAAATATTCTGGACAATTTTGTAGACAAGCCTTTCTCCAATCTCATTTGCCTGCATATTGTTCTTTTGTTTCCCTCAGCGGAAGCAGAAATTCTTTTGTGCGGCTCCAACTGACGGAAACCAGTCTGGTGTGATGTAAACTCTGATTAGTTGAGTAAAAAAGAGAGGTAAAAAGATTGAGAATTCAGATATTGCTGCTTCCTTTATTCTTCCACACAATACACTCCATGAATGTTTCTGAATGTGGAAGAGAACCTCACATTTGGGCAAAGGGATTACAAATATTTGGACAAAATTTGGGCAAAGGGATTACAAATATTTGGACAAAACTTGGGCAAATTCTTTCTTCCACTTTCCCTTCTAGGGCAGGGAAGGGGAATCCTATATCCTCGAGAGAGAGAGCTTCTCAGGCGTGTGTTTCCTGTCTGAAGATCTTTGGAATGAAGCACTGGCTGTGACAGAAAATGACCCATTGGGTGCTTCAAAGGTTCTTCTTCCTTAAAGAAACATAACTGGCTTGATTTGGAAAGGCTTCACATCCATGACAGCTCAAACAATTTTTCTGCCTGAGGGCTCAGAGGTGGTGGTCAACTCTGGAAGCCTACAGTGACAGGATGAGGTTTTACAGCCTGCTTTGCAGGGAGGTGGCACGTGGAGATGCCGGCACCCCACTCCGGCCTGGGAAGGACTGGAGCGCCCGCATTCATCATGGGCGAGTGGAGAGACCACAACAGGTACCCACGTGATGGAAACCTCTGTGACCAAAATAAAAAAAAAAATATTTTTTTTCTTTCTTTTCCCTTGGGTCATTCACTAGCTGACAAGTTCTCTGCAGTCTCTGTTAGTGCCCATTATTGTGAGTTTGCTGGATTTATTTTTACATATGTCATTTTCCCTTATTCTCTTTTCCATTCTCATTCTAGTTTTGGTAGACAGTGTGGCTGAACACTATCTGTTTTGTCAACTTATGACAGAATGAATGGAGATATCTATCTCCCCAAGATGTGTAACTGTACTATCATCTCCATAAGAGATGTGGCAGGCTAGACTATGTTTCTCTCCTGGACCACCTGTTTATCTAAGTAATGCAGTCCCTCCACGGATGCAACCTTAAGAGTGCTTTTAGAAGGGAACCACATATGCTGGTGGTTAGATGCTACTGGTGGTTTAGATGCTACTCTAAGGTGGGGAAATCAATAACATCTACTCAAGCTGGGTTTGAATAACTCACCTTGAAACCTGCATTTATAAATTCTTTCCTTCCATTCTCTGCTATTGTGTGCTTGAAAATTCTCCTGTCAGTACAACTCTGAATGTGCTCTATACGCAGTGCATCCTCCTTGTTTAGCTTAATGCAGATGTTCAGGCCTCCCTAAACCCTTGCTGTGAATGTTTAGTTCTGTTCATATGTATGCTGAGAAGAGTTCTTATCCCAAAACTGATTACTTTCACTCACAGATTGAGAAGCTGCACATTATTGCAAATGTGCATGTGTCCTTTTGCTATGTGGACAAATGCTGGTGTTGGAACAAACTGACCTTCAAATCATTTTCATCTGAATGGGTTTGTTTGCTGTTTTTATTTTTGGCTACCTATTGCAGCAGGTAAGTACCAGGCAACCCAGTTTACATATAACTTGCAGTCACATTGCTAAACAGCTTCACTCTGTACACAGTCTTTCATGCTCACTGCAGCAGAATTAAGACACATTACCATTCTTGGATTTAGAATTTTAGTCACCTTAAAGCTATCTAAGGATTTTCCTAATTTGGTTGTGCTTCCGTATTTATCTTTTTTTAAACCACTCTGAAGCATGAATGGCTTACTTGAAGGACATGACTGAACAGAATTCTTTTCTCAAGCAGATCCTTTAAGATATCATCAGAGTCTGTGAGTTAAAATTAAAATAAACTCAAGAGAATTGCCTCTTGCTTTAGTTTCATTGCTGTGATAGCTAAATATAGTCTGAAAAAGAAATAAATGGATCCAGACCATCCAAATCCTAGTTAAACTGGGACAGAGATCCTCAATACTGATCAAATCCCAGGCAGCAGCCCAGCTTATGCACTTGCAGCACTGCCTACCTCCGTGTTCAGCAGATGCCTTCCTATGTAGTTTGAAAGCTCCTTGAGTGCTTAATTTGAACTACTTGTGCTCAGAAGTAGACTGTCACTTAAGGGAGTGTGCAAAGGTATTAGGTGACCAGCCTCAACAGAGAATGAAGGTGGATTGGATCTGGAGTGGCTGAGGGTTCCCTACACTCTGGGTTAAAGACAGAGCCATCTAGAAGGGCCAGAGTGCCTTCAGGACCAAGGAACATCCTTAGGTCCCCAGACAAGTCGCTTTCTCTGTGGGCTGCTTAAAACAGGTGAAGGGACATCTCTCTGTAGATCTTCAGGGGCATAACTTCACTGAGCATACATAAAGTAAGTCCTTCTAGTGCCAGGTACCTAAAATTCTAGCAATGCCTTGCCTGATTTAGACATTTAAATGGGGCAGTTCGCATTCCACACAAAGTAATGCAGTATACAGAGTTCTTAACCTGACCATAATAATATGCAACACTTAAAAATAAGTTTCAAGGGGAAAAGTGTTTAAAAACCTGCAAATTAAAAAAAAAAAAAAAGATGGGAAAAAATGCACTTTCATGTAGTTGGATCCTGCTTATCCACTCTCCTTTTGCAACACTAATACTTAAATGAGAAAGTAACGCTTTCACCATGCTTCTGTCAGCCTTCTGGGAGATCTGATTGCAACTTCCCACGCTGGAGAGGGAAGCTGATGGAATAAACACTATGGGAGAGGAAATAAATGTTACTCATGGCTTTCATACAGGCCTTTACACAATTTATACAGTAGAATTACACAGTTTGCAAAAGGCAGAATAAGCCTGACTAACCTGATAAGCTCAACCACAGTTACCAAAAGAAAGGTTATGTCTGGATGCCAGGAAAATATCTATATCATGATATGAAATATGCATAGTTAAGCAACAGAAGTTGGTGACAAATGCAAGTAGTACGGATGGATAAGGAACTGACTTAAAGTAAGCTAGCAGCAAGTTTTGCTGAATGGGAATGACCACCTGGAAGGAGGCTACAAGTGGAATTCCACAAGGACTGGTCTGTAGTTGGTTTTGAACCAGAAAGTTAATACAAAGGTGCAAGTGCAGCACTGTCAATGTGGTGGAGGACTGGAATATTTTACAAATAACGGACAGTTTAGAAGACTGAAGCAACAGAAACAGAATGAAACCTTATACTACAAAATGCAGGGCCATGCACTTGGAAACATTTGTTGCAGACCCTTAATTAACTGGTGTCTGCTGGAAATAGCAGCAGAGGAGAAAGACTAAGTGATTAAAGCTGCAGGATGACAACATCACCATGATGCAATCACAAAAAACCCAGGTTTTATCATGAGATGTACTGCAAAACATATTTCCCTGGATGCCACAATAAAAGACACAGGTGAGACTCCAGCTGAAATACTGCACATTTCTGGTGACCTCTCTTTCAGAAGAGATGAATTCAAAATGGAATTCCTGCAGCATTTATGTACATCTTGGGACTGCAACAACGTCTGAGGTCTGTGGTATCACAAAACAGCAGATGCAATTGCTATGTTCCATGTCTGGAACATATCATTTACACCCAGAAGGGCTATGAAGATTAATGGAGAGCCTCACTTACAGGAGGAGTCTTAAATGAGCTTGGCTTTTTCAGTTTAGTAAAATGAAGGAGCCTCATCAGCATAGACATCAGAGAGGCAGAACTACTAAAGCAAAAGCCAATGTAGACACTAACTAAGATAAGCTGGTCATGAATATATTTAGGTTGGAAATCAGAAAAAGGTTTATAATCACAAGAGAATGAAGGTCAGAAACACTGAGAAAAAGATCTTAACTGGAATCTCAAGAGGTTGAATTTATGATGTGGGAATACCAAAACTTGTTGCTGCATCGTATGACTCTTAAACTAAGTGCAAATAATACGTTGTTTCACCTTGAAATATAAGGTAAGAGTTGAATGAATTCACTGCAGAGGATAATGGGAAAGAACAGCACACTCACCTGAAACAGCCAAAATCATGGTGCAGGCACAAGAATTACACTGGACAGTGGGATCCTCTGACTCAAGCAGATCCAGAATTGGCTCAAGTAAACCCATTTGGACAACTAATTCCTTGTCAACTATTCATAAATACAAAAAAAAAGGACAAACAGAAAAATAAACAGTTAATGCCTTTGTGAAAAGAATATATTGTCCTTTGACTGCTTTGGGGTCTGTATTATGATTATGCAAAACAGACCTAAGATGGAAACAGCCTGAAAGGCACTCACTTCATGAGTGAGTGCTTGGTTTGCTTGATTCCTCTTCAGATTCATGATAGAGTGTAAGAGATGTTCAGAGGTTCTAGTTCAGAAGCTCCCAAATATTTCTGCTAGCAATTCTGTTTTTAAACATGAGGTTCATTTTGGAAACTGCAACTGCAACTTTCCAATGGGTTCACAATTTACTCAGCCCCCCACCTTTTTATTCTGAAGTCTACCTTTTAAAGACTATTTTTTACTTATAAATAGTTACAAGATAGTATTTGCAGCAAGATCCTTAAAAAAAGAAAATAAAATGGATAGCTTCACTGAAGACTGATCCCATCTTCTGCTGTTAAGGGATAGCGTGACAGAATACCTGTTGTGGCCCAGGTGCCAGGGAGTGCAGTAGCAGATGCAACAAGTACTCCATTGCGGAGGTTTGGGGTGTTCATGTCTATCAACATAAACTGTGACCTGCAGCTCCCTATCTCAATTAAATTTGCCCTATTAGCTATAGAAGAAAGTGAATTCTTTTAAACATCTTTTTTTTTTTTTCAATCTGCAAGCAATTTAAGACCAAGGTCCAGTTAATAAATAACAGGAAAATGAGCAGTGTCTCATAGGCAGAGTTTGTTTCTGAGAGCTGTATCTGTTGCTTGAAACGGTAAGTGGCAGGCTCTCAATCCAAGAATGAGAATGGTACAGCTGTTCCCACAGATCTCTTACCACATGATATAATGTAGCTGGAGGGATCTGATATACCCTGGTGACATCAGAATCTATGTGGCTTGCCGACAGAGACAGAGCCTGTCCTATCTGGAACACAAAAAATGGAATTTGGATTTGTGTAGCCCTGGCTATGTAGATGTGCCCTCCTTCTATACTGTCTGGCTGAAGAGATACTTTTTCAACCGAAGAGAGATGTGTTGTTAATTACTCACTATTTCCTTCCAGCAAGAAGTTGACAAGGGACAAGGAAGACATCTGTTGCACCTCCAGGTCAGCAGATCGCAGTAAGGCATAGAAGGGTTCCAGATGCTCCACAGGTAGGGGCACATTTACTGCAGGAATGAGACAAAACATTCAGGAGTCTCATTATTCGTGGTAGTTGCTCACATTTTTCTCTTGTTGGTCTTGGGCCTCAAGTGCCATCATACATAGGCTGAGTGGTATTCCCCTTCATTTAAATTCCATTGGTACTAGCAAAACAGGGCAAGTTGCCTGAAAAGGTTTTGAATAATCAAGTACTTCAAAAACATCACGGGAAGGTAAGCAATATGCCTTGCTACCAAACAAGTCATTCCGCCTCATAGCAGGTCCTCAAGTTGTGGCTGTCTGCCCTTTTTAGTGAGAAAAAAATACATGGGATAAAGCTATCAAGCCAAGTGGCAGAATATTCTCCTTGAACTAAATTTAAAACAAATAAATAAACCACAGCCTGCTTCTTGCTGGTATTTCTACCTTTTTGTAGGACCCACACTGTTGCTGGAATCTTATTTGGCGTATCTAGGCTGACTTCTAACCATTTACAAATTACCCCAGGAGCCTTGTGATCCCACAGAATAGCTGGGGCAAAGAAGAATGCTTCCTGCATAAGTTGCCACTACAATCTGTCCTCTAGGGCTTTTTAATATAAAACCTGAAACGATCATCTATGTCCATTTCCTTCCACCATAGTTTTGACTGTGTTGCTCTCAGGAGATTCAGTATACATTGACTCTAACTACTTTGAGTTCTGCTGAGTTTTTCCAGAAGTATTACAATTACATAAATGACAGTCTCATGAGAGATATCTCCTCATAGCAAAACCTAGAATAACTCTGCCCACACAGCAATGACAGCATTTCCATTTTTCTTAGCAAACAACATGGCATGAAAGAAAGAAAAGGACCCAAAACCTTTGATTAATGAATGAAAGGGAGTTTCATAGTTGGAAAAAAACTTTTTATTTATAATTATGTGAAAATTTTCTAATGCATTGAGATAACTTACTGTGCTGACTCATATGCAAGTAATAGAGGGCAGCAGACTGCTGTAAACCTGGGTTTTCTGAAAAGGCTAAGGTCCTCAAGGCTTCCAGAGGGTCCTTTCCAAGTGGTGACATTTCAAAACCTGAAGATGTACAATGACAGCACAGACTCAATTCTACCTGAAAAGCATTAGTTTACAAAAAGAAATTAAAATTTACAGCCAACCAAACACATAAGGATTTTTGTACTGCAACAACTCCATAGAGCCCATCTATCCTTATTCATATTTCCATGAGCAGAAGCAATAAACGAATCTGGAATAACCTGTCCTTGGCAATGCCTCTTGTGAAGCTCACAAAGCTAGTGATTGGAAGCAAGATAAATTATAACCTTTAGACGTTTTTATGCTATCCAATATAAACGCAGGTGCTCTTGTTCTCCATAAAAATCTTTTTTTTTCCTGAATCATAGAAGATCTTTGTTAAAATATATCTACTGAACATGGTATTCTTATTAGGAGCTATAGAAAGAGTATATATTTTTAATTTACTACATTTTAGGTTCGCTGTGTTTCCTGTCCTGGGTATTACAATACAGGATTTCAGGGAACAGCAACATGGATTGCAAATGGGCTTGCCTCAGGCTCAAATTTCTAGCATGAGTCTACCTGTTCTCAAGTATGATAGTTCCCCTATGAATAAACCAGATGTTCAGCAATAGCCAACAAGCAATAGCAGTCATGCATGACTTCTGTAAGTCACTGTATAATGTACTTATAATGTGTGGAATGGAGCAGCAGAGAGGAAAAAAAAAAGGGGCGATTGAACCACTGCTCAATAGTATAAACCGTTGAAAAGGTAATATAGTATAAATTGACTGGTGGAGCACACAATTATGAGATATATTTTCAGACAATGGATTAAAGCAGTGCATTAAAGATTGAAAAATCTCTATGAAGAAGATGTAGCTACTTTACCTCCCATGGGATAAAGAGACGTGAGGGATGTGAGGGGTATAAGTTTTCATGCCTCAGTGCAAAACTCAGCTAATATCTCAAGCCATTAGAAGCTGCTGACATGTCAAGAGCAGCAGCCTCCCACCTTCAAGATTAGGTAAAAGTGGGCTTCACAGAACAGCTTCATATGAAGATAAATTTTGTTTAATCATTAACAATACACACAAAGGGAAGGACTAGCCACTGTGTGCAAGGTTTTAAAGAAACACCCAAAATCTCTTCATGTGGTTTGATTTTGTTCCTTACACACTGACTGTCTGAATCTCCCACATATCTGTGCGTTTTTGTTTGGGGCAGTGATAAAGCAGAAGGGGCTAAAAATCTTCACCTGGTTATAATATCAAGCATTTGCTGCCCTAGCTAATAGCTCAGTATGATAATCAACCATGAAGTCTCTCCTTGCACCCAAATTGTCCAAGTGTTGGCTCCCTGCTTATTATAATTTGTCCAGAACTGAGGATGGGCTTGTTCCACCTTGGAATAAAATACATAGGCGAGTGCTAAAGCAAGAGGGATGTGTCTTGGTTCTCTTTGTGAGGCTTCCCTGCCTCCGTCTGTCCTGGCAGCAGGATTTGACCACTCAGAGAATTAACCCTGGTTCTTCTTCCTGGGTGCTGCTTATGTCCTATCATGGACGTTGGGACCTCCCTGAGAGCACATATTGCCATGTGTGTACTGCTGTCACAGAAGCTCTAAGTTCTCTGCTGCTGTACCCCAGTTCCTGAGGATCCCAGACAGACCAGCCTTTTGAAGACCCATCTCAGAGTGGAAAGGACTTCTCAAGAAAACATACACTTAGTCTTTTCAGGAAGCACTGGTGGGTGCTGCAAAGGGCCGCTCCAGCCTCACCATTTTTTCCAGACCACCCCTTCATTGCACCTGATCCATCAGCTGAGCTGGGATACTGCCAAGACAGTCTCTTATACAGTCAGGAGCACGCTAGCCTTTGGAAGAAAATGTTCAGCCCTGGAAGATTCCCACTGTGCAACAGTTAGTGAACTGTATCAGCAGCACATTCATAGGATAATGACACCAGCTAATACCAGCTGAGGCTAATTCACACATGTTCCAAACAACCAGCGTCAGAGCAATTATTCCAAAGGTTGTTCCATGACAGATCATTTCAAACAGCGTTAACTGTGTCACATCAAGGAAAAATGTCTCTCCTGGTCGCCCTCACAAGATGGTTTTATGTCCCCCAAAAGGCAAGTAAAGAAATAGTAGTTTGTGTTCCACACCCTTCACACAAATGAAAGTAGAAGGCTATGCAATTTTGTGTAGTAGCTTTAGCCCAAGGTTGTTAAAGTTAAAGCGATATACCCAATTAGCTTTGGGACAAAGCAAAACCAAACAAGCAATGGCCCCTGCCTAAGCTTGAGACAAGGAATGTTTTTAGGTTGGACAACTGACAAAATACACTCATCCGAGATGATATTCTGTGACTGCAGGAGTGAAATAAAAAAGTTTTCCTATTGATATTGTTGTATCCTAGGACAGGATAGAGAAGACATCACAAGTAGATATACAGGGCAATTAGGCAGGTAGCCTGTAAAGCAGAGGAGATACATGAAGAGTTATGGATCTACTTTGATTGAAGCAGAATCCCATGATTGTGTTCAAGCCTTGTGTCTAAAATGTTTGCACAAAAGCACTTAGGCAGACCAGTTGCTTGGAATCCTGGGAGCCCAATGGTGTTTGTCCCAGGGTGACTTTGACCTTCCCTATCTATAGCACAGACACCCCCAGTGCAAGTCCAGGTGTTCTGCAGCCAGCCAACATGCGTGTGCACAACTCAGCCAGGACCACACTGATTTGCCTGCTCACAGCTCAGCACCCACGTAGCATCCAGTGTTAGTACTGCCTGTTACTGGCTTTGTGACTTCAGCGACTGACTTTAAAAAATTAACTTCAATTTCTAGAAGGACTCACTTCTATGAAACATATTTACAAGGGTTATGTATTAACAGTGGTGGCAGAGCAAGAAAGTGACTGACCATTTCTACCTAGATAAAACTGTTACGCTACTTGAGCCCTTGGTGTCCCATACACAAAGAAAATGCTCTGTAGCTCTGGCATTTCCTACATCATCACCAAGCTGCTTCATGCCATGCCAGAGCAGTTCAGCCAGCAATCTGTTTTCAACCCACAAAATGAATCTCCTTGTTCTTCCACAACCTTTAGAAAGAAACAAGCCCTCTTACCTGTTTCAATATGCAGCAGAAATTCCTGTGCTGTCACTCTCTCATGAGGCTGCAGGATGGGCTTGTACAGCTGTCTGGCTTTTGAGCTCTTTTGTTTTAAGCAGGAGCATTTGCTTATCAGAGTCAAGCATTCCTTGATGCCTTGCACCAAGTTGGAGGACATCCTCTGAACAAAGGCCACGAAGTCCCGCAGCAGCTGTATGCACCGTCCACAAAGTTGACCCATTCTTGTTCCAAAAGCAGCACAAAGCAAGAGGAAAAGGAACGAGATAGATAGAAAACAAAGTTTCTTCTCAGCTTGTCCACTTTTCACACTAACTTGCTGCCTCAGTGTTTGTCCTGTCTTGCAGATGTTAACACTGCACCCTGTGCAGCTGCTGTAAAGCAGACAAGTTTCTGCATCCAAAAAGCTACATTGCACAACAAGGCTGGTTTCTGCAGATCTCCTAGTCTACAAAATATTATTTAAAAGGCTGGACGGGAGCCACACTCAAACACCCTCCCTTTGCTTGAAGAAAAATAAAATGATGACCTAAACACATTTTGTGAAGAACAAACAGAGTTTAACTCCTGGAGCATCCACCAAAGCCTTCATGAGGCTAGAAAAGCTCTGGGATAATAGAAAAAGCAACCTCAGTTTTTGTAAGGCAGCTTTCCACATGAGAGGTAGGCACCACCTTGTCTGCATGTGTACAAGCTGCAGCTGCCAATGGGAGAGGAAGATCAAAAAAAAAAAAGGAGCACACGAACAGGTTTTTCCAGTTTTTGCTGAAGCACAGACCAGAACAAAGGCCCTGTTGGGCAAACAGCTCATAACTCAGTCAACTGAGACTTTGCGAATCAGCAAGAATAGAAAACTGAAAAAAAATACAGCGGCCAAATGAATTTAGAACTATGTTTTCCTCCTGTCAAGCAAATCCTGCAGAGTGGACTGGATAAGCTAGCAATGGGAGTATGCAAAAATCATCTGCAGTTTTCACACATAAAAAGGTAGCAAAAGGAAAAAAAGCATTTCTTCTTTTGCTCTGTCTTTTTGCTTAACTCACCAGTCTGGTGCATGTGCCCACCCTTGGTTGAACAGTTTTACAGATGACTGTGGTCTAATTAACGTAGCATGAAGTGACATTTGTAATATTCTTGAGATTTCCAGTAAAATCTGGTTTGATTCAAGATCACCTTCATTAGGGAACCAGTAGGTACTGGTCTGCTGAGTGTTGATTACTTTTATTAACTTCTCTTTATCCATGGATTTGATGGATTTATTCTAACTATTGCATTTGATACATTTATTGGTAAGTTTTAGCCTCATTGTCCTTTAATACATCTTAAGTTTCTAAATAAATCATGTTTGAAAATCAACCCTTTGTTCTGCACCCATCTCCAAACACTGACGAACAGGGCACCCAACTTTCTCTGGTCCATCCAGTTACTGCTATTTCTTCTCTTACTTACTCAATGTAATTTTCCTGAACACAAATACCATGCGGCACAAATAAACCCACCTACACCGGTAAACCAAAAGGTATGAGACCTCTATTACACAATGCAATCCCTTACAAAGAATCAAGAGTTTGATTTTTCTGGCTACTTCCTTGACCAGCTCTGCAAGCCCACTGAGTTCTGATCTCTGTCTGGCTTCTTAATATTATCAAAAGTGAGGCTAATATTCTCTCACCATATCTTCTGGATCCTTTCAGTAGGAATCTTCTAAAGTATAGGGAACCCACGTGATTGTCAGGTCTGAAGCAGGACCTGCCACTGCTTGCTCTTCACCTTTTGCTCATGATCTTCCACCCTTCAGCTTCCATCCTAAAAGCAGTGAGGTAGCAGATCCCTGGGAACCCACTGCATGCACCTTCTGTCTCTTGCTCTGTCCTGTCTACAGAACTGTAAGGTTTAATTGTTGTGAGATTTTTTTTTTTAAGGTAATTTGAACTGTACTGCACTGAGATGAGAAAAAACCAGGACTGTTTCAATGAGACACTTGTTAGTAATGACTGCATTTCTGCAACATATTCTTACTAAGCATTTCAAAATGTATTACAAACATTAAAACAGCTTTCCAATGTATCTGTAAGGAAGATATTCCCAAAATAGTTTAAAAACAAGTTTCAGAGGTGCTGAGCTCTTCTAACTCCATTTGAAATAAATGGGAGTTAAAGAAGTACACCACACCTGAAAATTAGGCTGTAATTTGCCTGAAGGCATAAAACTCAGGTATCCCCAATACCTAGTTTGATGATTCAGTCAGGAAATTGTTTTTCTTTGATTTGAAACCACTACTTGAACACCAGTGTAGAAGGCTGGTTTGTGGATCTTCAGATGTCTTCTAAATTCACAATAGCTTCTGTAAAGGTAAAGGTTACAACCATAAGCCCAATGTTTTTGATTAGTTTCATGACCTAGATATGTTTTCTTATGTGATTGAACAAAATGTCAGCTCAGGACTGCAGAAATAGAAGGGGAAGAAATTAGTAGTACTGTAATAGTGTTAAACCATTTTGCTTTTATTCGTCTAAAGAACATGTTCCAAATCGTAGAAGCCTTACGCCCTACATCCTGATTTTTTTTCAGAGGAAAAAAAATCAGTTCCTTTGTAAAGTGTTAAAAAAAGCCTCTCCAAACCATTTCCATTCAGTTGTGTGCAAAAGAGACTTTTGAGTAGTAACCTTACTGGATGAAGACTACTTGGAATTCTGTACAAAATGTATTTGGAAGTTTAAATCTACTAGCTAAATAATAGATGAATGCTGTAGCTAAATGGCACTTTCAACAGAGAGCTTCCACTGGTCCAGCATTTTATCTGCTGTGTAGCTTCTCTTCAAAGGACAGAAAATACTGCTTTTGGGTGCAGTCTGTTAAGCATCCGACACTCACAGTAGGTTTGTTTTGTTTGAATTAAGAACAGAAAATCTAAAAATGTATTTATTCACCGCTAAATCTGCCATTTCACTCATGCAGCATGCCACTGCTTGAACCACTTCTTGTAATAGAAATTCCTTTATCTAGTTCGCAATAGTGCATAACTTTTGATTGCTCAAAAATTGACTGGCACTGGAGAGATGGGCACAAATACTCTTTATATTCCTCTTTCATATGTTACCTAGGGCCTTTTTATTCTAACAGGCCCAAAAAACCCTCAGGGTTTGACATGAATATTGGAAAAAATTGGTCAACAGCTTTATTTGCGCTATGGTAGCAAATGCTTCCCTCTTAAAGGAAGAAAATGATCGCTCCAGGTTCTGGCTTTTAGAAATAGTGTTATCACTGTGATTTTAATCAGTGGAAAAGGATTTTGGGGGTGTACAGGAGAGAGGCAGGGATTGAAAACATATAGAGTCTTATTTGACTTGTGTGCCAGTCAAATAACAAAAGAGATACTTAAAGTAATTGAAAGAACGTAATTACTCAAGAATCCAAAACTTTAAAAAATTGAAATAATTAAATTTGCATGTTATTAATTTGTCCCATGTAATTTTTTGATTGCAACCTTTGTCTTATACACGTTTCTTTCACTCTCTTCTCTCACCCTTCTGTTCAGGGGTGAGGAAAACACTGTGCAGTTTAGAAAGCTGTAAGATGATGGCTGTGCATTACTTCTTGGTTAGCCACAGATTTGATTTAAAAGGTGATAGCTCTCCTAATGCCTAGCAGGTATTTATTGTCCCCATACCTGTAATTAAGGCCTCCTCACTTGTACTAATTCAGTGCGACTGCTCTTTACATTGGATATATGAAATTTTGTGGCTTCAAAAGAACAACAAAAAACAATCAACAAACCTAAGTTCTTAAACTGGATCTACCATTGACAGAACAGTAAAATAAAATAATGAATTAGAAAAAAATAGTTGAGGAAGCAGAACAGTTCTAAACCTGGAGTCTGATGTGTGTAACTTACATTACTACTGAGCTCTTTTAAATATCTATATATATAATACATATATAAAATAAATATATATTTTAAAATATATATCTGTGTGTGTATGTATGTATGCATGTATTCACCATTAAGATTTCAGAAGGTATTCAGGCTGAACAGAAAGAGACTATAGTCATTTAAGCAGGGAGGAAGCCAGATGTAAGGACTTCATAGATCCAGATTTGTGAAAAACTGCCAGGGGTTACTTCATTGTATAGCTAGGCAGAGCTTTGTTTGCATCCATTGCAATTTCTGTAGAGTATAAAGGAAGTTGCTCTCACTCCATCAAATTCCTTGGCTGAGGTATTTGCTCATCTTCACTCAGAGGGAGAGTGCCATCTACTGAAGCATCCCCTTTACACAGCTCCCTTGAGCCTCGTCCCACTCATGGATTGACAAAATCTACCCAAGAGGGTTGTAAAACTGTACAAGGTTTTAACAGGAAGAGAAGCTGCTTTAGGTGGGAATCTCTGTGGTAAAGTAACAGCTGCATGTAAGGGACCAGGCCAAAGATGGTAAGTAACACCACTGACTTGTGCAAGCCTATGCTCCAGTTTTATAAAGGGATTAAAAACAATCTCACTCTGGGTTTCTTCATTCTTAGTAAATCTTTGGAAATAAGGTTACATTATCATTTTGTAACACTTAAGAGCAGCATTCCCTGATGGGACAATCCAATTTCACTGCTGACTATTAACCATGGACTTTCTTACTCATTTCCCCTTTTTATGTTAGCGCTCAGAAGATGTGCAAGTACTCAGCAGACTCACTGAATAGTGAGGACATCTGCTAACAGTCAGTGAGAGTTTCACTTGGGCCAGTGATGACACAGTATTATTGTGCTGCTTTGTCTTCATGTATCTTCCCGTTGCCTTGAACTTTGTACTTTATTGGAAATTTTCTGGACTGTTGCTGTATTCAAATAAAGTGGCACTTTGTGTCATGCCCAGAGCTACTATCTCCTATGATAATAAACACATAAATTAAAAAATTTTTGGAGATTTTTTTTTGCTTTGTAGCATAAGATAGAGCCTCTAAAACATCAAAGGTAGGTCACAGGTGCCTAGACATACCTTAGAAGTTTGAACAAACTGTATTAAAAAAAAAAAAAAAAATCTGGAATTTTACAAAGTAAATTACCACCCAAAGGCAGGGCATCAAGTATGTGAAGAAGTATACCAGCTCGCAGGACAGAGGTGAAGGGAGACCTGTCAAGTTGTGTTTCATATCATTACCCTTAGAAAACCACTGTCTTGATGTGTTTCAAAACACAGGTGCACATCCTGATGTTTTTGCTCACAAGGGGCTGCACTGAAGAATCGTACAGCCCATAGCTCAAATGTCAAATTTTTGATAAAACAAGGAATGAACAAAACTTGAAACAACTTGCGCTATTTGTCATTAGGCAAATGTATCTGAAATAATTAAAATGTATTTTCAAAAAGTACACATTACAGTTTGTTTTGGTTTGCTTTTTCTTCTGGGCCCATAGTATGTTGTCTTAGATACAATGGAGAACTGAAAGAGTGGAAGTGAACTGAAAGAGTGGAAGTGACTACCCTTTCTGTCCCAATAAGATACAGCCTGCACATCTCAGAAAACAGAGGAGGGCTCTCTGTCACTGAAAGGAAATGACATGAGCATCCCACAGGTCTTCAGAACCATTAAGAACACTGTGTGTGGAGGTTGTGTGCAGCCAATCCAACAACAGTTCTGGAAACTTTGCCTTAGCAAACTGTCTTCCTCCCACAAGTCCATTATCAAGCAGCCTCCACATTAACAGTACCTTATTGTTGGTTACAGCAAAAGCTGTAGCACATGCACTACTCTTGAGGTACAAGTTAGTTACCCCTACCCCTACATAAAGGAAAAAGCTTAAAAGGAGAAAGGGAATTGTGTGTCTCTCTAGGCCAGGCTCTTCATCAGTTAACCACAACTGCTCAGAACTAAAACTTCCACTGTGTTTGCTTCAGCACCAGCCACTCATTAGTTGCAGTCTCCATAGAAAGCCATGCTTAAAGAACTTAGTGGCCAAAAGAAATAGATCTAAGCAGTGCATTACTCTCCCTAGGCAGGAAACAGCAAACCAGCATTTGGGGATTACGCGTGCTTCCCATCTTCCATGCCCTTTTCCTCCATCGGTTGGTTTTGGCTGCCTCCCAGTCACCGTCCCCCGAATTTAAAAACTCAGTTAAAATTGTGCGTGTGCATCCTTTCCTGCTCGTTTTTATTTATAGTTTTTTTCCCTTGCCTTAGAAATAATATGCATTAGCCTTTTAAGAAAATAAATCGTCTGTGTAAGATTTGAGTAGTGTAAGTTTTAGGACTTACTCAGCCGACGCACATCTTTGTGCATCAGTCAATGCCGTCCACCCACGGCCCTTTGCTGCACTTTTTTGGTGGTACATAAACCCTGCGGGCAGTTTCGTCGGGCACACTTTAACCAAACGCTGCGCTCTGTTATTGCAACCAAGCGATAGGCACACATCTGCTGCAAAAGCTGCTGCAGTAAAGCACCGCTGCTACGCGATCTCCTTCCTGGTGCAGGGGAGCATCGGGTGCCAATGCCGCTTGACGGTGGTCCGCTGCCCGGGCTCCGCTTTACAGACAAGCCCTTCCCAGCAACTCTTGTGGATGGATGCGCGCCCCGTCCAACAGGTAACCAGGCTGCGGCCGGGGGGCCCCGACCCCTCGGGTCGCTCTTTCGGGAAGGAGAGGGTAAAAGGCGACAACTTTTAGTCGCGGCGGTGAGGGAGGAGGAAGGAGGAGCTGCAGCCGGCGGGGCACGGTGCCCCCGGCCGTGGGACAGAGCGTATGTGTGTGTGTGTGTGGGGGGGGGGGGGGGGGGGTAGGGCAGGGCCACGCCGCTCTGCCGGGGCACAGGCCCGGGGTCGGCCTGCGATCGGCCACTAGGGCCGCGGCCCGCCATCTTCCTTGCGGACGGCTACCCAAAACCAAGATGGCGCCGGGGCTGTGAGCGGTGCCGGTGTTTCGCCGCCCAGGGCGGAAGTGACGCACCCGCGGCGGCGGCCGCCGCCCCCCGCTCTCTATGGTGGTTTTTTCTTTTTCCCTTTGGGCCCCGCGTCTCTTCCTCCGGCGAGACGGGAAATGGCCGCCGAGCTGCCATAAGGGAGCGGGGCCGCCGGGAGTTCCGCCCGCCAGGTGAGGAAGGGGCGGAGGGGAAGGGGCCGCGGGAAGGCTTTGCGGGACGGTGGCGTGCGTAGCCGCGGCCGAGCCGGCCCCGGGGAGCGGGGGGAGATGGCGGGGGGAGCCTGAGGGGGAGCAGCTCGTGTCGTCCCCCCCCGCGCCTCTGGCGCCCTCCGCGCGCGGCCGCATCTCCGGCCTCCCCTCCCCCCCACCGCCGCCGCGCGGTGCCCGCGCGCCGCGCCGTCCCGCCCCTCCCCGCCGCGTGACCTCGGCGCTCCGCAGCCATTATCCTCCGCGCCTCCCCCCCACCCCCCCCAGCCGCGCCAGCCCCCGGGGCCACGGGCCCAACCGCTCCCCCGGGGAGGGGCCGGGCGGCCGCCGTCACCACCCTGCCGCGGGCTGCCGCCGCCGCTTCCTGCGGGAGTCGAGCCGAGCCGAGCCGGGGTCGCTCCTCCCTGGGCCTGGACGGTGGCCCCGGGAGCGAAGGTAGGGAGGGAAACGGCGGCGGGAGGCGGCCGCCGAGCTGCCTTGAGGCGGTGCGCGGCTTCGGGAAGGCCGCCGCGGAGCGGGGGGGGGGGGCGCGGAATGGGCGGCCTGCCCCGTTGGGCCTCCACCCCGGCCGACCTGGCTTTGCAGCCTTTCCGCCATCCCTGTGGGAGATAGGCCCGCGGAGCTGGCCGTGCGGCACTGGTTACAGGAATATAAAATCTCCCCGTTATCCTCGCGGGTGTGACTCTTAAGGAGGGAAGCGGTGCTGGGGTGAAAGGATGCTTCCCGGTTTTGGATCAGCCTTTACGCTCGTTGCAGGAACTTCCCCTCGGGCATGACTGCGGTTCCAGTGCTTGTGCCTTAAATGCTATGCTCCTGCTTGCCTCCCTGTGCCTTAACTGTCCTGTTTAGAAATGCCTGCAAAAGCCGGCGAGGGGCTGGGGTGGGTTTTATGCGCCTTGCTGAAAGGGGCTGTTACATTCCCGGTGTTGATCATAATGAATACAACCTTTGCGGGATTTTGTCCTTTATTTCTCATTTGCTTTGTAAACCCCATACTTTTCGCCTTTAATTTTCATATGTAAATCAGATTCTTGTTTTGTGTGTCATGGTGATCTTTTACCGAGTCAGTACAGCTTGTCACTTGTTTGTCTATGAGATCAAAGTTTTACCTTAACAGTAGCAGTTAAATTTTACTACAGAAAGACCCGGGGACATGCAGAACAAAGGAGTTCTTGACACTGCAAGTAGTCACTGCTTGAGTAATGGTTGGTTTATTATAAATAAATAAAAGCATCCCTTAGAATAGTTGTTCTCAGTGTGGGAAGGATTGATTAGAGAGCGTGGGGTTCCAGGAAAATGCTGTCTAGCTGTTGTCTTTCTCCTTGTTCTTCTTTCTCCTCTCCGATAACCTCATTGCTTTAGACAAAAGTGGGGAAAATAAGAAGGGGTAAAGGCTCTGGCTACGAGGTGCACTCCAAGCATGCAGCTTCTTGTGGGAGGGAGGGTAGGAATTGCTTCCTCCCACTCGTCCCTTTTGATATTGAGTGACAGGCTGTGCTGAATGGCAGGAAGAGGTTTAATGTGTTACATAGATCGGTACTTGGGGTGTGACTGCCTCTCTCCTGAGCACTGGGTGCATGGCTTGAGAAAGGCTTTAGTGGGCCTGGCTGTGTGGAGCAATTCCCCAGGTGAAGGTTGCCGCTGAGGGAATCTTTTCTTGAGGGGAAGGGGGAACGAGGGGCGAGCATGTGCCGTGGGGAAGGGTCTGTTGCCATTGGGGATGCAGAAAACTTGGAGTGGTGGTAGGAATTTAGAAAGGGTCAGCAGGGAGCTGTTGTTTGGAACTAGGCTGCAGGTATTTGGATGGATTAGATTCGGGCTGGTTGTCAAGGAGAGATTGTGGTGTAGGGATTTGAAGAATGCCAGAGAACATTTGGGGTTTGTTTACAAGTAGTGGAGATGGGTGAAGGAAACTACTGAAGAAAGTAAGCCTTTGAGTTACAACTGTATTCAGTTTATCTTATCTGTGTGAGAGTTTCTCCCAAAGGTATTCTGAAAAAGTGCATCGCTGTCTTGTTCATTGTGCTGGCACTGGCCTCCATGCAGCCTTGTGGTAAATGGGATCTGGGAGGTGATGCGGCTGAAAAGTCAGCTTTGTCTTTTCGTCCGGAGTAGTTTTCTTCTGGATCAGTTAACTGCTCCACCTCACCAAGCACCTATATGAATATTGGTCTTGGAACAAATGAGAGAGGGAAGATAGCCTTTTCTGCGGCAGCCTGCTTATAGTTTATTGCAAAGAGATTGTGGAAGCCGCTGTGTAAGGGCATATGAAAACACAGTGTTTAAAACACAAAAAAATAACAAGAACAGCTATCCAAAACAATGTTTATCCAAAAACATGCTAATTCCTTTTTGTGTATTGACAAAATTCTTAGAACGAGTCACTTTGATGTCTGTGTTTTTAGTTAGAGGAGAAACATGCTTTTGTTTGCCAATAGTTTTACATAAAAGAACTGCTACCAATCATATGATGGTTTTGCAGAGCTGATTTTACTGTTACTAGGATGCTGTTTTTTGAATTAATTTGCAAATATTTTATATTGTTGTCTTTATAGAAATGAATGAATTAGGAAAAGGGCCTTTGTATGTTTTACTGTTGCAGCTGACTTTTCATGTTGTAATTCTTACATGGGTCTGTTTTGTTTTTGTAATTGTGTGGATATTATGAAGATGATGTTATACAGCAAAATATAAAATAGGGGGAAGATAAGCTTCCCAGCTCTTAATTTTACATTCCAGGATAGTTTGGGCAAATTTGCGATGGCATTTTAGTATTTGGAGGATTCTAGTCATTGACGATCTGAGTAGTATGGGTTGACAGTCACTAATGAAATGCATTCTATTCTTATTTGTGATGTGCTGCTGTTAAGTTTGTGGGCATTTAAAAAAGAGGGAGTGGAAGGTAAAGGGTGGATAAGAAAGCATGACAAATGTACAAGCACTGAATAGATGCACTGCTGTCTCAATAAGACTGACTTTCAGTATGTGTATTATGAGAGAATATTACAAATTTTGTGGGATTTCTTGAAGACTGTCCTATCCCCTTTTGTTTTGTCTGATTGTATAATCCTGATTTCTTTTGAAGCCTAAATCTCTGAATGAAAATGCATTTTGACTTCAGCTTGTGAATGACTTTAACAAGATTTTGACTTAAATCTTCCTGACAGCTTTAAAGTAATGCTTAAGCAAGAGAAATGTAGACTACTAAATAACTGTAACTGAAGGATAGCTAAAATAATGAAGCTAAGAGGAAGCAGTATTTTGCTAGTGTAAGTGGGTATAACTGTCCTAAAATGTCTTCAAAAATTTCCACATGGTGTAAAACTTTTAAAATGGCTTAACAGATAACGTTGCATCTGCAGCCTGTGTACCCTGAGAAAACTTTAACATCAGTGGTATAGTAAAGACTCTTAAAAATAATGTTTACCAGGAATTGGAAACAGTTTTCTTTGTCCTTCATTTTTATTTTAAACAGCGAATGCTAACAGTGACATTTACTTCCTCATTATTGTGTTGCTTGTATTGGGATGAGCCTGATTCTGTTGTGTATCTTGTTTTTGCTTGATGGTCACGCTTGCTGGCCAAGGCTGATTTAAGACACCCAAAGATCCTGCTGTTATGTTGTTAAGAAACTTTTCTTGACTCCCTCTTTGGCCGTGAATGTGATATAGTATCTGACAGGTAGTGGACTAACTGTTTTTTAAAAACCTCTAGGTTTCTGTGTTAAGGTTTGGTTGTTTGGGGATGGGTTGGGTTTTTTTGTTGGGGGGTGTGTGTGTTGTTTTTAAAATTTTTTTTTTTTTTTAAAGCTGCTTGCAAGTTCTGTTAAAAACCTTAAATTTGAAGTTTGTTGCTGCTGATGGATTTGCCAAGCTGGTTTCAGGGAAGCTTTTAAGATTGCAGTGCTGCCAAAAGCAGCAGTCCTGTCTGGCTGCTACTACTGCAGCTTCCCTGTTTTGGCCCAAATGTTTGTGGGGCTGTGTCATGAACCATATAGGAAAATAATTTGTATTGAAACTGATCCTGGTGGTCCATACATTTTTCTGATCTAATTCACTGTGTGGTTGCAGAAATACTTGTGCTAGCATAAGGGAGAAGATCATCAGGAATGTGAGGAAACAAAGGAGAGGAGAGATAGGACTGTTTCTTTAAACTAGCAGTGCCAGCTTATTCTGGTTTAAAGTACTGTGGAGCTACAGCAGCTTCCTTTGTAATATCCAGATTTTCTAACACAGGAGTGAAATGGTTGAGAGCCAGGCATCTCCTTTTGCATATTTAGGGCGGAAAGCAAGGGAAAAAGAAGCTTGAGTTGCAAAAAGCATGTGCATTACAGCCCTGGTGTTTCAGGCATAGACCATGTTCCTAGCAGTCACAGTCCTCTCTTAAAAATGCTCCGTGTTAGTGATGACATCTCGTGTCACATCTTAATACGCACCTTTGGCAGACTCTGCGTCTTTTCTGAGACTAGTCCAGAGATGAGCTTCCTGCACTGAAGTGAGAGGGGCAACTAGTCTTTTGATTTAGTGATTGATGATGTTGTGTAGCAACATATGATGCTTAGCACCTCTTTTTCATTGCCCTTTACCACTCGTGCCCGTACTTGACATGGTGTAGCTACTACAGACTGACAATGAGCATGAGTCTGCAGGAGGAGGCTGTCGGTGATTTTATTTGATACTGTGAAACAATGTTTTGTAGTTGTGATGCTTTCAGAGGAATATGTACTTTTTCTGTGAAAGTGTGAAGCTTGTAGAAGCTTACTGTTTTAAAGGAGCTGTTTTCCTACATATTTCTATATCTACCACTATTATTTTCTAAATTAGCTTTAATAGAGGTTAATAACATTTTAGGTTTTTGTATATTGTGAGAATATTTACACAGACAAACCTTTATTCAAAAAAGCAGGGATGTAGTCTTTTCACTTTTGTTCCCAAGTATGAATGTTGTTTGGAAAACAGGGTTTGTGTGTCAAGCTTTTACCTATTATAATGAAATGGAAAAAAAAGCTGCAAATAGTTGAGTTTTGTTTAATTCAATATTTAAGGTTTTCTATTCAAAACTCTTTTTCTTTTAAAATGTTATATCCATATCCTTCTTAAAAAATAGGGAGAAGGGCAGCAAATATATTTCATCTGCCAGGGTTGGACGTGGTATTTCCAATGGCTGTTTTTAAAAAAAAAAAAAAAAAAAAAATTTGTGGCTACTTCTCACCTTTGCCAGTTGTTAAGAAAAGATTCCTAGAACTGTATGGAAATGACTGCCAGAGTTTGAGCTATAGTAATTTAAGGTCCTGCCTTCTGCCTAGAGGTTTTAAAGGTGAAGTAACTATCTTGTTCTATATTCCCGGGATTCAAAGACTTGTCTAAATTAGGATTTTGGATTTCAGCTAACACCAACAGACTGTTTTTAAAAGTCAGAAGTAGAAGTGATTTAAATATTGATTTAAAATCTCGGACTAAACTTCAACCATTTAGCTGCAGTTTGTATTACTTTTTCTGTACTTGACTTCTGAATGCCTTAATTAACCTTTGCTAGCTAATACCATCTCGCCTTTTGTCTAGACAAGATCTGAAATGGTCCGATACACTACTGTGCTCCTTCAGAGACTCATGCTTGCTGATGATGAGAAGTAAAAACTTAATCTTATTAAAGCATATATTTTGTAGAAATTGGAAATATCTTGGTCACTACTAGTGAATGGTAAGTGGACTTTTGAAAGCAGTGTTTATGGACACAAGTGCTACATTTCTTCTTTTAGATGAAGAAAACATTGAAAACATCCGTGAACAAGTGTGAAAGTGTCATTTAGGAGCAGTGGATGTCTTATGGCTTTGGCTTTAATGAATAAATGGTTGAGATGCAGAATTTCTGGGAGATCCGTGCCGTCTGTATTGAATTGGGACAAAATTCCGAGTTACTTGAGTGGAATTGGAAAGTTTGCTTAATGTTGAATCAGACTATGAATGTACACATAGTTGTAAGGCTTTGAGGTAATTAAAAGCTCAGGCCAGTGAAAAGTTCGTACATTTGAGAATGGTTTCATTATTGCAGTTATGCTTTGTTTCTGTATACCTGTAAAAAAGCTTATTTTTGAAGATGATGGTTATTTAGGTAAACTCATATACGTATGCATTTTAAACAATAAGGTATAACAGAGTAATGCTTGTATAAATGTTGCAGAAGAAACCTAAATGTAAAGCTTTTACTGTTGTCTGAAGTCCTCATCCCAATTTTTTTTTTTTTTTTTTTAAAGATAGCTCCAGTTAAGTGCAACACTGTATGTTAGAGTTTGAACTGGGCTAACAATTTGCCACTGTCCTTTTTGCCCCCTTCTCCTGGCTGCATGCTGTTCTTTCCCCCATAATCCAGCTCTGGCACTTGTTTGGCCCTTCATTAAGCCAGTTTGATAACCTAGCCATATGAAAATGATTTCTAGGTATCAAGAGCCTGCTCACTGAAGGACCCAAAAGGTGTTAGGGCTGTTGTGAAGGTGAGGATAATGTGTTACACAGCCTTGTAAGCAAGGCTGAAGGAGTGATCGTGTATGGAAGGGGAGTAGGATTTGCCCCTCGACAGTGGCTAGCTCTTGAGCTGCTCCAGTCTTAACATGCTGCTTCACTGAGTCCAAGAGTAAATTTGCCATTTCTTATGTGTTGTCTTTTCATGATAAACAGATTAATGTTTGAACCAATTTAAGCAAAAGGTATTACCTGCACTTTAGTAAAAGGTCATGTCTTTTGACAGTCTCTTTTTCTGTTCTGTATAGGGATCAGTATTGCTGAAAGCACAAATAGAGGGTTTTGAAATAATTTCTTCATTGGCACCAACTAACAGTTTGAGGTAAGATTAACTTAATTCTATTTTTAAATGTTCTGATTGAACCCAACCATTTAAGAGGAGAATTGATTTTGTTTTCCTAAAATTTATGCTTGCAATAAGACACTACAATATATAGAACTTTCTGAAATTAATCTATCTCTTGTAAAGGTCAACTATCATACAGTATATACGTACTTGTCATACATAGAATGCAAATGTATAAATGTTACTGTTGAATACAGGGAAAATCAAATTTCCTTTAAGGCTGAGATTGGGTTGTATTATAAACTTATGTGCATCTGAAGTTTGGTCTGAAAACTACTTGTAATAGCAAAAAAACCTCTGGGTGTTTTTTTTTTCTATCACTGTTGGAAAATGGGTATGCTTCATCTCTTACAACAGTTTAAAACCTCTAAATTTATGTTGCCTGTGAGTAAATGAGCATAAGAGTTTATAAGCCATTTTCTGTGAGTTTAATTGAACACAATGAATTAGAAGCCATCTTCTGAGTATAGGTTATGCAAATTTGCTTTTTAATGGAAGGAGCCACTAAAAGACAGCATTCGACATATTCTTCTTCTCAAAGGTAAATAATTTTTTTCTTAGTTAAATGGAAAGCTAGTTTAGGTTAAAATTAATTTTTTGCTGGGTTAGTTTCAGATGAGGTTACATTTCTTTGGGGCCATGCAAAGTCTTGTGCTACTGTGGTGGGGAAAGTCATATGGGGCAGGAGGGACCAGTTGATAGGGGAAAGGTTGGTCTGCTTCTTTCTTTTGGGTTCTCTTATATGTGTCAAATCTCTGAAATTCTGTTAACTTTACATTAAGCTCTAACGCTGTTTATTTGTCTTTACATAATTGAAATATCACCCAGGTAACAAGAGAGATTATATAAAGTACCTTGTGACAGAAAGTGCTTGTTGTGTTGAGCTTGTATTTTCAATACAATAATTCTAGGCTTTTGTGTGTGTTTGCAATACAAAAGCTAAATGTTTGGGTTTTCTATTTTTGTTTTAATTGTTATTAAACAATGAGGATCATGGGTATTGAGCATACAAAGACCAGAAAATGTGTAGTTACTTGTTCACAGTTTATATTCAGGTTGTCTAATGTGACCTTTTTTTTTTTTTTTTTTTTAAGCTGGGCAATTTCAAAAGAAAATGGTAATGGGTCAAAGTTTTTTATTAATTAAATTGGGGATTTTTAGCCACTGATCTGAAAAGAAAAGGTGTGTATTTTTTTTATGGCTAGCACTAATTAATTCTCAATATTTATTATGACTGTACATAAGAAGAAATGCTGGTTTATTATGAATTTATTTTCTTTTAGGACTCATTGCTTTATAATAAATTGTAATTTTCATAGCTTAGTTTGAGCTGAAAAATGTTGAATTCTGTTACAAGCCATATTATTTAACTAGTTAAGTTGGCCATGCATTTTACATGTAGTTTAAAAAGCAAAGTTAACTTAAAAAGGTGCAGGGTGGGCATATTGACTGGTGGAAAATCGGATCAGAGTGATTAGCTTTAGTACATGTGGTTAAGAGAAATAATACCCCTGGCTCAAACCAGCAACTGCTGGACAGAGTACTTGAGGGCTTTTTCTTTGCTTATGTAAAAGGTACATTGTAGGGGACTGTAAAGTCCTTCCAGAGAAGGATTAGTGCATTGGAAATGCAAGGAAATTATAAACCACACAAAGAGCAAGAATTTTGTTTCAAATATATTAAAATGTGTAATTGTCCATTCTTAACGTTATTTCTTGCCTTAATTTGCAGAAACTTTTTTGTTGTTGTTGTTGCTTCCTCTCTCCTTCTACAGGATCAGTTTGCAATTAAACCTGGAAAACCTTTTACTGTTATACTTTATCTTTTCAGACAAACTGTGTGCACTGTAGCTATGTTAAAGTCTTTAAAATGTGGTTGAGCTTTTAATTTACTAATAAATGTACTCATATTGTCTTCAAAGTTCTTTGGTTTAGGAAATACTATACCTCTTTCTAATATTCTCATTTTAGCATATAAAAATTTTGTTCATCTATATGATTTACGTGGTCTCTAAATAGTTGCTTCCCTTTTTTTTTTTTTTTTTTTTTTCCCCCCCTCCCTTCACTGCTTTTCCTTTTGGGAAGGAGTATATCTACTGGGAAAAATGGGTCGATCTAACTCTAGATCACATTCTTCAAGATCAAAGTCCAGATCTCAGTCCAGCTCTAGGTCAAGATCCAGATCACATTCTAGAAAAAAGAGATACAGGTAAATTGATGTCTTACTGCATGAAAAGTTGGTTTAGTATATGAGCTTTTTGTCTGGAAATTATTTTTCACTTGCATGATGCTGTGGCAAAAGTGAGCTTGGGGTCTTACTTCATTTTAGGCTGTAGGTAAATTCTGCTTTGAATGTAATTTCTGTTACTTCAGTTGTCTAATACTTGGCTGTTTTTTCTCTTCCTGCATCTCAAGATAATTTCAGAATGCTAATGGTTCTTCATGATTTGTGGCTTGTTTGATTCTCCCCTCCCCCTTCACATAATGTTTTCTTTGTCCAGTCTCTTTCCCTGTGATTTGTTCTGTATTTCTCATGCAGCTTTTCAGATCTGGAGTAACTTAAGGCTTCAGCAGATAAGCTTTGCTGTATCTTGTCTTCTCAGTTGCCTCCAGCCTTTGCCTCATCTTTCTTACTAGTGGACATTACCATCTCCCATAAAAGAAATGGCTGAATTGAATGTTTACTGCCTCATCAGCTGCTGTCCACAGGCTGGCTTATTAAACTGGGGGTCATGTAACTTCATGTTCGAGGCTGTGAACCATGGTGGCTGAGGAAATGAGTGCCATGCTCCAGAATGGTGATAATCTCTAATGGCAGGGCAGGCCACTGAGGCTGGTAATGTCTTAATCATGTGATGCTGAAGTCTAAGTTTCACAGTCCTTAAGAGTGTAGGCATGTTTATTATAATCTTTTGAGACAGAAATAATAGATAGATTGTAGAAGTTACTTTAAGACTGTTAGTCTGCTTCCTTTACCATTCTGACTGCATTTGAGAAATCTAGCATTTAGTGGCAAGGCACTTTGTTGTTGTTGTTTTTATTCTCCATTTGTCAAATGTTGATGTTTGCTTTTTAATTTTAGTTCTAGGTCTCGGTCAAGGACATACTCACGATCTCGCAGCAGGGATCGTGTTTATTCTAGAGATTATCGCAGAGATTACAGAAATAATAGAGGAATGAGACGTCCCTATGGTTACAGAGGAAGAGGTAGAGGGTATTATCAAGGAGGAGGTGGTAGATACCATCGTGGAGGTTATAGGCCTGTCTGGAACCGAAGACACTCCCGAAGCCCTAGGCGTGGCCGGTCACGTTCCAGAAGTCCAAAACGAAGGTCTGTGTCTTCCCAGAGGTCCCGGAGCAGATCTCGTCGATCTTACAGATCTTCCAGGTCCCCGAGGTCCTCTTCATCTCGTTCTTCATCCCCATACAGCAAATCACCTGTCTCTTCCAAAAGACGTGCGTCTCTGGAAAAGCAGGCAAAGAAAACTGAAGGGGCTCCTTTGCAAGATAGCCCCTTGAAAAATAAATCACAAGATGAACAGAAAGATACATTTGAACATGACCCATCAGAGTCTCTTGACGATTTTAACAAATCATCAGCAGCTTCTGGCGACATTTGGCCTGGCCTTTCAGCGTATGATAACAGTCCAAGGTCACCCCATAGTCCTTCTATTGCCACCCCACCTAGTCAGAGTTCATCTTGCTCTGATGCCCCTTTGCTTAGCACAGCCCACTCAGCAAAGGACACACCTCAACATTCCCATTCCATTCAGCATAGTCCTGAGAGGTCTGGCTCTGGTTCTCTTGGAAATGGTTCTAGCCGTTATAGTCCTTCTCAGAATAGCCCATTGCATCATATCCCTTCGAGGAGAAGCCCTGCAAAGACAATCCCATCACAGAGTGCTCCCCGTGAGGAGGCTCGAGTGCGGTCATTTTATCCTGAGGGTGGTGAACAGGAAACTGCGAAAGGTGGAAAGTTTATGAAAAGGTAAGAATTAAATTACAAACGTAATGTTGCCTCTTAAAATGCTGTCTGTTATAGAGTTTTGACAAGATCATCACTCTGCCTTGAAAAACACAATGTGGAATAAATATTACTAATTTTAGTCTGGTTGGAGTTGAGCTTGAAACATATGCCTCTTCCTCCTAAGATGCTTCAAGTTCTTGGCCATTGGCTAGTGGAGATAGGGACATGTATTGTTGAGGAAAAATTGGTTTGTGCTTTTCCTTTACAGTGTATTTTCTTATACTCCATTTACTGTTAAGAAAAATCTTAGCTGGAATAGTGCATCAGACTTGCTTGTTTGATAGGGAATTCTGTTCAAGTATTTTAAAATCTTAATGCTTCATGTAGTTTGAAATGCAAATCTTCTGGAAGTCTAAAAATGCAGATGTTGCACAATGATTTCTTTGTTAACATGAACAGCATCGATTGCTAATTGTGTGGTGTAGTATCGCAACTCTGATGCCTTGACTTTCATTACTTATGAAAGAGGGTAGGTCTTGGTATTCTTGGAACATAATTCTAGTGATGTGAAGGATGACATATTTAAAGTTCAATGTATATTTTCCAATTAACGTAAAATTCTTCAATGTGCTCTTAAAATGTTTGATATAGTAGTAATTTTTAAAGGTTGTAAAAATCTGACATTAGACTGTTCCTTTCTAAAGTGACTTGTACTTCAGTGGATTTCACAAAATGAATTATAGAGGAAAGTTGTGACTATGCTATATAGGCTTGATTGAAGGCTTTTAAATGAATTTGTCCAGTCAGTGATTTATTATGTAAACATACACTGCTTAGAAGATCAAAAATACAACTTCCCCTGTGGTAGATGTATTGGAGTTGGTGAATGTGTTACAACCTATGTGAAAATAGTGCATAGATAAGGCAGTGGCTGAAATAATTAATTGGTAAGTGTGTTTCTGTGTTTAGGAGAGTTGCCTTCTAAAGGTTCCCTGCTTGTACACAACATAGTGAATGCATTAAGCCTGTGTCGGATTTTGGAATTCTCTTAGAAATGTGCAGAATCTTGAATATCATTCACTTTTTTTCTATGGTACTCCTTTAAATTTTTCACTAAAAGAAGGACAAAAATGAATTGCAGTCTGAATTATGAAATTTCTTGTGAATTTGATGGAAAAAAATAACTGGTGTAAGAGAATGTGAAACTGGGTACTGATTAAGAAAGAAAACAAACCACTAGCTTTTTTATAAACTCAAGCAGAGAGTTTTTAGGTGTTCTACAGAAAGGCATTATATTCTTCAGATGCCTCCAGTAGTACATAAATGACAGTGGGTACAGTGTTAATGGTGTGTGAAGTGTTGCATGCTGAAGTTAAATTGCTCAGAGGAATGTATTTTCTTCTTTTTGGTGTGGGATTGACACAAAAGAGGAATGCAAGTGAACTGGAATGAATGCACTCCAGAGTTACCAGTCTCTTCTTTGCTATCCACAGGTACACAGATGAAGAGTCTAGAGTATACCTGCTTGATAGGGGTAATACCAGGGAGAAGGAGGCCCAGAAGGAGAGAGGATCAGAAAAAGGGAGGACAGAGGGAGAAAGGGAATGGGAGGAACAGGAAACTTTAGATTTTTTCGTTGATAAAGAGACTGGGAAAGAAAAGTTTAATGACTCTGAAGGGGAGGACACAGAGGAGACAGAGGATTACAGACAGTTCAGAAAGTCTGTCCTGGCAGATCAGGGTAAAAATTTTCCTACTGCATCTCACCGGAATGCTGAGGAGGAAGGAGCCAAATACAAATCTAAAATATCAATCAAGGGCAATAGAGAGAGCGATGGATTTAGAGATGAGAAAAGTTATAAGCTTAAAGAGACTGGCTATGTAGTGGAAAGGCCTAGTGCAACAAAAGATAAGCACAAGGAAGAAGACAAGAGTTCTGAGAGACTAATGATGAAGAAAGAAACTCAGTCACCTGAGCAGGTAAAGTCTGAAAAGCTCAAAGAACTCTTTGATTACAGTCCCCCTCTACACAAGAATCTGGATGCGAGAGAAAAATCCACCTTCAGAGAGGAGAGCCCACTTAGGATCAAAATGATAGCCAGTGACTCCCATCGTCCTGAAGTTAAACTCAAAATGGCACCGGTACCTCTTGATGATTCCAATAGGTAAATTATTCCACTTTACAGTGTGGTTCTCCACCTGCCTGCAGTGTCATTCCTCTTTATTTAAACTAGTGGTTTCTTTTTGTGTGTCTCTTTTGTTGTTGATGCATTTTAGACCTGCTTCCTTGACTAAAGACAGGCTGCTTGCTAGCACACTTGTCCATTCCGTCAAGAAGGAGCAAGAGTTCCGATCCATCTTTGATCACATTAAGTTGCCACAGGCCAGCAAAAGCACGTCAGAGTCATTTATTCAGCACATTGTGTCGTTGGTTCATCATGTCAAAGGTATGTATTCAGTTTATTGTACTGAATATACGTCTGACAATTTCATTTCAGCCTGTTTGCTGTCTCTAGTACAGGAAGGTTTCAGCCCTCTTTCAGTGTTGTTTTAGTCAGACTTTCTTCCTTTTCAGGTACACATAAAAATAATTAGAAGGATAATAGCTACAGAAGCTAGTATAAAAAAACCCAAGCAGTGTAGAGCATCATAGCAGTTATACTATGTTTCTGGATAAATTTTTGAGCAAAGCTAGCATATAAAGTTTGAATTTTTGCAGTGTAGTTTTAAACATACTACATTGGTCAATCTTTTCTTACTTAGTTTTCTTTTAATGGCTCTTAACATACAATTTTATATTAAGTGGTGCAATGTGGGTTGACAGGTGTCTTTTGCACTGTAAATAAATACAATGGCATTCCTTTTGGAGCACCCTAGAGCTCATTTCCAGGTCCTTACTAGAAGGCGTTTTTGTCTCAAAATAAGGTTGAAGAAAAATTGTGCTCTAGATTATACTAAAATAAACTGTGATATTTCGTTTTATTCCTATTTGACAGTATTGCAGTACTGGAGCCAGGAATTTCACTTATAGGAACTTGGCAGTCGCTAAATAAACCTCCATTAAAGGAATTATACACCAATTATTTTCTTATTTAACAGTAGTAGCTGTTGCTTATTATAAACATGCAAAAAACCCCAACCAAACAAGAATAACAAAAAAACCCACCAAAAAACCTACCAAAACCCAAACCCAGACCATCAAAGTAGATATATTTCATTTAGGTCACATATCCTGTCAAAGTTTTCTGATGGAAAAATAGATAATTCCTTAAAATCCAGTGAGGATATCTGGAGAATTCTTTAAAATGCTTTATTTCTGTAGCATTTACTTTATTTCACTGGGCTGTTGTCTTGTTCTTGTGTTTAATGTACTGAGATAATATGGAAGAATTTGCTGGTGAAAATAATTTTGACGTATCATCATACAAAGGGGGAATGTGGAAATGCTTAATTAGGTGACCAGTTTCAGCATATCTACCTGTAAGCATTGTTTTTTTAAGATGCTTTAGCTTCTAGAATTGCAAAGATTTGTGCGTTAGAAATACGTGCTAAGGTTCTGTTAAAAGTCTCATTTTGTTGGCAAAATTCACATTACTAAGGTGAAATGATTTCCTGCATTTTGAATTACTTATAAAGGAGGAACTAATAGTCAGCAATAATAGATTATGATAATGTATTAGATTTTGAAAAATTCTTATTGGGACAGCTGCATAGAGTATAATGATTTGTTGTGAAAGCATCTATTTTATTGATATGTAAAGAGCTTTAAGGCTCAGTCCAGTGAGAGCCTCTGTAAGTTTTTGCTTATGTGGTACATATGTAGGCTGTAGGTGAAATAATATTCCTGAAACTCTCACATGTTGATCACAGAATAGACTTTTTCTGTAAACTTTGTATGTTAAACAAATAACTGTTAAATGTAACAGCTTAACAGCCTATCTGGTCAAGTTATTAGAATATGTACAGTTATGGTTGTTTTTGAAAGCAGAACCTCTCTTTAAGTTTGAAATTTACTGTAGTCTGTAATCCGATTTTAGTAACTCTTTTGACAAATTGCAGTTATGTTCATTATTGGTGTGATGCGACCAGTCTGAACAGCTCTTTATTAATGTAGAGCTGAAAATGCCCAGTGATGTTTTCTTTTTCATTGTAACTAGGTCCTGGAATGTGTTTTGAAATGGCAAAATCCATGTTACAAAAGTAAAATAGCTGTTGAAAGATACAGATGCCAAACAGGCAAAGTTGAACCTTCTGTCTTCCTGGCAAAAATGGCATAAAAACAGAGTTGCTAGCTCAAATTCCTGTGTTTGATGGAATTATGATTGAGGCACTACCCTTGTAGTGGCCGTTTCAAGTTTTAATGGTTGGTTATGAGACAAATACTGGATGCCGGGCGGTAAGTTGATACAGATGTATGTTGACCTGTTAAGCAGATAGCTTGCTTCATATGTAACATTTCATAGCTCATGACTTTATGTATTTCTATATTACATTTAAACACATTTGTTGAGCTGGTTTAAAAACTGAGTTTTGCTGTTGCTAATTTAACTGTCTCTGAAGGAAAGAGAAAATTTGTCAGAGAAGTTGTCAAGTTTGCCAAGATGCCAGATGCTTAAATGAATTTATTTACATATAGGTGTGTTAATTGTCTTGGATCGTTTATCATCACAACCTCAAATCAAGAAATTGTACTCCTTTAAGAAATGACTTGTTAGGTCATTCATGTAGTTATTGAAGCATACACTTAAGTGTTTTCACTGAATTAACTCTTACTTTAAGTTAAAGATGAGATGAATAGTAAAATGTACTTATTGCAAGTATTCATGACTCAAAGTAACTTCATTTTCTCTTATGGGCAAAGTATAAAATAACTGTTAAGAAATTGCTCCCTTCTCTTTCATTAGAGGAAAAGGTCATTGAAATGAGCAAGTCTAATCAGTAAATGATGCTTGAATTAGATGTAATACAGTCATGGCATAGTTATAAGTAGACTTGCAGTGATGCTGTGCACTGTTACTTTGTTTTGGTTACAGAATGTGTAAAAATAGGGAAAACACCACATTTGCTTGTCCTGATAGATTTATTGAAAATACTATGTTTTTTGCCTGCTACTTGCCTTTCTGTCAGGAGTAAAATACCTGTCAGTTGAATTAAACTAATGAAACAGTGTTTTTTCTATTGTAACCAACAGAGCAATACTTCAAGTCAGCTGGAATGACCCTAAATGAGAGGTTCACTGCATATCAAAAAGCTACTGAAGAACACTGCACCCGGCAAAAGAGCCCAGAAATACATAGGTACATGTTAACTGCATATGTAGATGCTTTGTGTTTCAAATAATGTCTGTTACTATTTCTTTTGAGAACCAAAAATATTTTTCGTAATCTATATGGAGCAGTTTACAAAGAAATTGACAAATACAAAACACCAAAAAACCCCACCAAAACCCCCTTCTGTAAAAACTCATCTGAGCCCAGTCTGGCTTCATCTGTGGTGTTGTAGAAGATGTCTTCTCTACCTCTGTATCTCATTTGGGATATATTTACTTTTCTCACATGCAGTGCTCAAATATTGAGGGGCATATGTCTTGAAGATGAAAAGAAGCCCTGTACATGCATCTTTATTCTTCAGTATGAAATGTTCCATCTCATACTACTTTAGTTTTTGTTTGTGTTAATTTACAGCAGTCTTTTTTTTTTTTTGAAAAATCTGAGAGCCTGAAAGGTAAGAAGGTAGGCATGCAGATGTAGTTTCTGATCATGTGCTATTTATGATGCAGTGTACTATATTTGTGTTGCATGTGAGGATATATTATCTCCATATTCAGTATCCAACTTCACAAGTTTTCTTAACTCTTCAGTATTTTTGACTTTACAGCAAACTACCACAGTGTTGATGATTTCTTTGGGGGGTGGATTTTCAGCTGGCTACATATACTGATCTTTTGAAATAACTCATTAGACATATTTTGTATCTTCAAAGCTGTACTTAAAATGTGAAAAACCAAACTGTCTATTTTCTGTATTTGTGTTTCTAGCATACTTCACACAAAACAGAACCAAGGTTTTTAATTTTCACTCTGCTTCTGTATTCTGGTGGGGCTTTATATGTAAAAAATTCTGTTCTACTGCGAAAATGCCTTGTTTCTCAGTTTTCTGTTGAAAAGAAATGTCTGAGGCCATTGACAGTCACATACATGTATGGCAAGACACTGCTTTTATTTTACATTTAGGAGGATTGACATCTCTCCAAGTACCCTGAGGAAGCATACCCGTTTAGCAGGTGAAGAGAGAGTCTTTAAAGAAGAAAGTCAAAAAGTAGGTTCTAAGTAAATGTCCTGTCTGTATTTCCGAACTTAATTTAATGTGTTTCCCTTTAAATCTAAACTTCAACTTTGTGTTTGTATATGAAAATACAAAAAAAAAAATTTTATTTATTGTATCTGGAGTACTTGCATTTAGAACATGTTGTAACATGTTAACAAGCCAGTTTATGTTGCATGATTTTGCTGTATTGATAACGTCGCATATAAGGTCAAGTCTTCTCCCACCCTTCCTTTCTTCTTGGACAGTTCTTGACCAATTTTGTGGCACTAAGCTGCCCAAGGACAAAGAATACAAAGAATAGAAGGAGGGTGGGGGAAGTACCGAGGTGGTCAGTGAGTAGTATGGTTGAATTGCAAAGGTGCTTGTGCTCTGTTAAAAACAATTTGCCAGAAGAAATGAATATGTAAACATCCTCCCAAACCATGTATTATGGTCTGTCTGTATCAAAAAGTAGATATCCCATTGGCTTGATGGGAATGCTTGTTTGAAACTGAAATTCTTAGCTGTTCTTCTTTTAGATCTAGCCATTGCATGTAAAGGGCGTTCACTTAATGTCAATTTGTGTGCTGAAGACTGTTGAAAAAATAGGTAAATTCTATCTTGCTTTTTTGAAAATTGATGCACAGCTTACCTTTCCATTCAGATTCTCTTCTGGATATTTTATTTCAAAATTTTGTTCCAAAATATATATTTGTTTACAGGGAGATAAAAAATTGAGGTGTGATTCTGCTGATCTTCGGCATGACATTGACCGACGTAGAAAAGAGCGAAGTAAAGAAAGAGGAGACTCAAAGGGTTCCAGGGAATCCAGTGGGTCAAGAAAGCATGAGAAAACTCCAAAAGATTACAAGGATTACAAATCTTACAAAGATGACAGGTAAATATTTGAAGTCCCTATATAGGTTTTTAGCTTCTAATTAGTCTTTTGTAATTGTAAGCTTAATTGCTTTCAATTTTCAATGTATAATGGAACGTTTAAATTTAAACAATTAAAATTATTTGTTTTACAGCAAATATGTATTATCTGTCTTTTACACGGCTTATGGTGGATGAGGACAAAAACTTTGGAATAGCAAGCTAACACTGAAAAAAAAAATGACAAATTAATCTGTCCTATTATCCAGGCTACATCAGGAGGTTGGACTTCAATGCAGTACATTTCTATAAACAGTTTGTGTAAGAACTTTGGTTCGTTATGCTTGATTCCGCACTTTTTCAACTCATAACACCCAGAGTATGAGAACCTTACTGATACTTAGGTTTTAACATGGGTGAAAAGGGGAATTTTTATTTTTGTCTAAAGCCAGTGGGCTGTTTTTAAGAAAAAAAAAATTAGCATATCTCAGTGGATACTGTGTAGCAGTGGTAAGAGTTACTTCAGGTATGACTTTCCTTTGAATAGAATATTAAAATCTTGTAAATTGGGCCAAGTTAGTACCACTATGGGGTTACTAAAAGTCTTGCTGTAGCAGTTTTTTTTCCCTGCTTTGTACTGGATATACAATGAATTTTTACTTACACTTCCTGTTTCCCATTTACTTTCTGACTTTGGTATCCACATTATCTTCCACTGGCTAATTCCATACAGCCATCTACATAGGGAAGCCCACACGGTATCTTCTCAACAGTGTGCAAACTGATCTATGTAAAGTTACTGCAAAACTTTGCCTTGAGGGTTTTCTTCCCTTAAATTTTTGTTTTTCTGCCTCGGAAGAAAGGCAGATCTTAAAAGTAACAAAATCTGTTCATGGCATCAAAACCTAGAAAAACTGTATTTGCAGTTTGCAGACTGCTGCTTTCCAACTCACTAGCAATAATATACATTTAGTGCATTTAAATGTGTAAGAGGAGGCTGGAAAGTGGAACTATACTTCACCTTAACATCTGAAATATGTAACATGTATGTGACTTTATCATCAGAAGGGGGATAGTTTTTCATAAAATATAAAGAGACCCCTTTTAGTATAGCATGTTACAGACTGTCTCGTACTTTTAAAATAGCACACAGTGTATGTTTTTATTTTTCAGTAAACAAAAAAGAGATCAAGACCGTGCTCGGTCCTCCCCATCTTCATCCCCATCATCTTCCTCATCCAGTTCTCGAGAAGAAAAGGATTGCAAGAAAGAAAGAGATGAAGAGTTCAAAACCCACCATGAACAGAAAGAATACTCTGGTTTTGCAGGAGTCAACAGGCCAAGAGGCACCTTTGTAAGTTGCTGTCTTATACTCTTCCCCCAAATTATGAACACTTCACCAATAGTAATAGTATAACAAATAAAATGAGGAAGTGTTGCAGTGATTAATGTTAGCCTAGACTTCTTTCATAGCAGTGATTATTGCATTTTTATGTGATGTACCAAACCTGAAAAGTTGGGGGTTTTTTTCCCCAGCACTGCCCAATAGCAGCTAATTGGTGCGTAAAAATGCATTAGCATACCACTAGAGACCCTAGTGGAAGGGTAGGAAAATAATTTCTTGCTTATTCCTTGCTCTTTTATAATTATGTTGTTTACTAACAGGATCTGAATGAAAATTTACCTTTCTGTAGAGATTAAATGTTGTGATCTGTTACCTCTCGACTCCTTGCAGTTTCTGTTTTTCCCTGTCATTTTCAGTTTGGTTTTGCCCTCCTTTGTAATGCCTGCAACTTGTTAAATAGAGAATGGTGCATAACTAAAAAATACACCTCAACCTTGAAACAGCTCTGTTGAGGAGAGGAGATGGTATACTTGTTATTTTTCAGTGTTTCTTTGGCCTGAACTAGCCACAGTGAGCATGAAAGCTCATTAATTTAGCTCTGGAATATGTTTCAGCATTGTGATTTGGAAAGTGACACATTGACCACTATAGCCCTCAGAAAAATTTTAAAGTTAAAAATTCCATGTTAATATAATTACTGATACTTAAATGGGAAATGTAGAAGCATTAGGAAAGACTAGGAATCAATAAAGGAGGCCTTGAAAAGAGAAGGAACACTTTAAACAAACAAACTCCCCTCCCCCCCCACCCCCAACCAAACCATAACAAAAAAAAAACCCAAACAAAGCACAAAAAAAAGGCAAGTTCTGTGTTTCGGTGGGGAAAGAACTGTCAAATAGACTTACGTAATGGGTAGGAGTAATTTCATACTTCCACAATAATTCCTTCATGTAGCCTGTAATTAAGATAACCTGTAAAGAACACTAAAAGACATTGTTTGGTATAAGTGCACATTAAATTGTTTTGTAGTAGTGTAAAAAGTTTGGAACTAGACACAAGGGTGCCTGAAATATATGTAGGGTGTGCAATACTCGAGTTAACGGTTGAATCTTCCATCTGAAGAACTGTTGCTACTTAGAAAATTCAAAGTCCAAAACTTCTAACACTAAAAATGCATCACTTCCTCCTTTCTTGTTTTTTTTAAATGTAATTATACTAAGGAACACTCATGTGGCATAAATGTATAAATCCTTGGGTGGCGTAGGCATCAAATATGACAGTATCAGCACAATTTCTAGCTGTATAAGGTAGTGGCACTGAGTTAAACAAAAGTAGAGCTTAAAACACCCTGTCATCTCAAAGAGAATCAATTGAAGAAAACTTATAATTGATGGAAGCCTTACTGCTTTATAAAACCAGATTGTACATATCATGAAAGAGGTGCTACTTTAGATGAAATTTAAGTAGATGTGAATTGGAAATGTAATAGACTTCTACTAATTTAACTGCTGGTGACTGTGCAATAATAACTGGTTAATGTTCCCTAATGACATACATGGTCACACACAGGCTTACTGAACAAACTGTGTCTGAACAGGAGAATTTAAATAGACCAACCTGTTGACTCAAATCTTCTCTTCAAGGATACAGCTTGGATAGTATTGAAACATAGGGGCTGGCTAGTGTAGGAACGTCTGTGTAATTCAGGCTAATAGTGGCTGCATTCCAGTAAATACTGCTCTGCTTTTGGAGTAAATAAAATGTTTCGGTTTTGAATCCTCCCCAGAGCAGGAATAGGGGATAGGATAAGGGAGACTTTAATGAAATTGACAGCTTGGCTTACATGTTAAATCAACAATGATTCTTCACTAACACTTGCTGATAGACTATAATACTTAGTTCTAGGCTTTTAGTACATAAACATCATGAATAGTTTTGAAGTAGGAGCACAGAAATAAGGATAAATAGAATGTTTTAATGACACTGTCATTAGTATCCAGCTCCTAAAGAATTCTGTGTGTAACAGTTCTGTTTAAAAGCAGTTTTCTCTTTCTATAGAAAGTGTACTCTTGTCTTTTTTGTGATGGTCTTTGCGGTAAGCAAGCCCATAAAGATAATACTGTAGTGGATTTCATCTGCTGTATTTCTTTGCCTGAAAGATGATGTGGTGGTGGGGTAGTGTTAATACAGTGCTGAGGAAAGCTCGAGATATTTTTCTTAAAGAGAATCTGATCATAGGACCTAATATCAGGAAATGCAGTTCTCTCTTTTTTTTTTGTTTTTTTTTTTTTTTTTCCTGTCATAATTTTGTTGCTACATCCTTTTGGCCCCCTCACTGTGATACTGCTTTTTGTGCCCTATATTTGTGAAGGTTTCAAAGCTATTGGAAATAAAGCATGTGGAATTTCCTCTCTTGTACAGTTTTTTTCAGGTGATAGTCTGTCACTTTCCAAGTGATTCTCTAAGCTTTTTTTTCATTTGCCTACAGTGTATTGGACAGGCCTTATGAGCCTTTTACAGACTGTTTTTTAGTATGTTTGATTTCAGAGTAGTTTTAAAACTGTCCGGCATAAACTCTGCATTAGCAGTGTTAGAACTTTGTGGAACTAAGTATGCATAATAATCCTCTTTGAAGTTAGTTAATTATATCTTTTTTTGGTCTATGTTTATGGAACATAGTTATTTTTAACAAAGGGAATTAATTTTCAGTCATGGTTTTTGTACAGATGCTCTGAAGACCCAGTTCTGTATTTTTAACTAGGCTGTTTATGGGAATGGTGTTCTGTAGTAACTGCAGGTTTTAGCAGTCTATCTTCCCAACCTGACCTTTCTTCTCTGCTTGAATGGAGGGTATAAACTCCTGTTTAATGTTTTCTACAAGCTGAAAATCTAGATGCTGAGGGAACTGTATGTATTACTACTTAGTGTATTCTAGGTTAAGTATTTTCTTTATTGCTGTGAGACTTTTTAGCCTAACATTTTAAAATCCTGTTAATTCATTTTAAAGACTATTTAAGACACTACTTTTCACTTCAAGCATTGTTACTCTGTACAATATATATTTTTCATTTTTCAGAGTAAAGAGTTTACTCATTTGAAATTTAATTTGGCCTAAAGTACATTTCTGAATTGCAGTTGAAACTGTTTGAGTAACACAAAGTGGACATACTTATTTGAAAACTGCATTGTTTGTATGTATTCTAGAATCACTTTCTTGTAACTGATAGGACTGACACCATAAATGACCTTTCTTTTCCCCCCTGATAGTTTTCTTCTTTCAGTCTAGTTTTTCTGTTTGTTTTTTGTCTATGAACAGCTTCAGAAGCTTCTGCTGACCTTTTGTCGCAACACACTGGTTTACCAGCAAAGGAAATTTCTTTGGTGGTTGTGGGTGAATTTATGCCAAGAACTCAAATGTGTTTCAATTAAGTTTATCATTATTTCAAAGTGAATGCTTGACTATATTAAGGTAATATGTGAATGTGAAAATGGTTTTACACTTGCAGATACTGTAATTAAGCACAGAAACAGCATTTTCAGTAATAGAGAACTTGAACTCTTCTTTGTGGTTTTATGTAAATGGATTAAATGACATCTTGGTTAATCAGTTTCGAATTAGGGGCAGAGGAAGAGCCAGAGGAGTCTTTGCTGGAACAAATACTGGTCCCAGCAACTCAAATACTACTTTTCAGAAGAGACCGAAGGAAGAGGAGTGGGATCCTGAATATACCCCAAAAAGCAAGAAATACTTCTTGGTGGGTGTGGAGAACTCGATATCTTATGCATGCTTTTGTTTTTTCAAACTTTCTACAAGCGTAGAAGTAGCATGCATGTACAGACAAGGACTTCAGTTGTGTAACCATGAGAATACCGGGGTGGGTTTAGTGCCCGGTTCTGCTTCTCTTGCATCTGTCCGCATCAGGCTGGCAATAACTGTGGCCTGATGGGGAATTAATCTCCAAAACTTGCATCAGTGCATGGGGAAGAAGGCAGACTCAGACTAAAATTATTAAAAACAAATTTTAAACCAAAAAGACTTGTGCTGTTTTTTCCTGAATTTATGTCTGTCTGGCATTTGAGCTTTGTCTTAGATTTGTCTGGAAGTCTGCAAAAGTGGAAGATCAGGAAAAGCTGACAGTATTTGTGGATGTATGTAGGCTGACTGTTATTAGCAGTCCTGCTGTTCTTAGTTGAATTGTGTGATAGTCATAAGAAAATCACCTTAGTTTTGATGCCTTTTCCCCATCTGGATTATGAAAGGAGGACTGTTGATGTAACCACCCAGTAAGTAGTGTAGTCTACTGAATACGTAGCCTCTGTTCCAGTTGATTTCCTTAACAATGCTAACTTCTAAGGATATTGTTTCACCACTGAAAAATGTTAAGTAGTGAAGATTAGAGCTTCTTCTATAGCATTATAGTTTGTCACAAATATGCTAACAGGTAATCCAAGAAATAATGCAGCCACGATTTGGATGTTTGTACAAGGAGCTCTCCTCCATCTCCCCACGCATACATAAACTTTTCTGATCAATAAACATAGAAAGACATGTGATAATATATTCATTAAGAAATGCTATGATAGCTAGAACAAATAATTGTAGCTATTAAACTTTTTTCTTATCTCTAAAAACCCCATTTTTTAATTAAAAAAAAGCCACCCTTTAACTGTTCCTATAATATATAATTAATAAACTGCTTTATATACGTGTGGTATGTGTTTAATAGTTCAAATTTCTTTCCAAATCACAAGTAAAAAAAGCAGATATTGAAGCAAGTGTACCTCACTCTTCTAAAGATAAACTTTTTTATATTAAATAATTGTCTGTAGTGTTCATGCAGTGCACAGAATGATTGCCAGAAGACTATGTTAAGCTATATTTTGTAGCAAGATAGCAAATTTTAAGCTTATTAACCAGAGAAACTCAGCTGCTGTTAATGTCAGATTTAAACAGTTTAAACTACATTTGCCCTGCATTGCACAGGTGAAGCAAGGTGTCTGAAAACTGCCTTCAATTACCTTTCCTTAATAAGTATAAAGAACTTTATGTCTGTATTAAAGTAAAAAATAAAAAAAAAATTTAGCACATTCCTAGAGCTTCTTCCTTTAAAATCACAGATTTTTTTTTTCTCAAAACTAGCGAGTAATTCTTTCTTCTGACTAAAGATAAGTGACAGATAACAGATTTGCTACTCAGAAACATTTGAGTAGACCCACAGCTAAGGGGGGCTCTTAAAACAATTTTATTGTTGTGGTTTTATAGCATCGTGAATTGTAAGGATATATTTCATAAATTTATTTCTATAAATTATGATCTGAACTGTTAAAAAGTTATCTTAATTTTTTTTTTCCTATGTATAGTATAAATTTGATATAGAGTACTGACATTAAATGGGTATATTTAAGAGGTGTCCTAACCTTATTCTTTGTCTGGTATTATTGTAGCATGATGACAGAGACGATGGTGTGGATTATTGGGCCAAAAGAGGAAGAGGCCGTGGTACTTTCCAGCGTGGCAGAGGGCGTTTTAACTTCAAAAAGTCAGGTAGCAGTCCGAAGTGGACACATGACAAATACCAAGGGGATGGGATTGTGGAAGATGAAGAAGAAACGATTGAGAATAATGAAGACAAGGACAGACGCAAAGAGGAAAAGGTAAGCAGTTTAGTGAATCGCAGATTAGACAGTTCATCTTGCAGTATCTTAAGTAATTGTGTGGGTGTGTGGGTGGATCACTTTAAAAGGTTTCGGAGTTTGGTTATTAACAGTTTACAAGAAGACTTTTCTTTCTTTCCACAGGAATAACCCTGGAAGAAAGTTGTAGCTGAAAGAGCAGCTCTTGCACCACCCACACAACATTTTTAATATGTTTTTTTTTGTTGTCAAATGAATGTAAGCATTTTACTTAAATTTTACTGTTGGAAAGTAGTTTAGAGGGATTGTTTTTGTTTTAAGCCTTTAGAAAAAAATCTTGATATAGTAAACTATGTTAATGATCGTACAGGTAGAAAGTAAAATATTTGTAACAACTTTTAAGAAATTTTACTGTTTGTTATATGCAGTGTAATTCTGCTTTGTCCAAATATATGGTCAAGTACAACTCTAAAAGTTTTGATTCTCCCCTATGTCTGTGTTTTATTCTGAAGTAAACTTACAGCTCTGCACACCTGAAATCTTGGAGCAGCATTTTTTATAAACTGATTATTTCTGTGTTGCCTTTTTATAAGAATTGTATTTAAGGATAGTTATCCAGTCATAGTGTAAGTACAAATGAGTTGTGCAAAATGCTGATTATACATTAGTTCACGAGAATCACATTTACATAATGTGTCAGTGATAAACCTGGATTCTTACTCCACCCTGCTAGAGACTGCTGCAAGAATTTTATCTTCGAGAGTGAAACTGTCACTCTTTTTTTAGTAGCCTAAGAAATACATATGTATATAAATACTAAGCTGAGTTTGAAGTGTATTATTTCCCTTCTGGAATGTGAGTTTTAGAAACCTATTTCAAGTCACTGCTGCTAGAAGCTTTTAAACAGATCTGAAAACTGGAATTCCCTCCCCCATCTCTGTAGTTAGGGCAGAACTACCTACAACTAGCTTAATTCCTGTAGCTTGAGTCTAGAACAGACCAGTCATGTATTATGGATACCTAGTGATTTGCTTTGTTATTAAAAGATGCTTCTTTTGTCAAGGGTAACTTAGTGTAATTTTTAAGTTTTTATAAACCTAGGGTTTAAACTCATTGCAGGAAAAGTGTGCTGGCCATAAAGTATGAAGTACAAGTGGCATTTTCAGGGCCACTAGCATTTATAGTTTCAGATTTCTGTTGATAGCTTAACCGTCAACAGAACACTTCATTTAAGAAATTGGTGGCAGTATAAATCTAGCTGCTTCTTTATCAATTTTTATTCCAGTTTGTTAAAACTGCCTCTTTGATTTCTTTATGTGGACTTGCCTCTCCAGGTATGTAATCTGACAAGAGTCTTTGCATCTTCTATCACATTTGCAGCCTTAAGTGAAATGGGGGACACACACAAACGACACCCGACAAAACCATGACAAAAATCCCTGAAAAAGTAAAGCAAGATATGCTAAAACCTGAATCAGTAAAGATACTTCAGATATACTAAATGTTTCTATAAAATCTGAATTCCATTGCAGTGCCCTGGAAGCACCTTTCTTTAATGTTCCACTTTATAGAATGTGTAAATCTGAGGTTAGAACTCAATGGTAAAAAATAACTTAGCAAAAGGTGTGAGAAATGAGTCTTACTTTCTTTGCCACCGATTTCTAAATAGTTGTGCTTCTAGTATTTTTCTAGCCAAAGTGCAGATACAATTGTTTGGGGTTTTATTTAAACAAAACCAACAAACCCACAAACTTAGTTTAGTGGTAGGTATGCTTTTAACCTATGGAACGTTAAGGATGATGGTAATATACTTGAATTAACAGAACAAAGACATTCTGATACAACAAGACTACTTAGGTTTTCTTTCTCAACCAACTATAGATACAGTAAATCTTAATGCTATATGGAGTTAAAAGTGTAGTTGTTCTTAGTTTGCCCCTTGGAATGGCATACTGCCTTTAAAAAAATGGGAGGAGGGGGAAGAAGCTTTGGTGGAGGTGTTTGTATTAAATACATATATGATGTTATGCTCTCTTACTGGCTTTACTGTTAGGGAGTAGTTAACCATCTGCCCTATACAAATTAAAGACCAGAAGGTAGAAAAACGTAGTACTGTCACTAATCCTAACTGTAGTTAAGGAAACTGTATTTCAGATTGTACTGTTTGCCAGCATCTGTGTAGAAAGGGGAATAGGAATAATACTTGCCCTCCAGTAGTAGCTACTAAAGGGTCATTCCTGCTTTAAGTTTTAGGAAGTTCAGGTAAACTATACTGTTGTTGCAAGATCTGCTTTTACATGTATAGTGCATCTTTTAATAGCTGTTTGAAATGTAAAACTGATTATTCCTTGGACTTCTAGCAAAGCTCACACAGACTTTGTGTATACATAATCAGAATAAGCAAGAAAAGAAACAAAACAAACTTGGCAGCAGTGTCAGTCTGTCCTAATGAAGTGAAATTTAACATCAGTCTGAAACTAATGAATAGGACCAAGATATACTTGAACTGTCATAACCTTAGAACAGATAACCTGTATCATCTAGGTCAAGTTGAAAGTGGATTGTTGTGGTCTTGTGTGTCATAAGGCAAAATAGTTCCTGCATGATGAGGCAGATTTAAGTTTTCTGCTTCAGTTGAATGTCCAAGGAAATATGGTAGAGATTGATTTGATAACGGCATTTGATCATACAGACCTGTCTGTAGGTTAGATCATAAAAATCCTTTTTTTATTATCCTTAATTTCAGTGCAGTTTATTAAAAATGTTATTTGTTGATTACAGAACACAAGGTGACAGCCATAAATTTATTTATTTAAAAAACCTGCTTGAATTAAGATAATCTAGCTGAAGGTGCAAGTTGCAGTCTATCAGAGATCTATAAGAAACAAAGTGGGAATTGAATTTTTTTTTTTTTTTAATCCCAAACTAATGTTTCAGCTCTTACTAGTCATTCAACATGAATAGTGAATTTTCACTGTCAGGATAAGAAAAAAAGGTTTGAGGTTTTCATTTGGTGCTACTGAAGTAGTTTTATGACTGTTGTGAATGGAAGTTCAATACCATTTGCATTTCTTTTTTAGAAGGTAAAGACCATCATTGATGGATCTGCAGGGAAAAAAAATCCAAGCATTCTACTGGTGTAGAATTAACTACACTTTGAGTTCAGTAATTCGTTCTGACTCATTGCTCTCCAGCAATGAAGCAGTTTTGGAGTCTGCTTCATCTCTGTGTGGTGTGCTTACGAAGTTATCCCTGCAGTTCAGAGAAAACTGGACGTTCATTTCACTAGGCAAAAAAAAACCCCAAACCAAAACCCAGAACGCAGTAGCTATAGTGTTAGTCTAGACTCTGCACTCATTCAGTTTCTTGGTTTGGAATTAAATCTCACATCCTGTTACTTCCCAGGAACAATCAGTAGCATTACTGTAACAGTGGGCAGCCACATGGGATTAAAGCTTTCCTGCATTAGTTTTGCTGTTCTGGTGCTTCAGAAGAAGAGCTGTTACCTAGCTTTGATTTACCTCCGGAGGTAAAGGCTGCAGCATTTAGTCTTAAGCCCCATGTCACTATCCTTGTTTCTTAAAGCTGGCCTTTCATGAAATCCTTTTGTTTAAGGAGGTCCTGCAGGTCCCATCTGTATTGCTCAGAGTTGTACTTGCTGACTTGAAGCATTTCTGTATGAGTTCCCAACTGGCGCCTCCAGTTCTGAAGCAGGTGGTTGGTGGTGGTGGTGCAGTCAGACTAAATTGCTTCAGTTTTGCGGTTGCTTTTCAGACTTTGCCTCTTCCTAGCTTTGTGGTAGAACTGCATGCAGTTATTCCCATATGATCCTGCTGGCGTTTCCAAAGGTGTTGAGTGAGAAGTGGGCGAGAAGTACATTTTGTTAAGGCAAGTACTATAGTACAGTGTTTAAAAAATACCCATTAAGAAGTCCTCCCCTTCCTCTCCTCAAGCTTAAACCCTCCTAGGCCCCTAAACCAGCGATATGCTGTTACTACAGCTTGTGTTGCTGGTACTATTCTTCCTTTGTGTTCGGTCTTAGAGAATCAATCCACATGACAAGTTATGGATACCAGTAACTATAAGAAGAGGCAGTAACTCTTGCATTGCAACTAAGCGTTGCAGTTCTAGGATTTTGTTTGTTTAGGAGCTGCTGCTGGGACACGCCTGTAAATGTGAATAAAGAAAATGTCTAATAATCCAATTTATCTTAATTTCTTGAGAGCTTTGGTGAAATCAGTGTTACTGGGAACAGTACAATTAGGTCATTGAAAGAATTCCTACTTAGGAGGAGGTAACACTAACTGCATAGCTGAAGGAATTTCTTCTCCTCTGAGTAGAAGCGCTGTCTTACTTTGTTACACTAGGGGCTTTCTTGAAGTTTTCAAAGTTCCTTTAGCAAAACAGCAGAAATCTTGACAAGCAAGATAAAAGAGCAAGTACAGTCTCCAAAGCCGGCTTTCCTATTCTGAAGCGAGCTCAGTTTGGTCAGATGGTATCAAGTAGTTGGTGTTTTGAGGATACTCTGTGTATTGAAACGCTGCTGCTATCTTGTGTTTGAGTTCTGCGAACGAACTCGTTAGACATTTACTGCAGAGAGGACCTAGCCCACCTCATTTCCGTTTAGCTCGTCGACGTCAATTCAGTTTCGCCCTGTTGCCCCAGTGCGCCTCGTCCGTTGACGCGCACCCTCTTCTGCTGTTGCCCACCCTGAAGTTACGTTTCCTCACGAGCAGGGTAACTCGCACCATTCTGGCGCGTGAAGCTGCCCTCTCCCCACGCAGCACAGCCCGACGACGCTCGTCAGTCCGCCACGGAGGAGGCGGCGGGCTGGGACCACCAGCAGGCGGCGCTCCGGGCGGCGAGCACCGCACAGCGCACGGCTGCCCGCGCGGCGGCATTCGAACGTGCCCCCCTCCCGACACCCCCCGCGAGCGCGCTCCGCCCTCCCTCCCTTACTGGCTCCGTGCTAAGCACTGGCTACTTCCTATTGGCGCGGTAGCCTTTCTGTCCCGCCCCTGCTCCTGATTGGTGCTGGCAGCCCGGGCGGCCTAGCCGGGCTGCGGGGCGGCTTGTGCGCCCGTCGGCCGCCGCCTGAGGCGGGGGCTCGGGGCGCCGGCGGCGGGTAAGAGGAGCTGTGCGGGCTCCCGAGGAGGAGAGGGGGCACCGGCTGGCTGCCTGCCGCTGAGGGGGGAGCGCCGCCGAGGCCGGCCGTCGCTCGGCGCTGTGTCCCTGCCTGCGCGGGGGGCGGCGACCTCCCCCTTCCGCCCTGCGGCGGGCGCGGCAGCCATGGCGCTGGTGCTGGCTCTCCTCAGGCGGGTGCTGGAGTACTTCGGCTGGCCGCCCGACCAGGTGAGACCCGGGGCGGGGGCTGTCTTCTGCCGGGCGGCGCCCGGAGACCCGCTAGTGCGGGGCGTCCTGTCTGCAGGCGTTGCGGTGACGGGGAGGAAGGGTCCTCGGCGCGGAGCCGCCGCACGCTTGCGGTAGGACGGGCTTTGCTCCTTGGGTGCGGTTGGGTTTGTCGGTATGGGAAAGCCCGATTGGTATAATGAGACGCGCTGCCCGCACGTGGGATTTGGTGGGGTCAGTGTTCCGATACAGCCATTCAAGTGGTTCTTTCTTCTCTGAACAGGGGGGAAAAAAATAATTAGCAACTTCAGCTGTTTTAAATGAAAAGCTAGATAATGATTCCCAAGTTGCAGTTAATCCTGTGTTTTCAGAGACCTGGGAAAGGTGTCGTATGGGAAACTGAAAAGGTTAAGTAGTGCAGTGTCAGGATCCGGTGTTAGAGCCTGAGTTTCTGGGCAGCTCTTCAGTGATGGGCGTCAATAGCGAGGCGCTGCTGGAACTTTAGTTCTGAGGAAGTTCTGGGTTTGTTTATGTGAAACTGCTAAATTATCTCTAGGAGTAGTAGTTTGAGTTATCCTGGTTATTTTCTGGTTTTACTGAAGGGAGTTCCTGGTTTGGTTTGGTTTTTTTGTTTGTTTGTGGGTTTTTTGTTGTTTGTTTGTTTTTTTACAGGCCGTATTTTTGGAAACTCTTGTATTTGGCAGCAGTATCAGTCATACAATCAGAATGTGTCTTCCTTCAGCAGTCTCGTCGAGAAGGCGTTTCCAGCAGTTATATGCTGTCATAAGGAAGTATCAGGTCAAGGTACATTAAACTTGTTTCGATTCTTTACTGATTTTTTTTTGCCCCAAGACTTATATAGATGCAGATGTTTACTCAAATACGTGCTTTTTCTTTTGTCAGTATCTCAGAACATTGCTAGCTACTTGATATAGCTGCTACATTCATTGTTGGCCTTTGTGCTGCTCTAAAATATACTGGGTACAGGCTGTACCTTGGCAGTGTTTTGGAAACAGTCTGTTAAAACAGTGCAGGCCTCTTGTCCTGGTTTCAGCTGGGATAGAGTTAACTGTCTTCCTAGTAGCTGGTACAGTGCTATGTTTTGAGTTCAGTATGAGAAGAATGTTAACAACACTAATGTTTTCAGTTGTTGCTGAGTAGTGTTTAGACTATAGTCAAGGATTTTTCAGCTTCTGATGCCCAGCCAGTGAGAAGGCTGGAGGGGCACAAGAAGTTGGCACAGGACACAGCCAGGGCACCTGACCCGAAGTGGCCAACGGTGTATTCCATACCATGGGACGTCCCATCCAGTATAGGAACTGGGAAGTGGGGGCGGGGAATCGCTGCTGGGGAACTAGCTGGGTGTTGGTTGGCAGGTGGTGAGCAATTGCCCTGCGCATCATTTGTACATTCCAATCCTTTCATTATTGCTGTTGTCATTTTATTAGTGTTATCATTATTAGTTTCTTCTTTTCTGTTCTATTAAACTGTTCTTATCTCAACCCACGAGTTTTACTTCTTTTTCCCAATTTTCTCCCCCATCCCACTGGGTGGGGGGGGAGTGAGTGAGCGGCTGTGTGGTGCTTAGTTGCTGGCTGGGGTTAAACCACGACACCTCTTTGGACTTTCAGCTTGAGAAGAGCATTGTAAAATTAGGTTAATCTAACTGCATTACATTTAATAACATATAACTCTAAATTATTTAATAACTTTGATTGTAAGAACAGAGGGCTTTGATTTTGCTTCTCAAATTAAAAGGTATTCTGATTTTTAGGTTGTATCTGTTTGCCAAAAAAAGGAATATGGATCTACTCGAAGTGTTGTCCGTAGACTTGGGACAATTCTTTCCTTAGAGCCCTACCCCAGACCTTATTTTAAAGTAAGTGATATATTGTTATACATATGCTTCAATAAGTTTTCTAGTTTCTTAACGTAGTAATAGCTTTCCTGTTCTTCTTAGCTTGTGTAACTCTTGTGTTGCATCCCTTATGCTCACTGTTTTCAACTTGCTTACAGCACTGTTTAAAAGTTCCTTTTGCCAAGGCAGAAGCTTTAGTATGTGCTGAATCTGCTTTCTCTTCATACTTTTTGTTTGTTTGTTTGTTTTTAGCTTGTTCAAGACCCAGGTCCGCTGGGTAATAATGAGCAAAGCACCGCTCCAATGCCTGTAGCTCCATCACTTGCTGATGTCCTGTGGGTGGCAAATGATGAAGGACAAGCATTTACTAGGCTTCGGTACGTAAAAGTAGAATATATGCATAAAAAGGAGTAATAAAAGTAACTTATCTCTTCTCTTCTTTGTGTTGTGTGGTTTTGTGTTTGGGTTTTTTTTTCTTTTTTTTTTCCTAGCCCTTTCAGGGTTCCAGCTAAACCAACCCTAGAAACATTTTGGTTTTTTTAGGGAAGCAGTTCCTGCTTACCTGGGAATTCTTACTACGTATAGTATTCTTAGCTGAAAGATTTCCGAAATTGAGTATGCTCTTTTTTCCACGTAATAGTGTATCAGATGCATTACTGGTAGTTTGTTTTCGTTCACAAAGTACTTTGTGAGAGAGGGAGTTTAAGGAGAACTTGCATATTGCAACATACAATAAGATTATTCTTATCATTTTAGTTTACAACCATTTTGTTAAATGTTATAAAGGTGAGAATAAGAAAAAATACTTTAATGTCTCTTTTTGACATTGATTACTGCAGTGCTATGTGTGTAAACCTTGATGGTTGCTTTGATGGAAAGAAAAATATAATTTATTTATTTAAAAAAAATTATCTTTAATATAGTTTTTATAATTCTTTCTAGCTTTTACAGAGTGCTAAAGGAAAATATTTTTACAATTATAAAGTAGTACTGTGAAATGACAAATTATCCAGGAATTTGCAGACTAAAATAGTATACAAGTCTTTTCTGCCCCCGACTAGAGAAGAAATAGAAAGTTGGCTTACTGTTACTCTAAAGGATCTGTTCAAAATCAGAGCATGACTCAGCCAGAACCAAGATTAAAATTTGGACATTCATATTGTCTTGTACTACATCTGTATCGGACAATGTAATTCTACTTCATATTAGCACCTGTTTGTCTGTGATCTTTGTGTTGTTTGCTGGTAACAAAACTGCAAGAATCTGGTGAAATAACACACTTTTTGTTAGAGAAGTTTTGAGAAAGCTGTGCTTCACCTTGTGATTCCTGGGTTGTTACTGTTGAATTATGGAAGGTTTTTTTGCAGCAGCTGTAAAATACTGGAAGAGTAAGAATATTGTTAAAAGGAACTGTGGCCTGTTTTGTTTTGCTTGTACTGTTCTTCAGTCAGTCTGATTCACAGAGCCATAAAAGTTCATTCTTTTGTTGTTTTCATTCTTTCTTCTTCCTCCTCCTTCTCTCCTGGTTCTGTGGGATGTTTTTCAAGAACAAGTATTTTAATTAATATCTTTTTCTTCTAAGCCAGTGTGAAAAGCAAGGGGTTTTGGCAAATCAGAAAGCAATGCTGCAGGTCTGATTTGAAGTAAAAGGATGATTAATATAAGGGAAAAGGTCTGGGTTTGTTTCAGTCAAAACTTAGTACATCTTGAATAAATAAAGAAAGTAAATTTAATCTCTTCCTTTGTTTAATAATTTGTTTGCACTCATTTTAAAGTGATTTCTGCAGGCACAGACTTGAAACAATTTTTAAAATTAAAACCTGAGACTTGTAGCACAATTTTCTAATGCAGTCTGTGTTCATATGTAGCTTACAGAAGATGAGGTTCTTACTCTAAGTGTGTATTAAAATTTATGATTATTCTCCAATATATGTTCTGAAAGATTGTAACTGCTTTGCTGCTTGCTGCGTTTACCTTGTAGAGTTTGATAAATTACTAAAATGTGTGAAGCCTAATTAGGAGATCACTATTATTTGACTCTCCCTGCCTTTCACATCTACTGTTTTAGGTAGGGAGGAGGGAGATACACCTTTATGGTGTCAGTCTAATAGTTTTTGAATAATAACAGCTCAATCCTGCATTATGACCTTATGATCTATTGCTGAGTAAATTATCTGACTATTTTTTATGATGCCTTTTTAAGAATCTGCATTGTACTTGAGCAAAGGGAGACTTAAAATATTTTTAAGGTTATGAGTCGTTAAAAGTTTAAAGTTTTTTTTTAAATAGTTTGCAAATTTATGTCTTGCTGAATGATGATAACTTGCTTGAGCAGAGAGTGAGTAAGTTTTGAGATTTCCAATGTTGGCTCAGCCTTTTGAAACTGTGTTTTGTTGCTTTCTAGGACTGAATTATGGATAAAAGAAAAAAGTACAGCTTATCGTGACCTACATCCATCTGCAGATTCAACACAAGGTGTTCCAAAACACAGTACACAAAAAGACAGTCATTTTGATCAAGCAGCACTCCAGAAAATTTCTGCGCTTGAAGATGAGCTAACCTTTCTTCGTGCTCAGATTGCTGCAATTGTTTCAGCACAGACATTGGGAAGCATACCATCACGTAAGCCCTTCTGGTTTGAAGCAAACCAGTTTTCCTTTTTTTGCTGTAGAGTTCCTGTTCACAGCTTGCCGTGTCTGATATTGATAGAGAACTTCTCTAACTGAAGTTACACCCACTAAATGTATAGAATATAGTATTTTGTTTCTCTCTTTAGTATTTGGCACCTCTTCTATTCCCCCGCCAACCCCCCCCACCCCGGTGTATTTTGTGGCCTGCTTACCAATTTCGAATGCAGTTGATTCTAAGTGATCTTTATACTCATTTCCATGTTTGTGAAGGAGCTTACTAACAACACTATCTATAGGCTACCAGTTACTGTTTAAAAAAGTTATAGACTATTAATTAATCCTGTTGGGGTTTTGTGCTGTTTCTGACAAGTTATCAAAATAATGGATAGAAAAAGTATTCTAAGTCAGATTCAGGCACTAACAAAAACAAATGCAGCAAATAGGTGTGTCACTGGAGTATCGAAGGTAGAAGTTCATACTGGAGACCAACTATCTTGTGACTTTTTCTTCCCCTTTAAAAGTTTTGAGGTCTTGATTGTCTTACTTGCAGACTAACTCCACTGTGGTTGTTGAAATACTTGGGCTGGTGCGAGGTAGTTACCTGTGTGTGCTATTGTGAGGCACCTCTGTGATACAGTTAGCTGTTCTGTTGGCTCTTCTTTTGTCTCTTCTCCGTTGTGCTCTGTATTGTAGTCCTTTTTACGTGTTTTGTGGTTACCTTTGCTTTTGCTTCATGTGGGTTATTCTAACCTTCAGACCATTGAGAATGAACTGTATGTAGTAGCATGCTGCTTTGCTGTTGGAGTGCTGCTTTGCTGATTTATCTAGTGCTTAGATTGAAGATGCAAATGGGGAAAATCAGAGCAGCATAAGACACCTCAGATTCATTATTCCATGAGTTCTCAATCTGTGGCTTTGAAATAAAAAAATGTTCCTTGTTTTAAGTATAATTCTTCTGTGGTATAATGCATGAGGTATGTAAGAAAGTGCTTTAAGAGGGCTGTGTTATCTTGACTTAAAGCTGAGTCATCCTGTATGTTGCTTAATATTGTTAATTGAAGGTATACTGACTAAAAATAAAATCACTATTTTTCTTTTATAACTGCATCCAGAAGCCTTTAAAACATTCAGCACTCCAGATGGATTTTACCCAGTGCCAGCCATGACTTCTACTCCATTGTCCATCTCTCACAATCACTTTGTAATTCCCTCGCCTCCTCCACTTCCTTCTGGTCTACCATCTGGTGTTGATGCTAGTAATTCAGCAATTGAACTTATAAAACGACGTCGTGCAGCAAGAAACAGTGGTTCAACTGCAGGTGATAGTGCTGATCACCAGAGCACAAAGAACATTCCTAGTATGATGGATGTTTTGAAAGACCTAAACAAAGTTCAGTTGCGAGCTATTGAGAGGTAGGTTGAATTGAATGTGTATCTGAGTAAGCCAAGACTACATAAGCATCACAGCACTTAAGTAGCACCAAAGAACACCAATGTGAAACATCATTTAATGAACAGCTGCTGACAAACTTAAGTTGGCAACTTCTAAGTTCACAGCTTGGAATGTAAGATACTTGTGACATGGCTTTTGGATGCATTTAACACATGCTGAGTATCACATCATTTAAAACTAGTCTCTTGCTTTAGTATACAAATCTCAGGTTGGTCTCTGTATTGCTATTTGGAGATTTCTTACAAAGTTGCCTACACAGTCACAGAAAACTGATCTGAACAAATTAAGTTTTTGGATTCACTGTGAAAAGACAAATCCTTGGGGAGACATTGGAGAACTACTGTTAGCATACCCAAAGTATCCTGGTCCTAGCTTTGTAGCGTTAAAGAAAATACATGCTGTTATCTTTTATTGAAAATGTTTCATAAATTTGATTCAATATTGCAGTTAGATTATAGGTATTTTTAATGGTGTACTGGTTTGATGGTCAGCACAGTTGACACGTTACAAAAATGCATTACTAAAGACTGCAATACCTCTTCAGGTCACTGTTGCTTTGCTATGCTAGGTGTAATAGAGGTTGTCAGATGTCTTTTCTGAACTTCTTGAGTTGAAAAAGTATATAAGAACAACTGAGTCTGTAATGAATATGTGGAGCTCTTGATGTGGGAAGAATGTCACTTACCAAAACTTAATGCATTCTTACTTCAGCATTTTCTTAACTGTGAGCTTTATCCCTGAAAATAACTAGCACAAGTGTTGGGCAAATTATCTATATGCAACTCTAAAGCATATCGTTACACTTTTGATGACATTTTCACAGTAAATAAAGCAAATATAAAGTGCACTTAGATAAACCTGTGTGTTTCCTTATATATGTTTTCTTCCATATAATTCCATGTACAGTGAGTGAAGGAAGTGAAATGTTCGGGTTGACAGTTTTAGCAACCATCATGTTGAGCAGAGGCGTAATTAGTAGTAAGTGGTAGCCGTGCATCCAAAATGCCTTTCTGGATTTAGGCATCTACCTGTCTTCTGAAGGTAGAACTTAAGTGAATAATGAATTTATATTGTTGGAGGTAGTAATGATGATCAAAATTGCTATAATCTTTCAGGCAGCATTCTGACAGTTAATGTGTGCACTGTAAAGGGAAGACCTCTGTTCTCAGAAGTTGAGAGCCTGAAGATCCCAGTTGCTACCACCCGAACACTAGCCTGCATGTAGGGGAAGTGCTCTAACAGCTTGGTTTTATAGGAAGGGTGAACTCAGTCCTTTCAGGTTTCGTGTTAAATGACATCAACTGTAACTGCCAGACTTTCAACTCAGTGCTGTCAGTGTGCATTAATAGGTACAATTCATTGGCCTGGAGATAGCACTTTACTAACAGAAGTTGGAATACCTCTAGAATTTTTTTTCCCCAATATCTTGATGGTTAGGAAGTCTTATGATTTCTTTTCTTGAGCTAGTCACTAACTTCCACATTTATGTTAGGGTTTGGGGTGCAGGTGCTGTTTTGATCTTACATCTCTTTGCTATCTTTTGATTTTTAATTTGATAAGAACAGTTTTTCTAAATTAAAATACAAACTCTGCTTTGTAATTTTTGCCTGTGAAATTTTCATATTTGGATGCTCAGGTGCTCACTTGGAGGGAAAAACTGTCTTTGAAGCCTTTGTGCCCAATCCGATGATAATTTTTTTTTTTTATAATGAAACAAGTGTGGTTTATAAATGGTGCTTTATGGTCACCTGGCTGCATATTTTACTTGAACAAAGTGGCTGTTTTCTTTGAATATAATTGCTCTGAGGAATTTTGTAAGTTTGTTCTTTCTCTTGAGACCATAGTAAAGGTATGCTGTTCTGAACTTAAAATTAATGAAGTTTAAATCCAATTATGTTCACAATGGTTATGAAATACGTTAATGGGAATCTCCCACTAACATACCTTAATATAACTTATAAATGAGACCTGCTATGAAAACTGCACATTTTGTCTTTTTTTAGCTCATTATTTATTTGCAGTGTTTTAATACTTTGTGTTGATTTACTGCCATTTTTCTTTATTGAACAGCATCAAGTTGTATTTTCAAGCTAAGAATCTATCTGACAAGTTGTTGGGTGTACTTGTATTAGTCTGATCTGGTGAATTGCTGTCAAATAACATTAGCAGCATTATTTGTGTAATCAGGGATTTATTAGCATAGGGTGTATACAGAAGTTGCATCTCTAGATTGTGGATCACTCAGTACAGGATTAGGGGCAGGAGACAATAATTTTCTTTTTTTTGTAGGTCACCTGGAGGTACTCCTCTTTCTAGACCCCAAAAGAGGCAAAGTTCAGATTGGGATCCAGTTGCTCTACTAACTCATGCACTAAAGCAGAAATTTGCATATAAAAATGGTGAAGATGATGATTCTGTGGACAAAGAAAACCGATCTTTTGATAGCTCCCCGTTTTCTAGTCCAGAGATCCCACTGGTATGTTTTTATATAAGAATTTGTTTTTATGTTCTTGAAGTGACTGCTGTTTTCGTGGATAGTTGCAGGGTTTTCATGAGTCTACAACTTCCTACAATGTTTTTAAGCCATCAGCCTAGGCAGTTTCTTTTTTCAAGTATAATCAAGGCAGAGAATCTCAAAAATTAATTATTTTGGGTGGATTTAGACTGGTAAATACACTTCTAGATGTGCCAAGAGGAAAAACTTAGACAGACTTTAAAAATTCATCTCATAGTTGATTGAACTATGGACATCTGCTTGATGGTAACTGGCAAGTATCCATGACTAGAAACCGTGTTTCTAGTTGGTAATACTAACTACTTATTGACTAATTTTACAAATAAAGATGCTGGGAAGGTACAGAGAAGTCTGACTAACATGTGCTATGTGTTCAGAAATTAAAATTAAAGCACTGGCTGTAATAGTTTTCTTTGAGGTAGCATCATTTTCACACAGTTTGCATTTTGAACCAGAATGAGATGTGATTCTGAATGCTGTTGCAAAGCCCATGAAAAATACAGGTTTTGCTATGAACAAGAAAAGCATGGTAGACAGAGCAATCAGGCTAAGGTAGTTCTGAGCGCTGGTTTCTGTAGAGCAGCCTGTGCAAGCTACTTCAACAGTCCAGTAGTACTGTTGGTTATTTGTTAAAGACCTCCACAAACCTCAGAACTGCTTAGATGAGATGGATAGAAAGAGGTGGCAGTAATTTAAACTGTGTCTCTGCTTAGCAATTCTATCTTTGTATCTTAAGAGTGAGATAAAGATTTGGACTGTGGCATTTGTTAGCCTAATGGAGGGAAATAATAATGCAAAACATATCATGGCAATCCAGACATTCTTTGAAGTTAGCCGCTTATATGCGTGGCTAGCTGCTTGGCGGAAAACATAAGGAAAGCCAAGGTGTGTGTTTCTATTTCCAGCTATAATGATTTTAAAATTTTTTTTAATTTCAGTTGCCGCAATGATTCTGCAAGTGAAATGTAGCATATATTTTACAGACCATAATGAGTCAACAGCTCTGGTGCTGTCTTAATAAATTTCCCTGTTGACTTTTTTTTTTCCCCAAAGGAAAAATAAGAAACTTGTTAAAAACAGCCAGGCTTGTATTTTGAATGCTGCAGACCATTGCATTGCATAGCTGACATACCTGATTCTAGACACAAAGATCAAAGTCAGATCCTGAAACAGCTTGTCTATAGAAGAGCTTTCGTTCCAGGATCTAACAGCTGCATTATAAAGTGCTGGAAGAGAGACTGCTTAAGGCCAGCATATTCAGAAGTAGATACAGAAAGATAGGCTTTTTCTGGTTAAAGCAGAATGATCTTAAGAGCTTGTAGTCAAGCCTCTAGTTTACCCTTGCGTGTTTTGAAGAATAAATGTACTTAAAGGAATTGCACAGGCTTACCATTTTATTCTTCCTATGTTGAGAGAAGTGCAAGAACTTTTCCAAACTGTCTTTATTGTAAACGTCTTCTCATTCAATTGTCTTGGGTATAATTTTGTTTTAACTGTGTCCCTGCTTCCCAGGTTGGACGTTGCAGTCTGAAGGCAAATGCAAAATCTAGCCTTATAAGAACTGATGAAGTTAAACAGGTACCAGCGTGGAAAGTGAGAGCTCTTCTTTAACTGATGGAGACTTCTGAGGAAACTTCATAGTGTGTACAAGTGGCAGGTCTACTTTGAAACTGCTGTAAGGTGCTGTAATGTGTTCTAGAACATGTCTCTCCTATGCTATTGAAGTTCAGGTGTTGCAGGCTTTGTAAAATTGCCTCTTCCTTCTCCCTAGTTTCCCAGCAGCCAAACTTGTGGATGTAATGCTTTTATGAAAAGCACAGAACCAAAAGAAGGCTTTTATTGCTATGGAGCAGTGTGTTTGAAACCTGGGCAATGCAGGAAAGAAGTGCGTGTGAAAGAAAAATAATTATTGGTGTGGCAGCTGAGGTGTGTGGTCTGTTTGCATTTCAGTGTAAATAACGAGGAAGGGTAAACTTCTTGAAAATGTGTTTACATACAACTGACTGTATATAATGGTAGCTAATACTGTTTTATTAGAATGGTATAGTTGCCTCAGTTTTCCTTGCAGTTTGCTGATGCAACTCCATATTCCATGTGCAAACAATATTCTAATTTATTTTGGGTCAGTAGATGAACTTTTATGTTTGTGAAGCCTTGTTGTGCTGTAAGTAAACTACAGGCTGTCTGTTAAATGCCCATATTATGGGGGAGTTGTGTTCTGAGATAAAAAAGACCTTGTAGAGAGATCTGCTAGCACATAGTCTAAATTCCATGTTAAACATTAAATCCCTCCTTAGCTTCTCCATATGAAGTCTGTTTTGCTCACAAGAGTTTATAAAATAAAATTTCTGTTATATCATAGATGTCTTGTGGTAGTGGCATTTTGTGTTGCAGACTAACTTTTTTGTTAAGAACTGACCATATTAGACAACTTCTTAAAAAAATTGTATGATATGAAATTAATTAAAATAGAGCTTACATTTTTCCTGCCAGAGTACTTAAGAGTCCCTTATTTGCAAATTTATTGTGATCCCCTGCTTACAATAGCTGCCTTCACTTCTTCTTTTGTCTAATGATCCTGATGTATAAAACGAAAATCCTATCAATTAGACTGTTGAATATGTCCCTTGTATGTCCTGTGTCCCCCATATTTCCCTGCTCACTTACACAGAGTAGACTGGCAGATGGATTCCCTCTTACTGCTGAGTCTTATTTGCACAATTGTAAGAAATTACTGTGCAAATCCCATACTTCTGTTTTAAAAGTTGTCTTTTGTCTAAAACTGGAGCTTAAGTGACTTGCAATTTTATGCTTCTAAAGTTATGTCTTCTAGATATTTTTTTCTGAATTGAGCGATTACTGAACTTTATCACATTCTCCCATTCCTCTCTTGGTCCATAACAGTTTGACCTTCCCTTTTGCTCCGCTTTCAAAATACGCATTTGCCTCATTCTCTATCTAAACTTGACAACTGCTATGAAATCCATACAGAATAGCCAGCTTGGCCTTGTGCTTAGCAATCTTGCACTCTTCTATCGAAGCTCCCCATTGTTTTTTGTCTGCTGCTGTGGTCTCTGATATTTGCAGGGGCAGCAGGGAGCAATGGTGAGGGAAGTCCATGCAGTGCCTGCAGAAGAGGATATGAAGGGCAGTGAGTCTTGGTGAGCACAAAGCCTATGAATCAGCTCCCTTTTGCTCAGTATCTGTAGTGTGATGAGGTGGAGCAAGTTATCTCCTGTGTTATCTGAGCATTCATAGATCCAGGGGGGTCAGGGTTTGTGGCCATTCTGTTGTGACTGACAAACGTGAAGGTGGAATTCTTGCTGTGAGAGACTGAACTAATCTGCAAAGCCCTGAATACGGTAGTCTCTCTCTCCTACTTCAATTGCTTTATGTGACCAGCAGTTTCTTCTCTTCAGAACTATTGTTTTGGACTCCTTTTGTATGTTTTTTCTGTTCTCTCCCAAGTTCATCATTTAACTACAAGTTTGGCATACAGGAGCATTTTGCCGTGGGAATTTTGAATTTGAAAGTGTCTTTTCATTTTGGAAGGGAACTCTCTCAGAAGTTTCTTAGTACCTCTTAAACCAAGGATCTAGTGTCAGACTTCAGAAGCATCTGCAAATGTTAGTGAGCTGTGTGTCCCTTCAGGTTGTTGGGCACTTGTGGTGGGTTGACCCTGGCTGGACGCCAGGTGCCCACCAAAGCTGTTCTATCACCCCCCCCTTCAGCTGGACAGGGGAGAGAATAAATGACAAAAGGCTTGTGGGTCAAGATAAGGACAGGGAGAAATCACTCAACCAGTTACCGTCATGGGCAAAACAGACTCAACTTGGGGAAAATTAATTTATTGCCAATCAACCAGAGTAGGGTAATGAGAAATAAAACCAAATCTCAAAACACCTTCCACTAACCCCTCGCTCTTTCCAGGCACAACTTCACCTCCCGGATTCTCTCCCTCCTTCTACCCCAGCAGTGCAGGGGCATGGGGAATGGGGGTTGCGGTCAGTTCATCACACGTTGTTTCTGCTGCTCCTTCCTCCTCAGAGGGAGGATTCCTCACTCATCCCCTGCTCTAGTGTGGGGTCCCTCCCATGGGAGACAGTTCTCCGTGAACTTCTCCAATGTGGGTCCTTCCCACAGGCTGCAGTTCTTCACAAAATGCTCCAGCGTGGGTCCCTTCCATGGATTGCAGTCCTTCAGGCACAAACTGCTCCAGCTTTGGTCCCCCGTGGGGTCACAAGTCCTGCCAGAAAACCTGCTCCAACGTGGGCTCCTCTCTCCGTGGGGCCACAGGTCCTACGAGGAGCCTGCTCCAGCACAGGGTTCCCACGGGGTCACAGCCTACTTCAGGCGTTCCCCTGCTCCAGTGTGGGGTCCTCCCCGGGTTGCAGGTGGCTATCTGCTCCCTTGTGGACCTCCATGGGCTGTGGGGGGACAGCCTGCCTCACCATGGTCTTCACCATGGGCTGCGGGGGAATCTCTGCACCGGTGCCTGGAGCATCTCCTGCCCTCCTTCTGCACTGACCTGGGGGTCTGCAGAGTTGTTTCTCTCGCATGTTCTCACTCCTCTCTCCAGCTGCTGTTTCTGTGCCCCCTGCAACTTTTTTTCGTTCTTAAATATGTTGTCCCAGAGGCGCAACTGCCGTTGCTGATGGGCTCAGCCTCGGCCAGCGGCGGGTCTGTCTTGGAGCCGGCTGGCATTGGCTTTGTCGGACATGGGGGAAGCTTCCAGCAGCTTCTCACAGAAGCCACCCCTGTAACACCCCCACTACCAAAACCTTGCCACGCAAACCCAGTACAGCACTATCTCTGATTTTTGTGTCAGTCTGATGGGAATTGTGCAGTAACGCAGTTTGTATAGCTGATTGGCATCCTTAGGGAAAAGAGTAAGTTATGGGCCATGTGACTTTTTTCAACTATGTACCACCTACATGTGTTACAAGAACAGATTCTTCATTTTATGTAGTTCCAGATGTAAATTAGGTTAGGCATTGAGCCCTGGTATACCTTGAGAAGTCTGTGGGTGGCATCTGGTAACATCTGACAGTTTTCAGTACTAAGAAGTTGCAAAACTCGGACAGTGATGTTTAGTAATGAAAAGATTAGCACCCATTGCAGAGATTTTTCTCCACTTCAGTACTAAAGGAAACGTGGCTTTGTCATCTTATTTTCTTTGACTAAGACATCTGTATCAACAACTTGGAAGCAACCTGAGGTTATCTGCGCCCACCTAGAATCCATGCTCTGTACCTACAAATCTTGTTTACATAAGGTCCCTGACTGAATTGCTCAGTGACAATGCAACTCTGAGATGTGGTAGTGATGTGGGGGAGGAAGAGACTCAGGAACATGGGCACTCTATTGGTCTGCTGGAACAATCTTGTGAAATGTTGTGCTGCCTTATTCTTGTCACTGAAGAATTCTGGAAAATCTATTCTACCACCTGATGAATTTTTGGGCAGGATGTCTTCCTTCAGGAGTTGCTGGGGCGGTCTCTGGAATGAAAGCTGCTTTTCTTTTTCCACTAGAAAGACTAAGAAATGTGTACAGTATATCCAGTTTTTCAACTGATAAAGCAAGAATAAATGTTTCAAATATTTTGAGAAGGAAAAGTACAACGTGGTTGCTTAAAAGCGCTCTTAAGGATTTTTTCCCTAGGAGATCCGAAGAAATTTGAGTTCTCTATCAGTGAGATTCCCATTACAAGGAGACCAATAAATACAATTACCTGAACTGTCAGAATATCACTGTTTGCTGACAAATTCCTATAATATACCAGACCTGTCCAAATACTCGCTGCTTGTGAGGGACAATTAATATATAATTTGCCATCTCTCTGTATGTGAAGGTACAGGTTTTGGGGAAGGGCACAGCAGAGAGTATGTAAAAGTATTCTCTGCCCTCAGTCTGTTCCTCTTTTCAGGAATTAATTACATTGTTCTTTAGTCCTACCTAAATAGTAAAATCATATATGAGGTTCTTGCAAAAGCCTAACTGACAAAGGGATCCTGCTAAACAAGTTAGCCTTGAGTTACTGATCAGAATCCTTGGGAAAAGAAAGTCCTGCAGGCAAGACTACTGAAGCAACTGGTGTTCCCATGTTGGTAAGGTCTGCAGGCAGATTTCACTTCTGCTTTATCTGAAATCTGTTTGCCAGTGATTGTAGGTATCTGGGAGACATTTGTGATCCTGATTCCTGTACCAGGTTCTCAGAAAAGATCCCCATGTGATCTAGCAATACGTTTTTCATACTGATACTGACTTTGGCTACATCTGTATTACCTTCCAGGTTTATCTGAATAATCTATGAATTAATTGTGTATGAAACTTTAGAGCATTGTTGTTGCATGTCTGTGTGAAATTTGAATAGTTTGCAGATTCCGTTCCAATGTTTAACATACTGCTGTGACTTGGCTGAAAGACACATAGAAAAAATGAAGGCTTCCTGAAGTTTTCCCTGGTCAAAATGGGCAGTATCAGCCCACTGTAATGAGAGAAACAGTTGAAAATTTGACATTCATATTGCCCTCAGTCAATGCATGATTTGATTTAATATCTTTCGCTTATTTTGAGATACAAGTCCTTATTATTACAAGTCTGAGTGAGAATATGCAGCTTTTTTCTGAACAGCATTGTCCTCAATATCAGTATGAATATTTTTTTCTCTTTCTCAGGCATGTATATTCATCATACTTAACATATTTGGCATTGAGAATGTACTGCTATGTAAAAGGTCCATCTTATGTATAGTTTCACTGGCATTTGTGAAGAATAACTTGATAATTCTTTTATTTGTTTGTTTAGACATTAAGATTATGTAATCTCATTTCTTTTATAAATACATTATGTTGAAGAAAAGCATACATTTGTTAATAACTTACTTTAAAATCACAGTTAGAATAAGTTACCCAATATACAGAGGCAGCTAGCTTCAGGTGGAATGTCTTGGTATTTGTGCTACGATTTTTGAAGAGAACTAATGTAAGCAGCAGTAGTTCCTTTAGAAATTTGATGCGGCTTTAAAGGCTCGCTGCTTCTCTTGAAGTTTTAATGACAAACCTCTAGAATTTGAAAACTGATGGTGACCAAAACTGTAGACCCAAGCAAGTTTGTATATATATGTATTTATTTTATTTTGCTTTATATTTTTTGTTTTTCAGTGCTAGTGCTTGCCATCTTACAAGCTTTTCCTCACGTGTCAGCCCACGGGCCATTCGTTTCCCTTTTATCTTGTTTGGGAGAATTATTGCTAGATATAGAAAATTATTCTTGAAACTTCTTTGAAGTGTAAGGCCAGGATTAATTACCAAATTCTTTCAAAGTGCCTGTGAAGTAAACTTCCGTAATTGACTTTGTAGAGTCTAAATGGTAGTTAAAAGATTAATAATGCAATTAATAACTATTAGGGCACTAACTCCTGCTAAAATGCTTGCTTTTGTGATTTTGTTTGAGGTTTTAAAATGCTGAACTGATATCTGTCTCTGGAGGTGTTTTGAAAGACATACTGTCCTTTCTCAGTTTCATTTTACAGTTTATACTTTTTTTCTTTTTCCTTGCAAAACTGTTTTGAAAATCTTTGTGGATAAAATCTACAAAAGGTCGATATGTCCTATTTATTTGGTCATATCTTTTCAATATTTATGTAATTTAGTATAACTTAATAGTGAAGCTATTGTAGTGTTTCTTCAATAAATGTACTAATTTTTTTTCCTTTCTTGCCTTACTGCTTGCATGCAGCATCATATATTTTGTACTATATATATATGTGTATATATATGTGTGTGTGTATATATATATATATATAACAGTTCTATTCCATTCAATTATTTCACCAACTTCTCTTGTCTCAATACTTCTTCCTGTATTGGCATAGTCAGACTCTCTTGGTCACTATGTCCTTCAAGATTTTCACTTTTCAAGGTATAAGAATTATTAAGAGAGAATATTAATCCTCAGGGGATAAAAGAAATAGGTTAAAAAGAAGAAGAGAGAAGTTATTACAAGAAAGCACATTTGAACCATCTGGTTCATCAGCAAGTGTGCCGGCCTTGATTAACAAATGTAGTTCTGCCTCTGAGAAATTGGAAGTAGGTAAATTCCGTAACGGTATATATGGGAGCTTCCCTCAGAGAAACTCAGTGTACTTTAAATTGTCCAATTTAATTTCAAAGATTTGGATGGGAAGCATGTAGCTTACCTAGAAGGAATAGGATACCTGTTGTAAATCACCAAGGTATAAAGAGGGAAGTTTTTCATTACTTTTCAAAATACTTTGTTGAAGTATGAAGCTGAAGGTACTATAAACAGTATAGCAAAAAAGGGACAGGTATTGGATAACAAGTATAGAAGGGATTTTGTAAGAAACGAATCTTATAAAGCCATCAAAAACAATGCTTGTGTTGTGAGAAAGAATAACTTGAGTTATGTAAAAAGAAAAAAGATGTGGATTAATGCTTGTATCTGTATAAATCTGCTTTTGATTCTTGCAGTTTGACAAATGTGAAAGGCATAATCTGGAAAGGTCTTTGACAAGCTTTTTCCTCTCTTGCTGTTTGTAAATGTTTCAGTGGTTTATAACAATGCATGTCATGCTCCGTAGTTATACCTTGAAACATTTTGTTTAGGAGCCCAGTGTCTAACTGCTGTGATAGTTTTAACAAAATCTAAAATTATATTGTGGGTAAAGGCTAAAGACGACAGCTGTCCTTCAGCTTGGGAAATACTTTGTCCATTTCAGTATTATTTACCCAGATTACTTACAAATTCTTGTGCTTCAGAAATATTTTCTCTCTTTTTAATACCGGTCACTGACAGAAATAATTGTATTTATCATCAGTTTTCAGTGTACTTTTTGTATCTCTAATTTTTTGGCAAAGAAATGTTTTGCCTGTCCATCTGTGGGTGCGTGTTAATAAAATTGCTATCTTCTATAAGATAACTGATACTAACCCAAATATCTGTTATTTAATTTATATTAGGACATCTCAAAATTAAGTTACAAATAAATGATCTTGGGCTGTGTTTAACAGAACTAGAAAGAAAAGACTGAAAATCACTTCTCTGTGAATATGAATCCTAATTCATCTAGATGTATATGGAAGCACCCACAAAAGGTATTTGAACTTGCCATCCTAGCAAAAAATGAAGATTCTAAAACCTTCTGTGTTGCTAAAGGGATCTCTTTCTCTAAATTCAAATGTCATGTTTTGTACTAGGAGATTGAAATAGTAGTTTCATTTGCAATATCATAATTTTACTGTGTTTTATCTAGCTATAATTTAGCTATTTAGCTGAGAGGCATTTTTGATTGTGCTAGACATTAGTTTCCATGGTATTCCTTATTTAGAGAATTAGTTCTAATAACTAATTATAATAATCAAAAGGCCTTTCTTTTTATATTCATTATTTTCCCCAATAATCCTGTCAGCAGGATCTCTCCTTCTGCAATGGGAATTTGATATTTTTTTTTCATGTTGAAAGGAAAACAATGTGGTCCTTTTGCTCCAGCTATGTTTCTAGTCCTCTTTACCTTTCAATTTCTGCTTACATTTTCATTCAGGCTATTTGCCTGGAAGGCTGAAGGAGGCTTTAAAAGCAGATTATTTCTGTATGCGAGCAGGAGTGTTCAAACTCTCATTTTTATTATTATTGGGATGGAAGTATTCATACTTTTTGTTTCAGGCTAATTTAGGCATTTAATTTCAATAGGTCAGAGAACCAAAAGCAGGAGCCTAAATTCCCTCTTTAAGTAACAGAGGTAGCAGCACAGTGTGCAGGGGTGGAGTTGGCACTGGTTGTGATAAACCCCTAAAGAGCAAAAAAGTCTTAGAATAAAATATATTTGAAAATTTTGAAAATAATTGATGTAAACAGTTGATACATTCTGCAGATGAACTGCATGTATTTAACCACAAGAGAGCAGTGTTATACCAGATCTATGTTGCAAGTCTTAAATTTAAAAGGAATTCTGTTCCCTAATATCTATTCAGTAATAGGTCTAACAACAAAATTTTAATCCCTTTGTATTTTTATCTTCTTAGTGGTATTCAGTAAATTGTAGAGGTACATGCTTCTAACTTAGTAGTGTTATGGTGAACTGTATTTAAAGCAAAAAGTCATCACCAGGCTAGTTTATTCTATTATTCACAAAATAAATCTGCTATTTCCTTTTCTAGGAGAACAGACAGAAGATTTTATGTGGTGAGTTAGAGAAGAGCTTCATCTGGCAGTAGTCTTCTCCTGAAGAAATATCCTCTCATATCCCATGTAAAATGGCTATTGGAGAAAATTTCTGTTTGTGGTGCAGTACACACGTAATAAGCATTGCCACAGAATTGCAGGGATTTGTGTAAATAACTTCTAGGTTATGCAAGTGAAAATATGCTGTTACGTACTGATTAAAAGTCAAAGTGACCATCTGGCATAAAAATTCACATTTTTCTTTCAGATGAAAGACTGTACTCTGCTCCTGTAAGCATACACGTTCTTTGCTTGTCACATGTAAACAATGATTTGCACAAGTTTAGGTGCATTCATAAAGCTAAGTAAGGGTATGTTTGCAGGGTTGGGCAAAGTTCAACCTTCAGTAATGTTTCTGCATTGCTATCGACTTCATTAGAGTTGCTAGAGTGGAACTAAAGGCAGCATTTAGCTATGTATTTTAAAATAAGGAGTATCTTACCCATCTTACCACTTTGAACTGTGGAGAACTTGTATGTTTAAGACCTCTTTTCTTGCCATCTGTGCTTCCTCTTTAGTACTCTACATTTTACTTCATGGAAAAAGTTAAACTAGATTGATTGTTCCCGCTTCTCTGTTTTACTTTTTAGTTCTTATGTTGTAACACAGCAGCTGTATTTGCTGGGAGGCAGTTGCCACTGAGCAACAGCTGCTGGTATAAAGAAGGAGTAGGAAGAAATTCAAAGTAAGCTTGGTTTTAGTTTCTTCACATGTTATAGTTGCCTTACAGTTGTTTGATGCATTGTCACCTTACTGTTTACAGCCTGTGAGTATTTGTCTTGGTTTTTGATAGCGAGAGCTATAGGAATCTGTGTTAAAAGTTCTAAAATAGCACTATGGATCAGTGAGGCTGGTTGTGTGTTCTACTACTGAAGTGAGGTTGTTTTTACTTTAGAATACTGCTTTTTTGTATGTGTATTCTGTTGTTTCTTACTTAATTTTGCCTGGCTGGTATTTAGTCATCTTTTTCCATTACCTTTTTCTAGTAGGTGTATTGCTTGACTTATATACCACGTTTGACTGTCATCTACTGGGGCAGGCTTGATAAGCCAGGCTGTTTTTGTTATGCTCTTTTCTTGCTTGTGAGGAAGTGTTTCTCAATACAGGTCAAGCTCAATGTTCTTGTGTTTAATTTTGTTAAGTTAGGAGCTGCCTTACCAGCATGTACAGTGGGAAAGTAATCTGAAAGTCAGTATTTTTTGATCATTAAAATAGCTAGTTCAAAGTTGTACTTTGATTTCACTCAGCTGAAATGTGCACTTTGTCAACAACCCTTCTTCCTTATCTGCCCATTTGACCACTCAAATGTTTTTCATCTGGTTATGTTTGCTTCTTATGTCTTCTATTCCTCTCATGGGCACTCTCTACATGTATATGAATTATATTAAGGTTTTACTTGTTACGTTTCTGCAGGGTCTTTTTTTTCAAAACTTCTAGCAAATCTTCAGCCCTTTATTATTTCTCAGTAATGGCATAGTCTTTTCTTTAAGATTTGAAGAGTATACTTTGTATTTAGCATGTTAGAACAAAAAGGCTGCTAGTGAGACTGATGTCTGCCTAATAATCTGCTCTGTATAACCTAGTTTGTCGCTGATATGATTTTTGATGTTGAGTTAGCATTTTGAGGTCACAAATGAAAGAAATATTAACATAAGGTAAGCGAAATAAACAGAATTCAGGAGATCCTGCTTCATGCTTTGTTAAGCTCTTGATGCTGTTGCTAGGAGAAGAGCATGTTAACAGTTCTCTAAGCTAGTAGTTGCCTGGGGAACCCACAGAAACTTGTGCTATTTCTACACATCTGTACAAAGTCACAGACAATCTTTTTCTTCCCTGTGCTCCCCTTTTCCTCCTCTCTAGCATAATAAAAGCCATGGAGAAAAGTTGTTGCATCTTGATCATAAGACTAAGTTCTTTCTCATTCTCCAGCATACAGGTCTCCCTTACAAGTAAAGACCCAGTAGCTTTGAAGAAAATGGCATGTGGCCAGACCTTGACTGAGCACAATAATTGTGAATAGTTGACCTGATACCGGTTGAGGATCATGAACATCACACCTGGTAATGGTCACTGGCACTTTCATTGGGAAGTTGTTGCTGTCCTGTTGCTTGAACAAGAATCAAAGTTTCATGAATTGCATAGATTTTAGGAAAAGTGGATATTTACTTCTAAAAAAGCAGGATCACTAATTACTACTATAATAATTCTCTAATGGAGGAATAAGTTAAACTCTGCTTGCTAGGAAAAAAGCCTAGGATGGTTAAGCAATTTGAATCTGCAAATTCTAAAGAAGCTGGCTGAAGGACGTATCTGGCCTTTTATGTTCACTTCGAATAAACCTCAGAGTAATACAGAAATTCAGAAATGGTGGTATCTACGTTTTCTTTTTAAGAAAAGTGGGGTAAACTAGGTGACTAGCTCAATTAGAATTTATCAATTCTAGGCAAAAAATCTGTATGATGGGATCCTATTGCAGATTTTAAAATACTTACATAACAGGAGTGATCTTAAGTGACTATTGGAAAATAGGTCTTTTAAATCATTTTTTGACAAAAATAGATGTAATAGTGTAAATTAAAATATAGCAATCATATTATCCACAAAGTAGATGTTAAATGGATGTAGAACTGATTAACTAGCAGATAACAGTAATCACTCAAAGGAAGTATTTCTTCTAGGGTTACAGAGAATGGTTCTAGGTTAATGCAGTTTTCATATTTTTAGTAATGAAATAAGTGATAAAATTTGTGGATAATTAAAAACAGAAATTACATTGAGAGAAATAATGAAGATAGGAATGATGGCACAAAGCCATAATTACCATGCCATAGTAGGCTAGGTCTTCAGAAAGAGTGTATGTTCTAATAAAGTCAGTTGGAAAACTATAAAGGAGTTTTGTTCAAATGTATAGGTTTTGCTACTGTTTTCGTTCAGAAACAGAAAATTGTTTGCAGTGACCTGATTTGTCTGTGAATGCATGAAGAGGACAAAAAAAATGGTACTAAAAGCCTCTTTCTCTGACAGAGAGAAACATAATACTAAGTAGCAGGAAGTGAAAACTAGAATAATTTAAATGATAGTGCGTTTCAATAATGAGCATGACATCCAGAGTGGGAAGTGGTGACTCTTCCTTATTTCTTCTCTCTAGTAGAACCCAAAGCTAGTTCTACAGTGAACCAACTACGGAGTGAAACAAACAAACAAAACCAACAAAAACCCCCTGTGGCTTCTGATATCTAGGTTATCAAGGCTTATTAGGAGTAAAAGCTCAGGTCTCAGATACATGAATGAGATGAGCTTTCCAAGACATTTTTCTTGGCTGAGTCGCCTTTTGACAATGGTACCTTCTTTCTTTCCCCCTTACACTATTTTCTGCAGAAAAGTTTTGAAGTATGTTTATTTTCTAATTTATTCATCATAGGTTGTCTTACAAAGAGATCAGCTCTTACTGAAGGTATTTCTTTTACATTTCAAACGTATTTTTAGTTTCACAGAGGGAGGAGCCTGTGCTACTCTTCAATGTGCAAACTCCTTGCTGATATTCAGAGCTTTAAGACTCTGTACTGTCATGGATCTCTAAAATTTAAGTTAGTGGATGTGCTGTGCCAGCTGAAAAATGACATCTGCATTATTATATAAGATGTCCCTGGGAGCAGTATAACACCCACAGGCAAAACTTGAAGCTGTCAAGTAACTCAAGAGTGATGATATAAGCTCTCCCTTTAAATTAACGACACTGAGGTACCAGAAAGAAAGAACTGCGGTTGTATTGGTGAAGGAGCAAACTCCTTCCTCAAAAAAACCAGCAAAATGTTTTTTAAGGTACTTAGAGGTGATCAATTCACTTTTTCCACAAAACCATAGAAGTTTAGCTACTTAGTCATTAAAGTAGCTGCTGTCCTTTCACATCTAGCTTTCTCATGGGATCTGTGGTGGTTGTTGTCTTGAGCTTTGAAGTAACATGAATCTGTTATTAAATTATTTCTGTTGTGAAGACTTGTGGTAGGAGCACTGTTGGTGTCCCTTGTGGGGTCCTGATCTATAACTAGAGCACTCCAAAGTGTAACCACAGTGCAAATAAATAAATTCCACCTTTATCTAGCATTTCACATACAATGTGACTGTTAAGCTGTAATAGTCAAAATGCCAGATCATTTTGTTAGCGGCTTATATTTCAAAGCCTGCAACCACGTAGGCCTAAGTAGTGGAACTGTTCAGAAGAAAATGCAGGCTGTTGGTAATGCGAGGTTATATTGTGGTATGTTTAGGTCTTGGGCAGATGGAGGATTTGGCAAAAGACAGCTGAAGTCCAGACACTTTTCCTACACTCCTTCCTAAGCAAACATGAATAATAATATTTTTAACTATGCATCCTTAAAACTGGGAAACTGAAATGTATACAATAATGTCTGGAAAAAAAAAAAATCAGGTTTCATACTGTTGTAAAATGTGCCTAATAAGAAGTGTGACAGGAATTGAAGCTGACCTGATCCTCAGGAAAATGTTTCTCTCAAAATCAAAAAGGCAGGTTTTATTACATTAAAATTTCCACAGTTTTAACTAGGGAGAACTCGGAAATGACCAAGGAAGACAGAAGATAAAAAGGTGGTTAGAAGTAACTCTTCCTCTGCTTATTGTGCCCTTGCATGTGAGTCCTTGCTTCCCCTTGACTCAGTATGTTCCTGAGTTGCAGTGAAGTCTCTTAGGCCCCTCTCATGTCTAGGTGACAGCAAAGACTCGCAAGAATTTTATTTACTTCCTGTGTTCTCCAAGTGAGCTGTGAGCTTCTTGCTATGGCTTTCTTGCATGAAATACCCTGCAGTCTGACCTTTCTCTCTTCCAGCCCAATCCAGAGCATCTCAGAGAAGGAAGAATTCCCTCTCTCTTTTGGTGGTGAGGGGGAAGTCACTCCAGTCTTTAAAAGAACATAACATATGATTGGGAACATAATAAATATCATACTTTGCCAAAGCAAATTTTTTTTTTTTGTCTTGCTTGCAACTAGTTGGTATCTTCAAGAAGGTGACTGTAATTTGGTGTGCATGGGGGGCAAGAGATCTAAGAAGGTAAAAATGGGGGCTTGATAATCAGTTTTAGTCAACTCCAGACAGGACTCCTGATAGAGCGAGCACAGAGAAACTGTGAGGGTCGAGCGCAGAAGGAAGTCGACTACACAGCTTATCCAGGTTTCTTCACTTTAGTTCACTAATACCTTCAGGTAATAGAATTTGTGTGTATTATCTTTGTAGCTATAATGAATATAAATGTAGGAAGTGTATTGCTATGCTAAAACTTTTGGATATACCTTTATGCACCTAAAGCATGCAACATGCCAATGTCACTTAGCTGTTTTGAGTAGCTGAAGTACCCATCCAACATCACCACTGACTTATGTTTCTTAGTTTGTTTAATGTCTGTCTTTACATAGGCAGTCTTCAGGTAGCAGCATTGTTGAGCAAGGTTTGCCTTTAATGGAGGAGTCGGGCACTTAGCATACACACATATGTGCATCTTAATTAGGCCTTATTGCTGATAAAAGGTACTTCAAAGCACATGGTGCAAATGGCCACTTCTCAGTGTTTCTTGCAGTAATGGTAGAACTGGTGGTGTTGACTTTTTTGCTACATTGAGGGGAAATGTGTTGTGCACAGATACCATAGAGAGCAGTGCCAGTGTCTCAAATTACTTGCCATGCACATGGAACCTCATCCCAGCAAAACAGTACATTTTAAACAAAGTAATTCCACTTGTGTTTTGGTGTCTCAGGTGATGATACTAAAATATATATATATTTTCTTTTTTTCCTCCTCCTTCTAAAGATTGAATTGAAATATATTTATCCACTACAAAACATGAAAGTTACAAAAGACTGATCTTTGGATCAATATTTTATCTTTCTTGTTGAATCTCTCTCTGAATCTACCATATGTTTCAGTACTTCCTATTTTCTTTGGATTTTGATTGCCTGAAGTGACTAGCCCTGAGTTTGTCTCCAGATGTTAGTAGGTCCTGTTATAGAAATGAGGCTGGACATCAAATACATGTATAGGTGTAGCTCTAGATTTTTCTTTTTGGTAACTATATTTCTTTCATAAATATGCTTATGTATGAGCTAAGCTCATAGGAATCCTCTGCACATACGAATGAAAACTCTGGATTTGGAATTAACACCTGCTGACCTGCACGAGTAGGTCATGAAAGTGTCATTCTAAACAAAAGATTGATTTAAGTCTTAAAGTATGTTTTCTCCAAGATTATGATTTTAGTAGTATTTATATGTAACCATAAATTTTCTTTTTGTTCATATAAATGTTTACTCTTCTAAGTTTTGATATGTGGTTAATGTATTCTTGTGGCAGCAACTTCCACATGTATTGCTTTACTTTGTTTTACCTGTGTTTTGATTTGGGGAAAACAGAAGCTCTCAATCTGCGCAAATGTTCTTTTCTTTTTTTTTAATAGGTGGTACTAATGAAGCTACAGTCGTCCCCCCCACCCCGTCTCTCCTTTCTGGAGGTTTTTTCGTGATTCAGATTGTTTTTGGCCACCCTTCTCTGCACTTCCCACTCTTGTACTTGCACTTTCTAGAGAGGGGTGATTAGTATGAAAATGATGGCATAGAATTTATCTCTGGGTGATAGGAGAGGTGGAACTAATAGTACAACTCGTTTTTATCCCTGTTTGTATGAATTCTAATACTCTGTTTTAGTTACAACTTCTTATGACACCCAGGTCCCCTTCCTAATCTAGTACAATATATTTGGCCAGGACAAAAACATTGCCACATTATTAATTTTTCTTTTGCTGTTCAGTTCAGTGATTCATTTCAACTTGCTAGTCTACATTATTTATTTTGAACCATTAAACATCAGTATCCATACAGACAGTACCTGTGGAGAGTAGAAAGATGTATTGACTTCGCTGTACTTGAAAATAACACGGCTAAATCTGTTGTGGAAAATTGTGAGTGTTTTTCCAATGCTATGTAAAACTTCTAGAGAAACCATCGCAATTTCATCCATACATAGGATAGATCTCTAGGGGACTTCATTCTAGAATCCATTCTGCAATTCAGCTTGCATCCGGGGGACACATGAAAACACTTTTTGATTGTGAAGGGTGGTTTGTTGTTTTGTTTGCTTGTTTGTTTGTTTGTTTTAAGAAAGTGAATTTAAAATGTTGGCTAAGTAACACTGAAACCAAATATATTTCCAGCTCCTATATTCAGTTAACTGTAGCATTTGCAGTGCACAAACTATGTGAGTGTTGTTACTGAAGTCTTTGAGGTATACATATATTCTCTCTTTAGAAATGTATCAAAGTCAAGAAGAGTGTCTGCAGTAACAAACATCCATCAGTGATGACAAGTATTTCTCACTTAGAAATACTTATCAGTGTAGAATGTCAATACTTCCCATATTTTCAATTAAACTTCACAAGCCTCTATCAAGTTGTACATATCATGTATAATGTGGTCTGCAACTGAGACATGAGAAAACGGAGATTAAAACTGACCAATGATGTTGAGAAGAACTAATTACTGGAACTGAAACAATAGTAAAAGACAACTCCCTCTTCTTTAAATACTTAAACAGGGAAACATTTTCCCTAGGGTTTGAAAATTTTTCTACTATATGTTTAGGAGAAATAATATGGAAAGACTTTCATTGCTGGTAACTCCATTTGAATTCCTACAGCAAGGCTAAGGTAAATTTAAAGAAAAGTTCTTCTCAGAAACAATGCACTAGGAAAGTGATTATTCTGTTGGTAGGAAGGAGAGGCAGTGGGAGCATGGATGCAGCAGGACTTCTGCTGCCTTGTCAAACCAGAACGTCTTCTGCAAACTAAGGAGATGCTTTCAATCTATGGGCTGTACCAAAGAACTTTGGACACTTCATTTTTTTTTTTTTTTTTTTTTTTATTATTAGTTGTCATTCTTTGACACGATGAATACTTACAGCAGTATGTTAAAAAAGATACAGTTAAGTCTCTTGGCATCACTGCATAGCAGTCACAGCATTTTCACTCAATCTAGTGCTTCCTTTCAGAATGATGCATATGGCATATATACGCACATATGGGGGCTGATTCTTGGTCCCAATGAAGTTGGTGGGACCAGTGTTTGGCCCATAGAGTTGTATAAGATATGTGAATATGTATATATAAAATGCTTTACAATAAACATGACATATACAATCTTGAATTCAAAGATAAGCAGAATATATTTTACATCCAAGTCAAAGTTACACTCTGCACTTTATGTACCTAAAATATCGGATGGATTATAGAAACAAATAATAGAATAATAGTTTGCACCAATCAAAGTAATTTGGATACATATTCATGACATGAAGCTTTGCCTTGGGGTTTTGTTTTGTTTGTGTTTTGCAGTGGCTTTTTTGGATTTCCAGCATCTCAATTCAAATTTAAGTATTGATTTTTGTGGGCCATAAGCAGGGCTTAGTGGCATCAGGAGGGGAATGGGAATGCTTTATGGACAACTCAGCTGAGTGCCTTAAAATATAAGGCTATAAATTATGGCTGGTACCCTGACTGATACCCAAAAATAAAATCATAACCACTTGAGTGTTTTGCCTTTCTGAGGAGAGTCCATCTGAAAAGGCTTGTGTGCATTCTGTCTCTGTTTTGTTGGAAACTTTTAATAGAAATTTCAACCACAGATTGGAAAAGGTAGTGAGATAGCTATGCAGTGTGAAAACAGGCTTATCTCGTTTACTGTGGTAGCACCCTTCTCACCGATCATTTGTGGAGACTTTGATCTTCTTCATGAAAACCAATAGTTTATACAAGCATAACTGACCCATGTTGTAGATTAGGTTAGATAGAACTGCAGATCATGTGGTGTTTTTTTCTGCCATAGACTCTAATCTCAGCTACTCCTCTCTCTGTTTCTGTATTTCAAAGGTACATGTTTTCAATAGTCTTTTTTTTTTCCCTTTTGACTGGTGTCTGGAACGCTGACCCTTAAAAACCCAAAGGCAGGTAAAATCTTTACTTAATGAAAATGCATGCATATGCATTATTTTAACCAGCTTAAAAGTTTCACTTATCACCACTTTCTTTTATTATTATTATTGTTGTTGCTATTTATACAGAATTTGCCTCTTTGATAGTATGAAATCTGCATATAAAGAAACTAGGTTTTAATCAAATTGATTGTATTTGTGGGGCATAAAAGCATTTTCAGCTCCTGCTTTTAGCAGTTTTCTGCTTCTTATATGAAAAACTTAAGTCAGTTTTAAAACTTCAGAATCCTTTAGGTGCACTGGCCCAATAAGAAAAAAATAATTTACAAGGGCTTTCCGTAAAGTGGCTAACAGGGCTGACAAGACAGAAATCTGTATTGTCTGCATAAATGCTTTTCTATTCTGTGCGTCTAGCATTCTGTTGGCATCCTGGGGAGAAATCCCAGTACAGAGATGTCCTCCAAACTGGAGAATACCCAATATATATCACAAATGCATATACTGAGCACTAGTGCTGTTGGGTTGGCTGTATCAGGTACGGTTTGGCTGCTTCTATGGGAAATCAAATGGTAGCATTTTGCATTACAGATCTCAGCGAATCTGGCTGCCAGGCATCTGCTGCCAGAGCCTAACTTTTCAGTGCTCTTCTCTCTACAGCACCTGAGGCACACTGGCCCAGACCCAAACTTGTGTAATGGGTTTGGCATGCAAGAACAGAAGCATTTCTGGAGCCACCCTGAACCAATTTGAAGCATTGTTTCATTAGACGAGGTGATTGAAATCTAGCAGGTATGTTTGGTGCACCAAAAAACCCCACAACCTGTTCATTTTAAGAGCAGCTTTTCAAAGTTGGGAAGTTTTAACTTGGTAAGAGCAGACTTGTAATAGACCCTGTAGGCCCTAATTACAGAAAAGGTCTTGGTTTTATTGTAGCTGTAACAGAACTTGATTTGTACCTAAGCTTTCCTGTTGGACCTGTTTTCTGGAAGGACCTCAGAAACAGCTCAACAATGTATCTGTCAAGAGCTTTTTATGCTGCTAGATACTGAGTTTGTTTAACTAAACCTCAGAACATTATAAAAAAATTCTTTGAACTAGATGGAAAATGGCTTCCATTTCTTAGTAAAAAGACAAAACAAGGGAAATTATATCCTTTTGTATGTACTTAAGGATACTTAACCAGCACATTACACTGCTCACATAATGTCCTAATAATTGTCCTAAATCTGTCAGGAGAAAGATACACCTAAAAAGCTGCAAAGTGGTGATGCTCCCGCCCCCACCATGAGGTGGTTGAAAAGACACTTTTGTCCTGTAGTTAGGAATAATTTTATTCTACTACAATTCTCTCTTTGCTTGTTATGGTACTTCTAATATGCAAGTCCCATTTACAAGAGGGAGGAAGAAGAATGTTTTCTACCACTTATAGCTTACAAAACAGCAGAGAAGAAAATCATCATTCTTAGGATGCTTTGTGTTCTCACAGTGATTTCCACCTTCCTACTTCACTGGGTTTCATCTCTTGCTCTGAAGATACATGTCCAATGAATTAGTAGAGTAAAACATCCTTTACTAAAACTTACGCTTTTTATTTTCCTTTAAACACATTAGTGACCTCATGAGCATGAACACTTTGTCTAATCAAGTCAATATTCCCTGTAATTGAGAAAAATTCTATTATATCTCCCCTTGCACTTCTATGACTAAGTATTACCTTTCTCAAGTGCCAACTTAAATAGCTCTTTCTTTGTTGGCCTCTCCAAGGTATTCACGTCCAAACATGTTCATATGGCCATATCTGCTAGTTCTTTTGGAAAACAGCTATACAGATTTGATGTACTGGGGGTTTATAACAACACTATTCTTTACCTGAATGCAGTTAATTTTTCTGGGGGCAGAGAAGGGGACAATCACTTTGGTGCAATGCAGTAGTGTCCGAGAATACAATCGCACTGAAATAATGGAAACTTAAGTGAAGTTTTATAAAGACTATCTATCTGAACTGAGGTTGTTTATAGCGTAGATAAGGCCATGTACCTTTCATGAACATGAGACCATAGAAAATCCCTCAGCTACTATGATAGTTAAGAGGATTTTTCTTAATAGTCTGACTGCAACACTTTTTTTTCCTTCATTGAGTGAGACTGATCTAAAAGTCTGTTGAAATATTTTTTTAATGAAAAGAAAAACACAAATGCATTTTGATGCTGGCTATCTAAGGAGGGAATGTGGGGAAAAAGTCTGCTACACTGCAACATCACTTGAGAAAACAACTGGACTCCAGAACTATTACAATGTCGTGCTTTGTAGATCACTAAGCTATTTAATAAAAATTCACACTCTTGAATAAATGATAATCAGGTTGAACTGTCAAATTATGTGGTGTTGCTGTGGGTTTTGGGTTTTTTGGGACTTAAAACTTCAGGCTCTGTGAAGCATTTCCCCTAGACCAAATGTGCAAGGTGCCATGGATTAACAACACGGACCCATATGGAATGTGTTTGAAGTTTTCAAGAAGTTATCCTGCCAGACTTCATTCCTTAATGATCTTTGATACACCTTGGATAGTGGAAAGGCAGTTCAGAATCATATCTTGTGATCATATGATTTTGGCAGCTGTCAGAAGATGAAGGATGCTAAAAGTTAAGGCTTTTATCCACAAACAATGGTGTCTATTAATAAACTCTATACCGTATTTACAAATGCTTTCTCTTGTATTAAAACTAACAGTATTCTGTTCACAGTGCCAATGTTTTTACAGGTAGCAATCCCACAGTACTCCAGTATTTTGGCATGGGAATCAGTAGCGCTTTGTATTTACAGAAAATGTACACATATGAATATAAACATGTTACTTGAAACAGTACTCAAAAGATAGATCTGTTTGTGTTTCAAAGGTTTAGACTGTACAACACCTTCCCTTTTGGTTGCGAGGGAATACTGTTCCTTGCAATGAGAAGATGCCTGTCTTTTATCCAAAGTGGCATAAAAATGATTACCAAAATGAGCCTTGTTACACCGGAGTTGTGTATACGGAGAGTAACTTCAGTCCAAGGTTTATAGATCTGTTGTTTAGTGCACAGAATACAAAAGTTAAAAAGGTTTTTGTTTTAATTACTAAAATAACCAGACTCTCTCTGCCCTCTGCGAGCACTGTCTCACTCAGCCAGTGTCCTCTAGATGCTGAAGATGCTGGTGGTTTAATGTGCAGCCCAGCTGCCAGCCTGGAAAGCATATGGCGCTCTGGGCCTATATACATATGTCACAGTATGACTCGTGGGAAATGAATATATAACCTAGAGTGCCTCTATCTATCTATCTCCCCTGTTCTCTCAGCAACCCTCCCTGCATTGTGGCAGCCGTAACTGTCCTGGCTTCAGTACTGCTGACTGGGATTCCGCATTCAGGCAGTCCATGATCAGAAGTGACGAATGGCATCAGGCATGTGCAGAATGAAGAGAGGGGAGAAAAACGTGAGGGAGATCCAGAAAGGAACCCAGCAGAACCATGGGCTTGTTCATGAGGACCCTTACAGCTTCTGCTTTGCCGCTTCTTCCCTTTCCAGGGTCTTGACAACAGGCTCCTACCTCCCCGGGATTTTGTTTGCTGCTGTGATCAAGACAGAGATAGCAGTGCTATAAGGAAAAGTGCAAAGCTGCCACTAAGGAGTCTCTTCCTTATTTAAAGTCTGTTCTTGGCTGCCAGTCACTTGACCTGAGTGGTCATTGCTCCTACTACTGCTGTGTTGCTTGTGGAGCAAGCTCCTCCACTTGGCCTTGTTCCTCCTGAGATGGTTTAGCATATTTTCAGATAGGGGGGTATCGCCTGTAAACTGGGCCCACCTCTCAAACAGTGGCTCTACGATGTACGTCATGAACCCTGGGGAAACACAGAAAGGACAGCAGGTGAGGAACAAATTCATTCCATGACTGCATTGCCCCATAGAGTGCCTTGAGAGGATACAGCAATATAAGTGGCAAAAGCCCTGACGAGAAATAACAATAAACCCTCAAGAAGCCATCAATTCCTTCTGAAATGCACAGCTTTTGAACAATATGTGGCTCGCTCTGTATGTGTAACAGTAAAATCTGTGAGAGGCAGCATCCTTCTATGAGGAGATTTCAAACTAGAAAGAAACCAGTGTTTAATCACGTTGGCTGCAATTTTTCTCACCGATATTAGAATGGTCCCTTTTTTCCCTATGCAATGACTCCTTTGTCTTTCTACTGACTCTTTGGCTTGGATAAGTTTCTTTTTGAACATTTTTCTTTAGAATGTAAATCATGAGTCTTATGGTACCTGCAGTTCTTATTGTTAAAACAACTAGATGGGGGGAGGGGCAAGGGAAGACAGTTTCTCTTTGAGCCTGTGCATACAGAGATAAACATGGAGAGAAGAGAATTAAACTAATACTTACCGATCTGTATGCTTGGTATTGTATCCTTCTGCTGATTACAAAGGGGGCTTACTTCCAGTTCAAATTTTTGTTCCAGGTCACCTGCAAAAAAAAAAAGAAGAGAAAATAGTTTTCTGCCACTTTTATCTCCTCCATACCTATGCCAGACTCTTACAGTGACTGCAGCTGTGTGGATTTGAGCAGTTGGCATCTTCCACCATTGACAACCATGTTAAATGTCTAAATACCTAAAAAAAAAGTCCAAAAAATGAAGGTATCAGAGAAACTGAATATCCATACAAAGAAAAATCTCTCTAAGGAAAGATGACTTTTGAATGAACATTAAATCTGAGCACTTAAGTGTTCTGGGGACCTTAATTTTTAGAATAGATTCTCTCACATGAAAGATTTTTAAGACATTCTTGTTCCTTTACTTACTGTTCAAATGTCTTCCTACTAGAAAACTGCAGAATGTAAATTTTAGAAGAAACATGTCTCCATTAGTACTGTAGTGCAAGTTGCTACTGTGTGCTTGTGGAAATGGCTGTTGAAGGGCAGCATGATGCAGCCTGGCAGTCTGCAGCTGTGTCTGCACTAACAAACTAGTAAGGGCCAGAGCATGGGCTCAGGCAACATGTGTTCATGTGTCAAGAGCTATGGAGGTCAAGTTATAAATGTGGAAAAAGGATGAGATTGTGTGTGGGTTTTTTTTTTAACACTCTGCGAGTGCAACACATTCATCCTTTGTGACTGTGAGCCTTCTCTGCTACACTGCCAGGGTACAGTCTTGGTTACTGCATGAGGTACAGGACCTTTTCTGTCTGCAGTATGGGAGGGAAGGGAGACTAACTATCTGCAAGCTAAGATATGCCACTTGCCCTCAGACAATAATATTTCATCCATTTGATTTACTACTAAGGATGTAGTGAGGGCTGGTTACACAAAGCCTTCCCATAAGACAGACGTGCTAGATCAGACAAAACACTGTATTCAACCCATAAAGAAACATTTTGCTTTAAATCCACTGTTTTTGTTTAAAAGCTCATTTTTCCCCACTAACAGACAGTTTTCACTTAAATGCTATTGTGCTACTCAGGTTCTATAGCCCCACATAAAATACCATGTGCATTTTTAAGCCTGGCCCTTCTTCTCTCTGCAGCATAAAATTTCTTCTTAAATGCGAGGGGAATATTTTCAATTTTAATTAGATATTTAGAAAATATGAGGGAAATATTTTTAGCTCCACAAACAATCAAAAGGAACAATTCAGCAAAACTGAGACAAAAATAACAGTTTGTCATGTTTCTAAATGTGCAGTTTGACTGTCCTCTTTTTCTCCTCTACCCCCTCCAAAAATTTTTGACTGAAAAAAAGAGTATCAAACTCCACTGACATCCCCTCTATAGGTAATCTGGGTTCAAAATGGTTGACCAGTCTGGGCCAAAGTGTATCAACACCTTCTTGTCTTTGACACGTCATTTAACTGACAAAAATAAGATTTTTACTTTGCATGATAAGAACTTAAACGATGGTCAATTTTCTTACGTTTCAAGTTACTATAAAAGTAACCGCATGGATTAGTTGCTGAGAACTTTCACACTGGGGAAAACCTTCCAAACAATTTTAAAACTTTACCAGAGAAACTGATCATTAATGTTGCTTAAACATTAGCCATTTTCCTGAAACTTGCTTCTTGCCAGTTCTAGTTTTATATAAACAAATCAAGTTGCATGACTTACCCGAACAACATAAAGTATTTTTCTAGGAAAGGTTCATGTTAGGAGCTGCTGTAGGCATCAGGCACTCCCTGAAACATACCTGAGTTGTATATTTTATTTGCTAATAGATGTAGTGTAGATGCACCAGATGACTGGACGATCAGGATCTGAGTCTCTATTAAAATGGCATTTGAAATGTCTGATACAAAAAAATGTTGAAACTTTGTATGCGTTCCAGAAGGAAGATTAAACAAGGCACTAGTTGTGGTATCACCTGCCTCATCTACACTTAAAAATCAGAACATGAGCGCTATGGTTTTCAAATGTTAAACTTGGTGACAAAAGTTTCAAGCCCCAGCATTGTGTGTAAGGGGGCAGACAGGTCTACAGTTAACATTTTAAAAGTGATAATTGTATCTAACTACATGCTATTTAATATTGTTTTTTGTATCACTTATCAGGATTATGCAGCCACTAGTGACAGTCAGACCACAGTTTCTGTATATTCTCCCACATGAAATGCTCTTTTTCTCCCCGTTACGCTTCTAACTAGTCTCACATGCTCCAGTGTCCCCTTTCAGAGGTATATTTTAGATGTTATACTAATAAATCTTGAATCTTGGGGAAAAAGCTTACGTTCATAAAAGAGTGCTGTCTTTCTCAGCATGGTCCCTCAATACACTAAAGGTGAGGTATCACACAACTGGGGCCCTGTCCTCATGAGGTGGATATTGATTATGCCTTGACTATACATCTGATTAAATAAACCTCCACCTGGCAAGTTGCTTACATTGTTTCAAAAGCATCAAAGTCAAAGACATTTCACCAGCTTAAACTGACATTGGCTGAAAATTAACTTGCTGACCTATTTGTCCTTGTTATGGACTAATTGTACCAGGTACCAGCTCAGATGTGGCTTAATGTTATAGTGCAGAATTTTAAATGCATTGAGAACCTCATTGTGCGCTCTTCCAGTATTTGTACCACTTGCCTTCGGCTCTTGGGATGCTCTGAACAAAGAATTTAGCAGTGATTAAACTCGGCTGCACCCTGCGTTGTAGCACAGCATGACCTTGCCTATGCAGATGGAGCCAAATGGTGTAATTACTGTGTTTCAAAAAAACCCCTGCTTGACTGTGCTCTCTGCAGGGGTTTGAAAACATTTGCAATAGGTCCTAGCTGAGCTTTGGCTTGCCTGCTTTGGCCCTTTCAACAGCGTGCTGGGAAGTGCGTTTGAACCCTTTCTCTGCGTTTGTAGGCAGAAGAATGTGTCATATTTGGGAAACAGCGAGGGTAAGGCTCCCGTCGGAGTTGTAGTGGGAGTGTGAAAGGCGAGATAAAACACAGTGGACAGTGGTAGGATTTTGGTGCAGTGGTGCCGTTCCAGCTCAGAATGCTAACAGTGACTGGAGGGGTCTCACAGAAGAATCCAGCCGTGGGCTCTCCAGCTGAATTCAAGTGCTGAGGCACAGCAGAACCACCCCCACCCCCCCCGCCTGACGCTGCTGCAGGAGAAGCGAGGACAAAGCAATACTTGCTGCTCTTCTACCCCTTCCCACTTTTCACATGAGGCAGACATCTCTTCCACAGCTCGCTCTTGAGGGACATTTCAAGGCAAACTGGGTAGGCTGAATGCTACCTCTGTCTCGCCACAAAAAAGGCCTGGAAAGCCGAGGTGAAAGGGGACTGCTGCACGTGAAGGGGCTGACCTTGCCGGTAAAATTCTTCGCAGACCCGTTCGCTCCACTGTTTGCTCAGATCCCAGAGCCGGCAAGGGTTGCAAATGTCAGCGCACTTGAGTGCAATCTGAAAGCGAAGAAGAAAAGTAGCATTGAGAAAAGAAGTTACTGTCTAGCAGTGCTTCAGCAGTAAATCTGCAGTCATGAAACTCCCAGGCCTCACCAGCGACGTTAGGAAGGGCTAACATCACCTTTTAGAGACTCAGCCTCACCCAAATATGCCTTTTGAGGAAAGAGCATTTCAGCTGCAAGCAAAACTTTCGTTCAGCCCTCCACTTTACCATAGCAAGAACAAGAGGAGGGCCAACTCCCAAGCCTGTAAAGTGTTTTGGATCTTCCTTGCAAGGAATAAGCCAACAAAAGCCTCAGGCTGGCTCCTGCTGACTGCCTGGCTCAGCATCCATGGCTGATGACAAGGAAGGGAAGAGCCAAGCTGGTGTATCTGGGCATCATTTCTCTGCGGTCTCAGTCAGTGACCTTGCATCTCACTTCAATTACACTTCATCTTAATGTCTGCATATTTTTGTTTACAAAGCTAAGCACAGGGTTCTCCGCACTGCCCCTGGCTTGGTTTCACTTAATTAACTAGTACTTTTAAGTGCTTTGCAGGGGAATGAGTACAGGAGGGCAAGAGGTTTTTAAAATCAAGTAACTGCTTCAGAAAAGTAAACCATGTAATAGTCTTTCTTACTGCCTTGGAACAAGATGTCACATGCCTCGTTTCTTCACAGATTGAACACAGTCAGTTAGCCTGACAGAGGTCAGAAATCATTCTGGCACCCAGGAGGAAAACATAAGAAATATTTCCTGTATAAATTCAGACCTGTGAACTGGTAGAAGGAAGTCTTCAAGTCACTTCTCTCTCTGGATTAAACTGATTAGTCTTAATGTTACTGTCTATTACAATGACCTTTCAACCATTCTTTAACTTGTCCTGATCAATCAAGATTTCTTGATTTTTTTTCTTTTCTTCTTCCACAGCTAATCCACCAAATAAGTAAGTCTCACCAAGTCTGTGCCCTAGTTCCTGTCTTCAAGAAAGCACATAAGAAACTTTCTGCCATAGCTGAGATCTGTAATCCCTCTGCGTTTGGCACTTGCACAACTTTCTTGCCTCATCTGTCCAGAAATACAATAAGCCCATCACCCTGCCTGCATGGTCCATGCAAGAGTCTGACAGAAGACCGTGTTTGATGGAGGACAGGCAAGCAGATTACTGCATTTCCCACGCTGCTGGAAGGTGAAGAATTAACAGATCAGCACTTCTTTCCTTGCAGCTGTCACCTTTCCTGTAACCTCGACAAAGTGATAACCTGTAGATGTTTGTTTTATAAATGATAATGATTACTTAAATTCCTTTATGTACTTGAGAGTGAAATTAATGTCACTTCTCCAGAGAAGCCTGTATATGCAGCTACTTTAATCACAATACTGCTTTAATAGGTAGAGGTTTATTCCGAAGAGCCCGTTAATGACTGCAGCTTAGCTGGAAGAACCAGTCTGAATCTATTTGATTTTTAAATAAAGCGTGGTTTCCTCATTAGCTGGGCAGATCCACCAGAGAAGCACCTGCTGCCATGGCAACAGCTGTCTCTGCAGAGGCAGTTTCTGAACATCCATCACAGGAACGGGGCTTGGGCACCTGATGTCAGGCTGTCTTGGAAAGGACACCGACAAAGGGGCTCTCCTGCATGGTGCTAGAAAATAACACCAGTGAAGTGACGTTTGCCAGAAGAGAGACTATAATCGAAGCATTACCTGGCAAGAGAAGCAGTGGTCTGGAAATAAATAAAATTATTAATAGCTTATCTTAATTTCTCAGCATTTGACACTCTCCAGTATCTGCTGCATTCACAGCTTTTAACTCAAGGAAATTACATAAGGAAATACTGGAGGCACCTTACGCTTGCCTGACATGCCAGATGGCAGAAGGAAAGCATTTCTGGTGATAGGTAAGGAGATGCTGATGTCCAGCTACACTATCGTATGCTATTCTAACATATACTAGGAAACACTGCAACTTGAAAAATGAATAAAAAATAGTGGAAAAATATTTTTTAAAGTTACCTGAAGCATAAAATGTCTGTCTTGTGCATCCTCCAGCCTCAAATCCTGATTGTCAAGGTGAGATTTCAGACGGATCAAAAACTCATTCTGCCTGTTGATGTCTGTTGCCAAGATCAGGGAGCCCAACTGCTGCTCGATGTCCTGTCTGCAATTAGGGAAAATAAGCCCCTTCAATCATGGAACCATTGAACATTTAATACCTCAAAACAACCTGCTACGGATCATAGCTAGCATAAAGCTTCCTCTTTCTTTATGGATCTAGTCTGATCTTTTTGGTCAGTCCCTGCTGGGGTTTGCAGGGTACAACTGTTCTAGCTGCCTAAATGGGTTCAGGAGGAATAGGTAATGTAGACGAAAAATGCTTGTTGGCATAGGTGGTTCTGAAAGCTTCTGAAAAGTGCTAGGAAAGTAAAACAAACACAAAACAACAGCATGATGCATCTAGAAAAATGCTCACATCTTACTTCAGCTGCTCAGAGCTGGGTGGTGAATGCCACAACTTTTTGATGTTGCAGTTAAAGTTGTGAAGGACTGGACTACAGTCCTTTAAAGTACAACTAAAGTTGTTGGTCTGACACAAAGGACTTCTGGAGGGATATGGAGCTTATTGCTTCCTGGTAATTTGTTGATATTCTTGGTGAGGTCACCTGTGATTAAAATTTAGTATTGCAGGCTGTTCATTGGCTCAATCTCCACTCCTTGGTAGGAGTAACACTGCACAAAACCAGCAGGTAAAAAGTAAGCATCAACTTGGCCAAGGTGCTCATGTTGCTGCCTTTTTTTTTTTGCTTCACCCATAAAGAAGTTCAGAAGACTGAACCACTCCTCCTCAGTCAGGGTACGGATGTCCTGACCAGTCTTGATGCTCCTCGACCAACTCCTTAATTTTTCTCTCTATTTAATGCTTTTTAATCACTAAGTCTTTCCGTATTCGGTTGGTACTATGTAAAACGAAAAATGCCAACACTGGATCTGAAAGGGTGCATTCCTGCTGGGACTCCCAGTGTTCCTGGCGCTGACAGTGGCCATTGCTGTGCTGCAGAAGCAGCAAGGTCTTCGAAAATACTTCTGCTGTATAACTTTGTCTCATGATTTCATACTGGTACCAAGAGAGGGCAGGAAGTTTAGCCTACTCTGAAGCTTGGGCCTCTTTCTTTGCTACTGTCCTTTTAAAAAGAGTGAAGGAAGCCGTGGACTGGTGTCAGTGATGGATTTCCTCCAGCAGACACTTACGTCACCTCCTTGGGCAGATGGGCAAGGAGCCGTGACTCTCGAAGCATGCCTATTGTAGATCGCCAGTGATGATTTTCTAGCACTGAAACGTTCTAGGGAGGAATAAAAGAAATAAATTCAAGGATTAGGCAGGTATCCATGGCACAGATACAGATTTGCCATATCAATGATGCCTAGAGCTGGTTAGAAGTCCTGCAACATGAGTCAAAAATGCGTGCTTTTTAGCCACCTTTTGGATTTGAGGAATTGGTCTGGATTTCTATGGTTAAGGAGCTTGTGCTTCTACATGTCCTAGCTAAGGCAGCCCTAGAGTCCTGTTCTACAGTTTTTGAGTCCTGCTGTGAACAGAGGAGCTAATCTCATCTGAGTGGGAGGTAGCTTGCATTCTATTAACAAATGAATTAAAGCATGAGTGCAAAATCATATTTTTACCTCCTACTGATCACAGGTTGACTTCTCAGCTTCTACAGTCTGAATGCAGAGCGGACAAGAAAAAGAAAACTAAACTGCCAAATTTCCCTTGGAGTCAGGGGACGGGAAGCTGCCTGCAGCTGCTCAGTGAAAGCAAGAAGAGTATCAGTGTCACTGAGCATCTGCAGGCTTCAGTAACTTAGTCTGCAACAAATTTTGCATCCTTTTTGTTTGTCTGCTTCCAACTGAGTGGAACCAAAGTTAGGTCGGAAAAAATTCCTAGAGAACAGAAACCCAGCTTTCTAGGTTGTCCGTAAATTACAACAAATTGGGTGTCTTGTGTCTGATGACTTTATGTTACTATCCTAACACACAATGCATTTGCCAATCATCACTCATTTAGTTCACAGAGTACTTTCTACCACTGAATACCTCAGAAATGTCATTTGTTCAGAAGCCTCTAACACAGTTCTTCTAATTCACAAAAGCATCTGCTTGCTGCAGAGCAGCAGTCCAGCAGAGCACCCCTCCAGTGAATGGCACAGTTCTCAATTCTCCAACAGCGTGCACAGTGTGAACAAGAGGACTATCACCTAGCAATAGAGACACTCTTGGGGGAGTTATGGCATCTGATGACTGGTTTGGGCAGTTTATGGCTTTGCCGTAGATGAGCACTGGATTAAAAAAAAAACAACCCCAAACGCAACCAAACCTTCTGGGCAGGTAGCAGAGCAAGGACTCCACCTTGTCACTGCCAACTGGGAAACTAGAGTTGGAATCCCTTTCTCCAGCCACTGTTAATCTCTGGCTCCCTTCTGCACAGTCCCACAGCTCTGAGGTATAGCTGCAGTAGTGCTGCCTTTCCTGTTGGATGTGATGCACAGCTTCCACTTTCCAAGAGGGACTGAACAGTATTTTCTCCTTAAGGCTTCCCCATCCTCCTTTGTAATCCTGTCATATCTAACAACTGTTGAGACACTAAACATTGCCAGTAACCAAGTTCCAATTTGCATTTTGATCATCTTGTCAGTATTTTTCTTGAAATTTAGTGCAAAGGTGAGAGTGCAAATTGGGTTGTTTTCCTGTTGCAATATCTTCTGCAGTACATTCTGTTGCTTTTGAATTCACACAATCACTGATACGTTGCTTTGGTATTTCTCAAGTTGTTTTGGGGTGGGGTTTTTTTGTTTGTTTTGTTTCCCTAATAGAAATCACAGATACCAGGGGAAAAAACCAAAATAAAACAAACCCCAAAACTTTCCAACTATGCAAAAACTAAGTCCTTTTCCTTAGAAGAGCTAACAGACCCAGAACTCAGGATCAGCTATGCAATATCTGAATTACTTTTGACAGCAATTCTGTTCATTAGCCAGCTTAAATATCTCTCCTCCTTTTGCCTAAATACATCAGGATGGACTTCTGCAACCCTACACTCTGACCAAGAAAAACAAGGGAATGTAATGGGACATAACAACAAATTTTTTTGCTTCTTTCACCTCCCCAGTCTCAGAGCTGAACCCCGGTCCCAACAGTCACCCCAAGTCCATAGGCTGCCACCTTCCCACCCTAAGGTGAATCAGACAAACCCTGCCTGACTATCACCTTTGGGTTTTGGGAAGGCTTACAGTCGTTTAAGACAGTGCCTGTGTGCACAGTTCCTGCGACCCCTGAAACATCCTGAGTGGGGAGATCCCCCTCAGAGCACCCTGTGCCCCCACGTCCCTCCAGCATGGCAGTGTTACTTGCTGGGAGGAGCTGCTTCAGCGGCACCTACCTCAACCGGGGAATTACCCTCCATGGATGCAGTTGCTCTTTGGCCATGCTGAAGGCCAGCCAGAACAGGGCTGAGCGTGTAGGCACCCAAGAACTTCCTTGCATCCAACTAATAGTTACTCAAAGGAAAAAGCAAACTCAGGTATCCATTCTAGAGTATTTCTGGTTCTGTAAGTTTCTGCTCTTCGCTTGCTGCTATAGGGAGAACTTAAATGGAAGCTGCTGTACTTAAAGTACATGGAGGAGGAAAAGGGAAAGGTCAAGTTAACAAGCAACAACTGAACATGAAGTCATATGACTCCCCTCTTAAATGCAAGCAGCCAGAATCCCTGAAGCTGCTGCCAACAATTAGTAGAGTCAGCTATTCCACCTAGGAATGCTCTACTGCCTTATTAAGACTAATTGCCATGAGCTACCCGATTGCCTAGGCTGGTGGGGAGATAAGCCATGCAGGGAAAAGTCTATGTGCTGGCTTGCAGACTGAGGTTCTCAGCTCTGCTTCCCCTAACATTTTTTTTTTTTTTTTTTTAAAACTGACCAGCACAGCTTTGTTTTAAAGGCTGCATGATGGGAAGCCTCTGTCACACCTACTGCCTGAAACTCATGGATTGCTGTAACACAGACTTCAGGACTGTGAGGAAAAACCCTGGTTTTTTTTACTTAGACTGTCACAAAGTCTCCAATCTGTGACTTTCCCTGAGCCATTCAAACCACCACATTTGACATACTCATTTGGAAAAGAATAATAAATTGAAGAGAGGAAGATTTGCTATTAACTAGATGCAGAAAAAACTTCAATTTTAATTTGGAGTGGAAGGGGATCTAAATTTCTTTCAGTCTGGTCATCTATTCTTAGTTATTGAGCAGTTGGTTTAACTACACAATGTTAAATACCTGAAAATGATACTTTAATTAGAAATGGTACTTTTAAGGAAGACTGCAAAGTAGAACCGTCATAACTGATGCCCAATACATATTTTCCTAATTCTAGTTTATATACATCTATATTAAAGTTGTAAAGTGTTCTTTCATATATTTCTGAAATCTGTTTTGTACTACAGATGTTGTATGTGATCATTCCAGACTTCTAAATTATTATGCTTCATTTAAGAGCCAGACAAAGATAGATCTCAACTCTCTATTACTGAAGTTAAAAGATAACATTTTATTTAAATCAGTGCCATTTGTTTTCTTAGGAAATTTGTAAATAATTTTCAGTAAAATAGAATTTCTTTTTAAAAAAAAAAAAAGCAGTATGACTTTTTCTGGTGTTAGGTTTGATGTGGAGTTTTGGATAACTACAAGGCGGGATTGTATCTGGCTGAGCAACCTTGAATTGTATGCTGCTTTCAATCTAAAGAAGCAGAAATAATGTTCGATACGACATATGTATCAACCAGAATTTGAGTTAATTGTGACTTTTAAGACTAGAGAGACCTAAGACAATGATTATCAAGCAAGAATAAAACTTTTATTTTTCATTTTAATGGCCAGTGAAAGTTAGAAGCAAAGTCTGCATCACATAACAAGGAAAGCTGTTGTGCTCCCCACAGGAGAAACAAGTGACCTCCAGATCCCTACTGTCACCTTCTACACTCTCAACTGTCTTTGTAACGCTGGAGACTTGAATAAGGCACTATTATTTTTGGTGGAAAATTATGGTGCCTCACATGGAATAGACTCTTGTGGAAATTAGATTACAAAAAAAATGTCTTGCATCATAAGATATGGATTTAGCTTGAAAATAAATATTGAAAGTTCTGAACTCCTTGGTGATGACACCTATCTTCCTGAAACATGATTCTCCTCATATATACACTTCAGACTTTGCATCTTTGTCAAACTGACTGACCTTGTTTTGTAAAACCTTTTTTTCAGATAATTCAAATGTAAAGTTCTAATTTAAATGTACAAACAATCAAGAGCAAAGAGACGCCATAAACAGATAACCCTTAGTCTCAGCTACTACTGTCTCAGTGACAGATGCCTACCAGCTACGTTAAAAGTTACTTACTTACTTTTGTTTGATCATTTTTCTGATTAGCCACAGCAGTTCTGTGGCTCTGCTACTTAAAAACCAAAAACCCAGAACCTTTTTGTTTCAGTTTCAAGCACATGTTAAAGTACTAATCTTGAGAGGAATATAATTTATTGTTTTAAAGACTATTCACTTTTGACTAAAAATGTTTTCAGCACAACTTTTTTCCAGCATCGTTATTTTTATTGGCATCCATGTATTGTATACTACTGAAATCTTTGGAAACAATCTGGGATCAATTTCAGATGAAATAAGTAAGTAAATCAAACTTGCCAGTGAATGTCCCTAAACAGGATACTTAAAAATCACATTTGCTGTTGAAGGATTGCCTTTTCTGTATTGTCACTGCCTTTTCTAACCAACATTTGAAAGAACAGTCAAGCCCAGTTAGCTGAGCAGAAACCACCTCTCCAAGATACTAATATTTTATTTTAGCTACATTTCTTTCAGATTAGCCTGAATTTTCAACCTAATTATATATTACTGTTTCGCACTATTAATTTGAGAAGGAGTTGTTTATACCTTTTCATAGGACAAGGGTTTTTGTGGAATGGCTCTAGCAACTCCTCTTCAAAGGATCCTTAACATAACCTTCCCAAAGTCCCCTGGCTTAGTCCCTGGCTTTTCTCCCTCCCCAATCAGCTGGCCTGACATTTAGAAAAGACTGGAGCAAAATGCACCGGACACATATGGGTATGACTTAATAAGCTGCATCAGCTTGTGACGAGGCCAGTCACAAAGTATGAAGTGTCTGAGCATCACTGTGCCCTGGCTGGGGCACCCACAGTCCTGCCCGTCCCATTATCTCGGGGCAGGACAGCTGTACTGTTACACAATCCACTTCTTATAGAAAACCCAAATGTTGCTTGAGTAGGGGAAAACAAGAATCTCTTTTCAAGTAGTAAGCACATCACAGCAAACTCTCGATTTGCTAAGTATGTGTAGAAAGGTACATAGCTATTAGTGAGTCTTCTTCAGTTAGATTAATTTTTAACTTGGGATATTCTGTTTCTGACCCCTTATTACAAAGGCTGAAGTTGACTCTTCGAAATGCTAGAAAACAGTATCATCTCCATTTATTAGCTACGAATTACAGTTAGTGCAACCAAAATGATTTACATCATTGCTCTGGCGGCATGTGTCTTTAAGTATAATGTAAAGAATAGAGATGTGCATATATAATGAAGTATACATGCATGCAAAGTTTATAAACATAAGACAGTTGTAGATAAAATCCAGAGCTACAGTGGTTGCCATGGGCCAGAACTACAAATATGTTCAAAAAGGACCATAAAAATCAGGGCAGGATGGTTTCATTGGTAGTTATTGAACAAGAGGGTCTGTGTTTTTGTTTCAGGAAGTCTTCTACTACTGCTTGCCAGAGCTGGGAGGATGTATACCAGGTGAAGGACAACTCTATACCTATCCCAGGCTTATGTTTCTCTCTGAGATCTTTTACTGGCTGCTCCTAGAAACAGGATACTGGTCTAGACAGCCTGTGGTGTGACCTGCAGTGGCTGTTTTTAAGTTCTTTCTTTTTATCTCTAGGCACATTTCTGTAAATATCTACAACTTTTCCTTTGGTTTCCTCCATCTTCTATTTTTCTTTTTTAAATTGCAGTATTCATTAAGAAGTGTTTAATTTTACTAGAGCCACATGAAGCAAAAGTTTCTTTTAATGCAACTCCAATTTACAACATGCCTGCTGCTTACTTGCTCACTGAAGGAAGATGAAGTACAAATTGTCTCACTGTGATTTTAAATCTCCTACCCACAGTTCCTTACCCCAGATGATCTACAGCAGAAATAACCCAGGCAACTGATTTGACTTAAATGTCCTCAAAAAAAATCTGACATTTCCACCTTCTTTCTCATGTGTATCATCAGCTTTGCTGTAGGAAGAGACGCTCAGTGAGGAGCTTAACTGAAGTTGTCCAGACTCTAAGTGCAGGTTGATTTGATCAACATCCCCCCAGCTGCCAGATTTTGGCATTAAAGTTCACTGCAAATTGCTTAGACTCTCCTTGACACCATTTTACATATTATCAACTTGATGAGCAGTTTTACCTGGTACAGGCTGGCAAGGTGGTGTTTAGTTTTGATCAGAAAGGGTTGGTTGACCCCTGGATGATCCACGTCATGAGCTGCAGCAGCTAGCAGTCCGAGCATGATGTCCGATGGGGTGAGGAAGTTGGCAAGCTGAATCACATGCGTTAATCACAACAAGAACATGAACAGTAAACACTTTTTTTTTTCTTTTGGCAAATAAACAAACCAGCTGACATCATGGCATTGCTCAGTTTTGTAGGCATTTGTACACAAATGTCAAATACAAAATAAATAATGTGAACAACATTTTTAAGGTGACTATTGAACAAACATCTATAAAGATATCAGACTATTTACTCATATTTTATTACAGTTTGTATTTCTTATCTCTTCATCATTCATGGCAATATAAGGATTGTTGTTACAGAAATGCTTGAGCAGAGTCTAAAAGATTCAGTTTAAAAAAGTAAGTAAGTATACTAGCAGGTTGGCATACATTAGCATACACAATAAGAGCTCTGCTTCACACAGTAGTTAGTAATACCAACAATACATCAGGCTTCATTTTTCTAGCACAGCACTGTGTTGTAAAATGCAGAGTTTATAAACTTTTGAAATTTCAAACTTGGCTGTTAGATATCTCAGTTCAAATATAGGTGTTTTATTAGAGAGCATAATTTCCCTTTCTAACTTCAGACATCCAAGTCTGAAAACCTGCCCAGATTTTTTAATTCTTTACAGCTTATCATTCAGAAGCAAATTTTGTTATCACTGGAAAAAAAATAGGAATTCTTAGCATTTTCTATTTCTGAGAGTGAGGTAGTTATCACCAGCCCAACAGGGTACAGGTCTATGAGCTGAGAGAAGCATCCTGAGATGAGAAATGAAGAGCAGTATGGTATGGATTCTGGATGCTGGCTGTCCTCCTCACTTCCAGACAGAAGGGACTTGCAGATCTTGCAGGAGATGGAAATACAGGAAAGCTGGGGCCTGCTCCTGTCCTCACCTACCATTGCTATATTCTGGTCTAACAATTTGCTAATTCTAGCAGAACTTCCTTTCATTTAAGTCAACCCAGGAAAGATTACTTATATTCTTACACTGTGGCTCAGCATTACAGCATTACAGTGCCTTCCTTCCAGTAATGCATAAGGCAACATCACACCCTCATGCCGAGGGCTTGCTCCAGCAGTCAAAAGCTGCTGTTGGCTGGCGCAGAGGAGACCCTGCCAACAGACCCAGTCCAAGGGACCAGTTTCCCCTTTTCTGGTGTTGCACTGCATAACTTGGTATTTTGAAATATTGATGTGAGGGGCTTATGCCCCGAGGTGACCGAGGCACGGGCACGCGTTGGCTTCTGCTGGCTTTGACGGGAGGACGGCTGCCACTGGCGGGTGGCTGGTACACACGGTCATGGTAGCTGGAGCTCATACGACAGCACTTTGATACGTCGTCTGCGTGATGAGAAGTGACTCCGCTAGCTTGTTTGAAATGTCTGTAATCTGTAGCTGACTCTGCTACCGATTCATTGCTGACTTCAAGCAAGCAATCATTTTCCGCTATCTAAAAATAGCCTTTTTTTTTTTTTTTTCAATCCTGGGAAAAAAAATTTGAGAATTATCTGAAAGCAACATCAGTGTGAAAGGTTGTCATTACCTTGGGCTCCCTCAGATAGCAGTGCATAGCTTGTGTGACATCAGCAGCATGGACAGCATTGTGGTATGGGTTTTGGCTATGGTAATCTTCTTGAACCATAACTGGGAACCAAAACAGAAAACAAAGATCCTTTTGTCTCTGAATGCCATGGCCACAAGTGGGAACTGGATTTAAAATACAATCTGAGGTTTTACAGACAGCTGCCTAAGGAATTTCTTCAAATAGCTGTAGTTTACTTAGACTGGTGCTCTTATTGGGATACCTTTAGAGAAAAAAATGCATGAAAGGATTTGTGAGGCCCAAGGGGATATACTGGGTCTAGTTCATAAATCAACTCTTTCTTGCCTTAGTGAAGGCTCTCATTCAGGAGTAAAATAAATAAGGAAGAGAGGCAAATTTATCCACAACGGAGTGTAATTATTTAGGCTGCTGTCATAGGGGAGTAATATGTCATTAAGGCAGTACCACCTATTTTACAGCAGCAGGGGGTGAGGCCTTGATATCCTGGCATCATTTGTTATTTGAGTGACTAACTACCGTCAAAGGCATTCCTACATCCTCCAGGCAGAGATCAAAAGATACAGCATTGGGGTATTCAGAGCAAAATCGTCTGTGATAAATTTAGTCACATCTGTGTGTTCATTTCAAAATACCAGTCCCTCTTGTTTTAGTTTGCAGTGCTGGAACTGGTCCAGCTGGACCAGGAGCACCAACCTTCTAACTCTCAGCTTTCACTCGCACAGAAAATCATCGAGGTGCGTGCTTCACACTCATCTGTTCCTTGCAGCAGTGCCTGCACCATTAGGTGGTCTCAGGGCAACACCACGTGGACACTGGAAGCTGCCCTCGATCTTGCCCAAAGCGCTCTCCTAGACACTATCAAATCAATCAAACAGAAAGGTAATGGGCAAATTTCCCATGGCACTTGTCACCAGCGTGGGGAACGCCAAAGAAAGTCCTAGCCTTCAGTTCGTTTCCAGCTCCACAAGCATCTGGAGTTACAGCGGGTAATCCTTTAAACCCTGAGTACCACTAGCTCCAATTATCTGAGCGTCCACTTCATGGCTGCCCGCAGGAGCTAGAAACGGTGGGGAGATTTCGGGGAGATTTTGTCTGTCTCCACACCGTAAGAATGCTTTCCAGACGCGACAATTAGGCACTCTTAAAGAAGAGACCCTGCCTTGGAAACTCCGCCTGACAGCCTAACAACCCGGCATTCAGCTGCATTCAAAACATGATGCAAAAAGTAATTGATTTTGGCCAATTTCTTCTTTTGGTTCACTGACAGCATGGGGCTAATACTTCTGTTGGCAGTAACAGCAGCAGGGGCTTTCATCAACACTATTCAGCGCAGACAGCTTGATATAATTTGTTAAATTTTGCACATAAGCTTTTAACTGCCCTGGGTCTCAGTGGTCTATTACTCACTAAAATAATTACACTGCACCACAATTGTACTGTGCATGGGTAGGTTCTGCAATGTCTGTCTGTCTGTGTGGGCCTACTTGGCTGGCGACATCTCTGCGTGACATACTTTTTTTTTAAATCACCAGTGCAGTTGTGGTACTGGGATGCTTCAGCACAATGCAGAGACTTTTGAAGTCCCTCCATTGACTTAATAGGTACTGAACCAAGTACCTGAGTGCCTGTAAATTGTATGCTAATATATATCACAGAAATGTTTTACTGAAATATTTGCAACAACATCATGATTTTACATAGATATGCAGACCAAGCCAGTGCCTTCTCTGATGCCCTACTTAAGCTGTAAACTGCATTTAAAGATGGCTTTGAGGTGAGCACTTACCTAAAAACCTGTGTAATGTAACCATATCTAACTGGAAATGGTGAATAAGTCCATGCACATTGAAGAGGTGACAAAGCAGTGTTACGAGACTGTTTCCTAAAAGCAGAAAGGAACAACTCTTAGATTCCCTTGACATGTAGTTACAAACCGAGCAAGACTAAAAATCTCAGTAATTTCCTATCAGTCAGCTCCTATCACCTTAGCTCCTACCATACGAGCTTAGATGACACTCGTATACTCAAAAGTAGCCTATATAAATCACTCCTGTATATAATCAAGATTTGATGGTACGGCTGTGTGGAGTGCCATTCCTGTGTCTTGACGCCATGAAGTCACATTTGCCATTTCAACATGACACAGAAGGTGAATTGATATGGCTTTAACTGGAAATCTTTTGACAGGCTTGTCTGAGAACCACATCATCTTCATAATCCAGGTCTACCTCCAGAAATGACAGAAAGGAGAATGGCTTTTCTGCCACTTCAGTTTGCCATACTGTACTAATTAATTAATTACTGAGAAATCAGCCATTTGTAATTAAATTTTGTATTTTACACATGGCTGTACAAACATGTAATTAACCCACGTATCTAGCTCAGCTACAACTGCATCTCATAATGACAATGCAGACAGGAAAAATGAGGTGCAGCATTTATGGTCTCAAGTCCCACTGTAATGTTATGTTGGCCTTACTGTGAATCCAATACTGGGAACACTGGCAAAATTGAGCCTAACCAGTATTATACGATCAACTATACATACACAGAGTATTTTAAAAAGTTTGCACTGCATAATTCAGCAGCAATGTTTCCAGAAAAGTTAGAAAAAAAAACCCAAACAAACCAACCAACCCATACAAGATATAAACAATGTTTGAAGGGAGTCTTTTCTTATTTAATGTAACTCAGGAAAGAAAATAAAAATATGTCCGAAGAGGACATGGAAACTTATTTGGCCTTGACTACTGAGCAGGGGCGCAGAAAGGTAAGTTAGAAGAATTATGCTTCTGCTTCCTTTGCCATTTGCAGTCCTTTCCACTCTTCACTGCCAGTCACTCAGCTGAATTTTACCCTCCAAACCAACGTTTTTCTACACCTTCTGCCCCAGCCAAACCTAATTAGACCGGGGGTGAAGAACAAGGGATCTCATTCCTATGAGCAATACAGAAAGGAGAAAGGTGTGATCACAACACTCTTTGGCAGTTACCTGGTCGAGAGGTATTGCCTAGGCACTGGAGGTGTGTGTGGAGTTACAGGTATACATTTAGACAAAATATTTCACAGATTTTTACCATCCTAATGAATTTCCTAATTTTTGCTACTGAACAGAAGCAAGGGTATCTTCAGTTAAAGGTATTTCATGTTGATAGAAAGTGACAGATTATGGAGGTCTGGACTTACAGACCAGTGTATCTAATAGGTATACTTAAAGTACCTTTAAAATTTCCCAGGTAAAGCAAACTGAAACACCTCCTTGAAAAGGTGACCATAACAAATGTAGAAGATTAGATTAATACAAAACCATACTTTAAACATTATCCTATAGTTCAGGAAAATGTTCAAGGATATGATTTTAAGAGAAGTTAACTGTGTCCAGATTTTCAGTAACCTAAACTGGAAACTTTTAGCAATTAATTAATTAGGTTTTTTTAGAATAGTCATATATGAGAGATAGTAAAATAAAAACTTTTAAAAATCACTTACCATTTGTCAAGCGGTCAAACAAGAAAATGTCAAAATCCCACATTCCCACTTTGGATAGCATATGCTAGAAAAAACAAATATGAAAAGGCAAATGACTGGTATGTCAAACTAAAGCAAATTTAAATTATTATTCCACATTAATCCATCACTGGATTGATTGCTGCAGCTTTAAAGTTTTGTTTGGGAAAGCTATAGAGACGTATTTGAAATATCAGACATCAAGAACCAAATTTAGCTACACTGTATAGAATACCATTTGCACTTTAACTGAGGAGGTTTCGAACTTGACACTAAAAATACCTTCTAAATGGAGCTCAAAACATGGAATAATATAAAACAAAATATTATGAAAACATTCCCTTCTACTGCAGAACTTTTTTATTGTCCTTTCATGTCCCCAAATCAATTCAGTACAAATTCTCTTAGGTTTTTATTACAGTAAAACACAATCTTAGCTCTTATGGTGAATATGAATTACATTTTGCTAAACAAACCAATACACAGGAATAGCTTTTATAAACTTAGGCACAGTGCTTCTGTGAAGCCCGCTAAGCCACAAAAAGAATCTATCATTACCACCATACCCAGTGTTTTTACAGCTACATCAGTTCAGTCAAGAGACTGAGTCTGGACTAACTGTATGACCTACAATGGCATATGTGTGAATGAAATGTGTGTTCACTCCCCTTAGTTAGTCTGTATTCAAACCAGTTCTCGATTCTTAATTACTTTCCAACACCCAGCACGTAATCTTCTCTTGCAGAGAATAAAAATTGCCTAGGCACATGATCCCAATGCCACCAGTTGTGCAACTTTTGTTAGAAAATATCAGCCAAAGCAAGTATAAGAGCTGCAAAATAAGAGAATTATATTTTGATTATTGTGAAGTTCTTTGTAGTGAATGTTCCCTGCTTCCTAGCCTTTGCTAGGAAGAGCTATTGTGAGTTGCCTAATAGCTGCTCCATACCAGTTGAGAGACAGCTGTCTTTTTTCAAGCGGATGAACTAAATCCTGTATCGAGGCTACACTTACTTCAATCAGTAACTCAGCCAGGGATCCTTCATCCTTTAATAAATCCAGATTATAATTTCAGTTGACAGAATCTGAAAATGCTGAATGGACTTAGACATTTTCTCGTTGCTTTGAGACTAAGCCTTTAAAGCTGTAACCATAAAAGAGGAATGGACAGTCTGTTTGCTGTGAGGCAGGCAAATAACGTGGGTCATTTAAGAAAGATCAGCCATACATTGCTTTATCTGAAGACTGAAACAAAACTGCCACTCTCTGGAATATTAGTAAAGGAAATGGACATCTGGAGACCCGTCTTACCCTTGCTTGCCCAAGGTAGTCCTCATCCAGTAGGTACAGAGAGGCTTGTGGTACAATTCCACGCAGTAACCGGGACGCATGGAAATACCTCTGGAAACTTAACAGTCTTTTCACTTTTTTCTTGGTGCCAATTTCCCCTGAGAGCGTAGTATCTGTGAAAACCAATCAGTATAGAAACCATGAAACCCAAGATGAAGGATGACATTCTCAATTATTTAATAAGAGAAATAGCAAAAACCTTAAAATAATCATACAAAAAACATAGAGTTCACGCTTCTTGCCAATCCACATGAAGGAGCAGTATTCAAATCCCTATACTTCAGCATAATACATGTGTTCATTTCAGAAAGGAAATACGTTCCAGTAAAAGAGTACTAATGTAGGACTTGGAAGATCTGAGTTCAGTACACTGCCTGCCACAGACTTTAATGTGATCCAGACTGTCACTGGGGAGGGGTGATATATAAATCACAGAGGGGGGTGATACATATATATCTAGAGACAGCCTAAATGACTAGGCAGAGTTAGGTATGGGAAAGCTGCTCTTACTCTTCTGTGCCTCTGTTCCCTAACTGTACATACAATTGAAAATAGCATTACCTTGCTACCTCACAGGAATGTCACTGGAATATATATTCAAATTGCATAGCACTAGCATACAAGGTGATCTTGGATATAAAACCAAGACAGGGACACCAAAAGAGACCTCAAAATAGAGTTTGAAAGCACAACTGTATGACCCACTTTTGGAAAATGAGAGAAAAGAGAGAAAGAAGTAAGAATAGGTTAATAATCCTATTGTATTGTCTGCTGTCCTTCCTACATATTAAGGCAAATTATAAATGAAGACAATATTTTAGTTCTACAATTAGGAAAGCAAGTATATTCAGGCAATACATACATTTCTGCTTACACAACAGAATATGTTCGTTTCACTCAGTACCAGGATAATTCTAATTCCCTAATGCTGTATTAGGAGATTTTCATATAGGGCTAAATGTGACACAAAAACCAAGGCAGTTTTTATACAGTGATTAAATCAGTAATTAAAGTAATTAAATTACCTTATTGTTAGTAAGAAAAATATGCAGGCTTCCTAAAACTGATAATGACTTAGGTAATTTCATTTGAACTTTTAACAGAACCTTGTACAGTCGTGATGTTTTCATTTTGCAGTCTGGTATAAGTTTTGGAAAAAGCAAAGACAGAAACTGGACATTCAGTTCAAAGGCATTAAGATTCAACACAGTTTTATTTGTAAGAGGAACCTTGTAAGAAACTGAAGATTAAGATTCCTTCTAGGGAACAGTAATGATTGCTTGAGATGAGAAGCTGCATAGCAATTAACTGGATTTCAGGTTTAAATAAGAGCTCAGGAAAAATATCCATGGACTGAAGATGACTCTCTCTATTCTGCTATTTCTTTTTATGAAAAAATGCTGAGCATTTTTGTTCTGCTGTGAAACTAAAATATGACTTTGTATGCTGTTTTATGAGTATTATTATTCTGAGAGGTTTTTCAGAGAAGTCATTAAGGTTTTTTTGGATGATAGATGGTTCTAACATGTCCAACAGCAGATGTGTGAGCACCTTCCGGAGCAAGTTTCTTCCTTAAGTAATCCAACAACTACTGAGTGACACAAAGTCAGTAACAACAACAAAAAATACATACTTACACACTGAGTATCAATAATTAATATATTTAGTTACACCTGTAAGTCTCACCCTTCTCCTGGGCAGCCCAAACACCCCACTGAGTTTTAATATATAAAAGCACAAAACAATTTTACTGTAACTTGACAAGCCATGTGTTTTCAAGAATGCAAACAGTAACAATGTCACTACTGTACCAGCCTGAAGGTTAGATTTTCATTTATGGTGTGCCAGCACCTGCCTTAATTCTCTCACACATTTTAAAAGCTGGTACAATTTCATGGCCTGTTGAAGGAGTGACTAATGTAGGTGCTAACAGTTACCCAGTGACAGCGACATGTGGAGGAACTGGTAGACTTGTTTTCACATTTCATTTATATAGTGCTGCTAAGAAGTGGCTGACATTCAGTTTAATTCCTCGATAACAAAACACTCTCAAAATTAATTCACTTTTTAAACTTGTGTCAGCTGTTTCTTGACTTCCCAACTCTGCTAACTCCATCTTTGCCCCCAAACTGTCACTGCTTTCAAGTGACAAGTTTAAATTTTAAAGTACAGAAAACTTCCCTTTTGTACATTAAAAATGAGTAGTTGTTCCAACTGATTTTTTATCTAAGTTAATATCTGTTTTTTTCAGTTTAAGACAGATGACTGAAATTACCACCTATGTTCCCTAAACTGTCTAAAATTCACACGTAGAGTTGCTGTGGATGATCTGAAGGTCAAAGTTTGGCCCAAGTCCCAACAAGCAGCCACACGTTGGATTATGAAGTGGTTATTTTATCTTTTGGATTACCAGATTATTTCAGTAGCACAAATAATTTACCAAACCACAAACACATCAGGTAGAAATAAGTAATTTGTTGTTGTGAAACATATTTTCTGAATTGAACCATCAAACTTGTTGCCACTGCTTTGTCACATTGCTCTGTATGGTTGTCACAGGTCTCAACTGAAATTTCATCATCGGCAGATAGCGCCTCTGAAACATGACTTGCTGCTTCAGATGAGCACTGTATTGCGATATATTATGCAAAAAAGATTTCCCAACAATAATCTGTTTCATTCATAAGTGAAGGAGTTCATAATACTGATAAAGAACAGTAGGAAAGGTATTTGCAAAATTGGGCTTTTGACAGAACAGCCCAAATCCCACACTGCAGGCTATCCACATGCAAACTCTGGATGTTGACTTAAAGGATATCATGTTAAAATCACATCTGTTGGGTCATTTCAGTAATAGTTGATTTGTCTATGAATCACAGGACTTGTCAGATGATTGCTATGACCCACTGTCGTGGTTTAACCCCAGCCAGCAACTAAGCACCACGCAGCCGCTCACTCACTCCCCCTCCCATCCAGTGGGATGGGGGAGAAAATCAGGAAAAGAAGTAAAACTCCTGGGTTGAGATAAGAACGATTTAATAGAACAGAAAAGAAGAAACTAGTAATGATAATGATAACACTAATAAAATGACAACAGTAGTAATAAAAGGATTGAAATGTACAAATGATGCGCAGGGCAATTGCTCACCACCCGCCGACCGACACCCAGCCAGTCCCCGAGCGGCGATTCCCCCCCCCCCTTCCCAGTTCGTAAACTAGATGGGACGTCACATGCTATGGAATACACTGTTGGCCAGTTTGGGTCAGGTGCCCTGGCTGGGCATGAGAAGCTGAAAAATCCTTGACTATAGTCTAAACACTACTGAGCAACAACTGAAAACATCAGTGTTATCAACATTCTTCACATACTGAACTCAAAACATAGCGCCATACCAGCCACTAGGAAGACAGTTAACTCCATCCCAGCTGAAACCAGGACACCCACAACAGACTACTATGCCATCTACAATAATGTACCTTATTATGATGGTGTCTTGCATAAAATTGGAGTAAGACTCTTCCCCTCTCGGAGCACAACACTCCCCAAACTATTATAATCTCATCAGCATTTTCTCTTTCCCCTCCCAAGATCAGTGTCAAACAAAAAAGAAAAGCACAGCCATATGAAGTTGAAATAAAAAGGATGATTAAAAGAGCAGAAGGTGAAGCAGCTGAGAATGAATGCCTAAATTCTGTCCTCAGCTCAGCAACTGCACCTGAATCTCCCAGCAGCGAAGAGCCATTCCTAGCATATGGGATCCACCAGCTGACACAGATCAAGATGCAGTTTTAAGATGAAATTAAGGGTTTATATGAATGACTTCTAGTAACACACAGAACATACCACTTCTTTATTGACAACTGTAAATTTCAATTTAAATTGTAAATATAAAATTTCAATGATGACACCGGATCTAAGTCATACAGTGACATTGAAACATACAGAGTTATTGATAGCTATTTCTAATTAGGTTAAATTGAATTACGAGTAAATGAATCAAAAATATTACAGATATCACTGAACTTCAACTGCAGAACTTTGGGTACTAAAACATATGCTATATTATCTAGTTAAAGAACACAAGCTGCAAGGCTCACATGGGATTTAGTAATTATGTGCAATTTTGAAATGAATGTGAAAGACAAACAAGAATGTCTTTTGTTTATACCCATAAAACTTCCCTTGAGAACTGTGTTTATCTTTAATCACTGTAGCAACTTCTGAATGTTTTGTCTACCTAAAAAAAGCATCATCTGTATCTCTTAGAAGATGCCCATTCTCATATCCTGTTGGAGTTACTGCCTAGCACAGTGGGTGGAGAAACCCTTCTCTGTATACTGAACAAAGTTATTGCATGAATTACATAGACATATTGTATGAATTACATACATATTTACAGAAGTGTCAGTATAGGCACTCCTCACGAAGCTTAACTTCTGCCTTCAAAAACACAGGCGGCCTGAGCTGACAGCATACCTCCTGATGTGTTTTTAGCAGGCAGCAAAAGTGGTTGCATTTTTCTTTAGGCAATTCTATAGCCACATCACATATACACACTATCAGACCATGGATGATGTCTGGATACTGCACATGGCCCTCAAGAGGTTAATAAGCTACAGGAATCAATGGTTGCCTTCTCTCCCCTAACAAAGTTCCTCCAGTTACACAGATCTGCTCGCCTGAACATGATCTACAGCTCGCTACACCCCAACCTCTGTTATTTCAGGGAAAGAGGTTTCCTGCACTAGGAACTGCTACCAGTTTTCTTTCAGATTTCTTTCACATTGCTACGCTAGCACGTGCCCACAGGCAGCATGAATATAAAAATGATGGAGGTTATGTTAACAATGGTTAACATCCAGAAACGATCACATAAATCAAATGTGCACAAGGATGTACTTAACTCTGCACCAGACATTCATTACATTGTTATTGTTCTTACAAAGTAAACAAACTTGGTTATGCATTCAAATAAGGCCTCTGCATTTTCCTTCACAGTATCGCCTTTTTTTTATTTTATTGCACCTCAGCGTACAATAAAAACAGGTCATTCAGCAGCATGAGTGGATAACTACAGGTTCATTAATTTTCAAAAGCTAACTGATTGAGGAGCAGAAAATGTTTTTCCTCTTCTTTCCAAAAAGATGTAGAATAAATCAGGTCGTCAAGCACCTGCCTCTGAGTCATATGGTTTATAATATCCTTTCCCCCGTTCCAAGGATGCAAAGACATTCTGTACTCAGCCACTGCTTCTACAACTGTATGCCTGAAGAGTCAGGCAGGATTGGTAGAAAAGTGCTGGAATATCTGGAAGAGAGGATGAGAGGATCAGACCTGCAATTTACTATATCTGGACAGTTTGCAAACAGCAAGGACTCTGGGAAACAATTTGCCTCTGGTCCTGTACATTATGGAGGTAATTTCCTGCACTGCTTCCTGGCTTGACAGCTGATTAGAATGCTTTTATTTGAGAGCCCAAGAGATATGTAATTGACTTATGAGGAATAATTGGTGTTTGTCCATTTTTTTGTGTGTCAAATCATGCCAGGCATTTAGATCACCTTTACTGATGTTTTGTTTGGCATACTCATTGCATGACCTGGTTGCTAAATTTTTTGTATAAAGAAGAGTGCATAGCACTGATGATAGAAAAAAATTGCTGTGCCTTCTTAATATCTTCTTCTTACATTATGGATTTATCATATTATCCAAAAGACAACAGCAGCATGAGTAGGGACAGCTGAACTAACACAGGTAATCTAAAAATTAATTTCAAACTTAATACTTCAAACTTGAATTTTGGAGAAGGCACTCCTAAACTAGAAGAACAGATAACCTCTTCTCTCTGCACTGTCTAGGCTTTCCCATTACCTTGCACCTTGCAGTCCAAAAACCCTTCAGAAAGGAAACACTGCAGTTTTCAAGAAAGGCCTGAAAGCACACAAAGCACCAGAAACCTATATAAAAGGATTGTTGCTTGAAAGCTTTCAGTCTAGTGTAGAAGGACCCAGTTGTACTTCTCAATCTTCTGCGGCTGGTGTGAGAAACTGACAAACAGGTTTGATTCAAAAATAGTAAGATTGTGTCAGTTTTATCATCTGAATATACACTGGTCACTGCAACTAAGTCCACAGAGCTGAACACCTTGCACTATATCACATCTACAGATATCTTGTAAATGTAGAAATCCTCATGAGACTTCCTCAAACTACATGGGAATCCAAAAAGGTTGTGTTATAAACATTTTGTTCTTACTTGCTTCTGTAATGTCTAAAAATTCTTTGTTCCCTGACTTCTGATAAAATTCATAGACGTCAAGTGCTTTCTGTCAGCTGTCATGGTTCATATGTGTTACAACTGTATTATTTCTCTTTAAATGGGTAAACATATTTTTTCAATTAGGAAGAGGCTGTGGGAAAGAGAGGGGGACTCTGAACACATCAGAGAAAAGCAGAAAATTAGAAGAAGTAAAACAAAAGATCTTTAAAATTTCCCACTTTGAGTCAAGATTCCATTCTTCAACCACCTGCACAAGTGCACAAAATCCATGCAGAGCACTGTTTACAGAGAAGGTGTTCATGTACTCCTTTGGCTAATATAGTTAATATAGTGTGAGAGGTTCTGGGACACCAACTTTCTAGGTAACCTTGCTGTGGGGTTTCCTCTTTTTTGATGGCTTGTAACAGCTCAGCTTCCAAATCATAAAGTTCCTGCACAATTGTTGGCAACTTGAAGAATACTAGTCATGCAGTTTCCCTCCCATCCCAAAATATATTCCTTTTGATACTCTTTGAAAGTGACTACAGAACTAAAGAATTATGCAGGTTGTCCCACTTATATACCGAGTTAGCCCATTACACCAAGTTCTGGAGAAACTAGAGTTTCAAAGACCAGTTAGGTAACAGAACATTAGCCTTAATAACAGGAAGAAGAATAGATTAAATCCAAATTTAAGGTGAATTTAGATGTGTTTCTCTTCACAATTTGCAGCCTTTATTGAGGTCATCAATCATCTTTATGCAAACAAACATCTTGGCATCTTTTATTAAGCCTCCTACAAGTTCTTAGGAAACAGCATGTTGTGTTCCGTTTCACCACAAAGTCGTTATCATTACAATATGAACCTTCACTTTGCCACTTCAATCTTCATACAGCAGCACAGTCAGGACCTTTTTTTCATAAAACTGCAAATGTTCTATAGCTGATTATAGTTTCTCCAACAGGAAATGGTAGATCCCCTCCCCCTTCACTCCCCTTGAGAAAAAGCAACATAATCTGTAATAACAGCAAGCCTAACTTTCATTTATCATCTTAATGATCCCTTCTCCTTGTTCTTTCTTTTCCTCTGGTCATTTGGAAAGTATCCTCAGTGTTATCTTCAGTACACCCTTTCCCTTTTCTAATCAGGGAAAAGAAGGTGGGGTGGCAGAACGGGTCACGCATCATTTGGAAACTTTTAAAGGGACATTCTCAGCTGAACTGAATCCCAAATCTGTATTAAAAAAATAAGTTACAAACCTGTATAATCAGGTCAGCGTTCACTGAGATTTTGTGTGTGAAGCACACCTAGTTTTTTGTTTGCTCTGCTTGCTTTCATGAGTTCTCCTGAAACATTCATAACCCAAACTGCAGCATTTTGTTAGCATATGAGAGCATGTGCATCAATCAGTTTTACATTCTGGCTTTCACTTTTTACAAATGTAGTGTAAAAGCTAAACAAGGAGCATGAATGTCAGGAAGGAGAATATACTTTTCAAGCTACCTTGATATTAAATTTTGCAGATAACAACTCTTTAAAACACTTAAAAATCCAAACAACACCCCAAACAAAAAAAAACTTGCTGTTATTTGATGAAAAGGGGGAACCAGACTGATTTCCAATGACAGGAAGAATTTTTTAATATAGTGAACTGTTACTAAAAAACAGAACAATCTTTGTGCTGAAACATTATTAAGAGAATCCCAATTCCTCTTCCTTGAATAGGTAACCAAAAGCAAGGCCATAGGCTGACTTCAGTTCTGAAAATGTTCTTCCCATTCAAACCAGACACAAGCTAACCAGATTAAGAAGCCTGTGTGCCTTTGGGATGTTGATGAGTATCTTTTGGATGTGCTTATCCATGAGGAACTAAGGGAGGTATTATGTAGAAATGATGCAGACCTCATAAGATCTTTCCCTTTCTAATTTAATAACCATCTGGAACTTTGGATTCATCTCCATGGGCTGGCTTGGGATCCGAGTAATCCAATCAGCCCTTGAAACTTCCTCACAAGACCTTTAGTGTCCTAATTTAACCTGGGTCAGAAATATCTAAAAAGGCATCTCTCACTCCCACTTGTTTTTCTAGCCAAAGGCAACAAAACAAGACAGTTAACCAAACTCTTTTTAACCTCACTCATTTGGGTTCAGGTTACTTGATGGTTTAGTTTTGGGTTGGTGGCTGTGGTTAAGTTTTATTTTCCCTGGAGATGGGCCCTACCTGAAAGCCCTGGAGTGTTCAAAATCCAAAACCAAAAATGAATGTAAATTTTGCAAATGGACCTTTCCGTAGGCAGGCAGAAACCACAGATTCAAATGTCCACAGACTTTGGTTCTTTGAGATGAAGACTTTTTCATGAGTTCCTATCTTCCCTTACTAACCCTGACAACACTCTTCATTTCTGTAGTACCTAATTTATCACATGCCTGCAAAGCATCACTTTATTTGCAAACAAACTGAAAGCCAGAGTATTTTGCTTGACTCAAATCAGACAGCAAATCAAGGACAGAGACTGAATGGTACCTAATATCATCGTTTATCACCATCTGGCACTAAAAATATATCACCTATACTAACTTAATTTGCTAAGCTAAGCTTAAAGCAGGTGGGGTTCTTTTGCACTCAACTTCTGCCTGCATGACAATACCAAGATCCTTGGTAATACCCAGATATACCTTTGGAGTGTCTAGAAACATGTTTTGACCTTTTAGATAGTCTCAGATCCCACTCTTATGTTCCTGTTGTGCAAGGTGTAAGGAAACAGAAATCTCTTTGGGTAACACCATTTTGGTACAGACACTCCACTTTGCAGGTCACATGCTACATCCTTTCCCTTTCCTTGTTATCCCTCCTAGATCAATATATAAAGAAGTGAATTCTGTCAGACACTGGGATACTGTGGATGGCTTACTGAAAACAGGTGGGTGCAAGGTAACGAAAACAATGGTATGACTGATACTGTGACAAAAACAAAGTGCCCCTAATGAAGAATTTTTCAGAAAAAGTTAAAAATGCAAGCAGAAACAATTTTAATCATATTACTTCATGACAGACATATTTAAATATAGTCAAGTAGAGGCTAATAATTTTGTCATTTGCAAGCAAAAATTCAATCCAGAGAAAAGCTTAGCATAAACAAGGTGGGAACTGGAGAATCATTGTTTTAGTCTTAAGGATCTCCTTGTCTTCTGACTTAAAGCTTGACAAGCAAATTTGTAAATAAAAGGTTACTCATCTCATATGTAAACTACGTTATTTTGTTACTCTACTTAATTTCACCTGGCAGTAAAACAAAGTATCTAACATAATTGGAGCAGGGTGAGGTCTTCTTGGTTATTGCTGCATGCTTACCTACAATTCTAGATTTATCACAAGGAATTCCCTCAAACTTTTGGTTAATGCAATGAAGAAATGTACCATCACAGTCACCAGCACAGCTCATCAGGAGATAATGAAATCTAGTTTAATCAATACTGGTGGGATCTGGTTCAATGATTCACTGAGCAACTTTGTCAATCAGAGAACTAAATTACTGCTGCCTTACCCTATAGTCCTTTATTTCTCAAATCCAAACCACGCTTTGCTAAAGAAAATTGGATCAAGTTATTTTTCACTGCAGCAATGTTTCAAATTCTAACCTACTACCCTGCAAATATTCAGTTTAACTCCTTTTCTGCCCTGTGAACACAAAAAGGTTCATTTAATTCACAGAAATGCAAAAGTGCCAATAAACTGCCATCATTGATTTCAACCTGCATTATGTTCAGTTACAAGCTAGAGCTACCAAGTTCAGAGTCAAACTTTCCTAAAATTTGTGAGGTTTGGTTTGGAATCAATCTTACATCATTTATACATCATATTCAGCTGCTCGATGGCACCTAACACTTGCCTATTTCATCCATTTACTCCTTCTGGAGAATAGGTTTCTAATGCTAAGTCTTCTTTTCTTCTGCTGCTCCTATTTTAAGGAATGCCTTATTTGCATGAAGAGAAAACCCTCTCCCCATTTTCCTATAAACCTATAGGGCTGTGCAAAACTTGTATCTTTTAGTTTAGGAGTTTGTAAAATCCGAATATTTGTTCATAAGCACCCTAGTGAACATGGAGCCTCACATCTGCCACGTCCAGCTTATTTTTTTCCGGGGTATATCTGTGGCTATCAGGAGCAGGTGGTGCCCTTGCCTTATAACGGGATGGAAAAAAGGATGGTCGGCTTGCTTCCTGGGGGTCTTCACACTGGCCTGGCTAACACGCATTGGATGCCGCAGCTTCCCTGGGGAGAGGATCTGCTAGGTCGCTTCCCCTCAAGCTTCTGGCTCGATACTGTCAACACAAACGAGTATCTGGTTGGCCATGCGGGTCTCCACAAGTTGCAGGGACTGACTCAAGAGACTGAGGCAAACATATGCTCCTTGCAATGCAGAAGCGAGGAGTTCTTGGTGACACAGGGATATTTTACATTCAATTTTGTATTCTGGAGTCATCTTAAGAGTCCTAAAACCCACCAGTGCAACTATGCCTCAAGGAAAACTTGCAACTACGCAAAGACAGGTAGATGCTAAAGTCTTGCATCTCCTCCAGACAGGATCCTGCAAAATCCTCATGGTCCTGACAGCCTGGCACTGACAAGGTGAAATAACACTCACTAACCTTCTATATATTGCAGAGAGGCACCGGAGGAATGTGTAGATGGCATCACAGACGTTAGCTCAAACAGCAAGAAGCCAACATTATTCCTGTTGGCTTTGATGAGGGCTACAGAAGATCCCATTTTCAGAGTGCAGGAAGTTTTCCTATCCAAAAAGACTTAACGGTGTCTTAAGTTACACAGCGGACTTCACTGCAGGGCTCCAGAAAAAACAAAAGATACGGTCTACCCAGTGTTAACCCTTAATATCCCTACTAGGGAAAAATCCACTAGTTTGACTGAATCTGTAAGTTGTTAAAAAAGTTACATTTAAGTAACCTTTAGTCTGACATTAAATAGCAATGCCCTGAATTTTTTTTTTAAATGTCAATTTTCAGAATGAATGTGAACTCTGTTCAAGAATGAGCTTCAGTGTTTTCCCTTACTTTAAAACAAGGGTGGTACTGTTATTTGGAGTAGTATTTCAGATGGTAGAGGGAACAATCACTAAGCTCAGTTTGTCTGAAGCTTAAGTAATGTTAAGAAGATGAGTAATGTTTATGATGCATTTCTTTATAACTTCTGAGGATATTTATGATAAAATTTTCTCTGTCTCATCCCTCCCTTACTGTAACAGCTTTCAGTATACAGCTGCTGCCTGTCAGTTATTGCCCCCGAACAAATGTAACATGGTGCCAAAATTTTACTGCAAGTATAAGTAAGTTAGGCACTTTTCAAAAAAGTTTGCAGTAGCGACATTTGTGTGTTTCTTTTTGATAGGCACCATGGTTTTTGCCGTTTATATGGTATGCACAGCAGAAATGGATTTCACAGATAGATTTATATGAACAAATAATAGAAAAGTCTATTTACTTCCTGGCAAAACACATGTCTGTGTGCTCTGACACTGAGCATCTTCATTTACCTGTAGATCACCGAGTGAGCGAGGCCCAGTGCACTTGCCATCTACAAAATTAGTAGTCAAGTGCCTAGAAATCTCACTTCATTTTGCACTGAAAAATTAAGCCAACACCACTCCCTAGGCAGAAAGCAGTAAATACATAAAAACCTGAAAATAACAGGAAATCCAAAATCAGGATCACTGGTTCTCCTTACACAGAGATCATGACTAGCCATAGTGACTTCCTTCAGATTACGGAAAAGCAGTAAAAAGGAGGAGTAAGCCAGAGGTCCCAGGGACAGTGAGCACCGGAACGTAAAACCCCAGGTGCCCCACCTCCGTGGGACCAGAGGTGCATGCAGACAGAGGCATCGCTTCTAAGTTCAGCAGTTACGGGAGAGGGGTTATGCGGAGTGCCCTGCTCCATGTAGGACCAAAGGCTGAGTATTCACTGGTACATCTCTCACCATGGATCTCTCCCTAGACAGCCCATGGACAGCACCAGCACCTCCCAGAAGCTGGCAGGATCTGAAGGATGGCAGGATTCATGGCAGGGGATAAAAGTAAAAGCCCTATCACCAGAAAAAAGAGCTGAAGAGTTTTTGGTTTCTTTAACCAGGAAAAGGAAAGAACATATGATGAGAATTTTAAATAATGTGTATATATTTAAAAAAAAAAAAAAGCAAGACCTATTAATTTCTATTATTTTAGTCACACTCAAATGTGAATATATATTCACTTCTACTTCATGAGTGAAAAGAAGTTTTATTTTGCCTCAGTCTTTTAAGGGCATCAACAGTAATATTTCCAGCTAGTATAGAACAGGTTTTTCTTCACATTTTTCATCGGCAAGCCAGGACTAAATTATCCTCAGAGCTCTGCTCAACCAGTATGTTATTCCCTTTGTCCTGGGAAAACTGCTGGACCCATCTTACCCCTCGTGTCTTTCTACCTCAGCCATAGCAAGCACGCTCATGGACTTAGGACCTAAAAGACACCTTTTATTGGCAAGACTGAAAGCAAGCACTTTGCCAGGCAGCGGTAACTTTGCCAGCTTGGGTGAATGCAGCCGATCAGAGCCCAAGTCCTCCCCTTCCTATTTGCCCCTCTTTTCTCCTGACCCCCAGCCAGACCTCACCCTTTGTGGCTGGGCTTCTCCCCAAACTCCCTGCCACCTACCTCCCTTCCCCATGCACTTGGGTAAGCAGTTACAAAAAGGAGACATAAAACTTTGGTTTGATAATTGCTTTTTAATGAAAAGCATAATTGCTAGAATCTTAAAAGTGTCATCACTAAACAAACTGTTGAAGTTTCAGTCTGTTTTGACGAAGACGGTGAATAACTTTTGTTCAAAGGCTACACGGAGTGGTCTGTGCAGTACACAAGGACACATCGAGATCTGCCTGTGTCTTGAACACTGGAGTTAACACAGCATCCAGACTGAATGCTACAGAGCCCAAGACTAGGTGCTCTCTGTCTTTTTATTTTATTTTAATTTATTTTTTACACACTGGTTAATGGGTCTGCATCAGTATAGAGAATCCATCAGGTGAAAAAAATCCAACAGGATCGCTTTTTTTTTTTCTTTCAGATTTGCCCTCCTTTATTTACAACAGTGGCAAAATAACTTCAATCAAAATGAGGTTAAGATTATTTTTAACAGATGTTCACTGCTGGCCTGACCCAAAATCCATTGACGTCAATGAGAAGACTCCATGGGGCTTTGGATTGGGTTCTAATTGTTGGAAAAATTAATGTTATTGTAAACCACTGGTCAGTGCTGTCACATGCTCCTCTTCTGTGCCAATTCTATATGACCGGATAACAGACTCACATAAATCTGTTCCAACTGTTGGCTAAGAGGCTAAAGGACACAGAGGTTTATCTTTTTAATTCTGAAGCACCTCCTGTCCCCTCCAGCACATCCCATGGCACTACTGTATTTACTTGACAGACTCAGCATTATGGACAGTATTCATACAATCAAAACATTTCACAGTCAAACACTGGGTGGGAATAACAGAATTATTAATGCTGACTGTGTGAAGACAGCTGAACTACAGATATGTATGAAATGAGATAGTTTGGTTTGTATACTTTCAATACAGATTTTTTTTTTTTTAATGCAGACCTGAAGGAAGGGTTGCACTTACTGTTAAGAAGACGGAAGTCTATAAACGGGTAGGAGCCACGGCGCTCGGAGAGAACCCCTGTCTGACCTCTCACCCGTGCATCTCCTGCAAAACACAAAATCCCCAGAGATGTTAGAAGGGGCAGCTGCCTTTCTCTGCTCTTTAGATCTAGATCTATTTTCTATTCAGAGTGATGACGTTACGCTCCTCTAGTGGGAAAACTAAGGTCCAAAAAATCATCTCCCATGACATCCCTGGGTAATTGGGTAAAGCAGTACAGCTGATCCTCTTATCAGAACAAAGGCACAAAATCCCCTCGTGTTTATCGTATTGAACAGCTTCTTGCCCAGTAAGTAGACTCTCACTGCTTCAAGAGTAGTCCATTATTTGCCCAGACAAGACCAGTTGGATTCTGACTGTCATGGCATCACACACAAAGGTCTCAACCTTGGACTAGGCTCACAGTCCAACTGACCTCCAAAGCTGTGGGACTGGTCTCAAAATCATGAGCTGATGAAAAAAACCCCAAACAAAATAGGAACTTTTTTTTTTAAGGTGGTTTTTTTTGTTTGTTTTTGGTTTACTTTCTGCTCTTTAAGCACTCTGGAAAATGTCAGCCCTCTCCTCAAACACTGAAGCTGCTTTATGTAAGTGAAACCTGATGTTCTTAGATAAGCATTACTCCAGAGCTTTAGGATGTATATTTAAATACCTTAAAGTGACAACACAATACTAAGAATTAGTATCGCTGTGTAATTCACATTGATTAGTACCTGACTTACCATGTAATACTGATGAAATAGGCAAAACTCATTTAAGGAGAAAAATGCTACTCAGGATGAGTAAGAGTTACAAAACCTCTCCCCAAGTAGATAGGAAGTAGTCGGAAGCAGATGCCACTTTTATATTTCCATAACCTTACATAACTTGTACTGTAATGTAATCGTTTCTTTGTAGGCAAATAACAAGACCAAAATATTAAAATTTCCTAACTAAGATTAAGTTTGGAGATTTTGGAGGTTCAGGTTAGAGTACGCCAGTTCTTCACAATATCAATTCCTCTTCTACAGAAGCACAGGCCATCGTGTTGAAAGCATACCCACTGCACTTCCTCAGACAGCTCACATGGTAGGCCTCTCAAAGTTTGCAATAGAATGATGAATTATTAGTTTGAATTGTGCTTCCTCTGGGATACGAATATAGCATCTGACTAATCTAAACAAAAATAATTCAAGAATTTGGCTGCTAGTGCTAGCTTCTACTGCTTGTGTTTAAAACCAAGAAAACATCTTGCAGCGTAAAAGAAGGACCTAGTTAGATGCTGTTATTTTTTTCTATCTAATGTTCACTTAAAATGTGCTTACAATTATGTTTAAGGGAAGAAAGCCAAGGAGACTTATTAAGTTAAATATTCGAGGTGGAGAAAAACTTCCGTGCCCTCTAGGGGTCCTTAGAGGTACGAAAGACACAGGAGCGCGCACTCAAATTAAGAATATTTCAAACACAGTCACTTTTGATTATAAATATAAATCTATTTTCTCTCATCCTTACTTTCACTTTGCTTTTTTGTTTCCAGGGACAGAACATGCGTTCCCTGTACTCAGCTCCTGCTTGCCAACCGTTCACTCTAAGGAACCAGCCCAAAACAGCTCAAGCTGTTGTTGACCCCACTTACCCCTCCTGACAGCAGGGGCAGGAGGTGCAAACCTCTGCCTGCTCTTCAGCTGTTGCACTTCAAAGGTATGATAACAGCACGGGTCTACCTTCATCAGCAGTTTAGAATCACGTGCAACTTGTGGCAACAGAGGTATATAAACCTATTCCCCTGCGATCCTTCTGTTAAAGGGCAGAAGGGTGGAGCAAATAGCTGGAGAGTTTGTAATACACCGAAGCAAGATTCATCAGCACCCACGAGTCAGAGCTCATAAGGCAGCACCCAGACTTGAAAGCGTTGCTCTCCACCACAGGTAGACCCATCAGATTGGCCGATTCACGCAGAACGAGTAAGAATGGCAAGCATATGGTACACATTATACAAACCCCCCAAAACCAGACAGGCTTGAGCCTGTCACTAATACAAGCATCAGCAAATTAAGAGCGGGTGTAAATTCGGAGCATGAGCATGCCTTGATTGAGGCTTTTGTTTTTCTGTAGGCACCAATGAATTAACAGGAAACTACAAATAATCCCCTGCATTAACACACTGATAAACGTGTCACTCCTGACTAAATCAACTGGTACTTCAAAAAAAGAGAGCAACTTAAACTCCAAAAATCTGAAAAAAACCCAAGACGTGACACTGCAAACCCAGAAAGATCGATTTTCTTTCTGGACATGAAATAATATATCTATCTATCTGCTCAAGAGAGGTACCACAGTACTAGAGAATAATGAAATCATACACATTTACGTATTGAAAAAATTGCCTAACTCTGATCTTAATAGCATGACCCCAAATTTTGAGGAAGAGATCGCTAAAGGTAGGTAGTCAACTGGAACACAGAAGAAAGCACAATGTGGGCTTACCAAAAGTAGACCATACAAGATAAAACTCGATACTTAATTACCTTGAATAAAATAGCTACCTGTTAGACAAGAGGAAAAAATCAATACTGTAGTGCATTTCAACCATATGCACTTTGTTAAACATATAAGAGAAGGCAAGAGATGAGTACAAAAACTGAAGTCAGAAAAGACTAAAAGTAAGAAGATAACAAGGTGCCCTGAAAGGAAACTTTCGCTTGGGAACAATTACTGCATGATTAGAAGATTCATATTGGGAATGATCTTCAAACTTTTTATTGATGATCTTGACACAGAATTAGGAGAGCACTAGTGAGACTTGCTGATAACACAAAGCTGGGAGATACCAGGTATATACAGCTACAGTTTTTAAAAATAAAGTTCACTGCTACTGTCACCTTCTGCTCAACTGCACCGCCTCAACTGCTTTATGGCCCAGCTACCTGCAGCTTCCACTTTCATTTTACTGCTAGTCCAGCCTCCTCTCATGGTGCTGCTGCTGTCTCCCACAGAACTAAAGACTAGCCAGCTCAGACACGTATGTACACTATTCAGGCAAGGTAATTCCAGTAAAGAGAAGGAAAGCAAGGGAGGTATTGATACTATCAGTCAAAGCACACTGTCGATGAGAAGGCTGAATTCCTCCTGGAAAAAGTAGAAAGAAGGACCTCTAGGAAGATGATCAGGGCACTGAAGAACCATTTCATAAGAGGAAAATCACCCTGGACTAATGCCCAGCATTGCTAAGCAGCAGAGTGGGAAAAGAACCATTTAGGTGAGCAGAAGAATATCATTCCGAAGGAGGAGATGAAAACAACTGAAGCAGCTGATGGCATGGGCTTTATACATGCTGAAAGACGACCTGAAATACTTAAGGACTTTGCATGATGATCGATAAACTTGCTACCAGCTCTACGTTCTTCAAACTAAGAAAATGTGAATGAGTTTTACTTTACCAGCAAAGCTGAGGGCCTGAAGTCATGGAAAATTACTGATGATTCCGATAGGCTATTTGTGTCATTTTACATTTTTTACAGACAATAAAAGTTTGGGCTGTCTCTAGCACTATCGGAATCTATATGCAGAACAAATCTGCATCCTCGCTGACTTAGTAAAAGCCACTAAAATCCTTATATTCGAGGATTATTAACTTTACCCTCAGGGAAGGCAAGTTTCTGATGAGTCAAAGATGTTATCAAGCAGCTCTACCTCATGAATCTGTTATTTCAAAATACTTTGCCAGGTGCCACCTAGTCTCTTTCTACATCATTAGAGAAAGACTAGTTAAGAAGCGATGGTGGGCTACATCAACCACACCTGCCTTCCTCCATTTTTTCTTGGCTCACTGATTTGGAAAACATTTATATTCTTCCCTATTACTTTTAATTATCTCTAAGTACACTCAACAGAGAGGCTAAAAATAGGGATTGCACCAGATGTACACCATACCAGATGATTTTTACTGTCTGAGAGGCAAGGGTCATTCATGGCAACACACCACTCTCTTTTTCACTCTGACAGAGGACTTTGAGGGTGATTTTCATCAGTCCAACAGACATTTACATCTCTTTGCTCTCCACCTTAAAATCAAGCTAAACAATTGTTCTGACAATTTATGCAATTAGCAGTTTTAGATAAATAATCCTTTTTGGAGCAAAAGGAAGGATTCTGTGGAAACAGGGCAGGAAATTTTGACAGCTCATTGTGTTCCCAAGTGAAACAAGAAGGGTGAAGGGAAACGGCAAGGGTACAGGTTCTCCTTGGCTGCTTTGGGCTGAAGATACAAGGGTGGAACATTTGCAGCCGCAAACACAAAGGGCTGCACCCTTGCCGGAGCCAAGCTGCCACAAGAGCTTCCAGCGGGGACATCTCCCAGGAGCCACCGCGCTCTTGAATTTTACTTTGTCCTCACTAAAACAGAAGAGAAAACAAACCAAACAAACCAAAGCAACCTACATTAGATAACAGGAGCCTGTGTGGCGCATGCTGCGACTGACACGCAGGACAGGTTATAGTCACGGGAAAATCAGATACGGGGCAAGAACCACAGTACTACTGCGGCCACAGCGTCAGCGTGATTTCAAGAAAAAAAATGAAGCAGCTCTTAGCTGCCTGTCACATCTGGAAGAAAGAGCCATCTGCACCGAGGAAAACAACTTCTCCAAGACTTGCCTGAAATGATGTGGGATTCAATTTCACTGAGCAAGCACAACAAATTAGAAGAGAAAACAAGGCCATAGCTGCGACAAAACAACAGAACAGCTTCATGCAGCAGAAGTTAGGACCAGCCACCAAATTATTGATTTTATTTAGTACACAGCTCCATGTGGTAAGTCAGGAATAACACAGCAAATTCACAAGAGGTTACAAGTATTTATTCTAGTCAAGCTTTTTTACAATTTTCATCCAAATATTTCTTAAGCTGACTGTTTTAGGACACATACTGCAGTGGCTGAGTACTTTCCATGGAAAACCGAGTGGCAGTAGCGTAAGGCCTCTCATGGACTCCATGGAGACCCTGGCTCCTTCACTATTTCATTTATGAAAAGGCTTGGGATTTCTGAGATGAAGGAAGATGAGTTGTTGATGTTTTAAGCATCATTCTGGTTTTGGTGGAAACTTTTTCTAAAAGAGGGAAACGTTGTTGTGTAGAAGTAGCAAACTCAGATGAAAAGTTAGGTTAAAAACAAGTCGCAGAATTACTGGAATTATTTTTGATTTGAAGATGTGTAATGCTTGCTCATGGTGATTTGTGCTTGCTTGGATTATTTTCATTCTGTTGTACTGGTGTTATAAAGGTTACTGTAAATTCTTGTCTGCAGATTTCCTCATGTGCATAAGATCTTCAGTGAACAAGAACACTTCCTCTGAACAGACACGGTGAGACTGATGTTGGAGGTTACAGAGACAGGATGACTCTCCTTTCCAGCAGGAGAAACTGGGGCAGCCACCTCACCTCACCGATTTGTAAGCACTGAATTTTTAAGCATGTAAATATTCCAAAACATTAGGCTTTCTGTGCCATACGATGCATGGTTCTATTTCTGGTAATAGTCCTAATGAGCTCTTAAGCAGTAATTTCATCCAATGTGTTCTGCAGTTTCATTTCAGAATGCCCTGCAAAGGAAGGTAACTGTTGGTACTCCCTTTTTACCAAAAGGGGATGAAATGATCGTGTAGAAACCATCATTTGGTTTTGCAAATGTTTTTTACACAGAAAATCACTTAATTTCCCCTGCAGTGGTCTTACCCCATGAATGATTTTTTTTTTTTTAACCAGTGAATTACTTGAATTTCAGCTACTCAAAGTTCCATCTTCAGACTAGCAACAGTTGCAGATGAAACATTTCTCATCCTCTTTTCTTACAAAACTGTATTTTGGAGTAAATGGTGGTTCTTATGCTCAACATAAACTAGTGGCACTGCCTGACTGTACTCACCAGCTGTAATTTCTGCCCTCCTTTACCGACCAAAATCCATACAACTGCTGTATCTTCATCTCTTAAGCAGTCTTATCACCACTGCTTGTGCCAATGAGTAAAAGGCAAGAAACAGAAGCTGACAACCTGTTCATAAAACCCTCCTCAATGTTAAAAGTCTCCTGTTAAGTTTGCTTTTGCACTGAGGCATAGCCTATCTGGAAACACAGCCAGAGGAAGATGCTAGGATCCACAGGCATGCCTTTAACAGCTGGTCATATCAGATCACATCAGCAACTCCAGTGAAAAGATTCTGAACTGAAATATCTTGAGGCAAGGCTATTACAACATGCAGACTTTGGGAAAAGTGCTTGCAGACAACTGAAATCCAAGATTATAAAACTGCCATAGAGAACCAGCTAACAGCAGTCATCAGAAGTTCAGATATTGAAGCACTACCCGCATTGCCCTCTTCATGGACCTGTTTGTTCTCGTATGAGCAAACATAGAGCCTGCAAAACTAAGTAGCTACCTCTGACTGAAAAAATGGTCAGAATCGATTAGGATAGATAATCCTGCATGTGCTAAAGAAGGCAGCTTTCTAAAATGTCAATATGTTACACTGCACTGGAAGTGCTTTCAACTGTTTCTGAGTTTGATAATGGGCTATGAATTATTGCCTTAAGGTCAGATATATTTCAGGTACTCGTAGGTGTAAGTCAGCGGAGCGAAGTAGGTGCCTCTGCCCAGTGACTAACCTTAAAGAGACTGAACTGCCTTTCAGAGTTACATGGTTTTGAGTTTGACTGCAGATGGAGTCTAAGACACTTCTGTTCCTAAATTAAGTGCCACGATTATGAGCACAGCATACCGCGGGAAGAATCTGAGACCTTGCCTGTGAGGATCATATTCAGACAGCTGAGACCACACCAAACCTCTTATCTATAAGTATGCTTTTCACTGTGATTATCCCAGTGACTGTTACTATTTATTTAGTAATAAGTATAATAGATGCATATACCTTCAGTTCACAGCAATGTGGGCACACCTGCAAAACATGTACTGCGTATGCTCATTCAGTGTAGTATTATCCCACAGCTCAGTTAAACAAAAATCAGCACTTGTTACGCAATAGTGATTGGAGTACTGTTCTCTATAAAAAGAAATAACTAGCTCTTTGATGCTACTGTGTGATACTTACTTAGCTATCAGTATTTTCTAGACAAAACCACAAAAGTTATTATAAAAGTTTACATGAAGTGCTAAACCACAGGACACAAAGACAGAAAGGGAGCATAAGAGCACTGGCAAATTACAGACTGCTTGTTCACGTACAAACTTTTCATTTTGGAGACATGAGAAATCCAGATATAGGAGTTTGCCAGCACAAATTTTGCAAAATTCAGCCAATGGCTTTCATATGCAGAGGAAAAGAGAGACAAATGTTGTTATCTAGCTGCAAAGAAGAGAGAGTTATTGAACTAAAAGGAGGAGACAGGTCTTGGAAAAGAGAATCCAACGAGAAAGCACAGACTTGTATAAATACAGCATTGTAAGTGCAGAAGACAGAAGTCATCTATCACCACCTCCATACCTGAAAGGAACAGTTTAGACAACCATCCTGACTTTGGTAAATATATCGCTTGAACTATATTGCAATGTGCTAGCCATCTACTACTACCTATGGGGCTGAACTCACCAGTAAAAGATGAAAATGAAAGCCTGGGAGAACAGGCAGCTTGAAGGAGACGTTATTCTGCTTTTTTTTTTGAGTGCTCCATTTATAAATTCCCATTCTTGCCTGCAGCTTATAGTACTCACAAGCAGTAGCATATGATTGATGGCATCCCGAGTCTCACTGTTGCTGTGGTCCTGAATGGCAGCACTTTGGCGGACCTGAGGCTTATCATACCGCTGCTGCTCAGCAGGGTCCAGGGTACTAAAAGAGGTCCCAGGGCACTTCGCTGGATCAGGAAATGAGACTTGCAATGGACAGGATCCTCTTAGTAAACTGGATATTACCATTTCTAGTGCTAGTGCAAAGGACCACCTGTCTGTATTTTGAAGTTTTTATACTGCATTATTGTTGGGGCTTTAGTCTTTTCTGCCTCCAAATAATGATCACTGACTTTCCAGGGAAAGCAGGTATTAATACAGATAGGGCACTGAACTGTCTCCATAATTCTTGTCTTCCTAAATGGTTAGATAGCTTGTAAATGACTCTGCGTTAGAAGATGGGAGCTATGTTAGCAGAAACAGGTTCTTGCACTGCTATCATTGCTTTTGCTCTAGACCCCTGCTGGGAAGTGGCAAAACTTAGTGGTTTTCTTAACGTATGAAACCGAATCTAAAATAACACCTTAAAAACTAAAGGATACATCCTGAAATGCTAAAAGAGCTGTAATAGAAGTAATAACAGCTACAGCATGTTCTTAGCAACAGGTAGTAGGTTGCATTACCATGGCAACTTTGAAGATAATACCTTACTGTCATGCTACTCCCATCCCTCTTCCAAATAAACTACAGCATAAATAAAAACACATTATTAGTTACTGACATTGTACTCTTTGGATTCTAGTCTTCTGCTAGACTCCCAACTATTAAAATAAACATGTATTTAATAACAAGCTTCTAAGACTTGTACACTTCCAGTTCCATATACAGCAATTTCAAAAATAGGTTAAGTAGTTTCATATAATGACATTCATTTTGTGTAAAAGGAAAAGCACAAAGAATCTGTGTTTTGTCCAAGACTAATGCCAAAAAGAGGTATAGAGTTCAGATCTCTATGCATAGTGCATTAGGTCAAGCTACTTCTATTGCCAGTGCCCAAAAGATATGATTTTCTTCACTCACAGTTACACCCAGACTCTAAGTTATCCAAACTATAAATTGTATTTTCTTAACTGTAACAATGTTCTAGATATAGCTGCTTTTTCAGAGACCCCTTTGCATTTGCCTATGTATTGCAACTTAAAACTGAATTCTCTCAAACATCTACATCTTACTCTATCACATAGATTTCTGATTTGACCATTATTAGTGCTTTAAATGCTTCCACTGTGAGAACACAACTGGAATCCTTGAATCCGCCAGTGAGGGTTTTGCCATTGAAGAACAGATTTTCTTTCTGCAGAAAGTTGAGGTAATTGTCGAGCATTTATTTAACCAAGTTTGCTTTACTGGTTCTGCACTCTCATTTCTCACCTACCTATAACATATTAAGTGATCTTTTTTATTAACTTTTCATTTTTTATTTTACAGTTTCCTCAAGAACCACTGTTTGCAAGTATACGCATTTTATGGGTTGCACTGAGGAGCTACCTGAGCCACAAAGGTATCATTCTCATTTTCTGCTAAGGCACTATTAGGTAGACAAGCAGAAACTGGTTGACACTACAATCCAAGTTTACCTAACATTGATTAAAATTTGATATATTATGTATAATTATTTTATGTAAAATAACAATGGATATAATGACATACATATTAATAGAAAAATACTGATAAATCCAAAGTGGAATAGAACAAACGGAACTTGTTTTGGGGAAATGTTCAATAAGTTGAGATTGACATTTTTATTTCTGAGAGAGAAAGAGAGGGCACCCTTGGAATTAAAATGCAGAATGGCAATAATAAGCTCGGAGCTCATTTCCTGATTTCTTTTGGAACAAATTGTTTCCTTTCCATGCCTCAGTTTTCCACTTCTGTGTTTTGTGTGTTCTGTGTCGACAGTGAGTTCTCTAATGCAGGGCCTCAGTGGTTCAACAGCATCTTCTACCTGCAGTCCTGGTCATGGTTTCTACATCGCCACAATGCAAACTCTAGTTATCTCTGCTTTTCGTACTAGCAAGAGTTAAGTTAGACAACATTCAAAGAAAATGACTGCAGAGGGTTTTACTCATGCCATCAAACCAAAATTTGCTTTCAACTCTTAACAGGACACTTAAGAAAATTTCCCTCTATTATCACAGCTTTGCCCACGAGATTTCTACACCCTCCCTCTCCAATGAAACTACAGAAGATACGTGTTCAAAACTCTAAGTGGTAATACAGCAGTTGCCATTATAGCAACACATCGCCTACTTCTGAAATGCTTAACATCAGCCAAAACCTGAAGTCTGTCAATAGTTTTTACAGAATGGCAGTTTTGCCTGTGTAGGATCCAAGCAGGAAAAGTACAAGACCTTTGGGATTTGCTCCCTTCTCATTTTGTGCTAGAATTGCATGGCTGCTATTCACCTCACACAAAAGGAGATTCAGTCTCTACTGATTCAGCCTGTCTCCCTGTATCTAAAACTTCTGTCTAAAGATTATATGGTGCTTGCACAACCCTTCAAGGTACATCAGCACAGAGTCAACTTTAGAGGTAAACTGAGACACAATAAAGTAAATGAGTCTCAATCTTGTGCATTAACCACAGGATGATCCTTCTTCATCAGTCTCTGCATGTTCTTCACCTCCTTTTTTCCAAATCCCCTCTACACTATACATATATAGAGATATATATATATATTTATATATGTACATATTCCTAACTCAGGTGTGACCCTTCTTCTTCCTCCCCTTCTCTCTGACTCACTGGTAGTTCAGCCTCCCCTCTACTCACTGCCTTCTCCTGAGGCTGGAGTACTGCGCGGCTTTGTACCAGCAAGCCCAGCAGTGTTGGCCACTTACTCTTCCTGATGGGGCTGCTCCAGGAGTCTCCAGGGCTGGGAGAGAGCAATGAAAGGGGGAAGGAGGAGAAGGAAGCGCTGAGCGTTGGCTCGGCAGCACAAGAAGGTGCCCGTAATATCTTGCAGGAGAAAACTTTGCTCACCACCAGAAGCTTTGCTCTGATTGAGAGCTTTATCTACAGACGAGACTGCAAGAACAAATGTTTGAGATTAATGCTTTGACTTTTGTTTGTACATCATATATTGCAATAAATTATTTTTTGTATTCAGAAGCAGTATCTATGGCAAATAGCTGAAAACCTTCTTTCTTACTGGCTTTAAATTTAGTTTAGTTTCCTTGTGGAACATACAAATGCCTCCATAACTCAGTGAATTATTGAACCATAAGGCAAGAAACCTTTGTCCAAAATAAGCACAGGTAACCTTAGTATTATTTGCTTGTTCAAGATAAGTATTTCCTGAGCTAGCCCACATTTTATCATGTAATATTTCTTCACCAGAGAAAATTATTTTGATAAAAACCTCTTTTTCTTATGAGAATGTTTTTCTGTTTAGAAAAAAATAGGAAAAGCATATCTAGGTAATATAACTATTTGGAGTGGAACCTTTTTAATTTTTATGCTAGACACAGGAATAAAGCTGCATAAAGTGGAAGCTGAGCTTGACTCTTCTACCATTTGAAAAATGCTTTTCTCTTCCTGTTTTGACACTGGCTTTTTCGGGGGAAAAAAATCATGGAAACCACCAAATCTGCAACCCTAACCTTGCTATAATTTAGCAAATAAATATGCTACCTCTTGCACTTTAAACAGATCACTGATCTGGACTATCTTTGCTATGTACTATGCATTTAAAATTTAAAACTATAAAAGTGTGGCACAAGAGAATCAACCTCATATTATTCACGTACTAGCCTACTCTCAGTGCCCCATTCTCTGCTACGGTTCAGTTGCATTAAATATTTACTGTCTAAAGTACAATTAAATAACAGTTTACCTTCTTTATTCATTGCACATTCTTAAGAGAGGTGAGCATGAGCTGCCCCAAAGAAAAATAATTAGCTACATATTTCTGTAATTAGAAAAACAGTTGATAAACAAATCTAATTAGGTGCTTGCCATTGGCAAAGACTGGTATTTCCCCAGAACCTGGGGAACCTTTGTGTTTTCCTGACCGGGACGTCACGGAGCAGCAGGAGCAGCTGGTGCCCGGGATTCTTCCCCAGCAGGTGTGCTGGCAGCCGTGGCCTCGCTGAGCCCATCAAATGTGCAAGCTGCTGCCAGGTAGCCTCTGCCCAACTTGTTCTGGTGCATCTGGGGTTCTATCCCCGCTCCTTATTCCAGAAACTGCAAAACCTTAATATCTGAAAGGAAGAACAACTAGCAAGATATGCAGAGAGGCTTAGACATAGCTCACTGTAACCAGAGCCCCTTTCAATGATCCTTTACATCACCACCTTCTTCCCTCATCCCGTAATTATGTACAGCTAGTCTTGATTTCACTTTGATGCTGAAGTTACAAACAGCAATGTCACATAAGAGACCTGCACCAAACACCACGCTTTGGGAGAAAAGGCCAGGCATACCTGAAGGGAGGGAAACCCTGTCTTGCCCTGGGAACAAAAATGGATCGTGCTTGGCCCCTTGCTGAGGAGGATGGACAGAGCAGGGGAAGGAAAGTATTTTCCTCCTTCCTCCTACTCTGTACATCCTTCCACAAGAAGTGGGAAAAAATCCTGGTTTTCAGACAGTGAACGACTTGCTGCTCAAACTTTGCACCAATACGTGGTTTTTTAATTATCTTCCAAAACTACCATGAATGGACAGAAACATGAAGCAACATTGTAAAAATTGTACTACTAATTAATCTGCTAACTGGCCTAACCAGAAGTCTCCATTCATGAACCACTATGATGGAGCTACACCTAGAAGCCAGGTCTGCGATTTGGGCCCATCACTGGCACAAACTTTGCCAAAGCTTCATCTATTGCGTCAGTGCCAAGAACGCTACCGGGAGGCATGTGCGGGCACCCCACGCCGAGGGAGCCAGCGAGGCAGCTTCCCGGGGATGCTGGCAGCCCGGACTGTGCCGGCATCATATCCCTTCCAGGGGCCAAGACACCCTGTAAGAATTTCCTATTTAACGTCTTCCAATTACTTCATCATTTAGGAAGTGTCACTAGTAAACATCCTTAATTGTACTATCTACATTACTTTGTATTTGAAGTTAACTAAAAGCCCTGTGCATTTTATCCTTGTTTTTTGTTAATATAGAAAAACAAGAAAACCAAACCAGCAAAAAAAATATTGTGAATATTTCAAACTATTTTACATGAGAAGTGCCCGGTCCTCTCACTGACAGCACGTGCTGCAACACTGCCTTTCTCCACAACTAGGGCTGAAAACAGAAGCTGAGGTTTTGGTCTCCTGTGTTTCAACATGTTCTCAGGGAATTCAAATAATTGTTAAAGTCTTTCAGAAAGCGGAGGAAACTGCAATCTAAAACTTCTAATACAACAAACAAACAGACTTTTTTGGGTGGAGGCAAAAAATACTGGAGTTGTTTTTATAAATCCCAAAGGAACAATAAACTGTACAAACAATAATTTAATTTTGTTTTGTCTCAAAGTTTACCTTTAAATTACAGCTTAGCAACTCAAGAATTCTGTCTTACATATTCATTGAACAGATCCTTTTATGAGCAATCCAGCTCCTCAGGCCCCTCCTCAAACAGTATTTTAAAGGAGAAAGAGCGAGACAGTGCTTCAGTATTTGCTCTTCACAAACTCCTGTAAATTCCAATAGAGAATAACTCTGGCAGGGACTTCTTGGCATGTGTGTGTGAAGGCATATAAAAAGTATTTCTCGACTCATCATACTCTTGTGCAATTCATACTAAGCAGAGATTTTTTTTCTTTTTTTTGTTTTTGTTTTTGTTTTTTTTTGTTCTGGGAATTGCAAGACATTAACACAGAAAAAGCAGTAAGATTACTGACGTTTTCTTCAAAACAGATCGGCTTGAATAAACACTGAGTATATCTTAAAGTAATATCCAGAAAAAAGTTGTTTCTCCTAGAATCTACCTGAACAGTATATTCAGTAGCTAATGGTTACCAAAGAAAAATCAACAACTGTATGAAAAATAATCTTAACTACTTAGACTCTACTCACAAATGATATCTAATACAAAGGTTCTGCAAATTAGCTTTTGAATTTATTACAGGAAAGCAATTCAGAAACTCTGCTAGAAAACTCACAGATCCTTCTCTCCCCAAACATTTGGCTAGGTCTCACTGAACCAGTGAAACGTTTACCTAAACACTTGAAAATTTTGAAAATATTAAATTTTAATTTGGTTCTACACTGAAGAGAAAATCCATGAAAATTTGTAAGAATCAGCTCATTGTTGTCACATTACTGAAGATTGTCATAAAATTCTGTCTATAGTTGTAAAACTGAGTAATGTTTTGGACCAGGCTCTAATACCAGATGTATATTACTGGGAAAAAGGCTGTACTCTGTTAGTTCCCACACAAGTGTAGCAAGGTAATGTACACCGTATTCATGGATATTCAAACACAGATCTAATATCAACTACATGGAGAAAAACACTGATTAAAATTCTGCCAGCAGACAGAAGCATGCCTAAAATCCTAACGAAAGATGTATATTCCAGCTCACCTTAAACTAAGTCTCCTGTTTTATTCCTCCTCAAAACCTAATGGCTGAGTAATTCTCTCTCCAGAATGCAACAGGATCCATCGCAGGACGAAGGGACTGTTATAGATAAAAATAAATCACTTCTTCCAGGACCATCTTATTTGCGTGGCAAGTATACTGCAGCTGTGAGCCCATCCTTCAGTTTTGTTGTTTCAGTATGAGATGTTCCTGTCCTCTCCCTTTTTATGAAATAAAGCTCAGCAACTGTTTTTTCCCCAGATCTAGGGAGAAGAGTTTTTCCTACTACCTGTGCATGCAGTCCTTGTGTTGGCTCCTGCAGTTGCTCTGAGATCTGCTGGCCCATCTCCAGGTGTCTCAACAGCCTTGGATGCAGATGGCTGCTAGGCATAGAGATCTCATGTGCACAAGGGCTGGAAGTGGCTACAAGTGGTTACTCCCCACAAGGGAGTTGAACAGCCTGTCCTGTTTTTTCACCTGAAAAGACAAATCTCATTTTCCTGAACTGACTTCCCATTTGTATATAAAAGGGGAAAATTAATTTCAACTCTATGGAAACAGGAATGGGGCTCTGGAGGTGACCCAGTCGCCTTCCCATTGCTTGATCTTCTCTGCAACCTCATTTTCCAATCTCAGTAACTGATATCATCACTGGGGCTCCTGGAAAAGTAAATGTCTTGGTCTGGGGAGGTGTTGGGAGTAACAGGAAGAAAGGAACAGGTTGCCGTGAGCCTTCCACGGGAGGAGCAGCCCAGCCAGTGCTCTCCCAGGCCCCTGGGGCAGAGGCAGCAGTCACTGTTCCCAAATCTTTCTTTTTCAGAAACTAAGTGGCTGCATGTGCGTTCAGGTGCTGCAGAGTCTGCAGATACTGCAGGAACCACTGGGGTCACTGAAAGAACAAAAGTTATTAGGGGTGGTTGGGAGTGGAAACAACCTCAGGCAAACAGGGTCCTATCATAATTATAAAGACACGCTATCCTGTTTGCATATGACTGAGGAGTCTTGACATTTCAGATCAGAAACTGAGTTGGAAATTACAACTTGAAAAAATCACATGTATTCAAGACCTTGATCCAGCAGCCACAGAACTCCATCTCCTGAAAACAAGCAGTGACACCCTGCACTCCTAGGGCAGTCATGTCAGGCTGCAAGGACAATTCAGCAGAGACCAATACAGTTTTAAAAAAATACATCCAAAATTCACTTCTTATCTTTTTTTTTTCCTAGTCAGGTAAAAACCTGGAGTGGAACAGACAGAAATTGCAAGAAATTGAGGTTAATATTTACTTTCTAAAATGGAATATATGTAACTGTTAGTAAGAAGTAAGCCTTGCATCCATCCTCAACATGCTAACACATACAAAGGAAAAATACTATATTATATACTAGTATCTATCGGAATTCAGAAGATTCTGGCTACAGAATGTTTGTCCTTCAGATATGGATTCCCTTTTTTTTTTTTTTGATCAGTCTAATCTGATGAGAGACATGATGGAGAAACTGAGCTATTAGCAAATCGCAGGGTTTGATAGGGTAGGAAACTATTGCTTTGAGCAATAACTTGCCTGGCAGTTGTAAAAGGTAGCATATGGATTTTCTTTCTCTATAAAATGAGCTTCTCAGAGAAAGCATAGGTAGCTAAACCAGTGCGGTACAGAGGCTGTTATTTGAGTTTCTTCCACAACTACAAGGTACTGCAAAATAGAAGCACCTTTGCTAGCAACCTCTGTAGCACTACTTACCATCACCAGAAAATGTGCATGATCATAAAGAGAAACAGTAGCCATAGAGTACAAATGTTTTCTTTACACTGCATTTAGGAGATGATTGAGGGAGCAGGGGGAGGCCCAAGGCAACTATTCTACATCTTTCCCTACTGTTTAATTCAAACTTCTTTCCTTGATTTTTTTTCTCTGAGATTTTACGTGCTAAGTCTTACCATATTTCTGTTGAAGTCAAATAGATTTTAGCTCTCATGAAATCCTATGTCATCTAATCAATAGTGGAACACATAGTGTTATGAGAACTTATCTATAAATATTAACATTACATACAGTAAAAATAAACATACTGAAAAACCCCTCCTACACCATAGGGTATCTTCAAATATCTCCAGATGATTTCACACCCAACTCCTGGCAAGGCACTATATTCCCTAACCAAAACAGGCTTACGTGTTTGATAGATTCTGAGAAGAAATTCTTTAACAATGTTAATTCTCTAATTTTAACAACAGCAATAAATAGGACAGGTGTGAAATATATTCATTTTACTGAAAGCTATTCTGCACATCTGAGAAAGCTTCATCTCTACCCATTCTTCAAAGGCTTTTACTATTTTAAACAGTACAATAAACTTTCAGTAAGACCTTGTGTTTTTCTGTCACAGTAGCGTGAATTCCTACCCTACTTAATGAATTTGAGGGGGTTTTCCCCTCCCAGTGTAATTTTTTCAAAGTAGCAGGCACTTAACATTTCAGATTTATCATAATTAATTTTACCCAAAGACTGCCAATGATATGTGTTTGCTATTCTATTGCTTTTAAGAGGAAAAGTGGGTTTGTATAAACAGCCCTCCATCATCTGCCTGGCAAGCTATCCGTTCCATCTGTGAGCGGCCCTTTAGTTTGGAGGTTCCTGCCTAATTGCTACAGACAGATGTTCTCCTGCTGTAGCTATAGACACCAGGGAGGTTCCTGCCATGTTAATTAACCAGCTTAAAGACGTTCCTCTCCCTATTTCAAAAGCCTAAAAACTCTTACACACAGCAGAAACGCAAGGTCTCACCTTACCTCCAAAGCCACATTTTCCTAAATGCAATGTTTCTAAATAACTCCTCTAGCTGCTCAATGGCATTTTCTTTGTCAGGAGACCCCCAGATAAGCTACATATTATTAGTCTGCGTTGTATAGCTCATGTTAGAGCTCTTCTATTATTATGTGAAATTTGTCCCCCTACCATGAAGCCATATTGCACTGGGTATACATACCTAACGTTACTAGTCTGTCAATACTAGTGAGAACTAGTCAATCAGCATGAATGAAATACGTATAGATGACAAGCAGTCTCTTCTTTTAATAGTATTACAAAAATCTTTGCTTTCTTCCAGGAGGAAGGAGTTTCTCCCCCTTAAGAGCATTGATTAAACAAGCCTTACAATGAGTTTGCTAACTTTTCTGTATGCTGCTTTGTGTAGCTATCAGTCACCTGATCAAGGGCTAGACTTGTAACCTGCTGTCGTGGTTTAACCCCAGCCAGCAACTAAGCACCACGCAGCCGCTCACTCACTCCCCCCCCATCCAGTGGGATGGGGGAGAAAATCAGGAAAAGAAGTAAAACTCCTGGGTTGAGATAAGAACGATTTAATAGAACAGAAAAGAAGAAACTAATAATGATAACACTAATAAAATGACAACAGTAGTAATAAAAGGATTGGAATGTACAAATGATGCGCAGGGCAATTGCTCACCACCCGCCAACTGACACCCAGCCAGTCCCCGAGCGGCGAATCCCTGCCCCCCCACTTCCCAGTTCCTAAACTAGATGGGACATCACATGGTATGGAATACCCTGTTGGCCAGTTTGGGTCAGGTGCCCTGGCTGGGCATGAGAAGCTGAAAAATCCTTGACTTTAGTCTAAACACTACTGAGCAACAACTGAAAACATCAGTGTTATCAACATTCTTCACATACTGAACTCAAAACACAGCACTGTACCAGCTACTAGGAAGACAGTTAACTACATCCCAGCTGAAACCAGGACACCTGCCTACTGCCTTTTCCCCCAACACAGACTGCTCAGGAAGTATTTCCCCCAATATTTTGAGGAGAGGGGACTGTGCACAGCAGCAGTCCTCATGTTCTCAGGTATCTCCTTCAGGCCACTCATAAATGCATGTCTTACAATGGCACAATAATACATCTGTCTCTCTGCTTCATATAAAGAAGGGCTTTTCATCCCTTTAACAGTTACTGAAATAATTTTTATTGGCTGATCTTTTCCACCATAATTTACTAAGTCCCTACCCTTTTATTCTCTTTGTCTTCAGGACATAAATCCGTTCCTCTCATAAACATAAACCCGGCCAATGCTTTTATAGACCTGTTGACTATCACCAACTGCAGCAGGAAGTTCACTGATGAAAACTGCCTTTATTTCTCTGACATAAGAGAATCATCACCCAGGTTAGTTTTCCAGTCTCTTTAATTAGGCCTCATCTTCTTTTGCCTCTCCTTTATGTTTTCACCTTAAAATGTAGTATAGTAAGGCAGGCACGGTCAGCTCCCACCTTTGTCAACCACTCATTTGTACATCCCATCCACCTGATCCTTTCCTCTTTTCTTTTTTTCCCTTCTTTCCCATAATGTTGAAATCCAGCCTAGCTTGGTGACAAATATGTTTAACCTCTGCTCACCCAAGCAGTGGTCTCCTTGTCAGATGGTTTTGGGCAACCACTCTGAGACACCAGTGTCGTACTACATTTGCCAGAGACTACTTTTCACTAAAGTAGCCTGGGACGATGCCTGAAACACTCTTACGTCCATCCTCCCACACAAGTTGGAAGACTGTAGCTCTCTCTTGAATTTTCTTGAAGAAGAGGTTGCCCACTGAGGCTGTGCAGTCTCCATCCTCAAGATGTTCCTAAGACCTGGCTGGGTAATGACCTGAGCAACTGGGTCTGAGCTCACAGCTGAGCCTGCTTGGAGCAGCAGGTTGGACTGGAGACCTGCAGAAGGCCCTTCCACCTGTGTGGTTCTGGGGATTTTAACTCAGTGTTGTGGCTCTGGGCTTGTTTGAGAGTAGAGGATGGCAGAGTTGCAGGCAGCTCTGCGCAATTCTTTACTGCTGCAGCTGTTCCTGCTTCTGGAAAGGAAAACATGTCTTGCTTTAAATATTTAACAGGATCTTCCTTCTCCACTTTGGGAGATTTTAAAGTTATTACTTTCTTTCATGAATCTGTATATCCACTATATTCTCTGAAACTTCTGCTCCCAACGTTTATCCACATTCCCCAGGTCACTGGCCCCACTAATCATTCTTTCTCCATCACATTTAATCCCACCAAATCTCCTTTCTGCTGAAGATTTTGAAAGAGTTCATTTCTGAGATTAACCTATCAAGACTCTCTCTGGTAGCGGCGTCAATTTATTTTCCAACTTTGCTTTGGCAGGAAACAGAACAACATCTTGAACCCTACAAACCTCGCCTTGCTGTAAGATCACATTCTCCTCCCTGAATTTCTTCTGGGGAAGCTACTTTTCAAACTGTCCCCTTCTTCTCCTCTGGTTGTCATTCCATGCACGCAGGCAGCACAGGCAGTCTGCAGGCTGCAGAGAGCCCGGGCAGGCGCAGCGCTGTGCACCATCTGATCCCATGGAGGTCTGGTTCCAGGCAGCCATTTTGCAACCTGTCGTAGCTTATCTCCGCATCAAAAAATTCATCACCCCTCTTCTTCTCCCCCACTGTTCATTTTTTTTTCATTCGTTGATGCTTCCTTGTACATTCTGCGTTCAGGCAGTGCTGAAAAACACCACTTTAGTATCGACCCAGCTGCATCAGGAATGGAATAGGCCAGAAATCCTACAAGAAATCTTGCTTAAGTGTTAACGTGTCTTCAGAGCTGTTGAACGGTTAGGCTGCCAAATTCCTGACGAGAAAATGGTTGCTATTAAAACCCTATCTTCTCATCTACAAAACCTTACTTCAAGTTCTGTAATTGCTAGGTTTGGGGACACTTTTCACACCACAATTCAGCCTCATGTTCTCTGAGCCAATGAACTTTTTTTTTGGCTCTGTGAGGTGTTAGGCCTTCAACAAAGTGCAGGTGGGTGGGTGGTGGTGTTCCAAGTCTCAGCCCCTGTCACTCTCTAATTGTTCAGATTTTATTTATGTTTTGATTTTGTAGTAGCTTTCCCACAGCCTCTTGCATGCACTCATTAAACCACTTAGGAACATGCAAAATCTTGCTATATAGGATGCATATATCTTGTTTCCCAGATATTTCTCACTTAGAGGTGTCTAAAGAACAACTAGTCACCAGTGCGACAAAGTTTTGAGCAACAGTTTCCTTAACCAACACAACTACGGAAATTCACTACATATGTTTGCAGAAATAATTCAAATCTTGTGAGAAAAGTTCCTTCTCCTACTCCCTCATCTCAGTTGCATGACATCGAATCAATACTTTCTAACTGGAGCTATTCAGCTAGGCAGATTTATGCCAGTAATTTGTAAGACTTTGAAAAATAAAACATTCTCAGGTTCCACTTGGGCATTTGGCATCTTTCAGACAACACGCCATCATAAGACATTACACCATGCTTTGATCTGTGAAGTTTCCCATGCATTAAGTGATTTTTAGAATGCAATTGCTTCAGAGCACACGATCTTTTTAACTCCCACAGTTAAAAATACATGCTTTAAAACCCTGAAATAGATAATATGGGTGATGTATCCGATAGCAAGACCAGTAAAGATGAGTAGACTGGTCTTATCATAGGCTAGAAGTCAAAGACAATTCAAGGTAGCAGCTGGAGAGAATAGTACTGACCTAACACGTATTCTACTCAGCTTGGCCAAGTCATCTCTACTCCTTTCTATATTATCCAAAAATTCCTGTCCCTGAACTGCCTCCAGTGTTTTACTGCTGCAAATATTTGTGTGGCAGCCATGATGAAAACTGACTCGTCTGAAAAGGAACAAAAGCAGTCTGGTACAAATTTGGTTCTCTCAGCCACATCAGTTTCCCAGTTATCACTTGGCATCAGCACAGCGATGAGAACCAGTGAAGTGAACATCACCACTAGCAACATTTACATGGCAATTCTGCCCAGGAGTAAAACCCAAGTACTTTGTCCTTGGTTATTTATTTTTTTTAAACCACAGGATAGATCGCACATATTAATTATTTTAAGGACAAACTATTAATGCATGGCAATAATCCAGGACTTCTCTAAAGGCTATATTGGCAAAGCAACAAGTGGCAAAGTTGGCCATGAGTGAAATGAGACTGGTATAGCATTTGAGCAGCCAGGTGCCTGAATGATCCTCCAATGGGAAGAAAAGCAAGGCACAAAGCCCCCCCCAAATATAAATACGTATTTACACACATTTAAAATACATATTTATGTTTGTAAATATATATTTAAACACATTTTAAAGATTGTCAAGACGTGATGTCTCCCACAGCACGTGGGATGAGGGGGGAGTTGATGAGGTAGTCAAAATGGTTTCAGCGTAAATTTTTTTATCAAGGGAAACAAAGGTTTGAACACTGCAAGTATTTAGGAACATGCTCCTTTCCCAAAATTTTATTTTACAGTGCGATTCTAAGATGAAAAAGTTTGACAAAAAGATTGAAATCAGGAAAATAAACTGTCTTCTCACTCTCTTGTTTACACTTTTATTCACTGGGAAAACACAAGTTTGGGGATAAACTGAAAGAAAACACATATGCCCTGACCCTGTTATGTCTTCAGGAAACACTGAAGATTTTTTATGTGGCTAGTGATTAAGATCACAAAATACAGATTTTTTTCAAATAGTATTGTTAGAGGTTGCTTTCCTTTGCAAAGCCTTCTACAAATGGTCAGATGAATCCTGGCCAGTCCAAAATACAGGAAGAACACCAGCCTTTTCCAGTTAATGCAAGCAAGGCATGAACATAACCTAGGCTCAGTTATTTCTCATGTAGCTGTTACATATAAAATCCTGGTTCTGGGCTCCAGTCCACAAATGGGCAGAGTAAGTGCCATGTCCTAGCACTGCTTTCTTCTTCCACTTGGATGCAATAAAAGGTGAGCCTAACAGCAGGTACAATTGAAGCCTTCCATCTATCAGGTCAATGCACACTGCCCTACAGTAATTTTTCACAATCTGTAAGGCAGAGGCAGGAGGCAAGTGGCATTAACTAAAACCCACTCATAACTAAGGGAAGTGCTGATACAGAGAACTGAAAAATCAGATTAAAATTAACAGAATAGCCAGAAGAAAACGGTATTATGTCCTTGAAGCAAGGGAGTATTCAAATAGCATCCATTCCATCTTCATAAGCTATGGATAATTATCTCTCACTAGAGTTCTGAACCTCAAATTACTAAATTTCATTAAACCTTCTCAGACCTCAGTATAAATACCACTGTAGAAATAGGATGTCTTTCCTCTATGGGAGGTATTAGTCCTGAGGAGGTCACATTGCTAAGTAGAAAAGAGGTCACTTTGAAAAAGAACTTGCACGTTGGCTGAGGCAAGACAACAGGCAGCAGTCAGCATGGGTCCTAAGTGGCTGCAATGTTCCCAGTAACAGGTTACCAAACAATGGCGCAAAATGAAAACAGTAATGTACACACATACCCAAAATATGTAGCAGGCACACAAATGCTGCAGTACAGATGGCTGCTCTAAAACGTATAAAGGCAAACAAAACACCTCACTGCCTAGAACATGATGTTCTTGAGCGTGTCACGGCCACTGTGACATCTTTAAAAATACCTCATTTGTTAGGTACGAAAGATGATATGTAATTACTTCTTCACAGCTCTACAGTAGGTCCAACATCCTCCCTCCTTCGTGTGAAAAATCTATTACAGTCAACTCTGAGCCTCCATAATTGTTCTCCATTAGTAATGATTTACATGATATTACAGCTGTCACTGAATGTCAAAGTAATTTCCCTGTTTTCTTTCTTTGAATCCTTTTAGAAATTCTAGTTTAAAAGAGTACCTACTGTAAACATGTTCTAACAGAGGAGACTGCTAAAGAGAAAAGGACATGCGACAGTAATTTTGAAATATCTTGTCATTACAGAATTGACATTAATCAGTTCTAGCTATGAAGATTCGTATTTCTTTTTGCACCCAAGGAAACATTGTGAGGAGTGATGAATTCAATTTTCTTATCTGACAATGGCACGAGGACAGGGTGGAACAATCTGTCACTCCACTTGGAAAGTTGGTAACGTGGTGTTTTTAATTCATGCGGCTTCAGTGCTTCTCAAAAAACGCAGTTTATTTTCATAAAAGGCACTTCTGAGGATTACAGGGCTAAGGTCTGCAGGCCTGAAAACTGCCAGAAAGAGAATAGGCCACGAGTTGCCTCCAATTTCCAGCTGCAAGCCTGGAGAAGAAGCAGGCGCTGGAAACGTAGGCTGCCTCCCCCACCAGTCCCGCTGTTGGAGGAGTGATGCATGCTGGTCCGTGACATGGTAAGCTGGCAGAGTGGCATGGAGCTAAAACGTCCTGGCTGTACACACACCTGTCAGACACCAGACCCAAAAGAGATGTAGCATAAGCATCCTCTCATCAAAAGAGCTGTTCTAGATTACATGGGATAGACCTGAACTTGGTGGGTACAAGAACCCTGGCTGCAGGTACAGCTTCTTGGTGGGTGCGACTGATACAGCTGATTATGGTGGTGTTTTCAACAGATTTGTTAATTCTCAAACTCTAGAGATCCAAGTTATATCCTGCATTTCTTATTGACAAATGTAGTCAAAGATGGCACTGACTTCTAATCAGGAAGATTAGGATTCTGAAAGAAATACATATGACAGTGCTTTATAATGCCATTTAGATATGGAAACTGAACAGTTTGGAAAATCAGAAAAGGCAAGAAGAACGACACAACTGGCTGACACAATTGGACCACTGCTTTTAAAATTGTTCCTAAAGCAAATTTAGACCTTGGCTGATTTTTTTTTTTAGTATGGGTGGCTCTTTACTTTACACTTGCTAAAGATTATTCAGGAACTACTTATGAAAGCGTAAGTGAACTTAAAGAGGAGTAAGATCCATTGGAAATCTGCCCTGGGCAGATTTGGTTTAATTTTGAATAATCCATCTTTCTTCCAAACACAAGCACCATTGATGATCACTATGGAGGAAATCTGATTTTCTTTAAAAAGTAATTAAGAATAAGTTGGTTTGTGTTCCCTTCTCTGTAGCCAAGTCTCCATGTCATAAAACAACCGCTACCATTTAGACTACTGGGTGAACTTCTCAGGGAGATTAGTAGGGAGTTTTGAGGGCTCTCCTGGCCCAGAGGATGATGCTCTCTGTTATTCCTGAGGATCACACTGTGGATCAGGACAGAACCACGCAGAGGGAGCTAAAAGGGAACAGCTGCAGCCACCACTGACCATGCTGTGACTGAATAGAGCAATTCACTCCTAACGGCTCCATGCTGTCCATAATGACCTATCAAGACTGGCACATCCTACTTCGAAAAAATAATTATCTGTCAAGTAGCAATTTTTCAAAGAAAATTAAAGAAGTAGTTCTCGGAGGCTTCCGACTACGTCAAACATTGTTTGTCCGTAACAACCTAAGTAAGTGGGGAAAATACTGTAATACTATTCTGTGCTGAGGAGGGAGACCAAGAGAAAAGCAGAAGGCTAGGCTTGTTTTAAGCTGTAATTCATGGCAGATTTTAAAAAAACACACCACCCCCCCAACCCACAAAAAATAAAAACCTGTTTCCTTAATGCTTTAGCACATGGAAGGAGAATACCATTTATCAGGAATCAGGAAACTGTCCAAAATTGTGGTCAACAGTTACACACATTAAGTATTTAGGAGAGACATCAAAATCATGCCTGAATTGCTAACAATTACTTCACGAGAAGTTAAGTTATAGACAGACATAACTCTAGTGAAAGGAAATTTCCTTTTGTTCTTTATTTTACTTTTTCCTATTCTTACTTTTCAATGTCACACCAAAGGAAGAACAGTTGCACAGGTCAAGAGGTAAGAGCATTGGCCAAAGAGCAAACCTTCAGATGCTGTGAGCTTTACTAAAAATTATTTTGGCCAAAATCCTTAAAAACAACTTCATAAGCTTTTAGGCAGAAGTGGGGCAAGCCACTTAAGGCCCATCCAGGCAAAGCAGCTGTGTGTTGGGTCCCACTGAGTGCTGGGTCCTGCCACACCGACTTTTCCTCCAGGACTCAGGCGGGAGAAGGATGGAGGGGGAAGGACTGACCCCCTTCCCTGCGACTGTAATGGGAAGGGACTGGGGTAAGCAGCAAGAGCTGTATTTGCTTGCCCTCTGCCTGGTTTGTTTATGCTTTCGGAGCTGCCGAGCTCTGGCAGCAGAGCAGGCGGGCAGGCTGAGCGGCCAGGCCTGCCATGCCTGTTGTGCCTGGGGGTACGAGAGCGCTCCTGGCTGCTCTTACTCTGGCAACGTAAGAAATAAAGGCAGCTTTGGGAAGGGAGTGGGCTTGGAAGCCAAGATGAAGGTTTCTCTTGTGCATCTGACCCATGCCTCGTACTGCCACCGAGGTGAGAGCCCCCATGGACCCATCCCAGCCTTCCAGTAAAATCTCTGCGGAGGTCAGTCTGGGGAACGGAGAAACTCTCACTCACAGCCCCTACATCCCTCTGAGCTCTCCCAGCCCACTTCTCCACATGCCCGTCTGCTCCTCCCAGAGCTTCCACCCCTCTGCATGGTCTGAAAAGCCCCACCAGCCTTTCACAGCCTTCCTTGTCCTGAATTTCTTTTACTGGCACCAGAATACTGAGCTCTGCTGCCATCAAAGGTAAGGACAGAATGTGTGTTCCTGTGTCTTTGTTCCTGGAGCGGCCAAATCCAGTTTTGCCTTCTCCATCAAGAAACCTTGAGCTGGCTCTAGACCGGACCATGACAAACTAACCTCACCAGAGTGGAGCAGAACCTAAGGGCTGAGAGAAACTTATCTTCCTACTTCAAATACTTAATTGTTATCATCTGCATGTGAGCTAGATGTCTCAGCTCCCATTACAGTCAAAGCCATAAGCTGGTGGAGCCTACAGAAATATTCACTTGACTCGATTTCCACTGGCTACAGCAGGAACTTAAGTACCTAACTTCAATACCTTGAAGCATCTTAACTTGGAGCTGAATCACTGACCCCTAGTGACCACAAACAAAATTCTCTAGGACTGACTACAACTCCAGGACAAGCTGTACAGAAAGGAGAAAACTATGTTAAATGCTGGGGGTAATTTAGAACATGTAAAATTCTATTAGAGTCACCTTATTTTTTGTGGAAGGTATGCAATGAAATATTTTCAAATGTTATCTGACACAAAACTAATTGGATTAAAAGGCTATTAGTTCAACAGTACCAAGGGAAAAAAGACATCTGAACAGGTTTTCAGCAGAAACCTATTTTCTGGATATTACCCAAGAACACTTTAGCTTTCACTATGCTTTCTCATTGTAAATTCATACTTTCCCAGTCTTAACTCAGGAAAACCGAAATATACTAAAACATTTGCTTTTCACAGCAAGTTATGTTTAAACTTGACTAATTAAATAACCCCCTAGCAACCAACTACTAACAGTACACAAGTATGCTTTGTGAAGTCAAAACTCAGAAACCAGTGATGACCACAGTAATTATATAATAATTGTGGTCAAATTCATTGAGCTACATAGCATTGTGCCCCTATCTGAATATTTACTAACTTAGAGTTTACCACAGTTCATTAACTACCACCTCATACATTCTTGAGTAGCAGTATGTGAGGTGCTTTCGGGCTGTACAAACACACTGCAAGACAGGAAAACATCCTTTGTCAGCTTGCCTAAATCTATAAATCTTTGCTATCTGAAACGAATGAATACTAATTTAAAGGCTCCTGTTGTCTTTCCAAATTCAGTCACACAATGTAAATGTAAAAATCACCACTCTTGTGAAGTATCTAGTACTCCTACTTCACTGCACCCACACAGCAGCTATATGCAACAAGAGAAAATGAGGATTTTCAACAATAAGGGAATAAAAAAAGGATCTTTGAATTGTGTGTGTGGGGAAAGTGCAGTTTGATTCAATATGGCAGTTTACTCAGCTAACTGAGGAATGCTGTGATTTGCCTAGACAACGTTCAGTGCATTTTCATATATACATGAAGTTCTGCTTACTTAATGGAATTAGTGCTAGAATGAACAGCTTTCATTGCTGGAGATACGGTTTTGCTTTAATTTCTTGCCTTTAGGTGAAGTAGGCTAATGGAAAGGCAACATTTTTGGTCTCAGCAGAGTCACAAAGAAAGTTAAATCACATTTTGGCTGGATTGGAAATACTGAGGGAATAATCCATCTCAGTATTTTTGTTCAGTTTCCACTAGATTTTTAGGTAAAGAACTTTAATGGGCTATGATAAAATTAAACAAACCTACCATATTCAGGTCAGGAGTAAAATTACTTTAAGACATTTCTATACGAGCACACATATTAACATCTATGGCTTTGACTGTTCCACATACGTAAGGCAGACTGCTAAGGTCGACCACTTATTTTGGTCCAAATCCAGTCAAGGATCACGTAAACAGGCTTTGTATGATTCACAGCCTTCATGTCCTCAAAATAATATTGAGATAAGACTTCTTTTCAGGCTTTTGTGTAAGCATGCATTTCAATTAGTGTGGGCCAAACCCAGAAACTGTAGGTAAAACAACTGCTAGAAAAAACAAAAAGCAAAGAAAACTTTCTTCCAGCTCTCAGAAGACACTGTTCTCAGTGTGTGGTTTATCTGCCTTTTGGGGTCCCCCCCCTGCAATTTCTAAGAAGTGGGTCTAAAATAAGAAACACAAGAACCAAATGTATTTGAACCATGGGTGCGCCTGCAACAGGAAACTGCACTTCAATACAAATTTTGCAAAGGCACCTCTTGTGACAGCAAAAAATTATATTCCTCTGCTTTTCTAGATTTTTCTGAAACTCCATGACAGAAATGGAAGTTTTTTAAAAAAGTGCTGACATACTGACGTGTTATCTCCAGTTAATTACAATCACTAGCATCTCTGTTATTTGTAATTCTGAACAGATAAATTTCCATAGAACTAGTAAGTGAATGAATGGAAGTACTTTAAGTCATGAGTATTCTTATTACATATTTCATTCTTTATAGTCTTTTATCAGGATGAGAGAAAATAAGACAGAACTGTAAGAAAGGAAAGCTTGAGTCGTTATGCGATTATTTTCTGTGATTCTGACCCTTACACTCACAAGAACTCTACGGAGAGGATGATGATATTCTCATCACTGCTGCAGAGAGAAACGGGTGCATGCTGTGCTCTTCTGGAGAGATTTTACTCTTCCTGCTCTTGTTTTCAATCTAAAGCAAATTCTATGCTTAATAGATACCTATGGCCACTCATCATTATTTTCTGAAGTTCACGGCTCAGTGACAAAACCTCTCATTAGAAGAAGGAATTTTTTCTCTCCTCAGGATGTTTTTCCACCTGTGGCCTCCTGCATTTCCTTCGTTCACCTGCCTGTCTTTTCAAGAGAGATGTGTAAAGTTAAAAATATACAGCACCGGGCACTCCTTCTTTCTGCAACCTATTTAGTGCTGCCAGCCACTTGCGTGCACAAACTCCGCACTCCAGCATTAGCAGCACGGTGGAGCCCATGGGGCACCGCATGAGAGGGCAGGGGGCTTCTCCCACCCAACAGGTTGTGTAAACATGTGTTTGCTGCACAGGTGACAAAGCCTTCTACAGCTCAAGGAAGATTAAAATCTCCAAGAACCTGGAATGTACGTCTGTTTAAGCAGAAGGAAAATGGTGGGTAAATAAAGCAAATTCACGATACCATTTAGCAACAGCTTTTCTCTCTTCATGATTTCAGTTTTTGTAATCTTCCTGTCAAAAGTTGTTTATTTCATACACAGGCACTGCTGCACAAAGCCCTGCTAATCTGCCCTTGCCGCCTCCTCCTGCGCTTCAAATATAACAAAAGGTAATTTTCTTTCCTTATTTTTGTGTAATTGATTAACGTGAAGGATGGGTACTTTTCATTTAAAGCCTTCTTTATACAAGTCTGAAATACCATGTCTTAGATATAAGCATTAGATATTTGTTAGATATAAGCAAAAGTACTGTTAAACCTGACACTTGAAACAAAAAATTCTCCTTTCCCCAACACCTCTCTGTTCTCCAAGCTACCATATTATTTGCCGTACTGAGCTTCTGACCATAAGAGACTGTTCTCGTTGGTAAATACAGTGTAAGTTTCCAACTCTATTAGCATCCAGCACATCTGCTTGCCTAAAAGCTTTCCTTTTGCCATATTTTATTAAATACAGAATCATGCAGTGAGGTGAAACAGATTTGGAAAGATAATGTTCACGCTTTCAGGCTGGGAAAATCACCCAGAGCATGATGAGATGTTACAACTGCACTTTCAGAATTTCAGGACAGAAATAAGAGTTAATTGGATAGGACTGGCTCTCTTCTGCACCCAGCCACTCTTTCATGATGCTCTGAAACTGGCTTTCTCCAGTTTTCCCTTTGTTAAGAGCTGCTACCCACGTCCAGTCATGGTAAGTTGTTGGACACTTAGGAAACAACCAATGTCAGCTTGCTTGGACTGACATTTTGAAAATTCAAAGCCAGGAAAAGGATCCACAGCTCAGAGTGATCCAATGGTTAGAAAGGACAGAAGTAGAGAATGCAGCCTAATGCTTTTCTGTGCTAGCTCTGGTTCGATCCTGTTCTACCTAAAAACACCTTCAGGCCCAAACCCAGTACAGCCCCAGATCTGCAGGACAGACAGGTCTGAAATGTGTATGAACACACCAGCCGAAGAGCAGAGTAAGTCTGAATTTTGACGAAGCAAGTGTATTTCTCTAATTAAAAGAATAATTTTTTTTTTTTTTATCCTGCCCCAGTCCCTGTAGTGTAAGTTAGATTTACAACAGGGAGTTATAACTAAGAATTTGGACCCTGAGCTATTAAATTTCATAACTTTTTCATTTGCACATCCGTGCATAAGTAAGTATCACTCACTGCTGCTTCCAACAACTTACTGTTGTGTTCAGTGACAAAATACGTAACCTTGAAAAGCCTTACCAACCCTGCATTTCAAAGGCATTTCATAATTGTTTACCTCTTGGCCTGAACAGTAGTACTGTATGTACAAGGCCCCCTTGAACTTGTGTAACTCAAAACTGCTTAGAAACTTTTCCTCAAATGATTCTAATTTCTTCAGGAAAAAAAAGCAAACAATAATTATAACATATTCAAACAAAGGATTTTTGTTAGGGCTTTTTGTTAAAAATAAAAAATTCCTTTTTCTTTTACCCCAGAAAAGCAGTTTTCATTCCTACTTATTTCAAAGGAATGCCTGCAATTTTGCGGTATTATGCAAACCCCAATTAGCAGTCCACAAGGTGTTTTGAAAAACAGTGCCTAATGTGTTACAGACACATTTAGTGGCCAACTTCCAACAGACTGAAAAAACGCCTTTTTTGAAAGAAAGTTTGGGAATTAAGTCACTTCAATTTTACTGGGAAATGCTGATAGAAATAATTCTTCCAACAGTTAATAAAACTTTTTTTTTTATTAGTTGTTGGTTTATGTTCTTTTACAGGAACAGAGCAGGGTATTTGTGGCAGCTGAGCAATTTGGTTTCCTTCAGTCTTTCCTTAAAATCCAGTTCTACAACTACTTACTGCTGAGCAAGGTAGTTAGTCTTACAAATCGTAGTCGTTATTTGAGAACAGCTCCAAACACATCCATTGATTACATTTGTTTATTTAGATTTTCTTTTCAGTTTTCTGGAATCTAATAAGTGTAGGGTGTTTTTCACCTGTACAGTGCCTAGCATAATAGGGCACAGGTATCTCGGTTGCACAATAGGGCAACCTCCAAGATAGGGTTTTATTAACAGCATGAAGGATGGGGAGCACTGTTTATTTTGCGAGTTACTCTGAGCTATCAAGACTATCACTGAGCAGAAAGCCCTGCCTGACACAGCTTACCTGCACTGTAGAGACAAGACCTTACAGATTTAAAATACCAAAGCAGCACCGACATACACAAGTGACAGAGAAGGTACCGCTTATTCACAGTGCTGAGCTTTTATTCCTCCCTTCCTCACCAGAACTGCGGAAATGTTTTATGAACGCGAAAGTCAGAAGGAAGCTAAAGGATGTTATACATATGTGCATCTCAAATGATCGTGACTGTATTATGCCATGTATTTTATATTCCTTAATTTCTCTTCCCTGCAGAGGAAAAAATCCTCATCCTGTTGTTAGTAATCCTTTACAAGTGATCACACCCTAGCCAACTCCAATAAGCACTTTTTATTGCTCAATTAGGTCTTTATTTCTATCATGCCAAGGAACAGAAGCTAGATCTTCAAAAGTTTAAACCCTTCTTTTTTTTTTTTGGCTTACATTCTACACCCCCCCCCCCCTCCTTTCTCACTGACACATAAAAGTTCCTGGTCTCCTTTTTGCAGTTTCTAATCGTGCCTCAGCTTCTCATGAAACTCCAAGAGGCCCTGGCAGGCTCAGCTCCTTTCTCCCATTCATTTGCTAGCATGAAGTGGGGCAGAGTGGGCCCTACTGGACAGAGGGACAGAAAGGAGAACGCTTTATTAAAGTCACACTTGAAAGATTCTACTTACCATCAGGATAAACACAAAGGGAACAAGCATCTTAAACTTTGATAATTTTTTTCTGAATATATAGAATAAAGTGCATCTCTAGAAACTGATTTTTGTGTTTGATTACCCAAGAAGTCAGCTTTGCTGGCCAACTGCCATTTTACTCTTCCTTGTTTTAAAATTTGCAAAAGGAAAAAATATATTTTAAAAAATGAAAGCTATAAATCAGTAAATTAAATGTTTCTGAGGAAGGATCAGAGCTTCAGCTGAGTGATTCTTACAATGTTGGCTTTACTTTGTGATTTACTGGGCCTCAAGCAGCCAAAATGGGGTCAGACGGTGAAAAACTTTTGCTTCTGGTTCACTCTGGTTCAGTCAGGGAAACTGGGAAGGGTTCAGTCAGTTACAAAATATGGGGCCCAGTCTGTCCTATTACAACAACCGTACTGGTAGCTGGTCTTGGTAACAGGCCACTGCTTTCAACAATGCAAAGTCTTCCAGGCAGTCACCAACCTTCAGGTATGAAGAAGATTAAGTGATGGTACTTTGAAGTGTATATTGATTTATGAAGTAACTGCCATGCTGCTGAAGGTACCATGCAAACCCACCCACCCTCCCTTAATGCAAAATAAGCTATTTAACCTGACTAATGAACTTGTGGGGCAGTAACGAACCTACCACCGTGGTTTCCACAGTTATCATCCATCTGTACCCACATGCTGCAGGCTGGTTTTAGAGGTGAACTGTTATAGGACACTATAAGACAAACTCTGTTTTCACCTCGCTAGTAGGCATAATAATCTCTGTACTGGAGATCAGCACTGATGGCAAAGTAAATCCAGAATGAGAAGAGGGTTTGGCCCTCATTTTACCTGTTAACTAACACAAAGGCTCTCTAAGTCCAGCCAGTTTCAAAGCTAGAAACTCAAAGACAAGATTATAAACTTTTTCTTGTTGAATTACAGCAGTAAGAAAAGCTGCCACTCTGAGCCTAAAGAAAGTGCATTTAGGGCTTGGGCTCTATTTCAAGTTCTTATTAGCTCCTGGAAAAGTGCCACAGCAGCTCAAAATCTCTCTTGCCTGAAGTTGCTTAACTCTGCTGTACAAAGAGGTCTGCATCTGCACGGAAAGAAGACTGTTCCTTTTGATTCCCCATTTGTGGCCCTGCTTAGCTCTGTACAACTATATTCTCGATGTGCTGAGCAGCCCAAGCCAGAGAGGTGGGTCTGCTTTCAATCTCCATGTCTTCCTGCAGCCCAGGAAACATAACCCCCTGCCACACAGCAAGAAGGCACCACCAGACCACCACGGATCCGATGCACAGATCACCTGTGACATGTCAACACGTTAGCCCTGAGCAACTTCTGAGTGCCTCATGCATAATTCATGCTTCCTTAAAGTGGTTTCTGTGTGTATTTTGACGGCTGACACTCCAAGCTCATTTCTGATCTGTTGCACACTGGAATCTAAGAGCTCTAAATGCTAGCTGACTTCCCCCAGAAGGCATTAAGTTACACACAGAGTCTTTGTTCTCCACCCCCCCAAAAAAAACCCTAGCACCTTTCCTGTAAACCCGTTCATGCCTTCAGTAGCTAAAAAGGAAATAGAAGAAAGTCAGTTCTCTCCCCCACCCTGCATCTTCTAAGACTCGTACAGAAAACCCATCGCAGTGGTCACCTATCCTCCTCCCATCTCTCCCAGGTATCTTGTCAAGCAGCGCAGACCGCTCTTTGAAAACCATCTCTTGTGGTAACAGTTTGCAGTTGCATTTTCAGAGCCTGTCACTGGTGATTTAGGATAATCACAATCTGCGGCTCCACCAGCTTGACTTCTTGCCTCTCTCAGCTGGTCATGCTCTCAGGTGTGGCTTTCCAGTCAAAGCAAGCAGGAAGATACACCACTCAAGGCATGAGAACAGAAGCTGGCAGGCAGGTCTTTTTTTTTTTTTTTTTTTTTTTTTTTATAATTTCCCCCATGTTTCTTAATTTGTGGAAACATCCTGTAAACGGAGACAGCAAAATAAAATATTTGCCCAGCTCTTCCCTGGTTCCATTGTAACATCTCTGTCTGGAGATTTTACATTTTGTAACAGAGGGAGAGAAATAACAGAGAAAACAGATTTAATTCTTCCACCTCCCCCTCCCCTCCAAAGAACAAGTACTTCTGTCCCCAAAGGGGAGAGAATGCCACCTCTTTTGTGCACTGGTGCCTCCTGTTCACTGGCCACCTTCCACCAACCCCTGTTTCTATAAGAAGTTTGTCCACAGACATCTATTCATGCATATCAAACCTTAAAGAAAGCATTTTCTTATTTTATCCTCAAGGATGACAGCCTGCAGTGGAGGTGATACACACCCTTGCTTTCAAAGAAGTTTTTGATTCATACAGCATTCAAGTAAGATTCTTACTTAGATTTGTGATGTCCTACAGCACTACATAAGTAATGTCTAAAAAGCCATTATTTCCTCATGCCAATGCAGCTTATTTTTGCGCTCTCCTTATCCAGTCCGATTAAATTGCTGTCTTCCCCCTTTAAAAGATTTTAAAACAGTCATCCAACTGTTCTGATTTCCCATGGATTAGCTGCACTCAACCCCCCAAGCCATCTGTCTGGCATTCATATTTTTACATGCTTTTCTTTTTACTATCATGCTGCTTCATATTATTCGATCTCTGCTCCTTCCACTTCTGCCTCTGTGTGTGGCTGAGAGGGTCCTGTGTTATTTTATCAGCCTCCACCTGTAAGTGCAACGTGGGACAGATAGAAAGTTTTGCTGTTGTATTTCCTACTTCTGCTTCATCACATGAGGCTGAGGCCCTTTTGATAAAAAGATGTTTCTGGGAAAAGGAACAGAACTTTTGAGCAACAGTATTAAAGCCAAACAAGCTTCTACTGGCAGCACCTTGCCAGTTCACCTGGGAAAGCTGCCTACTCCTACAAGCCATATGGTTTTGGTGGTTGCAGTGTTCGAGATCCAGAATATAATGACATTTTCATAGAAAATTAAATTTCGGTACCCACTCTCTCCTTGCTCCTCCAGGGCAAAGAATATACGCCACCTGGCTGAGACACATTATTTAAATAGTTGCTGGTTGGTAGCATGCGTGCCTTTGACTGGTGACAGTCATCCCAGCAGCTTCATCTACCCTAACTAAAAGAAGGTATGGGGTGATTATCTGGGGAAAAACAGGAGTTCTAGTCACTTGAGCTAGGGACTAGACATTTGCGAGGCATTTCACAAGCCATTTACACAGTGACAGTGAAAGCTGTATTTGTAGGGGAGAGTAACTGTCTGCAGACTCCAACAGGACACAGTCTTCTCTACCATGTGCTGTCCTTTGGTAAAGGAAAGGAGCAGTAAGTAAAATTCTGCCTGTAACAAGGAGGAAGGGGGGATAGGGCATGTCAATCTTCTGTGGAAAGAAGCATCAGTGAAAATCTGCTGTGCAGAGAGGTGGAGGCTGCAGGAGAGGAAGATGTAAAAGGCCTGAGAACAGGCAAGTAAGACTGCAGTTCTGGGAGTCAGTTAAGTTGAAGACATAGGTGTGCACTGCAAAAGAAGAGAATTAATTTGTAGTAAGGTAGTCAGCCTGGTCATAGTAATTTGGAAAGATGTTCAAAGGCATGGTGGCTGAGGAGTACGCCAGGACAGCAGGAAAGGAGAACAAATGACTAAGAGAAAAGGAGGACTTGACAGTGATGGTGAAAAATAAATCCTGTATCAAACTGGTGTTCTGGCTTTCTAACGTGGAAGAGAACTGGACCAGGAGACTGGATCTTCTAGCTGTCTTACACTTTCTCACCCTCACCTCTTCATTGGATCTAGAGTCAGCATGAAAATTGAAGTCACTAAGTCTAAATGGGAGAACAGGGGGAAAAAAAAGTTAAGCAGGTGACCAGAAGAACACAAATTCTCAATTATGATCTAAGCTTCAGTAGCTCTGCCTCTACTTCGTAGTGTTGCTCTTAACTCATGCTGTTAACAAGGTCACATGCAAAACATGTCTGTCTGTATGACAAGACAGCTAAGTATAGAGTGCTTTCCCCTTCTAGTCATTTGATCCTATTCAAAACATATAATCTCCCAGGTCTCCAGTCTGTGCAAAGCCAGACATCAGCACATTTTTGGCTACAGGGCACCTACAAAAAGATTAGTGACAGTCTTGTGAGGCTTGTGTTGCTGATTCTGTCAAGGGGCCAACATTTAAATAAGGTACCTTGCATTTTCATTATGAGAATTCCAGCCCATTATTAGCAAAGTTAGTTTAACTTTTAGTCTGTTTTGCCAGCTACTAAGTACATATTTAATGATGTGCAGTGCTGGCAATGGGGGAAGGGAAGATCTATTCTATTGCTGTTCCACTGGGAAATTAACTGAGCTTGCAGAGTCTGCCTAGTTAGAGGTTATAACTTTATTCTGAATTCCATCTCTTTAATGTAACAATGATTTAATAGCTACGCACCTTCAGCAGATGATCACATTTTACAGATACCATCTTACAACTCAGAAAACCAGAACGCTGGATTCTGTAGGTAGCTTAAGCATTTATTTGACATTAATCAGGTAGCTTCTTGGACACTTAAAATCAGACTTATATCTTAATGAACCAGAACTTCAGACCTAATTACTAGGGGAGGTCTGAGCATCCAGGTTCTACCAAGGATCTGTGAAATCTTGTCGAAGATAATACATTTCTCCTGAGTACACCAAGTGGGTAAGCCATGCAGACCACCCAGTGAACACTAGTTCCATTCTAGTTAAGACAGGAAAATGCCTTCCTCCCGATTCTCTTATTTTCTCTCCAGGCAAAAGAGGGTCTTTAAGCACACTTCTGTCTTAAACTACTTAATATTATTCTTAATATTATTTGCTGCACTTCGCCTTGCATGCAATATGTTATTTGCACTGGCCAGTTAAGTCCTACTATTCCTTTCACTTCTACCATAAGTTAACTAGCATTGAGAAAGAAACAGAAGATATCATACTGAAATCTTCTGATTACTCATGAAGCTGAGCTAGTGTAGTCCTGTAACAGCTCCTCTATCCTCATGCCTGCAGCATGTCTTCAACATGAGCCCCCACGCTGCCATAACTTGAGTTTTTCTCTCCTTGCTATTTTCTGTCACTTTGGCTGAGATGCATGAAGCTAGAAAAGCTGCTAATTCACAACATTCATGAGATGCTCCTTAAAAAAAAAAGTCTCTGAGAGTCAATGCACAACTGCATCAAGCCCAGCTTATCTGTGTCACCATGCCCTTGATCCACAGCTGTAATTATGGTTTCCAGTAAGAGGGCAGGACTACTTGACAGAAAGAAGGGGGGGGAAAGGCTGTGCCAGCACTGGTATATAGCAGTGATCGTTGCCTTCTTCATGACTGACAAGGAGGGAACTTCGGACTAAACTTAAGTGAGACATGCTAGTGCACTGAACAGCACTAGAGAAATTCCTCTTCTCTCCTTCCAACTCCTGCCCTTTGCTAGTCTCCTGTAAGTTCCTCAGTGCTCTGCTTTCTTCAGAGCTTTCAGTCTGCTGACTCTAAGCAGGATGTTAAAACTGACCTCGCCTGGAAGCATATGCTGACACTGTCTCACCTAAAAGCCTCACTCCTCTGCCATTTTAGGGCTGTAGTTCTCAGCTGTGCAGTAAATTCTCCTCTGCTTAGTCTCTTTTCCAGTGGTCATGGAAAGCAACACACCTCTTTTACACACACTGAACTGGAGTTCAAGAAAGGCCCTGAGCTATTGCCAGCACTAATTTATTCAGTTAGCTTTAGTTCCCAAATGAGAGCACGAAATGTATGCTCACTAGTGCTTCCAGGAAGAAGAGAAAGCAAGTGTAATAGCTATGCAGCATGTATAAAGTTCAGAATCTCTCACACGCGGTTTTCTGTTTCTCGCTGTTAGTGTGCTTGAGCATCATCTGAATCGTTAAAGTAATCTGCAAGCAGGGCACACAGAACTCTTTTTTCCCCTCCCTTCTTTTAATGAGACAAACCTGCATGCAAAGCTCAAGCTGGATCAAATCACTCTTTTCGGCATTTCACAGGAGTCCAGTCTCTCTCACCCTTTTATTCTCTCAGTTCCATTTGGAATTAGAAATGCAATTGCCGAATTACTGTGAAGGCAGCTGCTCCTGCAGTATATGCACTCAGGCTGGAAGCAGGAAGTAAGAAATCTTCCATGAAAGCCTACAATTCGGAGGTTTCCAGATTCAGTTTTGCACACATGAACTGTTTGGAAGATGTTTGGATAAGCAAAGTTTGGAACGCACAGCTATTTGGGTAAGCACCTGGGTGCTTCACTGAACCAGGTCTCCTGATAATCGAGATATATGCGCAGATAACCCCCCAAGGACTAACTGCTGCTAATCTTAACTAACGGAAAGCTTGTTCAGAGAAGTACTTCTTATTGGACAAGGAAGAACTTAGCCAACAGCTATTAAAAACAGGCTAGTGGACTGTGCACTTAAGGTGTTCTCTGCACCTGTCAAAATTCGGTGGCTTAAGAAATGTTCTGTGCCTGCGTTTTCCAATTATTCTGTATGATTTTTAATCAAATATTCACCTGGCACATCTGTGTAACACACTAGTTTTTGACTGTTTTGGAACATAGTTTCCACCAAGCTTAAAACCAAATCCTTCTACTTAGATGAACCTACTTTACAACTTAACTTTCAAGAGCAGTGTTCAAACACTACTGTGTAGTACCTAGTTTAGAGTTATTCTGGTTGATCTGTAATTCCGGCAGCTGAAAACTTTCAATCTCAAGGCAGTGCTTAAGCAACGGGGAATGAAGCAACGCCTGCCACAGCACAGTGCGTTCTGAAAACCCTTCAGGTTACCGCTTCATTTCTAACTGCAGCTGCAGAGAACACCTTTTAACCAGGCCTCAGAGTTAATACTTTGCCCTTATCTTAGGTCAGGGATAGCAGGAGAATGCTGAGATAACAATATTTGAAGGGCATTACCTCCACGCAAGCCAGAGCTGGCTACAGAGGAAAGAATTTCGTACTCTCCCAAGAGAAGTGGAGCTTTACATGCTTCCCTTTCAGAAGGGATCAGAGCTGGGGAAGTTTACAGCAATTTCTCCAAATGGTCTCCTGTGTGTAAAGAGACACTTAAGAGGACACCTTCCGCAGGGCTTCACCTAGAAGTACCACTGTTTAGAACAAAGCCCATCCATGTCCATGGAAAGACTCTCCCTGGCTTCAGTGCAACCTGAACCAGGTCCTCAGCTCCCCGGACAGGGGAGTGCTCCCGCATGGCAGCACACACAAGGATTGTGAGCAACCTCTGCTAAATGATTTAAAAAATTTCATTTTCTGAGAGAACTCTGAAGGATACCTGAACTTCAGGTTATTCTGTTCAAAGAGCAACGGAAGGGTTTTGCCCCTTTATTGCTACTGTAATATGGGGCAGATCTGACAGCAACACTCTCGATGATGAGCCTGCTAAACCCTTGTTGTGTTGGACCTTCCTCTTTGTACACACCTTAAGAGGACACTATGTTCAGCTTTACAGCATCAGGAACTTTCACAGGACGATGCCTCTTCCTAGCAGGTGACAGGTTAAGACAAAGAACTCTTATGATCTTACAGTGATTTGAAGAGGGGAGAGGGAAAACCATAGTTGGCTGTCCACAGAAGAGCCAAAAGTATGCTTTATTCAGGAGGCTAATAAGAAGGATTTATTCCTTCTCTCATACAGAGTTTGTTTGTTTGTAGCCATAACAGTGACAGAAGCAATTTTATGTTGCAAGCTGAGGAAAAAATGAAGAGCTGAGACATTTTTGTCTTGTGTTTGCAAGTCTACACCAAGAACTAGTCAAGTACTTAAAAGTTACTGTAATTTATCCCATAATTACGCAGGCTAAATGCTCTTTTTGAACAAGGTTAGGATGACTTACAAAAAGTTTTTAACAAATGTCAAAGCATGTTTCAAGCTGGAAGTCTCAAGAGGGTTTCTTTTAAGGATTTGCCCTTTTTAGTCCAGACCAAGGGAAGACATGAGGACTAGCATGTTTTACAGCATCATGGCCAGAACCAGGTGCCTAATTGCTGTAAAGAAACAGCCTGAGGTCAATTGAGCTTTTTCAGTAAACCTAAAGAAGCTTACACTGGGGAGTTCCTGCAGTATGACTCCAATTCAGACAAGTTTGCCCATTCGTAAAGATGCCCCTTGGAAATGTGACAGCAGTTAAGCAGCATGTGAGCAATCATAAGTAACACGGTTTAGCATATTCCGAATGCAGAGCTCTGGGGAGGGGGGTGGAATAGACCATAGCGGAGAAAATGGTAACACAGGCACTGTTTTCCTTGCGTTGCCTGGAAAGCCAAACTCACACTTCATAAAGCAGGACTACAGAAAGCTGTCGGGGATGCAAGTATCCAAGCAAACAGTTTTAAGAAGTATGATAGACCGCAAGCTGTAAGTTTGTTATGAAGGAGTGATGAAATAGCAAACACGTTGCATACAATGCTCTACTCCTACTTTAGAAGAATTGGAAGTTACATGCAGTATCAAGCCTCCCACAGTGCATTTTAAATGTTTCTCTCACAACATTTAAGCAGTACAGAAAATTATCACCACTAGGCAGGCATGGCTAATATCACTACTTTCTATTGGTAGCCGTTTATCAGTTTAATTCTTCACAGAGTATAAAGCACTTAAGAGTCAATTTACCAAAGATAAAGGAAAACTATCAGCTTTAACCCTAATGAAGCAAACAAGCGTACAAAAAAACCCCAAACCATCAAAAAGCCTGTTCGTATTACAGTGCAGTAGCTTTTCCTTTAGAAACACTATTTTTATACATAAAGCCACATCTTTGGCTCCTCATATTTAGAAGAGCTTCACTGAAAGCAACAGATCTCACCACCGGTTTACAGCTCACCGGAATTTGCTCTATTTGTGTTTATAGTTTTTAGCAGACTACTGAGTTGTCTCTGAGTCGACATATCAATAAAACCTCTGTCACTTTTCTAGAAGACCAGCAGCATTACCTTCTGCATGCTGGCCAACGCCCAACCTGGGCAATTACATTTTATCTGCTAACTTTATCCTGAAGTCTTAACTCTATATTGTAATCTTTTTCCTTCTGTTGTGGCTCTACATAGTTGAACAGCTGCTGGAAGAGCTTCTCCAAGTATTTCTGCAAACAAAGTTTGTTTTCCAGCATTCACAATAACGCAAACAAAAAATGTGCCAGCAAGGCTGAACTGAAAGACCATTCAGAAATTGTTGAGCTTTTCAGATTATTTCTTCTCTACTGTTTACCCCTGGTCTAGCTCTTATTTTGGTGGACATGGCTGTGCTAGGTTAACAGTTGGACTTGGTGATCTTAAAAGTCTTTTCCAACCTAAATGATTCTATGATTCCAAGTATCCCAAAACTCTAACAAATCCACAACAGAATATTTACATAAGAATGAAGTAGGAGAGAGTGGTTAAGCACTTAAAGGTAGACTGGAATGAAAATTTTCAACCCCTAAATAAACAGAGAGTTTGGTTGACAAACACATCAGCTCATTTTGACATGTTCAAAACCAAAGACTTCTAATATCAGTTCAACTTCTCATTCTACACTACATTTTAAAAATACTTCTAAATAAAGAGTTAGATGCTAAGAAAGGACCAGAATTTGAACAGTGACCATGATTTAATGTCTCAGTTTTTTTTTTTTTTGATCTTTGAAGCCAATTCTCTAATTAGTAAAGTATTTTGGAAAAAAAACCCCTCCAAATCACATGTGTAACTAACCTATGTTCAGCCAGTAAACTGAAGAGTTATGTTTGAACAGCACTACCTACAGATGTGTTCTGAATTCTAAGTCTTATTGCTTGGTCTACATACACACACTATAGAAGTGGTACTGCATACTGCCTAATTTCACTGTTCGTCGTGAGACCATCACACACAGTTCCACTGATTTAACCAGCTCTTCACAAGAGTAGAAGAGCATATTTCCTGCTCTCAGGGGCTGGAGTTTCAACACAGCAGTCAGAGAGCAATCACGGTTGCCACAGGTAGCTTGATTCTATCAAATTCACATTCTTTGTCCCTAGTAAGTGTAATGGATTTAACAAGTCTCAACACAAACCTTAAAAAAAAAAAAAAGACAAGAAAACCTAACCTCAGAAAGATATAGCAAGCTGCCCTTCTGCCTGCTGTGCATCTCTCAGCAGGACACAAAGCTGTTTTCAATCTAAGGAATAACACAAGAGACTGGTAAGATGCTAAGACAACACCATTTGATAGCTCCTGTGTTTTATTTATTGCTGGGATCTACATCTTGTGGCACCTACCTGCTGAACATCAACTACACAAAATGTTGAGTTTCCTAAGCTGTTAGCCAAACCCCCATTTGCTTCTCAGTAATTCATAGATTCAGATTTTAAGCATTTTATGATTATTAATTATTGCAGTGGGACTACAAAAGCATGCATGAGTTTCAAGACGTCACAACTAAACATGGTTCAGCACATCCACACTGGAAGAGGTTGCCCAGAGAGGTTGTGGATGCCCCATCCCTGGAAGTGTTCAAGGCCAGGCTGGATGGGGCTTTGAGCAACCTGATGTAGTGAAAGATGTCCCTGCCCATGGCAGGGGGGGTTGGACTAGATGATCTTTAAAGGTCCTTCTGACCCAAATAATTCTGTGATTCTATAAGTAATGATGGGAAGGGGAAGCATGAAGTTTATTTTAACATGCACAGCAAAGCTACTGCACAGCATGCTAAAAGTTGTTCATTGCAAAAGAAAAATTAAGTAGAAGGCATGTTTCCTTGGATATCATGCAAGAACAGAGTCTTTGGGAGGTCTTGTGAATAACTTTAGGGAAGACCTTCAAGCACTCACTGAAGCGCACCGATGATTTAACTCTGACCTCTCTAATAGGTATATCAGAAGATTGCTCAGCATGCAGCTGTAAGGTTTGAAAGAGCAAGGTCAGTTTGGACGATGAAAAGAAGTTTGAATAGATTACTGAGTTGGAAGGGAGACAGTTGGTTGAAGAGGAGAAGTAAATGGACACGTCAATAATTGGGGGAAATTTTCCCAGCAGCAAACTGTAATAGGAGTGATGTGTGGTACTGCTTGTTTTTCCTCCTCATGGCAAAGGGACTCATCAGTTAACAATGAACGTGATGCATGCATGAATCAGAACCTACATTTCTGAGAAAACATCCACAGACTGAGACAGGTGGAAAAAAACATTCAGAGTTATTTCAAAAAACCCACAGAGACCAGTGTCTCAACAGACCTCAATAATTCTAAGTACCTCTGCACCTTCTCTGCAAGTCTTGCATGTCTGCACACATGCAAGACTCAGTACAGAAATTCTCACTGGAGTTATCTGGCATGATCACTGTAAATGTAACAGGTTGCTAATGCTCATAAGGAAGACTCTTGGAGGCAGACCTGTACCCATTCCCTCATCAGGTTTGTTTAATCTGCAAAGCTGCTGCTGAAGTCTAGGAGAGAGCGATAAGAAAGTTAGGGTCATAAACAGAACATAGTTGCCTCCTAGAGATCAACATGGTTTCAGTTAAGAATTATTTGAATAATTCAACTGTAATAATATCAACACATGCTGTTATTTTATTCAAGTAAAAAGCATGGGCTTGCAAATAATCTATTTGAAACACTGTAAGGAATGACACTGAATTATACCCATTTCCCACCCAACACTTTTCAAATTATATTCCATTATTGCACTTTCTTACTATCACATGGCCAGTCTAAGTATGTGAAATGGCTTCTGGCACAGCCAGAGACCGACTTCACCAAACCACAGTTTTGTGCTGATTTGGTCAGGGATTGAAATGGAAAAAAAGAGTTACTAAGCAACAGCAGGCCAGGAGCAGGAGAAAGTTCTGCAGTCTTAATTGATACTAACTTTAAAAGGCAGTGCAGCAATAAGAGAAGGCTCAAGATGTGAATTTAACTGCTTTGGAAGGGAAAATAAATCATTATTAGAATGAGGCAGACAGTCTCTATGAGATCTGGGTTCTTCATCCACCCCATGTACGCTGCATGATGTATTGCCAACACTTTTTTCTGCAGAGAGATTGAGTAGCTTATTCTCAATATGGAACAAGAAGATGGAACACCTAGATACAGCTCTTTTATTTGAGAGCCCAAGACACACAGACAGTTTTGCTCTCTAGCAGCTCTCTACTCCTACCTCAGGAAGGAGGAATGCGGTATGAATTATGGCTATATAGGTCCCCAAGACATTGCCATCCACAGAACTGACATCATGTCCAGATATAGCTCTCCTTCCTCCTTGCTACCGGTGGTTAAGAGGGTTGTTCCTTTCTAGAAAGCCAGTCCAAAGCTGAGTCCAATCACTCAGGCTAGGACAAGGGAATTTGCTTAGCTAAATCCCTATTAACATGATCAAGGAAGGCAGAAATCCTGACTGTTTCCTTCCAGAATCCATATCTATTTCTTCCTCTTCTACTGTAAGCAAAGTAGTTTCATGAGGATGTGATAACAGAACATGAGTTATCACATGAACACTTAGAAATTTAAATGAAAAAGCCCTTGATGTGGAAAGTGCTGTGAACTCTACTACTGAACAATCAACCTTTATTTGCCTAGCTAGCAGTATCTTGAGCAGAAGTTATTTGCTTTAGCTTCACCTGAAGAAACCCGATTTCCTACTGAAGTACTGCCTTTTTGTAAGATGTAAGTTATATAGGGTTTTTTTTTCTTTAAAGGAGCCAAACATGTACAAAATACCATACAAACACGAAGCTGAGCACCTCATACTACAGATCCTTCCAAACCATTATCTTTTCTTCCCATTTCTGCATTCTTTGATTTTGCACTTATTTAAGTATACTAGATTTCAGCATTTACTGGTTTTCCCACATACTCCAATGTACTTAAAGTGACTAAAATGAAACCACAAGAGGGAAAACTACTAGGATGACTGTTGCTGAGGAGGAAAAACCAGCAACCCAGGTCTGGTTCACTGAAACTGTCTGATGATTCGTATTTGAAGTGTTGAGAGAGTCATCTTCTGCTCTGATTTGTACTGGTGCAAGTCAACTGAGCTTATGAAATAGGATCTGGCACCATGAAGAGGACTGTCCCTTCACAGGATACGAGTAATAGCCACTTGAGTAAATGCAAGTTACTCATATCCTGCTCGTGGACTAATCTGTCTCTGTACATTCATGCACATTTTTAGTTGCCTCCAGGAATCTGAAGGCAAATCTCATTTGTTACCTAATGAAACTAATTTCACCAGATATAACAGGAGCATACTGAAAAACCACTATTACTCATACATGAAGTGTAACCAATGCAGCATTTCTTAAGTTCTGTTTGATTAGGGTCCATCTCTGAACACTCACCATTCACCACACAAACCTCAATCTCCCTGGTTGGCTACGGTACATTCCCAGCTGATTTGCTCCAAGTCTTAAAGAGCAATTTGACCTCCTCTTTCTTTATCCACCACACTCTTACTTACTATTCTTTTAAACTGAAGTGATTCCCGAAGAGTGGGGTGGCAGGTTGTACATCTTCATCGGAGCCTGAGAACATATCTTCCTTTTTTCAAAACAAAAGTGAACCATACATTTCTTAGTTTAACTGCAAACATCCAAAATATTGGACATACAATGATCAACCAGCTATCCTCACTGGGCATCCAAAAGTGATACACAGATACTTATTTACTATTCAAGTTTATATATACAGTCACACACACACAGAATACATACCTACACAGACATGCACTTTGAAATACCTGCAGTGAGGTTATTCTACATAAGAAATTATATTATTCAGGTACAAAATACTGTAAATTAGGTTTTGATAAAGGGTACAGCAAAGAAAGATAAAGGCATCATCTTTGAAGACCAAATGCACTGGAATTGTTTAGTGACCAGGTTGCGGAGATGAAGTAATCCAGAGTTCTGAAGGAATGAGCCACACAGTTTCAGTAAGTCTATTAAGTCACGGTAGTACGACAGGAGAATAAAAAAAATTATCAACTGATACTGAGGCAACTGTAGGCCTATGAGCCTGACTTCAACAGAAATCAAGAGGTTTCGAAAGAGGCAAGAAGTTGCCTCCGACATAAGGCGAGAGGTTTTGAACCATAAGCAGCGTGGAGCATGGGGTAAGATGTGGTATCAACTAATCACAAGTACCGCGCTAACATGACAACTCATTTCTACCGAATGAAAATGCAAGAAGTCTAACCTGGACTTCAGTAAAGCATTTGACATGGTGCCCTACGGCTCCATCACTGTTAGTGAGTTAGGAAAAAACTGACATGCAAGATTTATACCGCTGATATAAAAGCATGTGCTCTGTAGCCAGTAATACACCACGTTCAAAGAGAAAGTAGTGGGACGGGGCCTCGTTACTCCAAGAATGGGTCTCGAGTTTTTAATACTACCTAGCAACACACAGATCGTAAGGGTGTCGCTCCGCTTTGCCGATGGGAAGCACGGGAAGGTCATGTGAAACGAGCCAAGCGCACTCCAAGATCAGGGTGAAGTTTGGCGGCGTAAGAGGAGAGGCCATGCGCTTAGAAAGCCGCAGCGAAAACAACCGGGGAAGCCCTCGGCGCTGGGGCGGGCGCAGCCACCCCCGCTCCTGCAGCGGCCGAGCTGCCCGGCGGCCCCGGGGCACCCCCGGGCCGCCCCCCCGGCCCCCTGACCGCCGGGCCGCCGCTGCGGAGCTCCGTGCGGGCCGGGGAGAGGCTCCCCCGCGCCGGCACCGAGCCCAGCTGCCCTGGCTGAGGTCAGCCTCAAAGCCGCGGCGCTGCTTGCTCTAGTTTTTAGCTGGGCTTTTACCACCCCGCGTGTAAAAGCACGCAACAGATTGCACGGGAGAGCGCCCTCGGCAAACGGACCTGGCTTCCCGAGCCGGCACAAACTCCGCGTGTGCGTCCGCGGGGGGAGAGAGCGAGAGCTGCCAAAAGCACGTTTTTAAACCCGGGCGCCCGTCGGGCAGCGCTCCCCGGCCCCGCGCCTCTCCAACCCGCCCCGCTCCGGCGGCGGCAGCCCCGCGGGCCCCAGCGGCTCTGCCCGGCGCCGGCCGCGGCTCCCCGCCGCCCCCGTCCCCCGAGCAGCGGCGCGGGGGAAACCTACCTGCCGAACCGCCCAGGGCATCCTCGCTTTCCAAAACCCCTCTGTGCCTCGCCCCGCGGAGCTCCCCCTTGGATTTCCAAACGAGCTTTACCATCTTGATCATCTCGGGCAAGTCCCAGGCCAGGGTCCCCTGCTGATAACCGGGCAGGCTGCCCATGGGAAAGGGCATCGGCTCTTCCCCCGTCCTCCTCCGCCTGCCCGGCTCTGCCGCGGGGAAGAAGCGCTCCAGCACCGGCATCCTGGCCCGCGCCCCCCGCCGGGGAGCCGCAGCCACCCCCCGGCCCGAGCAGCCGCGATGAGCATCCAGAGCGGGGCGGGGGCGCCCGGCCGCCCACCGCCGCCGCCCCGCGCAGGGGGGGGCGCGCCCCGCCGCCGCCCGGCCCCGGCCCCGGCCCCGGTCCCGCGCTGCGGGCGCGGAAGGAAGGAGCGCCGGGCTCCGGCCGCCGCGCTCGCCGCCCGCCCTCTGCGCGCCCTCAGCCCGCCGCCAGGCGCCGGCAGCCGGGGCGAAGCGGCTGGCGGGCAGGCGCGGAGCCGCCGCTCATGCCGGCGCGGCGCAGCGCCGAGCCCCGGGGGCGGGGGCGGGGGCTCGGGCCGCTGCTGCCGGCGGCGGCGGCGGCAGCGCGGCGGGGCGGGGGGGGGGGGAGGGCGGCCGGCGCAGCCCGGCGGCGGCAGCCGGGGGCAGCGGGGCTGGGCGGGCTGAGCCACCCCTCACGCCCCGCTGTGCACTAAGGAGGAGGGCAGGAAGGAGGCGGTTTGACTTTATCCCTGCCGTGATGCCGTGGGGGAGCCCCCCCCCCGCCTTCCTCCTCGCCCTCGCCGGGCTGGCTACGGAGCCGGTGGGGGTTTTGGCCTCTTAGTCAAACCCCGCCGTAACCTCGGCTGCCCTTGGGCCGGGGGGGCAGGCGGTGATTCACGTCCCGCCGCCGGCTGCGAGGGCCGGGAGCGGGGCAGGAGCCCGCCGGCGGCGCGCCGTGCCCCCCGCCTGCTCCATTTGGGACGGACGGCAGCCCGAGGGGAAGCAGCCGAGCCGAGCCGAGCCCGCAGACGGGCTGCGAAGGTGCCGGCGCTCGACGAGTTGCTGGAATCGCGGTTTGGGGGGAGGGTGCGGGGTCTGCCCCGCGTCCTCATCGCCTTGGCTGCAAAGCTCCACCTGAATGGGTTCACCTTAGGACGCTGCCTGGTGGCAGCGATCGCTCACGGGCTCCAACGAGAAGACAATTATTCATCGCTAATCTTCAAAAACAAGGCAAAGCCGCCCGGGAGGGTGCTGTGTCTCACGCAGAAATGAGGTGGCGTGCCGGGGCTCTGCGGCCGTGGGCGAGCGCTTCCCTGGGCTGGTTCGCTGCCTTTGGCCAGGCACCGCAGCAGCATCCCTCCCTTCCCCGGGATCCCTGACCGGCAGGGAACTTGCGATTTTCGGAACTTTTATTTTGCCTTTATACAGTATCTCCCGTTCAGCCTGCTGTTGGTACTGGTCTGTGCTTTAGCTGCTAGTTTATAGAGCGTGCAGCAGAGCGGTGGGGGGTGGGCCCTTGCACCAGCACTTCGTTTTTAGTAAAATTGTAGAAGACTTATTTAATGGGATTTTAGTAGGCATTGTAATATTTCCTAGTATGCGTAGTAATACATTTGTCTTCTCCAGGTTACATTCAATGTTCTGCCTTCTCTCCAGATGGAAAAATAAACTGGCAAACAAGCAGGATCTTCCTTTGCAGATGAAGAGGAGCCAGGAGAATGGACTGAAAGTTAACAAACACCCTTCCATGTAGAAAACGGGGTGCACAAGCCTTTCCTCCTCATGCCAGCATCAGCAGGGGCAGCGTGCTGTTTCCCCTGTTCTAGGACCCTCTGCCACCTCTGTTCCCACCTCAAACCGACAACTCTACTGCTTTTCAAAAACTAGCCCTGTGTTGACTGCAGGCTGTAGTGCCACACTATTAGCATACTGCACTTTCAGGCGGCTCTGTCTTGAAAATTGTGAAGTGCTTCCAAAGTAGTATACTATTGTTGTTGTACTGTTATTTTGCAGAGTCCTTAGCATCAGGATATCCTGACTCTTGGAACAAAGGGGTTAAGAACAAAGAAAACAAATAGATGATGTGCAGTACAGTAGCACAGGCATTAACACATTCATACAATCTATGCTTATAATTTTGTGGAAAGGGAAATGTTACTGGTTTTTAAGTTTGTATGGCTTCTTGTGATATTTTACGTTTTTCATATTAGTGCGTGTTGTGCAATTACTCTTTAAAGCAATGTTGTTCCTGTTAGAAAGGGATAAATAGGCAACTGAAGTCCAAAGGTCTTAGAAGACTACTTGCCTACCGGGTGAGTTAAACCTTACACCCCAACTACTTCATTTTGGTTTTGAGCTACCAGGACTTGCAGTAACTTTTTTTCAGTTATTGTTTTTCCTCTTTGTTTACCTCTGCACTTCCTGCTCCCCGCTGGGGCAAAGAGCAAGCAGAAGTGCCAGAGCACTGTGAAAGAAAGGCTATCCTTGTGGCATTTCCAGCTTCACTGGATGCAAAAAAATACCAGACATCTTGGAAGAGAATGTATTCACAGATGCCCAGCCCAATTTTTAGATGAATATCTGAATATTTAAGTGCTTAACAGAACTTAGCCACCAACCCTCTTGATAGCAGCAGTAGCAATCTTCTGAGTTTCAAAACCTACACTACCTTTTTATATCCTTAGAACTGTGAAAAGTTTTGTGCCACCTGTAGTTGGGTCACTTGGATATGTACCTGCCTTGTGGATAGGATCAGGCAGTCAGAATCGAATCATTAATTGCTGTATTTGTTTTTGCTTACAGTTCTACAGGTGCAAAGCAGGAGGACCGTCAAAAACCAAACTGAAACTGAGGTCTGTTTTTGTTATAGTTTTAGTATTTCAAGAAGCTATGTAATAAACCTAACAGACGCTATTTTTTCTTTCTGGGAAAGTTAGTGTCAAATGAAAGCAACTGGTCTAGGTAGCCTGGAGTTTCTTTTTGTTCCCCTCTGCTTTCTGGACAGTTTAAGGATCAGGAGTTGCAAATAAAATAAAATAAAAAAAAAAGTTGTGTAAAAAGTGTTGCCTGGCATTGACGGGTATGTCTGTAAATTAATACATCTTATTCTCACTAAACTTGTCCTTCGCAATTGTACTACAATTCAGTGATTACTTATCCTTAATTCATCCAAGATTTTGCTGTTACTGATTGACTTTCCTTTTGTCTTTTTTGTTATAAGAATGGAGCCACATAAGAGCTGCTCACAGGAAAGCCTGGCAGATACATATTTGATTATGAGGTTTTCAGCATCAAAAATCAGCTGTAGCATCACTCTCAGAGACTTCTAAGAGACAAAATGCTCAGATTTTGCAAGTTCTCTGTTTCTCTGACTTCAGTTGTGCTGTGATGATTTACCCAACTTGAAGATGTGACCTCGACATAACACTTTTCATTGCGCTTGAGAAAAGCCATCAGAATTAAAACATAACACAGTCCTACACAGCAGTGTACCCAGCCATTTGTGACTGCATTTTAAACAGTCCTTAAGCAAGATCGGCTCACCTAAAACTTGTCTTTTGCATTCTTGCTTCCAGCCAGACTTGAAGGAAATCTTTCAACAGAGATGGATGGCTTTATGGCTACTTACTGCACTTCTCTCCGACTCCGAGTCAAAGAAGCTTAAGTGATTACAAGAGAAATGTAAATGTAAATGTATTAGCTCTGGCCTTCGTTCATCCTGAGAAGCAATGCCAACGAAAAGGCGAATGGAGTGATCTGAAAACCTGACAAGGCAGTGCGTATTTTCACAGGTAGACACGAGAACTGGGAAAGACTTGAGGAAAGGAATACTGTGGTGGGAGAAAAGGGAAGGGAGAAGCTGACAGATTAATAGCTGGTGTTTCATAATTGGTGTCTCTTAAAAAGTTTTACTTGTTTGCTTATTCACTCCAAAGTTATGTACTAAGAGCAGCAGCAGCAGAATTGCATGCCAGATGGTAGAGGAAGTGCCTCGTGTATCTTTCCAGTCTACTGAAGCCTGCAGGGCCGTTGTTAACCCACTGCTCTGGTTTTCATTGCAAGTCCCTTTCTTCCCCTTTTTTCTTTTCCTTCCTTCAAAGAAAAAGGAGGGAGGGGGAAAGAGAAAAAAAAAAGAAAACCCATGGTTTAAACTGGCAATAGCACCATCCTTTTGGCTTTGAGCTACCCTGTCCTGTGCCAAATATACTGTCTCCAGCAGCTCTCCCACAACAAATCAGTCCAGACACACAAAAGCTGTAAAAAAAGAATGGTGAAGAAAGATCCTTGATTCTCCCCCTCCACCCCCCTCAGCCTTTTCCTTTTGCTTTCCTCCCCAAGCTTCATTCCCCAGCAATGACCTCCTGCTTGCCAGTACTCTAAGTGATACTGGGACCTCCAGCCTGCAACTTTGCTGACAGCTTCCTTAGAGCAGAGGCATCTTTGCCTTTCTGTATTAACAGAGCATTGTAAAGGAGAAGTTATATTCTATTATTCCTCTCACTTCTATCTGATAGCCGATGTTTGAAAAAAAATGGCTCATGAATTAGTAGAGTGGCAGATTCATTACTACTGGAAACTGTCTATTCTTCCAGCTAACCCACAACACTGCATTGTGGCACAACTTACTAAGACTACATTTCCAAACAGACACCTGAAAAGATTTGACATTGTCTGTTTATACAGTAAGTTATTATAAAAAAAAAAAATGGAAAAAGACTAGCAAATTTTTAAAGTGATTAGCAAACGTTAAATACTCAAAATGTAGGGACCAGTTTCAAAGACTATCAGATACCAATTTTTAGAAAGTCTAAAGCATGCGTCTTTAGACAGCGCTTATTATCAGAACCATCTTAAATCAGTAGTGACTTATGAAAAGTATGCCTTTGCCTCTGTCCTAGGGGTCACAGAGTCATGCAGAGACAATAGGCTGGGCCATGGCCTGGGGTCAGAACCAAGTGATGACACCATCACTGGGATCAAGTTTTAGAAGTCTTCAGGGGTGTGATGTGAGTTTAAGATAAAAGAGAAGATGGTGAATGCTGGGGGGCAGTCCTTACACATAAAGTGAAAAAAAAAAAAAAAAGTGCTGCACATTTGCAGGGCAGCCTAAAAGGAGCAGTAGAGAAAACAAGAATGTGAGTGAGTAACTTTTAGAAGGGACAAGGGAACAGAGTACCTGAGAAAGTTGGAGAATATGACAGAAGAAACATAAGCAGGTAGAGTTATGCAGAGCTTGCAAGAATTTTTCTAATGACCTCCTGGAAGGTTTCTTTGATTGGTTTAAAAATCTTAGAATAATTTTCCTATTCTTTGCCCCACATTTGTCTTGTTCCAGGTGTCTATTTTTTTTTATTTTATTCTTACTAATAAGAACAATTACTCTTCATTATCTCTATCATTGTCATTACTTTATTAAATATGAATAATTTTATATTTATTTGGGGACAGTTACTATGTCTTTGCTCTAGACTGGACATACTAAATTCTATAAACTCTATCTCAGAACTTTTTTCCCAATCCTGACATTATTTTAATGTTTTTACTATGAATTCTCATCGATGTACTAACATTTTTTTGGATGCATACTCAAGGTACATAGTAGGAGACTTTTTTATCTGCTACCATCTCACTGTCAAGAGACGGTGAAATGAATTTCTAAGAGAATGGTAGGATGTACTATTTGTTGTTGCCTAAGCTGCACATAGCATCACTCCTTGGGAGTCTCATCTAATGGGAAATGTTGAAGACAGGCAGTGGTGTTCTGTGGGTTCACGGTAATCTTTTAGTTGTTGTCATCAGTCAGTCAGACTCCTTGGGAAAAGGTTCTGGAAATGGAGGAGTGAGGATTGCTTGAGTTCTGTAGGGCAAGGAGCCAGTTCCTTTTTCATTCTTAGAACATGTGAGATAGATAGCACATTTTTATGATTAACAATTTGTACTACTAACTAAGCAAAAATGCTTGTGGTAAAGGAATAAACAGAAGTCCATAACTAATTGGAAACAGTGAGGTTGTGTAATTTTTCCATTGCCTGCTTTGGAAAATTAAAAGTTCAGCATACTAAGTCTGATGCTTAAACTCTCCCACAATACAGGGTGAAATTCTATGTGGCTTTAAAGGAAATAAAAGATAACAGATAATAGACTCATATCACCTTAATAAACCATAATAAGAAAATAATAACAATAAGCTGAAGGAGGAGTAAGAAGGGAATTGCCACCACTATAGTTAACTGTGTTGCACAATGTAGCTGATGGACTCTGTTAGTTTATCTCCTCCCTCAATTCTTACGTGCAAGCAAGATTTACCTGAGCCAAGGTAAAGAGGTTTAAGAAAATCTCATTGCCATCCCCAAAAAAGCTGTTACACAGTGATCATTGCAACAGTTTTGCAACAGATGCTTAATAATGGACTAGGGTAATGGAGTGAGAGGTTAAGAACACTGCATTTAATTGAAAATGTAGGTAGAAATCAGGTAGGCAGAAAATAATAATCTATTATATGTGACAGTGGAAATGCTAGTCATCCTTTTATGTAATAACCCTATGACAAGAATAACTGCTGCGTCCTGCAGGATTCCTTTTTGTCAATAGGCAAAAAAAGACTGAGTAGAAAAAGGGACTAACCAAACGAGAGACTCATCTCCCTTAAATACGTAACTAATATTAAGTAACTGGATAGTCTCAATGAATTCAAAAGGATTACTGCCGTCTTTAAAGCTGAGCATGTGCATACATATTTTCTCAGTTGGGACATAAGTATCTAAAAATTATGGCAGCAGTTTGAAAGACGAGAGATGTGCCACATTTGAAATGTTTCTTCTTTCACCTATTACCTTAATGAGATGGCATGAGTGGACGGATAGCCTATGGTATCCTTGCCCCTTATGGTATATGGAAGAGACTTGCAACTATGATTTCATCTTTTCCTGTCTTTTGAAATTATAAAAATAAAGTGAGTAGCCAAAAATCTGCATTAAGTGATATCTAGTTTAAATTTTTGTCAAAGAAAGCATAGTACAGTAAGATTAAATGGGACATAACTATAATGATAAATATAGAGGAATAATGGGACATAAATATAATGATAAATATAGAGGAATAATAGGACTTGCTCCTCCATTTGTAAACCAGATATCACAAGATCTGATAACTTAGTTTTTCCTTTTAGCTTTCAAAATGGAGAGGAAATAATATTTGACTAGGAAAAGAAACACCATTTGAAATAAAATTAATACATATTTCTTAACTTTTTAAACTTGTTAGATACTTGATGGCTGCCCATATAATATTGCAGAGTATCTACTCATTATTCTTCAGTCTTTGTCTTTTTTACTTTAATAATTAATGGCAAATTTATCTCTGTGTGTAATCTCATTTAGACCCTATAATGAGCACTAGGATAGCCTAGGTTAGGGATAGGCCTTGTGCAGACCTCTCCCAAATTTATTCCTATTTGCAATGTGAGACTAAAGTAATACCACTGAACTGGATTTTGCCCAATGCCATGTACATTCTGATTGCAGACGTATTACTAGCAGTGTCTAAATAAGCTTGATGCTTTGGTCAGGTTGAATACCTAGGCCACTAAATTATAGCGAAACAAATACAGATGTGTATTTCAGATGAAATATCTACAGTACTCGAGTACCATTTCTACATTTATGCTCATGCTGTAACCACACTTAGTGTGCCTTCATTCTGTCTGCACATGAGCTTTCCGATGATGTGCGTACCCCAAAGCTGAGATTATTTGCCCTCTCACAGAAGTGCTAAGGCTTCATTTCCCTCTTTGCATCTTGCATGACAGTAGCGAGTCCTGTGGGGATGGACAGGAGATACAGCTGGGGAGTCGTGGGAAAGGTCTAACAATGATGCACAAACATCCTAGTGATAAACTAAGCTCCCTCTGACCTAGTTTCTCATGACTGCAAAATCAGGCCATACTTACTGTAATCAAGCTCTTTGCGTTTCTTACAAATGCATTTCTGTAAATGTAGCTCCACCAGGATCAGCAGCTTTGGAGCTCTGCTGTCACCCCTGTGCTGGCATTTTATTACCGTGCTATCAAACCCCAGTGATAATCAGGCAAACACATGGTGGTTCTTTTTTTCACTGCAGCTTCCACTTGAAATGTAGTCTTACCGATTATGCTGCAGAAAGAAAAAAACTCCAAGTAGATAGCCTAGGAGGAAGAGCTATCTAAAACTGGTTAAAGGCATCCACTAGATCTGCAGATGGAGGGGAGGCTTTCTGGAAGAACTGTTTCTCTCAGATGTGTTTGGGCAGGCCACTCTTAGTAATGCAGTTCCAGCTGTAGTATGCTTTCCAAGATATTCTGACCATATGTAAAACCATAAATGTTTTCCAATGTTTCCTAAGATATCTGTTACGATTTTTGTTTTTTCAATCCAGGCAATCACACATAATTTTGCAGGGCTCTGCACAGCTCTTATGATAGCAATATTCATTTAGATACACAGCAATTGTAACATACATTATTTTAAAAAAATCCATAATTGATCAAAAGCTTAGGAAAAAGAGGAAAGCATTCAGGTTATTTTGATAAGATGGTCATGCAAATATTGTACTGTATACAGACTTTTCCCCAGACCTTAACCACACATCAAAATGTCAGTATTGACATCCATAAACATCTCCTTCCATCAGTAGCCATGTGATTTCAGAAGTTTTCAGCTGGGATAGTCAGGACAAAATTTCTGTTTCCCTTTCTATCTGTTCAGCACTAATGACTATATTTGCCTGTGCTTGATCTGTTTTTCTGAGGCCTGCAATATCATATGCCAAGTCAACTACAAGACATCACTTAATCTCACAATTTAAGACTTTTGGGTTACTCTCTTTAGCTTGCCTTCTGCTGACAGAGATCCTCTAGAAACAACAACAAAACCATTTTCAATCACCTTTGGGTGGGATGAGATAGCTAAACGTAAGAGTGATTGCTCCCACAAACTTTTTCTGCCACCCACAGTTGCAGTCTGAAGATGCTTAATTCAGAAACTAAGCTCAGATCCTTAGAATGACAGGCACCATCTTCTCTCTAAACACGGGCTTGGCAAAGTGTCATCCTTTTTTTTTTGAAGTCTGCAAAGTTCTGATCACACGCAGAGAAGCTGACCGAAGGAGATTGCTGTGTGTCTCCATTAACCAAGGAAAGAAAATTTTGGGGCTTCAGGGAGCACTGAACTGCCAGGGACAACTGTGCTCCCCAGTTCTGTATTCAGCTGTATTTCCATACAGCTCTGTTCATGCTCTTGAGTGCTTTGAAAAGTGGAGATATTACAGAGTGTTTGTTACTGTGTCCCAAAATCGGAGTTAAAAAAAAGCCCAAACGATGGTCTAGTCTATCTTCTTGCTAATGCTGGCTTGTTTTTAATGGAATATTATGCATATACTAAATAAGTAAAATGGTTTCTGTTATTTTTATCAGGAACTTCTTATGCACTTCAATGAAACCCATTACATAGTTTTTGCTGTTATTTTTAAAGTATAATATCAATATTCAAGTAATACCAGATGAAACTGGTTTCAGCCACCATTAACTCTGGCTTTTCAGAAAGGGAAAGAAATCCTCCAGTATTTCCAACTTCAGCTGGAACATTGGCACAGGAAACAATTTAGTGGGGCTAGTGTGCAAGGAAGTGATGTAACTTTTACCAAATTTTGTGACTGTGTGGAAAAAAAATCAAACATCAGTTGGCCTATCACCCTATTAAACCACTAGTTTCCTATGCCAATGAACTGGAAAATGAACTGCATCTCCTTTGCTGACATTTGCCATCTACATCAGCTGTTTTTTTAATGGCTAAATCTCAGGTTTCCAACTATGCCATGACATGTGCTTGTATAAGTCCAATAGGAAATACTTATTTAAGTCTCTTTTCTGCATGAACATAAACTTCCTTTTCTAGTCATAGCATAAACAGGAGTGCATGCTCATCTAGGACTGCCTGCTAGTTCCTTACTATTTTCTGTTAAAAAGTGTGGTTCCTTAGTTCAGAATACAATTGCTAACATAATAAAAATAATGTTAGCAGTAGGAAGTTGGAAAGCAGAATTTGTTTTATGAAAATGTCAGACTTTGTTTTTATTAGAAATTAGAAGTTAAAACCAAATGTCCATCAGGCAGAATTTAAAAATTTGCAGTAATTTACTTATGAGAAAATATTTTTTTCCTTTTGATGTAGCAAGTATTCTGTTGAGATAACTTCAAAACATTGCATTAGAATAACAGATCCTATAACCTGATATTTGAATAACATTTAACCTGGTATTTGAATAACATTTGAATAAACACTTTAGAATATTAAAGTCTAAATAAATTAATGAAACAATAGTGAAGGAAAATTACCAGAAAATGTCAGAATGTAATGCTGCTTGTTTTCTTAACAAAATGAGAAACGAGAAGCAACTTTCCTTCATAGAAAAAATGTCAATAAAAATAATTTTTTTAGAAAAAATTATAACACTACCTTTTCTAAGGCAAAATTACTCCACTGAAAAAATTTCAGCTTGCTGTAGCTATCTTATTGAACATTTTCTATCTGAAAGCGTGTGGAAGCAAGAGCAAGCACTGGACAATGTGAATGCAAGAATGGGGATACATTTGGGTAAAGAGCTCAATGGTTTGCAGGTATCTTGTATGTGGCATAGAAGAGAGAGGAAGACTTGATAGCATTTCTGTAGCACTCAAATATCTTTGAACCAACAGTGGTAAAAAAACAGCCTTAGCAGCTCTGCATTTAATGCCCTTTCCTGTGGCTGGGACCAATGGGACGTGATGTACCATGGTAAGAGGGACTGGCAGAAATTTCCCTGTTGAAGCAACGTTAAACTATGGAAAGAGAAACAGGAGGCAATGAATGGTAAAAGAGTACTATATACATTCAGTGCCTGGTAGCTATTTACTACGGTTAAATACTTTTATTTTATAAAAAAGATAATGAAAGGAGCAGACAATTATTAAGCAGGCGATAGTTGGTCTAGACAAGATGAAAAATACTAACTTCGTAGATTATATATTTAAATCTTAAAGGCAAATAGAAGTTTTATTTAACATGCACATCAATATTAGGTTATTTTTGTCATTTTCCTGCAGCATAAAGCCAAATATAGCTTTCCTAATTGCTTTTTTTTTTCTTTATTACTAAATGCCAGTATACCTCAGTGTGTATGTGGGAGTACAAATCATTTTGGATTAGATCAATCTGGTAACAGATGTCTGGGTGGTTGGAGCCTTGTTTTACTAGATGTTATACAGACAGGTCCTAATTATCATTCAAAGGCCAGTGTAAGAAACAGGGAGACTTTTACAATGCCAACTTTAGATACCCAGCTTGGCCACTAACTTAAACAGAGAATGAGCCAGTCACCAAGGGTACAATTCAAAGCACCCAAATTAGCCTTCTGCTCTGAATTACTGTATCACAGAGCCTGTGTCTTCCCTTTGACTCAAAGAGGACCCATGGGAAAACAGCTAGATAATTTAACCAGCCAAGTTTTGTGCCGATATTTGGGTAAGCTGCTTGCGCCCTAAATTACAATAATGCACAGTGGAGCAGCATTTGGCACAGACCAAATGCCCTAAATTATAACAATTGCTGTTTAACAATTGTTTAGTACAATTCATCACATCTTTGGCAGAAATCCAAGAAACAAAACTTTCTTTCTGTTTGTTTTAAGGTTCAAAATGTTTCATTGCTTTCTAAATAAATAAATATTGGAGTCAGCTGTGCACCTCAGTTTCTGCTGAGATCAGAAGTGGAAGGATGAGAACAGTGCAGAAGGTGCTACCCTTCAGTTGTTTCCAGGGAGGAGAATCTCATGAGAAAATTCTGATCTTAGGTTTTCTGTCTGAATTCCAACATGTGAAGATAAATTGAAACAAACATGCAGAATTTTAATTTTTTTTTTTTTTTTAATAAAATGGACTCGCCAAAGCTTTTGAGGTTTGCCTGTTACCTACTTAAACATCTCAGCAGTATTGCTTGAAAAATATAGATTTTGCAAATTCAGACTTTGAAGCTCAAGAAAACACCGATGGTAATGGCTGTATGAATATTCATAAGTTAAGAGAATAACCAAACCAGTCTTGTTTTCAGCAGTTTTCACAATATCTATTCTTATTTATGGGGTTCCACTGTATTAATAGCACTCTCTCCCTTCCCCTCTCCTTTATACAGTCCTTATGGGAAAATAAAGGAAAATGAGCTGTGCTTTTGTAATGGTCTCACATCTCTACAGATGTCAGCTCAAGAGTATCCAAAATATCTGTCACACATTACACATACTCTTAAAAAGTAATGTACTTCTTTTCTGAGCAGATACGAATTCAGCTGCCTGGTTTATCACATTGCCTGTGTGATACTAAGAAATCAGTTTTAATTACTTTGGCTCTATCTAAGCTGCCTAAACTCAGGAGTTCCTCCTGGTTGCAGGGTTGGCAATGTGAGACACCTCAGGGCTGGGACGAGATCTGGAGCTTACTTCTCCTTTCTCTCTTGCCCCCTGACTTCTCTGGGAAGATGTCCAGGGTTGTAAGCTGCAAAAGCACCGTGCTGCACTGGATAATGTTGATTGATTGATAAGGAAACCAGAACTAAGTGGCTTCTAGCATCTTATACCTGCCACATTGTATACCTGTAACTGTTTTCTTATGGCTAATATGGGAATGGTCTTACCTTTCTTCAAAGGAAGAAAGCAAACATAGATGTTAGGAGTAATGAACCTTTAGCATACTGTAGGAACAGAAGCCTTATACCTCTTCTCAGATACTTACATGTACTTCTAAGGCTCTGTCTCAAATATAGTTATTCTGGACTATCAAGATTTATAGCTATCCGGTCACCCTCAGGGTTCAAGTGCAATTGGCAAGACAGTAGAACTAACAAATAAATGTTGAAATGTAACGCTGTTAGCCACGTTCAGAAATGGTGGTGTTTTTTTCAGGGAGTTGTGGAAGAGCCAAGTCGCACTGGCAGCCCTGCATGACCTTGCATAGTGCCGTCTCCCCAGCCAACCTCCAGGCCTGAGCATCTCGGTTTGCAGGATGTGTGAGCAGCTTCCCCTGGGCCAGGTGTGGGCAGGACAGAGTACTTGCAGCCACCCCTGAGGTCCTCAGCAGTTGCAATGTTCAGGAGGTGTTAGATACGTCCAGCTATCTTATTGTCTAGTCCACTTACTATTGAAAAAAAGTGTCTTGCATCTGTAGTGGCTTTTATTCTGAAGAAGTACTTAAAAGATATTTTTTTGTTCATTGATATTTGAACATATTTTTTTCTTTTATTATTTGTGTTGTCTTGCCAGTAATATCTGGGCTATTAGGTGAGGGGACAGTTGCAAATGTGCTAATAACTGTAAGTTCTGCTCTTCACCCGTGGCTGAAGTGTGAACACCACTGAAAAGGGTTGGATATAAATGCTATTTGTGTCTATGTAACCTGAATATATTATGAGGGAAAATTTAAAATAGCGTTGTGGCCAATGCAATATTTTGGTCAGAAAAGTGGGATAAGGACCAATTCTAAGAATCATCCTTCATAGCCACAAGTAACAAAGGCCTCAGTTACTTTATCCCCTATATTGTTTGGGACAAGTCGTTCCCCTTAATTTAACACAGGGAAGAGTGCTTACTTAATACTTTTATTTCAGCCCTGCCACAACTGATGGATCAACTGAATGGTTACAGCTGGCAGCTATAGCCCACACCTGCAGCCTGGCCCATGTTGGGCAAAGCCGTGGGACCGGCTGGAGGCTGAGATGCTTTGGAAGCAAGACGTGCTCAGAAATTGCCCTGTCTGGCCTATTGCCAGCACTGCATGCTGCAGCACTGAAATCAGCTGCAACAGATCCTTGCCTTCCCACTTAAATACCAAAAAAAGTACTGTTGATGTTGAGGCAAGCCAGTTTGTTCTGCATTGTAAGTGAAGGCACGTGCATCTCTGAGAGGAGCTAACACTTAAGTGCTTATCAACATGAGCTAAACTATGAAGAGCTGTGAAACAGTAAGACGGGGAGGCAGACATTCCTGTGTGTGATTTTTCTGCTCCTGCTCTGCGCGGCCTTGGGTAGGAAGAAGATCTTCTCATCCCATCTGAAAGTAGTGGTCTATCGTTCCTAAGCAGAACTGATGTGCAGTAATAGAATCTGGAAAGTTGTCATTCTGAATAACTAAGCAATTTCCATGTATTTCTTTCACATATGCTGTTTTCCACATTACAGAAGATACTTATTTCATTTTGTTGTTAAATTTTGCTAAGAATTTACATAAAACTCCTCCAATTGTGCTACACTAAAAGCATTTAAATGTATTAAATTCCTTTTCATTATGAATCAGTAGATTTTAACACCTAGAAGCAGTGGATTTCTAAGAGATCTGCTGATTTGAGTGTCCTGATTCCAGACGATCCAGTTAGAAGCATCCAAAATGAATTGATTTTCAGGAACTAATGAATAAGTGTTATCTCACTAAGAAGGATATCTTTTTAATATATTGCACGTTGATATCATAAAATCATAGCCTGAGGTTTTAAGTTATGATGGAAAAGATGCAATAGCTGAGGAAAAGGTATCATTGTTCCTTAAAGAGCCAAATTTCCTTTTTAAATATGTGGTATCATGTTTCTTGGCTGGACTAATTCTTCCCATGTCATGGAATATTATCTGCATTCATGGACTATGTCCAATTTAGTGATTTTTCTCTATTATACCACATAAAATGCCTTTTACATTCACAATATAGTACCTTGCATTTGCTTAGTACTGCACAATGGGCATTGTATGTTTTCTAGAAACATCCACTCCCACTAATGCTCAGGTATGTGGAGTGGGTATGTGTGCAGACATAGAAAGACAAGGCAACCCCGCCCCCCCCATGTGGGACACTGAGAAATAAAACCATAAATATCAGGCAATGTGTGACTCCCTCTCTACGCCTCTGGCTGATCATTTTTAAAAAATAAAGATTGGACACCAGTTGCAATCAAATGTTTTAAAATTCCCTTAATTATAATCAGAAGTGGCTGTTTTTAAACATGACTCCTCAGTAAAAGGGCATCAGAAGGTTTTGAGCAAACAAGTGGTGTCTTGGACATCTGATTCTTCGTGCATGTGAGCCTTCTCAAAATCTTATTACCCTCTCTTATTATTATTCCTCCTCACAGAGGAGGAAACTTGAGCTAGTCATCCTCGGGTCCCTTTTAGTTGACCAACAGAAATAGCTCATTTGATTCATGTGAGGTATTTACATTGCTATATTGTGAGCTGAAAAGAGCTCTCAAAATGCCTGTGTCTTTCTGTTGACTGTCAGGAAGCCTCAGATATGAACATTCTTACTGTGGACCTATAAAGGTACAAAAGAGGTAAGGGGAAAGCACGCTGCTCCCCTGGTGATGCTATGTGCTATCTGTGAAGAGAATTTACCACTCCTGGTACTGTGCAATATAAATTCCTTGCTCAGAGCTGAGATCCCTCATTTGTACTCTTCAACCACTTCTTGCAATGCCTTTCTGTTACTTATTGCCTCCTGCCTTCTTTCGTTTTCCTAGATGAAATTCCTTCTTAAGCAGTAATTTAATGGAGTAAGAGAAAATAGTCAAAGGCTTCAGAACTAGGAGATTTTTTTATCATAGAATTCTGTAATTTCTTTTGTATATTTATTTAATATGTTGGATCTATGCATGAAAAAATATGCATGAAAATATGTTGGATCTATGCATAAAACATGACTAAACAAGCCTAGGATCTACATGAGTCTTGATATTTTGGCTCAGTACCAGTCTCTTACAAACTTTTTCCCACTTCACTCACCAAAAACAATCCAGAGCTTCAGCCAGGGTTATCTATTTCCATATGCAGCCTATGATGGGAAAAGAGCTTACAAACATTAACAGCTATTCCATAATGATAACGCAATGAAATTAAATACCTCCAAAGAACTCTGGTAGAATTTTTTTTCCCCTATATAAGCCTAAGGAATTACATCAAATCCCATTTAGATAGCCCAAGTTTCACGGGACAATTAATGACAGAAACAGTAATTACAGGAAAGGCTGCCTCAAAGAGCCTGAATTCCACATCAGTAACGAACTGTTACTGATGGACCAAGAAGATAAGGCTACCTTTACGGAAAAACGGGAAAGGATCTAAAAACAGATATTCCTGTCAACAATGGGAAAATATCTGGAGAAAAGCCAAAGCCTCATTTATTTGTACAGCCTTTAGGGAAGAAAGTATTGTAATGTATGGTTACCATGCTAGGAATATTAAAAAGCAAATGAGCAGCCAAGAGGCTGTTTGAACAAAAATCTATCTTTAAAAGTAGCATATAGCATTTGTAGGATTTGTATAGGATGAAGGTTTTGTAATGCTTATGTGGATGGTTTGTGGATGTTTATAATGAGGAACATGGAAGTGTGCGTTAGCATGTGAAAGAGAGCGAGCATTGCAGGGAATCTGACTTCCTATCACATGATTGAGCAAAGCATTGAAGGAGAAGAGGTATATCAATTTTATGGTGCCAGGAGATGCGATGGAGAAGGCTGCTGGGATCTGCAGCTGGCCTGAGCCAGAGGAACTACTTTGTTTGGTGTAACTTTGTGAGCTTTCATGTGTTTGCTTCCCTGGGGGCAGGAGGTAAAACCTGTTGTGATGTGATAGTCCTTGACTTCCTGGAAGCAGGAGATAGCCCACCAGATGACTAATTGCCTCAGCACAGGGGGGCAGCCAAGCCAGCTACTTCTTAGAATCTCCTGGGTCAGTCAATGGGCAATGTGATAAAAACTCCCACTACAGTTCCAAGGGGATGATTAGGACTGCTGGGACCCAGCTCTAACACAATTTCAGCGGAGGGATGGCTGAGCAGCCAGAGAGCAGGAGCAGAGACAAGAGGTAGGTGAGGACAGGAGTAGCAGACTGTCTAGGTCTTGTGAGGTTTCCCATCATTTGGGCAGCCCAGGGTCGGCTGAAAGTGGCAAATTTGGGCACAGTTAATGACGGACCCTACCTGTACATCAGCTGGCATTTTTATTGCACTTGTAGGGTGAAATAGGCCAATGTGTATGCAGAACTTGATGGCATTAGCAGGTATTCACTACACCTGCTCTCTGCTGGCTGGAGCTAGAACTAGACCTCCACATCTGCCGGGGGATGTATGTGTTCCTTGCTTTTGTCAGCTGATAACTTCCTGGACTTCTGAATTAGGAGAATCTAAGTTTTACCCTACCATAGCAATGAAATTCCAAGAGTGCCAGGTCTCTAATTTAACAATAATCATGAAGCCAGTAAGTCACAGCTTTGTTTAAGTAAGACCTGGTTAGGTCACATCTCTTAAAAGTAAATGAATAGGAAAGATTAAAGTGGATTCAGCAGCGAATGATTATCTTTGACCACGTATTATCAACTAGATGGCCTTATGCCTTTAAATCTGGGATAATTATGGTTTTCTCCAACAATATCCAATTACATGACGAATAACCTTGGCGTCCAAGGCAGGAACCTCTGATATGCGTCACTTCTTACCTCAAGAAGACTGTTTATCAGAGTTATCAGTGCTGGCTGCTGAAAAATCAGCCTGCTATTGTTACATTCCCATTCAGAGCACGCCGTCTTCCAAAACATCCGAGCAGACTTGACAGACTGACGGCTGGGAGTACTTTGACATACTCTACCAGAGGGAACTCCTGGAGGGAATAAACCAACTGCATTCATTGCAATTCCTCCTTTATAGTGTGTGATAATGTAGCTGGGGAATGCAGGGACAGTCCCTCCTGTGAGAGACAAAGCAGCAAATACATATAGGAAATCTTCAGTGCATATTTCTGATTTGCACTGATTTAATTCCAGGTTCTTGTTAATGCCAGTAGTTGCAAAGTACAAAGACAGAAATATCTTGCACTGGGAAAAAAATGTCTTTTATATACTGGGATCAATCACTCTCACACACAGTGAAGTGTTACATTTCTGGTTAGCCTTAGATCCCATAAGCAATAAAGACTGAAAATTGTTATTAGAACAATAGGTGTTATCATTAAAATGCTTCCTAAGAATAGATTAGAAGGTAACACGAACGAAGTTTGTACAGTAACATCTTGTACTGTGTTAGAATAAGAACAGTCCCTATAAAGCGGAAACGCAAGGCATGAATTTCATTACAGAATTGTTTGGGATATTCTTTAATAGAAATAGCTATTTGATATATTATGTATTTAGCAACTTAGCTATATAATGTGCTAATTATCTGGGGATTTGCATTTAATATATTTAAATCTGGTTTAAATTTTGGGTTATTGCTTTAAAAACATCTACAGTTAGAAAGAAAAATTATCTTCCCAGCCCTTTGCCAGAAAAAGAAAAGCTTTTGACTCATGGCTAATAAAACTTTTATTAATAATTAAAGAATGTTGATGATTAGAAGCATCCTACAGCTGCTATGCATGGATATTACGGATGAGACCTATCAGTCTCTGTTTCTTACTGAATGTGAGAACATTGCATGGGTCATCAAGATATTAAGGACTAGATCCAAGAAATGTTCCTGAAATGGGATTTAGGAATTCAAAATAGGATTTTGTGCTTAAATACAAGGGTAAGACCCTGAAAACTCCTACTTAGCTTTTGTTTTACATTGAAAATGCTTCAGCACTGTGCCTGGTGCAAATTTCTTGCTTTGCTTTCTTGCATTTTAACCTTAAAGCCCAGTAGGTCTCTGAAAGATCTGAGTGTGAGCATGCTCAAAAGCACCTCAGATTGAGTCACAGCTCAGAATCCGCTGCTGCTTTCATGTTTCCATCCTATCTGCACCCAGATACGAAGCATTAATCTACTGGAGTCCCCTTGTGTTCCCTCCAGCCGGCGTTCTCAGCACGTGCCAGGTACAGGGTGCGGCTCATCGCAAGTGCTGGTGGTGACCATTACAAAATAGGACCAGGAGAAAAAGAGAAGTCTTTTCTTTATATAACAAAACGTGCTTGGAATTTATATAGCAGTTTAGCATTTACATGGGTTATCCATAAGGGGGGGGCAGATTAAATTTCATTGCCTGCTGGGGGGGCAATGCTTCTTCCACAGCTTGTAGCTCCCAGCAGAATGCCTTGCCTGCAGCTTTAGGTGTGCTGAGCAGGAACAGTCCATCTATGCAACAAAGAATTCAAGGTTTGTTTTGTATGTGTGTGCAAGAATGAAATGGCTTTGTAGTGTAATGGTTACGACATGCCCCTAGGATGAGGGAGAACAGGGGCTTACCTATGCTTCACAGCCTGCTCTTGGATTTTGTTACACGCCTTTCATGGGGACTTCTGGTTCAGAGACCACAGTGTAGGAAGACTTCTTCAATAGTGTAGGATTTTAATTAGAGCAGATTATGCTGTAATTTTTAAATTTAATTTATTTTTGGCTTTTAAAGTCAGTCTTTTTTAATTTAAGATTTTTTTTTTTTAATTTAAACTGGCTTTACAGTAGCTCTCTGTGGTTTAACAGTTGGTCAGGTGCTTGTGAGCCAAATGAAATGCAGGAGTGAGAGTCCTCAAGTGAACAGGGACTGTTTGTCATTAGTTTGTTCATATTCTTTTTCTAACTGCCTGATAAGATACATCCAGATGCTTTCAAAGCCCCATTGGGTCTGGAGTGATTGTTTCAATACTTAATAACTATAGAAGACAGAACCTACCAATTCTCTGTTCCAGTGTTGCTACTTTATTTTGTTGCTACATATTTGAGTTCCCCCTTTGAATTGACATTCGCACTTCTCCGGCGCTCTTGAGACTCAGACACAAATTGCTGTGGTATTTTGCCTAGGAGAAATTACAAATAACTTGCTGCAAAGCCTTGTATTACACACCAGCCAACGCTTTAGGGTAGCTTTATGAAGACAGGGAAAATGTAGATAAAAAAATGTTCTACCAATACAGATGCACTCATTTTGATGGCCTGGCTTTGGGAAACTTGGTGAAAAACAGTTTGGTGGTTTTTTTTGTTGTTGTTGTTGTTGGTTGTTTTTTGTTTTTTGGTTTTTTTAATTTGTTATAGTCAAAGGGTAACTGGCAAGTGTTTGTGCACCAGCACTCATGGGAGAAAGCAGCCTGGAATGTGGGAGCAGGTGTTGCATTCGCCAACCTGAAATGGAGGGAGGATGACTAAAACCCTCCTTTATTCTCGTCCCTTGCCCAATTAAATCCAATTTAGAGCAATGTGTTGCTACACATTGCACCAACAATTAAAGGGGATAAAAGATCTACTTACTTATTTTACAGCTGAAGAAGTCCTTTTTTAGAGTACCGTAATAACTGCTCTTACGAAAAAGATGCCACAGGATCATCAGCAAGCAGATGGCGTTAAGAGCAGAGTTTTATATCTTGTCAAGCAGACAGCTCCTCCGTCAGCTGGACACTCTCACAAGCTACATAATAGCACTGAGCTACAGTTGACATAGGCACTTTCTACATCAGCTTCATTACTCCCATTATGTCATCCACGTCCCTGTGTTAACCCAACTCTGCCTTACTTTATGTTAGATAAGTTACTACCACAAAGCAGTGTCACTGCATTTGGGTAGAGGTCTTAGTTATTAGCTCTAAGTGAATACGCTCAATCAAGAAACATGGTAGAAAACTGGACTTTTGGCTACAAAAAGTTTCTGAATGCCACAGGGATCATTTCTACGGGGCAGAGCAATTTAGTGCTCATTTTCTCCCACAAACAAAATTACAGTTTCCATCTGGAAATATTGGATTCAGAGATGCCATAGGAATTCCTCAGGTGAGCCTTAGTGTGTCTGTCTCATTATCCCATTTTCCTCTGTAACCGAGGTTACTCAGCCAAGCTGAACCTGCTGTGAAGTGTCACCAAGGACTCCTGTCATATGCTGGAGTAACTCAGCGAGAGACACAGTGATGCACATCCCACATAAAAGACTGAAGTGTACAGACCTTCAACGACCGTGCCTGTAAAATGCCGCAGCAGCTCTTCTGAATCTAAAGCTTGTTACTGGCCAAAGGACTTCCACTAAAAATTGTTGGATTTGGGTCTCAAGTTTTCATCTTTTACTGAAATGTAATTACAGGATCTAATTTCAGGAAGACAATTTTTGTCAAACATTTCTGAAGAAACTCTTCCTCTAGCCAGCTTAGATGCATACTTGTTATCAAAGGCAGGCAAGTTTTTGAGTAGAAGAGAAGCAGGCATAGCGGCAGGAGAAATAAAGACAGGAGCTGAATGATGAGCCCTGCCTATGTGAACCTGTACTCCTGGTGTAGCTCCTACCGGGGGAGTTAAATGTGTCCGTAAGAGGAGGTCCTGCAGCACATCTTGTTACTCTTCAGGCAGCTTCAGCAAGGATATAAAAACCAGATGGACAAAGGTGCTAGTAGCTTAGTAATTCCTGCAGATGATCTTTCCATGTCGAGGAAGAAGCTTTCTGGCAGGACAGTGGTAGAGGGATTTATTCCTTCTTCAGAGCCTGTTTTGCAGAGGGAGGGCTTGAGGCTGCACAGCTGCCAGCCTAAAATCTTTCTAGATTTACTACTGGAAATTCACTTAAAATTAAACATCAGTGACGCCCTCCCCCAACAAAGATTAAGAACAAAAAATGTCAAGTAGGAAATGTTCAGGGTGAAGAGAGAATTGTGGTGCTTCTGATTAAAATCAAAATCAAACTCTCCCCCATCCCATCCTAGGATTTCAGAAAGCTTTCCAGCACACATCTGCCTCCAGTTTCCTCTTTGTTTATTCAGTCATCAATTATCAAGAGACTTTTTGTTTTGTCTTAATGAGCTGCACAATTTGAAGCAACTGTGGTATCTAAGATGGTTCTGCCTAAACCAAACACAGATTCCTTCATGGCACAGAGAAACTGGATTGGATTAAAATAAAAATATCCAAAACCAACAGAATTTTCTCTCTAAGCTGTTCTGAGGGTTATTATAATGTCATTTTTCCCCGTGAAACAAATAATACACAGACTTCAAAAGCTCTGAGTGTTGTTCTCAAACAACAGAAAATAAATGAGATTAGACATCATGATTTATGACGCTTCCATTCCTTCTTTTTAAGAAAAGGGAAATATGTTAATAATTAAAGTCACATGAACTCAGATTCTTTTGGCTCCTAAAGTATTATGACATGCACTTGCCTAAAGAGCCCTCTAGGACAAATGTACAATGACAGCAATTGCACTTGCGCCTTGGAAGTGGTAGCTCCCTGGACATATTATTACCTCTGATTAAGCCAGTGGATTAATGCCTGTTGTTACGCTCTCTGCTGATAGCAAGAAATTACAATGGAGCATCTGCCATTCATCTTCCTTTTCCAACAGAGCTCTGTCAGTGACTGCTATTGCTGCTACATCATGTAGCTACTAACCAGGGACTCAAATAATTTATGCTACCCCTTAGCTTACTTTCACATCCTCATAACTCCTTCCATAGGAGCAGTCTCGTGGCGATTTTAATTGAATATCCACAGAATAGCTGGGTGTATTGGCAACTCTATTTGAGGTTTCCAAAGCAAAGCAAAATAATATGAGCCAGCAGTGTCTGAATATGAGCCAGCAGTGTGCCCAGGTGGCCAAGAAGGCCAACGGCATCCTGGCCTGTATCAGAAATAGCGTGGCCAGCAGGAGCAGGGAGGTGATTGTTCCCCTGTACTTGGCACTGGTGAGGCCGCACCTCGAGTACTGTGTTCAGTTTTGGGCCCCTCACTACAGGAAAGACATTGAGGTGCTGGAGCGTGTCCAGAGAAGGGCAACAAAGCTGGTGAGGGGCCTGGAGCACAAGTCTTACAAGGAGCGGCTGAGGGAACTGGGGCTGTTTAGTCTGGAGAAAAGGAGGCTGAGGGGAGACATTATCGCTCTCTACAACTACCTGAAAGGAAGTTGTAATGAGGTGGGTACTGGTCTCTTCTATCAAGTAACTAGTGATAGGACGAGAGAAAATGGCCTCAAGTTGAGGCAAGGGAGATTTAGGTTAGATATTAGGAAAAATTTCTTTACTGAGAGGGTTGTCAGACATTGGAATAGGCTGCCCAGGGAAGTGGTTGGGTCACCATCCCTGGAGGTATTCAAAAAGCACATAGACGGGGTACTTCAGGACATGGTTTAGTGGGCGTGGATGGTGGTTGGACTCGATGATCTTGAAGGTCTTTTCCAACCTAAATGATTCTATGATTCTATGATAATACCAGTTTAACAATGCTGTTGTTGCATGGCAGATACTGACCCGAGTCTGTAAATATAAAATGCTGTAAACCAATAGGTAAAGAAATTAGGTTCCATTATAAAATCTTCGCAGGGCAGTTAGAGCTGAGGGAGGTAAAATTTCTGTCTTTTTCTTAGACAAGCAATGACCTGTCTCTTGACAAACGCCTGTCTCAATGACCAAAGTGCCAGAGCACATTCTGGGACTTGACAAAGTGCCCAGTCACGTATCTTAACTATAAATTTGTCTTCCTACTTTTGTATAAACCTGAAATACAGCTCATGGAGTGAAAATGCAGAGGCTTCTTTTTAAGATGATATTCTAGATTTCATACAGTATTTAGTAACAAAACCAAAAATAAGACAAAAGCACTTATATCTGTATGGGCTATCTTTACATATTGTTATCTAACTGGCTGAAAGACACTGAAAATAACTGTCTTCTTCTGTCAGCATGGTAATGTTTCTTGTTATGATAATGTCATACAATTCTGATGTCAGTTTATTACACTATTTTTGGATGGAGAAGTCAATTCTAGGCCACTAGTCCTCGCTTTCTTGTAAGAAATATCAAGTGTATGATGCCAGTATTTCTGAGTTCCTTCCATTAGCACTCTGTTATAAAACAAAAAGGTACTACAATATTAATTTGTCTTGTATATGCGTGAGTAAATATGAGGATCTCACTATTGCACGTCAATAAACAAAGCTCTGGAATAATAATAATTCCTTTGAATTAAATGCTAAATTAAATTTGCTCTGTATTAATCTATAAACTCAGCGTGAAATCCTGACCTAGAGTTAAAAGGCATTTTACCTTAAGTTTCAAAAAGGATAGTATTTCACATTGGACTAAATCACATTTGCCATTCCTCATTTCAGAGTATGATACAAATGACTGACAGAGTTTTAGGTTGCATGCACAAATTGGTGGCACATGTACTGGAATTAGGCAAACAATATCCAGGAAAACACATGCTTACAATCTGTCATAAATTACAATTGACCTACATCCTGTGCATCCACAGTTAAACCTTAACTGAGCTGAATGGTTCTGAAGGCAATGTGTGGGTACAGAAATCTGTGTGTCAGAGCAGCTGTTGGGTTGAAGTCACGACTGATGTTGACTCTCTGACAAGGTTCACAGAAGCAGGTAGCACAAGAAGAGCAGATTGCTTGAGTTAAACAGCCACAGCTCAGGCCCCAGTGTCTGCACTGTATATACTTCGGAGGATTTGGTTTGGACTACTTCTCATCTATTTCCAATGGATTAAATGTCTAGTAGCAGCTAGAATGCACTAGAGGTGCTCCCAGAGCACATGGCTTGCTCTATTTCATGTGAAAGTAATCCAGTTTGTCTGTTCTGAGACTGCTCCATAATGCAAACCAAAGTTTGCAGTAACTTGGGATAGCATCTCAAAAACACATCCCTGATCTGGCCTAAAACACTAATGTAGACATACTCTTTACAAGGAGAGGCTATAGAGTACCCTCCTTACAAATTTTACCATGGGAGGAAATGTGTATTTAAAATATTATGAAAATCAAAACCATACTTCCCATATTAATGGCTGAATTTAGTCTTCATATCCAAATATTTCATGATATAGTCAAATTTTCTACCTACAGGACAGTGTGATCATCAGGCCAATCTGGACCCCTCAAGCATCTGAAAAATCTTTTATCATGCTTTCAATTTACTTTATTCAGCTAAAATTCAGGAGCTATTCAGATGTCAGAAAAGGTCCTGCAGCTATGTCACAGGGCAAGAGAGAAAGAAATTAAGACTTCACAAAGGCAATGAGGAAAATAGTTCAGTTAATAAAACCAATTTGTTACCTACATTACTACAAATATGCTGAAAACTTAGAAATTGTTTTTATATTAAAAAACAATAAATTACAGATGAGGTTGATTAGCCTGATTTTCTGTTATCCCCCACACTTTAAAGTTTAGAGCTTTGAACACCATGAAAAACAATGTCTGTACTCCAGGAGTAAGATTAAGCTCCTCCAACTGCTCACATCCACACATCAGCTTCTTTAGCAGTCAACAGAGAGAAATCTGCACTCTCTGAGCAGGATTCCTCAGACCAGTTTCAGACGTCTATTTTGCAATGAGCTGAGTCTTGAAGGAAGTACCTCTTTCTCATTCTTTTCAACCACAACAGGGAAGATGAGATGATGGCTGTAGCCTTTAAAAAAATTTTTTTTTACAGATGTTTACAGCCATTCTGCCAGATTAATCGTGTCCCAACTATCTTCAGCATTATTTCATCTGCAGAATGAGAGGGATGCCCTATAAGGGAAATCCAGTAGAAGCACTCTCTGAACTTTTGTGTAAGAAATACAGTAATCTCTTGACATAGCTATCTGAGATTCAGAAATTCCATTTCTTGTTGCTAAATTGAGTTCCTGTCATTTACTACCAGTATTCATAGCCACACTCCATGATTTCATAAGCCCAGAGTCTCAAGTATTTGGATCAGATCAGGGCTTGAGCATGCCCAGTCCTAGACACTGTGACTGACCCTAGCACAGGAACATATTTCAGCCTACGCATTTTTTGGCTTCAGTGAAAGTATGTAAATACACACTTAAGTAGTTTGGCGATCAAGGGATGATCTAAGAGATCAGCTTAATGCTTTAAGAAGTATGAGATGTACAAGGAAACAACAGATTATCACCAGAAATGATAATTTATGGAAAAAAAAAAAAGAAAGAAAAGAAAGCTAATGCCTTCAAAGAAAGCTAGCTACCCAGCTAGCAAGGCCAAAGAACAGCAGGTATTTGATTTTGTGGGTTTTTCTTTTATATACTAAAGGTGAAAAAAAAATCCTACAAATAATATACTCCCAGTTCTCAGTAAGAATGGTAAAATTATTAACAACATTTCAGAACAGCAAAAATTTTTATCTCCAGAATACAATGAGACATCCTTTACAACACAGAGCAGAAAAGAATATAGCAAAATGCATTTTTAAGCTGAGAAGTATATGAACATTTACAGCCAGGAACTGAGTGTTTGAAAGCACAGGAACTCCGTGGCTTTCTCAGACATAAATCACTCTTACTAAGGGTAGCTACACAGTAATCTATAGGAAATTGCAGGGACTGTGAAACTGCAAGGTATCACCAAGTAATAATTAAAGAAACAATGATTAATTGCTAGAGATGAGCTCAAACCACAAAATATAAATTTAAAACATTTAAATCTAAGTTTGGAAATTTTACATCTGAAGGTTTTATTATACTTATGCTGTTATGAAGGGATGGCTGGCTGTTAAACTATGGATAAGTGTTTTCTTCTCCAATTTGGCCCCATTAATAGATCTAATAATTGCTCTTTCCCCCCCCCTTCCCATTTTTTTGAGAGAGTGTTATTACAGCAGTATGGTTAGTCACAGCGATTTGCTGTACAGCAAGTACTTTGGGTGAACACATCCCACTCATAACAGTTTGGACAAAGAAGATGGGAAATTACGTGAATGCAGTCCATGTTTAGGCACGAGGTTAGGCACGAAGAAAAATCAAACTGTGAGGCAGCAGACTGAATAGGCACTTGAAATCTTTTTTCCAGCAGGGGATCAGCAATAACTCATGTGACAAATACCATGAAATAAGATATGAGATCATCTTCAGTAAATCAATCAAGCAACTCTTTCTCTGCTTTATCTAAGAAGTGCCTAGTTTAACAAAAAAAAAAACACAACAAACCACCCACAAAAAAGAGGGGAAATCTCTGGGAAACAAAACTCAGGATTCTTCTTGTCTTATATGTGTGTGCTCACCCAGATGGGGTGCAAGTCATAGGCCTATTTGTTAGCCTCCTGGGGCCATACCCAGCATTTTTCCTTGTGCAGGGTCAATAGGTGGAACAGAGAGCACCTAACCCCAATCTGTGTTGCCTTTAGTTTGGTGGTTAAGAGAAAAATGGGTACTGTGGGTTTTAACTACTTAAGGGAGATGAAAACCCAGAATCCAAAGTTTAAACTTTCACTAGATTGTTACATAAATGGAGAGCAGAATGCAATCCTTCTGTCTGCAGCATTCTTTAGACAAAAAGAGGGGTACTTCTTGGCTTCACACTGCACTACATTGGCTAGTATTTGTAGCCATGCTTTGAGTCCAACTGCTGGATAGGACTTCCAAACCTGCGTAAGTCCCTTCTAAATGGGATATGTGGTGAGATTCTCAGCCAAGTCAAAAAGCCTTTTTGATAGAAAGAGAAGGTGAAGGGTCAGGGGTTTGGGGTATTTTTAGTTGGGGGAGGGGGGACTTTTTAATAATCTCTTGAGCTTTGGTATCTCAACTGGATCCTGTGGTCCCAATGAATGGCTTTTGTAGCTGTGGGCAACACAGTAACTCTCCCTTCCACAGAAAGTCATCATGGTGTGGTACATCATATTGATGGTGTCAAATCCTCATTATTGCGTTCCCTCCAAGTCCCTTGACACTCCCATTGCTTTCCTGCACCAAGCTCAGACATAGGATAAAACTATATATGGTTCAAGTTAACATTTGAGTGATAGAAAAAAAACAACAAGAAATTACATTTTGAAAAGTGTTTCATATGCCTACTCAAAATGCCAAGGCTAGTTTTTGTCTCCTTCAGCACCCTTCTGAAAGGTAGAATACTGCAAGACAAGTGTTTTCAGTCTGACCTGATTTACAGGACAGAACATGATAAGCAGGTGGTCACTGTCACTCAGCTACCAGGCTATATAATTACCTAAAATAGTAATTAAATCAAAACTACTTCAATAATAAGATGGTATTTGAGAACTGCTCTTTAAAATATACAATTTATTTTATCTTTTTTATAGTTTCTTAGCCAAATTAATCAAATAGTCACGAAACTAGGAGATGGATTTGATATTTACATCCTTTACGGTTTTGGGCACAAATCTCATGATAGTAGGAGGTCTCAAGTGACATGAAAGAGCAAGAGGCCTCTATTTTGATGGTGGCAAGGTCACAGAGATACGAATTTTTAAATGCATTTACAAGCATAATTGTAAGATCAGGAGTTGAGACTTATTTTTAAAGTGTGTTAAAATATTGGAAAGTGTTTTTAAAGTGTGTTAAAATATTTTAGAAAAAAGAAAAAGTATTAGAAGTTGTTTGAAAATCTCTACCTTTGTCTACTCAACTAGGGAAGAGCTACAGTTCCAGAATTCTTATCTAAATCATACTGTTCTCAACAGAATAAATTGTTGGCGGAGAGACTTTCATTGGCAGTTACAGTATAAAATATAAGTGAAGAGCTTCTAGTGTGGGCTTATATGTTTAGATTTGAATTTATCTACATTAACAAAACATCAAAAAGAGACGTAGTGTTTATGTTTCTGTATGCATTTGCACCATTGCTTTATAGTGGAAAAAAACCTGCTTCCCTTCATCCTGTGTTGCAAGCTGCTCATGGAATAGAAACGTATCTTTTTGTAGCAGACATCCTAAGCCTCCCCCCTCCCACTGCTACAAAGTTCTGAGTTATCCTGATGGGCAGCAAAGCCATGAGTGCAGATTTCTTGCTAGTCATTGTAGATTTTAGGCCTTTTTCCCATAAGCATATTGCTTAATTTTACAAAGATTAATTCGTGTGCTTATTGTGATGTTATTTGCACAGATAGAATACTTAGTCTGCATAAGGTCAAGTGCACGTGTAAGTCTTCGAATGGCTGGGATATAAATAGTCCGTATATTTGGCTATTTAGAACACCATTGCTCATGCATGCCTATCAGTTTCAGTAGAAGTTTTGCGTGTGCAAGAGATATAGGGTCGCATTTCAAATGATGTCAGCGAGGGCTCCAGAAAGCTTTGCAAAACTGCAAAGCTTGACCCGTGCAGAACCATTTGACTAGCTGCCTCATTTCTGTTTCTCCCTCTGCTGAAGGGCAAATTGACACATTTAACTAATCTTCAATATTTACTTTCCCCAGTAAGTTATATGGTTATTTACCTGATTAGGTTTCTCAAAGTAAATTTTAATAGCTTCCCCCCCTCCCCAGTGAAGGTGAGTTCAACGGTTATGTAAGGCAGAGGCCAGCCAGGCAGAGCCTTGCCAGTACCCCTCAGTCCTGGCTTTCAACACAGTTGTTATTCCAGTAATGTCTCTCTCTCTTAAGCTGCGGCTGCCAGCTCTGTTCAAATGTGTGGTGGTTTTCTGCTGTGGGCAAAGAGCCACCAAGACTGAAGCTGGATCCATGAAACACATTTCATGGCTAAATGCCGATACCTTTAACCATAACTCTCCATAGGTAATAAACGGTGGAAGTACGCCACAAAGCAGACTTTTTGGGGGGTGAAGGAGGTAGGCACCTCTCTCTGCTGCAATATGAAAAAGTTCGTTGCCCCAAATGAACAAAGTTATGTTCTAGTAGTCTGGAGAAGAAAAAGAAAGGTGCCACCCCCCACCTTTTTTTTTTGATTGCTTTTTTTCTTGGATGAATTTTAAATGGCTATTTGTGAGGAAACTACTTTTATTCCAAACAAGGATTCATCTGTCTGCTTTTGCAAGGATTAAGTCTACACCAAAAGGGAAACAAAACTCACCCACATTATTCCTGTCTGCATGGAATTTACAATAATGAAAAGAAAGCACCTCAGCCATTTGCCATGGGGCATCTGGAAGGCTTGTGTTTTCATCCTACTAACTAGCTCCTTAAGGAGGGCAATTCACATTTCCCCTGGAAAAAATCTCTGCAGACAGCAGAGTTGGCCAGCAAGAGATGTGACCTCTTAAAAATCTATTCAGCATTTCAGTAAGGAGTAAAGACCAAATTTGGTGGTGGAAGACTGGTTACTAGAGTAACAAACTAGATAATTTGCTTTTATCATCCATACCCCTTACTTCACTGTCATCAGTAAGGTTGAACAGATTTAAACTGATGGGATCATTTAATTTTGTATGTGTTATGATGACTGTAGCTGCCTACTTTCTAAACAGCAACTATAAGGATAACCATATCTATTCTGTATAAACTGGTATTTATTTATACACCAAAGTTTCTCTTCTAGTTGGCAGACCTTTTTCCTTCTGTACTAATCCTAGAGCCTGATATGGGAATGTTATTCTTTCCAGGATAAATTCATAAAACTCAGTGCTCTGCCATGTAGAGGTTACAGAGTTAGCTTTGGATGAGCTAGTTAAGATGTGAGAACCGGTTAAGTTGCCTTAAGTTTGGACTCTTCCAAGCTAGTACGCAATTCTTCCCAGCAGAGTTAATTAGCTTAGGCATCCAACCAGCAATTTTCACAGCAAACTAACCCAATTATCTCTGCATGATATGACATTGTGTCACGTCTGAGCCCAGAATATGTCTGTCTACATATGGGAAAAATTAACCACAGGTTGTGCCATTGAAAATATCAGTGGGTGCTCTAGGGAGAGGGATAGTTCCCTTCTACCCTTCATAATATGAATATCTGGACTAATAACAACATAGTGAGTACCTTGCTATATGCTCAATTTTTTTTTTTTAAAGTCAAAATCATTATAAGTAAAGGGCATGAGGAGCCCAGGGTTATAATTCCAGAATGTAGCATAAAGGAAAAGCTTTTTGACATCCAGTTCAGCATTATCTAGCAATTTTATCATGGTCGAGTGCCCTCACTAACTTGATAACAGCTCCAATTTAAGCAGAACAGTGCAGATTTTCTACCTTGCACTGGATGTGCTGATGAGCTACCAGTGGCTCCAGAGAGACTCAGAGATTCAAGGGAAACCTCTGACAACACACTTTTATTGTCAGTGTGGTATTTTTATGACCTGCATTACATAGTACTTCAGCTTCTCATTGTACTTATAAATTTATTCTTGTTGTTCCTAAGAAGCGAGGAAGCACTTCTCTTCCCATTTTTCAAAGGTCAATGGACGTGCAGGGGTGTTTAAAGCCTTAGCCAATGCCAGGCTCAAGAAATCTGTGATAGATTTAGGATCTGAACAATGGTCTTCAAAAGTCTAGGGTGGGCCACTGACCGACTTTCTTCTGTGACAGTTACAAAAGTTGTGTTGCTTTAACTAGTATAACATACAGAATTGTAAAGAAACAAGCACGATATAAAGCATAAGAGGGACAACATAATTTTCTGTAAGAACTGTAGTACACATAATTACAGTGATACTAAGCATATCCTGAGCAGAAGCACATAGTTATTATCTACTATATCCTCAGGAAGCGCTGCTAAATGACCATTTAATGTAGTTGTTCAAGATATTTTTCACACTTGCATTATAAATATCCATGACTCCCTTGCTGAAAGATGAGGCATTAAACTGATTCTTTTGCTCTTAAGCTCAGGTTGAGCAATACCTAGTCAGTCCACTGAAAAGTAACCTACTTTCACTATAGCCATTGTAAGTGTTTAGGCATTTCTTTATCTATTATTTCCTGTTTTCTAGCAGGAAGATAGGAATAAAATAAGATTTTCACTGCAAACCTCTCCTCCTCAACCTCTATAGAAAAAGAACCTCCCCCACATAATCCGTGTTACCTCAAGGTATGTGGACTCACAGTAGCAAGCCTAGCGTTACTCCTAAAAACCTTTAAATATGAAGCTAACCCAGAACCAGTAGCATGACCCAGAAACAGACCTTTTCTGACAAAATCAGCTGTTACCATTTTAGAGTACTGCTCGACAATGTACCGTTCCAAGTAAGGACTGGTCTTGCGTCAAAGATCCCTGAAGAAATACAGTCAGTACTCCAGACTCTTGTGTTTCTTTTCTTACTAAGTAATTATCCTCTTGCAGTTGCTGGGACTTGCCCTCTAAATTTCTGTCGGCACTGTGTCACTGTTACAGTAAATGACAGCACGGCTGTTTCAGCATATTTCAAAGACCATGCAGTCAAGAAAGATGTCCTTCTCTGAAGGCACGTTGTGCTTTGTTCACTAGTTACACCCACAGATGTTATAATGTCAGCTTTGCATTGATCAGTGACAAACTTTGTGTTTCGTTCTCTTGGAAATTCAATTCCCTTGTAAAATCTGAAATTGGACGCCACATGACGCATTCAGCACAAAGTCTGAGACCTTTTAGTTTGCATGTTCTCTGGCTCCTGCTCTTCTGCACAGAGCTCAGTATGAAAGGAGAGGTACCAGAATGGACACCCTCTGGCTTTCTAGCACTACCAGAACCACACACATTTATGTGATAGATCAAGACAGTGGAGTTTGTCTCCAGTTGTTGCCCTCAGACCAACCATATAATGCTAGTTTCTACTTCCTATACCTCTTACATAGCCAGTTGTGGGATATCCACTTGCACTTAGAATAATCTCAGCTCTGTACATTATGAGATACCTTGGAGTGAAATCTAATATCCTATATTATATATGACACTACAGTCCTTAATTTGTTAGAGACACTGAAAAATAATAAGAGCAGGCGAAATATTTTTAAATACAAGAGATGTAACCTCTGAGAGCCAGTCACACCTTTGGCATGTCCCTTTGGAGTCATTTTTACATTCCTAGCAGTTTCCTTACAGACCCTAACATATGTTCTCATTCTTGCATATGCATATACTACAAGACATAGATAAGAACATATGCAATGGAAACAAGATCTTGTTCTGCTCCCTGCTCCTAAAGAATCATTTACATTAAGGATGGTGCCAAACTCCCAGTTTTGAACTGACTTGTTATAAAAATGCCAAACCAAATAGTGAACGAACCTGTGCAGAAGACTTTCATCTTCAGGTAATTTTTTTGTTGTCCCCTCTTCCACCCCTCCTTTTTTTTCCCCTAATGGATAATAACATTTGCATGGATATAACTTCCTTAGAACTACAGTATTATGAACCCAATGGTATTTAAGCTGTAGATTATAATTGGCATGATAAAGGATCACAAGTGTATCTTTTCTGTCAGCTTGTTCCATTAAGAACCTCTAACCATGGATCACTGATGTAACAGATCATTACGGCCCATTGTGTCAGTTCATCTGTTGGGATCTGTGCACTATAAGCATGACAGATTTCCTCTGCAGCAATTATAGTCTATTGTGACAATAGGATTTAATGAATATAAACAACAAACCACATAATCTGTTATTACAGAACACAGCTATGCAGCCAGATGGGAATTAAGTTCCTACATGTTGCCAGTTGCAGTTTTTAAAATTGTGACTATTTCAGTCTTCATGTTATTAGATGCAATGCTCTAATTTACAGTGTACATTTATCTCAACCCTGGCAGTTGAAAGGTCTTCAGAATTTAAAGTGTAATCCTGCAAGTGTTCTATGATTTCATTTTTTCTCAGTAAAGATTATCTTTTAGGTTTTTAGACATTTACTCCCCGTGTTTCACTGTGATACTAGCTGTGCTGTTAATGTTTCAGTACTAGCATTGTAGGTGAAACAAGCAAATACAATAAAATTGGTCACAGAAATTAAAGAAACATAGCAGAACATTCCTGTATTGTTTCCAAAGAATAGACACTTCTACTTAATATTAATTTTTACAAATGATGGGCAAAGTGCTACACCAGCGCAAATCTGTAAAATCACAGTGATTGAAATTTTGCTGATTGATGCAGCTGAAGGTCTGACCCAGAGGCTTTTGATACATATTTGTGAAATTAATACTCTCTTTCAAAGTACAGATTTTCAGCTTTCAAATATGAGTTCTGGACTTGAGTACGTCAGGGGTTACAACTATAGTGCTGGTACAGCTATATTTTCATCTATGCAGATGGGCACTACTGGAATATATATATACTTTGTTTCAATAATTGAAAATTCACCGTAAAGAATATATTAATGAGGAGTACATGTGGATGAGCTATGTAAATGCCATTGTGAATCGTCACGGCCATTATCGTGTGCTTTTGAGAAGAAATCCCCAATTAAACATACTTTCACACACTTCTCATATCAAAAGGGAAAAAAAACTCTTAGCCTTACCTAGCATGCGAACACATTTGGCATTCTGGTCAGGACTATCAAATGAGATTTCTCCGCACCTCTGAAAAAAACCACACGATATATTTAGTTAAAGACTCTGTGATAGTATCCCTGTCCTTGTCCTATGATACGTCTGTGTATGTTTTGGAACTAGACATATCCAAAAACACATTGTAAAAATGTCAAAATCAAAAGATTTTCAAGTAGCCAAAGTTTGAGGAAGAACGGACATTGCTAATGTGCAAGGATAGGTCAACACTGTATTCCAGGGTGTTCACCGAGAAAAACTCAAGGTATCACCTATCACGTTTGTATCTATGGCTTAAGCTACTTCTGATCCACATTACTCTGGTACCATCAGACCTAATTAAACAGGAGGCCTCATTTACCACTGGTACACATTGCAGCCCTCTCCAGTATACTGATTTAGTTGTCACATGGCTGCACCCTAAACAGGATCTGTGAAATGATCCAGTTGAAAACAAAACAAAACAGCTATGCTGATCCAACAATTTGTATTTCTGTGAAATGAACTTATTTGAAAAAAACCCACAACTCTTAAATATTTATTAAGGAAAGCTGTCATTTCACAAAATTTGAACTCTCCATAACACCTATGAGTAAAATTGTTCTTTGTGAGGTGCAAATAATTTATGTCTCTATGCTAACATGCTTTGTTAAGGAAAAATAATATTCACAGGTACATATATAGTATCAGGGCTGATGTTCTGTCCCTATAAAAATGCAGTGAAGGAACATCATTAGGATCAGAATACAGAGGTGTTGTGTTGTTTTCAAAGATAAGACATCATTTTTGAGTCCTTTATGCAGACAGGCATGTCAGTTTAGCTGCCAGGAGAAACATAATTGGTGTGGCTCATGGGTCTGATCCAGCTCAGATTCAAGTCCCTCAGTGTACAGATCCCACTCACTTCAGTAGTGGTTGCTTCAGGTGCTACAAAAAAAAGATTTAATTTTGTATCACTACACTCAAAGCTCATGATAGGGGCTTAAGGATAGCCTCATATTTTATAGGTAAAAGTGGTCTGTACTTCCTTATCTACATATTTATGGCTTTGGTATCTATGACCATGAGAATAATGGGAATAAAAGCACAGTGGTTTAAGTTTGGAAAAATCACAGAGAACTCTCCATTTCCCTTCCTTTTTCTTTCTCTCCCTTTCTTATGCAGTTTCCTGTTTTCAGTGCCTATGGCTTTTTCTCTTATGTAAGACAAAGTGGTTTATACTGTCTTTTTCTTTTCGTTAATAAAAGTGGCATTTGCAGCAAATATTTAAACCTACAAAGAATCAGGTAAGTAAAAAACCCCAGAGCTTCAAAGAAGATGAAACACAGCAACAGCTTCATGAATGAACAACACATTTGGAACTCACTATTTTTAAAATAGCCTTCACCTCCCCCACACTGAAATAAACACAAACAAACAAACAAAAGCCCATCTCCCACACAGAGTCTTTTCATATATCAGTACATCTAAAAAGAGCAAACAGATGCCTGTATTAACCTTCCTAGGTGGGAGCACATACTACTGAAAGACTGCAAAAGAAAAACAACACCTAGCATTTCAAAGTTAATTTTACACATGCTCTTATACCACCTCCCTTTCAGGAGACACAGAAATTTGCTATTTATTTTTCTAGGAAGAATGTTAAGATATGGGCATCTTTTCACAGAAATATCCCAGCTTCTTCTTCATGACCAAAAGTATACTTAGACAAACACAGATGTAACATCAAAATTCAGTGCCTGCCTCACCCCTGAATTTACACTGCTCTTTGAAAACCTTTGGTTATTTTTTATTTAGCCCCTCAGACATATTGTAAGTTCCAGACGTATTTATATAAATACCACATTTCAGGCTGGCAAATGATGTCTTACAATATCTAACAATACTCACCAGTCCTAGTGTTATGAAATTGGGAGAATGGTTAATGTGCCCCCGAGTCCACTAACATCCCACAGGATCCATTATGATGATGGATGAACTTTGAAAACTTTGCAAGTAAGATTCAGATAACTGTATACAAGTTCATAGCCTTATCTGAATTCCCTTAACCCCTGCAACCCACAGAACTGGCTGAAAATCATGCTAGAGTTGTCAGCCTTGGAGATTTTTCACTACTACCACTGCAGCTGGAAATACCAGGAGAAAAAGTTTCTGCAGCAATTTAATTTCTGATGCCAGTAAAAGCTCATAGGTGCACATCAATGGGATGAAAAATAAGCTGTTACCAAACTGCTCAGAGCATCTGAAAAAAACTTAGTTGTATCCTGGATGTGTAAAGTGGCACAGAAATGCAGCAGGGACTGATTTCTGCTCATTCAAAAAAAAAAAAAAAAAAAAAAATTTGGGCATTTTTGCTGTTAGCAAATGTTTTCCATGAACAAGAAGTAAGGAATGACTTCAAGATCTAATCTTTAGGATTAAACAGAGCCTTTGCCACCACTGCTATGAATTCCTGCCAGGGTTGGATAAGCTTCTCCTGTCCTTTTCCTGGTCCGGTTTACTTCCCTTTCTGGTTTGGGTTTGTTCCGCCTGCTTGTATATTGGGGCTGGTACTGAGAGATGAGGCCAAGAGTCTGTCCAGTTCCCATCCATTTCCAAACTAGTCCCAAAGCAGCTGCTTATTCTCTCCTGAAAGCTTCTAAGTTGGCTACAGAGTCAGTAGTAGATCCATCAGAGAGCAGGAATAGGAATTTGACATTAGATGCTGGTTATTCTACTTTTTAATTTCAACCAGTCAGAAAGCAGAGACAGGAGGAAGAATAACCCCGGACATAGCTGCTGTACATATGCAGACCTATTGCACACGTGTAGATCACTGTATATGTCTGTTGGGGAAGCTGAGAGAGAAACATGACATCTCTTTTAAAGACTGGCTAAACAGCCTCTAGAAGCTTCTGCTTATAAGCAGCACTAGCTGTATTCATAGGAGTCAGGTCTGGAAGAAGATAGGAGTTTTCTGCTCCCATTTTAGAGAAGTAAGAGTATCAATGGTCTGCCATAAAGACCAAGCATATTATCCAGTTAGGAAAAGCAATAAATTCAAACAGGAGAGCTGCCTCTGAACTTCATTTCTTGAAATCTGTGATGAGGTTGGTTTTTTAGTTCTGACCTATATTTGAAGCTCATTGCAGTTCCAAGATTTCACTCTCTAAACATATGAGAAATCATATTCTTGGATCTAAATGATCCCTGAATTTGGGACATTTTAAATCTCAGTTTGGGCTTCATGGTTAGGACTACTACAGCACTGGTAGGACTGGCTCTGCAATATGTAGTCCTGGGTGTTGGGCTGGTGAGTTTATACAGGCAGTCCTGCTGAAAATAATACCACTGGTTTTCACTTCCCCTGAAGTGAGAGAGGATTTGTTGTTGAAAATCTTAAAACACTGCTGTGTTTGGAAGTGGTCAGATTTAACAAAGAAGTGGGTAAATGCAAGTAAAATTCACCTCTCTGAATCTTCATTATACCTTTCTATCTCTTGAATCACTGAACTCTGGACTAGACTGTGGTTTTTTTTTTTCTCTTTCTGGAGAAGAGGAAAGTATAGTTACTTTCAGTTAATAATATTTCCAGTAATATAGATGTATTTCCACATAGGATTGCAGCCTGCAATTCAGTATGCATGTGAGAAAGTATTTGCATAAGAAAAAAATTAATAAATTCTCAACTCCCTTTTTTGAGATCAGATGCATGCTGTGATGTTGAGTTACACAAGCTGAAACGTAGTAAACTAGAATGGGACTTACAAGTTCCCCATGGAAAAAGAGACTGAATCACAGAGCAGCTGAAAGTGAGCTTAAAAAAACAGAAAAAAAAGAGTTGCTGTTAGAGAATAGGGATGAAAGGGCATGATATTCAGAAGAAATGTGACATGAACTCAGGTCCTTTGATGAGATGAGTAAACTGGTGAGCTTGAAGTCAGCCTGGTTGGCTATAATGGCCCAGTACCACCTGTCGGAAAAGGGATATACCGTATTACACAGGCACCATCCTCTATAGCCAAAGAGTCTGCTGGAGGAGGGTGTTTTCAGGCAAGATGACCTCTTTGCAAGATACTATGAGGAGTACACAGGAAAACAGGAAGTCTTCTGCAAGGAGCCCCTTGCCAAAACAGTGTAAGTAAAACTGCAGAAAAGCAAGGCGCAACTGGCAGAAAATAAGTTCATGCAGAGAGCGGATGGAAAATCTACTCTAGTCAGTTGTACTAATGCAGTAATGCATCTCATATTACTTCTCTGGTATTACGTGATCATTCATAGGTTGGGTTTCCATTTCCAGCATGCCTGGGCTCACACCACCTGCATTGGAGGATTTGAGATATGTAGCAATAAACAGGGTGTATATACCCCAGACAGAATATGCCCTTAGTTTTGGGGTTTTTTTATGTTGTAGAGAAAACTTTATCTATGCAAAAAATGTTTTTGAAGTTATTGTATTCAACTTCTATCTGTATGGTAAATTAAAGCATTACACATTTTAAGGAGAGAGATGCAAATCAAGTAATTGAAATAAATAGGGCTGAATTCCTACCTATGACAAAATTCAGCAAGTAAAGATCTGAAAGTGTTTGTCATGAGAATTGCAGTAAGTGGCATGTTAATTTTCTACTTATTAAATGCATATAATTAACATTTAACTATTATAATAATTTTAGAGTGTATAGTGTTTAAAAAAATATGAGAGTTTTCCTGGCATGAAATTTGAACATGCACAATTTTGACCTTTTTAAGCTGCAGACAATCAAGTTTTGAAAAGCCACCTTAGTCAGTTCAATGGTTATTGGAGTAGGAACCATATTTATAGGTTTCTTCACTCTGTTCTCTCTTCACCTGACTATGGTTTTCAACACATATGTCTCTTCCAACACTGCGATAATCAGAGAGGTACTAGATGGACATGGTCAGCCAAACATGACAATAAATATTGGATAATTTTCTTTTTGCAGGAGGTGACTGGGGTTATTATACCTCCAAACAGAGGACATGTGTTAAATACACATTGATTACATGCCAAATATTTTTTAAGAATCATCTGATTTCTTTTTTTAAAGTAACCTTAAGTTAACATGCTTTATTTTAACCAACATTTTAACCAATAGTAGAAAGAAGTGGATTCTACATAACAACGTTGTTTGGTAGAAGTTTTTTCTTTCCTTTTTTTTCTTTTTTCAGACTACTGCGTATAATTTCTCATTCCTTTGGAAATCAGAGTTAAAAGACATACTCATAGATACAACTCATTAAAACAATTTAAGACAGAGCAAACAGCTTCTATGCTCCTATGAAAAAACAGAATAGCTTAGAGGCAAAATAATGCTACTGTTATTCATATTTCTGTTTTCTTATTATGTTCCTTTCTCCATCACCTTTAAAAAGTACTTGAACAAAGTCCTCTAGTATGTAAAAGCATCATTCCAATTGCCTAAAGATTTATAGATGTGAAGTCTGTTAGTGTGAAAAGCAACACTACTTCGTAAGTCTTAGCAATCTTTTATAAAAACAACTGGCCACTCATATAAATAGCTGAAAATTAAGGGCAATATTTCACAAGGAGTCAGGCCACATGCTCTTCATCTTCAGGCTGCCTGGGAGGAGATTTAAGGTGGATTCATCCCAAATGCTGACGAAATATCCAAGTGTAGGAACTGTAGGATTTCCAATGCCTTGTTACACTTGTGGTATTTCCAGTTCTGTCTCTCCTCTCTGACAGGGACAAAAGAAAGTACAGGAACTCCCAGAGCAGACTGACATATGTAGTCTGTCCTGCCTGCAGCCTTTTCACAAGCACCTCCCCCAAAATGAAAGCCTTGTAATCATATCTGTTAGTAGCTAAGTCAATGTTTATGTAAAACAAGGAAGTTCCCTACCAATACTCTGGTAATCTTGAGATGCATTTAAATGTCATAGACTTCTGAATTTTGCTGAATCTTCACCCGTGGCCTTTGTTGGCGTTAGCAAAGGAAATTAAGCCATCGTTTTTATTTGTTTAGAGACAAAAGCTTCTTTTCTCTCTATCACACCTTATTTTAAATTTAGCAGGCCCGCATTTGATCAATTTTCTCTGGAGTGAATGATTGCAAAAAGCTCACCTTATTCATATGACCTTGAATTACCAACTCTAAATTCTTCCAGAACTTTACTTAGCCTTTCTTACATGAAGGTATGTGTATAATGAATACAACTTGAGAATTGCATTTATAAACATTCCCACTGGTAGCAAATACCACTAGAATCTTTCAGCTGATGAAATTGCTCAAGTTCTATAAAAACTGTGATTGTTTACATATTACCTCCCCGGGCCTTATTAACAGTTCCCATAATGATTATAGATAAAATCTTATACTTACCTGAAAATTTAGACCTACATTTGGCAAGTTAAGTGTTCCACTAAATTGGGCTGCAAAAAAGTACGCTTATCTTCAACTGGTATGTACCGTGTGTATGCCCACCCATTTATAAGCATGGTGTAATCACAGCATCCTGACAGTTGCCTTTAAAATACTAGTAGCAGCCAGAATGCTACATTTGCTGTTCTTCAAATTACTACTATTACATTGCAACCATTATATTGCAGCTATATCATATTTCATGGATAAAGTTTCCAGCTTCCCTATTTAGTATCAGAACTGAGGCACACTTAAACTGAAAATTCAGGTTCTGTTAACATCTGGATGATTTTCTGCAGAGTAGAATAGCTACGTCTGGGCAGACTTGTTTTGAGAGTTCCTCCCTTTCCAAGCTTTCCCAGGGAAAGAGAAGGTTTCTCTTCCCTCTGGGAAGTTAAAACACATTGCTTAAATAACCTTTCAACACTGTCAGTGTCAATCTCCAGCAGCACCTTGGCAATGCATTTCATTCTGGAATTTACCATGCTGCAGACCCTCAGCTAGTCTGAACATAAGACACAGCAAAATAAGTAATTACAACTAAATTGAGCAATAATTCCCAACCAACCATTGTCGCCAGTAGTCAGCAACTTGTTTGTGGGCTAAATAGCCCGAGGTGAACCTTTAGGCAGTTCATTTTCTCACAAACCTGTGATTTACTATGGTTAAGAGTGGTTTGAAATGGATTAATGTTGCTGGAAAATGGATATAGCAGTTTAACTGCTTTGTTTTCTTCTTCAGTTAAGGAAAAAAAAGTTTAACAGTGTGTGACTTCATTAGGGAGGCGCCAGTAGCCCTGACCCCCCTGCGAAGCTGTCAGTGTTTCAATATGGCATCCTTGCTTTTAAGTGTTTATAACATGGGCGCTGGGAGCCAAATCTAGAATTACTAAGCAATAAAAATGTTGGGTTTTAATAAGCAATGTCACAGTCGAGTGTGCATTAACAGGCGATGCACAACTTGTAGGCATGTTCTGAGGGGGTGCCATCATCCAAGAAATGTTAAAGAGCAGACTAATTTTTTACCCTCATGGGATGAATCTGTATTACAGTTCATTTTCTAGTTTACATTTTAAAGAATGTAAAACATCTGTAGATTACGTAATGGATCCTCCCACCACAAAAACAGTTCTAAGTGGGAGGGAAGATGGGAGGAAAATATCACTACTAGGGAAAAGGCAAATCCGTTGTCTCTATTTATTGTTGCTCTGATGTGAAACATCAAAGTTCTCTGTATTTAAACATTTTCTGGACCACATAATTGTCTTTCCTCCTCCTCTGAGTTGGATCTACTGGATCAAAGGAAGGGTCATAGCTTCAGAAGTACCAGCTGACACACCACTCTTTCCAAGAAGCAAATCAATGGTCTGTGGGAGAACAAATCTCCTGAAGAGTCTCTTCAGGCTGTTCAGAGGAATGTGGGATGAATTTTGGCACCTGCTTATTTGTGTGTGCCCACTGCATACCCTACGCTTTGCATACAAAAGGACAGCCCCGGGAAGGACCAGAAGGCTGAGTGCCAGTAAGCCGACACAGGCATCAGGTTCCTCCTGCCTAGTAAGACTATTTCCCGGACCACTTTCAGAGCGGTATCAAGCACAGGTGGCCACCTGCTTCTCAACAGCCGGGTGTTCTTGGTTCCCGAAAACATTGGCACGCACCAAGGCAGTCCCGTTTCATCCTTTCCAGGACTTCATTTTTAAGGAATGGGAGTTGGTGAGAACAACCCATGCCAAAAGCATACCAACAACTCGGTAATGTGTTCACGAGTCCACTGCTTTCACTCACCTCCTGGCACAGATGCAGACTTAGGTAAAAGAGCTAGCACTGGACCAACAAACCGGGTAGGAGGGAGTTAGAAGTTACCAAACAAACCTCAAAACATACATGTGGAAGGTGTGGTCAAGCAGGCAGCTTCAGCAGAAGTGAAAATAGAGCAGTTAGAGGCAGAAGGCAGGAAACTACTTTCCCCTAGTTCCTCACTTGTGCACCACACGCTGCTTGGGTCTGAAGGTAGTAGGGTCCCATGGGCAGCTATGCAATGTGTGCAGAATTGGTCATCCTGTTAGAAGTGAGCTTTTCCCTTTCTCTTTTCTCGCTCCCTTTCTCTCCTTGATCTTTTCCTAAGGTAACTTTGTGTTTGATGTCTGCCATCCAGGAGGGCCTCTGCAAATAAAACTTTGTACGAACAAAATCCTTCCTGCAACGCTGTGTCATCACACGATGACCTAAGGAAACCTGGGCCCAGCTGCTGTGCAGAGAGGACACAAACAATGAATGACCTCAGGCCTTGTTTTCATTAGCTGTGTAGATGATTTCAGTGTGTCACAACATGAAATCCTCACTTCAGACTCTATCTCCTGAGCTTATCACCAAGCACTTACAGCTTTACTCCAAAATTTGATTCTGGTTATCCTTCTCAAACATTTTGAGCTCTCCTGCCTCACACTTATTTTTAAACTCTTCTGCCACTGTAAGCCGTCTTAAGATATAAGCACTATCTTCAACTGTTCTGTACCAATGGCCTGATAGAAAATTTTGTGGGCATCTGTCCAGCATGTTACCAAACACATACTGTAAAAATGGGCATCTGTAGGGGTATTTTAGCCTGTTAACACAGGCTTCTACAGTCATAACTATCAGTTAGAAGTACTCTTACATTAGTGCAGTTTGGAAAAGAAAATCAAACCAAAAAAACTAAGTAACCTTAGCACTGCAAAAATTACTATCAGAACTTCAAGTAAAGCCAGCATACATCATGTTTCTACATGCAGAACATATGGAGCTAAAAACCAGCAAGTGCTGTTTTGACAGGAAAAATTTGCGTTTCAAAAATTGTCATATTAGACATTGGGGAAGAACATCTTCTGCATTAAAAGAAATTGTCATTGATACTAACTTATCTTTTTGACAGCTTTCAAAGTGGGATTAATAACATATCTGGAGCCATACAAATGCCATTATTGTCAGGAAACATTTAGATGCTACTGCAATAATCACTATGAACATATTTCAGATACAGGGAAATCCATGGCTTTTGGACATGTTATTTTCAGTTTCCAAGGTTGCAGTCTTTTGGAGCAATGCTAAAAAGACTAATTTTCTCCCTGAAAATAATTTCCAGAAGCAGAAACTTTCTTTTAGAGTATTTTTTGATTTTTTTTTTTTTGTTGTTGTTTTGTTAATGTGTGCAAGCATCAGTTCAAAACAGGAGCGCTGTTGGCAAGTGCTGCACAAAGCTGCTCTTTTCCCTTCTCTCACTTCTCCACAGATTCTGGTTATAACCTCTTAGCCAAGACTACATCTATGCCTATCCTTGAGACGGTAAAAAGGGACAAAGCTCCTGCAAATGTTTCTTTTACTTTTGGTAAAACTAGTCACAGGAGTTTACACAAGGAATGAATTGCCCAGGTAGCTTCTTCCTTCTCTTGCAGGCCCAAGGCCTTCCCAGGTGGTGTACATCTTGATTCCCTATACAAAAATTGTAAAAGCATTTCAGTCTAAAGAGGCTTATTATAGACTGCAGAAACAACTGGAATAAAAAACAGCAAAAAGACTCCACAGGAACAAAATGTCCCTTAGGTCTGCACTCGAAGTCTTCTTGAGCTGTCAATCACCAGTCTAGAGAAAATAAAGCCATCATAGTTTCATAGCTGTCTGTGACTGTCATAATCCTGTTTTGCAAACAGGTATTCAAACAAGTCTGGAATGATATTGTAGAGTTCACTTCCATGTGTAATCCAAATAAGATCATGAGCATATTGGAGGGTAAAAGACCTCTTAAGTCACCCTACTGCAAACACTTTACGTTTGTTTTCTTAATAAGTTTTGTTTTCTTAATAAGCCACATTTTGTTTTCTTAATAAGTTTTCACCACCAAGGAACATGAAAGTATTTTAGACTTGATTATGAAGAACTATGTTTTTGCAGAAGAAAAAAGATCACGTACCTCACACTTTAAATAACTACAACATACAGTAAAGCACATTATATAAGAAAGGTAATATTTAGTAAAAAGCAGGGTACAAATTAATTTCATAGAGTGCCTCTGTACTAAACCAGCTTTCTTTGTAATAGAAACAAGAAAAAAGAAATAGTTACTATTCTTCCAGGCATTGCTAAGAAGAGACAACACCTACTATTTATGGGAGCTAAATGAAGGTTAGAAAAGGATTTGGTTGAATGTGGTTCCCTCCCTTCATCTGGATTTACCTTCTGAAGATAGATTGCCTTGAAGAGACATGTCCTCCTGTTGTACGTAGTAAACCTCAAGTATTTCGCAAAAATGGCAAGACCATGTCTCCTGTTACTCCCTATTCAACTAGATACTGCCTTTCTAGGGGGAAAGTGAGAATTGTACTTCATCTGTAGAAGAAAAAAATGCTAACCTGTTAACCTCTTGTTGTCATGGGAACAATCTTACATTGTCTTTTGGCCTGGTTTTGCTCATATCTTCCACTCTTAGCTGCTAAAGTCAAAATGGTGAACATATTACTGGTGCAGTTTCTATCATATATCCCCTACCTGTCTGTACAAAACCAGACAATGCCTTTGATTTTTAGGGTTAACCAATTTGATTCTGACTAATATGCATGGCATTATTTCTACTCAGTGTCTGTTACAAACCTTATCACCATACGTCTGAATTTGATGCAGTAGGCGTATTAAGTAATGTGACTAATATCTGCCATATATAGTTTGTTCTTTATCTGGTCCCCCAAGGGGAAATCTGGGTGTACAATGTAGCATTTTCTTTTCAAAAGATTTTCTTTTTGGATGTATTTGGTTTTGTCTTGTGCTATTTAAGTGTGACTGTTATGTATTTATGTTAAAGACGGGATTGAAGAACAACCCCTAAGATATATTGTTTTCCAATTTTTTCTTGAATTCCCAATTTTTACATGATAGGCTTCAAGAAAAATCATTCTCCCTGTATATTTTCAGACAATTGCTAAGATACCGAATGTCTTACCTTGTTATTTCCTTAAATTAATCTCTGTTTTGGTAGAACATCTGTTTTATAAAACTCCCAAACAATTAACATCTACATCATATTTAAAACTATGGTGGACTTTTTTGAATGTCACTTGAGGGAACGGACCTCTAGATTTTTGAGTTCATAACGGAAGAGATGGAAATTTCTAGAGATTGATTTAGCCTAACTGATTACAGATGCCTAACTCTTCATCAGTTGAAGTTAGAAGGATTTAGCTGACTCTAAGCATAAACAACTGCTGTACATTTGGACCCTAAAATCAGTGTTAAACATGAATGTTAGAGGCTGGATTTGCACAACAGAAGAAAAGTTCTCCCAGTTGCCACACGATGGCAAGGTGGCTGGCAGGTAAGCAGAAATGAGGGAATTGCGAATGGTCTCACCAGGACATGTGGGATATCCAGAACGTTTGGTTACAAAGAGAGGCCAGCACGCACTGTTTAACAACTCTAATTCATTGCATTTTTGTGAAGGAATTAAAAAGATGTTTGTAATAGTGCTTTGGTCATAGTTGTTAGGACTAATTGACCACTTGGGAAGAGTACAAGGTGAATAGTGCAGTACAGCTGTGAGGCTCACAAACAGCTAAAGGAAAATGTGCCATTTTCTTCACAGTAAACAGAACACCCTTTCTGAAGCTATGGGTAAATCCTGTTATTTCCTCTTAGCTTTAAAGAATTGATAAAGCAATAGGGAAAATAATGTTTCCAATTTTCCCATTTTATTTTGTTATATACCTTTGTATGTAACATATAATGCTTATAATGAAGTATAAAAATACAGTTATAATTTGTTGACGGTAAAGATTGCTGAGTGAATTATACTTTGTGGGAAGCAGTGGTACATTTAGAAGTTATGCAGTGCAGTGATCGAGAGAAAGGAGCAGAAGCACTTTCCTTGTCAGAATCTGAAAGCACTTCTCATTAAAAATTCTTTTTTTAAAACATTAATACATTATTATGGTGTCTGTAGTATTTACATACGTCACCTGTCATTCTTCACAAAGGACTCATGGTTTCCTATATATTGCAATATACCTGGAGCCACGTGACTTTAATAAAACTGCACTTATTACAAGTGGTACATCCATATCATTTTACAAAGAAAGAACAATGACGTTTTTTACAACAGCAATTAGAAACTTTGTTTAAACTTATTTTCCTAGCATTTACAAAAATTCTTTTGAAACAGAATTTATTTAATACATAAATAATGAAGTTATATCTAATTATCTTGGCTGACTTTGTTTTATAACTGAAAGGTATTGTTCATTTTATGCCACACAGCCCTAATTAATAACCCAGGTGAAAATGCTGTTCAGTGCAAACAAGTTTTTCAGTGGAAATGTGTGGGGTTCCAATTAAAAGAGGTTTTGAAGTACCTCCTTTTTATATGAAAACACATGAAATTTGCATTTGGATCTAAACTCTTTGTGCTCAAAAACATCTGTATTTTGGATGCAGATGCATTTTGTATTATTTGAATGCTGGCAATGCAATGCTAACCTACTGACTAAAGTGACTGCAGCAGATCTCATGCTGAGACTGAAACAAACAATGTAATGAGTTTTTAACAGGTCTCTGCATGTGGAAATCATTTGGTGTCTCTGTGATTTTTTTTTTTTTTTTTTTTAGTTCTTTCCATTTTTGTGTTAGTTATTTTTTACAACATTATTTAACATTACCCTTGAGGCAGGCTAAGTTTTACAGTTAGGTACTGTACAGATGGGAAATGGAGGAAAGGACTGATTACACAAACTAGCTAAAGGTCGCCAACCCACTGAAAGAGCAGGGAGTAACATTCCAGTTGCCTCTAATTCTGTGTACTATTTCTTACATTAACAGTATGACTACATTTATCTTGTTGAGTAATGGATGAGTAAATACAGGAACTAATAGTGCAGACTGATGAGCCCTCTCACCTCATAAAGTCAACTGAGCAACTTAGGCCAGAAAAATCAGTTTTGAGGGGAGATATTTTGAAAACAAGTGTCACATGAGATCAGAAACACTGTAAAGATTTTCTTTCCTAAAGGCACCTCGGTGACTTAAGAGCACTGTTACTAAATCAGCCCTGTGCTTGTTGACCATTTGGTTTTTCCTTATGGACCTCTACGTAAGTAAATCCAGCACATAGAGGTAACGCGTTGGTGAGCATGAGAGGCTCTGTTTGTCTCTGATCTGCAGAGGCACTAAAGACCCTGGCCGGTACAATGGTGATTCTTTAGCTAAAGCTGATCACCACTATCTCCACATCTCCCTTCCCATCTGGGAGCCACTGGAGTATCAGTGGGCATCACACATTGACAGCAACAGGAACCGGGAGGACACATCTAAAGGAGAGGGCAAGCATTGCCAGCTCTGCATATCAGATGGTCTGTTCTGTGTTTAGTATTGACACATTCATCTTGCATAAAGCTAATTGGATTTGTAAAAAATATGAATGAGGACAGAGATGAAAACTGTCTTCTCAGGACTTCCCTTCAAGGGGAAACATAGAAGGGTTTATCCTAATGAAATGTCTGTTTCAGAATAATCAGACTTGGTAAAATATCTTAAAACTGAAACCAAAGAGATTCTAATTTTGAAAACAATCACCAAACAAAAACTCCTTAAGTTAAAAAATCCCTAAGTAAGACTAATCTTCCCATCTGGATGTACAGTAATCCAAGAGAAGGATAACAAAGTTATTGTGTGGGTTTTTCAATGTTTTTCTTGTGTTCAGTGTGGTATTTCACAACTGACTGGGGCCTCCTTCCTCAGTACGTTGGGAAACATCCATTGCAGTATTAGATTCTATAAATGGAAAAAAAAATAGTTTGCCAGAAATCTAACTCCTGTAACATAAGAAGTTGGCTCTTTGAGTAGCTCAGTTTCCAGCCATTGCTAAATTAACCTACAGATGACAGACAGCCCTCTTTGGCCACTGGAAATCATGCTCCAGCTGAACTGGGAGGTCTACTGATACTGGGCTAATGCTGCTTAGACATTCCAGCTTCCACAGACAGTAATTGCCCCGGGGACTGGTGTGGACCACACTCAGCATCCCCCATGTGCAGATACATCAGGTGGCAGCCATCAATCCAAATCCCAAGCAAGACTCAACCCTGCCTTTCTGAAGAGCAGAAAGGCAGCTTTCCTCTCTACGCCTAACTCCTAAACCACCATCATTAAATAAAACTACCATCTTCTATTGTTTTAAACACATACAAGTTAAAGAATGGGTCCTGTTCATCACTGAATCTCCACCAAAAATCAAAGCCATCACACATCAGTGGCATTCTGGACATTACTGTGATGACATAACCCGTCATTCAAGGTTGCCTATTCACCTCTACTAGACACTAGCTGTTTAGCTACTCCTGAACTCTGGTGGTGCTCACTAACAGCATCTTTAAATATGTCATGGGCCAGCCTGGTTAGTATTTTGAAGTATACTGGTTTTCCCACAATTATATTGCTTTGTGAGAGAAAGCTCTGTCCTAAGTCTACCTCCCTTCTCAACATGGAGATTTGACGTTGCTTGATTGCAGATTTATTTTTATCCGGAGACTATAGAGAAGGAAATAAAAAAGCCTATTGTAATAACACAGAAGCCTGGAAAAAGATTAAAAATGTGTCTTTCCCATGGAAAGGATGTTAATCCAGTATCAAAAAGTGTTTAGGCTGTGATATCTTTGGAAGCTTACGGATGTCACCTTACAATGGTGTGATAACTATGAAGGGTCTGACTGGAACCAAACAAAGCTGAAATTCAATGTCATCCTGCTTATCCTTTGCACGTTATATCACACTAAAGCAGGGAATTTCAAAACAGTAAATCACTATAATCCCAATGGGAAATCAAGGATGGAGAATTTCCTGTCCTTTGATATTTAAAATCAGAAATGCTGATGTTTTCTTTCAACTCACTTTTATTGATTTTGCATAATACTTGAAACAATACATAAAATAAATATTTTATGATTTTGTTCCTGAACATTTTCACAAAGCAAACACAAAATACCACAACCTTGTCTACTCTGTTGACCTTCGCCACAAGTGTCCAGGACATGAGTATCTCCACCCACCAGCCAGCTACATAAAGGATTAATACGGTATTTTTAAAGGGAAAAACTGGAGTGTGCAAGGACTGCTTGAGAACCCGTAAGAAGAGATAATGGGGAAACTACACTGTTAGGAGGTTCTCCAATAACCATTACCAAAAACGCAGGACACAGTGAAAATGCAAGGCTTCTTTTATGAAGAAGAACAGTTATTAAAAAGGTCTCAGCCGTCTGTGGCTAGACCAGGCACAGTGCAGCAGTCACAAAAGTATATCTCAAGAACTTTTTCTAACCTTCTTTGAAAATTTTGTCTAATCATGATTTTGAATGCTGGCACCCTGTATCTTACATCTGACACCTGTCACTCAGAAAAAGAAATAAACTATCTTACCTCGCCTCCTGCAGAGAAAACTAACAAAGAACACCAATAGCCTTCATACCAAAATGCTGATACTTTCAGAATCTGCCAGAAACACTCTTTATCCCATGCAACATCACAACAAAGCAGCTTTACTCCCAGAGAAGAGAGAGTGTCAGCAAACCTTCGAAGAAGCGCTTCTCATTGACCAGTCCACATCCAATCTGGACTGTGCTTCCAGAACACTTAAATTACCAGATATGTTGACCTACTTCCAAATCAGAAAGGGTTAACATATTTTATACCTCACTACACCTCATTCAAAATGAAATTAAGATGTTTTGCCCAGTATACAGGATGTAAATGAACAAGTGCAAATTTACACGTGAACGCACAAACGAGCTACAGCCTCAGTTCTTTAGTTCATAATGTGTAACCATCCTTCTGAAGAGCAAAACAAATGATTGACAGACCAGCTCTGCAATTCAGCAGAAGTGGAGAACAGCAGATCAGATCAGTCTTTGGAGAGAATTTAGCATAAGGACCTGAAACAGGAATTTGAATTCATGCTTTTGTGAAAAGTACTTTCAAATCTCTCATAATCACAAATAATTAATACTTTGCTATATAGTCTTTTTACATCAGTTTCTAGGAGCTGATCAGTGCTTTCATCAGAGACAAAGCATTATCTGGAAAATAGTTCTTCGCACAGATTTTAGTAAAACATTATTATTTTCTGAACTTTCCAGTTTGGACACAAAGGCTTTGTCTATACTAGCAAATTAAAGATATCAGGGACTGTTCTTTAAGGCCAACTGGCACAACAGTGCACATCCACCATATTAAATTCTGTTAGTCTCCAAAACAGTGGCTTCAACCAAAATGCTCGTGGGTCCCTCCCTGACGAGTGCAAACTCCTCAAACCGTACTGTGAGTTCTTTCCTAGTCAGCCCCGGCCAAAACTGCACCCAGTTATTGCTAACGATTTAATGATATAGTTGACAAATCCCAGGACTTTTTCTAGCTCTACTTTATTTATTAGCATGGGCATAGCCAAAGAGTGGGGTTTATCTCATGTAGGTGTCTGCAGCTGAGTAATTACTGCAGTGTCGCTCAGTTAGAGTCAGCGGCAGTTTTGCTTGTAGTGCATACTTCAGGCAACCATTTCAGATGAAATGGAGCACCCTACAAGTGTCTGTTTCTCTGCGGATTAAAAGCAGCCCACAGTGATAAACTGAGTGAGACCAAGCCCACCTAAAGTTTATACTGCTGTGAATCAAATCAAACCCCACAGATTAGCACAGTCCTCACAATTGCTAAAATAAAGAACTAAAAAGCAATGCCTGAAACTGAAATACCGTGAGACTGCTTCTCCCTGTAAGCCTGGCAAGAAAGCCAAGTTCTGAGTTTGCCTTCCCCTGTTTGCAGTGTGAGGTTTGTGTGTTTAATTACCTCACAGAGATGTTGTGAGGCCCACCTGCATAATGTTTGCAAAGTAATGTTTGTAGAGCGCTGTATGGCACATGAAAAGTAGGAAGGCGAGCCAGGCACGAGGTGGAGACAGAACAGGCGATCGAGCTCTGGATTCCTATGTTTTTGTTCACTCCTCTGGCAGCTTTTGCACTGTGGCTGCAGACATTAAGATAGCTCAGCCTTGAAGTTAATTAATTATTTTCTTGGTATGAACTGTATTGAGGGCCCCTGTATAAGACTACTGTTTACAGATAGCTTACAAGTTGCTGTTGTTTTCTACTGCATGTTACGTCCTGGCATAGCTACTGCATTTGTACACAGAGAGTGGCATGGATTTTCCGGTCAGTGCCGACTCTGGACAGTTTTAGCTCCTAAGGAAACTGCCTAGGAAATGTGTGTGAAAACAGCACTATTAAGGGAAATAATACCTATCTGAATTGTAACAATCTTTACCGGTGACTACTATATTGATATTTATGCACATGTGCAGAGGAATTCACTGTGGGCTCACAGTAACCGGGGAAAGCCAGAGCATCTAGCATGAATGGTGGCTGTTTAAGCAGGGCACAATATTGCTACTGTTACAGACAGCTGGGAGGAAGTCTTAGAGGGGCATCATGGTCCACTGACCGCACACTTCTGTCTGACAGCTTTGAAAGAGGCCAGCAAGAAAAATCTGCGTCTATTAAGCAGCGGCAAACCCTGCTCCTCCCTGCGGAACAGTGAGAGCTGGGAGACAGAAATTCAGTTGCCTTAACCATTCCCTCCAGAAAACAAAAATATCCTACAATTTAAAGCTCCATTTTACCTTCTCTATGTTGGCTCAAATGCATTAAAAGAGCTGAAATTGCAGAAAGCTGGTCTCTGGCTTTTGAATCCTGAGAGTCTAAGCAGGCAGACACGTAGTTATAATCTCTGCGTATCTCCCATTTAGGCCATTTGGCTCAATGAGGCTTAGAATAAGCTAGCCTGCTGCTGGCATTTGAGCACTTACAAAATGCTATCAGCACAGGAGCATAAGACTAGTCCAAATCCAATTTGAAAGTATGCAGTCCAGAGGGTGTGAGCTCTCCTCTCTCATTTCATTAATACTCACGCTAGGTAGCCTTCTCTGTTATGTCTTGTTATGCATGCTGTTATGATACAGCTTCTGTGCTTTAAAACCAGTCTGCATGGCCAGGTTCAGGAGATGGCTGATTCCTGTTCTTTAAATTCACTGTACCATTTCCATTGGCAGAGGCTTATGAAAGCCAAAGTGGTTTTAGCTGGTGGGAGAGTAGTACCTCATAGCCAAGTTTCAAGGTGGAAATCAGTGTAGAATTACACTCAGGGTTACAGCAAGGGCCAAGAGGGAGAAGCCTCCCTGCATTGCCAAGTGCTTCAAAGGAGAAGGATTTATAGCTCCTTTGAGAGTTTAGGATGGTACCAGCTATTGATGGTAGCTAATAGGGCACAAAAGAGAGGCGAAATTCATGCTGGATTTAATGCCCCTGAATCAACAGAATTGTACCAGTATGAATTTAGTTTGTCTTTCTATCAATAGTGTCTATAAAAGTTGACGCAAACTCCAGAAAGCATTTGCATTTACCAAGCTCACTTTCTCCTCATCTGTTCTTAGGTTATAGTGTTAACCATCTTGTCTGTCATGTACATCCGGCTTCTACCCTGAAAAACCATCAAGGCTGCTTAAATACTCATTATTTTTACAGGCTACAGATATCACAATTTTTAAAGCTAAGATGGTGGACTGTTCATAAAAACTGCTGTGTAATTACTGAAATATGGAAAGATGTCTATGTTACTATTTCATATTTGCACTTAGAATAAGCTGTCCATAATGAAGGCATAGATATTAATGTGATAGAATGAACATGATGTTAGAGGAAGGAAAAGTTTGAAAGCATGAAAAAATGGCTTGTTCCTAGAAAACATAAATTCTTAAAAATTAAAAGATACACAGAATTTCTATTTTCAAAACTGAATTTGTTTTAAGGATAAGAAAAGTATTATGAAGAATACATTTAGCATAAAGGAAACATTTATGTGTATAAAGCACTGAAAAAAGTAGTAAAATCTTTACCTGTGAGTAACAAAATATTTAATTTCAGAATATATCTGTGCTTAAATAGATGCTTGCTTGTTGATTTCTTCTTAATTTGGGGAAATAGAAATTATTGAAAATAGAAAACTCAGTATTCTTAACTTGTATGCAACAAACAAAATTTGTATCTGCAGGGATCAGAAATGGCGTATCATGGCACTGTCTTGCTGTTACTGAAAATACAATAGCAGAGAAAGGTTACTTGCCCACAGCGCTGCCCTTTGAGGTATATTCTCTATAAGCATATTCTTGTAATAGTTGCTCACAAACAACAAAAAAAATCACCATATCCACAGAGAAAGATGCAGTTACTTTGCACATAATGCTGTGCACCAGTCTTTGTCCCTAGCTCCTGCTTTCTTTGAACTCTAATAGTTCCAGAAAATAGTATGGATTGGTGAGAGAGGGGGATAAGTTAATGAATTGTGAATGTGCATATTGACAACACATTGTTAAAAAGATTAGGAAGTCCCTCTTTTGAATTGTTACTTTATAGGTACAATTTTCACTGTTAGAGAATACAGCCAATATTCTCCGTGAATCGCTATATAGTGGAAGGAAGTGTTTGGCTTCTCAGGCTGAATAAAGACTGAAGGTTTGCTCTTCAAAGGTGGCATGGTGTCTGGAGACTTCAGGAGTGGCATGAAAGCTGATGAAGGCGTGACCAGTGCTCCAGGCAGCAGCTTTGCCCATCTCAGAGTTAAGGACATTGCACAAGTAAGGTCACTGTTTAAGCTCTGACATTTCACCAGTGAAGCATAAGAGCAGACTTCATGCAGTTAGCCAGGAAGACACTTTCTACTAACATCTTACAGCTTCCAGTTGGAGGCAAATCCAAGATCTCCCTGAATGCTTTTCCTTTTGAAAAGGGAAGACTGATCTAATGTGCAGCATGTGTTTGGCAATCCAACCTATAAACATGAGGGTAGTGTCAAGCTGAAATCCTCAATGAGATGCAATTTTGACACTATTTTAAGAAGGAAAAGGGGATGATACAGGGTAATAGCCTCATTCCTATAAAATGCGGCATGTATAGAGTCTGCCAAACAGGCCTGAACCTCCCAAACCTTCCTAGATGAGAAAATAACCACTGGAAAGGCCACCTTCATTGAGAAGGCATAGCAGAATGACTGGACATCATATAGGTGGGGACACAGCCTGAGTTCTGTAGAGGACAAATTGTATGGCAGGAGGAACAGGCATGAAATTCTACAGAAAGCTTATGGTATCAGTAAGGAAGAACGCTGAAAATTCTTCCTTCAGTTGACAGCCAGGTACTCTGCAAGTGGAGTAAAGGAAAGCCCTCTTCTCCCAGTTCAGGCAAGAAATCTTGGAGAGAAAACGGAGAAGGGAAACTCGAGTAGTGAATCCAGCTTTTTGGTTTCATTATTGGTTAGGCAGAAGAGCTCTTGAAAGTGTGTATCAACCTCTGGACAAGACCAGAAATGTATGAGATGGGAACTGAGATAGTGTTATAAGCCTCACAGCTCTTGAAAGTCAGTCCAAGGAAGTATTTTTTTATGAACCAAATGTGCTGACAGGACTAAATCATCACTCTTATCTTTGGGTAGGCAGAAGCTGGGTCCAAAGCTTTGGGAAATATCATGAATGCTGAAGAAAGTGAATGGCAGAAGCTGATACTGGGAGTGGTCCTAATTTCCACATAGATCCTTCCAATACAAAAACATGATTTAGACATGGAGGTTCATGACTTGTAGACTGAGATGTGCAAATTATTTGAGAGGAATGAGTCGTGATAGCATCCTGAACTTGGGATTTATGAAAAAAATACATGCACCTTTTCAAGCTCATCACAGACCTCCAGTTTTCCTTTTTGTTTCTGAAATATTAGTGGCTAAGCCTTAAAGCAAAAGCAAAACCCTGTCAACTCACTCACTTTTCTGCCAAGTAATTCCAGGATGGAACAAGAGACCAAACCAGGAGGAATGCTATCTTAATATCTTAGAGATGGGGAGTGCCTGGGATGAGTGGTCACCCTGACGTAAGGTAATAACCCTCAGGATTAGGAAGCAAAAGTTATGGCACTGAAAATAAAGAACAATAGAATTTAAGAACTTAAGAGTAAGAAGAATTTAACAAAAATTCTCCTATCCCCAGTGTGCCAGAGGACATCCAGCTGATGTTGGAAGAAGGTGATAATCCTAGTTAAGCATTGCTGCACTAGTCAGTACTTTTAGAATCAACATAAAAACTGAGGTGAAGGTTTGAAGGCTTGTCTTCATGTGTTACTTCCCGCTCGTGGGATGTTACAGTGGTGTTGACACCTCTGCCTTGTTGCTCTGATGATCTGCTTCTTGCCAAAAAACTAGTCGTTTTTGTTTTGCCTGGGAAAAGAGATGTTGAATGATTTAGAAGATGCAACAACAGAACAAAATAGGGTTTTTTCATTCTGTCAGAGCCTGAGAAGCTCATGGACTTTTTCAGTATGAAGTTCCAGGGATAACACTGCCATTCACAAGCAAGATAGTACTTAAAGCCATTGTAAACAGAGCACTTCCTAGGACATGCTCCTCTTCCTCTATAGATAGTGAGTGTGGAAATCACCAGTGGTGAACCAATTACATGTGATATACCATTTGAAACCTATTGAAGAGGCAGAAACAGCAAAGATTTCTCTGAAAGAAGGATCACTCAGCACCTGTAAGTTCAAAGAAATCTCTTGGAGGAAGCCTTTGAATGTAGGTAGGGAATTCTGAGATGTTCAGTGAAGCTCCAACAAGAAAAGAGATTAGTGGTGTAGATCAGGATTCACTAAAAGATCAGGTGTTCTGATTTCTCTACTGCGTCCAAAACATCAGAGCTTGACGAGTTGGACAAGACAATAATGAGGTGAAAAATCTGTGTCTAACATTATTTTGTTGGGTATATCCATGCATAAATAAAGACTTGAAGAAAGACTGTGGAAAGAGCTAAAAAAATAAATTTGAAAATGCTGTAGGAAGTCATTAGAATATAGTTGAGTCTGAATAAGGAAGCACAGTAAATTTAGCTGATAATACATGGAAAATATTTGATCCAATACTGTAAATAACTTAATTTGAAGAACTTATTTGAAATTTATAGAAACCATTCTGTAGGGTTCAGGTATAAGAGAAATATTTTAAACATTGCTCCATAATGCTTTCGCAATCACTGACACAAAATATTTCAGCTGCAAATACTTTATTTTCAGTGTTTCTTAATTTTTCCGTAACAGTCCTTACAAAAAAATCTGTGAGAAATGAGTATTTTATTTTGAAAATGTCCAGATTTTTTTCCCCAAACATTCTCATTTTTAAAGTTGCTCCTGTGTTGCAATGCCTAACTTATTATTTTCTTGCTTAGAGCCAATTTGCTGTTACATCAGCTCACCTCTGATTTAAAAGGTCAGTTAAACTGACCTCATAAGTTTAATATGCAGAAGAGGCAAATCAGGTCCTTCATCTCTATAATAATTTATGTAGGAATTTCATAGTTTAAAAAAAATATTGCTCTTATTTAGTATAATGTTATACGTTCCTTCTTGTTCAGGGCCGTATTTCTTCTCCTATTGTTCCACAGCTTTGCAGTCATTTCCCAGCTCTCTCTGTTCAATTGTTTCCCTTCAGTCTCCTCTGTGTATAGTCTGCTATACTTTCTCCTAATACTGTCATCCTCCATCCCTTCCTTAATACATTTTTCTTGTATCTCCACTACCTGAATCTCCTATTCATCTTTTACCAACTTAGATATAAATTAACACAAATTACTCTAGAAACTGATGTCTTGTCATTTACAGTTTAAAGAAATTGCAGCAGACCACAAAAGTACAGAAGGTGCTAAGGTAGAACAGCTGAAATTCAGATATTTGAATGTGCCACATCAAAACTCCTGCTACCTAATTTTTTGATAGCAACTTTTCCTCTCTGCTTAAAGATGCAGTTCTGGGGATACTTACCATTGCTAAGTAGTTTGCTGCCTGTCTTCAAGGGTGTGCTGACAAATGCACATCAACCTGACATGAACTTGCATCTTCCTCAAAGAAGAAGAGATTTCTAGGTCTGAACATGGAAGAAAAGGAGGAGGGAAGTTATCTGCTGAGCCAGCTTTGAACAGAGGTATTCCTGAGAGATGACAGTGATGACAAAGTATGAAACTTACTGAAAGCAACTTTTTAGAGCTTGTTCACAAACCAGCTGTGATTTTAACAGCAGGTCTTACTGGACTAGGTGGAGTCACTTCCAGAAAAGCCCTGCCTGTCTTATGTGGGGATATCTCATTTGAGAACTGGAATGGGCCTTAAGGCCCTGAAAGGTCTGGGCTTAGGGCATATCTAAATATACGTACATATCTTGTCCAAAGCCAATGTGGCTGCCTAGTGTGTCACAAAAGGGGACAAAAAGATATGAGTGCCTCCTCTTTTACTGCAGTTAATGGACAGCTCAGGATATCAAAGACAGTTCAACTGCTGAAGTGGACTGATTGTGCAGTAGAGAGTGAAGAACTGGTTTGCAATAGGGAGAGAGCAAGCGCACAACGTTTGTCACTCGTGGTGCTCCCACCTGGGAAGGGAAAGGCTGGGGTTCGAATTCCCAACTCTGCTCTGTATTTTGCATTAAAAAGCTATTGACCAATAAATTTAAGCAGTCCAGAGAGCAAAGACCACAGATCCTTTGGCCTTTCCTTTCATAACGTCATTGCCCAAACCATAAAGAAAGAGAACCATGCTCACTCTCACTCCTGGCCATGGTCCAGTAAATCTTTAATTGTACCGGACAAAGAAGAACAACTTCAAGAGGTCATATGGAGCATATTCATACTCCAAACAGCCTGCGGTCTGGTGGTTGGCAAGGTAGAAGATGTTGGTCTGTCACATGCTGAATCATTGCTCCTACCAGTATATCATATCACATTGGTTACAATACAGCAGCGATGCTGTTGTAATGTCTTTCACTGCTTATACAAAAATATGGTTATTCAGTTTCTCAACAGAGGGAGGATCAACTAACAAGTAAAAGGGGTTGTACTAAGCACCCTGGTCAGAAGTCTGTACATGACTTATGAAAAGGGTCATGTTCAAGGGACGTTTTTATTGTTACTTATCCTCTTTGCTATCTGGAAGTGCTTTTGTCTCAGTTTACATAATTGGCTCAATTTATGTAAGCCTCAGAAAAACTATTTGAAGAGAATCAGCCCTTTTTACTAGCATATTGAAATGCTTTCAGATATTTTTCTGCTAGAAGTCCATGCTCTGGGAAGATTCAGATGCAAAATTATTATATAGGATCAAGAGAAGGCAGAAGTAGTCATTAGAGCTATGGGCAGCACAGGCATTTTAACAGCTACTTAGCAACTTTTAAGCAGCCACATTTGGGAAAACAGTTTAAGGAAGATTTTGGTAGGGCAGATAATTTAGTGAGAAATAAACAAGAAGTCACTAGAATATAAAAGCCCTGACTGTTTATTAATCATGGGAAAGAACAGTTGCACAATACATGGGCACTCAGTTCTTATAAGCAATGCAATCCATATGAAATAAATTTTGTAAAAAACAACTGTAGAGTAATGGTGAATGCTGATATTTTGAAGTATTCTGCAGTTGATCCTGTTGGTCAAATCAACCCTGTTTTCTCTGGAAAGATGCTGTAAGGCACTCTCTTCAATAAAACTAAAATGTTACTGCTAAAATTTTGTTTTAATTGCATTTCCCATGCTGCATATGTGTTACCTGGTCAAGCATGTAAGAATATGCTCGCATGGCAGATGCTCCACGCAATAAAGCTGTACTGTACTTTTGTTTGCCGCTAACAACATCTTGTAAGTTGGGAGATATGCCAATAACCATGAGGCAGTTATGTTGTTGGGATAAACCACAAAGACTTTGCAAGCTTCTGCTATGTAATTTTTCTGCAATTGTAGTTAACAATTTCATTCCCATAGTAGTGTTTGCTTGTTCTTACCACAACAGTTGACCTGATTTATTGATCAAAAGAAATAAGTAACAATTAAGTGAAGGTTGTGGAGTTCCAAGCAAGCTGTGGGGAAGGAACAAGCTGCATTTGGTCAGATTTTACAAAAACGAAGACCTAGCTAGGACCGGTGCTTCCAGCTCAACACTTGTTCTCTTCTCTGTGAAAATCATTGGAGCTTTTAAAGTTATTTCTCAGTTGGATGTAAACTTATGTTGCGCTCATTTCATCCACTGTTCATCATCAAAGCCTAACAATGGAAAAGTAGTTACATGGGTCATTTATGATAATGTTTTTAGAAAAACTCTTGTCCTGTGGCTGCTGGCACCACAGATTTGTTTATTAGAACATGAAGTTCAACAGAAATCCCATATCTCATCAGATTCTTGCTGATGGAAGTTTCTTGCCATGGCTTTCTGGGATGGTTTCAAACAATGTGCATGATTTTCTTAGCAAAAGGCAGTGAAAGAGATGCTCAAGTCAAGAACACATTGTATTCTTGAACAGGTAAATTTTATCTACTTATTAAATAAGTAGATAAAGGCTTTCTTTTTCCCCACAGAAATCTCAGTTGCTCAGGTGTGATGTGTTTATGTTTCCATAAAGAAGTCATCCAGGTAGAAGTGAATATATTGCAGAGGACAAGGAAGAAACAACCTCATTTGCTTCATTATAAACTGATTATAAAGAGGGGGAAGAAAGACAGAAGGAAGACACAGATGCTTAGACTCAACTTAGTTAGGTTGTACATAATAAGAACAAATGCAGGTCAAGAACCGAGAGGCAATCTTGGAAGAGCAAGAGCATGTAGACCTCATAATACATTCCCTTTTAAGCATTGTCTTGGAACTCATCCCTAAAACGTAAGCAAAATAGCTGTAAAAACTTTTGGCAAAACATTTCATATAACTTCTGTGGTTATTTTGCATAAATGAAAAAAGTTCACTTGTCTTACCTTTACCCCAACTCATTACAGGTCCCAGGCCTGCCAGCAGACCATACAGATTTCAATCTGGTTGGAATTTTTGTTTCTTTTATAAAAGCTAAGATAAAAGTATATAATAAAACTTCACTAAAATAATGTCAAAAAGTATGTAATGCCATTAAAGACTCTGTAATACATATCCATGATGGAGTGACATTAAGGCAACCTTAAACCTTATTATTTTTTTAAGGAAATGTTACTGCTTTCAAGCTTGTCAAGTTTGTCATTGCCACCAAGTTTGAATCTTTGCCTTTATGACTTAAATGTTTCTTAACCTCATTTAAACAACATGTAATGACATATGGAAGTTAAAATAGTAATAGGAAGAATGTAGAAAAGATACACATGGAAGTATAGATGTGTATGTTGCTTCTGGACTCAGCTGATGGCAATTTTAATTGGAGCTGTGGTGCTGCAACTATTTAGATATAATCAGAACATGTAAGAGCAAAGGCAGTACAGTATATACTTCTAAATCTAAGAGCAGGAGGCTCTGCTATTTATTGGTGCTGCCCTCTTGTCTACACATTTGGGATGAAACTTATTTCTCCCAGAAATGTTTTTAGTCTTAATTATTGGAATACAGACACCACAAATCTTAGATAAAAATTACTCTATAGATTCAAAAAGCCTTATTTGCCTCATCATCAGGGGCTTCTAATCACTGGTAGTTTGCTGCAACAATATATAGAAGAAATGCACACCATATTGGACCAACAAAAAAGACAGTACACATGATATGATTAGAGAAGTGGCTAGCCTCTAGATATAAATATACCAGTTGTAAATCTTATGGTTATTTTTTTCTGTTCAGGCTGCTACATACTATTGCTACTACCTGGGCTATTTTACAGAGGGCTCTTTATAAATCAAATCTTTATCCACATAGTACAATGTGGTCAATCATTTTTCTTCTGCTTATGAGTTTGTGTTATCTGTTACCATATATCTGTCTTTTACTTATAGATGAAGCAAAAAACAGATGAAGACATTGGGTCTTGATCCAGATCATCTTTTTTCTGGACGGAAGCACAAATGGACTTCAAGATTCAAAATCAAAATGAAACATTGAATAAAAAAAAAAAAAGGTGTGGCAAAGGGGCTAACATTCATTGAAATCACACCTGGATTTCTGAAAACATTTTAGTTTGCATTTTAGTTTACTATTGATCTTGTGGCATTTGAATTTAACAGGAAGAATTTTTCCCTGAGAGACTCTGTCCAAACAAGGCATGATTTTGGTGAATCACAAGCCATTCACCCCTGTCCTCCAAAGCGCACCTCAGTGAGGTATTTGTTATCATCTGCTAAAATAAACCAATCTCCACAGGTGTGATGTCATCAGCAACCTCCTAACTAGGTTTTACACTGCAGTATGAGGCCCATGACATCACTCCAGAATCCTTCAAAGTATGTCTAGGCTGTATATTTCTCTGCTTCGTTTATAACTTGTGAGAACAAATTGCTTTATGGGTGTAACAGCTTCACATCATGACCACACTGATTATTAGTCAAAGTTAAAAGATAAACAATTAATTTACTTTACCACAGTGAAGGTAAAGCACTTGTGATATCTTTAAACAAGTTACACCAGATAAAATAACATGCTCTGTACACCTGATACTTGAGTTCTATCTCTAGCAGAGCTTACAGATTCCTTCTTGCAAGATCTCACGGTCTAGAAAAACCGGAGATTTCCTTATCTGGCTGGCCAAGTTGCCAGAGTGATGCTTTGTAAAAGAAATCATCAGGATGTTGCACAGCATGTGGCTGGGGACTTAATTACCACAGCATACCTTATCTGCCACATCTTCCCTTAAAAATAGCAGTCCTAATCTTGACTTGTGGCCCTGTGATTATACCTTCCCCATTGTGCCTAGTAAAACTCTCTTTGCTTGGTGTGGATGGAGGCATTGAAAACCGGGAATCACATTTAAAGAAAATCCTCTTCATTCAATTAAAAAGAACAGTGATACCTGGCAACCCGATTTTCAGAACATCTCCCCTGAATATTCAATATATAAACACACCAAGATTTTATCTACCTGGCATTCGCAAACTGATTCATTGCCCAACATTGTGCCCTAACAGAAATGACTTGCATCATTTATGTACATTTTGAATACGAATAGATGTATAGAGTGCAATTTTAAAATTTTCTAAACTCAGATAATCTCAAAAGTTTATAAATCCCAACAGCACTATTACTAGGGCAAACTTGTAAGTGGGATATTATATCTATCAGCGTCAGGTAACCCTGCTACTTGTCACAGTTTCATTTTTGGTGAAAGAATAAATTCTTCTTCTTCTCTTTGTTTTGAAGATCTTTGATAGCTAAAATATGACAGAGGCAGAAAGGTGATCTAGAGCAGTAAGGTTTGTCCCCACAATCTTTTCAGAAGAATTTTGCTAGGAAGTTGTTTCCAATAACATTACAAAAAGTACTGTTCCCAGTATTGCCTTACAAGAACTACTCCCACAGATGGCTGACCTTCATGTTTTCTAATTCTAGTTGTTTTCTTGTTGTCAGAGGAACACTTTTGATTTGTTATAAATTGGCCAATGTTGCTTTTTCAGCTCTAAAAAGTTTCTATAGTAAATATTTGCAGACAAATGTATAAAGCCTGCCAGAAAAATTATTCAACATTTCAACATATCCGCTTCCCACCTAAACGTAGTTCAGCTTGGACATACCCCATCTACTTTCAAGCAGAAGTAATCATAGCATATGATTTCAAACCTGATTTGTCATTTTTTCTTGGCTACGAACGTTGACATGGACTATTTTCTCATTCTAATAGCAGAAACAGGACACAATACCATGCTAGAGAGCTGGTGTTTCCATGTTAAAGAAAAAACATGGAGGTGGCTTGGTAAATGTATAGTACTAACTTACATTTTATATGTGGGAACTGATTTTTTACTGTAAAGTAGATAAATACAGTATTGATGCAGAATCTTATTAACTTGCACTTAGACAGATTAAATCAAAGCTTGTAAAGCTTCATGCAAAGAGAGCATTGTCCATGCAGAAGGCAACCATTAAGTATAAAACTTTGGTAAAAAGTTACTAAGTATTTCTTTTAGGCATTTTAATAGGCAAGCGTCAAATATAGCAGAAGTTCTCAAGCAGCATAACCAGTACAGTAAAAAAAGTGAACTGTATAGTTGATCTTGAAATGTATAAATTGAGAAATAGTAAAAACCTGTTTATTTTCCATTTAGGGTTAGATTGTTTCCTACAAGACATGCTCCAGTGTATTTTCCAGTGCTGTTTTAAATGGCTGATGCAACTTTCCTTCTTTGTGGTGAATGTTCTGATAAAGAATTGGTGGTAACAAAGATATGTGTATTCTAGGTATTTCTGATGTTAACATTTTTCACCCAAGACTGTCCATTTTTCTTGGTATTCCACTACATAGATGCTGGATGAAAGTAGGTCTGTGCAAAACGTTTCTTAGAGCCGAGCTATCCAAAGATATGTGCTTGCCTACTCTGACAATGACAGTAAAATCTTGTTTGGGTATACTAAAGTAATGCTGCTGAGTATACCTATTTATCAGAGGCATAAAATGGTGCTTATTCCATTCATCTAACAACATTTACTTTATGTGATGGTACCACAGTAGGGGCAACACTTCATAGCATCAGATCTCTGCTGAATCCCTGAAGTCAGGGGAAACTAGCTCAGTGCAGAAACCCACTGTTTACAGAAGCTGAGAAAAGTAGCAGAAAAGCAGGAATAAGCGCTCCGCAGTCAAAAGACCTGCCAGTCAAACAGAATTCCAAGGATGGGAGTTGTAGGTGGTGTTACCAGATATTCAAGGATAGGTGAGGTAGGCATGAGGGAAAATCACCCAGACTGTAACAGGCCAAGTGACTCAAGAGCTTTCATGTAACTACTTGCTGTTTAAGAATTTGTGTGAAAATAATTCTGCTGCATATATCTATAGATGGAGAACTTAAGCTAATTAAAAACACTGGAATTCATAAACTCCAAGTCAGTGGCGGAAAGGTCAATGCAAAATATATTCTACAAAATACAATAGGGGGAAAAAAAACGCAAAAAGGAAACAATTGGAGCTCTTGTGCAAAACAGCAGTATTCTTTGGTGTCACTATTCCTTTGTTAATCAGGAAAATAGCAAAATGACCCCACTTAACTTCACTCCAGAAAAGGGTGGAAACACAGTCCAGCTGACAGCTATCCAGTCAGGCCTATAAACAAAGAAATCTGATTTTTATGATCACATTTGCATACTGTATTCAGATACCTATTTGCCCATGTCTATATTACACATACACACCATCTTTTTTTTACAGATACAAAACAGCCCATCTGAGTTTTGAATATGACAATATATGGCAAATCTATAAAGTAATACAAAAATGTACAGAATTTTTGAAGTGATATAATTGAGATAAAAACACAATCAATGCTGCTCTTTAGTTCAGTATGTAAATAACTGCAATTACTGTAACCTCCAGGATTTTTTTTTTATTTTATGGAAATTTTATCAGAAAGTGCCACCCTAAGCTTTGATAGTTAAACAACTGTAACTAAATGGTACTGGTTTCTATTTTGGATCTTTGACTTTCTGGTTCTGCTCCAGTAGCACAAAGTGTTATGCTTGGTTTCATCACTGTACAAATCTGCTGAATGGTTAAAAATAAAAATGATTAAATAAAATGTAGTATTTTAAAGTTAATTTATAAACAGAAAAACGAGTTGTGTTAGCAACCAAACATCCAGAGCTTGTCAAACTATTAAGATTTTTCCATCTATTCTACCAATAAATTATAAAAGAAGACAATTTAAATGTGTTCAAATTATTCCTTCCCCCCAAACAAAAATTTTGAAATGATTTCTTTTCTTGAATAAAATAATTCCATATCAAAATGTGTTTTGCATTTTTTGATCTATCACCTGTCTGTTTTGTTACTTGATACTTACTGAGAAAAGACAAAATTTTTTCTCAATCAAAAAAAAATGTTTTAAGAAGTGCCATTAGTATTTCTTTCACAAATTTAAACGAGCAGAAAAACTAATTTTTCCCATCTTCTTCTAATCAAAATTGTGTATGAGACCATTATTTCAATAAATTTTCTTGTTTCATCACACTTTGCTTTTTTCTCCTGTATTTTTCAGATAGCAAAGTGGCAAGGGGGAGAGATTAGGAAAAAGAAATAAAGTCCTGAAAATTTAAAAACATCTTTACAGGCAATGTTTTTTTCCAAAACAGAAGACTTTTTTTTTCTTTTTTTTTTTCCTAGAACATGTCTTGTGTGAAAAACATCCTTGGCCAAAATCATAATTTTGAAAGAAATATTGGAAAACATCAGCCACTCTTAATAACGTCTCTTTACAGTTGTCTCCTTTTCTTATTTGGAAATAATAGCTATACATTATTTTGCACAAATATTTTATTTAGCTGGTCTCTTCTTTGTAAATCTGGTGACCAAAGAGTTAATGAGTTTTTGGAAAGAATGGCGGTAGGCTGTGCGGGAGGGCACTGACCAGCTCAGGCTCAGACCCGCTCCAAGCAGCTGCGGCTCCATGGAATTCCAAGGAATTGCAACCACTTACGCCAGATCTAAATATATCTGTGTCTGAAGAGTTCTTATTAACTAAAATAATCAGGCTTCAAAGGTGGGAGTTTGCCATGATTTCTTTATCTGGACAGTTCAATTACAGCATTCCTCTGAGCTTTCTTTGAGAAGAGCCAAAACGAGTTTGGTCCCCACCTGTGAGAAAAAGTGTTTAGTTTTCAGTTTTTCTGATGAAGGAAAAAAACCAGTCAGAGAAAACGGACCCTTTCCAGTAAAATTTTTCACCATAATATAACAGTGAGCAGTTGTGCTGTGTGAAAAAGATCTATTTCTATTGAAAGCTCCTTCACAACTTTTTTCTGTGTTACATAAAGTTAACTATTTAGCTATAGAAATACACATGAATATTTAGAACATCTAGTGACTATCTATAGCACGTCATGATACGAAGTGCTGCAAACTAGCAGCTAATCACTTGGTCTGCTTCTAGACTGAGCAGTGGCTATGCTATGCATGGGCCATGGCCAGGATCCTTTGCCTTTTTCTACTTCTGTTCACCTTCTTCATGTAGACCACACAAAAAATAATAAAAGTCGGCGATTTTTTTCTAATGAGTTTGCCTTTTGGTAAAAAACCAGTTATGGAAAATTCTTGAAATAATGCCATGTGTGTAAAGTGTCAACACAAGCAGATATATGAATAGTCATAGGATATTAATATATTTTTCTGGGCTGCCTGTATAAAAAAACTAAAGCCAGGAAAGGCTTTAGGAAAGGAAAGAGTTGTTCCCAACATGTTCCCTCAGGCACTGGATTTAGCTAAGGGCAGAACATGATGGTACCAGGGCTGCTCTGCATGGGAGTTTAGGGCAAAGCTAATAGGGCAGGCGTGTTTGGGGGTCCCTGAAGTTTACAGTTCTGCATGGCGGTTGGTCCCTGCCTGTCTCTGCGTCTGCAGGTGTAGCAGGATCTGAATCAGATTCGGTTCACAGTTAGCAAAAATAAAACCAAATAAGATCAGGTTGGAGATCCTTCTGCTTTGTAACTTACTTTAACAATGACCAGCAACAGATATTTAGGTAAATGCCATAAGAAACAGAGAACAGGGAGAGTAAACCTCCCCCCGTAAGTAGCTGTCCCGTTTCTGGAATTCAGTAGTACTGGGATTTCCTGAGCAGGTTGCAGCTGGGCCATCTTGTTTAGCAGCATTTAATAGATCTATTCAGCATGAATTTCCCTTGTCCCTTTTTGAACTCATTTGTACTTTTGGCCTCCTCAACATCCTGTGGAAATGAGTTCCACAATTTAATTATGCATTGTGTGAAAAAGTACTTCCCTTTTGCTTAACTCTGCCGCCTGTCATTCTCATTTTGTGTTCCCTAATTCCTATGTTATGAAAAATAGTGAATTTCCATACCTTTTGAAACTTCTAGATCTCTGTTAAATCCTTCCCTTTCTCTCTTATCACTCTTCTCCCCTCCACTGCTTTTTTGGAACTGGAATCTGAATCCGTTTATGCAGTAATGGTCAACAAACCCTACCACAACCAGAGAAGGTTGGCTGTCTTCCGGCTGGACAGGCTGCCTGACCTTGCCATGGCAATAAGGAATGTGGCTAGGATGGATATATTATTTAACAAGCTTTTCTCTGAGATACTAGAATGTCAACATCCATTGCCATTTCTTGCCACAAAGTAGGGTTCATACGGAAGAGGTTTCACATTTCAGTACTGGAGTGCAGTTTGGTCCTTGGAAACTACTTCATCTTCATTTTTACTCTATAAATGGGGGGGTTGGGGGCAACCAAGCATTACCTTTCCGTCTCTTTCTTTAACATGTTACCGAATTCTAATATAGGGAAGACAACCTCTAAAAAAAACAAGGCCAAGTGCCATCCTCGGTTATACTTTAATAATATCTTTCAATGTCCACAAAGTTACAAACTCCTAGTCAGTGCCTAATTTGGTGCCTGGGGGAAGGGAAGTCGCTTCCCTTTTTATTCCGGGGAACAGAAGTCTTCCTGCTAAGTCACTCTTTTAGCTTTGACTATTTGGAGTTACCATGGCAGTTCATTTATACAGGCTTGAAACAATTTTCTGTAAGCAATACTTGTCTCTGGATTTACATGACATTTCTGGCATCAGCTACACAAGTGCACCATAAAACCAGTTTATTTACAGAACTTTCACCCCCACTGTCAGCACACAGCTGCAACAGAACAGAAGACAGACGAATACGGTCTATTTGTGAATCCCTTGAGAGAAATGCATTAATCACTAAGCCTGATATGAAAAGGTACAACCAACCTCTTAAGCACTTTCTCTGCTATAGTCCATGTTTCATTTATATTACTGGCATCTCTGAAACACATGTTCTCGGGAAAGAGGGTGAAAATGTCAGCAAGTACAAATCCTGAAGCCATTTCTTTCTGGCTGTACAAAAACTGGGCTGAGTAATTATCAACTGTTTTTGTCATCAACTTTAAAGAAAGCTACACTTAAGTAGATATGGATGTGGAAACTAAATCTTGTCCTGGAACTAATCCTAGCACTACTCGGGGTTGAGAGACAGGCTGCTGTAGGCCAAGCTTTAGGAACTTTCCGCTGTGATACTAAAAATGGAGAAACCTGGAAGAGCAGCAAATGAAACTTCCCACCTTCTGCTTCAAACACCCAACATCAGCTTATTACACTGCAAAAACCACGGACATGACATCTCACTGACATAGAATCCAGAATGCAGAAAAAGAAGAGAAAGAAAAAAATACTGAGACCATGAAAGAAAATTTAGTACAAGAAGTGAAGATATTGAAGAAATGTGAACAAGAATTAGTGTGAAGGAGAAATGCTGCCAACAAGTGGAAGGAGCCATGTCAAAAGCTTAGGCACAATATCTGTTGAAATTGGCTGAACTTGAGAATACCAGTCTAACAGAGAGGAAAAACCCAATGCGGTAGCAAGACTATGTACTGACTATAACAAAGCAGATAAGGTTGGTATTTGACACAGAAAATGGGAAACAGGAATGTGGGTAAATTTGAAGCTGCTGCAGAATCATCATAAATTCTACATGAAAGGAAGTAAAAGAGGAGGTAGTTCTTAGAAGAGAATTGGAAAAGAGGAATCAGAAAAGAGGAACTCCCTCCATTTCTCAGAAAATATGATTGGCAGTCACCTGTGGCCACTGGAAAGTAGATGATGAATCAGTGAAGAAACACATCAAACCTAAGGCAATCTGTAGTGCAGCCATAGAAATACTGGCCTTGAAAACAACAGGACACAGGTAAACAAAAGGGGAAGGCAACTTTGCAGGGAAACTTAAAAAGTAGTGGAGATGAACCTTACTATTATCATAAGCTATGCTGCTAAACACATAGCCAGAATTTGTGTTTAATTCCTCTGTTGCTAAGTACTTCAACTAGAGTACCTCAAGATTATTTAGGAAAAAATAATAAAAATCTTTTAACTTACTTTCTTGTCATTTTTGACTTTCTTTTTTGTCTTTTGTCATCACGAGAATTTAGCTTCAGAAATCTGTCCACTAGTTACAGGAGATTTTTTCCACTTAAAATAGTTTAATTAATTACCAGTTTAATTAATTTGTGTGATGAAATTTATAATTTGAGGTTCAGAAATTCTAATGTAAATATATCTGAAGATGTAGTATAGCCATTGTTGAACATCAATTTCAATCATAAACTTCATGGTACAATTCTTTAAATTCAGTGGATGTGAATGTTCATGCTACATTGAATGGTTTGTCCCTGTTAGAACAACAACAAAAAAAGGCAATAGAAATAACTTTAAAAGTTCCAGCTTAATCACTGAAGAAAATCAGACAAGCTTCAGACATCTAAAGACAAATCTCATGCTTAAACCAGAATGAAAATAATTTCTTACCGTAAATTAGAGTTGTTTTCATGTTTAAATTCTGTAGACAGTGGAGGCAATATGTTTAGATGAAAAAAAGATCAAAATTAAGACCTAGGAATTAAATCCTGGTAAAATAATTTGAAGTTACATCAACTTCAAAGCAAATATATGGCAAAGCATAAATTCATACCCTTCTATGGTACTTTCACTATTTAAACTGGCCTTAGAGTGTAGCCTTGGAGTGGCAAAATATCAGTCATAGGAATCAGATCAACACATTGAGAAGTCATAAATATCTGGTCATACACAGATGGCAAAAGATTTATTTCAACCCACATCAGTAAGGGAGGACTCAATATCCTTGATTTATGAACATGTGAGTAACAAATACATGTATTGCCTGAGTCAGAAAATGTTAGTTTCGCCTTATCACCTGCATTTGTCCCCCATATACGGCATCAACATCACTTCAGCCTCACTCAGGTGTGCTTCAGTCAACTAGTTCTCATGAAGACCTTAAGCACTAGGCTAGACAATCAAGATGTAAACTGGATAAGAAACAAAACAGAAATACAGTGCTGGATATCACTCACACTTTACACCTTACACTGCCTTCTCAAACAATCCCCTTAAGGATCCCAGCACATGTTGAACAGAAAGGATGACAAGATGGACCTTGAATAGCTTTACATTATAATGTCCCTCACAGAAACAATCCCGCCCCTATGACTCTCTGAAGGTATTTTGGCAAGAAGAAACATTCCTCCTCTAATATAGAAACTGGTCATAATCAAAGACATTTAGAGCTTCTGTCAAATCAGTTTAGGAAATGAGACTCAGTTTTCATCATTGTTTGGAGAAGCTTAGCTGCTAGTGCAGTTGATGCTATTTCAGTTTCAAATATGAGTGCAGAACTTCTGTATGCTGCAAGAAGTTGATATTTCAGCTACCCATTCACTTGCTATCACCTTTGCTGCCTCATTCAATGACAGTTAATTTCTAAATAATGGAGATGCAAAAATATATTGAATGAAGAGGCTCTTCAAAACCTTCATTCTACTACGTGTTTCCCACCACATATTATTTCAGTCTTAAAGTGAGCAAGGATTATGCTATATTATAATTCTTTCTAATTTGAAATGACTGAGTGGCATGTAGGACATGATATCCTTTTAGTTATAACATGACTGTTCTCCTAAAACAGTGCATAGGATCTCAGTGGATAAATGCAGAAGAGCAGGGTAATTAAATAATTTGTTGTTGTTAACGTGGGTTTTTTTTGTTTTTGTTTTTTTTTTTGGTGAAGAGAGAATGGTATTTCTGATGTGGAGCTTAGGGACATGGTTTAGTGGTGGACTTTGCAGTGTTAGGTCAACGGTTGGACTTGATGATCTTAAAGGTCTTTTCCAACCTAAATTATTCTATGATTCCATGATTCTATGATGTTGTGAAGACCTCCAAGCTTTTAGCCAAAAAATGTTGAGTACCTGTTAATGGCCAAAAAATGTTGAGTCCCTACTAAGGGCATAGGCAACTGAGGTCACCATGAAGGGCAGTACAGATGCTGCATCCTTGAGCAGACACACTCCTGCACAGTTAATGACAATCAACTTCAGCATGGCTAAGGCCGAGCTGGCAGAACAGACTTGCTCTTAGCTGTAGCAAGTGTTATAATCTGAGATGTTAGGAAACAAAACAAATTCTCCGATGTCTCTTCCAATTTAGTTTGCTTTCCAATTAAGAATGTGGTGATATACAACACAGATCCTTTTAGAGGAATTTGTTTCCAGTTCTCTGGTTGATTTCCAGTGGAAAAAATGTCTTCATCTCTAGTTGAACAATGAATAATGCATGTGTTCCCAGATTATTCCAGCTTGCTCTGTGTTATTTCTTTTCCCTAAAAGAGCAGGAACTTTTCTTGTTTCTACAGAGCTGTGTCTACCTCATTAGTGTCTTTGTGTCACCTAGAGATGTGGTTAAACTGCAATACCTGATTTTCCGTTCCTGTGTCTGAGTACCCTGTCTCTTCACTCTGTCACAAACTATGAAGGTGACAACACTTCCTTCAATGGACAAGAGCAGAGTACCTTTAATGTATATTTAAGGTTGCCAATCACATTGATTGTCATAGTGGGCTGCCAGAAACTTTAACTTGTACCTTTAAAAAGGTGTACATTTCATTCTGTTTGTTCAATCTACAGTGGGACAAGTACCACAGAACATGAATCATTTAAGCTTGCCAGGATCTTGCAAATCAATAGCAATCTTCTCTGATCCACTATTTTGAACTGGGTGAGTTCATAAAGCTGTATTCAGTCTAAATCCACAACAGACATTGTTTAAAGGCTACTTTAAACAGCCATACATTAATAAAATCAAGAAGGAAATGTTTACCCTGGAATCTGAGGAAGCATTGCCTGCCACTCATTCTAAAGGGTTTCTTTATTTCTTCAGAAATTTCATACTGGAAGATCTTTAGGGAACATCCTACTAGCACCGAAACTGTTTTAATAAAATATTATTAACAGAGCTCTCCAACAAGCATTGTGGACAGCACATCCTTTGTCCCATTGCTACAACAAAAATTTGTAAAGAAAAAACCTGTCAGATTTGAGGAAGAGAACAATTTCTTAGTTGAAATACAAGCACAGTAGTCTGTGAGACATGATTTTGCACTGGATTTGTAAGTACACTACAGTAATGAGTACCATAGCTAGAAAGAGTGAAAAGTCCAACCATCCTCTAGAGTCATTACATGCTTAGGTAACAGCAATGGATGAACTAATTAAATAAAAGTGAATTAGACTGGAGCCATTCTTGGAAAAATACTTGGCTAATGACTTTGATGAGAAAATGTCAGCATACATTTTCAAAGTGTTTCCAGTTTAAAAAAATCAGGTACTATTAATAAATCCTATTCCCTTGAGAAATTTCTAGACCAGTTCTTCAGACAGCAAAGACAGCAAACAAGATCACATACTTTCGAGTTCATAACAAAGCTTAGCTACAAGTATTTTCAGATTCTGCTTTTTTGCGTACAATTTTTTTATGATAATATATAAGCATTTGTACTCACTTATAGCATCTAATTCCGCTTATGCAGTCTCTTTCCTAATTAATGGATACCACTGGGCAACATATGAAGAAGATAATCTTATGAAGAGAATAATGTAGACCCAACAATTTCAGTAAAACTCTACCTGGATTTGCTGGAATGGTTCTTTTTGCAGGATTCCCTCTTCCATTTGCAACATGCATAATCAAATTATGGGAGCTCTATTATCTTTACCCCTTTAAACTAAACAGTACACACTTTCTCTGCAGTAAGATCTTAGATTTTAATTTATTCCCACACATTAAAGGAAAAAAATAAGTATTGTGTGCAAACACTGTGTGTGTATGTATGTGTGGGAGGTATTTTGCAATGTAGATGCAGCTGTTGCTTTGTGAGCTGCAGCTAGTAAAACTAGAATTATAAGCTGAAGGTGTCAACTTTCAGGTTCCCCTTGTGGAATTACGAGGCCCTCTTACATTTTTGATCCTGTTATCAACATATGTCTTTGAAGCCTTCAGAAAATTACTTTTGTTTTTGTCTAGAGGTGATTTCCATGCAAGATGAGAAGTTCTTCTATTGGCTGTATCGGAAACCTGGATACTGCTGTCTTGCTGAATCGCATCCCTAACAGATAGATAGTTTGGGTTTGGGTTTTTTTTCTTCCTTTTTTTTTCTTTTTTTTCTTTTTTTCTTTAAAATGCAGGAACCTGTCCTTCTTTCTTTGTTAAAAAACATTAAGACTGTACTACCAAGCATTTAAAAGAGAAAAAAACAATGGTCAGTTTACTTCAGTTCAAACAAAAATAAAAATGCCCACACTTTCCCATGAGTCTGTATTGTGAGAAAAATCTAACTTCACAACCTACTGTCTTTTTCCCACTGGACCTCTGCCTGATTTATCAGGTAAGTGAGGGCCCCGAGGATTAACCATCATTCAGTCCCCTCTGCTCCCACAGCCTTCCTGGTAATGCTTCCTAATTTAGGGACAGATTGTTACTTTGTTTCATAAAGATGCAAATAGGCACCAACCGGGATTTCAAGATGACATACACATTAGCTTTACAGATGCCTCAGACACATTTTTTGCAGTTGGTTATGAATTTAGATTTGTTACTTTCTCAGGGCCCAAATTTAGCTGATGGGCCCTCATTTAAGAAATCTAAATATTTTCTTCTGGGGTAGAAGTGAACAGGGATTGTTTTTTTAACATAAATTTCTAAATATAAATAATACAACTAATTTGGAAATTTAAGCCCCAGGCATTTAAAAACGAGAAAACCAGACTAGAGGATGCTCAAATTTAGGGAACATGTTTATTTGTCATCTATGAAGATTATGCCTCTTGAACCTCAGAAGGATTCAGCTTTGGTTCAGATTTTACAAGTGACGTTATACTACTGATTAGGTGATCTGTTTACCCTGGAACCCAACCTGTCTCAGGAAGCTACAAGCCAGGTTAGGTGAGTAAAAACTGATTACTTACATAGCTAAGAAATGGGAGAGGAAGCAGGAGAACAACAATTTCACCATAAAAGCCAGGAAGACAGAGGAATTTTGCCTGCCCAGCAAACAAAATATGATGGTAACAATACAGAACAAATTGAAATCTCAGAGAAAATATGGGAGAATATTTTCATAAAATTCAAAGGGAGGATAAATGATTAAATGTTATAGCTATTAAAAGCATGAAGGAGATGGAGGCATGGACAGCTGACATGTACTGAATGCCATGTAGAAGTATTTGTTATATAGAACAAGAATCCACACTACTAGCTCACATTTGAATGTGTCTGGGTGTATATCAGGGTAACAGCCCTGCTGTTAGCATTAAGTAGCTAATAAATGTGTATAAAATATGCACATTCTCAAAGAACTCTGAAGCACACAGAAACAGAGAAATACAAGAGGCTGAAATAATTAATTCTGATAAAATGTGAGACCATGAACCCCTACCAAAGTTCTGGTTCCTATTTAAGGCAAGGCCTATAAAGATACACGCAAAACTTCAAATACTGCCAAGTACTTACGATATAGCCATAGTGATCCTTCCTTCTGCCCTTTTGCAAGTCTTACTTCAAATAAACAGTGATATTGAAACGTGACTGAAGGAAAAACATCCAACAAAGCTGGTAGGACCTCATGGGCCCAAACAATAGGTAAAGAGCCTATTTGTTTTTGTGTGGGCACGCTTTACACTTCTTACACGGAAATATAAAAATGTTACGTGGCAACCATCAGTGTTAATGCAGCCACATGTGGCAAATGAAATGGGTGTGCCTAGCATAAAATGTTGTTATGAGGTTGTGTAAATACGGTAAATGACAACTATTAGTAAGAAGCAATATAAACACTGAGCAGACACTTTTTCCCTACCAGGAACCTGTGAGAAATGCTCAGACAAGAGACTTAATTCAAAGTTTGCTGATGTCAAAGAGAGACTTCCCTTGTATTTTAACGGGCTTTGGATCTGCTCTTAAATTACAAATAACATTGCAGCTGAGAATAAGAACCTTACCCTGAAGAAATAAGAACAGTTCATAGAATAATACACTAACAATTATTAACTTGAAGATTACAAAATGCATTTTCTTATTGTGGAATGATTTTGTCTATTTTGTAGCATTACTGTATTCTTCTTCTGTCTCAGGCAAACAAAGGAGATACCTCTATACTGTATACTCATCACAGCAGATTTCTCTATGTCAGTGAGCTAACCAGGAGGCAAGTAAGAGTTTACAAGTGTAGTATAATTAAAGATTCTTCAAAATGACACATACAGCTATGCAAGGACCACAAATATGATATGTAGGACTTAAAAGCTTTTTACAACTCTAGTATTCAAATTCTGGCTCATTAAGAACTAGTAAGTCTGTCATTGTTAGTGTCAAGACTGACATCAAATATTCACTGAATTCTCTTTTCCCAACCTAGTATGACTACAGGCCTGCTGCTACTGTGTCATTACAACAACTCATGTTTGCACCAGAAAAACAAAGAAAAAAATTCTGTCATACACACGAACTGAGAGGCCTGATCAACCCATTTAGAGTATTCTGAGTTTGTCAAACTGAAACACTTCACAAAATCAGCATCCAACTAATCTGTTGACTATTTCAGAAAATTATTTTATAACTAGAATATGCAGTCACAGTTGGAAGGTTCAAATATTCTATGGCTAAAAACGCACTGTAAAAACCTGGACAGAAAATGTAACTTTATGCTGATATTAAACTGATAAGGTTCCAGTGTATGCCTGTGTTAAATTAAAATTTCAGCAGACTATATACATACAGAAAACATATGAATTGAAACATACTCATTCACTTCCACTATATTGAATGCTGAACCAATTTTGGTTGCTAAACAGAAAAGAAACATGTTTACAGCTTCTGATTGGCTGCATCCCCTAACAGTGTTACAAACAAAAAATACTCAAGTTCAACACCAAACCCAAGATTATTATTGCTAGCAGGTGGCCAAGAATTGGCAAATGCAATTTATCTGTATCTTGTAAAGAAGTTTAAGAAGTTAAGCAGTCATTTCATCACCTAGGTGCGTCATTTCCTTCGGATATTTCATGTAGGTATATGGTTAGCGTATAGCTACCAAAAATGACTATGCCACAACACAGAAGTGTCGGAATGCCACATTTCAACAATTTCCACAGACCTATTTGTATTTCTGCATCCAGATTCTCAATTTCTTATGCTGGTAAGAAGTTTCTTGGCTGACTAGTCACACTGAAGTCAAATGAAGAGGTTCCTAACAATGAGACAAAGCACAGTATAGCAATCAGCTTAGAAAAGAGAAACTGTCTAAATAGAAAACTAATTTCTTCTTGAGAACAGAACAAATCCCACTCAGATATATTGAGATAATAGATGTGGAGCTCCACATTACTGGAGTGTAAAATAATCTTGTTGAAAGATTCCTTGCCCTTTCTTGATCAAGATAAATGACACGGGCAATTGTATTAATCAAACAGGGCAGATTGCAACATGTCAGGAGATTTAATAAGTTCTGTGGAGTTTTGGTTCCTATTGTTGTGCTAGTTCCTCATGGTTATTGTGATATTCTGGCTCTGTTGTAGTCCACAGGAGATTTATTACAGAGCTCATTACATTAATTTGATACACTTTAATTAAAATATTAATTAAAGATAACTGTAACAAGGGACCTGGAATGTGTTGAGTGAGATCAGTTTCACAGCATGACGTGTTTCTTCTCATCTTCAAATGTAGACTTCTAAGCTGGGCTGCCACACAAAAGCAGGCTTTACTTTATCTATTGATGGATACAACGTACTGGGTTTTCCAAGGTTCTTCCTAAACTGAGAACTATTTGGGCTTTTTGCCTTACTTGTAGTAAATTTCAATTTGTGTTGGTTAAGATACATAGAAGTTTTCAGGATGTAAATCTCTGAAATGTAAGTTATGATTCATTATTAGTTATAAAAAATTTTGCAGCAGTAGGCTATTAGAGCAGAGCACATGCAGCAGATGCTTCTCTATCTCTCTTTTATGTAACCCTGACCTCTAATACAAGCAATTAATCAATGGGTTCAGAAATATTCTCCTTTGTGAATAAATCTAGCAAACACAGGCAGCAGACATGCCCGAAAAAATTAGAAGTTGTAAAGGTAAATGATGTGCAAATTACAATGTGGCTTCCCTGTCTTTGGAAGAGATACAAGTAACAATGCCTGGGCATGTGCACACACATAGGTACACATAAACAATGTCAGGCCTTCAGATTACCTGTAGTAGAAGTTATTTGGAACATCATAAGAAATGGAGCTCCTATTCATCTTCTAAAAGCATAAATACTGAATGAAAGCATACGTTAGATTTGAAACATTTACTATTGTGTTCCTTTTGAACTCTAATGGTATACTAAGGGATGTGCCAGAAAAATATCAAAGCACAGACAACCTAGAATGCCCACCAGCAAAAGGATACCTTATTGAATGTGAATTAATGGATAAGATGCACTGAAACAGAATTTGATCCAACTAATAAAAGCAGCAACACCGTATCACAGAATATCCTCAGCATATTCTGAAACATAATGGAAACAAAGTTTAAATTATCTGCATTGTTTTGCTGAAGAACTAAAGACATGAATTTCTGCATTTCCTTGAAAGAATTTGTCAGCTTGGTCCTCCCTGGTACAGAAAACTTGTTAATAGAGGGATGTTCCTCCTGTCCCCTTCCTAAATGATATTACTGGCATTTACTTTTACAGCCGGTGCCTGCTGGCAGTCCTATGACTTCTGTGGGGCTTGGCACTCTACTGGTCTTACGTGTGCCATGTCTACCTCTCAGAATCACAGGGTGGTTGAGGTTGGAAGGGACCTCTGGAGATTGCCTGGTCCATAGTCTGGCTCTGTCATCCTAACACTCTCCATGAGTTATTTATAGACAGCGATAAGACTTTTGCTGAGCCTTCTCTTCTCCAGGCTGAACAGTCCCAGCTCTCTCAGCCTTTCTCTGCATGACAGAACCTCCAAGTCCTTACTCATCTTTGTGGTGCTTCACTGGACTCACTCGGGTAACTCCATGTCTGTCTTACACTGGGGAGCCCAGAACTGGATGCAGCGCTCTGGGTGTGGCTTCATGGCATGGATTGTTAATAAACTATTAACCTCTAATGATCTCAGTGGAAGCTGTCATTAAGGACTGTGAATTAAGAAGGCCTACAAGGTTTTTGTTAAATCAAATCAAGACTGATTCAAAGGTAGGCTCACAATTTAATCTAACTGAGCAAGCACGCACCAAAAAGAGTAACTTCTAATGAAGGTACAGTTTGAATTCCTCAAGTAAATACATAGCAAAAACATAGGAAAATATGTTTAATGAAAACAAATATTTCTTTGTCTTTCAGGCAGGTCTGTCTTTAGTTTTGTATTTTAAAGGAAAGCCAGACTTTTTTATGATATCATGAAACGATTTAGAGATCATCTTTGACAAAATATGGTGTAAAAAAAGGAAAACACATTTTGTCACAATAAAAAGGTTCACTGGTCTACAAAAGTGTTGATGAGATTATTTCTGTTATTTGATTTTTACTGATAAATAGGAGTAGAATCAGTTTATCTGAAAAATAGTTCTATATGTCAGAATTAAGCTGTCCAGTAGAAAAATAACTTTGCATCAAGAGAAGCCATACCAGAAGAGAAAAACATCAAATCAGATAGGTAATTTGACTTATTCGTATAAAGATATAAAACATCTGTTTATATCTTGATGCTATACTGGTGGTGCTGGTGATGGAAAATTTCTTCCTGATCCTGCGGAACACAAATTCATACTTTCAGATGTGAATATACTAGCCTTACCTTTTGCAAACATCACAAATGTAAAGGACAGCTTCCTTCTCACTCATTTCCAGTAACAAATATGCCTTCAGATGCTGATTACTTGGAATTTATACCCTTTTCTGCTAGTTCTCAAGTCCGTCCTTCACTTGAAAGAATACTATATTAAAAAAAAAATAGTTTGTTCACGGTAAGATGAACTTCTTCACCTTAAAGAAAAGGAAGCAAATGAAGCAAGACAAAAACGGTCTCTGCAGAGCCCAAATACTACAGGGAAGCATTGCGGCTTTGAAATAGATGGCTCCTGTGGACTGGTCTTGCAGTAAGTTGCTGATAACTACCATGTGGCCATCTGACATTTTTATTCGAATTAAGAGAAACAGTGTTCCCCAATAGCTATGGGAAATGCTAATTTGACATGATTATGAAGTATACAGAAAACCAAAGGTCACAAGATATTATGGATACGTCTGACTTTGTAAGCTGTTTTTACTCAGTACTTGAAAATCAGCACTTTGGGCTTCCTACATGTTGTACAAGAAAAGGATGTTATGGATCAGTGATTTTTTTCTTGTATTATTGAACCTATGCCTAACGATACTCGTTTTACAAGAGTTCTGCTCAGTTCATTCATGTAAAAATTCCCATTTGCATTCTAAATTATCTTTCTGCTGTAAGTAACAAATCCGTTTCTAAAGTTTTAATAGGAAGATCTCTAAGTAGGTCTGGAAGGCTAGCCTAGTTAATCATAGTATTGACTTGAATATACTTTTTTTTTTTTTTAATTACAGTATTTCTATATTAATGTACTTGCTCTAAATCTTTACTTCTTACAGATAGTTTCATCCAATTTTTAGAAACCCTTATCTTTTAGGGAACAAACTCCTTTTCAGGTATTGTTGTGAAATGCAAGGAGCATAATTTTTTTCCTCATTTAAAATAGAGAAAATTAAGATCGTGATCTGTGATGTTTTACATATTAGTATTAAGGATCAGTATCAAAGGATCAAGTATGAGTCAAAGTCTACCGAGTTTGTACTAAGATGAATCACCAGTGTGGTCTGACTTAATGGTACCACTTCAGTTTTTCTGTATTCACCCCTGGCATTGGATTTATTGATTCCTTTCTCCATCCTCATTTTAGAGAACGTTAATCTCTGAGGTTACTCAGCAATGTTCTTCAGCTGACCATCCTAACTCACCAGTACAGGCCCTGTCCCATCAGGGAAAAAAACCCCCTCTCAATAATATTAGGTAGACACTGCTAATAAAGAGCAGTGATATACCTTGGTATATCAGAAGACCTCAGTCACCCATATCACGGGCAGAACGGTCCCCAGGGGTGGCCAGCAAGGACTAAAAGGCCACCAGATCACAAAGGCACGGCTTGGCGTGCTTTGTGACTTCTTACCTACACTGTGAGGCACAGCCAGGCAGACTTCTCATGAAGTGATGGTCTGAAGGCAGGCTAATCAGGGAGCACGCTTGCTTCACAAACAGCCTTCAGAAGTCTGTGGAAGACATAGCTAAACAGGTCTGAAGAGTAAACTTCCAGCAGGTAGAAGTACAATTAGAACTTCACTATAAAGATGAAATTGTGGAAACGGAGTTGCCTTCTTTTTTTTTTTAGCATCAGATATATACATATATTTTTTCTGTGTATTTGTTGCTTCTTGATAGGATGTTTCTGTCTATGAAGAATGACAAGTTCTGCTGTGCAAAAAAAGACACTGCTTGTCTGCATTTGGAATGGACAAGGAGAGTAACTTCCAGGCTGAAATCAGTCTCTTAAGATATTAGAACAACAAAGGCTTGGAAAAGTCTGAGAATACAAATACTTGAATCTTACTGAGTGTTTGGTTTGTTTCCTAGCAGTTAAACTATTCTGTATCAAACTGCATCTTTTATCAAGACTTCTTACATTGTAGGGTGATATTACAAGAATAACGCACAGGTAATATTTCAGCGTGGCTGGTATGAGTGGAGGTACAAGAATAGAGAAAATAAAGAATGAGACAGACTGCAAAGGCTAGAGACCTCATGCATTGTTTGTTGTCAAACACTAATAGTCTAGTTTGATGTTTCTGAGAGTGATGTAAAACACGGGGTAACCTTTGCCCATTCCTTACTCTGGAATTCCCATGTACCAAATGCCACTGAGGCAGAGCAGCTTCCCTGGGACAGCTGCCAGCACTGTGAGTACAGCTTGCTGAAAATAACTTGGTGCCAAGAAGATGCAAAGGGCAATTACTTAAAGGGAAAGGTGCCATCAGAGGATTTAGCACAAGCACAAAAAGACTACAGCAACAGTAAGAGAGGAATACATAAGTTTCAAGTGAAAGCTAAGCAACAATTGCAAAGCAACCGCTGGTTTCTAGAACTTATTTCATTAGTTACAATAATTTCAGATGCCCGTAGGCAAATTTATTTTGAATTTGTACTGATTTCTGCAGAATGATTAAGAAGCTGGAATCTAGACAGAGGCATAGCCTGATTTGCTTGATGTGCTAGTGACAAGAAGATGAGATAATTTTGCCAAACTCATTTATTTATGAACAAATGTTTGTTGGGAGATATGGTGAAGGCTACATAACTGCTGTGTTAACCTTGTTATAGCAGAACAAAAGATAGCAAGGGAAGACATTAAGAATGAGGCACATCCCAGAAAGACTTGAACTGTTAGATGGTTTGGGTCTTCAGAAAAAAATGCAGTAGAGATTAGTTGCCAGAATATTAACATAGAACTTACGTAAAACACATAAACCAGCAAGGCCAGTTGATAAAACAGGCGAGCAGGATTTTTCTTGTTATCAGACTCAGATATAAACTGAATACAAAAACTGGAAACAATACTACTTTCTTTATGTAACATATACAACCCTCTTCTGTACATGGAAGATTACCACAAAGCCAAGCAGACTTCTCCTTGCACGTATAAGAAAGGAATTTGGTTTGTATCTACTAAGTTTTCCGTACCATGCAGTTTTTCAGGACGCCTTGACAGGTTAAACATCCAGTCATAGATCTGATCTTTCATCTTGTGAGTTTCTGTTAGATCCTAATTTTTTTCCCCATATCTGTGTTTAATAACTCGCAAACAATTCATAATTAGAATATTTTATACTGTTATAAAATTTAGAAGGATATACAAATATTTCAAAACCACAGATATATTTTGCCAGTTTTCCAAAACAACCATTGAATAAGTATTTTATAGAATTTCTAAAAATGTTATAATCATTGAGTAATCAATTGCTGGTACTCTGAACTTGTATTGTCAAGATCTGCAGAGACAATGGAATTAGTTCAGTATTCAAACACTCCTATATGCAAAAATATTCACATGATTAAATACATTGTTAGAGATCTAAAACATTCAGAGTATTTAAAATCACCATTCTCCATGTGAAAAAAAAAAATATGGGCATATTACTGTTGTTGTGGAACACGTTATTTGCAGGTACTGCCATCATGATTTTTCTTTCACATATTAAGTAAAATTGCCATAATAATTTCTTGAAGAATATGTGAATGGTCCAGATATTCACACATAATGAGATGACACAAAGTGAACCAGAGAGGTTAATAAATGTTCTGAATAAATAATGATCCTCATTGCTTCTTGTTTCTAAAAGTCAAATCTTTAAGTTTCTAACACTCATCTCTCAGACTTTTTTCTATTTTATCCCTCATCCTTAAGAGTGAATACTTTCTATACTGCATAAACTAGGACTACAGTATCTGTTATATATGATTTGTTGTCTCAATTATTCTCTTTTAAACATGTGATGATTTCTTTGAAAAATTGGAAGAAATGTAGCTTGCACTTGGAAAGGGAAGTATTGAGGAATATGATAATCCTCAGTTTGTTAGCAGCTCATTTTGAAATTTCACAGAGATGTCTCTTATACAAACAATCTTTATCCTGATGCTGGAGACGGCCTTTATGTCACCAGAACTGTGCAGTCAACCATCGTAAAGAAATCTGTGTAAAGCTGGACCCAAGCCCCCAAGCAACATGATGTTGAACAGATTAAATATTTCTATGGGCAGCCAGTGTAGAAATAGTGGAGGTCAAAAGATCAAGACTTAATGGAAACAAGGAGAAACAGTGATGAAATAGACTTAATATCAGCAATTTTGTCGTCAGTATTGGATAGAGAAAGGTGCATTATTACCGATGTTTAAGATAGCAAGATACAGTGCAATTTTCCCCCTTTGTTCACTGTATCCACGCTTTCCCGTTTCCTCCTCCTCCACCCTTTTTCACTCACAATCTGCCCACGCTCTGCCCACACAATGTAAAGCAGAGCTGGGGCTTTTGGGTCAGAGATGACAAATTCTCTGAAGGAGATACTGGTTGGAGCCATACAGCCTTGGATGTGGCCAGTGATGCTGCTGGCCAGTAGGGCTATGGGATCAGACAATTTAGCAGTCTTTGCTGTGGAGGTGCCTATAGGGAACAGCTCCAGGCTATGTAAGGTTTCCACCCGGCCTGCTGAAATGAGTCTGTGCTTTGGGTTCAGCAGGAGGCGGGTACAGTTTCCACTCAGTGTGCATATGCTAGGTGAACTGAACCCTTAATTTTAACCATTTGTTTTTTTTTTTTTAAAATCATATAGATGCTTGATGTCATTCTATATGAAATGGCATACTTCCATAGTAGAAGACTGTCAACATAAACTGCTTATACAAATGTTTGGTTGTTCTGCAGTCAAATAACTAGATTCATACACAGAAAATAGAAGACCTAAATATTATATTTAAACATTAAATAATTTCTAAATTAATAAAGAATATTTTTCTGAGTTGGAAAACCTGGAATGACAAAAGCTTGAATCTCCAACTCTTAAAAGATATTTACGCACAGATAGAGAAGCCATTTCCAAAAAGTAGCCTTTAATACATTTGTGTTTCCTGAGTTTCTATTTATGGGGAACAGAGATTTCTTACTTAAATGAGTCTTACTGATCTGACTAATGTGTTACAACGTTTTCATATCCTGCTGGTACTGCAACACACTTTGAAACATAGAGCAAGAGCCTTAAATAATCTCTTAGCTCAGTACAATTTTTCCTAGGCTAGCATTTCATTTGGTATGAGTCTGAACATGATATCATGTTCCTATTTGGGATCCAAAGTCTCTGAGACCATCTCTGCTTGCCTTTCTCCCTTTCACTCTGTTATCAATCACAATCAGAAATGTTTTTGATGTTTCACAGTAGCTGAGGATATACCTTCCCCTTACGCCTGCCTACAGTCTGCCTTAAGACAATGCCTTGACTTGCTGTAAGGATCGTCTCAGAGTTCAGAATGACAGTGTAGTTGTAATGGTCCACAATCAAAAGACAAAAGATTCTTTTTCCTTTGATATTTTATTTTTTAAAAATTAGTTAGATATAAAATTTTTTATCCCTAAATGTAGTAATAAGTAAATTTTTTGGTCTTTGGTTTTCTACTCTCTACAGAAAAGGGGAGAATTTCAAAAAAAGTGAGAAAATAAAAAAATAGGAAGTTTTTAGAAGTAGTAAGCAACTGCTGTGAATGTGATATAAAATACAGACAGAAGAGGAAATATTGCATTAAGCAAAAGCTCAAGAGTTTAAGAGAAAAGAAAACACATATGCTTATGAGTTAGAGAAAATGTTTTTATATTTCTGAACAGTGGTGTATGTAAAATATTTGCCCCAGGAATCCTCCAGTTCTTCTGCAGAGTAGAGGGTTAGCTGAAGATAACTGTGCCTGCCTCTCCTAGTGAAGTGCAAATAGCATTAATTTTATTTTTATATAGAAATTAATATTATAATAAAATGATAATCAGTAACCATTTGGCTATTTCTAGTAGTACAATGTCCAACCCTTTTAAAAACTCTGGCCTACCATTCTGTTGAAGTCTACCATAGCATGGCTGATTTTGATTTTAAAAAATTCTGAGGATGTCACAAATATAGTGAAGCCAATGGGAGGATTAGGTGCTCCAGCAAGGCACAGGTTTAAAAATTATCTTCCCAAAACATTTTAAAGAAGTGGATAATTTTTCAAATTCTGAGTTTGGTCCTTAAAAGAATCTTCATTTAAAGGAAAAGTGTTGGAGTGACCAGTCAAACTAAAACTTTGTTTCTATGCTTCTATTTGTAAAAATAATATTGTAAAGCTTCTCTTAAAAAAACCCAACCTTTTCTTTATTCATCAACATGTTCAGAAACATTCTTTTTGTAAATTACGGTTTTCATTAACTTATCCTTTTATACTAGACTCTTCTAGAGCAGTGAATGCCATTGCATGCATGAAGCATGAAAAATGTCTTATTTCTTATACCATACATGATAGTGTCACAACTTAGGTTGACACAATTTCATATCTGCCTGGGCTAAGATGAAAGGCGTTCCCTTTTACATGACTGACTTTCCAGCCCAGAGGGACTGCAGAACACTGCCTGAGGTTCCTGGGCAAGATGCAGAGGAACATGAATTCGTAAACCACCTGTGTGCTCAGCGGGCACTTGACTCTGAAAGGCAGTGAGGGCAATTTAAGGGACCGGCTGAAAATTACACCACCACTGGTAATTTTGGTAGCAACATCTAGTGGTGGACTGACTCTTCACAAAAGCTTTCCTGATATCCTTGTCCCTGAAATCTACAGGTATCCCATACCTCAGAACCACCCTATCACTTTCTATAGTGCAGATTATTTGTTGCCAGCACAGACAAATCTGTAGCGTGTCAGATGTGGGGGTAGAGTATGTTGAATCTCATCTCCCAACAGAAACCGCAAGAGCAACCGTGTTGACCATGTTACTCACATTTGACTTTTTAATGTAAATTAGCTAAAACAATTTTTTCTCTCTGCTGCACTCAAGTGGCATTTCTCTGCAGAATTCAGTGGTATCACAATTGAGATCCCAGTCTGCCACAGAGACTGACTTACAATAGTGACTTTATAAATTAATTATTGTCTTGCATATTTGCAACATGGACAAGAACTCCCTGGTTTGTTCAAAGGCATTAGATTTGCCTGTCTTGAACTTAAAAAATGTGTAAAACAGTTCAGGTAATGAATAAGTTGTTAACATCAGTGATTGTGACTAATTTTGTCTTTGCTACTAGGAGAAACAACATTAGTTCCCATGCCAGAACCTATAAGTCAGTGTGGTGAAAAGGTAATTTTTAGACAAGTATTCTCAGGAGAAAATGAGGCTAACAGAGAGTCAAAAAGGAGAAATGCCCCTTTAATATAATCTTTCAAAAAACATCTCTAGAAATTGAGAAAGTCACTCAGAGGCTTTTGAAGTTCTCCTAAAATCAGAGCTGAAGAAGGTCAACTGTCAAAGTATTGTCAACAGATGACAATTAAAGGGTGGCTACATAGCACTGAGACCTCTCTGCCACTTGTTTTCTACATTTTAAACATCTGGACCTTTTGAGACTTTTTTAGAGAATGGTTTGTTTATTTGCAAACTAATTTTCATCAGCCATCATAAGAAGTTTCAATGCCAAACACAGATTGACATTAAATGCTTTTTGCTTTATTCTTTCATGAAACGTGAAATAGTTTTAACTAACACTTAGAAAACAACAGAAGTCAGCTCAGGCTTGGTCATATTAGTAGTAAACATGATTAAAAGTTAAAAAAGGATTAGCCAAGTGAAGCTTTGCGGGTTTTTAAACTAAACCGTGAATACCAATTTAAAAATTTTAATGCAGTGAGACCAAGCTGCAGTCATGTCTTAGGTGGTCCAGACACATGTGAGGCTGTCCCCCCAAGAGGCTTTCTGGCCAGCTGACATGTTTAAACATCATAATCCTCCCTTTCTCATATTACTGGATTTAAAATAATGTTTGCTTCGGTGTTTAAGCAAAAAATAAAAAACCAAACAGAATCCCACACTCCTTTACTCTGCTAGAGAAGCCCTAAAGGCCTAAATCTGGGGGAACGATGAGAAGAATAATACATCTGTGGTGCACATGCAAGCCTCTTTTTAAAGCAAGTGTGTTTCACAGATGAAAAACTGTAACCACTACAAGGAAATCTTAACACGAAGAAATAATCTCTTCAGCACTATATAGTTATCACATAAATAAAGCATGGAGTGCTGTTTTTTTCTTCCCCACTTACTTTCAAAATAAGAAACAAAAGTAGTACTACAACTATTGGGAGGAGGGTGAGAAGAGGATTGCTGAAGGATTTGGAAATTCAAGGCTTCAGTGACCTTTGAGCTTTCAATTCAGGTGCTATAAAATAAAAAGATCTAAGCAGACTTTTCATAATGGTCACGGGATTGGAACCAGATTTTTGGTCACCTCTTCCCACTAGTAGGCACCCAAAGCAAGCAAAGTCTCTGTGCCCCTTCGTCCTCACAAGCAAGGTGGGAATTCTGTAGTAGAGGTGAGATTTTTTTCCCCTCAAAATATATCTGGGCTTTCCTCTTAAAATCAACAATTTGTTGGAACAAAATCTGTTCAGGAGGAGATGCTAATTTGGAGAAAACGCCCATTAGAAAGGTTTCTCGGGTTCAGGACAGAACTCCTGGAGCTGCAGGTGGAGATCTGCCTGAAAAAACCTTCATGTGCCACTTCGGCAGTGGAGAAGCTCTGGTTTTATGCCAGCCAAGACTGAGTGTGGGGCAGCGGGCTGTGGGCTCCATCTGCCAGGCCCCATGAATAGAGAGCTCAACCCTTGGAGGACACTGCAGTGGTAATTCACCCTAGGAAAGCCAACACAAGTAGAGAGGGAACTTGATTCTTTTTCTCCCATACCCTCTTGAGAACACTAACCACAGGCTGTTGGCTACTTCCATCTGAGGTAGAATGGGAAAAGATTTCCCAGGCAAGCTCTCATACACAGCAATTTTTCAGATCTGGCCATTTCATTTAGAGACTAAAGTGACTTCGAGCTTTTTTGAAAGCTTGACCAATTCTATCAGCTTTGATGATGATATATAACATGAGCTTCATTCAACATCCTCATGCTGCACTGGTTTCTGTTCCTATACTGTTACAGAGGTTATATTTTGGTAGTAGATATTATTACAGACATAGTTTCATGGTTCAAAGAGACAGGATGTTACAGCCTTACTACATGAAAAATATCTTGTGATACACTGCAGTATATGTTGGTCCCTAAACAAAATTACTGTTTCCCTGTTATTCCTCAGCTTTTAAGATTATTGCTTAACATAGCTGTGTCATTGAAACAGATCATAGTCTATACTGAAAACAAGCGAGATCTGCCCCATCTGTATTACAAATACATACACTTCTGCAGATGCTAGCACATAAGCTAAAAATTAACTGTGAGGTTGCGATTTCAAGTAAAATCTGGTAAACTTTTTTTTTTTCCTGTGAGAAAGAGAAGGAGAGAAGGGAGTTTTATAGGGTGATGGAAGGGAAAGAATACATCGCAGCTTCTGCAGAACCATCAAAAGCAGCCCGGTGGTACCACAATGCGGAAGAAGTGGTGGAAAACTGGTATGAAACAGGTATGGCAAAAGGCTAATGAGCCTAAAATTTGATCTTACTGGTGAAGAGAAGGAGTGCTTATAAGACCTAAAAGCTCAGCGGGTCTGATCTTTCACAGATATAAATTGATGGAGTCGTATTAATCTCAGTGGAACCATGCCATTTTACGCTTCCACACACCAATCCAATTTGAGTCTTCTTTTTATCTTTCGACTGGTCTGCTTTTTAAAGCAGTTCTACAAAAACAAAGCAACTGTGCACCTGAGGAATTTGCTTGGTGAAGAAATACATTCCAGTTTTATCTTTCTAGCTGGCACTCATAGTTTGTTCAAGAAAATGAATTTTTTTTAATAACAGAATTTTATAATTTGGAAATATACTTTCGGTATAGTAGTTGTCTCTCTACAGGATATTATTTTCCACTTTATTTAGTATTGTAAGGGCATTTTCAAGAGGTTTTGTTTTTTTTTTTAATAACAGTGTCCTCAGATCTGCTAAAGCAGAAGGAAACTCATTGTCCTCCCAAGCCTTCAACAGGCAAAGCTCCCTCCTCTCCTTTGCTGATGCATGCAAGTTCTCCTTTATTAATCAGGACTAATTATTGTTTTTCTGGCTGTCTTACAGTCTTCTAATGACCATATTGATTAAACTGGAGATACAGTCCCTAATTAAATTTATGATGGCCATTCTGATGCCACTTAAACATTGTTATTAATAGACACTTGGGTATTATGGCAGTGTGCGAAACAGAAATGCCTATGAGTAAGTAACACAGAGCCAAGTCATATCCCAACATTTGAAACAGAAAGGGTCAGTAGTCTGTTTCAACATGGCTGTCAGTTAAAGCCAGAAAAGTGCTTTCTCCATGAAGACCTCAGGCATCTGCTTTCATCTCTCTCTGAGTGTCTGTGTGAGGTCTTCTCCTGTTTCCCAGCAGCCTGGTACACAGCAAGTCCTCATTCTATCTAACCTTCTCAGAGGTTTAAAGCCAAGTATAAGCGGTAAGTTGAGGGAAAGGCAAAACCAAACATCAGGTGTTGCCCATATTTAGGGTACTTCAGTGTTCAGCTGCATATGTAAGTGAAGCTCGCAGCACTGTGACACCCTCAGTTTCTTGCGGAAAGTGGTAGTCTTCTACAGAAATATTAAGCAGATGCTGTCCTCTGGGGCTAAGCAGAGGTCCTAGTTCTCATTCTATACCAGGATTGTCATACATAAAGGGGAAAATAGCTACACCCTTTGGATAACAGCTGAACTCTTGGGAAAGTACTAAGGCATTTCATGTCAATATGTGTTTGTTTCTAAAGCACTGCAACCACCTAGGAATCGTCATTCCTCTTTCCAAGGGATGAGTCTTTTCACACTAATGGTAGCTCTGCCACTTCGTATTAGGACAAGCCCCAGAGCTTAGCCAGTGTTTTCATAGAATCATTTAGGTTGGAAAAGACCTTTAAGATCATTGAGTCCAACCATAAACCATGCCCATTAAACCATGTTCTGAAGTGCCTTCTCTACGTGCTTTTTGAATACCTCCAGGGATGGTGACTCAACCACTTCCCTGGGCAGTCTGTTCCAATACCTGACAACCCTCTCAGTAAGGAAATTTTTCCTAGTATCCAACCTAAATCTCCCCTGCCACAACTTGAGGTCATTTCCTCTCGTCCTCTCTCCAGCCACCTGACAGAAGAGACCAGCACCCACCTCACTACAATCCCTTTTCAGGTAGTTGTAGAGAGCGATAAGGTCTCCCCTCAGCCTCCTTTTCTCCAGAATAAACAACCCCAGTTCCCTCCGCTGCTCCTCATAAGACTTGTGCTCCAGGCCCCTCACCAACTTGGTTGCCCTTCTCTGGACACGCTCCAGCACCTCAATGTCTTTCCTGTAGTGAGGGGTCCAAAAGTGAACACAGTACTCGAGGTGTGGCCTCACCAGTGCCCAGTACAGGGGAACAATCACCTCCCTGCTCCTGCTGGCCACACTATTTCTGATACAGGCCAGGATGCCATTGGCCTTCTTGGCCACCTGGGCACACTGCTGGCTCATATTCAGCCGGCTGTCAACCAGCACCCCCAGGTCTTTTTCCGCCAGGCAGCTTTCCAGCCACTCTTCCCCAAGCCTGTAGCGTTGCATGGGGTTGTTGTGACCAAATTGCAGGACCCGGCACTTGGTCTTGTTGAACCTCATACAACTGGCCTCAGCCCATCGATCCAGCCTGTCCAGATCCCTCTGTAGAGCCTTCTTAACCTCCCACCCAACTTGGTGTCATCTGCAAACTTGCTGAGGATGAACTCGATCCCCTCATCCAGATCATTGATAAAGATATTAAACAGAACTGGCCCCAGTACTGAGCCCTGGGGAACACCACCTGTGACCAGCTGCCAACTGGATTTAACTCCATTCACCACAACCCTCTGGGCTTGTCCATCCAGCCAGTTTTTTTTACACAGTGAAGACTACGCTTGTCTAAGCCATGAGCCGCCAGCTTCTCAAGGAGTATGCCATGAGAGACAGTGTCAAAGGCCTTACTGAAGCCCATGTAGACAACATGCACAGCCTTTCCCTCATCCACTAGGCGGCTCACCTGGTCATAGAAGGAGATCGGGTTGGTCAAGCAGGACCTTCCTTTCATGAACCCATGCTGACTGGGCCTGATCCCCTGCTTGTCCTACACATGTTGTGTGAGCACACTCAAGATGAACCACTCCATAATCTTCCTCAGTACCAAGGTCAAGCTGACAGGCCTGTAGTTCCCCGGATCCTCCCTCCAGCCCTTCTTGTAAATGGACGTCACATTGGCAAGCCTCCAGTCATTTGGGACCTCCCCTGTTGACCAGGATTGCTGAGAAATGATGGAGAGTGGCTTGGCGAGCACCTCCGCCAGCTCCCTCAGTACTCTTGGATGGATCCCATCTGGTACCACGGATTTTTGAGTGTCCAGGTGGTGTAGACGGTCATTAACTTGCTTCCTCCTGTATTATGGGGTGTATATTCTGCTCTCCATCCCTGTCTTCCAGCTCAGGGGGCCGAGTACCCTGAGGGTAACTGATTTCACTACGAAAGACTGAGACAAAGAGGGCATTAAGTACCTCAGCCTTTTCCTCACCTTTGGTGGCAATGTTCCCCTCTGCATCCACTAAAGGATAGACATTCTCCTTGGGTCTCTTTTTATTGTTAACATATTTGTAAAAACATTTTTTGTTGTCTTTTACAATAGTGGCCAGATTGAGTTCTAGCTGAGCTTTTGCCTTTCTAATTTCCTCTCTGCATGACCTAACAAGATCCCTGTACTCCTCCCAAGTTGCCCACCCTTTCTTCCAGAGATGATAAGCTCTCCTTTTTTTCTTGACTCCTAGCAAAAGCTCCCTGTTCAGCTAAGCCGGTCATCTTCCTCAGCGGTTCGTCTTGCGGCACATGGGAATAGTCTGGTCCTGAGCCATTAAGATTTCCTTCTTAAAGGATGTCCATCCTTCCTGGACCCCTTTGCCCTTCAGGACTGTCTCCCAAGGGACTCTCTCAACTAGTGTCCTGAAAAGGCCAAAGTTAGCCCTCCGGAAGTCTATAGTGGTGGTTTTGCTGACCGCCTTCCTTGCCTCACCAAGAATCGAGAATTCTATCATTTCACGGTCGCTAAGCCCGAGGCGGCCTCCAACCATCACACCTCCCACCAGTCCTTCCCTGTTTGTAAACAGCAGATCTAGCAAGGCCCCTCCCCTGGTTGGCCCACCTACCAGCTGTGTCAGGAAGTTATCTTCCACACACTCCAGGAACCTCCTAGACTGTTTGCTCTCTGCTGTGTTGTATTTCCAGCAGATGTCCAGAAAGTTGAAGTCCCCCAAGAGAACAAGGGCACACGATTGTGAGACTACTGCCAGCTGCTTGTAGAATGATTCATCTGTCTCTTCAGCCTGGTTGGGCGGTCTATAACAGACTCCCAGCACAATATCTGCCTTGTTGGCCTTCCCTCTCATCCTTACCCATAAGCACTCAACCTTATCATCACAATCGTGGAGCTCTGTACAGTCAAAATACTCCCTAACATAGAGAGCCACCCACCACCTCTCCTTCCTTGCCCATCCCTTCTGAAGAGCTTATAGCCCTCCATTGCAGCACTCCAGTCATGAGAGTTGTCCTGCCATGTTTCTGTGATGATGACTAAGTCATATCTATCCTGCTGCACAATGACTTCCAGCTTCTCCTGTTTATTGCCCATGCTGCGTGCATTGGCGTAGATGCACTTGAGCTGGGCTATTGGATCCACCCCCAACATTGGCATGCTGCTCCCAGGTTCATCTCTGGTGAGCCTAGTTTTATCCCCTTCCCCCTTCAAACCTAGTTTAAAGCCCTCTCTGTGAGGCCCGCCAACTCATGAGTGAGAATCTTTTTCCCCCTTTGAGATAGCTGGACTCCATCTGTTACCAGCAGGCCCGGTGCCATGAAAACCTCCCCATGATCAAAAAACCCCAAATTCTACTGACGGCACCAGCCTCTGAGCCACATATTAATCAAGTGTGTTTTCCTGTTCCTTGTCTTCACAAGCACTGAAGTGTGCTGTGGGAAAAAGATTGGGTGACGGGACAGAAAGGGAGTAAGAACATGAGAATACAGACTCTTTCTTTCAGAAGGAATAAAGGGCAATTTCCAAAAGGAGCAGAAGTGAGTACACAGTAGCTCAATATCATTCTCCAGGAGTTCTCTAGTTGAAGCTGAGTTTTCTTAATTTCACTTTTACAGAAGTATATTTCTCTGAGCCGTCTGAGTTGCTGCATATTCAGTCAAAACATGCCTACCTCCCACTTTATTCTTGGAAAGGTAATGATCGTCCTTTCCAAAACATCTTTCCTACATCCAGATGGGTTAGTATCATAGACTCTGCTACAAACAACCATATAGAAAATCGTATATAGGTCCTGAAAGCAGTTGCTCCACAAGTGTGTTTTTCTGCCTCTGACAATTAGCTAAACTTAGTTTGACAGGAGATTCTGTACTCTACTTTAAAAAAAGCCTTACACTGCCGGCATTAACACATGCCACAGTGAGATATTAGTTGGTGAGTTTTCTCATACCAGGAATTTTTGTGGGTAACTAGTATAAACCTACCAGCTAAGGAAAAAAGTACCTCTGCGACTATCTTCTTCTAAATATTTGTTTCTTATTTTTAAAATAACCTATACAAAGAGAAATAAAACTTGCTGTCTGTGTCTGCATGCAATTATTCTTTAGCTAAACCAGAACAAATTTGTCTCTGTGTGCAACTGGGAGAATCCTAACTGCTCCTCCCCACCTATTAAGAGGGAGAGATCATCAGCTATGTTTATCCATCCAGGCAACCTGGATGTCTTATTTGGCTGGATAGTAAGCTAGCAGAAACATATCATATACCACCATGAGACTATGTGGCTTAAATAAGTAGCTAAACTGAGTTCTCATCCATCCTCACTCACAACTCCCACTGGGAGGAAGAACAAAATAAGAAAAATCAAACTCAATAGGGCCCTTTCATTAGTTTAGTTTCTATAGTTCAACACTATTTACATAATAAAATGATAGTTATACATTTTTCACTTTCTAAGAACAGAATAAGTAAAAAATGTATATCAAAATTACAGCATTGCTGGACTGCAGATACCACACTATTAAATGTGTGCAAAAGAAATGCTTAAATCATTTGACTGTTGTTTTTTGAGAATTGTCTCTGCCCCAAACTTTCACTTAGTTTTGCCACTGCAGTCTGGCTTCTAGTACTGCTCTCTCTTCTATCCGATCTGGCTCTGATTTGTTAATTTTCTGCTTTAAAACTGGAGGCTTTAAAATAGATAGATATCACTAGCCCAGATCTGAGCACTGTGAATGCTAGCGATGTATCTCCTGAATCCCACAGTCTGTTACAGGAAAACAGAAATGATAAATTCAGAGGTTCAGATATTGTTTTCTAATGCAATTTTCTTGGAATGCTACTGTAGTAAGAACAATAGTAAAAATTAAGAAGTGTTCTAAATTTTCAGGAAGATAGTGAAGAATTCTTTTTGCTAAAAAATCTTTCAGAAGTTGACGTCGTACTTTAAATTTTTATAAATTAATTAAATAAATTGTCTTAACTACAACAAATATATTCTCTCTCTTTAGCATTTACAGAAAGCTAATACTTCAGACCTGACAAATACCAACTCCTATCAGAAGACACATTTTTTGCTTTCCACACATTACTGTGAAATCACAGAAAAAGGTTACCAGCCACCCTTGTCTGGTTGCATATGTGATGCTTGGCTTTGTGGCCCAGCTTTTCAGCTACCGTTGTTCATCTTTAGCTACCTAAAAAGGTGGACCTCATGTTGGCCAGAGAAAGAAAAGGCATTTGAACTTCTGAACTGCTCTGGACACTTAGGCTACACATCTGCGTGTCTCAGTGCCCCCAGGGTATAAACGCTAAATAACATCAGTTCCGCATCCTGAAGTTTGCGACTGAAAAGTGCAATATTCACACTAGATGCAAAGCCAATGTTTCACTGAAAGTGTGAAAACTGATGTCCCTGCAAGGGTAAGCCTGCTTTCTGGCTGAGGAACAAGAAAAATGAATGCTATAATTCCAACACAGAAAGTCCCATCTTCCACCCAATATGGATGTAGGAGGAGAAATACTGAGCCATCATTTCATTACAAAACACTTAATTTTGTTCTGGCAGCTGGTAGGACCCCAGCTGTCCCTTTCACTTTCACCCTGTGACAAACACATGGAGCTCCATAATAATTTCAAGCATGAAAATGAAGAAAAGATGAACAATAGTGAGTTGCTAAGAATGCTCATTTACATGGGATGTCTTCCTGGCTGCCTCAAATGACTTGTTTTTCTGTCAGCCCAACTGCATCAAGGGCTTTTGGCCATATACCTAGCTTGCTTATAGGACAGATTAGGTCTTAAACATTTCTTATCATTAAATAAAGAGGCATCAGTTTTTAGTGTATTAACAGTAATATCTTGGTTAGTAGCTGGCATTTCTGCTTCATACAGCTCCTAGAAAGGAAATTACCAGTACAAGAGAAGTTTTTTCCCTATGAGACTGAGAAATTACAAGAAAACCATATATATATATACACACACATAAAATATCAAATTTCAGACTGTTTCTCATTTAAATATGCTTTAACTATTGGTAGAAGAACCATGGGGTGAGTGAAAAGGAATGATGTATGATTGAATGTCTCAATTATACTTCATAATTGCAATGAAGACACTGGAAAATCAGTCTGCTTTAATGACCTACCTAGAGGTGTGGTAAAGGCAAGCAGAGGGCTGGGTTTCAAAAGGGAAAAAGCACATAAACAGGGAGGAAGGGGAGGAAACAGGTGCTGTTAGAATGATATATTTATATACTAGTTTACAGAATTAAAAATTTCACAGTTTAAAAAAAGTGATCTGCAATACATTGGATCAGACTCAGCAGAGTACACCTTACTCTACTGAAATCACTAGACTTTCACTAGTGACAGCTCTTGTCCACCCTATGGAAATAAACTCAGAATGAGCAGCCATTCATATGACATGAAACTTCTGCAATACAGACTTTTTTTTTGAGGCAATGTGACTGCAAACGTCAGTAAGCATTTCATCCACTGCAGAAAGGCCAACCTTAAATTATATTTTGTTCTTGATGCTGAATTAAGAATGTTCAGAGAAAGCATTGCAGATAAACTTTTCTCACTGAAGTAGAAAAACGGTGTCATTTCCTCAGCTGAAGTCTACTTCACATATTTACTATTAGTATTACCAGTAGCAGTTGCTACAAAACAGATGCAGCAAAGTGTAGATTATAGAGCTTAAAAACTAAGCTTCTCAAAAGAATGTTTATGAAAAGAAGTGAATAATTTAATTCTAGGAAATTATTATAAACAAATGTCTTTTGGAAACTTGGATATCTTCATGTAGTTACAGGGCTGTTCCTTACAGAATAGACTGTAGTCCCTATAGACTGAGGCTTCCCCTTAGTCAAATTTACTAATTAATCATCTAACAAATACTGTGTTAACCTTTCTAAACTTGGGGCTAGAGGATCAGTGCTTTAGCTTTTGAAAACAGCTGGCAGTTCACATAGTAATACTTTGGGGAGGGCAGAGGAGAGAATGGTGTGGACATTACAGAATAACAGTTCAACTAACAAAGCTTGACTTTGGGTTGTTGGATGATATGAAAAAAAATATCCTCAAGTATCTCCAAAGAGATGGGGCCCTAAAGAGTTTATCTGTGACAAGCCTCTGTTTCTGCAGTCATCAGTGAAGATACAGCAAAGGAAATGGAGGAGCTGCAGTTATGCATTTGCAATACACAAAGTCCTTGTTTTCCCACTAGGCACTGCAGAATAGCAATTGTCCATTCACAGCACATATCACATCCTCTGCATTTCAGAGCTAATATTTTTGCAGTCCTTAAGCTAGCATGCTTCAGCCTAGTGTAGTTAATTTTTGTAACCCTTTGAGGTGCATTGCATGAGGTAGGTGTGCTCATGTTCTGTTCCTTGTTACATGAATTTTCAGGTATAATTTTTTAAGTTAAACTGAAAGGTTTTCAAATTGCAGAGGGTTTATATCTACAGCAACATCTCAAAGAGAGCTGTAAAAAGTCTTGTTTCACAAACTGGGAAAATATGAAGATTGCTAGTCATTGAGCATACCTGTATATTAATCCAATTCACATTATAAATCCACTGTGTTGGCTGAAATTATTTTTAAGACCACTCATACACACACACACATGAGGTCTGACAAGTGGCTCCTCCTCTTGTATTTTAGAACCACACTCCTGAAAACAATGTTAGTTTTATGCTAGCAGTTGCTTTCGTTTCCTGCAGCACACACTGTCCACTGTAATGCTGCAATACTCATTCAAGGCAGATCACTAGCTCGAATATGAATTGAACCTATATGCCATCTAACAGACATCAGGCTACATTACTTCAACTTCCAAGCAAATTTCCACTCTTCTCTGTTTAAGTAGCAAAAACTATCTGAAAACTGGTGTTGATGTAAGACAATCAGCTCCCTCCCTTCCCACTGAGGATCTGCTTATAAGTCAAAGTGCAGGCTGCTTCTTAATTAACTTCTGAACCCAAAACAAGTAAAATAATCTAAGCATGTAGTAAAAAAAAAAAAAAAAAAAAAAAGTTGTGGTATATGTACTCCTAAAAACGAGGCCGATATTCTTTTCTGCTTGACCTGTTTATTTCCAACTCTTTCTCTCTCTGCTCTAACTCTCAAACTCACAGTCCCCTCAGGATAAGAACGAGTTTCTGCTTTCTTTTCCCTTCATCTAAGGCAGCCAAGTCCCAGGTCTCCTCTCCTGACACAGAGCAGTAGGAAAGCATATAGAAAAAGCAATCACCCTTTCCTCAGAGGGGTCGGAAAGGACAACAATAACAGATTCTTTCTGCAATCTTCTTTTGCCATCAAATGGTTAAATCAACATAGGTTAAAATTTTCATCTAGTTTGAATAAAGAGAAAAAGGGAGGAAATTCAAAAACCGGTTGCTGTAGTAACAATCACCAGTAAAAATATTTTCCACTAAATAATAGTATTATCTCCCTCTCCCCCTCACAATTTTAGTTCCCCCTCAAAAATAATCATGCTGCCTCTTTTAGATTTGCTGTACATACCTCAACCATTAAACAAGACATTTAACCATAGTGGCAGTTCTGTGACCTTTGAATGCCGTGAAATCTCTAAGCGGTGCAGCTTGTTCATGAAGACTTGTACTGCAGAATCCAGTAACTGCATCCAGGATTAGGAATAGAATTAAGTAACGACAGCAAACAAAAATAAAATGAAAAAAAAGAAAAAAGGAAAAGGAAAAAAAAAGAAAACAAAACCTCCCCAAGTCCCCCAACCCAGCCAATAAAACCACCTTAAGAAGCAAAAAGACTCGGGAAGAGAGTGCACTTTTCTGCCAGTGTAAGGGCTGGGGTAGAGCTGAGCTTGCTGCAGTCTGCCTGCCTGTGTTCGGAGCCGAAGGCCGTGCAGGGCTGGGAGGTGCTGTCAACTGCCACAGGCGCGGGAGAGCAGACCAATCCGCGCCCGCACTGTCAGCTCGGTGGAGCGAAGCCTTTTCTGTTTATGTTTCCTCATTTCGGGAGTGACGTCAAAGGGTTTAGTTTTTCCTCCGCATGTGCTATTAATTTTAAACAACTACTATGAGAAGAATGTGGCAGTGATTTAGGCAGGCTACCCTATGTGAAGGAAATCAGAGTCATGATTTATCTGTCCTGGATTTAGCTTAGAAATATTTTATAATGAGAGGTACCAGAAAGATCCAAAATATCCTCACAAAATGGGGAAAGGCTGTAAATATGCTTATACATATTGAAGTATTCTGAAATATACCCAGGATGTTTCCCAGTGAGAGCTGGGTTATCTGTATGGGTTGTGGTGCAAAAATCAGACCTGATTCTGCCCTTGCCCTGAAGTAAGTCAGGAACTGCTTCTCTAAATTCAGCAGTGTCACACCAGTGTAAACCTGGCAAAAGAGATAAGCCCGAGGCTACTGTACAAGTCCCTTTATCAGTCAGCAGTAGCTACACTGCAAATTAGCAAACTTCTTTCACTAGCCATCAGTCACGGATGCAGTCACCCTTAAGGTCTGCTACTCTAGGCAAACACTTTTTTGTTCCACCAGCAGATCGCAACCCAGCCGTGCTCACCTACGAGCTCCGCTGTGGACCACCACACAGGGTTTCATTGCATACCAAAGTCCATGTCAAAAGGCAAGAGGCAAAGGTAAAGCCTGGCTTCTGGTATCACCCCATCATTGTCAATGGAGAAGCTATGCAGCTGAAGCTTCAAAAACGAGTAACATATGTCAAGGTCGACTACCATGGGCAACAAAGGCCACAACACCACAAGATAATTGATAGGAGGTCAGCTGACAACGATAACTGTTTAGCTATCTTCATCATTTTAATTTTATTGATTTGCTTTTCTAAGGATTCCTTTCAAAGAGATTGGTTTATGAGGCACAGTTCATTCCTAAAAAGTCTTAACAGTCTAGCATTTAATTTTAAGACACATACAAGTACTTTTGAAAGTGGATAGGCTGGCAGCTCTTGAGAAAGAAATTTCTCAGCGATTCACAGAACAGGTACAAAAATAGTAGAAGTAATAGGAGCTTCTCCATCACCACCTGATGCTACCAAAATGTTACTCCAGAGCGGCCAAAATATGTAGTGATTTTTTTTTCCTCACTGAAAAATCTGCCTGTGCTATCACTGCTAATGTCATCAGCTTCAGCAACAAATGCAAAGGGTTATGGTGCTGTAAATGCTGGAATAACATATTAAAAAGTATTAAATAATTTAGAGATTTACAAAATCAATTAGAGCTCATTAAGTTCATCCAACAGTACTTCGAAAATTGTGTATGAAGCGATCTGGAATGCATAAATAGGAATATTATTTGTAGTCCACAGAAAATCATGTTCATCTTCACTCAGCACTGGTGAGGGGACAGCTGAGTATTGCACTTTGGGAATTGCACTTGAGGGACTAGTTTTGGGAATGTCAGTTGAAAACGACATGGGTTCTAGTGAGAACAACCTGGTGTCTGTGAAGAAAGGCTGAGATTGACATTGTTTTGTCCAAAAAAGGAGAGTTGATAAGAATTAACTATAAAGGGTACATTTATCTAAAAAAAAACCCCCCAAAACCCCAACCAACAAACCAATACTACAGTTTATTTTTTGGCCTGGAGACATTATCTGGCCTTTAAACTCTTTTACAGCCTTCATGATGACATAGCTGCATCTGAGCTGGTAATAAGTCTCAAACTGTGTTTGGGAAGTTATTAGGGCAATGCCCAAACTCCGTGAGGGCCTGTTCTAGAAACATGACATTGTAGATAATCAAGGTCCACCATTCAGGCCTGTGTTCTGGCTCTGTTTATTTTACAAGTATACATATAGGCAATTCGCAAAGAAGAAGGGAATAAATTTTTCTCCATATTCATTGTGGTTAGAACAAGTAAACTGTAGCAGAGGAAAGTTGTTTGACATAGGAAAAGCTAAAGGTAGGAGAGTGAAGTACTGAAATAGATAGGCTGTGGTAGTCCACAGTGTCCTATTACTGGCTATTTTTAAAAGTATGGTTAGGCAACCATCATTTCTGAGCAGTTTTTATATAGGTGATCCGACTTTGGAGCATAGAGGCAAGAGCAGGAGATTTCTGAATGTCTATTCTGATGCCATTTTTTCCGTTTTCTGTATTTTAGCATCGATCTTATCAATAATGTTACACTGCATTTCATGAATTAGGGTCCTGGTACATTCAAGTTCTGCACAAAGTCTTAGACAGGTATCATCTCTCTCCTAAAGAAGCTAGAGGTTACTTCAGCCTCCGGGAATCATGTGGCCCTATGACAATAAGTGGTCACTGTGGTTTTTGTGATGTAGATGCTTCTTGGGTGAAGAGATGGAGAGGCCTAGAACCATTTATGATTGCAATTTCTATTTAGAAAAAGATAACCTCAAATGAGTACATGCATGTAAGGATGGGAAAGAGAATGCATGGCTGTGCAGTGTTACAAGGAAGACCTTGGTTTCCTCAGCATAACCACATGCTTCCATGATGGCATAGGAAGGACTGCTGAGAAGAAATGGGCTCCATCTAACAAAGAAAGAAGGAAAAACTTTAGTATAGATTTGCTAATCTAATCAGCTATGCGCTAAAACATCCTGTAAGGCTGGTGATGCGAGTGTCCAAATGAATGTGACCCACACTGGCCTAGACAAAAAAGCTGAAAAAAAAAAAAAGAAAAATCTGTGATTCTTTAAAAAATGTCATTGGAGGAAGAAGAAGAAAGCAAGCCAACTGATGCTTAGCCTAGATGTCTCTATACTGATGTAAAATGTATCAAAAATAATAGATGGAGCTGGAAAACTTAATGCAAGATCAAAATTTCAACTTAATTGACATAAGAGAAACTGGGTAGGTTACAGTCATGTGAATATGTGACTGGAATACTAATACCAAAGAGCACAGCTTGTTCAGGAACAACAACAGGGAAAAAGGTGAAGGAGATTATGCCACATATCTCACTCAGATGATCAGAATGCAGCAGAAAACACATATTGAAAGTCTGAATGATAATACAAAGGAAAAGAATATAGGTGTTGTTGGGGGATCTGCTGCAGATCCAGGCACATCAAGTGGATAACTCTTTTTGTTAGCAATTAGCGGGATTGTCTGAAGCACAGAACTTGGCCATAATAGGAGAATTTTATCGTGCAGCTCTTGGAAAAAGAGCTGAGCTGGACTTAGACACCTTGGTTTGTTCTCTCCAGAATAAGCGTTTAGAGTACATTTGGGAATCCCTCAAATTTATGAGCCAGGAGTCCTGCTTGACTAAGTAATTTATTTGACTTCCTTTTATAGTCCTGGCCCAGCACTGGAGGCACTTTAATATTTGTCTTTAGCTGTTCTCCCTTCTCAACATAAGTGGCACACCAAGACATTCTATCCCACCATGGGATGGCATTCCTCTTCTCAAATCTTCAACTCTTCCCTTGTCATCTCAGAAAGGAACTTGGATATTGGAGAGACTGCTTAATCTGCCTCACCCAAACCACACTCCTTATAGCTAGACATACTCCCTGAAACCTAAAAAAAAAAAAAAAATTCATCCAAGTGCCAGCAAAAATTGTGTTTGCACATGATAGAGTGGCAGGCACTGTGCATGGACAGGCAAAAAGATGCCTCCTTCCTAAGGTACCTCCCACTTTCTTCCCACCTCCTTATTTCTACCCTGGCCATCTTTAGAAAGAGCTCCAGCATGGGACCACGTATTGCTCTTCATATTGCTGTCAATGACATCTGAGGCAGTACAGTAGTTTTAGAGTGTGGGAATAAGGAATGTAAAAAGAAAAAGATGCATCCTTTTCAAGTTGAGGTCACTGCTGAATGAGCTCATGCCCGACTCTTCCTTTCCACATCCCCCAGCTCTCCCTGAAATTGCTCTGAAATGCAAGGTTGTAGATGTTACAGTAATTCCCAAAGGTATTGCTACTTTTCCCTAGGGTATGAACATGTAAGTCTGAGGATGCTGAATACTCTGTGATGTCCTTTACTAAGTCTGTAGCAGCTTTCTTTGTCAGAGGACAATAAAGGTGAAGAATTAGTGCATAAGCAGAGTCTTCTGTAGTCATGTAAAGAAAGGAAGGAGAGGGTGGGCAACCACAGTCAAAGCAACGTAGTGTCAAGGAAGTTTATGCTTATCCCACCCCAGGACAACAGATACTACTCTTGCAGGTGAGTTTATATGTTACACCGGACATATTGCTGTTGGGAAACTTTAAGGCAGATTTCTCCAGGCTCAGTCACATGGAATGGCTGGATGGTGACTAGATGTGGATGTCCTGTGCCTGTTTATTTGCAAATTAATGCCCTCAGTTAGCTTTTTAATCTTGTTACAGATGCAGTGAATGGCTGGAAGCACCCTCGGTGCACCATCTGTGGAACAGCCTCCCTTACAGTTCTTCTCGTCACCTGGGATCTGTGCAACGTTTTCAGTGTCTTACAGACAGCCTGTGTGAACTGTCAGAAGATGCTGTTGGCTGGTGATTAGCTTAGGTTCAGGGCTGCCTGGAATGACCCAATGCCAGGATGCAGAGGGCAGTACGACTCGACAGAGATAGGTAAGAGCATGATGTTGTTCAGAGCGAGGTAGTCCCCAAAGGAGGACACATTGCTGATATGACTGTAGACTTCATTTACCTGATGCATAAAGCTGGTGTGTTGGTGCACGGTTTAGACTTCTGGGCTTGACTTCATCTGACAAAGTGCTGCCGTAACAAGATTACACTGCTCCTGAGAAAGATGTCTACAACAAGGGAATGCTCTCCAGCTCCCACAAACTTATCTGTGAATTTTCTGTCTGGCTTTGATCCTACCTACCTATTGTAAGACATCTTTTCCAACACGATCTAGAAATTCAGCTGTTTCTGGCAAATAACTTTCCTATAACTGTCCCCTATGCCCTATCAAGGTTCCCAATCTCCTTTCCATTCAGCATCTGCTCTAATCTGAATTACCGAGTTAAAAAAAAAGTCTTTCTTTATATTATGCTGTTTCTTTTAGCTTTCTCTCTCCTTGGACAGCATGAAGCCAAGGACATACGCAGAGGAGAAATGTTGCTCTCTTAATAACATTTGTTGCAACTCAAATACAGTTCAGGAATCTCAGTTTGGAAGTGGCTGTGGACAACAGTTGCGATCTGAGCCCAGCTATTATATGGGTTCCCAGGCAATTTGGGCTGACCTTAGACATTTCCCTGCCAAAGGAGAACACAAGGGCATTTGGGCAGAGGGTCAGCACTGTGGATTTATGAGCAGCCCTCTATTTCACAGGGCAGAAAAGGAAATCTAGGCATGTACAGAGCTTTAGGTGCCCATGCATAGGTATCCTCAGGATTTAGGCAGGTAGAGTACTGAAGGAAGAAGGAAATTTACACAGTAGGAGATCTGGAGGCATGAAAGTCCCTAAGTAACTGTAGATGAATTAGGTATGAACTATGTATTATTGGTGATAATTTTTCTATCAAGTCTAGGGAAAAAGTATCTAGATAGAAGGCTACTTCTGTGATTTATAAAAAATTAACATATCACATTACTGCTCTATAAAATTTATATTGTCCAGTGTAGTAAAATCTATAGAAAAGGAGTAAAGTTCCAGAACTTTAACTGGGTTTGGTTAAACCTAAGAACATTTGGATTTATGTAATGTGACCAGATTTTTTAAAAACCTCTCCACTTACTTCTGTATACTTATTCATAGATTTTAGTTATTGAAAACATCCCTAATGAAATGGATTTTTCTCCTAATCGAAAGAGTACGGAAATAACTTCTCCTCTACGGATTATATAGTTCACATAAACAGCATTGGATAAGCTCAACAAGCATCACATTGGATGATGAAAGCATCAGGAAGAGAGTTTCAACCACCCATTGACTTGGGGCACAGATCTAGAAAATACTGTGTATCTTGCTTTTCAGCAGACATGACTCCTGAATTAATTAAAAAATAACTGCATACATGAATATCATGAACTAATTTATGGTCCAGTCATAATCTGGTTTCTGTTTTACGGTGTTTACATGAGTTTCAAAGGGTGTCAGTTGGATTACTAGTGAAAAGGACCACAGCATGGCTTGCTCTGAAAGTCAGGCTTCCTGGCCAGTAGTGCAGTGGTAAATCCCCCAAAGTCAGAGTAGAGCCATATTGGCAGAGGTGTAGTTTGTGATGCTACTGCAAATGCTGTATATAGGCACAAAGGACTTCACTATCTGGTACAAAGAAGGCATCACACAGTTCCAAGGCATTGGAAAAGAAGGGTGAAAAAACATCTTTGCAAATGACTCATATTTGTTTTAGTGATCAGACCATATGCAAAAACATTTGTTTGCTTCATAATAAGACATTTGATTTCAAACCCAGGAAAACTCAGAACAGAAAGGTGAAAAGTTTAGTGTTTTCCCTTACCTGAAAGACGACAAACTTTTATTTTGGCCAATGCTGAGTACTTTTGTCTTCACCCTTATCACTCATAGGCAGGTGGCACGACTTCCCTCTAAAATTCAAACATGTTCAGAGAAAATTTTCAGTCGTAAAAAGCAGCAAGATCAGCATTTCCAAAACTTTATCTTTTTAATACTACTGTTGCTGCTACTTCTCCAAATTAATCCAGCCTTAATTTGTACAAGCAATTTTTTTGTTTATCTGCTTCTTTTCAGCCCATGGATTATTTTGAGAGGCTCCTGGTGTTTAAGACAGTTGAAAAAGAAGACATAAACCAAAAGCAATGTTTTTCTATGCCACAAAGGAAGTTGAAACAACAGAAAAACAAACCAGATGCAATTCTGCATTGAAGGGTTAAAAGCAGTGCCAGAAATCTTAGTATATCAACTGGTGAAATAGAAGTGAAAAAGTATTGCAAGAAAAAAAACCCCAAAACCTTGTTTGTTCAGCTGAGCATCTTATATTCTATGGCCAACAAGTAAGGAGAGGTAGGAAAATAACGATACGGTGGTTTCCAACTCAAAACCTCTTTTTAAACATTTAAAAATTTGTACTGCATCACTGTTTTCCACAGAAAACCACACAGGTAAATGTTTTCTTGAAAAATAGTGGGGACAAGAGTCCACAATGCCTAGATTTTCATTTCAACATACATAAACTCCAAAGAGCTTCATTCTTGCTTTTTCTCTGTTATTTTGCTCCCTTCTATAAAATTTTAGATGCAGAAGGACTTGATTGTTGCCTAAGAAAATCTTTGAGCAAAAGTTGGAATTAGATTGTAGAGTTGATTTTGTAGAATAAAGTGAATTTCAATCTATTTTAATAATTTTACCACTTAAGCATTTTATGATGTTTTTCAGAATTTGAAGATTTCTTTTCTTATTCCATTACATTTTCTGTGAAACAGACATTACTTGAAATGGAACTGAGGCCAACATTTTTCGAAGAAGATTATTTAATCTGTCAAAGGGAATTTTAGCTTTCGCAAGAAGTTAATAATGATTTACTTTGTTATCCTGTTGTATTGAAATGTGGTAGCATGAGCCAGCAGGTATAGGCCTTTAAGATAAAAAGTACATGGAGACGTGCAAATGAAAATTAGTGAAAAATCATTTGATTTGCTCAGCAACTAGTGCTTGCACGTGAATGATGATTTGGCCAGTCAGTTGTATAGCTGTCCACCTATTTTCTTCCTACTCAATCCCTTGCACCACAGCCCATATCACCCCTGTGTTTTGGGATTTCATAGAGTCTGCAAAATTTAAATGGCTTCTCTTCAAACAATCTGTGTACTCCACAAAGTTGTACTTATTTCATCATATGTTATGTTTTTAATATACAGAACTGAACACAAATCGTTCCTCAGTTTTATGTGTTTATCAGAAAGAATGAAAGAAGAGTAAGTGTACAGGGTAAAGCACCATTGCCATGGCTGGTGCCCCTTGCCAGCACTGGGACTACACAGATTGAGTAGCAATCCTAACTCACTGAAGTCTTCAAACATTTCATTATTTTGTTTCATTATTTGAAATTACCCAGCGTAGTGATAAAAGTAGTATAGTCAGATGAAAGAGAAAAACACTCCCAAGCAAAAGGGACAGATTCTCTTGCAAACATACAAGAGTCATAAATTCTCAGCAGATCCAAGATCTCAATCTCTTGCAGACTGCAAGGTTTGAATCTCAATTTTTAATTTTTTTTTTTTTTTTTACCTATCTTGTTTAAATCATCTCAGTGCTATGCTGTCTGAAATGCAAGCCAAAACATAACTTCTTTCCACAGAAGAGAAAGGACATTATTGGGGGTCACAAAATTCCATTTCCTTAGCATCTTAACACAAACACATCCCTAATGACCATCACATACATGTAAAAGAGTCTACAAAATTAAAGCATATGTAGCAATGTACAATCAATAACATTTATGCAATAATAGATCAGTTGCTTTAAAAGAACAGTAATGATTTGCAGTGGTTTTCTATGCAGTTTGAACCTTTAAAGGAATCGTAATTATAAACTTTTTAAAAGAGGAAGTTGAAACTGATATGAATTCATTCAAATGCTAAAGATGTGAATGCTAGGTAAGGTAGGTAAGAGCCATGAAAACAGTGGAAATGTATTGAAGATACATAACAGATAAAATCTTAGTTTGATTGAAGTCGATGGGAGTTCATTCACTTTAATGGATTATACCTGCTATACTTGATGATGACATACTTGTGGAGAATATATTCAGTGTTAACAGCGTAGAGATACTTCAGTCGCGCTAATCTTCACATTTTCTTTACATATATTCAGAATCTTGATAAACAGGCAAAATAGTTACGTAAGACACAAAACATATACATGCTCACCTCCTCTTGTGAAGGGAGACCCATTAAGAACAAATACAGGTTGCTTCAATGTTGTGCCAAGCATTTTGTAAATAACAGAATACAGTAACATTTTGAGACAACTTGCCTTGGCAACATTAACAGAGGACAAACCATTGATTTAATGTCAGCTGCCTTCCTCTTTTTTCATCCTCCATTTCCAAGCATCTCTGATCCACCACATCTTCACAGACCTTAACCAAGACCATAGCCTCCTCCCCCAGCTTTGTAGGCAATAGATGCAGTTGAGTGATGGAAGTCATTATTCCCTTAGCTCCTCAGCCTACCTATCACTTGCCCCCCTTGCACTGATGTGCTTTTTGGAGCTGCTTCGTGTACAATTCAGTTGCTCTTGATGTGACAACAGTGACCTCCAGAAGAAGCATCTCCTCCAGCAATCTGACTTCATCTATTCCGTGCATCAGTACATTACGTTGATTTAAAACTCAGGGTATATAAGAACCCAGGTTACTGGAAATTATGGGGGACTACATATCATATTGCATATAGAAATACTTGTTTTAATGTGCCAATTGTCTTTTGTAGGCACAGATTAGCTTACCTAATGCTTAGATTTTATTTATGTTTAATGCTATCTTATTTATACATGTACTCCAGACTTGCAAACACATGTAAATGATGATTTGAAAAGCTGGTTCCCTTCCTATAAAATGCTACGAATCTCAGGAACCATCTTTTCCATTTTTTCATGTAGAAATGTTATCCATGGATAATTCTGGTAGGACATTGGAAAAGTAAACTCCAATAATTTAAAGGCAGTGTATAGCATTAGATGTAAGAAATAACAAGTATACTTTCTTCTGGACTATATGTGGTGCATTATGCATTCGGTATAAACTTCTGATGACACAGATGTGGTCCCAAACAGGGTAGAATAACAATTACAACAGTAACACACTGATCTGACAATATGAATATTTCTGGTAACTAGCATCAGAGACATTTTTTAGCACAGCAATAATTACAAAGTTACTGTGGCATCCAGACACTGAACTACATTAAAGATAGGACATAGCTACCAGGGCCCCTTAGATTTTGGAGTAAAGGGCTCATCTTTAGAGTGATTTAGGCTGAATTTTTAATGGCATCAAACAGGACCTCAATTAATTCTCCTTGTTACTGCGTGTAACCCACCGTCCTCCTGCACACACACTTTTGTTTTATGAGCAGAGTTCTTTCCCTGTGATGTCTGCAGCTCAAGCCCACAAAACAGGCACTTGGTGTCCCTGCTTTGCACTCTTAAAATATGGAATCCCCTTCCCAGATGCTTGCAGTGCCGAGGTACGTACAGTGTAGCTCTCTGATTTCTGTCTTTCACGGTCCTTTTGTCTGAATTTCATTTTCAGAGTCACAAGGTTTGCTAAACCCATGGAAATACGTTTTTCTAACTATTATCCAGGAGTAACTATTAGGAATCACTGTCAAGCCAAGCTAGGGGATTGAAACAGTCTCCCAAAGGTCAGTAAATACATGTTAAAATACTAGCTAAATAAAGACCATTAGAAGTAATTTCTGTTCTATGCAATTGTCAGGTATGGCTACATATCCTGTGCTTCTACAGTTTGGTTTGCATCTGAAACTCCAGGTTATTGTGTAGCAAAAAGAAAACACAGAATCAAAGTGCTAGGAATTGCAGCTGTCATGCTTAAAGAACCCCAGCCACTCGCACTGAAGTGTAATTGCCCTGTATCTAAGATATTTTTCTAAGTGATATTTTTCTGTAATGACTGAGATCACTCAGTACCATGAAACAAACCAATCTCTAATAAGGGCAAACCTGACATAAATGGAAACTACCAAAGAACAAAAATGAGCACAAAAGAGGGAAAATTTTACCAACAAGCATTAAGGAAAAGAGAGACATATTTTCACATGGTCCTAATCTTTCCAGTGTGCTTAACTTTAAATCCTAGAGGCAAAATGCCTCACCCATGAGATACATAAACAGGCTAAACATGACCCAGATTACGGGCAAAAGCAAGCACATTGCCTGCACTGACACACGGAAGGAGATGAGCTCAATGATGCTCAGGGATTAACTCAGCTACACAGTGAGGATCAGGAGAGATTTGATAGCCGATGCCTTGTTAAAACAACAGCAGCATTACAGACCGTTCTCACACACTGAGGTGTCCAGTTGTCTGTTCATGATTGTAAAACACAGTTTGGTCTAATCAGTCTGGCTGATCTCTTAACATGAACAGTGATTTTTATTTCTGAAGTCCCAATTTAGACTTCCCTACCTACACACAAAATCCTCTCTGGACTGCAGCTCTGTATACTCACAAACACACAAAAACATACATCCATGTATTTCTCATTCTTGTTCAAAATGTCAGTTTTTACCATTGTAAAATCCAAGTGATCTTTACATATTCCAAAGAGAGGCACAGATGAAAGTACCTACTCCTTTTTGCATTGGATAGTCATCCTGTGGAAGCATTGTTTTGTGAAAATCTCCTTGTTTATTTTTCAGTCAGCTACACCATCCCATGCCTGGAATTTCAAGGTCAGAGGACAGCAGGATAATTTCTTACAAAGTTAGCACACATTTAAAGTGAATTAGTTCAAAATTAAACTTCCTTTAAAAATATTTAACATTGACTGAAGGAGCAATTCTTTAAAGCAAGACACTATTATACTTTGTATGATGTGTCTTTATCTGCACCTTTTGTTTTCACTGCTGTCTTGCTTAGATTCATTTGTAATTACCAGATAGACATTGATAGAGGGAATAAGCAATTGCAAATATTATTCAAACTAGTATTAAGGAATAGAAGCAGTACTGGATGAAACACTGATATTAAAGAAGACAGCTGAAGATTGGGTCAGTATAAAAGCCAGGAATTCTGACTCAGGGCGTTACATTTTAGTCACAACATGAAGCTAAACCAGGCAGTTTATTATTTGTTGGGACTGAAAAGTTATGAGAAAGATTTTCCACTGTGACTGGGTACAGAAGCACTAGAAGTCTCCTGAGAAACCATCTTCTGCCCAAATAATGAAAAGCCCAAGACACTTGCCTTGCTGAACTTGGATACAGCATTATAAGAAATGAGCATGTGTCCAAGAAACAATGCTGAATTCTGAGGTTTGCTGCATGTCACTCATCTCTACCCCAGTAAAGAGCTATAGGGGCTAAAGAACTTGTCCAGGGTTTGCCGCCATCCCTGTATCAGAAGTTGTGCTCATGTATTGAACTTTTTAGTTGCATTGCGTACAATGAGTCTCTTACGTAGTTGCCGTTCTGGGAAAATAAAAGTGTCTTTGCTTATTGTAGTAAATGGACAAAGGAGAAGTGCAATAAGATCAAGCAGTAGGCAGAGGAAGCAAGATCTGGCTTGTACATTGGATTCAGCCTAGGACTTGAATTTGTCCATTACATGACTACAGGAATGTCCCACCTTTTTGGCTCACCATGCCGCTTTTCCCCTACTCCTACCAGATGTATCTATTCATACCACTGCATGGTTCTCTTTCTTTGCATGCTATGGTGCTTTCCCAGGCTTCCCACACATTTGGTGGGACACCAGTTATGGGATGCCAAGCTATCAGGGGCCTCCTGATTACACTTGTCTGCATCACTTTGTAATTGCCTTTCCACCTTCAGATCCAGAGCTCTATAGGAAATGGATTTGGGTGGAAAGGAATTCTTGGACAAATGGCAAAGTATGATGGGAAGAAGTAGACAGTCAGGTCTCCCTGATCTCTGTATAGATCAGAAATTAGAGCTGTCCTCTGCTGTATGAAATACAAATAGTTCTTGGAGGTCTCTCAAGAACCAGAGGCAAGGTTTCCAAATCCAATTAGCCAAACATGGTGCTTGCTGTCTCCTTCTCCAACAGAGACATAATGTTTTCTGGTTCTCCCTGACTCCAAGTCTAGAGAAGAGAGGAATTTACAAGTCTCCACAGTTCAGAAAGGGAATGCTGTGATGTGTTCTAGGCCATTTCAACACAGACAGATTCAGACTGCCCACAATGGTTTTGTCCATGTTTTGTGCTGCTGCTGAGCCAGTTTAGACATGAGAATCACAGAAATGCATGCAGGTAGACAAGATCTATATGCAACACCTGAAGTGGGACTTTATGACTTACCATAATAAGTCATAAAGCCACTTAGATCTTTGTGCAGCACCATATAGCTGCTTATAGAGCAAGTCACTGCTGTTCTCAATGATGGCACTAGCTGCAGGAGCTGCTGTCTTCCAGAGAGGCAGGATTCAGCTGGGGAATCAGTGACTCTTTTGAAGTTCTTGCAGACAATGCATCCACATTGCTGTAGACAACTGCTTTCCAGAAGGAGCTGTTGGACCCAGCAATAACTACACCCAGCATGTACTAGTAACGGCAAAAGGCTGGAACTGAGTTATAATTTTTTGTCTATATCATACTAAAATACTGAAAAATAGTTTTAAAGCAAAAGTATGTCCCATTAGCACTACCAACAACATGAAACTGTTTGCTGTCTCAGAAAGAGGGTCACACATTTTACTTGTGTTTGCTCAGCACCTATCACTATAAAATCCTGGTCCATGACTCACAAAACACCACCACTAACAAGCAGAAATTTCTTCTTGCACTTCCCTACTGCATTCTCTTATTGCACTATGAGCTTTCTCAGGGGATGAAGATTTCTTCAACAATTAGTAGTTAGAAAGCATTTGGAAGTGTAATAGACATGCACATTCAACACTTTGTTAATTCTTTTGCCATTGAACATTTTACTGAATATACCTATTATGTAAAGCAGAGGTGCTCATGAAATTAAGTGGCTGCAAGGCGCAGAGGAATTCCCTATACATCAGCTCAAGAAAAGTGTGAACCACTTTGATCATTAGACACACTTCACTTTGGCTTGTGTGCTCAGTTCAGCTGAGTCACTTCCATTAGGTCAACTGTAAGTTTATTCAGGACCGTTGCAGAAAGCTACTGATTTATTAGGAAATATGTACAAGCATTACTCGGGAAGAGAGGAAGTATTTAAGCTTTTGCTAGTATAACACATGTTTTATAAATCTGAAACTCACTAAAGTGGGTATTGCTCTGGAAAAATAGAACAGGATGACGATAATTACTAAAGACACTCATTACAGTAATCAAGAGTGGCAGAGGTCATGCAAATGAACATCATTCAGAGAACAGGATATGAGACACTCTGACTTCTCTGGACGGAGGGCAGGGAAAGAGATGGGCAAAAACATTAAAGGGCAGTGCAAAGGAAGGAAACATGAGACAGAGTGAAAAGAAGGCAAGTCCATATCATTTACGTCAAAACTACCTTAAATAAGAGCAGCCAGGAAGATATTTCAGACTTTTTCCATTTCAGTGGTACTGAAATAATTTATGTATGAAATTTGTAAAGAATCTTACAATCATTTGGTTTTAGAGTAAGCCACAGATGTTTGAGATCAAACACATAGGACTTGATCATGAACAAGTTGACAGAATAGGAAACTGATGGGAACAAAATGAACTGAACAGATCTGATTTTGTCACTACAAATACTCTCTGAATGGATATGCACATTATATCTCTCAGCCCTTCCAGGGACTTTGCATCAGTCTGGCTATAAATGAGTGTGCTCAGCAGTTAGAGGGATTGTCCCTGACATGCTCAAACAAAACCTCAGTCCTTTTCCTAGGCTCAAAGGGAATCCTTTTCTTTTCCAGTTCTCCCAAACAGGCCTGATGGTCTCTCTCCTTCTGTAGCTCCTCAGCAGTTTCTGATCAGCAGAGCACAGCAGAAACTCAGTACAGTGCTGAGCCTGACATACCAACGTTCTCCCCAACTCATACGCTACTGCATCTGGATGGAAATTTCCAGAGGCCAGGGAAGGCCTCTGCCTAGAAACTTCCGGCAGGAGTGGATATGTATTTGGATACACCCTGAAAACAGTATTCACTACATTCACATGTACCAATGATTTATTGCTGACATATGTATTAAAGAAACTTCCTTGAAGTTTTCTTCATGGAATTCTGTTTCCTTCCCTGAGCTGCAAGAGCAAAATCAGAGGTGTGTCGGCAATGTCATGATTTAACAATTTAACAGGCAATTTCTCAAGCATGAAGTCATAAACATGGTTTTTATTTCACTTATTCAATTCAGTTCAGTCTCAGGAAAATAAAAAGCAGGAGGTTTGGTGGGGGTTTTTTTGTTGTTTTGTTTTGGTGTTTTTTTTTTTTCCCCCCAGTTAGAGTTTTGTTAGAAGACATTTCTTCCGGCTGAATTCTACACTGTAAATGAGGCTTAAACAACAGTTATTTTCTTTAATGTTACTCTGTAAAGATTTGACTGATTGATCCAGCCTTCCTCTTAGCTAAGTGACAAGTGAAGGAAATCAGTGTCATCCTTTATAAAGAGCCAAAGGCTGTCACACCAACCAATGTTTTGTTAGATGTAAAGCTAGAGCCATTGAAATTACATGCAGAAGTTAGGCAAAGAGTGTGCGTAGGAGTTATCATGATGTCCTAATAATCCCTCAGTGTAAGAACATGTCTTGGGGAACTACCGGCTCAGAAATAGAGAGAATATGCATGTGCACAGAAATGGCTATATTCTTACTGTCTTCAATGGGAGCACCAAGATCTCAGAGAGAGGTCAGTTCCTGCTGGTTTTCTTGTGGCAATGCTAATTCCTTTTACCTGTGTGCGCCCAACAAATTTTTAGATTATCTCTACCATTCTGCATACTAGTGCTTACTGCACTGCTTACCACATGTTCCTTTTTCCTTGTAACTCATCAACAGACCATCCTTGGGGAAAAGCTCATAAAAAAAAACCAGTGTACAAATTCAGCCCTGAATATAGTTCAGCTCTGAATCAGATGAGAAAAGCTACTACTGTGCAATTGATCAGTCATGTATACTTTAAAGATTGAATATTTCACCTGAATTCTGCTCTGCTTATCCATAAATACACATTAAAATAAAGTGGTGATAAAACATCTACAGAAATTCATGTTCCAATGCTCTGTTTCAATTGATTCTCAAGATACACTATTCCCTTAAAACACCAAAAGTTAGTAATTTGTTAGTATTGTTTTCCACAACAGGAAACATCTGATTTGCTGTAATTAGGCAAGGCAGCAATACATGCCATCACTTAGCAAGCTGAACAGCAATTGACTTTCATGATCATTTGCCAATCTTCAGGCATTAATAGGAAGCCAACATAGTTTCTTTTGACATAATCTCTATACAGTAAATAGGGCACTTGTACAAATTTGATGGTCTTCATTAAAGCTTGTAGAGCAAGAGAAAAGGAAAAGATGGTGCAATGTAATGGAGTGTAGCCTTGGGACATTGTATTCTGTGATAGTAGAGAGTTGCCAGGGGAAACTGCAAGATGCAGATTCAAACATGTTTTGTAAGGCAAAACACACACACAGTGGAATGGTGTCCTTTCTCTCTCCCTTTTCTATGCGTGACTGCAATATGTTCATGGAGCTCGTATCGAGTGCTCATATTACGCTTTCTGTACTGTTAAGTCTTGAAAGACTGTCCAGTTTTAAAGCAAGTGTTGTGTGAACGCTTAGCAGAAGTTTGTTAGTACCAAGCTACTGCATGGTTTGCCTGACAGCGGCTTAATTTTCAAATGCAATGCACCCAGCTTCATGTGTGCCATGACTCACACTTGGCAGCCTCTAGACAGAGCAAGAAGAGGACTACAGTCAATCAACCTTCCTTCCTGTTGTTGTTTTTTTCTTTTTTTTTTAAACACTGATTAGATCAGCTGTTTTTCTCCAAGAAATGCAATCAAATTTCTGAGATGGCCTTGCTAATTAATATACAACCTAAACTCAATTTTTTTAAAAAATTTTTTTTTTTTTACTGTGTACTACACTAAAGGTAGGATTTTCAAGCTAACTAGAAACAGATCTATTTTCACTGTGCTTTGTACCCAAATACAGTACCTTTCTAAACAAAAGTACATATCACATGTCAGGAATGCAACTGAAAGCTCTAAGTAGATCAATCAACAACGTCAGATAATAACCACAGCTTTTCTTTCTATCCCTTCCTTATGACATCTGACTAGACTTAATAATTGCACATGTGCAAAGCACATTCCTCCCTTGCACAGGCAACCAAACCAGAGAGCACAGGGTGATCTTCCCATGCCCCTCGTAATACCTATATCTCTGTCAGCCATCATGGCTGTTAGAGACATTGCATAGTTAGCATGAAACATGCTTTCTGTGAGCATCCTGAGTAGTCATTTTCAAGAGAGCAGCAATGAAGCAGAAAGACTATAGCTGAGAATTTAAATCACATTTATTTAAAATGAGGAAGCAGAAAGCTTGCTGCCTTTGCATATAACACTCTGTGAACATAATGCCATACATATCACGCACTGGGCAGGACAGACTGGCATTGCCTAAGTGCTGGCTAATAGTTAACACGTGTAACTAAGCCAACCACTCACTAAAACCTCTGGGGGGAAAAAAAAAAAAAAAAGAAAAAATTCCCACCCACTCCCCTCAAGGCAAAGTGAATAAATCCTTCCATTTATATCTAATGCACTGGCTGCCCCAACATATAGCAATCACCCCTGGATTGCCAAAACCAAGTCTAGAGTTTTTTATACAATTGTTAATAATGTAGTGTTGCATTTGTGAATATCCCCACAGCACCAGAGGACTCCTTCTTTGTAATTAGCAACTTTGAACATAGGTTGTAGAATACAGCTGCAAACCTTGTGATTTTATCCTGTCTCTGAGGAAAATCATGAGGGAAATTTTTCCTTTCTTTATCTCACAGCCTAAGCCATCTAGTCAGCTTGAAAGCCATCAGGTTATGGCTCCTGATGATGAGATATGTTCTTATGTAGCAATTAGATTTATCAGATGCTGAACTGAGCTGATCTTTACAATGAGAAATAGTTAATCCATTTTCATTAAATCAGCAAAGCTCTTAGTGAAAAACAGCTAGCATATTAGAGAGACAACTACAAAAAGAATGGATTCTTAATGCCAGAAGTAGCAGTTTCGACTTTGTTCTAGAAAGAAAGCCAGTTCAACAAGGAACTCATGGATGTTCATAGGTCATCCCTAAATTTGAGATGCTCTGTGGTGTTTTGACTACCATGGTCCTGTTTTAAATCCCTGGTTTTAAATATGTCTATGCTCTTTTCCCCAATGCACATCATAACTAGCTTTTATACACTGTTTTTATTTCAAGCTATTCAGAGATGCTTGTATCTAAATACTATCTTTCTTACTGTCTTCGTGTTTTACAGATTGGGAAAGAGGCAGAGTGCTACAGTGATTTATCCAAAACAGTGAACGAGGCGAGACGTACAGATGAGTGTTCTGTCCAGGAAATTACATTGTTTGCAACACACAGGCACAAAGTGATACATTTCACCAAGAAATACTGAAATCGGAAATCAATCTGTCTACAAAATACTGATACAAAGCCAAAACACTATTATTAAAAAAAACAGACTAACACATGTGAAAATGAACAAAACCCCCAGAACATCTGAATACAAGGACTACCCCTAAATACAGTATAAATGCTTTGCCAAATAGGAATCTGTGAGGAGACAGGGAAAAACTAGTTAAAATGAAGGAAAAAGAAATTTATCAACTTTGAACCGTTTCACCAATAGCACTAGCAGATGAACAGAAATACACATTATTTGTAGTGATTGAATTAGTGTTTATTGTTCAAACCGCTCTGATTTACTCAGATATTCTGAGAACGCGTTTAATCTCTTGGATTGCCTTGTTACTGTGTATTAAGCAAAGGCTTTCAGCCTTTAACCAAAATAAAAGGCTCACAAATTGAAAAGAATTCAAAGTAGTTCTACAGGAGTTATTTCAGGTCTGGAAGTCATGGCTCAAAAAGGCCAGTCTTCCCTGTATCAAGTAACTGGGTTACTTATTTGTTCTTGATTGCTAAGTACCTCCACAGGAGAGACATTTCTGAAAGTAAATGCCTGACCTGCTTCAGAGAAAATTACATTTAGTGGTTATCTGGATTCAGTTTCCAATCTTGATGTGGAATAGGTAGTTAGCTAGGTACATGTAAGGGTCTCTATCATCTGGAGTCTTCAAACAGGTATTAGATGGGTTTCCTCAAAGAAATACCATACAGACAGAAGCAATGGACAAGTGCTACTTCAACTTCTGTTGCCCTGTTGTGTAGCAGTTCTTAGTAGATCATGAGCACAGCACTAAAACATAGCTCTATGATGGAAAAACCATCTTTACATTCAACGCATAAAAACACTGGTTTGAGATTAAGGCCCCTGGGCTACTAGTACGCTTGTAGTTCAAGCAAGACCAGCAGAGTCCATTCCCTGGTGCAGGCAACCATCACAGCATCTGCTGATAGCAGCACTCTTCCCCTTTCTTTGCCCTGTTAAATACCAGAACATGGTAGCACACTTCCTTCGTGGAAACAAGCTGTGGTCGGTGCTTTCACCTTAACTGTGCCTGTGTATTGTCAATGAGAGCAGTAGCTGTCATGGGTCAAATCATGCTGGGGGAGCATGCACTCAGGTAAATAGCACAGATATTCCTGGGCTTGAGCCCTGCCCCTGGTAAATTTATTAGAACAGCTGTAGCCCTACATTCTGTAACAATGCAAGTAATAATATGAACTGGTGAAAATACTTTTAAATGAAAACTTCTCTTATGGCTGATAGGATCAAGACATAATGATTTTAAGGTAGGTTTAATAGCAAGAGTTAGAATAGCCTACTCCATGCTGTATATCATGTTCATCTTCAAGAGGTTCCCCTTTATCTCTCTACCAGTTTCACTTGGGAAGACCTTTTTAACCATCAAAGTGACATTTGATCATATATTGGCCTTTATAGGACACAATGCCAACACCAAACTGTAAATTTCAGTAAGAAAAAATTTATTTCCCTCTTTAGAGTTAAAAATCTAACATGTCTCCAGTAACATGTTTTTCTGAAGAAATGGAGCCTCTGAAGGAACTAGGTTTGTGCCTATTTTGATATGAATATAGGATTAGCCTTTACTTATTGCAGTGTTAATATTTGCTCGCCTTCCATTATTTAAAGCCTCTTTAGGTGGGACTTAATGCTGCCTGGGAGAACACCAGTGATACTCCCCCTCAGAACCTTTGAAATGTCTCAAATTCTTACAAATATGCTGGCTCGCTGTCTGGATATATTTTGGAATATACATACTTTCTGTGCCCCAGATTACTAGAATTTTACACAGAGGAAAACGGTGACTTTTTTCTTACACACAAAAGTGATTTAAGTGGAGCTCATTGGGCAATGCCAGTGACCTCAAATGGGGACGGCCCATCCTTATTCATCAGAAAAGCAACAATGGAGAAGTTCCAGGGAAGAGGAACTAGCTAGGCTTTGCTCTTAAAAAACAAAAACCCTCAAAAAAACCCAAACCACAAAACAAAACAAAAACAAAGGAAGAAGTCTTAGCTTCCTGTTGGCTTTTTTGATTATGAGGCTTGTTAGTGGCCCTATACCAGCCCCCAGCCATGCTGTGACACAAGGTCAGACAAGATGTATCCTGGCTGGTCACTGATTAGTAGGAGTCCAGCTCTGAATAACACTCAGTCTGCACAAAAAAAATAACTTTGTGCAGGCAGAAAGTCCATCAATGTTAAAATGTTTTAGCTTGTAAGTTAACCTTGTTTTCAGCTAGGTATCATTTTCTGAAGAGACCGCAACATCAAGAGCCATGATAACTGTTTTCTGTACCATCAGAATTCAGTTTTTTATTTTTTCTAGTGTTTTATAAATGGGCGTATGCCCTGAAAAATTCTTCTTGTCAATAGTGCATGAAACCCTTAGCATGTTTTACTGTATGGCATTTAAACAACAGTTTTATAAAAATCCAAGTAGCTTTAGATGAACATATTATTTGTCAAAAAAGACCACATACCTGTATACTTTTGGGAGCAGCTATATCATGTTCAGCTGTGAGATGACCAAACCAAAAAGCAGTTTGAAAAACAGCTTGCAAAATACACACAGTTAATAAAAATTACTTTTTGTAAAGCTTCCCAAAGCGTTCACAGAAATAAAGCCACAGCAAAAAAGCTTAAGTAGATTTTTGCTCCTGAGTTAATTATAGAGGAGCACGAGAGAGTTCCAATGCTGTAGGGCTTCTTTATGGCAGACACATCAGGTTATCTGATGCACATTGAAAACTCATTAAAGGAGATTACAGAACAAACTATTAATGTTTATTTTGTCAAATCACAAGACCCAGGTGGTACTGCTTGAGAGTTTTAAAGAAACTCAAGGAACAGCTGAGATTAATTGTGATATGTAACCTCCTGCTTAGAACCGCTTCGTGCCTGATGACTGGAAGGTAACGAGTATGGTAGCTCATTAATGAAGTGGTTTCAGGGGTGGTCTGGGGGAAGTCTACAAGCTAGTCAGTTTATGTTTGTGTCGGGCAAATCAGTAGACATTATTTTAAAGATGTAAGTAACTTGATGCTGGAAGGAATATGACATATGTGCTACTGGGTATCATCTTTGGGTTTTGTTTTCCTAACAAGATTTTGACTAGGCAAGACGTATACTGATGCTCAAGTGATGGAGACCTTCTTTGTCTCCTAGTGTCTACAGACCCACTGCATAACTGGGTCACTGTTTCTCCTGCATCAGTCAACAGGTTACTTTTTGCTATATTTCAAAATACTAATTTAGATGGATGGCCCTTTGGTCTAACCTAGAACAGCTGTTCTTAGTAAAAAAAGAAAAGTTTTCCTTATGTCTGCTATTTTCATATTAAATGAAACAAAATGTATCATCTCAAACCAGATTTTAACTTTGTGCACTTTTAGCATATTGTCAAATATCTAGTAAATCACAATATAAGCAGAACAGTACTCTCAATTCTAACTTCAGCCTAGGTGCTTTGTATGTTAGTTAACTAAATGGAACATAAATAGATTACTTAGCAGAGAGACTGAGAATAATCTGTTATTCTGGGGACTAGTGGGAATATAAAGCTGTTTACAGGAAAGGACATACAAGGAATTGTTGGACTGCTTTATATGGCTAAATGCAGCTTTAGATAATATTACTCTGCTGATCTTTCACAAACAATTTTTTTTAAAGAAAATTTCTGTATGCTGATTCTTATATTATGCTTTTGTGCAGCATGAAGTTACTACTTACCTCCCTTAATTCTTTGTTTTGAATATTTCTGTCCCAGATATTAAGATCCAGACATGTGGTCTCATAGGAGAAATAATAAGGCTACTTTCTGCCTGCATAATAGCATTTATCCCCCTAAACCCTCCCCCTGTACTCCCATTATATCATAATGATAGACACTGTTATTTCTCAGAGGAAAGTCAGATTCTAGCATTATTGCTTCTTTTAATAAATGTGTAAGTTCCAGAAACTTTTGGTCATCAAGTGCTTGATAACAAGTTATCAACCAACAAGCCTACATTATTCTTCTTGTAATTTTTACAGACAAATGATATTTTTTCCATTATTTACTACTGTAAACAAATTATTATAATGGATATGATATTTTGGCAATACATATTATGTTGATTGTTTTGAAAGATATCCTACTAGAAGTAATAGCTCTAATATGCTGTTCCATGACACGTATGACACTTCAGCCACAGATTTAGGTTTAAACAAAATTTATGGGCTATATGCTTATCTTTAAAAAAGATTTGCACCAAAAAAGTAATTATTTTTTCCAAGCTGACTACCTAATCATGCATACTGCTTAAGACCACAAACTTTCAGTAACGGTACAGTACTACCTCATTTTTAAAGCATTTTCTTCCCTGCTTTGTATTAGCTTGAAATTTGTTCTGACAAATATTTCAGAATAACTCTAGCTGGTTTCAAACACCACATCTTCAATATGAAGTCCATGACACTTTTTTATGGGTCAGTCTCTCTAGGCAATGTTTCCCAACATAACCAGCAGGGGTATCCCAGTACTGGTTTTATCTTTCTGTTCAGTCTGGCAACTACACTATAAATACTGTCAGTAGTGTTAAGTCTTTACGATGGAGAAACAAACTGTTTTCTGAACTGAAAATTAACATTGCTTACTTAAGAGCAGAACCAGCAATAATAAGACGAGCTTATGACTTGAGTAAATGCCTTTGATTACATCTGAACGTTCCTCCATTGCCTGTCTACCAGATAAAAATCTCAATATAAGTAACTTGGCTGGGCATCAGAGCTCTGCATGAGCGCTGCTTTGCTTCCTGGAGGAGAGGTAAGGATTTAGTGTTCCTGTTGTTTTGATTTGGCAGATAGGATTGCTCTTCAGCTCTTCCTGAACTGTAGCTGCAAATGATGACTTTTGGATAAGTTGCTAAACTGTAATAGATAGAAATCAAGTGCATAAGATGGCTGGTTAACAATTTGCAGATGATCTCCTGGCATCTGTGAATATATTTCTGTATCAGAAAAATGTATGAATGGCCTTCACTTAATTTGGTGTTTGGGTTGGGTTTTTTGACAGACTTTTCTCAACTTGCAGTATTTTCCCAGTAAGGGGTAAGGAAGGTTGTTGGGGTAAGGAAGGTTGTTTGGCAAAGGAGAAAAATACAAAATGAATACAAACCTCTTCATTATTCTCTACTGTGTCAGCTTTTGCTAACAAAGAAAAAGTTAGTACCTCTTGGGTTTTCAGATGAAATACTTCCGGTGTGATCCAAGTGTATCCAACGGAACTAATTTCTTGAATATGTAGAAAGATTAAAAAAGAAACCACGGTTTGAGGCGTGAACAGCCCCATTTATTGCAAGATTGTTACCTCATGTAGATAGTATTTTAAAATATCAGTGCTCTTAACTCTTTTGTTACAGAAAGCATGTAAGAACAGAAAGGAACTACAATACGAAGACTTATGCAATGCGCTCTGTGAACTGCTCATTTGAGAGAGGCTTTTAACAACGTGCAGCAAAAGAATTTTTTATTTTTTTTTTTTTAAGTTCTTCTAAAGAAGTAAGACCCAGCTTTCAAAATGTGCTAACTGTTGCTGGTGTCTTGTCTATTTTCCATAGACAGCCAAAGCAGACGGGGCACAAGTTCCCTATGCCACCTCCTCGGGAGCTCGGGGAGTCCGGGTGCCAGTCACCGGGGGAGGTGCTGTGCCTGCTCCCAGCTCTGCAAAGGGAACTCCGTGCCTTTCCAGTTCCTGCGTCACCTGAACGGAGCAAGGCCTGGCTGACAATACTGCACCAACCAATCCTTCCCATCCTCTTGGGTAAGGGCTGTGATAGATGGAGCATTGCAGAGCCAACATGTGAATAGCATAGGGGAACGCTCAGCAGTCTGAGACCTGGAACTGGCTCAGCCAGACCAAAAGGAGCTCATCACTGTCCTGACAGCTTAATTCTCCACCTCAATTTCTTTTCCTGTCCAATGCCTTTCAAAGCCAAATCAAGCCTCAGTGCAGAAGAGTCTAGAACAACTACAACCTTACTATCTTGGGAGAAATACAGGATTACTTCCCTTAATTATGTGCTAGGTGACATGTCAATATAGTCAAGGCTATAGATATGCACTGAAGGCAAACTGGGAATTTTGCAGCCCCTTCTATTTAAGCCATTCAGAACAAAGGAATGTATTTCACCTCCTTGTATTTGAACTTTTTTACCCTTCATAAATTTGTGCCTTTCTGACTAGGGAGCTGCATTTTAAAGTCCTTAACAGGTAGCTCTTCAAATAACATCTGGCAGTCTGTGGTGGGTGTTATATTCTTTTTCCAAATAAATCAGCAGTGTAATTATTAACATTAGGGTTGTTACTTATTTCTAGTATTTATAATCTAATGGGCCTTGAATTCTCTAGTGTGACTTCTACATCATAGCTTAGTTCTATCTGTATCATTTCAATGAGTCTTGTTTGCATGAAGACAAACATCTATAACAGAGTATGGATGTTAGTCACCATTCTACATACATAAAGTGGACCTTTTTTCTGTAAAAACAAAAACAAAAAAACCAACCCCAAAACACAAACACACCCAAAACAACAGAAAACCACCAACAAAAATCCCTAACCTTTCACGCTGATCTCTAATTGGGTTTATACAAAAAATGAAAACAGTTCTTACATCATAAGTACTGGTACATGGATGTTCACTCCTATGTATTTCCAGGTCAGCCACGTACGTGTCATGACAGAACCACAGCCAAGCCTTGTGCCCTTACTGCGGCTTTGGCTTCTTTCACAGTTGTCCCAGCAATTACAGGCTGGGACAACTGTGTTACAGGCTGTTACTTTAGAAGTCGCCATTCCCTTAAGTAATGCAAGCCAGCAACCTAAGCAGGGCGATAAAGATCTCTGTAGCCAAAATAAACCAAAGAGTGAGCTAAAGCAATGGTCTGGCTTGGCTGAACGGTAAGGGATGAAAAAGGCAAATCTAGCCCAATGGAACCAACTGCACATATAAGAAAAAGAAAATACATAGTGTGATACATAAAGTTCCTGCAACTGCCAAGCAGTAATCCCAGAACAATCTTACTGCTTCACAAACACAGGCTTAATGCAAAGCCAGGCACCATGCAAAGCCTGGCTTAGATCTGACATGATTTACCTTTGGCTTCACTACCATCACTGGCTAAATATTAGTATTTGCTGCATTCTGTGCTGTGCAATGTGCAAAACTTTTTGAATATTATGCCATGTAAGGCACAGTCAAGTCAATCTCACTGTGGAATACAGAAACAGCTGTACTGATGCACTTGCACACAGGCATCTTAAAACTGATTTTACATTTGTATTTCCTACTATCTATTGTGATTTCTGTTACTGCTAAAAGACAGTTGCAGCCTTTTGCTTTCACTGAAAAAGGATGATTTGCAAATTTTCCAAGACCAAATTTGTTCTTGCCTAGCTTGTACTTCTTGGCATTGCTTTCTGGAGTTTCTTCTTTTTACACTGTGGTTTGAGAAAAAAAATAGCACTTTAATAAGTTGAACCCACTAACAGTAAAGGACCATTATGAGGAGGGTTTTCTGCTTTAACCCCATCTCTTTAACTTATTTAATCATATCTCCTTAAAACCATATTATATATTCATCAGCCTGTAATACTATTGCAGGAAAGTTCATAAGGACTAAGAGACAGCGCTATTTTCAGTATATGTATTTAGCTGCCATCTTAAGCAGTAACTATGGTGTCTCCTTTCTCTGAAACAGGAAAACCCAAGGATGAGCAACATTATGACTGGACCAAACTATTTTGCAGCACTCTTTGCGTGCATTAACTAAAGTATGGCCTTTCTTTTTCATCCCTTATACAGAGCTGTATGGTTTTAGATGTATGTTTTGGACACATCTGACATACATCTGACTGGAAGGGTGCCTGATGTACTGTTATAAACATATAATCAAAAGCAGAAACTCCAGGCCACATATCTGTGGTGATTTTGACATAAGGTCCTTTTGCTCTTTAAATTCATGCATGGTTTTTGAATCAGAATTTATTTTTTTAATTGGTGTATGAAAAAGATGGGTTTCACAACTCCATTTTAACACACACCTATTAGTCAGTTTTAATGCATTTAACGTGTGAAACATTAATTTTGTATCATCCTAACTGTATCATCCTAAGTGCTATTCTACATCAGGTCTCATGTTTCACTGAAACCTACATGTACTCAATCAACAGCATTATCTTTATGAGCTAAACTTAACAGCTCATTAAAAGACATAATTTAACAAGTCCTATTGTCCATATACTCTTTTTATAAATGTTTATATAATTTATAAATTTTATAAAATTTTATATAAATTAGTATAATTTATATAAGCCTCTTTTAATTGAGTTTTGTGTCAGCTTTTCCACTGTTTTTCCCAGGATTGATGTTAGTCTGCCAGACCTAATATTTCCTGAATTAGTTTTTTCACTCTTAAATGCTGGCTTCATTTTTCTTGCTGCCTTGTTGGGGTTCTGTAGCTTTCCAAGACAAATTCTAGATCCTTTTTGTTGGTGTCTGCAAGGGCCCATTGTAGCCTGTGACCCATCTTTTCTGATTATTCTCTGCTGTGCTGGGACAGTAACAGAGACAGGTGCAAATTACCAAGAACAGTAATGAAAAAGTTGGACGTTTCCATCCCATCAGCAGTGCTAAAAGATGTAAAAGGTTCCAGCTCCCTTCCCTGCTGGTGAAAATAATGTTCTTTTCCTTAACATTTCTTTCTCCTTTTCCATTGCTGCCTTCTATATCAACTCCCGTAAGCACAGAAATGAGTCACTGCCCCTGCCCCTACCTCTTTATTCTAACGCTGAGAACAGAAATTGCTCTGGATATTCTAGGAACCAGGTATTAGTCCACACATCCAAACATTTAGTAAACACTTCAGGGAAGGAAACACAGGGGCTGCAGTTCTTGGAAATCAGACAGTACTATGAAAGTGGTATTTTTTCAGTGTAACATGCAAATAATTTTTTGTCTCTGAGGTAAAACCAGACAGAAAAAATGTATGTACTGGATAACTTTGTTGTTTATTGTCTCTCTTCAGACTTACTCTTACAGTGTCATTAATGATTACAGTACTTTAAAGACAAAGAAGAGTTTAATCTAATGCTCCACTCCTATGAACTGTTTGTCTTAGGTAGACCCTTGAGCCATATCTACCAAACTGTCCCTTTTTGAAGGGGATCAGGTCTTGGAATGTCCTATTAGCTCTGAGGACTGACTGTCAGAATATGTGTGAACCATGTACTATGAGGAGATGCTTAATAAAATGTGTAACAAAAATAAATGACCTCAGACATTGGAGGAAGAGACTGCAGTTCATTTCGGTTGCATTAATAATTTATTGTGGCTGGAGAAGCACCAATTCTACAGAAATTTTTGCAAGGTTGGTTTGACGTTTGAATTCATGTTACTCCCTTCTGTCCATAATGACTCCAATTTTTTTGTATTTTCGGTGAAGGTAACTTGCTTGTCTTTAACGCTCTACCTTGCGTTTAACTCGTTATTCAGTGAATACAATTCTGACCTCTGAACTAAGTGGCCAAAGAACATGGAGCAAGGATTTTATCTTCATTGTAGTTGAAAATTATAAGGGTACATTTCCAAAACTATTAAAAAGGCAGTATGACAAAAACCTGCAAGCGTTGGTTTGCACTGGAAATGCCACAGGCTGCACAATTACCAAGGGGTTGATATGCCACTATGTTTACAACATCTACCAAACAAAGTGTAACAGTAATGATGAGGAGTGCATATGGAATCATAGAGTGCCTGTGAAACTGGTTTATGAACTATAAATGCTGGGTTTTGTGAATAAAGTCACATTAATGAAGTGTCAAGAGGTGATGGGATTATATTGTCAAATATATGAAATCCTGATTAGTTTTGACACACCACCAGATTAAATGGGCATATAATGGCGGAATCTATACTGGAAGGGCCACAGAAGTGAAGTTAAATGTCAGAAATATACACAATAGTTGCCTTCTTTCCTGTTCTACATGCTGTGAAATTTTGATTCCCTTTGCTATTTGAATTCAAAACATGAGTGTAAAGGCTGGATCAGTTTTAAAGGCTGGAGAAGGAATACACATATGCCTATTATTTTAAAATTTACTGGTTAATAATCTAATCAGATTGAGGCCTTCACAATGGAGCAAGTCTTGAAACAAGGCAAGATTGTTGTTATTATTAATATACCTTGGCTAGTCACACTGGTATTGTTTAGAGTCTCATACTCACATAATCACTCTTCAAACTCACTATGTTTCTGCTTTTGTGAAATCATATTTCATATTTTTGATATTACCGGTTTTTGTTGTAATTAATGTCAAGATACCTTTCATATGTAAGGACCAAATATTACTTGTTACTCAATGGGATCCTGCTTAAAGTGGAGTAACATATCTTCTGATCAAGTCAGCAAGATTGAGACCAATAGTAAGTCACAGATTCATGCTTTTCTTACAAGACCAAGCAGTAAAAAAGATTTATTTCAAGATGCCACATGACCAGGTTGCAGAGGCAGACACTTTCAGCAGGTATAAGAAAGGATTAGACAAATTCATGGACAACAGGTCTGTAAACAGTATCAGGAAGAGTTCTGCCCTCTGACATCCCTAGTACACCAACTGAGCATAGTGGTGGAGTAGGAGGGGAGTGGATGACTGAAAGCAGCCAGGCTCGGGTGTTCTCCCTAAGCAGCAACTCCTACTGCCATTAGAGTATTAGGATAGATGGATCATTGATCTGACCCAGTAGGGCAATTGTCATGTTCTTATTTATTTAAACTCAAAGAAAGACGTTTGAATTGGATAAAGGATGTTACAATAAAATTAGCACAAAAATAAGACAAAAGTGGTTTTGGTAATAGAGAAGATGAAGCAAAATTTTTTACAGTGGACACTCAACTACTGTGATTATTACAAGGACAGATAAATAATACATAGGGGCAGAGTAATTAAAAATACATAAATGCAAGGAAGAAAATACAATAAAATTTTGAGAAGAAAAAAGCAATGCCACATAGAGCAGAGAGAAACATGAAATATGACTGTTGAGAATACTAACCAACAGTACATCAGAAATTAATCTAGAAATGAACAAGGACAGTATGACTTCAGATTTCTGTGCCACTAGTAATCATAAGTGAACAGGTAATATAGAATAATTGACAGCTAATGTGAAACTGGTCTTATTAGAAATCTCCAGCTTGACTTCACATGCTAGGTACTGGGGTCAAAGATATAACAAGGTATCTGAATCCAGTGGTCCAATAGACAGAAGTATTGAGGATCTTATTTTCCAACTTCAGTAGTATTAATACTCAACATTCCTTTAAAATAATCATGCATGCAAAGTCAAATGATCTAACATGCTGGGCTACTTAAACACTGCTTCATTTTAAGTATCTGAATAACTTCACACAGTTTAAATCATTCAGTTGCATTTAAAGTTAGTAATATTCCACCCATTAATTTTGCTTTAAGTATAGTTCTGGATACTTCAGTAAGCAGAGTGGTAAGGATTAGCAAAAGAGGATTTGAAGAACAGTGATTATTTATGAACTTGGAAGTTTGTTATAATGAAAGACTGAATGAACTAGATACAGATCCAAGTTCTGTTCTCAGTTATACTGCTGTAAATCCAGAACAATTCTACTGATGTCACTGGGCTCTGGGGTGAGACAGACAGAAAAGCATGTGTTTCAGTACAAAAAGCTAAAGGAAGACTTAGGTTAACACAGGATGTAACTGGACAAAGTCATTGAATGTTTTTGCTCTAAAAACCAAGCAAATACTTTTCTCTCCTTCCAAGTTTGCTCTAATACAAAAACACTAGTCAAATTACATGTCCAGCTAGCAAATTTCCAAACAACAAAACATGTGTGCATGTGTCTACAGCCCATCTCCACCCTTTGGAAAGAAATCACATAGCTTTTACATGCAAAGGATGAATGCAAATGCCACCCCCTTCACCCCCCCAAATATTTCATGGCACATATGACAGGATGAGAAGGGAAGCTGTGCAGTACCTGATGCATCTCTTGAATCCTATCAGTCTTCCTGACAGTTACGTGCATCAGGTTAGCCTGTCTTTGGGTGAGAATTTAGACTACACATAACGTTAGTGAAGTTATCCTGGATTTATATTGCTGCAATCAAAAGCTTTCTAGACTTTGAGAAAACTATGAAGTCTACTATGACAAGAACTTAGAAACTATAGGCAGAGACGTCAAAGAAGATATACGATTTAGGGCAGATAATAAGGCTGAGTGTGCCAACTCTTAGGAAGCATTATTTAATAAAGGCAATAGAAGGGCATAGAGACCATCAACAAGAGGAATTGTTCAGAGATAAAAGGAGAGAATGAAGCATACATTTACAGAAAGACAGATGTCTGCTGAGCATCATGATAAACTTCTTTTATTTTACTCTGAAGCACTCTCTATATCCAGTTCATAGTATGTCATTGCACACTTAAGAAAAGTGGACTGGACAAAGCACTAAAACCCATGAGTATTATGGAATTCTGCAATGAAAATGGGAATAAACTGGGTTACCTAATAAAACACCTTAAGTTTAAATGATGTGGGTTCACAATTTATAGCAAATGGTATTTATCACATTTAATCAATCACAACTTTTCCAGTCTTTCTTTGTCCTCTCTTAGTCTATTAGTAACCTAATAAGAGGAGTAGATCAAAGCCCTCAAAAGTAGTAGTACTCTTTTCAAACTCCCTCATTAAAATGATTTCTTGCCAGATATTTTCCCCAATGAGAAGTATTTATACCTTCACTATTGCTAACAGTTCAGACAGGTGAAAAAGACTTTCCAGATTTACAGGTTTGATCTGGGCAGTGTGAGCTTTAAGTTTTTTTCAGGTGCCTGGGGCAAAATGCAAGCTATACCATTAAAAACTGGTTATGCCTGACTCACAGCTTGTGCAGCCAAACTTGTGCACAGGCAAGACGCTTCACTCTGAATGTCACAGTGGCTCCCGAGGCACTTTTGGCTTGAACCAGTAAGGGAACATTTTCAAGCTTCAAGTGTCATTTCTGCACCACAGACTTGGCAGGAGCCAGGCTTGCTGCAGTGATATCTACAGAGCTGGAGAGAAGAGGACTAGTGCTACCCTTGTTTTGGTCTAGACTGATCTGGTAGGTCTGCCTCAAGTTAACTTGGGAAGATTTTAATTTGACGTACTTGTCAGTCTCTTTCTCTCAAACTGATTTTTGGACAGTGAGTAAGCCTTGCTGCAGTGTTTTTCATCCATTGAAGAGGCTTTGCAGATGAAATATTGTCTGTAGCTTCACCTGCTGTTCCCAACGTGATTAAAAAAAATTATTTTAACATTTAATTTGCATTAATTAAATGCATTAATGAGCAATGACTAATTAACCTGTAAGATCAGAGACTTTCCAAACACTTTCCAAACACTTTTTGTTTAAGAATATTTGTGGGCTGTTTATAACTTCCTTGCTTATCTGTTACTATATTACACTAATAATGAGTTAACTTCTTGCTTATTTGATTACAATCAATAAGTTATGCTGAAGCCAAATTGCCTAAGGACTTTTTCGGTTATCTTCTCTTTTCCTGAGCTTCTTACTGAAGTTATGTATTCTTGACCTATTGTCAAGCCAACATGTTAAGTATATTGCAATCTTAGATGTGAGAACCTACTGTTGTATTATCAAATTAGGTATTAGGGACAGATCCAACAGTGAGTTGAGGAGCTAAAATTCCATTTTAGACATCTGACGTCATAGAAACATAGAATATCTTGAGTTGGAAGGGACCTATAAGGATCATTGAGTCCCACTCCCTGCTCCTTGCAGGACTACCTAAAACTAAACCATATGACTAAGAGTGTCATCCAGAGGAGCAAGTCAGAAAAAAATGTGCTAGGTGCTAAGGATTTCAGGCAAAAATCTCTGGTAGATCAAAAAACCTCAGGCATCTCTCTGCCCAAGTTTCCTGAAGAGTTCAGTTTGCTGACTATGCTCAGAACAAGCCTCAGTCTAACACTGAATTAAGTTAAAAATGTGTGATGACTGGGATAGTCTTCCACATATTAGAGGAGGGATGAGGATCCCAGGACTCTTTCCTTGCCAGATGTGCACTCAGGCTGCAAGACTGATGTCAGGCTTCAACATTGGCTGCTTCCCTGCCCGATCCATCATTTTTGTGTTCTGGCTGCGCCATGGTGCAATTCAGAAGGAGTAGCAAGCTACCCCATAGCCTGGGCATGACGGTGTTCTCCTGGAAAGTAGGATCTGTGAGTAAGGACCACAAAGACTGAAATCCAGGCAGAATCCAGCTGTCTCACTGCTCTAACTGCTGCTTACTACTCAGAAATTGGACTGTTTGCACCAGGAATCGGACTGCCATTGTCATACAACCAACCATTTCAATTGGTGTCACTGAAACCTAATACACAGAATATAACCACTGGTGTTACAGATGATAGATTATATCTTCAGATGTTTTTCCATAATTTAAGAAAATGCAAGTATATGAACCATATTTACCATTGAGAAAAAAATAGTATTTTGCCATATTCTGTGGTTCTTTAGAAGTTTGGTTATTTTTAACTCCTGCAAACTTACAAAGCCTAAAGAAGTTTCATGTATCCATCTAATGAAGACCACTGATTCAGACATTCAGAGACATATCTGTACCTTCAGAGAGCTCTTCCACTATGTGTAAACCTTTGATTTTGTAGACAGGTGGGCAGAACTCCTCCTGGCAAGTATCTGCTACTCAGTCATCTTCTTTAGACTCCCTGCTATTTAGACATCCTTCTGACAGAGCACTGGAAAATAAAGGGGTTTATGTTTCATCAGATAGCCACATCTTCTGGATTTTCACCGGGAAGTCTGTGGTGATACCTATATCACTGTGCCTTTCTGACTTTGCTGATTAAGTGCATACACAACAACACGTCAAAACTGGCTCCTGATGCTAGGGAGCAAGGACACAGTGACTCCTGTCTTTATATGAAATGTTTGTTTCTGCAGAGGGACTGAAGTCCCATCTTGGCTGTCCCCAAACCACGTGATGGAAAGGGGCAGAACTGTCAGCATTTACAATATTCAAGAGAACTGAGCTTGACTCCAAAGCAGAACATAAGCTCCCACTCTTCAATATGAGCCACTTTCCCATCTTTGGCCTTGCGCTGCTGATAGGAAAGCCCTGGCATTTTGATTTAGATTAAATGTTAGTTAAGGCCTAGCGCTTTGGTAATTTGTTTCACATTGCTAAAAAAAAGGTTCTCACTTTGGCTTATGATTTTGCAGCTCAAATGGGAACCTCTTAAAATGCAAAAAGAAGAGAGGTTTTTTTTATAGCTCTGATAACTAATGGTTAGCTGTGTTAATCCTATATCTGCAATAATATATAACAAAACAGCTGAGCATTCCTCATAGGGTTTTGCTGGGGTTTTGAAAGACAGTCTCAGGTTAGATCTTTCTTTACACTGAGATTGTTAATAAAAGCAAGCAAGCAAACAAGCCTACAAAGCCACAGCTCCAGATTGCCTTTTAGAGGATCCAGTCCTATATATTATTAACAACAATTGAAATTTTTGGAAGAATATGGACTCTTAGCATGTTCTTAATTTTCATTAAAAGTAAAAATATTGCAGCTAACATTGTTGTGCTGTACCATCAAACCATAAAAATCCAGTGAAGCATGATGTCAATAAATTGGCAGAATGCTACAAAAAACCTAGTGAATATTTTATGAATAACACTAAAAGCCTGACCTCAGTGAAATCAGTGAGTTTTACCATTCAGTGTGACAAGGTTTCAATGAAACAGTGTATTTTGTTATTTATTTATTTATTATTTATTATTTATTTATAATGTAGTGCTATTCAGAGACTTGGTAGTTTATTCATAAAAGAGTTGTGAGTCCCCAAAATAATTCAAAAGTTTACACAAATGAGCATTGGTTTCATTTTGTCTTGTTATTCATTATTAATCAAGGCTCCTATAGCAATGTCATGTATCGACTCAGAAGACAAAAACAATAACATGACTCGGTGAGTGATACCATATTTCATGTAAGTGAGCACAGAAAAAGCTATCCAAAAGATGAAATTTGTTTGCATAAATTATTTGGTGAATAATTATGACTAACAGGAATATTAAAACAAAATCTGGATCATTGCAGAAGATGGCAAAGAAAAAAAGCAGCCAAGAACAAGATGAATTAGCCCACGCAGAGCGCTATAGTGCCACAGCTGAGCTGCCACTGGTCTTCAAGCTATGTCACATCAAGCTAGCTTGGGTACCTCTCCAAGCTGCTGCTGTCTTGTCTAAATAAACCATTTACAATAAATGATTCAAACAATTCTAAATCTCAAAACATGTCAGTTTAATGATAGATACTGACTCCAGAGGTTTCCAAATGTCTGTCACTCCTTACTATGCACTTTAAACTTATTTTTTAATTAAAACATTTAATCCTAGTAATAACATAGAGACAAACAATGTCTTACAAATGTTTGAAAACATAGAAAAAGAACAACTAAACAAGAATGTGTGAGTTATTTTTTCTCTGTGGTACTCGTGCTTGAAAAATGCAAAGGAAGATCAGGTTTAATTTGCTGCTAGCAATTTCTCCATTTTTTTTTCTCAGTCTGCCTAGGTTTCTCTATGGCTGAATGGTAGGAGTATAAACTAGCTTCAGAAGGAAGTACCAGGGTTTTGAGCTGTGTGAGGTCCTGCTGGGTTTTCTACGTGGAATTGCTGTTCAACCAAATAAATCAAATACAGTCTAATAAATCCAAATACATTTGAAATATTCAGCCTGATTGCCATATTATTGGAGAGAAACACTGCCATTTGCTTCTTCTGACTGAACTTAATTTAGAAGAGGAAGCAACATCTGCAGAAAATGAAGGCTCTTGCTGGGTGCTACAGAGAGCGCCACCCCCCTCAATTTCTGCCACTGGATATCAGCAGATGTTTAACAGAAAGCAAATGCAGAAAATAGAAATCTTTGTCTTAATATCTAGAACCACATGAAGCAGAGATAGAAACTAAACTCTGTGGACGATGTTTCCTTAAATGGAACACGAAGCCAGAACATACTAGCCTTTTTCTCTTACATTACTTAACTTTTCCTTTCATGGAACATAAGCTTAACAGAGCCTCAGGTCAGGATAAACATATTAAAGACTACATCTTCTGCTGGGTGTCTGCTTCCATTTGAGAAGGCCTCTTTGCCAGGAACAAATGCTGACAATTTGATCTGCTTTGGGATCCACTCAAGACTCCGCTTGCCCAGCTTTTGCTCTGAATTGTACTTTATGGATGACCAATTTATACTACGAAAGTGGTGATTAATGTTTGAGCTATAGTTTTTAGTTGTGATTCTTTCTTCTTTTGTTGTGTGTTTGTTTTGGTTTACTACAAAATCACAGTAGCTTTTGCCAATCAAGGTTTTTGAATGAGAAAGTTTTGTGTATTCCTGAAAAGAACCCAGGGCTTTTTCCTTAAATTACCCTAAATGGTGCAGTGTTTGATGTACTCCATTTGGGATTTAGTTGACGCTGAGTGAACTTGCTGATCTACTACAAAACGTATTGTAAAAACTCAGCAAGTATCCTGGCTCTACAATGCTTTTGTTCTCTTATAATGAGATTATAAAAGTATTTCTCTATCTCACAGGCGCTTCATAAAAATCAACACATCAAAGAATGGGGGTAATGTAAATTACAGTAGAGAGAAGATAGGCAACAGCTTGGACAAAAAGTAGAGGAGAAAAAAAGCTATTTCTGTGATAGGGCCAAAGGGCATCAGTGAATTATATTCTGAAGTAGGTTGAACTTAATTTCCTTGTTTTGAAAGCCTCACTGAGGATTTATGTAGCTTGCGATGCTTGTTGTCAATAGTTTCAAGTGGCCATGTCCATCCAAACTGCATGAAGGTTTTAGTCATGCAAACGTCTTTTTTATTTTCACAGTCTAAAACATAGTGCATAACTCTATATACATATTATTTTAAAAGGACAGAAAGGTTCATATGTACTTCAGGATTTTGTAAAAGCAAACTTTTGAAAAACTTGAAATAATTGTAAAAAGTTTCCAAGATTTGCGTTTGTTTTTTCAAATGCCAGTGAGGGTCTGTATACATTATAGAAATATATTTATATAATGTAATAAAATGGGGGAAAAAAACTCAAGCCAAACGCATTGAAAATTTCACATTTTTCTATGGCAAGTTTGTTCAGCTGCTGTCAATAAGGTCATTATTTAACTGTTTTCTAGATGGAGACAGTTTATCTTATGAAAAGGTTTTATTTTGTTTTTTAAAGGACATAGTTCAACTTTGGCTTGGCTTTTGCAGTGGAGTACAGCAAATCCTTTTTCTACAAACAAAATGTTCTAATTTACTGCCCTCGATAAGATCCCCAGGCTTGCTTAAATTGTTCAAAGTGTTAGAGGTGTAAACTATGCCAAAAACTATACTAGAATAAATATTGCATATATTTTCAATTTGTGGGTGAATGTAATGCAAAACAATTTTGGTTGTTAGGCACGTTGCAGGCAGGCTCTGTGCAGGCTTCCCACACACATTGCTACCAAAGCAGTCCTGACAGTTAACACCATATGATATTCCACTCTTGAATTACCTTATGAGCAGCAACTGCCAACTCGGTCTGCAAGTTTTGGAATATTTGAACCCTATAGACCTGATGACTTGTTGGGTTTTGGTTTATTTTCCTTAGCACCATGCTTTTTACACAAAATTGCTACAAATATCTGCTCATTGTGAAGGATTTCTACTGCATACTTAACTTTGCCTCCTAGAAAGCCAATTTTCCTCAACTTACTTTCATTTAAAGTCATGGGCCACCTTCTTCCTGAATGAAACTACTGGATTTTTTCTCCAGCTTCTATTAATATAAAAACCTTGCGTTTATTGAGAATATGAATATGTAAATTGGTCTTCAGTGTCCTTCTAAAATTTCTTAGAGCATAAGAAAATGGTTAACTGTCTGTACAAGTTGACTCACTTGACTATTAGAAAAGATACACTCAGTACTTTGAAATGGGAATGGCCCAAAAAGTGTCTCAGACGAACAAAAAATATTCTTCCTCCAGCAGTACTGGAAAGAAAAAGCAGCAGGTTGTGGGGAGAGAAAGGACAGCACGCCTGGTTTTATGCATTAACTTAAATTTATGTTGGCTCATTCTGTATTACACACTAGACATTTTCCAGTTTTGTTCCACAGTGGTCAGATGAAGAAACCTTAGAGGATGGGGAAAACAGGCAAAGTGAGGATAGGCTGCTTTGGAAAGACACTGAAGACCAATAAACACTTCCTTAATTTTATTCTACCTTGCCTTCTATCATTTGTGCTATGAGAGTTGAGTGTCGCATGTGGCTTTGGAGCATTTGTCATAGCAACCAAATGAATTTGTACATGTCTAACAAGACAAGCTGATGTCCAGTCATACTTCCTTCAGACTCTTGCTGTCAAAAAAGATTTGTAATAAAGACAGCTATGACTACAGTCTATCCACACGTATTTCAGAGAAACTTAAAATAATCACTATTAGTGCATACATGTAGAAATACTTTACTTGTTTGAAAATGTAATCTGTACACCTGTAGGATTAGAGAAAGCCATTGAATTAATGATGCCAGAAAGTCTACCTACCACCTACACAGCAGTAAAATAAAAAAATACAGAAAAACATATTCAGCTGAAGCAGCACAGAGAATCTTAATTTTATTCAACAGTCTAAGTATTTTTTATGATCCTACGACCCTTTATATTGATCTTGGAGTCAAATCAAACTCACTAGGGATTAAGGATGTTTTTACAAACAAATCCTGCTGCAAGGTACCGCCAAGGGCATGCTGACTTTCGGATGGGCATTCAAATAAAATTTAAGTACATGATCCTCTTTAAAATGTAATGGCTACAGAACTTATCCATTTAGTTCATCCGCTATAGGTGTAGTTTTTCCTCCTTCCTTTGGCTAGTCTCACTATGAGAACCTCTCTGATTTCCAGCCTTACGCCTCTCCTGGAGCTGGAACAGTATGGCTCTCGTACACCTTAAGGTTAGACCGCAGCACCTCTCCACTATGCTTAACTAGCATGCCCGCTGGGTTCTGCTCTTTCCGTCTGGTTTTGGGAGGCATGAAAGAGGTGAACAGGGCAATTTGACAGTCTTATTGTTCAACATTGCTCAAATATGTTCATTTCTAAGACTAAACCCAAAGTATTTACAGGAAGACAATAAACTAACAGCATGCTGGTTTTATTCCACCTACAATCACCCTGCTTAAATATATTTGTTAGATTTCTCTGAGCAGTTCCTCAGTAAGAGCCATTATATTCACCCTGCCAAAGTTCCTCTGCTCTGGTTCATTCTCAGGTTTTGCCTGTTTGTCCAAACCCGTTCATCAGGCTCACCAGGACACCAAGCCCAACCTTTTCAGCCCAACAGTTATGTCATTATCATTAATAGCACTCTTATGTTTGCTGAGGTGTGATCTATCTTAAATACATCTTCCTTCCTTGTTTTTAAGTTTCACTAAAAGAGTTTATTTGCAAAATAAACACCTCATAAACCTAGTCAACTTTGCTGTTTTGTTGCTGCTTTGTTGAACCTCACTTCAGAGCTACTCTTTGCTTGTCTGTGTTGCCCTCCAACCTTAATACCCATTCCTCCGCCTCTTCTCATCCCTTTGCTAACTGATAGCCATCCTGTCTTCAGTTTGATTATATTTGGTCTCCATTTCAAAGGACATATTTTAACATAAGAAATTCCTGCATGCAGATGCACTTGGGTGGACATCTGCCCACCAGCATCATTCACCTGTGCTGCCTCTTTGGAGCAGCAAGAGAAATGAAGTGCAATGGAAGATTCTTCTCCCTTTCTTGAACACTCCTATACTCATTATAGGTCTGTGAAATTTCATCTTTACCCTGCCTCATTCTTGCCCTTTCTTCAATCACAAATACTGATGGGAGACACAGAAAAATTTTGCCGCTCACATATTCACCACAAATAGATACAGTAAGAGAAGAGTTCAGTTATCCAGAGAAAATCATCCTGATGCACCTTGTTAAAAGCACTAAAGGGAAACAGCAGACATCTTAGCTGAGCAGACAGTGCTGCCTTAAATGGCCGTCAGAAATGGGAGAGAGGACTGGGAGAGCATTGATCATGTGGCAATCCAGGAGGCAGCAGGACTGATGTACTGTTCATGTTGACATAATTCAGCAATCTTTTGTACACAGTGTGACAGCCATGCTAATCCTCCGTGAGAGCCTGACAAGTTTATACACCACAGCCTGGCTTCCCACATAAAAAACCTGCATAAAGATCCTGTGTGAAATAATGTTTTGTTACAGAGTTGCTGTTTTGGGGGTACATCATACTTAGCCATCCTTCCATAAGAAAATAAGGTAATATTCAAAGACAGTAACTTGTCAAAGGGAATAGAACAAAGTATTCCTGTGGCAATTCCCATGTCAGGCTATCAAGATAAAACAGTGTGTTATATGTGTAGGAAAGAAATTAAAAGTGCTGTTTAAGTGTAAGAATTTTTTTAATTCACCACTCAGGGAAAAGAGCTTTCACACAGAAGAAAAAAAAAAAAAAAAGCTTTTCTGTGCTGTAGCAAGTAGCAAGAGAATCCTACCTGTTCTTGGGATGGAGTGAAAAAGCAATGTAATTCAACTACAGATAAAAAATGAACAGGGAAAAAAAGAGTTGAAAAAGAGAGTGATGCACTATAGGAATCCTGTTGTAATTACAGGATAACTCCTTTACTCATTATTAAGCATTTTGGTTTAGGAGAATGGATGAAGCATGATTTAACTGCAACAAGATTCAGTATGTAAATTGCTCAGGGCAAAGATCATGTGGGGTTTTTTTGGTATTTATACATATCCCAACCCCCACTGGGGTTTCTGGGGACTAGTATGACACAAATATTATTGCTTCTAGTACTACTTCTGTGGTAGTAAATGCTACAAAAACATTTATAAGCAACAGAAAACTGATAAAAATCTTCTGTAAAGAAAAATAAAATTTAAAAATGGCTGTAAATTACATGGGTTATACTGAGATTACAGCACTTGGCAGTTTATGGTTCCTCTCTCCTTTGGACCACTACTGGTAAGGGGGCTGACATAAAATTTTGATGCTGTTAACATGAGAGCTGCGTGACCTACGTTTTTATGGAAAGATCTTAAATGATGTCCAGTAGAGATCTATTCAGCCTCGGCTAACATACTACATCTGGCATAGATGGCATAGCCATCTCACAATTCCCTGTGCTATCCTGATGTCTTTCTTCCCCTTAGCCTTGCATGCAGCCTTGGGAGTGTGAGCGGAAAAGGTGCCCCAGCTTTGGGGTCGTATGGATCTCTGCTCTTCAGAGTGACATTGTTCTGCTTCTTCGGTTTTCAGCATCTCCAAGTGGCTCAACATTGCAGCCTGTCATTGATGACCCATGCCACAAGTGATAGAACAGAGACCCAACCAGTCACAAAACTGGAGTAACTTTTTGTCCCTCCAAAGTTGAGTTTCCATCATGCTGACAGTGGTCCCGTAATTCAAACCACGCTGAGCCTGGACACAAATGTCAGCACCCATTTCTGTATTAGGGCACATTTCCTATGCCAGGTGTGGAGTCACACTCTTTCTTGTGACAAACTTCCCTACCCGAGATATGAGAATCGTCCCTGTTGCTAAGCTCTAGCAGGTCTTCTTGCCAAATGCTAGACCCAAACTCTAACAGCTTCTCTCTTGTATGTGGCATCATGTCTTATTCCTCCCTGCTCTCTCCCTTCAGGACCAGTTACCACCCCCCCCCCCCCCCCCCCCCCCCCCCCCCCCCCCGCCCGAGTATCAAGTGACACCATTCCCTCCAGGCATTACTGTGTTGCATCTGGTGTTTATCCTATTCCCTACACTATCCTGGAAAGGGGAGGAGGTACTTTCCAACGTGCACCATTCTCCCAAACTTTTTTAATGGATTAACAGTATGCCAAATTTCCCCTCCTCCAGTCTCCTTTTATCTGTTTCTCTTTTCCTCCCCCTCAAATAAACCAGCTACTTGAAGACCCCGTGGCTAATATGCTGACATGAAACTTGCATGTCATGCTGACATGCTGCTATCTTGTAGAGGAGAAATGAAACTACATCTTACTATTTAGAAATTAAAAAGCATATTTTATTCGCTTCACCCTCCATATTTTCTTGCCAGCTTCCAATTTGATTGCTAGCTTGGTTTTTTTGTCCGTCTTGTACACAGCATTCTGCTGAAAGCTTCTGTGTACCTTTTTGGATGCAGAGAGCTGTAATGTTCCACCCACTGCATTGCAGTTGTGATTGAGAAATAGTCTGTAAAATACAGTGGGACTCCCAGAAGATCTGAGACACTATTATAAAGATATTTAATGCTAATATCCTATGATAATGTTTATTTAGGAATCATATGTGACATTAAATAGTGGCATTATTGCTCCCCACAAGGACTATACTCTCCTCCTTTATTTGAAGAGGTTCACTCTTTTTTTATTTCCATTTGATTTTCATGAAAACAGCTAGCTGCTTATTCCTTAGCGACCACTCTCTTACTGAAGAAACTGTTGTATAACAATATGCTTTATGCCTGAAAGGCAAAGCTTGTCTTCAGTCCGAGCCCAAGTGAGAGAAATGCCCATCTTAGAACAGTCCTCTGCTTTCCTGGCAAGTCCAGGCTGTGAGCCATCACTACACGTGGTGTAGCGGAGCTCACAAAAAATCTTCTTGAAAACAACTACCCTAAAGCAATTCTCAAGGGGCCTGAAGAGTAAAGCCCAGGCCATTACAACAGGTCAAGAAGTGGATATAAAACTGTACTGAATATAATTTCACTCTCTCAGATTTTGTCCGAAACATGGGCTACAATTGCAGGAACGACCTAAGCAACCACGTAACTTAACAGTGTTACCAACAGGTGAGATTTTCACATTTCATACGTTTAAGGTACTTCAGAATTATTTTTCTAACAATATGAATATCATCCTAAAAACTAATTGAGCTAGTCATTATAGGTTATTTTAAAATGGATTTTCTTAGTTGTTTTGCAGTAGTTTAAAATGAAGGAGCCACAGTACACAGAGGAAGAGCACAAGATAGGTGTCTTGCTGGAAGGGGAGGGAAGGGAAAGGAAGGAAAGGGAAGGGAAGGGAAGGGAAGGGGGAAAGGAAAGGGGAAAGGAAGGGAAAAGGGGGAAGGGAAGGGGGAAAGGAAGGGGGAAAGGAAGGGGAAAGGGGGAAGGGAAGGGGGGAGGGAAGAAGGGAGGAAACAAAACTCCCTCTCTTCATTTCTGTCTCTACCCACCCTCACTGAAGCAGAAAGTGATATAACACTTTTTTTTTCTTTTTTTTTTTTTTTCCCCAAAAGACTTGCAATAGATTTTGCTTCTAAAACCTCTTATCCCTGGTATACAGGGGACGGTGTTATCATAACAACAGAAATCATGACATACTCTTCTTTCTATATTGTCTGCTTGAAAAACTGGCTCTGCCAAGAACTAGTTTATTATGTGAAGAAAGTACTCACTTTATTTTCTGGCTAGACACAATTCATTGTTTTCCTATGGGTGATGACAGGTCTCCTCCCTGTTACAGTTGAGATCTGGCAAACAGCTATTTGATGCTGTTAGAAAAAAATCTTTAAGACAAGTAAAGGAAATGTAAGCCTGATTTAGAAACTCCTTTAGAAGGTGAAAGGCAGAAAGATGTCTGTTTACAGGTTAGTGGGGGACAACAAATCAAGGTTAAGTGAACAGTATTTCAACATCCACCTGTTTCCTATTTATACTAATAATTTTGGATGTGTCTTTGTACATGTCTGTTATGAAAAGATTACTAAATGCAAAGCATAGTTTGGGTTTTGGTCTCTTGGGACTTACAGTCCCTGCCTGTAAGAAGAAGATAATTATAACTACATATAAAATAGCAGTATTTTGTGTTAATTTGATATGGTACATTTCACATTAATTTTATATTTAAATATATATGTGCATCTATGTAAAACCCTCTAGGGAAGACTAAATATTACATTTCATGCTCTATATTATGTTTCATAATCTTTAACACTACATTCTTTTTCATTAGATGATGAGCTGTTCCTGAAAACTTCTTGAAAAATCATGGAACAGTTACTGGGGGACTGTAGTAATGGTAAATCTGTTGTTACTCAAATTCAGAAAACCTTTTAAACTCCTGTTTCTGTCCAAAACTGAGAACCATCCATGAGGTAAGATGACTATATAGAAAAAAGAAAGGTGAGCCTTTGATCTACAAAAAGATTATTTGTTTTGAGTTAGTATTATAAAAAAATGCTTCTTAAGTGAAGTGCCAGGGTGTTCTGTAATTAACAGATAAAGAAGAATTCTAGGACTTATTTCCTTTGGTACAAACGCTGATGAAGGATTCACAAATAAATTGGCAATACTTTGCAGAAGATACACCAAACATTCTTCATCAGGAGTAATCTACTCATTGAATTCAATAGCTTCCTCCTTGAAAGAGAGATGATGGCGACACCACCTTGATAGATGCTGACAAACCTGCCTTTAACAGTTGTTTTCATTTTGAAAGATTACAGTGACTGGAATAACAGCAGTGGAACTGCAACAGGCTTTCTTTACTCTGTATTTGGATGGTGAAGCCAACATTCAACACTGATTTGAAACAGATTTCCCAGAATACTTGGAAATCTTGCCAGGTATTTATCATCTTGACCACACCCAGTACAGTAAATCAGAAAAAATAAATTGTATTTGATCTTTTGATTATCCTCCTCTTGAAGAAGGATTATGCTCTGGGTGGCTTGACACCTCCTTTTCTGACAGTTGTCTGTTGGGCCATATTCTGCAGTTGTGTGCTACTTAAAAACACAGTATACATCAATGAAGCAAACCCAAAACACCTGGGATCTGAGAAAGTCAAAAGTGTGGTGATTTAGATTGTGCAAGCAAACAAGTAAAGCAGGTATATATTTTTTTCCCCAGAAAATATTTGCTCCTGTAATTTAAGGTGTATAAAAACCCCTATTCATAATATCTACTACATGTAACTGGAGCTGTAATTCCTATGGGAAAAGATGCTGTTTGACAAAAGAAAACAATATTGCTATCCTGAACTTTTGTGAAGATTCTGGCATAAAAATGAAACAACCGTGCCCCCTGGCCCCACCTTCTTTTCCCCTATCTTGAGCACAAAGTTGTTATATATACATAATATGACACCTACAGCTGAACAAAAATACGGTTAAACTCTGTACCCAGGTAATAAAGACCTCAGGAGACTATGTTTTTTAGCAGTGATGTTTCGGGCAATATTTGCATGTCCAGAAACTGAGAGGAAAACTTGTCCAAACACTTGTTCTTAGTTATTCTATCATTTACCATTCTGAAATTATTATTCTAACCAAAAGGACAGGAAAAACCCCTTCCTTACATTCCATCTTGATTTATATCTAAACTCTAAAGAGAGACTCCAAACTCTCCTCCCTTACCCTACATCATCTGTGCTCGTATCTCAGCCTCTTAAACGTAACTTTAGTAATACAGTATGCAGTCTGACTTTTTAACACTTTCTTTGTCATAATGTCTCCAGCTTTAAGTGTTTGGGCTGAAATTTTCCCTGCTGAGTATCATCTCGGGGCTGAGTTTTTAAGTAATAAAATTATATTGGAAACCAAACGGTCTATTATTTCCTTTATTTAAAACTTATTACAACAGTTTTGTTCAGACTCTTTTTGGCCTCCACACTATGAAATGAAGATGGCAGATTAATTCTTTTCATGCCTTTTTATTCTGCAAGAAAGACCACTTCGGCTGGGCAAGCTGTAAAAATCTGAAAAATTGCAATTCATGTATGTTTAAAATAGACTTGACAGAGCTCTTTATTTTCTGAAACTTCTGCCTGCGTTGAGCATAGTCAGAGCAACACAAACTGCTCCTGAATTTCTGCAGACTGTTGTAGGACCACTCTCTAGGACTGAGATCAGGAAAAATAGCTGCCGCCTTAGACTGTTGCTCTTGCTGAGGTCCAGGCAGGTTGGAGGGAAAATTAACCACTTTGGAGAAGAAAAAGAGGGAATCGTGTGACCCTATAATTAAAGACTTACTGTAAATTATATGCAGAAGTAAGCCAAATTATGGCAAATCTCTACTCCAATGTTGTTACTTAGCTTTGAGCATCTTTTCTGAAATCTTGTGTTCTTTTGACATTTTTGGAATAGATGTTATTGATCATATTTCTTTTCATTCTTCAGTCATCTACTAGCAAAATTCTTACTAGTTTCAGTGTGGAAGCATTAGGGAGTAAGGCTCTCTTCTGTTGATCAGTGAATGATTCATATATATGAGCAACTTAAAAAGTAAATTATATAGATTTAAGTGCATATTACCTCAAACCATCCACAAGTTATTTCTCAGCACAGAAAGCCAGGCTACCTATGGCATCTTTTCTGTGACTCTGTATATCCCTGTAGGCAATGGATGATGATCAGTGGCTAAGTCAAGACCTAGAAGGCACCGATACTAGTTTGTCTCACCCTTTTATTTCCCACTATAACCCCGATGCTAGTCTCAGTATTCACCACTGTTTGCTTTTCGTTTTCCCATTTTTGCCCTACAAAATGGCATCATGTATTTATGTTCTTCCTTTATCTGAAAGTATCAGTATAGTGCTACCGCTATACTATAACCTTTAATAAAGCCTTAAAATACTTGAAGTTTTCACAGGGCTTATTTCATCATTATGAAACAAATCCAGGGTCTCACATCAAGATAATTAGTAGGCTGAACTTTTTGTCCTGTACAGAGTCACAGTTCTGTTCAGACATATTATTGATAATTTTTTCAAAATCAACCTCTTCAACTGCAACTACAAAAACTTAGCATAAAACACTGACACCAAGGAACAATTTTTCAGTGTTTCTAAAAACCCAGTTTCCTGCACACATACACAATAGCTGCAGATATCCTTTTTTTCAATCACAAATATAGGCAGCAAAGTTCAGCAAAAATAATATCAAATGTGTTTTAATGAAAATAAATTGGTTGAAGCGTGGCTTTCCAATTGCAGCCCCTTTAGGAACATCAACTGTAGCACACTTTCATAAAACAGGCATTAAAAAAGAATAACAATCAGCCCTGAGCTTAAAAAATCTTCAGCAAATACATCTGCAATTCAGTTATCAATATCTGGTAACAAAATACATGATGAGAGCACATCAGAAAAACACTGAATATGGTCAGATGTTGAGTTAACTGTTTATCCTGGTTAATTATAAAATTGTCAGTGTCTTCTGTGTTATTTTTAGAACCTTGATTTAATACAGAGGAAGAGAGTGTGAGAGGGAAGAACTTGGTGCATGATAAAAGACAGTTTTATACTAAATTCAGCATTTAAAGCTAATAAATATGTCATATTAATGCCACAATAAAAAACTAGCATGTAATGCTTTCCCATGCAAAAAGCAGCAGACCAGCTTTTCATGGCTGTTGCTCTTTGCCTTTCACACCCGCCTCATCTACCAAGTGGATCTATCTTGAAGGAGAGACCTTAAATTCCTGCAAGCAGAATGTAAGGCACATGCAGTAGCAGCAGTGTACTGACATTTGCTAAGCACCAGCGTCCCTCAAGTGACTGGGAGCGAAGCCATTGACGTCACTGAACAATAGGCAAAATATTTCCTCCTCCTCCATAGTCCTGAACTGTAAACACCCAGCTTGCACACAGCAGGCTGAACATTTGGGGAGAGGCGGGGAAGGAGAATGTGAAAAACTCTCAAGTGATGCTGCTGAAAACAAGCAGCTGTTCCTGTATAACCAGTCTCTCCTTATTGCTTCCATTTTGCTGTGAAGATTGCTGGTGTCCCCTTAGTGTGGGTCACATGGTATAGAAGATAAAGCTAAAATAAACTATAAATAAAACTGTGTCTACTGAACTCACAAAGAATTTTTGGAAGTAAAATGCCTAACATTCATTACAAGAAAAAAGCACTCTCTCTCCTTCTCCCTCTTTCTATGTCCATTATGGATAGCTACAGTATTGTAACAGTCATCCTTGTATTTTGGGCAAGGTGTGGTGGACTGAATGTAAGAGAATTTCCATCTCGGTCACCCTCCCTCCACAGACCTACATTATTGCAAGCCAAAGAGAAAAAAAAAAATATTCAGAATTATAATTACAAAATCACATATATCAGTATATGCTCTAGATTCACTGTAAAGACTGGTTTAACTCCTGGAGTTTGAGTGTTATGCTTACAGCATAGGCAGAAAATAAAAAGGCAGAGTTAATCCTGAAGATCAAAACCTAACCACAGCTTCTTGGGACTATATCTTAAAAGTACTTATGCATGGTTTCGTTAAGATTTATCAGTTGTTGAACAGAATATTTTACATCGGTATAAACAGTTAAAGAATGCTGGCAAAAAGTAAATGCAGGGAACCTAATTCAGCTCTTTTTTTTCTGCAGCCTCTTAGAAGTAGCTGCAACCCTACAAGTGGTAAATCTTCCCTGTTTCCAGAGCATCCCTGGGAAGATCCCTGCAGTGGAGGAAAAGGAGACCACTAGAAACTGGGAGTAGTGCGAGGCTGAAAAGAGCTGAGAAATGCTGTACCTCTAAAAAAGCTCAAGGAAACCACTGAATGAGGGATCCCTGAAAGCTGCTGCAAGCTACCTCAGGGAATACACTGGCTTATTTGGTCCATCAGTGTAAGCCAGAGAAATGAATCTCACTTGGAGTCCTCAGCCTTGGATTTGAAAGCCAGCATTGGAAGAAACCCTAAGAAGGAGCTCCATAAAGAGAAAAATTTTGTTTTTAAAGGTTTATCTGAAAACATCAGCTTGGTGTGCCTGGAGAGAACCTTGGAGTGCCAGAGAAAACACTTGTATCACCTGATTGCTAACTGAATAGTCATCTCCATGGAAGTCAAAGTGATCCAGACAACCATAAATTCTATCTAACTCTTGCTTCATTTAGTTTTTGCTCACTTTGTCCACAGAAGGTGGTGAATAAGCCCCCTTGCATCATATTTGTTCTCAAAACAAAGAATCACCCCCATTTACCACATTCTGCAGAGGGCAACATGTAAGAGCCAGGGAGAGACACCTTTTTTCCCTGTCCAATGCTGCTCTCTGTTGAATGAAGCTGTAGGGGGCACATCACATTTGCAGCCTATATGGATTTATGATTTCAAAGTGCTAAACAAACAACTCATTTTTTCCAAACAGACCACAAATAATTACTCATTATCCCCCATTTAATGTGCAGGAAAAGTAGGTGGGCAAATAACCTAGTCTGCTGTACAATTAACCTACTAGGCCACAATACACTAACGAAGTTGCTTCATGTTCAGCTGCTGTGCGGAAATAGCTCTACCGTTGGAAGTATCCGACTGAAGAAGAATGAACCTTAGCACCTCTGCAGCGGCACATGAAGAGCTGCACACGTGCAGCAACAGCACACACGATTGATTGCACTTCTGGGGTTTGACATCTCCTGTTGCACATGTTTTGCCCTGTTAGTCGATGCGCTGGCACTGAACTTCCGCACCTTGCTTATGCTTTCTCCACAGCAAACAATGGCCAAAACACAGCTTCTCATCTTCACAGGGAAAGGGCATGTTGCAAAGTAACACTTTGTTGGATTGTTTTCCCTTTCTTCTTTGTCATTTTTGTCTTCGCTTGGGCTGCTCTGCGGTCAAATACCCCCTTTCTGCTGAGCTAGGTGGCAAAATCAAAATATGTGGGGAAAAAACCAAGCAGATTAAGTGAATAAATGGCTGCCTGGCATAACTAGGTATAGTCAGAAAAATATGTTTAAAACTAGCATAACATGCTATATTTCCGATCTGATCGAATCTCACCCTTGTTTTACTTATACCTGAACAACCACCTACAGTGCAAAACATTGCACTTTCCTCATTCATGTACATCTTCTTGGAGACTGGGTAAGCCTTGTGCTGTTTTGGGAAGCCAAATATGCTGACGTAAATTTGGAAACTTGTGCTTTACTGGACAGGTGCTATCAGAGAGCAAGTGCCAAAGCCAAGGCAGAAATGCGAATGGAGGCCTGAGTGTAGCCTGTACTGCACAACTGAGAAGATCTCAGATCTTGGTGTATGCTCTAGTCCTATCCTGGTCCCAGAGTGGTGCGACAGCGAGGTGTTCATCAGCTGTCTTTAGCAGTATTGTTTCCTACAGGAGGAAAACTCAGGCCTCTAGACTTGAATGGGACTAAGACCCTAGGACAACCTGTAAAAATATTTGCCACTCAGTCTAATGTCTATCTTGGCATCTTCCTTGAGTAGTGCTATTGCCAGGAGCCAAGTGCAAACTAAGAGAGAGCTACATACTCTTTGGGGAACAGCCTAAAAGAACAGCCTAAAATGTTAAGTACATTTACTTCATTCATAGTAATGCACTTTTTAAGCATACCTTTAGACAAACATTTGTGCATTTAAGTTTTACTAGTACAAATATTCCCAGAAAATACATCTTCTCTTGGTTGCTTGCCCACACAGATATGAATACCATTTGATATGTTCTTGCTCTTGGTAACTTCCAAGGTTTTCCACCTTTTCCCTTTCACACAGCTGAAAACATATATTTCTCAGGAAATATGGTGTATAGGACAAACAAACATTTCAAGTTACTCCCTGAACATGTGTGTTGAAGGAATAAGGGATAGGGGAAGGAGTGACAGAAAGAAAAGCGAAGGAAAACTTCTCTCATTGAAGGAAACACGCTTTTTGCATTTCGATAACTCAGAGTGTGTATAGCTGAATTGATTCTACACAAATTCACCTTCAGGCAGAGCCTGAGAGAATAAAATGTGGTGAAAGTACCAGAAAAGTGTGCACTGTAATGAAGCCTCCTACAATTATAACCTCGGTGAATATGCATGAAATTAAAAGAAAATGGAACATAATAGTTCCTCTGGTTCCCATCTGAGCTAAAATGGTAGAAAGTGTAATATATTGAAAAGAGTGTAAGCAGCATATTCCCTTCTGTTAATTGGACCTATGAGAATGAGAAGAACTGAAGGTAAATCTAAACCACAGGTGTATAATTCAAAACATAAGCAGATTCTTTAACTTAAGCACATAGTGTCAGAAAATACTTTGGTAAATAGCATCACTGTGCTCCCAGGAAACCACAGCAGAGCCATTACATGGCTAAATTCTCAGAGGCTAATGTATCTTTACACAACACTGTATAGAAATTTGTTCTATGGATCTTGCTTTAGTGTCTATCACATTGTAGGCATGTCAATCATGTTGAATTAAGACTTGTCTTTCTTTAATGAGTCCTTCAGCAGTCATGAGGGGGAATTTTATTAAAAAACAGGTTTCTACGTGTCCATAAGTTCTTGGCATCCATAGGTTAATTATGTAAGTACCCTTATTAGAATTTAGAAATCTAAACTTGAGACTCAGATTGTGAATTTTGGCAAATATGGTACAACCAGAGGTCTAGACCAAAATGCAGTATGCGAAGCAGGTATTGCTACTTAAAGTAACGGAAGAAAATATCATCCTCTTCATGAGACAGAGTTTTGACATGGAAACCAAAGCATTCTCTGAATAGCTTCTTGAACTTCTCTGGATGCCACCTTGAATTCATATTGCTGTTGACACACAAGAATTTGATGATTGGGCAGTATTTCCAGTCCTTACATAATGGCTAGATTTTTATCCCTGGCAAGAGTACCTATGTTGTAATCATAAAGTGGACACAGCAGGTAAAAAACCCCTTGTATACCATCAGAAGTGACGGAAACTAGATCAGCAATGATAAAAATCAAAGACAGAATGATGTTATATACTTCTTAGCTGTGGGGGTTTTAAATACTACTGATATACTTGCCTCAAAAATTAGTGCCTTGGTTCAGAAAAACCTCAAGAGCTGTAAAATTAAAGCAGTGTGATTTCTGCTACTTGGAATAATTGAACCCAGTAGAGACATTGGGAGAAGCATCTTGGTGCTGCTGGCCCAGTTTTTAGGAAAGTCCAACGGTAACATGAGTGAACACATACCTAATAAAAGGTATTCAGAAAACCTTAGTGAACTGTAAAAGAAAAGTTGAATTCAGCCTTTCATTGAGGACCTAAGTTAGCTTTTATCCAGTAACTACTGAACTGTAGAAACTCGATTAGAGTTCTGTTAAAGTCAGTACAGCTTTGACAAGTCAAGGAAATTAAGCACAGGTAGGTCTATTGTTCTCACTCTGACTAATTGCATGTTTAAAATTAGGCATTCATTAAAGAACACTGAATTGAAGTACAGAACTGCAGTGGGAAGAGGATTAGTTCCTACAAAACTGCCATTATTCACTGCTTTGCATATAAGCAAAGCTTCTTTTCTGGCTCTGTGTCCTATGTGATAGGTCAGAGAAGATAAACTTTTGTAGTGAGCGCAGTGGCTTCAGATCATGGAAGCTTACAATACGGCTACAGTGTTTGCCTTGTATGAGAGTAAACTGGTGTAATTCTCTTTATTATGAATTACCTGTCAGAGACCTCCCAAGCAAACCTCCTAGGAAACCTTATGCAGTCTGGAAATATTTGCTATTTTTTAAGTTTTCCTAATATGTAGCAAAAAGAAATAAAATTACATTAATGTCAAACTCAAGAAATTCCATGTTGTACACAAATCAAACACTGATAAAGGCTAAGATGCTGACACGGAAGGTCACAGCAGCTGTGCTAAGACTTGGCTTACCCCAAGGTTGCCCTGACATTCCTCATGTTATTTATAATTCTGGAAGTTAAGAGCAGATTTATTTACTTAATAGGAGGCTCAGTCCATTGCTCCAGAGCTACCATTAGTAGTAAGCCTGATATACATCAAAGGCTGATGTTTATGGATAGCTGAAAATATAGGGCAAGCAAAACAAAACAGACTGCAAACTCACTGAGAGTTTTGAGATGTACCGGTAAAGAACAACATAATTCTTTTGGCTAGATATTCACTGTAGATTTAGATGAAGAACATGGTTTCATCCAACATTTTTGTGGTTAATTTGCAGCCAGGATGTTTATATGAAGTAAATAGCTGGAATTGGAAATTTGATTCTTTGCTTACCGGTAATATCTCAAATCTGAGATGCATTTCATAAGTTTAGCTCAGAATATGGCTTATACACAACTAGAATTTTACATTCACTAGATTCACTAGATTTACATTCATCTAGAACGCACTTGGTATCTTTCTCCTGACCCTGATTATTCATTGCCATCCATCTCTTTCACACAAATGCAAAGGAAATAGAAAAAAGTTATAAAATATTATGAAAATGTAAAATGCATTCACACACTTCAAAAAAAGTGCAAAAGACAACCATGCAAATCCATGAAAAGAAGTTTCATGTTGGTTAATTCTAGAGGAAATTATAGTATGAAATGCCATCATAGCATATTTAGAAAGTAGTCTTTGGAGTTACTCCATTTTAGGAATAGAACAACACTGTGTATCACCCTAAACTAGCAACTGATTCAGCTGATCAGTAATGAGGATGTGGAACACAGTTATTCTGTACGATACTGACGTAGGGAAAAAACCAGACAATTAAATGTCATGCCAATATATCTTTTTACTTCAGATTAAAGGTTCCCATTTTTTTGCTACCCCCTCTTTCTTCAGGATTTTTTTTTTTTTTTTTAAGGATGACTGTATTATCTAGAAGATTTTCCTGCACAAAGAGCCTGGGTTAAATTTAGTCAATAAAATGTGTTTAAAAGAAACCAGATTGTGGTTTTAGAAACTATGTTAAATGGACATTAAATCGTGCACCTTCAATCTAGAAGGGAGACCAGAAAATGAGGATTCAATCAGCTATTACATTTATTTTCTTTTCAAGCATTCCCATCAAATACTGGTATTGGTTGTGGCACTGCTTTACTTGAATGCTGCCGCTCTCAATTGCACTGAAAATTCTGCTGTTCTTTTGCTTTAAATGAAGGAAGCTTTAAGAAGAAGCAGTTTCATTTAAACAGATTTCTAGAGGAAGCTCTAAGAGAACAGAAGCTCATCCTGCATGAGAGTAAGAAGCACATTCATTTAGTGGTTGCCTCTGGCTTTAGGCATATACCACCAAAGCTGCTAAGCTTCAGATGTCGAACATCAGACTCTCAGAGTGGATATTCTACAAGAAAATGCAATGAAAAAAGCTAATTCATAGCTATCAGTAAAGGCTTTGAGTCTTACTTATTCACAACTATGCAATTGCAGTCTCAAGCCATGTGATTTCCAACCTGCCACAGGGTCTTACAATTTTGAGAGCATTTTTCGCTTTGCAAAGGTCAGAAATCTGAAATTGAACATCATGTCTCACAATAAGTATTTAAAGTCATGGCTCCTTTATGTGTCTGCATAGTTTTTATTAGAAACAATACTATGGCCAGTACCTTAATGGATTCTGGTCTTTTGACAGAAAATACTAATCTAATCTTTTCCTCAAGAGAAAAAATATTTGTCAAAAAGATGCACCTTAAACCAGGCCACACAAAAATGAGACTTCTTATGATTAAGGCACTCAGAATACATTTTTTTCTAGTTCAGAAATTCACTTCTTATTAATTCTTAAGCACTAGACTGTTTTTCATAATGGCATACAATTGTTAATCAAAAGGTCTCCTCTGTATTTCTTGGAATAAAGCCAAAGGAAAATCACATTATGCCTGAAGGGCAATGCAAATGATCTCTCTTGCTTATTGTCTATTTCATTTAAATTTTTTTTTCAACGAATATTTGAATTTTCTCTCTTAAATTACATTACAATACTGTTTTATATACAAATATCTGCCATTCCGCTGCCCTCTGCTGGAAGGAATATAGTCTATAGCCTATTTACGAAAAAGTAGTTAGTGTGGTTGAGTAGGGGCTGGTGTTTCTGGACCCCAAAACTGGGCATTCCTCCCCTGCTGAAACCTGCAAGCAGTTGGCTGCTACATGTTGTGTGTATCCCCAGGCAGATGTTTGATCATTATCTGTCTGCAGCACAAATAAACATTGCATTCAAAAAAGTAAAAACACGAAGTTAAGAAAACCTGAAGACTGCACAAAAGTCAGGAAATGCCAGAGGTAAAGTTTCACATGGAAATGTGCCTCTTATCCCATGTGCATATGCATTTACAGTGCCGATTTTAATTATATGGAGGAAAATCTAATTATTTTTCTACATGGTTTAGGGGTGCTCTCAGATTCAGGTAGGTCTCACTATGGTTAGCCATAGGTAAAGATTTGCCTGAACTTATTCTCTACATTAAACTCCCCAAAATAACTTCAGGTGCATTTCTGCTTTTTGTTATTGAAACCAGCCCATCTATAAACAGAAGATGCAAATCAAATTAATTCATAAACAGAATGAACACACAAAGTCAATTTGAATTGTTTGAATACTCTGATCTTTAATTAATAAATTATTTTGTAGAATAATACATTTAGCCACCACTTACTACCAAGCCAAATAACTATTCATAACTAGCATTTTGCATAAGCAAAGGACAATTAAATGAGGACTCGCCTCACTCCGTAACCACATAACTGCCTGAAGTGAATGACAAATGAGTTACAATCACTCGTACAAACACAAAACATTAAACGAAATGAGCAGATCTCTCTAATGCGCTATCATTGTCAAAAATAATCAATAAGGCAATGCTGATTAAACATTTATCTTGCTGCATTTCAAAATTTCTCCATGTTTTTGACCGGTGCAGCTTCTCACTGGAAACTACTTTCAGGTCAAGAGGCTGGTAAAAGAGACTGGGAAGCAAACAGTATACAGAAAGGAAAGTCTTCATGTATTTCTTACTTCTGTTTTTTATTTAGCTTGCAATGACAGATCTGGAAACAACTTCTCCTATTCTGACGAACAGAGGGGAAAACGAGAATCAAAGATCTTACTTGTTCCAATCTGAGATATTCTCGCTAATTAAAATTTATTTACAGATTAACAGTGAAAAATGGTATCTGTGCTGCTAGATTCAAGGTAATACATATCCTGTGACAGCTATAAAATCTATTTGTAAAATCATTTACATTTATTTCGTCTACAGTTTTGCTATAAGACAACTGAAGTTAGTCACAAGTTACACATAAGAAATATTTTTGTTTAAAATCACACCCAGCATACAATCCAGTCATTCAAGTTTTCATCAGAAAACAGTATTGTTCACTTGCAGCTGCTTTTTGTCAGACTAAATTTTATTTTACAGAGAATTACAGTAACATGAGTAAACTCCTCCTGGCAGGAGTTTGTTACAGACTGGAGAAGCCCTTCTCCTACATTACCTGGAGGCAGCACAATGTTCAGCAAGTCCCTTGGATCCAAGTGGATGTGGTGGGAAAATCTAATTAAATATTTTTTTTTTTCGGGGGCCAGTGGTTTTGCGTTGCTCTGGAGCAGAAATGGTAATAAAGCAGTGATAGACCCAGCCATGTTTTGCTGCTGAGAAGTCAAGAGTACAGAGAGTACAAAGACAACATGCTCCCAGACCTCGGATGGGGAGGCGTGTGTAGCCTGGCATTACCAGCACAGTTGGGCAGTGTAATTTCTCCACTCCAAGGCTTCAGTCACAGACCTTTAAGGTTTGTTCCTTAATTTAAACCCACGAAGGAAAACAAAACCATCCTGACTTCCTTTGCTAAGGAAAATTCAGGATTGGGGTATGTCTGTTTGACACATGCTTACCCGTTCTTCCAGGTCCCAGAGCTTTCCAGCAAACGAGCCACAAAGCTATTCCTCGCTTGTTCAGGCAGGAAAATCTCCTGGTACAAGAACATATTTTTCTTTCCCTTCAGTTGAACCTTTGCCCATCTTCACGTAGCGGGCCTCACTTTAATAGAGGGATTATTCCCTGTGTATTTAAATACATAGGAAAAAGGAAATTGTCCAGAAGTGCAGAGTGATCTCATTGCTGTATCACTTTTCCCACCGGCCTATTTTGGAGGGAAAGGCAGGACCCTGGGGCTTGCAGCTCAAAGCCACCCGACCTAAGAGACTGATCATCCTTGCGTTCCCTCTCTGAGTTCTCAGGTCAGTGCAAATGAATCAAGAAGCTTGTAAATGTTTTCAGTAACATAATATTTGAATGTTAACGCACGTGATGTTGCCTTAATTAGTAATTTCCTTGTCAATTTGGTGGCATCAGGGAATGCAGTGGAGTGCAGTGACAACTGATGAAATGCAACAATCTCGGTCTTGAATCTAAATGAAATTACTGTTGCTTTGTGTGTGTACAGAACTAGCATGAAAATTAAGTTTAAAAACAAGACAAAAAAAACCCCAAACAAAACCTCAAGCTAACTACAAGGGACTGGGGAAGGAATGATTTAAAAGGAGATTTTCATTTCCAGAACCAATTTAAATCTTCAATGGCTGAAGCCAGGCATGATAGTATTAGGTAACCATTAGTCTTATAACAGCACCTCACAAGCACTGACAGGTGTAATAATAAATAAGATTTCTCACATTTCTGTCTTACAATACAAGAAAAATGCATTAATTTCTAGAAGCTTTGGGAAAGACATGGGATTACTCTTGTATACATTCTTGCATACATTCTTGCATCCTTATGTGAATAAGTTATTAAGGGGAGCTATGTTAAAGAAATGAGTTTCAGTATTAAAGTATTTTGTTCTACAGTCATGAGGCATGGGATGGGGAGGAGGAAGGGAGTAAATTGATGAGTCTTCTGCCATGAAAATTCTCTTTTTCTCTGAAGCACCTGTTGGTTCATTGTTTATATATTTCAATGAACTATAGCTTTTATGAGACCATCTGCAAAAGAAGAATCTCCCTCACCGGTAGCTTGAACTTGCCTAAGGGAAATTCTGAATCCTAAACCAAAAATCTTCCAGTTGACTTGGAAGCTTGTACATGCAACAGAACACCAGGCTGGTGAGCTCTTTGCAGTCTGTGTTGCTAAGGAGACCAGGAGCTGATTTTGGAGAGCAGTGTAAGTACATTTATATAACAAGGAGTTGCAGGTTTCAGTGACACGAATGTACAGATTTCTCCAGTAACATGTACTGGATGTATTTGAGAGGGTTGGTCCCCGTCCCCCCCCCCCCCCCAAACATATATCTGGGAGAAAGAATGGAGAAATATTTGAGACAACTTTAAGGGCATTTTTCATTTATTTATATGTATTCTTGGTCTCATGCTATTTGGGCAATCAGTAGTATGGGAGGAGTCCAAAATTCTGAATATAAGAACAGAATTAATCTGAGCCAGGCCCATACAAAGTACTGCCTGAAGGTTGTACAGTGCTCCAGACTCATTTGTGTGGCCAGCCCACAGCTGACAGGCAGCAGCCATCTGTCCAGTGAGGATTCTGATCAATGAACGTGCCTCCTTCCTCACGCGGCAAGCAGAGGCAGGGCTGGCTGGGACAGAATAGCTGCAACCTGGTGTTGACTAGCTGAACCATTTTCTTGCCTATTCTTAATTTGCAGGTACATTGGATGACCAGGGGTGTTTCAGATAAAACAATTTTTCTAAAGCATTCACTCTCTCTTGCCCTGGTTCAGTTTTATCTAGCTTTTTCCAGTTCAGCTGTCCATTTTGACAGGGTATTAAAAAGGCTATACTTCTCATGTTTGGTTGAAAGGAGATGTAGAGTTTTGTAGGTTTAATTGATTTCCCATTCAATAAAAAAACCCCTAGCATACTAATAACTTCTATTTCATTTAATAATTTCAACAGAATGTAGTAAGAGAATGACATTGAAACAGATTTTTCTTGTTTGGCACTTCACATGGAAGCATACAGACATATTTGTATATTGGGAAACATGGTTGTATATTGGGGAAGTACTCACTTTTACCACCAATGTTGTCACAACAGTTTTGTAGTTAAATCAGGACCTTTGCTAAAATACTTATTGAGGGGAAGTTAATTTGAAGAAATTAGTTTTGCATTTAGTTCCAAAAATTACTGGCATTGTGGGATTATAAAACTGCTGCTCTAAGAGCTTTTGTGAGCACTTACTTCATACTGGAACGTACTAGCAGTCATATTAATAGATCCACTACAGAAATAAGTGTGAACAGTTCAATTTATTCACTTCTTTATAGAGATACATAAGATTCTGCCTAAATATGGGAGACACAAATTGCTTACAACTGGCTACTAAAGTTAAAATTAGTAACAGCTGACCACACTTTCCTGCTTCCCATGTTGTTTGGGAAAAAACAGATGTTACTTTCTGCTCCCTAAAATCCAAACAAAAGAAATAATAGTTCTTCTATCAAGATTCTGCAGTTGCAGAATAAGATACTTCAAACTATATTCATTTGTATTCTATTATCTTGGTATTTAAACACCCTAATGAAGGCAGCAGCCAGATACTGTAGAAGCACATGCAAAGTGATAGAATCTGAGTCAAAAACTTACAGACTAGTGGAGAGTATCACAAAGACTGGAAGAACAACTTCCCTGATATCTTATTTCTCCAATGGCAGGAACAGGAATTTCTTAGGCTTTATAATCCCCAAGTGATTTAAAATAATTAGAGAAGTATTATTAAAGAGAAATTGTTCAGATGTATATTGCGAGTTCTGTGTTCAAGGAGTTGCCCACATCAGAAAACAAGTTTAGCCCAACCAGTATAAAATAAGCTCATATGACTCACAGCGCCTTTTTGAAGACCAGTGGTGCTGTAGGTAATCTAAATGGAAGAGCTTTTATTTGATAGTAAGTTCTGTCCATTGTGACACTTGAGAAGAAAGTATTTAGATATGAGAATAGGTCTCCTGCATGCCGAAAGGCACAAACCAATCTTTCCCAGAACAGGTGAAATAATAGCAGACAAAACTCAACTTCTATATAATGCAATAAAGTCTTCTTAAGTCCAAGTTGTTACTAAAAAGTGCCTCACTTTGGAGCACTTCGCTCCTATAGTGTTGCAGTTAAAAAGATAGATTGTTCCCAGTTTACTGTATAAATCCAGTGCATATTTCCCATTATCTTAAAGAGGTTGCATGGGTGGCAACCAAGAAGAAGGTTGTATGTTTACCTCACTCTGGCTGCTGTACTCTGAGTCAGACTGAAACTTCTGGAAAGGAGAAGGAAGGGGGGAATTGCTCCTTTCCTCAAGGGCAAGCTCAGCTCTGCAGAACTTTTTGAATGCAGAGTGGAAAAGGCAGCGAGAGAAACAGTAAGCAGCATGAGTACAGACTGGGATATTCCTGAGAGGACCAAGCTGCTTGCCTACAGCGTGATGCTGACTCAAAGCTGAGCTCTGAAGAAAACAGAACAGAGAACCATTCCTAGGAATGCAGAGAAGACCTCAGGGTTTATGTCAACCCACAAAGTCACTGCCAGCTGCTAACCTTAGTATGACTTGGAGAAAGGACACCCATCCTGCAAGAAACGTTAGTTGGGATTGATTTTTTCATGCTTCCCTCATCCAGTAGGTCTGATGTTCCCTACTTCCTGAGTTGTCTTCTTCAACTGTGTTTGCTTTTGTGTTAACATCACAACTAGCATTAGAGTTTGTAGTCTTTTGTAGCTTACATAAAAGAAAGTGTGACAGGAAGATAATGGAGTGGTTCTGCTTCAAAATTTTGGCAAATTCAGCGTGCAGACAGCAGAGAAGCCTGAGTACCAAGTAACCACAGGCTGGAATGTCAGAACGCAGATATCCACTGTGTCCTGCTAATGCATTTGTTATTAAGCTGCTCTTCACCTGACAAGGATTATAGGATTAGAGGAATAGGAAATGATGACACTAAGCAGTTCAAAGGGCAGCTGCATCAAACAGCAGGTATCACGGACTGCTGAAGACTGCCTATCATTGAAAGGCTTGAAATCTGAAATTCTTAGGACTAACTCATCTGTACAGTGCTCAAAGCCATTTTTGTTATATTCAGTGTCACAAATAACAATGTTGTACTGGCTGACTGGATCTTGGAAAGAGTTCTTGAAAATAGAATATTTTCCACTAGAATTTCTGGGTTGCCCAATATTTATTATCTGTGCATGATCAAGACATTAGGTTTACAAGCATTCCATTCCAATGGACCGTTAGCCTAAATTTTAAAAGATGCCAGATTTACATTTGTTTCCTTGGGGAAAGAGGTAAAAGCGAAAATGTTGATTATTTTTTATTAGCTCTTTTATTTTCACCAACTACTCCATTTTTTTGTTCCAAACAGGCCATAGACAAAACTACTAAATTAAGAATTTTCAGTATGATTTGCTGAATTTAAATTAATCTGTATGTGTCAACCAAGAGAACAAATTTAGAAATTAGGTTTTCATGATCAAGCAGATTAAAAAATCCTGTGCAACAGACATTAATGAACGTGCACTACACTTTCATAGATTTCTGAAGTAGCCTAAGAGGAGAGAGATTTGATCCCTGCTCTTCAAGTTGACCTTTAATTTGGTGGTCATAGGAATCAGATCACTTGTGGCCTCAGTCTAGCAAAATGTTTCATCCTAATAAGAGTATAGGAACCAATCCTAATCAGAGTAGTAATGCTTTCACAGCTATATGTTCTACAAAGTTCAGTCTTGAAGGACCATAGAACCTAAGAAGAGCTGAAAATTCATAATTCAGCTCACTTGCATTCCTGATGACAGATGATTTTAGGAAGAGTGGTAGTGAGGTAATACTGGAGTTGTGAAGGAAAACAAACCATTCAACAATTAAAAAACAAGACCAGAACTTGTTCCCAGGGCATTTTTCAGAAGATTAACTACATAGTCTTTCTGGTAAATCATCGACAAGTCTGATTCTAAAGTTTGTTTCTGTTTTCCAAAACCATTAGATTTAACAGAATTTTTTTTAGAATTAATGAAGATTTGGGGTGAAGTTTTCAACAGCATCTAAGTTATTTAATTTTAAAAACTAGCATGTTGATAATCTGAGGTGTACCTGCAGCTATAAATGATCTTTCTGCCACTAAAACCTAATACTTGCTCATAGCACTTTCAAACTAGTCCTTATATCCTGGCAAAATACATGTATATCTCAGCTTCTAGCAGGGAGGAAGGCTGTTGCCTGCACAAACAGTTTTACTGGATTAGTTACCCTCCAGAGAAGTCATTTTCTTTGAATCTTTATCCAGATTCAGGCTTTTCACCAGACAAACTTAAAAGCAAACCCAAAAGTTTAATCAAGGAAAGCATAAGCTTAAGTTCTTGATTTTAAGACTGGAAAAGTTTCAAAAGTGAAGAAAACCAACAAAATATAATTACAACGTGTACCCGGCAATATTATATTTTGTGCCTTGAGGCATTATGTCAAGCACTCTTATTGAAGGAAGAGTTTCAGCTCATACCACTCCATACCCATCCATGTTGCTGCTCTTAGTATGGATTAGAACTAGTTTGAAGATCTGAACAGTTCCCAGACTGCTAGAGTTCATCAAAGACTTTTGTGATTTATTTTATCCCTTTACTCAGAACAGAATCTTACCCTTCTTTCTCTTCCCTGGCATTGTTATTGCGTCGGAATATAGCTTCTGAATCTATACAATAATGACTGTGTTGACTCACTCCTCCCCCCCGTCTTTCAGAAGAAACTATAACAGGAGTTTTACCTTTAGGTAATTAGTGAGTATATGAAGTGCATGGGCTCACCCACAGTGTTCATGCATATGGATGAGTATCCAAGGAGAAATAAAAGTTACTTCCAATGGCTCTGTTTCTTCTGCATTTCTTCTGCACTTTGTCCAAGCCTCTGTTGCAGGTGCTCCTGGGGTCAAAGGGAACTGCCCTCTTATCTATCTGGCAAACAGAAGGAGAGGGAATATGTGTGCCCTCCCAACACTGTGAGGACAAAAAGTATGTGCTACTTTAATAAAAGATATTACCCCTCACTGCAAAACTTTTCTCGTTCATATTCTTATTTCATCATATGTGCAACAACACTCCTACAAGCTTGCAGTTTCTAGACAGATTCACTGTACATGCACTGTAGATGTTGAAACTTCAACTGATGTTGCAATTGTATCTTACAATTTTAGTCAGGCTACAGCTATGGCTTAACCTCTGGTGGTGCACACCTTTATCTCAGAAACTACTTGGGTGGTCTCATAACTATTCATAACATGTTATGTTATGCATCTGGGCAATCTCTTGATAGAGGTGGCTACTGCCATTTAATTTCCTTGCAGTTAAAACACACAGATATTAGAAAAACTCAAAGTGGACTTATTCCATGAATAAACCAAACTAGAACCTAAGAATCCTGGCTTTATTGAGCCTTGCTAATGACTACCAGGGACCGAAGTTCTCAACATTACCAACTGAACATAGTGAAGGTGCAAGAGTATTTTAAATGTCAGTTTAGAAGACCTAACCCCCTCAGAACTGGGGTCATCAGTCTTCTTCAGCATTGACAATAAGCATGGCTTAGTAGGCAGTATGAGTGCCAAAGCCTCTTGACTGTTTGAAAGCCTCTTGACTATCTGGATTCAAAAAGAAGCCACTGTCTAGCCAAGAAATACTTATGCAGGTACAATTCATGCTCTGTTTTTGACCAGGAATTAAAAGAAGAGCAACTTCAATATCTGTTCAAAACTTAAACATGGGTGTCTATGACAAAAATATGCTTGCTGAACGATGGTGATGATGAAAGATGAAACTTCCCACAGAAACTGGCAAGGTCATGATAGAAATATGAAGGTAAACTATTAATTAACATGAATGGAAATTCCAAGGTACGACAAGGAAAAAGTGCACAAAAGGTACTGTGTGGTCAGACCTGAGTGCAACACTCATATTGTTTTACAGAGCTGGAGAAATGAATGTGAAACAGAAGAAAACAAAGGAACTCTCCCCAAAAAGCTGTGAATAAAATAATATACAAAGAGTTTTGTTTTGGCAAAAGTGTTTCACTTTACTTCTTGTGCTCTGATTCAGCTGAGTAGCTGAGATGATGTAAAGGACATGGGCATGTGGAGGAAGAAGAACACCTTCCAGGTGTATCTAAGGCAAAACAGAGTCTGACATAAGCATCTGCAATATAAAAACACATCATAATGTGAATATGCATGTAGAAAACACTCAAAAGGGAAGTGCTTTACTTTGCATGTTTCAGCTGAGGAGGCTTATGGAACATTTCCAATTTGACTGACGAAATATGTGCATCTAAACCTAACTTTCAGCATGACTTAGACTGGGGAAACATAACTGCCATTTTTAAAAAGCAAAAAAAGGAAGACCCTGGGAACTGTAGGCCAGTCAGTCTCACATATGTGCCCAGCAAGTTCATGGAGCAGATCCTCCAGGAGATTATGCTAGGGCACATGGAAAATAAGGAGGTCATTGGTGACAGCCAGCGTGGCTTCACTAAGGGCAAATCATGCCTGACAAATTTGCTGGCCTTTTACAATGGGGTTACAGCATTGGTGGATAAGGGAAAAGCAATGGATGTCATCTACCTGGACTTGGGCAAAGCATTTGACACTGTCCCACATGACATCCTTGTCTCTAAATTGGAGACACATGGATTTGACAGATGGACCACTTGATGGATAAGGAATTGGCTGGATGGCTGCAAAAGAGTTGCGGTCAACGGCTCAATGTCTGAGTGGAGACCAGTGACGAGTAGCATTCCTCAGGGGTCGGTACTGGGACCGGTGCTGTTTAACATCTTTGTCGGCAACATGGACAGTGGGGTTGAGTGCACCCTCAGCCATTCCACTGATGACACCAAGCTGTGTGGTGTGGTCAACACGCTGGAGGGATGGGATGCCATCCAGAGGGATCTTGACAGGCTTGAGAGGTGGGCCTGTGCGAACCTCATGAAGTTCAACAAGACCAGGTGCAAGGTCCTACACATGGGTCAGGGCAATCCCAAGCACAAATACAGGCTGGGCGATGAGTGGATTGAGAGCAGCCCTAAGGAGAAGGACTTGGGGGTATTAGTGGATGAAAAACTGAATATGAGTCAGCAATGTGCTCTTGCAGCCCAGAAAGCCAAATGTATCCTGGGCTGCATCAAAGAAGCGTGACCAGCAGGTCGAGGGAGGTGATTCTCCCACTCTACTCCGTTCTTGCGAGACCCCACCTGGAGTACTGCATCCAGCTCTGGGGCCCCCAACATCAGAAGGACATGGACCTGTTGGATGGAGTCCAGAGGAGGGCCACGAAGACGAACAGAGGGCTGGAGCACCTCTCCTATGAAGACAGGCTGAGAGAGTTGGGGTTGTTCAGCCTGGAGAAGAGAAGGCTCCAGGCAGACCTTACAGCAGCCTTCCAGTACCTAAAGGGGGCCTACAAGAAAGCCGGGGAGGGACTTTTTACAAGGGCATGTAGTGATGGGACAAGGGATAATGGCTTTAAACTGAAAGAGGGTAGATTTAGATTAGATGTAAGGAAGAAATTCTTTACTGTGAGGGTGGTGAGGCACTGGAAGAGGTTGCCCACAGAGGTTGTGGATGCCCCATCGCTGAAAGTGTTCAAGGCCAGGTTGGCTGGGGCCTTGAGCAACCTGGTCTAGTGGAAGGTGGCCCTATTCATGGTGGGGGCTTGGAACTATATGGTCCCTTCCAACCCAAACCATTCTATGATTTTAAGTGGTGAAGTGTGTTCTAAAAATGACACTTGTACTTAAAAAAAGAGTCTTAGTAACTATTTCTTAATGCAAACGTTATTAACTATAGTCCTGTTCCAATAGGATTTAAAGCATTGCTAATTCAGATATCCAGCAGTAACTGCTTCCCATTCAGCCATCATTACAACACAACTAAATCCGGGCAGCCTACGGCACTGATGAAAAAAACGTAAATTAAGTAACTGAATGAGAAAAAGAGGAGGCATTTGGCAAAATTTTTCTTTCACAATAACCCACACAGAAACTTGATTTCAGTTTTACACCAAACGTTCAGAGGTTTTAAAACATCTAGGTTATTCAAAACTAGAAAGAAGTCTTGAAACAGGTTTGTTCAATCATTCTGGGCCAATATTTAACAGGACCAATACTGAAAGGCAAAGCTGGAAGACCTCCAAGTTCCAGATAAGAGATGAAAGTGTAAAATCTCTTTTGTTTAGAGGTTTCCATTGCTATTGCTCTTCACTGGAGCTAAAATATAATTTTCTTTGATTGTATACATTTGAAGCCCAGAAATCAGGGAAAAAAAAAAGAAGAAAAAAAAAAGAAGAAAACAGACTTGCTGCACCAAACAGCAGGAGAGGATGTAGGCGCTGGAAGTTCTGCAGACGTGCAAGTTTAACAAGCCTAAGAAATCAAACAGTGACTCCAGAGAGTACATGCAATATCCTTGTCTTGCTTTCCTACAAATGCTTGTATTTCTGTGTTTGCCTATGACTACTGGATGCTGCTCAGTGTAGGATGTTGGACTGTATGACCTCTTGATGTCCTTTCCAGCTTTATGTTTTCATGGTTCCATGATTACAGAATGACTACAACAGTTTTATTTCAAACTGTTTACAAGAATTCAGCTATAATTAAATACTACCATTATACACATAGCTATTTGAAAACATTTAACTAAAAACCTGTCATTGTATCTTAAGGAAATCATCTGGAGAACAAACTGGCCCACACCATGTTTTTCTGGCAAATGCATGATGTCATATCATTTCAGTGTGAGGTTATGCAGTAACAAATCTTATTTAGTTACTTGACAGCACAATAAAACTCTTCTCTGTGCCACTGATAGTCCTGGAAACTACTCCTTTCCTACACTCCCATTAAGGAGGTAGGACATATTTTAGAATACTGTTCTTATGCTTGTGCCAGGTCACATTATTGATCAAATCAATTTATCTTGTGTCTATCACTGGAACTTGCTCATAAAGTTGCTGCTGTTCTCTGGTCAGTTGCCACTGATCTACTCTGTCAGGTAGAGCTGAGTTGGAGGTTGACATTCTTTTAAAACTTAGTATTTCACAGGCTTCACTTCTAACGTTTTTCTAGTATCTCAGACTCAATAGAAACCTTATAAGGATTTTTTTTTTTTTCTGTTTGGCAAATTCATCACAAACAAGGTGCTTCATGCAAAGATAAGAATCCCAAAAGAAGAAAACTAAAATGGTTGCTCCTTTTCAGAAATATTTTCAAGTCATCTTGTTTTATTTTTAGCAGCCTTTATACAAAACCACACAAACTGAAATCATAAAATTTCAGTTTTACCTAAAGGAAATGGTCTAATCAATCAAATGTTTTTTACAATTTTCCTTCAGAGGAAATTCCAAATTTCACTTATTTCATTCTGTTTTATAATGGAAAATACTGAACTTGTGAAAATCTGCTAAAAATCTGGTTTGTTCCCAATTCACATAAAGGTCTCATTTTACCTGCATAATACATAACTTTATCTTTAAAACTTTAATAACAGAGTGTAGTCTAAGTATTTAATTTATTAATTCTCCCAGGAGCAAATTAGTCTTTTTTGTCACATTAAAACTTATACCAACCTTTTTTTGCCTAAGAAAATCTTTCCAGTAGTTTCTAAAGTTATAAAGAAAATCCATCATTCCTACAAACTCCACTTTTCAGTGTAGTCTTATCTCCATTTGCAAAAGCTAATATAACAGTCACTAGATAACTCACATATGTAGCAATGAAGTCAGACGTGAGAAATATCAACAGCAGATGAGTGGGCGCTGGCTGACTATATATTCAAAATACAGCGTTTGTTGTGGAGAAGAGCTAAAAGTGCTTGCTGTGTACAACGTATGGGTGTTGAAATGTGAACAAAGGATATGTACATTGCTGTCTTGTTTGATTTTCTCTTTTTTTCCACTTATACCCCCATCTAAACACAGGCACATTCTGTCCCAGAGAACCTGGAAGTGATTTTTAAGTGTTGCTATTGGCACTGTCTGGTTGAACTGCACACTCAACTCATTAGCTTTTATTCATCAGCAACACAACCATCTATATCCATTCTACTGACTCCTTTAAAATATCAGGCTCCGCAGACCCAGATGTGTAAGTACATCTACAGAAAGGTATCCTCATATTACAGTTTGGTTTACCCAAAATGTAATCTGTAACTCTGGACAAAACTTGTTATACCAGTGTGGTTAATCAGATTTGCCCTTCCACGGCAATTTGGGAACAAAATAACAAATTACTAAAACTCAAATTTGTGGAGTAAATCAACAGTAATAAGTAAGTTTGGCAAGACAGTCTGCAAGAGAATTCAGAGTCGATTTGGATAGTCTGGCAAAAAGAAAGGGATTAGCATTTCTTCTTTGAATAATCACGTAGACTGGCAACTCATCCTGCCTTTTTGTTCCACATGCCTGTGAAATTTAGCATAGTGAGGTCTGAGCCTAGGCCAAAATTTTATAGGTATTGCAGTAACCCAAAGAATAAACATTTAAAATTACTGAATCATTCTGCAATGAACTACAACTGAAAGTAATTGAATAGCTCTCTTGATGTCTTCAAATCATATCTGAGTGTCTTTTTTAAGAAAACATGTTTTACCATAACACCAACTTAGTACTGGAGTTAGAGACTGAAATTGCATGGCTTATGAAGGAAGTCAAGCAAGATGACTTAAAGGCAGTAGCTGGTCTGAAAAATTTGTTAAATGCAAGTCAGAAGCAAAAGATACCCATGGGCTACATTTTATCAGAAGGTAGTAATCACTGTGCTGGCTGCTGTAATGTGATGACATGAAAACCAGCTTTGTTCAGAACCTGGAAAATGCTCTCATGCTTTGTGAGAGTCTTCAGATAAGCCAGTGATTATATGCAAAACCTAAATCCAGCTGCTTCTAAAAATCTATACATTTCTCCATCATACTAACAAAATTAATGGCAGACATATGTCTCTTTGTTTTGGAATAGTATACAGTTTGTCCTGGACTTAACACTGCTTTTTAGATGTGATTATCTATTCACTTGAAATCAGTGAGAACTGCTCAAACACAGCCAAAGGGAAAGTGAGGGCTACAGAAATGTGCATTAACACCAAATACCAGGATACCCAGAAAGTCCACAGCAATATCCTCTTGAGAATATTGTTAATGGTGACTCCACCTCTCCTTCCCTCAAAACGGCTCCTGTGCTGATACCAAAGCATGCATGGGTGGTGAAGGGAAGGCAAGGGAATGTGTGATCATCAGTTTTACTTCCAGCTCTAATGAGCTGCGTTGGGAGTGAGCACTGCATTCTAGCACGGCTGGTCTGGTGCAGACTCTGAACGGAGTGGCAAACCAGAGCACTGTCAGATAGCATCAGTTTTGTACTCTGCTGCCTTTCGGGAGTTTAATAACCAAAATAAGGAAGATTTTTCATAGTTCAGAGAGAGTCAAAGTAATGAAGGATGTAGTATGCATTGCTGAGACCACACAAGCACAGGGGAGAACAGCTGGTGAAATAAAGGAGGTGGGCTGAAAGGGTACAACTCTTCTAAGGAAATAAGTGTGTGTATTTGGTTTGGGAAACAAGATTTCACAGAATCAACTACCAAACTCACCCATTCCAAATCTCTTCTCCCTGACCTTTCATTTGCTGATTTACTTCCACAGATAACCAGAAACAGTCCTGATCTGCACCTTCAGGGTTTTCCCCTAAGAATTCTTGGGCAGAAAGCAACGAGACTTTGCAGCAAAATGTGGGACCATGTTTCTAAATGCCCCATTGCAGTAGCTTACCTCAGGGAATTCAGATAAATAACCTGACTTAAGGACTCTTTCAGGTTAAATCACACAGCTCAAAAATAACTATAGGCTTAGATGAGAATTGTGATTAACATCATCCCAGTGTCATTTGGCAATGCCCTTGCCACATTCCCATTGTAGTTTTAGTGATTTATAGAATGTGTGACTGTATGATTACACAGGAAGCTATAAAACACTTTTTTACAACTTTTTTTTCTATTTTGATAATGCATCAAATGTTGTTGAAGGCTCAGATAGGTTTATTTGAACTCCTTTTTTCTGCCCTTTTTTTTCCCTGCCAAAACTAATGTCAGTTCATTTCAGATAGTGATGAAGGATGGCAAAAATTCATAACAATGGAAATAATGCCAGAAGAATGTGCTTGTGAAGTAGGAGTGGCCACCCAGCAGCACAGGCAATGCATACAAAGCAGTCAGGTGTTGTTCCAGTGAGACAGAAACTCTTGTTATTGATATTTCCTTTCCAGCTCAGAGAAGTCTGCCTTAGCTGGATTATGAAAAAAAAAAAAAAGAGGAAAGTGAAGCGGGTTAGGTACCTTGGCAAACACTGAAAAGAACATGTTCATGCACATACTGTTTGTGCACGTGTGTGAGCGGGCACGTGCATGCAAGTACATGGGTGGATGTCTTTTCTTCCGCTGTATTGTGAAAGTGGATTGAAAGGGCACTGCCCACGCTCCCCTCCCAGGACTTGACCCGGTGGCAATGGCCTTGCATTCCTCAGCTGAGAAGTGCGTCTGTTTGCTTGAGCTGAACCAGATGAAAGCAGTACTACCAGGCTCTCGCTTTGCCTCAGGCCCTTGCTTTTGAAGGAGCCAACCCTGCTGTTTCTCTTTGGGACTTATTCCTAGTTTGAGAAGACTTGGCTAAAAGGAAAACCTTCCACTTTTCAGTTGCCTTTGTAGCTTAGTAAGGAGAGAACATGTATTTTTCATTTGCAACTTCATTTATTTTAAATATAGCAATAGTTTGAATTTTATGCTTGAAAATCACAGTTAAGTCCCCCAAGACAAATCAATGGTTTCATAAACTGGAACATGTTTTGAGTAAGACAGCTTCTTATAAGTAAGAACATGGTTTAGCTCTACTATTGGTCCAGTATTTCAGTAGCTGGGGCATTAGAGAGTGGCATTAGGCAGTTGTATTCCTGGTGGTATCACTGACCAGCTTCTCGGGCAAGTCCTTTCACTTCATTGTGCATTCACCTTCCAAGAACTATGCATTTCTCTCTGACGTTATACTACGGATTGGGCAGGGTGGGCACTTTCTCTTCCATCTACGTTTTGTACCGTGTTCAGCGTGGTTATAGTTAAAACCTATCAATGTTTTTGTACTAAATGATGATATCATTTCTCTGAAGAGGCTATCACTGAAATATCGAACATACTAATATCTTTGTTGATATGATCACCCTCTCATGAAGAAGCCCATTTAGTGGAGGCCTGATGTCAGTTCTCACGCATGGGCTATGAGACTCTCACAAATGTCTCCCACGCATACTCTCCCAACCAGATCTACATGTTACCATTATGCTGTGCAGTTCAGAAGCTTCTCTAGAGTGTTCTGACTCACATCTGCTGGACACAGCTGGCCAAGCAACCTGTTAACCAGATCCATCTAGTATTTTAGGCCATGGCACGAAGAAGCCAAGGGACAGTAGTGCAGCAGGGAGATGCGCAGCCTTTCCCCTATTACCTGTTTTAGTACATTCATTACATGATCTAATGATGCCCTGATGTACTTCGTATGCTTTGCAACACAGAGCTGCCAACACACATCATACGAAGAGACAATTATGTGAGGTATTAACAGAGCTCTCCACATACAGAACAGAACAGCGTACCACCATGGAATTTTTCTATTTTTACTGTATATTTTTCTTATAAGAGCTGATTGTAAAAATCTTAAAAAAACCCAATGCAACTTTTTGCTTCCCAAGGTGGAAATACTCCATTGGAACATCTCTATTTTTCACATATATGCACACAAACAAAGCTTTTTCATTTAGCCTGTATTTTACTCATCACAATCTCAGTTCATTCTAAAGTTTAATCCTTCTGCTTCTGAGACCAGCTGGATCTTTTTTTTTTCATTGGAAGAAACCAAGGCTGAGTCAAAGGGTTTCAGTGGCTTTTTGTTCTTTTCTAGTGTTGTCTGGAAGCAATTTTCTCAAGCTTTGTAATTTATTTGTCATCTTCCTCAAAATCCCCACGCAAGAAAGAATGAGAGCCTTTCTTTGGAATTAAAAACAAACAGAAGAAACCTTGACATTTGATTTTTATACATATCTCTCATATCCTGAGTGTAATAAATACACGTTTTAAGTACTGATGCCTGGGATCTTGAGGAAAAGAAGTCATGACTAAAGTCATGTCTTCTGGAGAACAGAAGTGATAGTTGGTGTCTCCAGGGATTCAGTCACACCTAATGAAATGCAAGCAACTACATGTTTTTACATTGTAAAGTCTAACATATAAAAAGAGAGTACACGTCCCAATCTTTAACCTGATCTTTAAAGGTTGCTTCTATACTCTCATACCAACAAAGCAACTATACAATAAAAATAAAATCCAACAACATTGTCCTCTCTTACAAATGCCATTTTCTTCTGTTTTGCTTTTTTTTCACAGTCTGGGTAAAGAGGTTAATGGTCTCTTGAGCACGCAAGAAGATTAGATTTTGATAATATAAGACCAAACAAGAGATAGAAAAAACTAGATTCAAAGCTGAACGTCCCTAGAAGAAAAAAAAATATCCTTATTTTTGGTTGTTCTTCCTCTTACTTTTTTACTTATTATTTTTTCTGTTTTCTTGATCCAGCTCAAATGCTTCTGCTGAGCAGAGCTGTGGGAGAATGATATAGGGTATAAAACTGTTTCTGAAACACATACGTTCTAATTCATTCTTGCAAAATAATCCATATCTTCAACTGCGTCTGGAAACTCACATGGACATTTGTGAGAATTCAGTTTGGCTCTATGCTGCCAAAATGCAGTGTTTAAGTGTCAAGTGTCACATTCTGTACCAGCAATGGTTTCTGGATTGATTTAAATTTCAGTCCCTCGTAATATGTAGAAATGATCTAATCTCAAAATGGAAAAAGTCCTGGTCTGTGTTCAAAGCAGACCGAAGCCATTTTCAAACCAAAGATGAGAAATAGCTTTCCTCAGCAATACTGGAATATGGTAATTTTACAGTAGCCTGGCATCAACATTATAGTATTTGGTAAACATAAATTATGTAAAACAGAAACATTCAGTAGGAGGAACAGGTATAGTCTCTACAAATATCCAATTACCTCCTATAGCTTACCAAGATTAGTTTAGGCTTACTGGACCGGATGCTAGTGAATTAGCTAACATCCATGTACAATTTGTTTTCAAGGACAGACACAATCACTCTCAAATATTACAAATAGTGGCATTGAACTAATTTCTTGCTACCTTATATCCAGTTTCAGACAAATCCTAAATAAAACAATCCAGAGCCAATAATGTGTTATTCTAAAATATTCTCTAGGTATTACAATAATCATAGTCTTCAGCCAGTTTGTTACTTCATAATGCCTTTCTGACTGAAAACTTACAAAAGCAACAAGCTGCATATTTCCCCCTTAAAACCATATGCATTCTCAAATTTTCCTCCATTACCCAAGCAAGGATATTCTTGTCTCTCACTAGGAAGTAATTTTTATAACTGAAACTTAGGTGGAATTATAATGTTGAATTTACATATCTGACAACATAAAAGCCTATCAATCTCTTGCTGTTGCATGTCATATAGTCCTCTTCATGAAGGAATCAAAAAGTGGTTAGGATGCCTACCTACACTACTCCTACTGGGATCTTCTTTTAGAGTCTTGTACCTTTGCTGGTTAGAAACATTATTCTAATCTCCTGCCTAAGTTTATTTATGACAAGTTTAATAGTTGTTCTCTCTTTCTGGTATAAATGCACCACCCCGATGCATTTATAGAGAACTGTTATTTCTTCTCAGCCTTCACTTTGCTAGGGTAAACAAATCAAGCTCTTCTTCTCATTTAGTATAACAGTCTCTCCATTTCCTTGATTGCCACTGCAGGCCTCCTTCAGATCTGTATTCCATTTGAACAAATGCACCTAAAAAATAAGTCAGTAGAATAGCATACAATTTTCTAGATGAAAGCTTTCATGGGCTACTTGATCTTTTCTAGAAAATACCTCTCTGGATACATCTTGGGACTGTGTCTGCCTTTTCTTCACAGCCACAAGTAGGGGACTTGTGGTCATTTCCCAGTTAACTAACCTATGCTGATTTTTTTCTCTCCTTTCTTATTACCAGATACTGAATATCCATCTTACAGAGGACATTCTCATTGTTAACAAGATTAGTACTTTCTACTACTAAATTTCATTCCATTTTAAATTAATCTAATTCTTCCTCAATGGTTCCTAAAACCCCTGCATTAATAAGAAAGACTAAGTTTACAGAGAAATGGAAGTAGGGAAGTTCAGTGACTTGACATCAAAGACAGTATTAGAAACAGGATTCAGGATCTAAAACCTGCTGTTTGTTGTACTTAAATCATATTATTTTTGTATTTTTCATATATTCACCTTTTGAAATTTCTTGGGCTGACAGAGAATGTTCTTCATAAAGGTGGGCATGTGGGGGAATTGTGGCGTCCTTTGTCTAGTTAATGCATTAAAATCTGGAAGTCTCCACAATTTTTTCCTTCCCATCTAAATATGTGTATAACCAAAACCAGTGGAAATCAAATGGCTTTAAGTAACAAAGAAGTTAGTGACTGAGAATTGCTGCAAGATGTTCTATGACATTATTCTCTAATGAGTTACTGCACTTCTGGCTGCGAGATCTGAAAAGAATGTTGATCAGCATGTTGGTATATCTTAGCAGGAAGACTCATTCCAGTTATTAAAGTTTGGAGAAAAGGAACATTTTTAATGTCACTATTTTTATTTTTTTTTCTTTCCTACTTTTATGTTTACTAGAGATTGCAGAAAGGCTTTTGTTCATAACATTGAACGTGAAATATATAGCACAAACCACATTGGATGAGAAATTTACATCATCACCTTGCACTGGTGACTGATATTATTTTCTGTAAGTGAAAGTATTCTTATTTTGAACTGAAAATCGTGTCTGCTTACAACTCATGCTTCACTGGTGCTATTCTATTAAATAATCATGGTAAATACAGCTTGATATCAAATGTTGCATCATTTTTCTGAAAGCTCTATGTTACTTTGACAGGTTTTTTCTGTTGTTTAGATGAAGGGACAGCATAACTCAGTGGTTACCTGTAGAAGCCTCTACTCCAGTATAGACCATTTAATGTCATGGCATACTACACAGATGTCTGTCAGTGTTTACTATGCCAGGTGTGAATATCCAATAAATTTTATTATTTTTTCAGTACAAGCCACTGGGCATGTTAGAACTTCTTCAAGGGAATGTGGATAATGTTGAACACATAGGATGTTTCTTCTCTCTAACTTATATCTTTAGAAAGCGTAAACGAATCTCTGTCTAATTTGCAAGGACACTCTTTCCTGTGCCACCAACAGGAGATGTCTCCTGATTATTCATTCTGCAGGTGTGACAAATCAAGCTTCTGCAATATTGCTATTTGAGACCTCTAGAAAGTATTTCTTGTCCCTATCATGGATTCTGAATTCTTAGAAACTCCTCACACATGGTAGTCTTATGTTTTTCTGTAGAGCATGTGGGATTGCATGAGAGCCTTTAATAAAATTCCTGGAAGTACTAAGAACTCCTTCTTAAATTTGTTGCATTTTCCTGTGAAAACCCTTGGGCCTAGAAAAAAATTTAAATGGTAGTAAAATGAAACATTATCTCCCTAGAAAGGTTTTTAGTTGTACATAAATATGCATTTTGTTTGTTTGTTACTTTTAAGGGCACATTCCTGAGTATTGCTCATAAATTGTAAAATACTTATCTATCTGTATAAAGATTTCTCTTTTTGTAGATGGAGGAAATTTTTTACAAAGCAATTTAATCATTTTTGTTCACATAAAATTCAGCATTTCTAGCACTTTCTCCTATACAACAAGAACTTTCCAGGGGCATGAATTTGGGACAGTTGCATCTTCATGTAAATAAGACACTTTAACCTGATAAAATCTATATTTTGCCCTTGTTCTATTTAATCTATTCCAGTTTGCTATTTACCTATATATTTAGTTCAAATGATCCTTTAATGGAAAACTGTTATATCTGTGTGCGCTAGGTTTTAACCATGTAGCTTCTACAACCTGTTGCTTTACTTTCCTTGATAAATCATTGTTTCATATATGATGTTGGCTCATACTCCTGTATCAAGTTTAAAGTTAATGATTCCTGGTTGTCTAGGCTGATAACATATTCATCTTCTGCTTCAATGTTGGACATTGAACACTAGAAGCATTCCTGCAGTAGGCAGACTAGTTCGGCCTGCAGAAAATACATACAGCTACATCTTGTGGACTGGGATGTGGAGTTCACTATGCCATTCTGACCAAGTACTCTGTACTTGCAGTATTTTGCATTTTCTGTAACACATCAAGACCTGTTCATCCTGTTTAATCTTCATTCACTTTTATTCCAAACATGATGACTTCTTTACTTAAGCATATTTCTTCTATCTTTTTCTGTTGAGAATTCTCCAGTAATTCTTCTCATTGATATCTACCAGTCCAATAGAAGCTTTACTTTCATGTGTTATAAGTTTATGACTTTTTGTAATAGCAATATTGTGAATGACTTTTTCCCATTAGATGAAACGCTTTATTCTTTCACCAGTGCCTATGTTACAAATACAGTATTAGCATGTTTCAAGCTTACAGAGTGCAGTAGTTCCCAGGTTTCCCTCATGAGTGACTGAATGCACGCATCAAGAACAAGCTAGTATAAAATGTAACACTATTTTATTACTGTTTTCATTTTTTAGTATTTCCTATATGGAGAGTGAAGCAATACTTAATTTTTCTCTAGTTGTCCTCTGCATTGCTAGAGAACTTTGTATCTGCCTTGCACTCTAGTCTATGCAGTCAAGAGGTGACCTGAAGGCAGGGACTTCAAGGCAAAGACACAGCCAAGGCTATGTCTTATTCACTGTTTGACTTTTAAGGAATCAGTGCTAACATGAGCCTCCACAAGGCAACCATATATGCTCACCTTCTGCAGGAGGTTCAAAAGGTGCAGCTCCCCACAAAGCCCTTTCTCATGCCTGTCAGTGGAAGGATTCATTACAGACTCCAATATGGGCTACAGCAGATCTTACCATATGCTCTCTCTTTTTTGTTTTCTCATTGCACATGAAAGCAGACAGGAGCCCTTTATCACTAGAAAGAACATTATGAAATGAGAAATTATTCAAAAGTTATTATGAGACCAGTTTTTTTTAAAATTCATGTATTACAGTTTTTATTCCAAAGTTGCTTCAGCTCCTTTGGAAAATAAAGTAGAAATCTAACCTCAGTTAAATCTAGTCAAAATTTAATCCATGAATTGTAGTGTATTATATATTTGAAATTATCAGTTAACATCTATTTTTATGTCTCCTCAATAGGGTGAGACACTATTCTTGTCCCTTCTGCTTCCTCCATAGGTTAATTAACAATTGAGATAAAAAGGAGAAGGAAAGAGAACTCATCTTTTAGCGCTTTACAAGAAGAATTTGCAAGGAAGACCAGGCTCCTGCTTTCACAGTGGATGATCACTTGAAAGTACATAACTCTAATGAGGAGAGAAAGTAAGCAGTAATGAATAAGGAAGCAAAAAAGCTTGCAACAATAGCATGGCTATTTTGAAAAAAAAAAAACCACAACCCACACACATTTTGCATTCAGAGAAGAAATCACTTATGAGCAATCATAAGTAATTTCTTAGTATATTTTGTTTGTTCACAAAATGTTTCCTCATACACAAACCATCAGGAACTACCACAGGAACTTCAGCTAAAGGGCTATCATTTTTCAAACAAGAAGGAATTGTGTTTGTTTTTGTTCTTCTTTGACACTTCCTATTCTTCTCCAGACCTGCTCCAGACCCTGAGTTTTAAACTTGACAAACGCTTTAGCCTCAGGCTGTCTGGGAGAAGAGAAATGAGGGTTGTTTTTTTTTAAGTAAGTTTTCTTTTGTTTCATTTCTCTGTCACATGGAGTTATCTCATGGATTTAATCATGAGACAAAAGAAAAATCTCCTATCAAGACAGAGTTCTTACTGTTATGAACATTCATATATTTATTAATGACTTCTGACATGGATCCTAGCAGAGATGAACACTCTGTAAGGTTTAAGCATTCTAGAGCAAAAATTATGTGTAAATAAAGCGGACAAAAATCAGAAGGCAAGTGGTTAAATATGTAACTGGTTTTTCACATATAATACATTGTTTTTATCTGCAAATAACTAAAGTTGAGTCATTTTTCTGTGGTACAAAGTTCTTGTAAGGAGAAAATTCAAAACACCACCTCTATTTTATCACATTCCACAACAAAAAATAATGAAGTGTTAAACTAACACAAGTCTCTGAACTCAGATCTTGGTAGGAGGTCTTAAGCATTTAGCAGCTATCTAGCCTGTAAGACGCTGTGCCAGAAATTCTAGATCTAGGTCTGCTGTGACCTGAAATTTAATTGTATAACTGTAGCAAAAGCACTTCTCACTCATTCAGCCAACCTTCTCACTCTAAGCTTCTTCTGCAGTAAACAAAATAACAGTCATGTATCACTGATATGAAAGTGTTCTGGTTTTGGTAGTGGCCCTTCCCAAAATGATTTAAGGACTATATTAATTCTGAGCCATTTCAGAAGTTTAGTTCTGCCCCAGGAGCCTCCATTGTAGTATATTGTCCTTAGGAATTTTTTTTTCAAGTTTCAGAAATCTTTCATGATTGAATCTTGTTAAAATGCACACCAAGGTATAATGCAAACAATTAAAGTAGCAAAGTCTTTCCTCTAGATTATTTTCAATAATGATTGTATGCCAGGACACTATATTGACAATGAAGTTAAGTCTTCACACAAAATACAATGAACTGTGTTGACAAAGAGTGAAAGTACAGAAATGGTCAAGAGGGAGAGAAAAAATAAAATTAATTTGAATAATCAATTTTCATGTGTCACACAGCCTCTGTCTGGAAAATTACTCAGAATTTTTAAGGATGTTTAAAAAAGCCAATCTCCCCAGCATACTGGAATTATACTGTTGTATTAGAATTGAACAGCTCCATCTCTGTCTCCAGCATTTTTCATCTGTATATCTCAAATGTTAAGATAACTGTTGATAGTTTGATTTTTCCATTTTAAAGGTGGGGAAAATGAGGCACGGAACAATTAAACCTTCTCCCCAGGTTCACAAGAGTCAGTGCTGAAGGTGGAGATACAGTCTGTTTCCCAGGGCCATGTTCTACCTTCCAGAACCCTGCCTTGTTACCAAAGGCTGGACAGTGGTAAGGTTTGTTTAACATTATTTGAAAGATCTAGATAGACTAAGTTTTGTAACAACAGCTCTAAAATGAATGGGGAAAAAATTGCTAGTCTAACAGGGGCTCATCTTTTGACCATCTTCAGGAAATGAATACCAGCCCTGACCAGATATTTTTCTGTCAGATATTCTTGTTAGAATGTTGTAATGACAAATAGCCTACAAGGAGTAAAAATATAAACAAACTGGGAACAGAAATGGAAACCTGAGGATGATGAGAACAAAAATAAATTGCTGCAAGCTTAACAGTATAACAAGATGGAAGGAAAAATGGTCATTGAATTACTTTTAAGTTCTGTGAACTTTGAATCCACACCTCCCTTCAGACCCTTCTCAGGCAAGATAGTGTAGGGAACAAGCTCCTCTTCAAAACTGTCACCACCCTAGCTTGTAAGAATCCTCATCTAGAACTGCAGCAAAACCGTATCTTTTATTGCCACAGCAGAGTAACAGAAGTGTGGCAGAGGAGTGAAGGCTGTGAAGAAAGGAGTGAAGAAACTGCAGTTACAGAAATTTTAGGCAAGGGAAAACTATGCAGATTATGGAAAACATTGAATAAAAATAATCAATAAATTTTAATATAAGTTAACTGAACTCTTCTCTCTTGGTTATATCTTGTGATGTAAGGATATAGTGGACACTAGCATTCCTTGAAAGGAATATGCTCCATTAAACTCACAAGGAAGTCAAAAGGGTGTTTTGTAGACTTGTCTATGTGGGGAAATTATTGCATAGTGAGTTAGTTTGTGAATTTACAGTACATGATCTCCTTTGCATTAATTTCTCAATTGAAGAGACTTAGATCTTGACTGATCTTAACTTCATTTATTATTAGGATTCTCATCTGACTCAACAAGTTTCCATTTATTTATCTTCAGAATAGGCAGAAGTGCCCTTTGGAAAAGCTCATCACTATCCATTGATTATGAAAGGAACCTAGCTTAGACTAGGTGACTAATGTTCAGATATTTCTTATAAAGTGAGATTATTCTCAACATCACTACTCACTAAAGATAAGATAGTTTCCTCCTGATTACAGAGTAAGCTTTCAAGAAGAGTGAACAAAAGCAGCAAAAGCACTGTAAATCCCATCCAAACTTACTGTGTAGTACCATCCCATTGTAAATATATTCAAATATGCTAATTTTAGACATGACAAAATTATTTAGACTTCAAAACCCAACATCTGTTCTCACTGGCACCAGATCACCACCCTTAACACCACTCAAAAACTATAGTTTTTAAATGTCAGGATCTAAATTAGAACTTCATTTCACCTCTTAGCCTCTCTGAATTTATAAAAGCTTCAAAAAATTGCAACTCATGCATAAACCAAAACAATCTATAACTTACTGTTATAATTTTCCATCTCTTTACATTCTATGACAAAGGAATCTAGTATATTCCGATGATGAATCTAAATTAGAACTTTACTTCATCTCTTAGTTTCTTTGTATCTATAAAAGCTACAGAAAATTGCAACTCATATATAAAGCAAAACAATCAATAAGTAATTAAGGAAAAGTAATTAGCAGCTGAAATGTGATAATTTTACTGCTATAATTTCTCATCTCTTTACATTCTCTGGCAAAGGGATCTAATATATTCCTCCGCTGACGTGCTGGTACTTACACTTCTCCTTCTGTCTGACATATACCTCTGCTGATGTGTTGGTACCTAGAGCGTTTGCAAAGCAAAATCTATTACTGCACAGTTCATCTGTTCCTGTGGTCCCTCTGATTCAGTATCTTTCACACACTTGTTACAAGTGTCATTTGATTGCTTTGTTTATCAACTCATTAGCTTTGACTGGTGCAGTGAGTTATATATCAGTTTCGTGAAGAATTTTACCTTGTTCAGTATGCTTGGCACCCATTATATTGTTTTCTTTATTTTACTGAATATGATACCATTTGGTAAATTTATTCAGTGTATTGTGTCAACTCAATTATATGTTTAAACTATTTCTTCGTGAGTTATATCCTTCTTGGAACGTGTCATATAAAAGCTCAGTATTTTCCCACTTACTGCTTGTATAACTCGCAATGTGTTACACATCCTACAGCATGTTAATCTGTAGCTTGCCACTTTCTTTCTCGACTGTGCATGCATTTTATTAGCTTTCCATCTAAAAGTAAATTAAATAGCTTTTTGATGAACAAGTCATTGTGCATTTTTTAAACAGCTGTGAAGTCTGAATTAAAAGTTTCTAATCTTTTTTTAAAAGAAGCAATTTATTAATGTGGCTCTAGTGCCAAGGCTGCTTTCTTTTAATGTTATATTTACCAAATAAAAGAAGTAGAGGACTGGGATAGTGAGACAAGAGTACTTGTAAATGTATAAAATTCAGGAGCCCAAACAGGTACTGTCACTCTGAGGTCAGCAGCCATTCCATTGAGAGTGCTCAAGAGTTGAAAGTCTTAAACACCTCTTAGGTTTGTCTATCATGCAGAATAATTTCCTTGCAATAATCTCAAAGATGCTAGTTTAATGTTTACTGCCCTTGTCCTGAAATACCTGGGCTTCCTGAATCTGCCTAGAATATGCCTTCAACAGGAAGATCAGCAGATTAACTGGTAATCTTGATTTTCCTCAGGCTGTTCAGATTTCAGGACTGCTGCCTAAACAATGAAGATACTCTTTCCAGACAGCAGTGTCTGATAGAAATTAGGTAAATCAGGATCTTGTATGTGAGATTACACAGAGGTTATTAGTGCTGATAAACGGATTCATGGTAATTGCCTGGAGAGAGTTACCTCGTTTGCTTAAACACAGTGTCCATGTCAAATGCAATGGGAATTTTCTATTGTTTGGTATCTAGACTGACATTAACAAAGCACCAATGAATTGTCACAACAGAACAAATCAAGTTGCTTATAAATTTAGCCAGAATTGGTGGCCTTATTAATCTTATTCAAGTCGGTTTTCTTTTCCTTCCTGCATCAGCCTTGACTTTTTTCCCATTTGATAAAAAGAAAATAAATGTAGGTCTTACAGCATGGTTGAAGAAATATAACTTTTCTAGCCTTACTAATCTCTTGCAAATGTTTCACTGATGAATTCTAGTGTCTCCAAACTTTGGAGCACAAACATAATATTTGGCAGAAGCATCTTCCAGAAGCCAGGTAGTCATATGTGGCTTCCATCATCAAAATTATCCAAACTTTAATTCAGTCAAATCTTCTAGCCAGAAAATGCTCAGTAAAACACTTCTAGACTTCAGAAGAAAAAGATATCTAAAGGTTCTCTCACAATTTGGGCTGATCCTGCAACTGCTCTTTCTAGTTAATGAAGAACCCTGTGGAGTTAGGTGCTAATCTCCTTCCTACTAGTGTCCAGGTTTCAGGAAGAAGAAAAAAAGCCTGTACAGAGATGAGGAAAAGCAAGAAGAGGAGAATGACTGAAAATCATGAGATAGTAAGGGAAAGTAGTGACAAAGGGTAAAGCAAACATATACAAAAAGCTTCCAAGTCATTTGAATGTATCACCTGCAGACAGTGCAATGAACTCCAGCATTCATGAATCACAACTCTGTTTAGGAAAGTGATATAATGATTTGTAGACATTTCTATGTATGTTCGCTTTAGCCTGTCAGCTTGTGTCTCCCCCCCCCTCCATCTCCAATCTAAGCCCTCCAGCTAAGTGTTAGTGCCATTTTAGTGGCTTGCTTTTTTTATTTTTTTTTTTTTTTAACATGGTAGCTAGTTACCTGTAGCGCACACACATCACACATATAAAAAGGAACGTTGAAACTTGCAGCAAGATATTATATCCATCTGATTTCACAGCTGTAACAACTTTGTACTGCTGATGCAGCACACATGCACTCACTGCTGATACACACACACACGCACTCACACACAGAGGTACACATATATGGCTATATATGATTATTTCAAACACTGTGAGTATGTACTCATATTTGGGCTTGTGCATTATATTAATGTTTCTCTAATATAGGTCACAAAGTATAGCACTCACAATGTAGATCGCCTTTGGCATTTCTGTGGGTGTGAATACAATAGTTTATTGCCATTACCATATAGTATTAGAACATGAGTTGTCCTATGGGAATAAAAAGGACTTGTGCCCTTAATAAGTTGTACAAAGTATCTCCCTTGTATTCATTGCTAAGCAAGTCAGTTAAGCTATTTTCATATTATCCTTCAGCAAAATAAATTAACCTGCTAGGGCGCCTCATGCCACCACAGCTACACTGCTTTGGGTACTCACACTAGTTCAAAGCCACTGCTAACACCCTCTCCACCCCTTAATGTGTGCCCATGGGAGACAATCTGCATTTCACAAGGGGACCCCATTCTAGCAAACTTGATCCTACTAAACTTTTGACATTCTGGCTTGCAATTTTGATGCCCTTTTTGTCTAGATCAAAAAACCCCTAAAGTTATCTGGATGCGTTCTTCAGTGAAACGCCATGGGACAGCGAGGGCCAGGGCTGCCTAGGGAATGGGGAGGCAGGAGGTGAGCACAGTAAGGTGGCCTCACCAGACCCACAGTGCCTGAGAGAGATACCTGGGCCAGCTTCAGCTGGGACTGCTGCTCATCAGGCCAGTTCATGGTGGGGCAGGTCCAAGGTCAAGCCAGAGAGTCAGTCCTGTGGGTCAGGGTCAGGTCTGGTGAGGGTTGCCTGGGTGGGACACAGCCCTGGGATCACTGGGCAAGCTGATAGCGGCAAGACAGGTCCAAGGCCAGTCCACAGATCAGGGACCAGACCAACAGGGTCCGTGGATGAGCTGGAGACTGGTCCTACAGCACAGCGGCAGTACGGCTGAAGGCCCAGGGGTCACCTGAAATGGGGCTCCTGGGACCATGGGCAGGGGTGGGGTGGAGTCCTCCATGCAGCTTGTCAGGGCCAGGAAGACCCCTCAGCACACTCAGAGAGGGCCCTGACATGAAGTTCATGAAATCAAAGCTTCTACACAAAAAAATCAGAAGAGGCTTTATATTTATCAATTTTAATGAGAGCTACTGCGGCAATTGCTGGTTAAACGGTTATGCAGTCTAAAAGCATGTGCAGGCCTGGCTTGTGCTGCCCATGAGGTTTTGATATTGTTGGCTCGTTTAAAAGAGTGCCCTTGAGGAAGTACAGCATGTCCCACACAGCTGTAGTCCAATCTGATGGGATAAACTAGGGAATGCATATTGCCAAAGTACTTTATGAAAGTCAGTCCCTCTTGTATTTGGGTTTCTAAGAAAAGGAGAGTGCAAATATATTTTCAGTTTTATTGCGGTTAGCAATTAACGATGACACCCACAAACGGACAGTGATGGCCAGAGACCAGTGCAGCAAACCCTCCCAGCGGCAGAGTACCTATTGAATTCAGGGTCACATACTTCGGGCTGGTAGAGTTTCCATCATGCTTTGAGCAGGGCTTACAAAGGCAAAGCTCCACTTTTTGTATCAGCTCATGACAAATCGGAATTGCCTCCTCCAAAAACCTCCTCCTTGGACCCTCGTTACAAAACCTAAATCTATCTTTATTATGTCACTGAATTCACGGTGGATAGAACTACAAGACATACCAGCCCCCTGTACTTGGCACTGGTGAGGCCGCACCTTGAATGCTGTGTTCAGTTTTGGGCCCCTCACTACAGGAAAGACATTGAGGTGCTGGAGCGTGTCCAGAGAAGGGCAACGAAGCTGGTGAGGGGCCTGGAGCACAAGTCTTATGAGGAGCGGTTGAGGGAACCGGAGCTGTTCAGTCTGGAGAAAAGGAGGCTGAGGGGAGACCTTATCGCTCTCTACAACTATCTGAAAGGAGGTTGTAGTGAGGTGGGTGCTGGTCTCTTCTGTCAGGTGGCTGGTGATAGGACCAGAGGAAACGGCCTCCGGTTGTGCCAGGGGAGGTTTAGATTGGATATTCGGGAAAATTTCTTCACTGAAAGGGTTCTCAAGCATTGGAACAGGCTGCCTGGAGAAGTGGCTGAGTCACCATCCCTGGAGGTATTTAAAAGACGTGTAGACGTGGTGCTTAGGGATATGGTTTAGAGGTGGACTTGGCAGTGCTAGGTTCATGGTTGGACTCGATGATCTTAAAGGTTGTTTCCAACCTAAACAATTCTATGATTCTATGAAAGCTGCCTGCCTAAGCCAGGCGCTTCTTGTAATGTCCCTGGAGAGCCTATTCAGGATTAACTTCCTCACTCTAGAGGAAAGTCCTGTAGGGTCCTTTAGGAACTGAAAAGCCACATCTTCCAGCATGAACAAGCAGAAGTTAGTCAGCATCTTTTTGAAAGGTTTTTGTGATTGCCTAAAAAGACCTCCCACACTATAGGAGGGGTTTACACATTTTGTCCGAGGAATTATCAACATCTATTACCATCTCTACCGTCCAAATATTTGGGTAATATTCTATAGTCTTTAGAGAAATTTAGAAACTGTGATTTGGGGCCAGGACTGTCATAAGGCAACCCTGGATCTAAGGCCATCCTTCCTTTTCAAGGAGCAGGAATAAACACTAGCACAGTGTATTCAATAGCTACATTTATACTTCTCTTCTGAAGGCCACCTTCTGACCTCACCCACAGCCCTATCACTCCTCTTCTCCTGACCATGTTTGCTGTCCCACAACTTCTCTCTTCCATGGTTTACTTGTTAGAACCTCTGCATTTCTCATCTCAGCCACTTTAAGGCCAGCTATAAAACACAGGGATCCTTTAAACTCCACAGCAGAGTCTCTCCTGCCTAAAGCCAGCTCTGGAATTAGACAGCATTAATAGATATCCTTTAAAGCTCACTATCCTTCCCCAAGCACTCACAGATTTATTGAAAAACTGAAGAGACTGTAGCCACCATTTGCATTTCTGAGCTGACAGCAGTGTGACCTACAGTAGGTCCCAACACCCCTGCCCTCATATGTGTTGCCTGTGACTAGTCTGGGAGCTCAGAAAGCAATCACATGCCTGCACCAGGCAAAGACGAGAGCCTACTGGAGCTCTTCTATAAATCTGCTCCTGGATTAGATTTATAAAATGAGCTTAAAAAATACATTTATAAAATAAGTGCATTTTTTCAGGTCCTAATTTCTGAAAAGCACCTTCCCAAAGGGATTTTGAATGGATACTAAAACATAGACAATAACTCAAAGTAGAGATGTCATTATTTTACCTTATTTCACCTTAGTTTATGGAGTGTACACTTTGTGTACATCTGCTCCACTATGAACTCTGCTGTTCTAATTGAGTGTATTATGGCAAATGGGTACAAACTGGCAGAAAGCCAATGCTGGCCTATCCAATCTTTTGAGAAGTTTGAAAGCTGCACTTCATATCTACCATGTGTGTGCAGGTTGCTCAAGTCCAAACTATTTAACTCTTAATGGCTAGCTCTCTCCTTCAGTTGATCCCTGTCCAGGGAAATACATAAGAATCAAAACATACACACAATTTTGCTCCCAGCAGAGTGTATGGGCCAGCATGAATCTTGCCCCACAAGAGTGCTTCTATGCAGAACTTAATGTTGCAATTTGTAGTGAATGGGATTTAAAATCACTGCTCTAACACAGCCTTTGATTAATGGCAAAGTAAACGGTGCCAGAATCTGACAGTTGTGAACAAAATACTCTTATTAAGCACTGGAAAAATAAAATTCCTCAACTGATGCATAGAAATGGGGAATTTTACAGACTTGCAACTTCAGGAGAACTGAGAAAGGATACTTGAAAGGACTTAAATGAAATAGATTGTGGGATAACAGATTGCTATCTGAAAGTATGTAGGAGACACTAACTGGGAAAATCTGCTAACTTCAGGTTAGGACCTGTTTTTCTAAATTGTCACTATTGTAGAAGCTTCTGGGAGAAAAGAAGGTAGGGCAGGAAGGGCACAAAATCTAAATTCCAACTATCGAGAATGTTTTCACACAGAACACAGACTGTAGTGACATTTTTTTTCTAAAATGACGGACAAAAAAATGAAATCAAACAATCCAGCAGAGAAGATTGAATACTACAAAAAAGTCTGCAACAATTCGCTGACACTGGTTCTGCAATAATTCCCATTTCAAGATTTATTCATGTTTGTGCCCCTTGTTTTTTATGCTATCCATGGATATTAAAGTCAAGATGAAGTGGTTTAAATGTTCACTGAAAACAAATATTACATTAAATATCCTAGTGTTGACAGCTGTTGGGTTTTCCAATCACATAGCACAATTTTTTTTGCAATAAGTTGTTTTTATACTTAACCTGTTTGAAAGTGAAAATGAATCCATGTGACATCTGACATTAACAATGAAACATACGGAAATAAATACCAAATGCTCACATAAAATATAGATTTGAATTGTATCATAGAATGTTTGAATACTTCTGAAAAGCAATTGAGGAGGGCAGGATATGCTTTGGTTATCCTACAAGGAGAAAAAGAAGTAACATTCAAATTATTCAAAATGTATTATTCACTTGGGTTTAATTTCGAGGCTAACAGCCTGACCAATTTATTAGACCTGAAATCTCTAAGAAAATATTTTTAACGTACTTTATAGCTCTATTCAGACTAATGGCATTTTTGATAAAGAAGTATTTTTCCCCAGATCATACTGCATACACCAACTTTTCACAAGGTTTATCCAAGTAATCAGTGCCTGGAAGAAATAGCAAATTTCACTGAGAACATTTCAAATGATGCTACATACCATCTAGCAGCTGCTGTACTAGTAATACCATAAAATAAATAGCAACATCTTCTATAGTGATCTTCTTTCACAGATTTGAATGCGTTCTGCAATGAAAGACAAGCACTCGCTGCCAAATTTGCCCCCTGCTCATGTGCATGTACACTTCAGTGGTGGCTTATCTTGTCATTGCAGGAGACAGAGCAAACAGCAGGTGGAGGGACCCAGTGCTGCAAGCAACCAGGCTCTCTAATTCTGCTTAGCAATTTCAGGCATCGATATAAACTGAATGCTTGAGCCACCCTCACTCAGCTTGACTGTTGGAGTGCTGACTGGGAAAGGCATGTGAACTGTAATGCTTGTCTGTTTTTCTCAGCTATCCAAGGAAACTACGTGTCTTTCCCTATTAGCTTGGCCTCTCACGTATCCCTGTACCATCATGGCTACTGCAATGCTGATACCATGACAGCTTTGATTCTAGTGATAAAGAACACTAACTTTGCCTCTTGAGTTCTACTAACATAAAAACCTGGTGGGACGGGTGTCAGTAATTTCAAAGTAAATTGGTCAAGGTTGAAACTAGCAAAAGCAGCAAGTATTGGCAATCTAGTTTGACTATCAGGGCTTCCTCTGAAGCAGTTTTAGGGCAGGGCAACTTTGATATTCTTATTAAATCTTAATCTTCATCCTATTTAAATATTCATTTTCATAATAAGTCAGTGTGTCTTTTTTAAACATACTTACCAGTTTGTTTGTCTTTTATTCACCTGAAAAATCTTTTTCCCTCTTCCTTGAAAAGTTATTCTCATCAACTTCTTGTACAGCAGACAGCCATCACATAGAGGCTGTTCCTGCTATTCAATCATAATGTCTCCTGTGCAGTGTGTTCCTGGATTTGTTTCCTTAGGCTGATCAGGACTAGTCTCAGCTGTATCCTGTCCCCTTAGTGGAGAAGGCCTTTTAATCATCCCTTTCATCTTTCACTGCAGGCAGCTCTCCCTTCTCCATTCCCCTTCCCATCCCTGTGGTTTATCTTTCCTGAAGGTTATAGCATTCTCCAGAGATTTAGTCAGACAGCGGTAATGAAGACCAGTCTTAGGAAATTAAGTCGGATATCTGTAACTTTCAGGATTAGCATCACAGATGCCATCATGTGAGTTCATGCATAGGTGCATGGCAGCTGATGATCTGCAAATCAGTATTGGGTTTCCTGATATTAATATTCTCTTCTTGTTCCCTAGTGTCCCAAGAATGCTGGTCCACGTATACTCTTCCTCTGAACCCCCATGCCCTTGAGCAACTTGATAACCAGGGAGGTGGATAAGCAGCACGTCCCCAGCAACTTCCTCGCGTTTCTGGAGGGCAAGGGCTGGCGACCACCTGTGAAGGCTCAGACTCCCTCTGAGACTGCCCTGAATTCAGAGGGTTGGTCACAGGATATGATCTCCAGGCATGACACACTCAGGGGAGAACTTGCCAAAAGGTTATGTGGTGAGTCCCTTTATGGAAGAAATGTTGCTTAGAAGGAACTCACAAATGAGATGTATAAAGCCAGTTCATGGGTAGAATACGTCCAGCTCAGGGACCTGGCAGACTTTTCCTGTACCTTTCCAAATAGTGGGCTATGAAGACATGGCTACTGTCAAACCCAGTTAGCAGGACAATCCACTCTCTGAATGCCTGCAACAATCTTTCCTGCTCCTCTAAACACTTTCACAGTCTTTTAAAAGACTTTTCTTACTTCCCCAAATGCCCCTATCAATGTACTTATGTTCCCATAGCACTTTCATTAAACCTGCTGTTGTCCCAGTTCAGTGTCTCCTAACAGCTAATCTAATACCAGTTGCTGTGAGTAAATAATTTTTCTACTGTGTCTGCCTCTTGGCTCATTCCCTACCTGGCTAACAAGAAAGTTAAGAGCTGAATAATTGGAAGCCCTGTGGCTTTTACATCGATGGATGAGCCTTTGTTCTTGTTCCTAAATGAATCTCACTTTCAATTTGTGTGCATGGCTGAACTGGGTCTGTAAACTATAAGGAATGGCTCCTCAGGTGTCTAGGCTGTGGATTATGAACTTGCCAGGTAAGAACAACTTTAGCATGAACAGAGAGAGCAAAGTGGACTCAACACATATACAGCACATATACAAGAGAGGTAACTTAAACAGCTGTGTCATAAACATTTTTCTGTGTCAAAGTCCCAATATATACAGAATTTAGTTGTTTGGGGGCAGGGGAGTCGAGGGTGAGGAGTAAGACAAAGGAAGATGAATCTGTGAGACTTAAGGTTTGGTTCCAGGCACATTTTTTCTGATAATGAAGCTATTTTAAGAGGTTATCTACTATTATTATCCCAGCCTGCTTGTTCCTTCCTTTGCATAGCAATCTGTAACTACTGCAATAGTACTGATACAGAACTTGTTTTGGTGTCTGTTCATAAACTGCATCACGGAAATGGTCAGGGTAAACAAAAACCAACTTCAACCACTTGTTGCCTTCTGCCACTCTTAGCTGCGTAGGTCTTGCCTTGCCATTTGCCTTAGGAGAGATGAACTTGTTGGCCAAGTTTTGCAGTTCCTGTCAGCCAGCTCAGTTCCACTACCTGGTGCTAGATTGAAAAGCCAGAACTTGGGGGCAATAACCAGACTCTACTGCATTTCTGTCTCTGCTAAACTACTTTGGCACTATTTTCACCAGTACTCTCTTCACTAACAGGAACGGAAGAAAGAAGTTTTCCTCCTAAATGTCCTAACTCTACAGGCTTAGTAACAATCCAGTGCTGCACATATGATTCAGATGAAGCTGGCAAAATCAAAATGAAAAACACTGTATTAGTAATGCACATCCGGCCATTGGCATGATGTGCCAGCAGCACAAATGAAAAGTACAAAGGACAGAGGTTTGTTAAATTAAGTAATCCTTAAACTACATGAACCATGTATCCAGTTTGGCTAACCACAGAGACACAAGGGCCTATTCTAAGAAAAGGCAGGAAAGATGCTCAGCATGCACTCAGCAAACAAATATTTTCCTAGTATATATAAACTGAGAGATTTGCTTATCCTTTCGTATATGGAAAAAATTCCTACTGATAACATGTATGTTTATATCAAGCACAGACTAGACTAAGTTTGTGCATTGGCTATATCAAATATTCCCTGCTTTTAATGACACTGCACTATTAAAGAACTCTGAAAGTAACCTTAATCTCTAATTATTTTTTTTAGTTCTTTAGTTAATGTGCTTGTTATTATTTGTGAAAATAAAACTTCAACTGAAGAAAAAATCAGACTGATCTTTCTTCCTTCCTCTCCTTCCTCCAGATGAAAAATCAAATACTGAATTACACAGATGAAGGCTTTAGCCAACAGTTTCAACATCATGAAAACAACAGACATCACAGTTAGCATGGCTGTGAGCTATGCTATCCAAAATACCAAGGGTGGAACAAAGAATCAGCATTTTCCCCCTTAGAAGGGACTCCTCTGTTGTCAGACTTTGAATCCCTCAAACAACAGGTAGCCCCATGACTTCAAAAGGATTACATGAAAAACGGAATATTTGTCAGAAGAAGGACAACAGATTCTGACTCTAGAGCATAAGCATGGCACTATGAAGCATTTTGATCTCTTGCTGCCCTTGAGGTAGTTGTGCTGGGAGTAGACCTCTTTAGTGCTCTGGAGGTCAAACCAGAGTATTTCCTGAATGCTATACTAATACAAACATTTTTGAGGAAAAATAAATAACTGAAACAAAACAAATTATGCGAAATGTTGCTCCTATTGACATAACTGGAAAAAATATCCAGTGGTTTGAATCAGCCTTCCATTCTCCTATATATTTAGCCTAGCATTTAGCTCACCCTAAATTCACCCTCCTCCTTCTATTGGCCAGACCTATACACTATTATCCTAGTTTGGAGGGAGCTGCCCACTATCAACATAGTTCTTAGTTGCTTTGAAGCTGAATTATCTGAGACTGAGATGCATCATCACTTTTTTTTCAAGCTTGGTTCTTTGCGAGAGCCTTTATTGAGCCTCTTTTAATGTAATTGTCTGCATTTCAGCAGTAACGCAAAACCAAACAAGGGCAGAAACTCAGGTAGCACTAACATTTTTTTGGGGCACTTTTACAGTTTCCAGTACTTTAAAGGTCATGTCTAATACTTTAGATGCCCATTGCTCCCCCCAATATATACAATAAGAATCAGACCCCTGGAACACTCCATCTTTTTTCTTATTAGGAAAATATTACCTTTTAATTTTGTAGACACATTACCACCCTCCTTCCCACATGGATCCTAGGTTCCTGTCCCAACATAATGAAGGAAGAGCTCTCTGCTCCTACTTTCCCTCCTTCTGTCTCTTACACAGAAAAGCTGATGCCAAACCCCTCCTCTCCCTCCAGATGCAGCCATGATTTTCCAGACACACTGGCAGCACAGGAGCCAGCCCAAAGTCTTACAGGGGAATGTGTGACTGCACCCTTAGCTGTCTGGTCATGCCCATGGCTCCCATTCCTTCTCTGTCTCTGCATCAAAGGTGACACACAGACTTAGTGAAAAAAGATCCCACGAACTAAGACCTTGTAGGAGAAAAGGAAGCAGCCAAGAAATTCAGGATGAGTAGTCTTGGGGGAGAATAACCTGTTCCAGGTTAGCACTTTCCACACCCAAGCCCCAGGGCTTGCAGAGTCCAGGCCAACTCTAGAGATGGCTGGAGGCACCATCCATTACGATTCACAGCCTGCTTTCAGTCCCTGTTGTATGAAAAGAACTTTGTACTGGTGTGAGCACAGTGGTCCCTTCTCTCTGCCAGGACATTCATTCTTTCCTTTTACTTTAAAGGTGTCCTCTCTGTTTGAGGACCATTTCTTTGAGATGCTCTGGGTTCATGCTGTGTGACCAGCATTGTTTCCTGAACTGGTCCTTTCCTCGTCTCTCTAAAATGCCTCACATGACACAGTGAGAATTCACACTCGCAGAGTGGAAACACTCGGTTGTACAGCCACCCTCCTCATATTGGTGCACCCGTGAACTGAGGAGGGACGCTCTGCACTGCCTCGGATAAATGTTACGTTATAACATCCAGCCAACAAAATAAGACAGGATATGAAACACTAAAGCAATACCCTGACAAACACTAGTTAGTGAAGGTATGACGGCATTTTTGTATGCAATTTTTAATGGAATTACAATCCAGATGAAAAATTAACAAAAAGTTAGGGATACATGCTGCTTTTCTGCATTTTTGAGCAGTTAATATGTCCTACCCCATGTTTCAGTAGCCACGGACAATGGTAGGGAATTGCAGTGTCTGAACAATATCTTGCTTTTTAAGGCTGACAAAAATGTGGACTGTATCGTGTTATGCTAGATAATTTGCAAACACTGAAATAATACAGTCCTTATCCTGAAGCCCTTATGAAAAATGAAAAACAGAAAAAAGGAACAGAACAAAATAAGAGAAAGAATTTTAGATTCCTTGCAAAATTCAGGAAGCCCTTATGAAAAATGAAAAACAGAAAAAAGGAACAGAACAAAATAAGAGAAAGAATGTTAGACTCCTTGCAAAATTCAGGTTAACTCAGCCACCTCTGGCTATACAAAATGTTTTAAATGGGGTTATTTTAGAAGGGGATAAGTTTGAAAAACCTAAGGGAAAGGAGAGCCAGGAAAGGTGGGAGCTGTGGATAAGCAGGTGCAGGAGCTGGAACAAGCAGTTGGGTGTCAGAGAAGACAGGCACTGTCAGATGAGTGTTCCAGAAAGGGGAATTTTCTGTAGCTGCTTGGCCACACTGAGTCACCAGTAGGTTCCAACTGCATTTTTTGCCTGTGAAAATACTACCTGTTTGTGCAGTGTTGATGAAATGCCACACAAGCCTTAGTATCTCTAGTGCAAATGCCCCCACAACACCCAGCCTCAGTACAGCAGTAACCATATAAACAGTTTGCATTCTGCAGATGTTGAGGCAGCATCAGTCTCCAAATCAAATAGGAAATAAATGAAGATCACTATAGCAAACACAGTTCTCCTGTGCTCTGCATCATATTTGTATTACACTAAGGAATGCATGTGTAGTGTAAATTACTATCATTCTGATTCAGTGATATTCAACATTTGCTAAGCAGAAAGATTCATAACTAACATTTGCAAAAATCTTCAGGCTAAAGGCACAATAAAATCTTTTATTTATATTGATTAACTATGTTGTACATATTTATCACTAGTTACTTCATTTACAGCTTGGTACAATACTTCAGTTCCTAAGACTTTAAGAGGCTCAGTGTGAGTGTAAAACATTGGACTTGCACAAGAAGGTTTCAAAGCTTCCAGAATAGAGTGGATTTGTGCACTGATGATACGTAAGGACCTTTTTTCTTTTAAATCAGGTGACATAAAACAAATATTAAATATTAGATGCTTGCACTGCTAGTGCAAAACAAGTAACAAAGACACACCATATTTTGCTTCTCCATCATGTTCATAACCAAAACACATCACTTTCTGTATTTGGCCTGATCTTTCTTTTGCTGCCTTCAGTCTTGATGCTAGAATGTTGTCCAAGGCACCCTTTCATTCAGAAAAGAAATATTGCTAGTTTTATTCACCATTGAATGAGATCTCTTCTTTATTAGGTTAATCTTCTTTGTACTTCTGACCTTGGTGATTCTCTTTTACATTAAAAAAATATGAATCAGTGTAGAGCTGGCACACACAGCTAGCTAAACTTTCCTTCCCAATTGTGCTGAGGAATGGAATATGAATGAGATAATTACCCAGAACATACAATCAGTCTGGGATTCATACCATTCAGTATCATTTAGGTTAACAGTCCAGCAGAACTCAAAAAAAAAAAAAAAAAAAAAAAATCTTGGACATGTGTGGATAATAAGAACATCCAAAATAAGCATTTCTGAAAGCCCACAGGAGTTTATGGAGGGAGTTAGGCTTCAAGACAGATATCAACATCTAACTAACATGGGTTAAGAAGAACACTTCTGTGGCCAGTTGATTCTGCAACATTTTCTGAAGCAGCTGATAGAGGTCCCTGTCAGAGACTGGATGCTGAACTACTGGCTGTTGGCATGATTGTATATGCCACTCTCAGATTTCTTCCTGCAAATGGGAGATATATTTTCAAACGTCTCCAAATCCAAAGTAAACACTTCTGATGGTATTGAAGCTAGGAAAGTATTTCTAAAGGGCTACTTGGTGAATGTTAGTATTTCTCTTTGCAAATTTAATGCTATCTTTGTTATCCTCTGTTATATTACATGAAAAAAATCCTAAAATACATGAGGTATTTCCCATGTAAACAATTCATTCCTGCCAGGGGAATGTTATATGCTGACAGGGTACGTGAAATGGTCGCAGTGACCATGTGGTAAGTGAGATCATGAGAGTCTGCATCAGGGTTGAAGGTAGTCTACTCAAATGTTTTTGGGATTCCTGTGATGGAATATTGATGGAAAGCAAAAACACAAGCATTGGGCAAACAGTTAAGACCTTCCCCACCACCTGACACCATCAGGGCCTAACGTTTTTGTATGCAAAGTATACAAACTCCTTGTTGTTACTAACATTAGTTTAGCTGATAATTGAACTGGCTTTAAATGGTTTAAGAATGGCATAACTTGGGTAGTATGCTCATTTTTCTGCAGTTCTGGAAAATTCTTTTTGGATGCAAATAAATTGTGTGCTGCTGTCAGAAACCTTTGCCTCTATTTACACACTTGAGGGACCATTTCTGTCCAGCACTTCATGGGGAGAGGTGACACAGGAAATGTCAATATTGAGCCACACCAGCTGATTTTTCAACACTTTTTTGCAGAGGTGGACAATGTTCCTTCAGAATTAAGAAAATCTTTTACTTAGGCTACTTTTGCTTGTTTTGCTAACAAAGGAAATGGACTAGTGTTTAAATTTCAGTATCTTTGTTTCATTTCTCAAAAAAAGTGATGTAACCATAATATGTGTACAGATAGCCATTCTACAGGGGAAAAAAACTCAAAAAAAAAAAAAAATTAATCCTGTGCAGTACTTTTGAGATACCAGCTGTGCTAACTAAGGGAAAACAAAAAATGGTATGGTTTCTGTCGTAAAGAAATTGAGCCAATGTGAACATCCTGTGAACTCTGAAGAAACAGTTCATTTACATCTGGATACACTGGTTTAATTGGAATAGTGCATCCCGGGGTCCCATGAGCAAATGATAATTTCCCATGTACATGCGTTTCTCAAAAAAAAAAAAAAAAGTAATAAAATTTTGTACAACAAAAATACTGTAATTTTATTTCAAAGGACAGATAAAATTCTGCTCTTAATACATGGATGCAGCTTCCCTTCCACCAAAGTAACTTAGACCAGAACCTGATTTTTTTTTTCTTGGAAGTAATGGGTTTGTTTATTCTTTTTTCTATTTTTTTCCTTTTTCTTTTTTTTCTTTTTCTTTTTTTTTTAAACTTCAGAATTAAAAAATTATCTTTTCAGTGTTTTTTGAAAGAACCATTCAAGAGGTGTTCAAAGCCTGTGAAATCTGAAGTTAGGCAATAGCTGCAGAACTGTGACATTTAACATGGGCAATACTAAGTCAAAACTCAGTGGTTTAAAAAGCACTGACCAGTTCCACTGATCTTACTGGAATTTAATTCTTCATGCCATATGTTGGATCAAGGGATATCTGAAAAGCCCACCTCCATAGATATGAATCTGTTCGAGATCATTATCAGCAGCACATAGTATGTTTTCTTATTAGTGAACTTCAGTGACAACAACAGGCACTTTTGTTTGCTCTGCTTATGCCTTCTACTTCTCCATCATCTGGCCAACTTAACAAGCTAAGCATTTGAACAGTAAAAGTTCAGTTCGCCATATATTTCCAAGACTCATATGGATCATATGTGTCATCAAAGCATATGAATAACACTGGGCTCCTTACAGAGAACTAGAAGACCAAAGCACAGGCTCTGTTTCAGTACCTATATTTAATGACCATTACCTGTTATAGAGCTGCTGCCTAGGTTACTGTATCTGTAGACAACTGGGAAGGAAAATGAATGCATTTGATTAACACCTTGGGAACTGTAAAAGAGTGGTTTTAATACATACTTTAAAGCCAAAGCTAATAGTAAAACCTATTTAGATTCCCTGACACCTCCTGTTTAATGGCCCTTTCTCAGGTACTTGTAGCATTGCCAAGCTTCAATCATTTGGGATAAGATTTTCCATCTTAGGTGTCTCCTTTGGACCAGTTTTGACTTTTTTGTTTGTTTGTTTTGGGAATATTACAGCAAAAACAGCTCAGCTGCTTTCAAGGACAAGGCTATGGAAAAATAAGTTTTGTCCATGTGAACTGACTCCAGTGACCTTAAACTGAGTGTTTCAAGTTTCAGATTAAAACCTCGGATGGAGGGAGGTAGGGAGGGAGGGAAGAGTAAGCACGCTTTGTATCAAGGATGTGCCTTTTGCCATCTCTCTAAAATCTGACCCTAGTTGATTAAATTTCATACTGTTGGGGGGGTGGGGTGGGGAAGGAAGTCCACACATGTTCAACAGATTAAGATTTTAACAGTTTAATTCCCCAAAGATGTCATCCACAAGAGACTGAACATGACATTCTCATGACTTGTCCTCTGAGCGCTGGGTCTGTGCACATAAACTGAGGTCAGCAAACACTTCTTTGCATCTCCTAGTGATACCTCTGATTTAGGGAGTTAAAAGTAGAGGAGAAAAGAACTTGGGGAGAGGGAAGGGAGTAAATTGTGATGGGAGTAAGTCATGGGGTACTACTAAGTGGGGTGGAAATAAGAGACGAGAGAGATAGGATATGAAAGCAAGGTACAGAGGGGAAGGATAGGGATTGTCAGTGTAATCATAACTGATGAAGTAAAGACAGGCTTGGACAAGGAGCTTGAGCGATTTGAGATAAGTCTAACTGCCATCTTAACTTTTAACACTTCATAGCCTCATCTTATAGTTTTAATTTTTTAATATATCTTTGTTGTACATGTTGCTTGTAGAGATGAGACATTATTACATATAGCTGTAATACTGTTTCACTCTCCTTCATCCTAAACCTCAATTTAATTATCTGCTGAAGCAAATGTTGATAAGACAATATGAATAGGTTCCGGTTAACTTCTAAGAGAAATTTCTCTCTCTCAGAAACTACAAGAAATGTTACTTTGTAAACGAATGTCCAAACAATCAGCATCATTATAAATTACTTTATTTCAATCATTGTAAATGACTAAGTGCTGGGATTAATATAAATTACTTTTAAACCTGAGCGCTTCAGGTTTAAAGAATGGAAATTCTTCAATGCTTTGTAAGCCATTTCAGATCAGGAAGCCTAGGGCAGCACAATTCAAATGGATTCAGGTTCAAACAGTGACCTCGCCAAGAAATACCCCATACCTCAGTAAAAAGGAACTGCATGCCCCTGCTTTAAAATCTCCATGGATGTTTGGTCCTCAGTTATTCATCACAGAGAAGTCTGTGCCAAAACTGGTTAAAGTGTTCAAACTGGCACCAGGTCTGAGGGCAGAGGTATCTATCAGTCAGCTCAGTGTCAGTCATACCTTCTGTTCTCATGGACATCTTTAAATCCTACCTTTCTAATTGTTTCTCTTTTCTGATGTTGACGTCAGCAAGATCAGGATTTGGAGACTAAGTGACTGTGGCCTGCTGAGCAATTTGGCCATGATTATATCTTCACACATACAGCTTCAGAAACTGCTATTGGACACGTTCAGCATTTGCCTCATCAAATGATGGGCAGTATAATTTCAATCTTTCACAACACTGATACCAAAAAAGCATGATACCACTGAATATTTTGAAATTATTATATGTTGTTAATAAAGTGGTTGCTAGAATTCTGGAAGAATGTAGATGCCTTCCTTCTCTTATTAACATGCCTGACCTCCTGAATATCTCATGGAGGTCTAGGACATGTCCTTGAAGGACATCATACCATTATGCAAACTGAAGAGTTAAGTGGTATTGGACCATGTCTTCCACTCCAAGTCCTCCCTAAGGTATAGCAATTATATGGTGTCTTATGCCTTTAGAATATTGCTCATCATCACCTATGCCCTATTGGTAGATGTTTCAGGGTTTTCTTTTCTACTAAGTCATCCTGCTCCCCCATATTTACAGAAATACAGAACATTACAGACAGAATCCATATTTCTTCCCTACTGCTTATGTCTTGTATCGTTAAATACTGCAGTGCAAAACATCTGCGTCACATAACTTTCTCCCTTACCTATCCCCCTCCAAACTCTCTCCTATTACTACTGCCAGTGTCCTAGCAGATGAACTGCTGCTGTGTTGAGAGCTGAAACACTGGAGAAAAAGGGTCAGGCATACTGAAACAAGATATTTTCTGCTGGAACTAGATTATTGCGTCTTGAGTAGAGCCAGTAAAACTATGTTTTATCTTCTACAGGCAATTCTGATGAAACTTATGGCAGAATTTCAAATACTGAAAAATTTCAAATGAAAACCAGATTTATTTCAATTTCAAAATAATACTTAATGGGAGCTGAAGTTTGGATGCCTCCTGCCTTCATTTTTCTCTATGGGATGGACTCAGACATGAATGTTGGGCCAGCCAATTATCCCACCATATCTTGCTGTGTCCCCTTCTGGAGAGGTCAAAGAATCAGATGTTAAAAAGAAAAATTCTGTGCAAGTAAAAGTACTAATAACCTAGTTCAATAAACTGGGTTTTTTTATTAGATGGAGATTTATTTTTCTTCCCAAGGTGTATCACATAAGAAAACTAGAGGACAAGGAAAACTAAATAATCTTGCTTTTCAGTATTTTTGAATCAAAACTCAGCAACATTTGAAGAAAATATAAAAGCAGTGAATAACAATGAACTAGTTATACAATCTTGTGACCACTCTCTTCACTCCTTGCTATGTCTGCAAAACCATGGTTAGCATAAATCAGAGACACCATGCCTGGCATCAGTGCTGGCTACCAAAGTGGGTGACCATATGTGTGCCATTTGCAAAACTGAATTGTGTCCAGGGGGTGAGCAGAGATGGCAACTGGTGCAGTGGCACCAGATAAAATAAACACTATATTAAGATAAACTGCTTGTTATGGAAAATTAACAGCTATGATAGTGTTTATGTCATCTTAGGTGACTTTAAGAGACTAAGAGCAATGGTTTTGTCTGTGATCTGTTTTTTTATGGAAAGAGAGTAAAATTACTAAACCTCTAAATTTCTAGTGTAAAAACTACTCATAGTACCAACTTAACTGTTTCTTTTTTTTTTCCTGGGAGAAGGAAAGAAGAGCTCCCTAATACAGCCATAAGATAACTTGCTATTAGTAGTGTATTCTGTATGCTTTATTGAATGTACTGCTGAGAAGAATAACAGTGAAGCCAAAGATAATGGTGAAAAATCCTCTTCAAATACAAAAAGGAGTGATAAGGCTACTGGAAAAAAACCCACAACTACAAACAAAAAAAAAAACCCAAACCAAAACCAAATCCCTAGCATTTAAAAGGAATGAACTGATGTTAACAGGAAATGCAGAGCATTGAAGCAGATGACCTACCTGAAGACTGCCAACAATCAATCTACTACTACTGGTCTATAATAGTATGTAAGACAAGATATAATAAAAAAAACCCTCCATGTTTATGTTTTTCAGAAATCCACATATTGACATTACTACTGGTCTCTCATAAATTCTGTAGTGTAGTATCAGCAAAGTCCATAAAATTGGGGCTAACACAGAAAACACAAACTAAACTATGGAAAAGAAGATACATTAATCATTTGCACTACAGATCAATCCATAGTTTATAACCTCAATTCCTTAAGACAATTTGCATTAAAAGCTCTTGCTGTCAATTTAGTGTTTTGTTTTGTTTTATTTTATTTTCAGATCTGCCTCCACTAGTGATGAGTAACTTCACTTGGAAATTGTTTATATAAAAGATAATGTTTTCATGTCATTGACACAGGCAGTAGTGCCAAGGAGGGCAAACTCATGAAAATGGAAGTAACTTAGTGCATGTCCCACAGTCAGAGAGAGCAGCACTGCACAACTGGTAGCAGTGGGACGTTCTTCCAATGCAGCATGCAGACCAGTACAGCACATGTGTGGATGTGGTCACGTAGATCTGGCTTGATATGGCTCTTTGCTAAGCTACCTGGACTAACTGAAAAGCTGTCTTCTGACAACATAAAGTGTCTGAGGAAGTATTTAAATAGTAGGAATGGCTCTTGTTGAATGCACCAACCTCCAAGTTAGTTTAAACAGATCTGCTGTTTCTATAGTCAATACACAGAGACATTCCACATTCCTACACTTTCTGGGCAAAAGCCTTACATCCCGCAAGCCAGCACAGTTTCAATTAATTTTACAATATTATGATGATTTACACCAACTGGTATAGGGTCCAAGACCAGTCAGAAAATAATGAAAAAGAGACAGATTTAGTATGCAGGAAACAGGTTTCAAGCAGTGTCTGGAGGCACTGTATATAATTCAGAGGAGAACCATTCCAGAAGGGGAAGGCTTTAAGGCTATCGACTTGTCTGGCACTTTTCATAAGCATTAAATTATCTTAAACAATCAGTAAAAGCCTTTTTTTTCTGAGGTGATATGTGAGCGATACAACCTTGACTTATCTAAGTCCAGAAATGTATCATAAGATATATCTAAAAAAGAAAGCAGAAACAAGAATCAAGAATCTCTAAACCTTTAAACTGTCTAACCCTCTTTGGTTTGGGACTGTGGATATGGTTTTAGTCACACAATTAACTATACACAGGAATGGTGATTGCTTTCCAGCAGGACGACACAAAGCTTCGCTCTGAGAGGTCACTAAATCCTGTCTCACATTGTACGTTTGCTTTTACTGGCCACCCCGCTCTCCATGCCACCCTCAGCACCAGGAAGCAGATGGGACTTCCTTTCCATCCGGCCGCCGAGCAGGAAATGTTTGACTCTTGGACAGCCACGAACAGACAGCCAAGAGCTGCAGTGGAAGAGCACGACAGGAACCGACAGGCTCTCAGCCACCGCAGCGACTTCCGACTGGCAGGCCATCAAGATTGCATATGCACTCTCTCATCCTACCCAAACCTAAGCATTCTTGAAAAATTAGAAAAGTTGACCTCAGATACAAATGCTGGAAATGGGACTAATTAGCCTGGAAATCTATCTTGAGAAAAACCACTCGCTCACATTATCCAGATACCAGCAATGCCGAGACTGTACTTGCTCTAGACTATGTGCTTCCTGTCCCCTTTGTTCTACAGTACTTTTAATGCAAGTCCATACTGCATTTTCATTGCGTAGCCATCCCTAGTTACATTTGAAATACGATTTTGCTTTCTTGCTACATCAATACAAGGGAGAGGTTTCTCATCAAGGTACAAAATAAACCGGACCTCATTAATATATATAAATCTGTAATGCATTCAAATTCAGTATGACCTACTGTGAGTACTGCAATATGGGATATTTCTGGAGTCTAACATGAAATTGCATTATCTTGAGTTTCCACCTTTCTTGCAATTAATTCTAAGCGGATCTGTAAATACAAATACAACTCACCCATAATATTAATACTAATGTCAACTCAACATAGTCACAGAATAGCTGAGATTGGAAGGCACTTCTGGAGATCACGTAGTACAACCCCCCTACTCAAAGCAAGGACAACTAGAACAGGTTGCTCAGAGGGGTTTTGAACAGCCTCCCTGCGTAGCCTCTTTCAGTGTTTGCCCACCCTCACTGTAAAAAAGTTTTTTCTTATGTTTAAATGGGATTTCTTGTGTTTCAATTTGTGCCCATTGCTATTAGTGCATTCACTGGATACCATTGAAATAACAATAATAAATATAAATAATGATAATAAAAATACATGAAATATTAAGATCAAAAGGGATAAAGAAACAACCATAACTCAAACAAAATGGGAGACATTATAGGTAATGAAATTTATGACACTCTTAGATTAAGGACAGAAAAGATTATTAGACCATTTCATGTGTTCCTATAAATCACAGGCTAAGAATTGTCATCTGGAGATTCCTTTACTGAGACTGTTAATTTATGTTGTTGAAAAGGGCAGCTGATCTTGATAGCACACAAAGCAAAACCAGTTGCATATTGAATGAATTAGGAATTAGAAGACATTTCTTTTTGCACTCTAAATTTCCTCCTCTTTGCTCTATATGGATAGAAACAGGTCAACTTGGTTTAGGTACTTAATCTATTTGTTCATGCATTATTTGCTAGTATACATTCTCAGTTTGTTTTTTTTAAATTCCTGGACCCTGGACTGCATATTACAAATGAGATAGTCCTGCATGAGCATCCATCTTAGCCAGTTCCCTGTCAAGGTGGCTGGAAGTCTGAGCACTGTATGGAGATCCTGCTGAAATTCCTGTTTTAAAACTTGACTGACCTTTCCACTTCTGAGTCTGCTAACTTCATTGCCATTTACACTGCCTGCCTTCTTTACACTTCTCTGTGATGGGTTCTGCTTTCATTTCAGCCTTCATGACTGTTGGTGAGATCATACATCATCTGTTTTGCCTCTAAGTAGATGGTCTCTAGCTTTGTGTACACTAAGAAACAAGTGACTGTCCATTCTCCCCCAGTATGGATATCTATATTCAGGGTGTAAAATGAAGCAGTCTTTGTAAAGTAAGCACTTAATTTTCTCTACACTCAGAACAAGAAAGTACTTTTCAGCATCACTGCAAGCAATTCTGTTAGCCTAAGCCCAGTATGTGATTTAAGCTAACTGGATCCCACCAGGTATCTTCTAGGAAAGCTATGATTACTTTGTGCCTGTGCGTGATTTCTTCTGTATTTCCAGACTATTGATTTACACTTCTGCATTCTGTGGCTTAGTGACAACATTGATTTTATGGTAAATTTTGCAGTCTGAAAAGTGCTCTCAGAACATTAAAATCATCTATGCTGTAACGCAATCTTATCTCTTTACATGTGCCTTTAATTGCTGAAAAATAAATTTCCACAGACAACTAGCAGCAGAGACTAATCAGTATAATGCAAGCCACAGCAGAATATAAAAATGGGCTTTAGAGCAGGTTTTTTCCATAATTTAAAAAAATACCTTGAATCAACTTACTGACCAGCAAGAACTGAAACAAAAGTACTGGGAAACAAATAGCCTCTATTTAGCCATATAATAACTATTTATGCCTTTCCATGTTGCTAAAATATTCCCAACAGAGCTGACAGCCCTTAACAAAAACAACACAATCAGGGATTAGTGTCAATTAATTCCTTGGCATTTGGCAAAAATTAAATCATACCACGACTACTGAGGAGGCAAGTAGTTATACCTGACATTCAGTTCTATCGTTGTATGAAGCACTCAGAAGCTATTCCAGTTTTCAAAAATACATTTACATGTATTGTTAAAGTGACATGCTAACAAATATCTTCCCTGAGGTGCTGACAAGCAGTAACTATTCATTTTGTGTGAATTATTGTTTATCTCCTTCTAAATCCCAAATAAATATCTGAAATATTTTGAGCTGTCCACTACTAGAGAAGTAAATGAGCAATGAATTCACCTATTCATATTCTAATTTCCTTTTCTATTACATAAACACAGATATTTGCCAAAGAAATGTCTAAACAGTGTGTGAATCCCACTCTGTCTTTTTGACTATTTGCAAAGAGTGGTTAAAAGATTTTTAACACTGTCCAGCAGTATAGCAATTCAGAGCTCATATGATTTTGGTTTTGCCATGTTTGACTTGCATTAACTATGATGGCTTTTTTGTAATGTGGACTCATACCTAGTAATAACTAACTTGAAGAAAGGTGTTAGATCTGTTTTCATACCATCCCTAGCTCTCTTCCATTATTATTTAGAAGAAATCTTACTGAGACCTCATGATGGAAACCAGCAGGCAGGGTTACCAGTTTATGAATGTAAAATTTGTGATACTGACTGGATCAGATTCTGGCAAGTTGAGATGAAAATATTTTCTCAATGCAGTTGTAGAAACATAACAATTAGTTCAAAGATATTCCATCAAATGACAATGATAAGGATGACATCTAAGATATTTTTATCTAAATCTAATTGATAATGGAATATTAGGAGCATTTCAGATATCTCTGCTGCAAGTACCCAAATTAAAAGGTATACTAGCCACTTCTTAAAAGCTCAGCATTGAGCCGAGTTCTTAATTTCTAGTGTTGTAAGGCCGAGTCACATCTGAAGAAGCAGAGGTTTTCCCATGAAACCTAAATTGAAACTTCACCAGTCACTTGCTGTCAAGATTTTAATGTATGTGTGGTAGATGTGCTTTAAAGAAAGAGAACATTAAGAAGCCTTCTGTTTCACAGTGAAAATGCTTCAGAAAACTGCTGCATGTTAGTTCTGTCTCAAATATGAATATGAAGGCAAGTGCCCAAATTTACAGACTAATCTGGTTGACAGTTGTTAGCATCATACTTAACATAAGGTGAAAGTTTTAGTTTGCAGATCACTTGGTCATTGATGAGCTGAGGAAGATCAATATTAGGTCTTGCAAGGGCTCCTTCTAGGAAGGGAGGGCTACACAAGACTTTAAATGGCCTGATGGTTTCATAGCCCAGACTTCCTAAGGAAGAATGCAAAATATAGAGGAAAATTGTTGGGCTATGGTTTTATTTTCTGCTCATTATGATGGGACTTGGTGCTGTATGGTGTAAGGTTAAGAAAATCACCAATTTCCTGAAAGAACAGTGGTCATCATTACTTAGAATTTTCTTGTTTAGGTGAGAATCACTTCTGTTTCTATTGACAAGACAATCCGATGGTTGATTACGAACGATTTGTATTCCATCATATTCTAATTGAAGTACATGTAACATTAGGAGATTGAAAAATAGTCTTCAGGTCACTTAACTGTCTTTTAGTATTCAGTATAATGAAGATTTAATTTTACATAAGTTAGTCCAGAATGCTGAACAGTTATAGTGGATCTCTATTTCTGTCTCTTCAGTGAAGACATTTTATATGATGATTTTGTGATTTAAGTGACACTATGTCTAAAACGTTTCCAAGTTAATTAATTATTCTATGTTAGCAAAAACTCAAAGCAAAATAAAGCATTCTGGAATTGCATCTTGTTTATCTGTTATAGAAAGCTAAAGCCTCTTGAGTGATTTAATTAGCTACTATCTTGTCATTCACAGTTCAGTATCTTTCCTGGTAAAACCATTTTTAAACTGGCTAAAAGTGAACACACAAATTATATTTCAATTTAATTTAGTTTGTATATGGATATAAAAGTGATCTTTTCTTCACTGTTGTCTTCCTCGGCCTCTCTCTACCAGTTTCTCTGATGTAGTGACTGTCTATCCTGATTGTTTAAAATATTCATCAGGAAGCAGGCAACATGAAGAATGAATAATATAGTCAATATTTTTGAAACAAAATGTTATGTTATTATTCTACACTGATGAATTTCATGTTAATTTAAAAAGCAACCATTCAACATAATCTAGAAATTACACAATACTTAGGGCATAATGTAGGTATTATACAATACTTAGATAGTGTGGTAGAGGGTGTTACAGAAAAACATTGAGCTGAGCCTTTGATTGTAGCTCTAGCTGAAGTACTACTGACATATAACTAAGATTAAGTATTTCAATTTAAAATTAATTCTGTCAATCATTTATAACTCTCTGAAAATGTCAGTCCTTGAACTCAGATTATCCATACATGATTTCTCCTTGTAGGACAAATAGAAATATTTGAAAGTTTGAGAGCAAATGGTTCATCTTTTTCTCTTCTCATAGACAAGCAGCTAGTAATTCTTTTGATTTTAAGAATAAAAGCCCTGTGGCTGAAGACTGAAAAATTAAACTTGGCATAGAGGTGTACCTTTGAATATTCAAGAGAACACTTTTTCCATTTCACCTAGCTGCAAGTTTTTGAAAATTGATGTGAGACTTCATGACAAATACTACAACAAAATCATACTCCTAACAAATTTGGGACACTATTTTGAAGAAGAAAAAAGATCGATTGCTCATTGTACACGTCCCAGTATGTATATTCATGTGAAGAACAAATTAGCCATATGATCAAAAGTATATTAATAATTTTTACTAAATGATGTAGGTCTCATCGCAAGCTTCCGTTCAGACACAAATTACTCCCTCTTTTTCAGAAATCAACATTGATTACAATAAGGTATCATCTCATTGGAGAGCCCTTCCCTGAGTGTCTGCAAACGTTTTAGATTTCATTTCAGTCAGTCTTTTGGTGCTACAGAAAGAGATCCCTGCTTTGTGTTGTTGAATATTTAATGGTAAGAAACAATAATAAAACATATAATACTGGATATGCTACATTACTTCTGCTTTTAGGCATGGATTAATACTACATAATCTTCAATTCTGTGATCATGTATCTGATTCTACACAACGCTTGTAAGTCTGGTGAGATAAACAGCCAAGATCAGCAAGGCTTCCTTTCAGGGGTTCCTGACTGCAGGCTGTAAAGCAGTGTAAAACAGACACAGACAAACCCCTGTATGTGTATAAGGATACAGGCAAACAAAACCGTACCCAAACAAGACAGCTGCAGAAGTACCTCAGGTGACACAAGCAATGGTGCACAAAACAAATCAGTGCTAAAGAGCTTTCTACAAACCCCTATGTCTACTCTGGTATATCTGACTTTGCTTAAAATTTTGGCAATGTTACATGATACCATACTAGTTGCTGTGGACATCTTAATTTCAGCATTTTGTGCCTAGTATACTAACCATGACTTCATAAAGTTCTTTCAGGACATTTTTTTGTAAGTTTAGTTGCGCACAAAAAAAAGGATAAGATACTGAAAAGTTTACAAATTACATCACAAACCAGCTTCCCTTCTGCTTCTTGCCACACAAACACCATATTTAAGGAAATGTGAAACAGTAAGGCTGAAAAACAGGACTCTTTTGACAAGTGGATTAGCAATTTGGTCCAAATAATAAGTATGCATCTGAATGTAAAAACATGCGTTGTTTCTTATAGATGGTGCATACATTGAGAAGAAAAAAAAGACTAGAAGGTTTCAGAGCTACTGCTTTAGGGTCCAGTTACTATTTATAGAATGCTGTTTTCTTTGTATGTTAACATTTGAGCAGTGTAAAAAACCCAATCCAAACAACTGGAAATAATAAATGTGGGACAACTGGAAATAACAAGAGTGGGGCATGACTGCTGTTGGTTTAATTCACTGCACCCATATCCAGTCTGAACTTGTAAATGGAAAAGCTCACATGGGTTACTGTGAGCCTCTCCATTCTGCATAAGGTCACTAAATTAAAAACACGTCTTACTTTAGGTCTTGGCGCTCTTCACTCTGAAGTTAAAGCCTCAGTCACAAACAGATTTCAAATCAGATAAAAGCCCAAGCCTCAGTATTACTAATCTCATGATCAGCTATGAATTCTACCATTGAAGAATATGATTTGTGTGCATCTTACCTAGCCAATTGATAGGGTATGGAAGTCTTTAGTTACAGGAGGCAGGAACATATTTAACTAATTTTTCAGGCTTTAGACCTACGAAAACATCTTCAAAATTTTCATGACATAAAAGGTCATTTTTACACATTGATCAGCACAGAAGTACAAAGAAAATCACATAATATTTCCATAGATAGTAATAGGTCCATTTATCTTTTAAATCTCCCCTTTTTGCATTATGTGATGAACATACAGCTTGATATGAAAGTATAAAATAATGGTTTTCATATAACTGAATTTAATAAACAGGGTGGCATCTTTGACCTCATCTTTGACACTCTTTATAATGAGTTTTTCTGAGCATTGGCCAAATTATCTATCATCAGTGGTTATTAAAATAAAAGACCAATTTCTTTAACTGCTGCAAATTGCAGAGTTGCATATATATCTGCTGTGAATTACTCATTGTCCCAGTCTTGTCTTGCTTCTATGAACAATCCTAATGACATCTATGGGAGGCCAGTTAACAGAGATAAAAATCTATTTAACAGGAGGCTAATTTAACACAGTTTAACTATTCCCTGTGATCCATACTAGGTATGACTGTCAAAATGAAGCAGCCCATTCAGCAATCTTTATTTCAAAGTGATTTTGTGAGTAGTAATAACTTTCTTTGCTATTTTGGAAGGTCTCCTTTTCATTCCTGTATTATTTTCTTAAGTAGTAAACAATAAACATACCTCAGTCTGCGAGCCCTTCTGGTCTGGCATCCTGAATGCTTTGAAGAAAACTCTTCGGGGAAGTCAAGGTGACCTTTCAAGGTAAGTACATTTGAGTATCAGGCGTAATCCTTCTGCAGGCCAAATTAAGATTATTTATATAAAAACACAGCTGTCTTGATAAAGGAAGCCATGTAGTTTTGTCAGACCACAACATTTAGCAGCATGCTTGAGATCTCTCATCCTGTTGCTTCAACCCTATCACCCTAGGAAAGGAAAAAGAAAACAAATATAAAAGAATGGAACTCAACATCAGCAAAATAAACAAACACCTTTCGCATAGCAAGGCTGTTAACAGAGCTGCCAAGCTACACAGATGTAAACCTTTCCATTCTTGAACTGGAAACGGAGGTAAAAATATTCTCCTCACTATCTTTGCAAAAGTTGAAAAGCTTTTGAGCCTGCAGAGGAATTTTGTGGTTCTTTTTTTGTTTTCTATAACCAGTTTAACCATTTCTTGTCCGTGAGAACATGCAAGTCTTTGAAGACTGATTCTCCCAAAAACTATTCTTGAATCAATAAACCACTGAAACGCCTGTTTTAAGCATATGCTTAAGTGTTATCCAGAGAAAGGTTTACTAAACTGAAGCCCAAAATAAGTATCATTGGTTCCTACATAAAGTCTATAAATGTATATGAACTCCACTGACATTCCAGACAGATAAAATCCTTATATCTGGCATTAATTTAATGCTGCCATATAGAAATTGCAGCATCCAAAGAGTTTTTTGTATTCACAATACCATTTTTTATCTTTAATACACTATGGCCGATAATGAAATATTAAAATTACTACTTCATAAGTGTTTTGTTATTTTAGATACCAAAACATCCCTTAATATTGTCCCCTAGTTATTCTGTTTAAAACACTTGAAACATGCTTTATTCACTATCTACCAGTATAAACTCCAAAAGTCAAAGTTCAAAGCTAATAACTAAAAGGCTACAGTCAGAAGCTCCAGTCATTTTCTGTTAACCCAGCAGCTACATGTTTAGAATACCCTGGTAGCATCTATCTATGTTTTGATAATGAACAGCAATTTCACTTAAAAACTGGAAAGCGATAATGTTTTGTAATTACTGTGGTGGGAGGGGACGTAGAAATTCAGACGATTATCAATTTCATATAAATGTATTTTATATTTAAATAAGACTATATTTATGCTGATTTCATGGTAAACATTTAAACACAAGCATGGTTCAAAATTATCCTGGGTAAAGCTCTAAAATGTAACTTCCTTTCCATTTCCTGAAGCTGTATCATGCCCTCATATGTCCTGTATTCCATTCATAGTACTGTGGCAGAGATCTTCCCAAAAGAGGGCATTCTAGCATGATGACATATCTATGTATAGTAATGGCAAATGAAATTTAAGAAGACCATAGGAGCAACATTAATCACAAGTAGAAGAACATGGAAGGATATGGAAATTGTGGAAACACTACAACAGTCACTGTTTCCAGCAAAAAAGAAAGGAAATGTAGGAATCTAACAAGATTAAATCTGAGAGAAATGATTAGTGTAATAGATATGCAAGCAAAACAAAAAACTATCCATGAGAACAATACAGTCTGACATAGCTGCAGCAAACCAGCTAAAAATTACCAAGATGTTTTCGAAGGACTCAATCCCCAGGTATTGTGTACCTCAAACTGAATAAACTGACTGACTCACAACATCATCTGCCATCAATTCCATTTCCTAAGTAAATGAACTTATGGAATATGTATATAATAGGAGTAGTCAATGAATATAATGAATGTAATAGGAGTTAATTAATATAATAGGAGTAGTTAAGCACATGAAAAAGGCTTCCTGTCTAGAGTAACAAACCTCCAAAATGGCTTGTCATCCAGTGAAGCAAGGCAAACTCAAATAGTGTAAATAGAAGTACTGAAGACATATGGCTATCACATGCCTCAAATTGAAGAATATTACAGAAATGTTAAAAATAATATTTTCTGATGTCATAGACAAGTGCTGCCAGATATTAGTGGATGAGAAAACAATTCTTCATCTCATTTCAGTAGACAGATAAAGATTCTAGAAATCTGCAGTGAAAGAATAGCACTATTGTTGCTGTTAGCTGTGACTACTAATTTAGTGACATTAGTGTCAACTAGTGTGGCTACTTGTTTCTGACAGCAAGACACATCCTAATGGGATTTTCAGAGATACCTTTTGCTTTCTGCTATAGGAACAGAAAGATCTCATTTCTGCCATTAAGAGGCAAGAAAATGAATCTCAGGTGAAAAAAGGAAAACTGTGGTATGATACTTGCAATCCCCTCACTGAGGGCAGCAAACAAAAGGCAAAGGCATCCCAGCATAGGTATAGACCTACAGGTACTAATTAACAAAGAGTCTATCAGAATTTGTAAACTCCCAGGGCCTTTCAGATAAAAAAAAAATGTGCAATGTTGTTTACATATGTTAAACGCTTAAGGATTATGCTTGAGGGAAAAGAGGTCATTAGTGATGCATGATCACTGAGATTACCGAGAGCCACACACCACAACTCTGAAGCACTCTGATCTTATTACCAAAACTACACAGATGCAGTTCAGACAAGTCACTGATGTGCACGGCTGAATTTTAAGCTAAGCCAGTCTTTGGGCATGAAAATATGGCAAGTTAACATGTTCCTCAACTCATTTGGAAGCATCAGCAAAGGTAGTTACAAACCCATTTTAATGGCAGAACTGGAAGAACCAAAAAGCAATCATATACCGACAGAAACGGATAGCTGCATAGCCTCTGTTGAGATGGTCAGAAAACTGGCAATGTTGCACAGGCCTTGCAAGAATGCTAGAATTACAAAGATGAGATAAGTATATTCACTACCAGAAGCAAAAGACTTAAGACCCAGAGCACTGAGCACAAAATTATCTCCAAAGTAGAAGCCTGTAGTCAGAATATAAGAAGTGATAAACTGCCCCAAAATTGTAACTGAGATCTGCAAGTAGGTGAACAACTGTTATATAAGTGCAGACATATACCTAGCTACAAAGAGAGTGAAAATTTGCTGTGGTTTTTTTACAAATCTTTAAGCAAAGTAGGGACAGACTTCTCACCAAAGCTAAACAAAATTACAGTTTTGTTGCAGAACACTGTTCACACTGATGGATGCTAGCTGACGTATAAAATACTGCTGCAGTGCACATTATAGCAAAAACAAAGAAATATTTCAATAAACACAAACAGTATCTGATTTCAGATGACAGAAACTGAGAGGAGATAGACCATTTTCTATTTGCTATCTTGCCACACAGCAAGTCACTACTGAACCCAGATAAATTGGTTATTTGGGTATTTTTGTCTGGCTTTGACTCAACTCTTTTAAATCAAAATGGAGTCAGAACTGATCCATTCCTGCAAAAAGTTTTAATCATAACTAATTAGTGTTTATGATGAAATATCATCTAGTCAAAGTATTTTCAACTGGTTCTGTAAAATGACCGTTGTGTATATATTCTGCCTTATAAATACATTTTTCTCTGCTGGCAGTGGTAATACCAAAGAGAAAAGAAGACACACAAAGGTCAAAGCCTATTCTAGCAATGACTGCCCAGAAAAGCTCTGCTGTCAAGCTAGACACAAGCAGAAAATTTCCTGAGCATAAGCCAAACACCCGCCACCAGGCTATATAACTCCTATGGATAGACATCGAATTTGAACTAGTGCCCAAAAAGAAGAACTTGCCTTTTCTTACATAGTTTGATGGCACTGACTGATTTGGGCCTTTACAGTATCCTACAAGGATGTCTGATGGAATGGTACCTTTCGTGATTGTATTGTAGCCATCCAAATGGGGATGCATGGTGTGACATGGCACTGGAATGTGATGCTCATATCTCAGATACTGGGTGAGGATAAGCATGAAACAGAGTGGAGGAGAGACAGTCATTAAGACGGACTTGTCAATACTGAACTACTATGCCACTGAGCTATGCCTGGTAATCAGCAGCGCGTTTGGAGTGTGATATGTGACGTTAGCAAAGCCCATGATGCCTGCTCAGAGCAATCAAGATTCAGTGAGGCTGAGCCCATTGACAACTCCCTCCAAAACCTCCAGCCATTGCCCGAGTCTCAGAGGGCCATGCAGTTACAGGAGTGCATCTCCTATCAGACGGTGTCCTGCTGGCCTTGCAAAGAACATCGCAGTCTGCCCCTCCAGAAGGGCAGATTTCACGGCTCCTCCTCTGTTTCTAGCTCTTCCTGGGACTCACTAATCATAATGAGCTACAACATACTGCTTCACAATACTAGCACAGATGAGATTTTCCTTCAGATGGTGATAGAGCTAAAAGAAGCAGATTTGTTGATTCTCTCAAAGACAAGTACCCAGAAATAGGTTTGAAATTGCTTTGGAAAGAGGCAATACACTATGTGTGAGTCTCTCTGTAAAGAGAAGAGTAGCATCAAGCAGTACTGTTGTTTGAATTAATTTACCTGTTTTAGCTTCTAGATAAAAAAGGATCTAGGGAAACATGAAATAAAGACGTGATTTTGGCCTACTGTCTCAATAGTGGCAGCTATTTGATATTAGACTGAAGATGCCCCTACAGAGACTCTGACACAGTACTTGAAAAAAAATAAGTGATAAGATATTATCAATCACTCCAAAGATTTCTAGACTGTGTGGCAAACTATATACCAGAGTTTCATAAGGAAAAAATTATTCAGAACATAACATGCCCTAAGGATATATCATTTAACTTTAAAGAATTATCATTTCACTGGCCAACAGAGGAAAATGTTTCAGTCTCTTTGTTTCAATGAATAATGTCATGGGAGGTTTCTTTTTAGGCTATAAATTAAATGTCAAACAAATATCTCAAAAAATCCCTTAAAAAATTATCCAGGCTGGTCTAATAGCTATTGGTTTGTTGTAAAAACAGATATAAAAATGAAGTATACAGCAAAACACTACTTATACCTCCTGATGACTGTTAAAATCAATTATTGTATGCTAAGAAGCTATAGATATTTTTACTTCTGCTGTAATCATATGCAGTATTTTAAAATTGCTTAAATTACTCAAAATTAAAATTACTCAAATTAAAATATTTCCACAACTTTGACTTATTTGCAGGTCAGAAGAGCAAGCTGACAAAGAGAGGTAATGGGTAATGCAAGATGCTTCACTGTGTTTCAGGTCTATATAGTTTCTTTACAGTTCTAAGGAAAACAAGCAGCTCCTAGCATACAAGAAAAAGTAAGTACCAAGGAAGAAATTTCCACATCAGAGTAATTACATCTAATAAAATTGCATATTTTTTCTTTCTAGAATGTAAGAAAGCAAGCATTCACGGGCCAAAACGGCAAAGAATTGTTGAAAAGATCCCAGGATCCTATCTAAATAGTTGAGACACTGAGATGTGGTCTGATCAGCCATATTGCCCTTCAGACACCAACACCTGTAAATGACAATCTAGTTCAGTCCTTTGTTAACCTATAAAACTCTTTAATCAACTTTCCAGAGAAACACCATATGAGGAGGACTTTGCTGAAAAGTCAATAGCACAGAGTGACCTTAAAACAGTAGTGCATCAGCTGCTGACCAGATTAATCAACTGGTAATAGCCCAGCACCCATTAGGGTTTATGATGATCCACTGGCCACATACATGTTTCTATTAACCCTGACTTTTTTCCTGCTGCCTCCCAGGGATGATATCACACAATACTCAGCACTTTTTTTCTCCAGCAGGGAGGGCATTTGATGGTCAATACACTCTAATATAAAGCAAAGGAAGACCTACTGGTACTGCCAGATGAAACACTTGGCTAATTTTCAGGATATCTTTCAGATGATGGGTATTTCCCCATCAAAAGTAATATAAATGTCAATACCATAAACTGTAGAAGCAACAGCCACATGGAATACAAATTAAATCCAGCTTTTAAAAGGAAATACTCTGGAGCCTAAAAACTATTGCTCTAGTGCAGCAGAAATCTAATTATGTGGACTGACTAATCACTGTTAATGCTTAAAGTTTCTTATAAAAGACCAGACACTCTTACCATAATTTTTAAATTTAAACTATTATTTAAATTAGTGTTTAGTCTATCATCCTATCATCCAGTAACCATAGCCTTACAGTTTAGTGTTTAAATATGATTGCTCAGTGCAAAGGAGTTTTGATCAAAGTTCCAGGCAACCTAAAGAGAGATGTCAGATGCATTTCAGGTTAAAATTGGCAAGACAGTAAAATCTGTATGTTAGACAAGGTTTGCTCAGTGATACAGCAATTGCAAAGGGATTAAAAGTGCATCTCTACCGTGTGATAGAGCCCTGCCAATGCTGCTGCTAACCTGATCTGAATCATCCACATGACATAGAATCAGGCAGAGCTAAGGTCCTGAAACAATCTGGTAGTGGTAAATTACGTTCCAGAAATAGTGCATTCATGAGAAAGTAGAGGCATCTTTGTGCTGTGCTCCATTGTGCTGTATAGATATACTCCTAAATCTGACAAGCCCTCAGATTTAAATTCTTACTTCTATTCTTAATATTAAGCACGGATGAAATTCAACTGCTACAAAAGTCAAAGCCACATTAATCTTTAGAATCATCTATTTGAGGCCCCTGCCCCCAAGATTATTTACCCTTAATTTGCAAAATGAAATACTCTTTATTAACAAAAGAATCTCTGAATCCCCCACCACAAATTCAGAAATAAGTTTTGCAGCTAGTCCTAGAATTTAATAGATCAAAGCTCAGTTACATAAACTTGAAGATGACAGTGATAAGTAAATTGCTGATGTGAAGACAGTGAATTTAGAAAGCCCTTCTGTTAAATGAGAGTACATTTAAGTACTTCCATTTATCATAATTACTATCTTCTACTACAGGGGAAAGGATGGTCTCTGAAGTTGACAGAAGCTAAACCATTTAAACTTTTTTGGGCAAAAGTATTTGAAATATAAACGTATCAGAAATGTTAGAAGTTAATGTTAACAGGGGCACAGATTTAAGATAATAATTACTTAAGTAAGGGAAAATGTTGCCTTTAAAGTGAAAGTGTAATTGTTAAGTGAACCTATTCTTAAGTTATGGCAATCTGTTATTTACTACAGAAGGGATGAAGCCATATGCTCTCATTGTAGGGGGCTACTATTGATAAAACAAAACATATTTGCTGTATGACTTAGCAAGCCAACCATCACACTCTATTATCAGTAAAATTTCTGCTTCATCTTCAGATGTTGCAATAACAGGGAGGATCGTGACAAGCTGGAGAAAAGCCTATGCCTAAAACAATGGATGACAACTTCTTGCTTACGAACAGGCTACAAAAGACAACAATAAAAGCTACAAAATAAATACCATTATTAATCACTACTTGCAGCTGGGTTACTTGAAAGCAGGAGAAAGTCCAAGGTGACCTCTTAATTGCAAACAACCTCATGGGTGTAGATGATGACCTCCATTATACCTCTAGATATTTTCCACAGCTTGTAAACATTGTTGCTTTCCCTCAGGGAGAGAACTAAAGAGCAATTTCATTATATCCCAGGAAGTACAGAAACCTAAACAAATCTAAAAACCTAAGTATACTGGTTTACTGGAAAAAGAGGCTTTTCCTTATGCTAGGGTGGACCTTGGTCCTGCAAGTAATACAAAGGGAATAAATGCAAGAGAAGGTGGTACTGGCTTTAAATCCTTGTTGTTTTCCTAACTCCTTTCTTACCTGCATGTAAACTCATATTTATTTTGTCCATTCACCATAATGACAAACCACTGTTGTCTGTGTTAGCTGTCTGGGTAGCTTATATTATTAGCAAACTGACTAATGATAATTAAGGTACCTACTGATCCGAAACTATTTTGGTTGAGTTTGACCTGTGTCTTCAGGTGTTACACTGGACTGCAAATTACCAGTATTAGACAATTATCCATTCTAGTTACTTTATTACACATCACATGCATCACTAAACTGTTACTGAAGTCACTTGCCTTGGTTCTAAAATAATCAACTTCCAGATTTAAAGCTTCAAAAGGACTAGACTTGTATCTAGTTGCCACAGATCTTAGCGTTTCTTTGTAAATCTCATTTTCGCTTGGACTTTTATCCTTCCTTTTGGATCACTGCTGATCTTCAACCACACAGCATTGCTGGAGGTTAGACAACAATAAAATGGATCATTAGCTGTTGTTACTGCCTGGTCTAACAGTGTTCCTACAGACTGGCATCTTGTAGAAACGCAGGTGCGCTTGGAAGAAAACATATATGACAATCACAAAACTTGTGACATCAGACACCTGCAGCATTCATGCATAAAGAGACTTTCACTGGCTCACATGGTGCTCATGGGACTGTTGTTATATTAATGAAAAACGATATAACAGAGGGAAGAGTGAGATACAGCTCCTGTAGCTCATACACATCAGATCTTCCATCCATCACACTGTCATAGTGTTAAGAGGTGCTATTGTCAATCCCAGCTAATGTAAATATTTAAATAATGAGGCACTTTTTTTCACTCCCGATGTACAAAGCCCCATGGACTCTACAGTAGGAACACATATCACAGATCCAATCTCTTTTGTTAGAGATCCTAAAAATGGAATCCTGGGTTAAAACTTGGTCTGCATTAAAGAATTCAATACATGCTACGCTCAGGCATGGTATTATTTCCTAACAAAGAGTATTTATTACAAAAAGCTGAGTTATAAATACAATCAAAACATTTATTTGCAAAACCATTTAAAGAAAACAACAAACTAAAAAAGCAAGGCCAAAATTATTTATACATTTCCACAGAGGCTAGTCATTAAAATGCTGGTTTGGTGCTTAAATGTTACATTGATGAGTGTTTAGGAGAAACCCCACATCTAAAAATCCCTGTGCTTTCCACATAAAAAGCTATTTTATGTTTTATGACTTAAAGTACTTTTAGGGAAGAGATTATGTTCAGCTTGGTTTTACATCAGCATGGGCATAGACACTAAAAGCAATTAGCAAGAAGGCACTGAGACTTCCTGGGTAACACAAAGGTTTATTGCTTCAGAGATTAAGGTTCTGTTCTTTTCTCTTTCACTGACTTCTTTTGAGATGCTGAAACTCAATTATTAACCTTTCAAACTTTCCACACAGTTTCATTTCTTGAACAATTACATGCTCGTTATATGTAAAGAAAATACATAACAATTAAACAGAGCTTTTGTCCTCAGGACTGCACCTTTAAGTTCAAATTCTGATTCTGTTCATTTTAATGTACTCTTCTTTCGATAGTAACTTTAATGGGACTTCAGCTGGGGGATTTTTTCATGTTTCTCAGTATTGGTTGACTTCAGCCTTCAGAATACATAAAAGTCCTTTTGAAACTGACAGTTTACCAAAGCATGACATTTAGCTGGAGTGGTAGAAACCTATGTTTTGGAGATGTAAGATCAAGGACTAGTCCTTGCCCTAGTATTTGTATGACTTGTTACAAAGATGTTACTTTTCTCTACACCCATTTCTATCCCATACTAATTACAGTTTAAATCCTATTATAAGAGTGAATAAACTAAATCCTATTGTAAAGATGAGTTTAATCACACCTTAAGACATCAATTTATCTGTTCAATACTCAGAACATTGGGAAATTTTCAGAAGGTCTTATGAAGAAGGTGATTTTCAAGGAGACGTACAGCAGGAGTTTTAAGAATTTAAAAACTTCTGAGAACAGTTCAAGACCCAACTTTCTATCATTGAGGGAATGAGAAGGAAAAAAATGTGTCTGGTACATGTTCATTGCTAATTTTCTTTACATTCTTTCTGTATTAATACATCCCTTGAATCAATTCATACTGTTTTCCAAGTATGGTATTATTTAATGAGGCCTACAGGTGCTGGAGAAATTTGAACCTGTTGCTCAAAACCAACAATGTTTTGCAAGAATGCCATTTTCAGCATTACAATTTAAATTTAATTGCAAAATAGCAATTTAAAGGTAAATAAGCCTTAACTATACTTACAGAATCAGTAATTACAGATTAAAAATTACTTTAAAAATCAGATTTAATTGAAAGTAAAAAAGACTGACTCAGAAAAAATATGCATAATATTTTAATTAACTGATCTACTCTGTGAAAAATAAACAAACTGTATCCAAAACTACAACTTTAAGACTTGATATCTCTTTTTTTTCAAAGCAAATATGCTTTATAAAATGGGAGACATGTTTCCATGTTTTTGTATAATTTAGTTTACTAAGTTAGATCTCAATTTATTATTCAAAAGTTTGATGTTGTAACTGTGCTTTATTTAACTATTGATTGTTAAAAGAAAGGAAACACGATGTAGTGTATTTTAACAACTAGGTTTAACAAATAGGTTTTAACAAACAGGTTTGAAGATAATAATGTGTTTATGACTTTGTATGTGACTACACTGAGACAGATAAAAGTAATTATAAATACATCCTGCTTTGCACAGTATAAATCGTGGATTAAAAAATGGAAAGCAAAATGGGTTAAAACAAGACAGAAAAAGCAAAACCAAAAAACTTCAGTGCAGTGAAACAGAAGGGGGTTATATTTCATGGTATCTCCCAAGTTTTATTGATTAGATTATTTATTCTATTTTTACTAGGAATCTGCTGAACAATCAAAGTATTCCATTTCCTAATAATGCAGCCTACAACTAAATGTCCAAGACTTCAGCTGGTGAAACAGAGGAATCACAGCTCATGATTAATTTTGCTGGTCATGGGAAATACTTTTCAGGAGGTGGGGAGAACTGATACTCTCCAAGCCTCTTTTTCCATGCTCAGTTACTCATCTTCCAACGATTTCCCACTCTTATCTTCTCACTCTCTTCCTGAGGTGCTTTTCTGCAAGAGGATTGAGGAACATATTCGGGATCCCTGCTCAAATTCCCCAACGGACCCAGCCTCGGATTCTCTGTAACAAATAAGCCAACCTCTTGGAATTGCTTCTAAAAAGGTTTTCAAAAGTTCACTAAGTAAGTTATCATCTGTCTCATGTTACTCTAACCCCGTGATACAAATGTCAGTGTGCTAATGAATAGGTCACGTCCAACCCTTTCCTTTGCCATATGGCTATGCAAGAAGGGCCTTACACAATCATGCACTGTAAAGGTCTCTACTACAGCTGAAGCAACCAGAAGACTTCTGTACTCTATTTATAGTGTTTCTAATTATGTGTGTATTAAGTGGCAGTAGCACTTAAGATGTGCTTTAGAATAACTTCCTTTTCCACTGACAGTGGTTTTTTCCAAGCTGGCTCCAATTATCTCAAGGAGCTCAGCTCGACATACTAACATACCACACACACATAGGCTTAGGACAGACTTGGAATGGTAACATCACTCTGCCTAGAGACCAGCAACTTTAGAAGAGATGTTCAGATGTCAGTTCAGGTAACCTAGAGAAGTCACGATCATGTAAATTCAACATGATTGTCTGTCCTTTCCTCTTTCTTCCTAGTTGTTCCACCACAGGATAGCTACAGTGCTTTGCTCACTATTACTACCACTGCTAGTAGTCCTTCAATCTTTCAAAATACAATTTTGACATTCACTGATATGGTTCCATTCAGACTTACTGTCAACAAAATTCCATAGGTCATTACAGTTACTTGGTTTTTCAATCATAATCATATGGAATAATGTGAAAAGTTTTTGACATAGCCATTACAATCAAGACTGAGTTTTTGTAAGAGATCAAGGGAACAAAAGCAGTTTCAAATGATGGTAACAGGAACTTGAAAACAAAAATCTCCTTTGTAGAGGTAATAGTTACAAGGCCTGATGTACTACCTTTTATTTAAATTTATTATCAGAAATTATGTAGCCAGAATAAACCATTAACTGCACAAAGTGTGTCAAATTCCATCATGTTATATAATTACTATATCCATTGATTGAAAAGGGATTGTAAAATCCCACTTGATTGATAATTCAAGATTTAATCCTCTGAATCCACTATTCTTTCATACATGTTTTGAAAATCCTTCAGTACCAATAGAGGCAGTGTTGATGCCATTTTACCTCTTCCAGAAAGAATTTATGAGAAGCCAATTTTGCTTTGAAAAACTGGGGATGTAAAGGAAATAAAGCAGAGATGAAAGGCGCAACCTTCCTTTTCATAGTCAGCAATAGCAAAAATAATTAGTTCATATTTAACTATTTGGTAACTGTACCTTTAAACATTACAGTGACCTTGTTTGAACAAAGGATTCCCTTCACAGTACTGAAGTGGAAAAATGTGTTCTTAAGTTTTGAACTCTAAGGAAAAGTCTCAGTGTTTTCTTAAGGAAACGCTTTTTGATGGCATCATTCTTCATGTTGTTTCATTATTTCAGATAAACTTGCTCCAACTGTACAAAAGACCCATCGGCATCTGGTAAAGTTATTTTCCTATTTTTGTGGAAACAGGCCAAGACATGCAATAACAGCTAGTAACTCTGTAGTAGTGAAGTAAGTATTTCCTGGAAATTTAGAAGTTTAAAAATATTTTAAAATAAATATCTAAAAAGCAATATTACAATGTAGAAACCAGAGTTCATTGCCTTACTCCTTTAAAAGAAATGATTAGAAATGCATGTACTGAAGGAAATGTTATTATGCAGCGTATTGTTATTTAGTAGATACAGAGTCATACTGCCTACTTGTCCCTGCTTTGCTAGTGCATATGGCTACATCTAAACTGCAAGGCAAGCAAAGGTCTGGGTCTGCGATCATTTACAGGGCTGCCTTGCACATTTTTTGGTATGAACAGCTGAGCAAACTTGGGGTTATTTCAGGGAACACCCACAAAGTAGGGAAATCAGGCTTATGCTGCCCCTTCATGAGGACTGCGGCAAGTGATTTGAGGCATGAACTGGGCAGACGTGCTGTGCCATGCCCCGCTGCCTCTCTGGATTTCAGCTGCGTTGCAAAGATGCCACGGTGTCGTAGGATGCCTCCTTGAAGGGCCAGAAGGTCAGCTGCTGCAAGGGGCAAACAGGACTGTTGGGCAACCTGAAACAAGGCTGCTTCTGGGGTTACATGGATACCTGCAGCTGATCAGGGTCAGGGTGAGCCCACGTGCTTGCTGACCACCCTAATAGCAGCGCAGATATAGTTTATGCCAGCCTGAACTGTAGAAAATATATCATAAGTAGATGCAACAAAAACATAAGCCAGGCAAGTGGGAAAATCTTTCTACTTCTCTGTCATTATTGTCAACCAAAAGCAAATGAGGGAGATGGGAAGAGAAACCAGACCTCCTATATCCCTGCCCCATGCTAGACCTCCCCCTGTTCCTCTCTCTTTTTTTTTTTTTTTCATCTTGTTGTGGGTGGATTTGTTGATTTAGAAATATCTTCAGCACTATTGCAGAACAAGCTGAGGCTAACAGACTACACCGAAGTATTTTGCTTGAACTCTAGACCTTACTCTGGCACATCTTCCTTTTATTGTATTACTGTCTCCTCACTTACCATAAAAAGAATGAAAATGTTTACTAACCATTTTAATTGGCTTACAGGGCTCGTGATGACTTTGACAACTGATGTATGTTTGATAACTACATGGCAGTCATTTATTAATGTTTTGGTCAACATTTCTCCACATTTCATTCCAGGAAATCCTTCTATTCAATCCCAGTCTCCAGAGGTGGATGAGTGGGGTGTGGGTATAGCTTGCTGATCTTACCAAGGTTTTGCTTATGCTGCAAACTGGTGATCTGGGAGAAAACTCTTCTAAGAATACTAAAAATATCACTCATCTTGTGCTTTTAGGTTCACCGGTGACTTGATGTTCTTGCTTCTCTCTCTGCGTTGGTCTTTTTGTCTCTTATCCTCTCTCTACATATACACATAAATGCACAAACACCACTACCCACACTTGGAGCATTCCTTCATCTCATCTTTCCTTACTTCTGCCTACAACGTGCCTCTATTTTACTTCAGGAATCATATTTAACTTAACTCTGCCCATGCCCTAAGATTAGTACCTGCCTGGCACTATCTCCCACGAAGGCCAGTCTCTCTCTCTCTGGATGTCTATACAGAGGAGGGGTGAAGAGCTGACGGGATGTAAAAAGAAAACCCTTGCACACTGCATAGATTTTAAGGATAGCTCATGCAGTCTAGACAGATGTTGCAATTTTTCTCACCAGTGCCAGCCCTACATTCAGATGGAAGAACACTGGAGGGATCATTTCACGGCATCGTGAGATTTCTTCTCATAAAACTCATGGTAAGGAACACTAGAAATGAAGGAATAATCTATCTATACATATCATATACATACATAGTGTATATAATGCTCAAATACGTACTTTCTCTAGGCTAGAATTCTTGATCAGGGGTAAGAAAACTTTAAGACAAAACAAGATCTTGTAAAAATTTCCCCTTGAATTTAACATGGACTGTGTTTTACCAATTTCAAGCTAAAAAAGGAAGTTATATTTTTTGGTTTGTTGTTTTCCTTTCATCCCTCTGCACTTACAGTTCTAGCCAGGAATAGAACATATAGGATCAGAAAGAATAAAACAAAATAGGAGGTTTTCATTTTCCCACAGGTTATGGCATAGTTTTTTCATCACAGAGGATCTCCATTTCTCTCCCACTTCAGGAAATCACTGATATACAAACATTCACCATGGGATTGGTGGGAACATGAGGCACAGGGAGTTATACTTGCATTTAAAAAGCAGACACCTTTTTTGAACTCTGTACTTAGTAAGCAGTGCTCTGCTGATACAGCAAACCAAATTAACTACCTAACCTTCTGCCATACTCTGCAATGGCTAAAAGTCTCTTCCAAGCTTCATGTCAGTATAAGTCTTGGAGCTGTTTAGAAAATATTAGTGTTTTCTTTGATAAAAATTTTTATAATTTGGAAATATTAAATGTCCTTTGTGTTACTGGATAGTTGCCAGATAAAAAATCTTTAATCCTGCTTAAAATTTCATGTAGCAATGTCTTGAGAGGAATTATGAACGATAAGAATCATGTTTAACTGAGGTCAAGCAAAGAGAATTTTCTGCAAAGGCTAATATTTGCAAGTTTCATTTTCAACAACAAACTTTGAATAAAGGAATGGCAATCTAAAAAGTTTAGTAAAAGGATATCACGTGTCATGTAGTGTTTAATACAGCTTGTCCTTGCATATGACCTACCTGTTGCATCTTCTTTCTACATCCTAATTGAGACACTTCACTAAAATAGGTTATATTATGCAGTTTAAAGAAAACACCAAAGGCAGGGTTACTGAGGTTGGAGCTAAAAGTCTACAAAGGATTATCAGGTAATTAGCAATGTATTATCTGTTTTCGAGCACATGGATTCACATGAGAAAAATTACAGAGAAGCCTAAATGTTAGTTTGATTAGATACCTGGTTATGATTTCACATGGCTCAAATCTGTTGAGAATTCCCCCTCTAAAAGCCTCACATTCCTTTAGTATTGCAACAAATGAAGCCATCTTAAAATCACTAAGAGTGAAAGTACTGTTCAGCAGTGTACTCATGATATGTTGATATAGCAATTTAACCTACACCACGTGTATTCTAACTAATAAATTTGAAGTGATGAAGTAAAATCAATACAATGTAGAGACCTAGTTCTGCAAATCTTTGATTTCAAACAGTGACTTAACATGTGTGTACAGATCTAAGGATTTTCCTAGGTCCTTGCAGTATGCCATTCTAAATGGAAAGAACAGAGGTGGAACAGAACAGACTGAAGAAAAAAAGCAAAGCAGCAAGCCAAAATGGCTTTGTGGGCCAGATGCAACAGACAACTTAGGTGTCTGGCGTGCACCTAAGATTTAGATGGTGATTATGTATTTAAAAACTGATTCTCAAACCCAGACACACTCTCGTCTTCATGCTTTCCATTAGAGTCCTCTGTGTTGTTCTGAGGATGATGAGCATTTTCCAAGTCTGAATGAACTGGACAATTCAATGCCTGGATCATTTCCAGGATCCAGAATACATATTTCTGCTAAAATATGTGAGGTAACCAGTCTGATAGGTATTCTCAAACCATTCATAAAACACACCTGGAGCACTGGGGTCCCTACAAATGTGGTAGCAAAGCTGCTGTCTGTTTGAAGAGGGGACCTGTAGAGGAGCTCCTGCCCATGCTCTCTACATTATACCCTATAAGCTGACAGTCACCATATTGCCTTCTATTCAGGACCACACTAACTACCACCTGAGACCCCTTCAGTATTTTACTAAATAATTCTTCCATGTGAAACACAGGAGCGATGCTCAGAACAGGAATTAGAGGCCACAAGTTTTTGCTCCTACAGAAATGCAGTAAGTAGTAAACTACAAAAGATTCCTGAACCCTCATAGATTTTCTTCCTGACTCAGTGATTCTTGGATTTTTCCTGCACACTTTCAATAAATGCAATGAAAAATATTCTCCTTTACTATTGTCTAGTCTCTGATCAGGACCTTATTACATGTGGTGAAAGTTGTCAGTATAAAAGCTTTTAAGCAGAGAAAATCACTGACCAAAACCTCATACTTCCTGTGTAAGTGCTCTAAGTAGTAACCTATAGTACAAAAGATGGCACCACCAGCTGTGCGTCTGGCCATATCTTAAAAGAATGAGCCCTGCCCAGGTGTTTTTTAAAGCAAGAGCTTAGAGCTCTGCTCCAAGTTTTGCACCTCTACAGAATAAAGAGATCCTTTTTAAAGCCCAGAGCAGATTATCTCTGGGCTCCAGAAAGGAGAAACGTTCAAGAAGGGTGTTTACCTTCAGCAGTTCCTTTTCCAGCATTCCTACCACTTTGTTAGTCTTAGGCAGCTGCTTGTTGATTTTAGGCAGTCATATTCTCAAAGTGCTGCAAATTTTGAATCTCATTTTGATGCACTCCATTCCCAGAAACACTGCAGAAGGAACTGTGATGCTAATTCAGTGTTCTGAATTCACCAAGAGAAATGGACTGAAAAAAGATCAGCTAACAGACGGGTCTAACCTGGGCCAGTGCAGACTCTATATTAACCAGCTTAAAGCAAGGGTGGGACCACCTCCAGATGGTGAAGTACCTTCAGCTTCTCTAGATTCACTAGTCATTTCCTGTAAACTTATTTACCGCATGAAATTAGCTTCTTTGAGCGAAAGAAGTTTTACCATTGAGGCAACCAAGAGTAGCTTTGCTCGGTATAGCAAACTTTTGCTGCCTGATGACTGAACTGTGATTAGGAAGTATCTGTTTCACCCAAATTTGAAAATCTTCCCAGTACCAATTGTAACTGGAAAAAAATGTTCCAATCTTGTAAAACTAGTAAAAAAACAAAAATAGAAATTTGAGGACATGTATATATCACTTAGGTTTTCTTTAGGAAAAGATCTCGAGTGGAGTTTCTAAAATTTCTCAGATTAGCAGCAGTGGTAACAGTTTGCTTCTGTTACTCATTTATTCACAGGAAATGGCTTTACAGCATAGGAACACACCACAGATAGGATAATTAGGTACTGTCTTTTGGACACTCACAGTAGGTTTTCCTCTAATATAGCAAAAGAGGAATATTTTAAACAAAACATTTCAGAAGCCTTCTACATATCTTAACATGCAGAATAATAAACTGTCTTGCTACCTTGGCATAATCTGCAACCCCCTAGTATCTGCAGGAAATCCACAAGAAAAACCTCACTTACGCACATATTCACCACAGCAAAATCACGTGGTCAGCAAGGTGAAAATAACAGCCAAAGCCTGATGCAGCTGGAGTACATTTGAAATATAAAAAGACAAAACCACCTACTTCTAAGCATTATTTCATATATAATGAGTCATATTTTATTGTATTATAAATATAAATAAAATCCACACATGCAAACACACCATTAAAATATACAAATACAAAGAACACCAAAAATTACAAATACTTTAATGTGAATTTTTAAAATTGTTGAAATGGAAAATGTGTATGCATACGTACTGGAAGGACACAAATGCACACTTAGTTACTGTAGTTTATTGTAATCCTCTACGTTAACAGAAATTTTCTGTGCTGGTTCTAACTTGTCTGCTTTGGAACTGCCTGAAATTGATGTTTGACCTTTTGGGTTTAAAATGTACATATTTATCAATTTATATCCACAATTGCACATTTTATAAAAGAAACCACCAGATAGCTTTCAAGAAAATCAGTGAGACCCTATTTTAATTTAATGCATACCTCATTAAGAGATATTTTTAGACAAGTATTTTTAGTCCTACAAGGAAGTGTTACAGTATGATTAGTTTGTTGGGTGCCACTGTACAATACCTCTCTCTTTTCAAGGTAAAATACTAATGTCAGAGCCTTATATCAGACAGATTTACAAAAAGCATTTAGTTAACTTCAAAAAATGGCACGTTAGTCCTTAATTCTGAACAAAATTATATGACAAGACTAGGGAGGGGTGAACCACTGTTGTCCCAACACAAGCCAAATATGAACCTTTTCTGGGGTTTGAAAAGGTTACACTAAATTTGCTTGCTTGCTTTCTTTCAGTTTTATGCACTGTGGCACTTCCTAGACTCAGGCAGAAGCTGAAATATCATACAGTGCTAAGAGAAAAGCTCTTCTCTGCTACCGTATTTCTGGTCTGATGAGAAACAGGAAATACTAGCAGTCTCATGAGAGTGCCTGTTCTCTGAAGATCTCCAGCTCAAATGGGGATCACTGCACAGACCCATCTGAGCACGAAAACCTTCTGAAATTGGCCTATTTCTAAGTGGGACACAAAAAATCCCAGCAGAATTCAGTAACTTCATCACTTGAAGACACACGTAAATGCGAAGTGAAACAATACGGTTTACCCGACATAGCTACAACAAGCATTAACTATTGATAAACATTGAGTGGACGCCTTTCCAACTCTCTACATATAAAACATGCTTTAACAAACAAACAGAAGCAAACATTTTCAAATGGGAGTTCGTGTCTTTACTTTGCAATAGCTTAAAGGGACTAGATTTTTACAGGCTGCATGGTCACCTTTTCTGATAAGCAGAATCCTTCAAATTATATTAAGTACACAAAACCTCAACCACTCTAAACTGTAGCTTTTAAATCATTGATTAAAAGTTTTAAAACTCAAAAGATATTCAATTTTGATTAACAAGAGGATACATAAGTAGAGTGGCTACCCCGGTGCCAAAAGTAACGCTGACACCAAACAACAGCAGATGCTTAGAGAAAGAGTATAAAACAGAGTGATCTTTTCTCTAGAAAGGATCACGACAATCTGGTAAGGGACCTTCCCAGACAGACAGAATATTTGGGCCATTATGTTTACTGGCAATATGAATTTATCCTATGTATATTTTTAAAACTCATTTTGAAAACAATCACCTTTTTGGCCTCAGGATCTTGGGGCGATGAATCCAACAACTTAACTATTCATTGTGTGAAAAACTGCTTCCTTTGCTTGGCTTTTAGAGTTCCTGTGTTACAAAGTGCATAATCATTCCTTACTTGCCTTCTCCATTATTTTATTATGCCGTTTCCTCTCAACCCACGTCTGGTCTTTTTCCACACCAAAGGGGTCTCTCCTAATCTATCAACTCCCTCTGTTCCATACTCTTGACCAGTATTTTTGTACTATATATCCTAATATTTATTTTCTGGAATGAGGTAACCAGAACTGCACTTAAATGTTCAAGATGTGAGCATATCCTGGATTTATTTAGTGGTGTAATGACTCTTGTTTATTTTGCTCTCTGTTCTTTTCCTCATTCATTTCATCGTTTTGGCTGGTAATATGTGACCTGGTGTTTTCAGATGCCTGCCCAAGGACTTGAAGATGTCCTTCCATAAAAGTAACAGCTCATTTAAAGTCCACTGCTTTGCAGACCTAATTAAGGGGTTCCCCCCCCCCCCCCCTTGTACATCATCGACTCAAGCATCATCTTTTTACCCACTTACTAAGGTTTACAACATCCTTTGGCAACTAGCACTAGTTTTGGCCATCCTGAATGATTTTTGATTATTGGAAAATTTCTTCATATCCTTGTTCCACCAGTTTTTTCAGTCTCTTTATGAATAGCTGAACACATTTCCCAGCACATACCCTCATGAGACTCCAATGAAAGCCTCCTACCACCGTGAAAACTTACTCATCTTTTAACCAGTAATTTATCCTTGAAAGGATATTTTTTCTTTTCTCCTCCAGAAGTTTGGCTTCTTCACAAACCATTGTGAAGGACTTTTCACAAAGTTTTTGGGAATCCAAGTACTCTTGACTCACTAGACCACCCTCATCTACATACTGTTGACTCTTTTGAAGAACCTCAGTACATGAGTGAGAGTGGCTTCCCTCTACAAAAGCCATGTTAACTTTTCATCTATGTATTTGGCTATTAGTTCTATTCATCATTATCAATTGTAAAGATTTGGCTGGTAATGGAGTCAGACTTATAGTCTGTAGGTTGCCAGAGCACCCATGGACTTGATATCGCATTACCTCCTTCACCTCAGATACAGTGACTGCTACAAGAGGCATGTTACACACATTTCTTAGTTCACTATCTTCATAGCTGAGCTCTTTTAAAACTCCAGGGTGGCTCTGGTAATTTGATTATTATTATTCATCATTCTACAAAATATTTTAATTACTTTTAAAAGACAGTGACAGATTGGCATTAAAAAAAAAAACTAAGGAACATATCCTGCATGTTTCCTATGTAATCCTATAGATACCTGTACCATTCTCCTACAGAACTGCATCTTCCCATGGCTTCTTGATGGCACCCATGCTAGGGACTGCATTTGGTATGGGTAGCTTAGTAAAACTGTTTTCTAAGACTGTGAAATGTGAACATCAAATCTCTCAGAAAAGCAGGTAGGCTAGGACTTAAGAGAACTACGTACCTTTAAGAAAAAGACTAAGCTGAACTTGAATCACTGACTAAAGAAGCTAGCACAGGCTGTGGAGAACTGCAGTGAAGCAATAAGTACAGGCAAAACCTTCTATCCTGTCCACATCCCACTGAAAGTGAAAGAACCACTAAGGAGAGACAGCACCATCAGATTAATACAATTTTAAAGGCAGCTCCTTAAAATTCTTAAGAGCCTTGTCATTTGATACATTTTTTTTCAGCCATAAGGAGGTTTTGGAGGAGGAACATGAGAACTGACATACCAGATCAGAAAACATGGTCAGACTAGGAGCTGTGATTACTACCCTATTTGCAGCTGTGTTCAGTAGATCTGCTACAGATTCAAAGATTATAGCGAAGTGTAAAAATTATATCTCTTCTTAACTTTCTAAATCTCATTTAGGTTTGGTGTTTTTTACATTCTCATTTTATACTGTCTTGAATCCTCATTATTTCTAGACTCTTCTACCTTGTGGAAATCCATTCCATGCATTAAACTTTAATTCTGTGACTATTTTTAATCTATTTCAAATGTACTACCTTAAAATACCATTACCATATCCTGAGGTTTGTATCATGAGAGAAGATGTACAAATATATAACTATCTCATTTACCACTTTTATCTAAGATATCTTAAATCTAATGAGTTTGCATGCTAAATTTCAATCAATCACTATATATTTCATATAATTTTGATTTACTCCACTCATTTTTTTAGCTCTGGTCAGAACAAGACATGTCAATACAGCAGAAATATTGCTCTACAGCAACTTGTATTCCCCAGAAATACCAATGAGTATAGATTAGTATAGATTACAAGAAATCCTCTGACCACTTCTACCTCAAGGTTTTAGGGTCCAGTTTCAGATATTTTTGACCAGATTTAGAAAAGCACAGGATCTAGATGACGTTCACCTCTCTGTTTCCATGTAGCACCTTTCCCTTCTCTCTACTCTCCCACTGGTCCACTTCCTTCATTCCTCTCTTGTTCATCTTCACATTTGACATTGTTTTTGCTCCACAAGCATGCATTTAGATTTTTACAATGCACTTTTTTTCCTCCTGTCACTTTATAAAAGCCCTAGGCAAAAATACAGCTCTAAAGACCTTTTTATAACACTGTTACAGACTGCCATTTTAACATCATCTGTCATCTTAGTAATGTCCCTGGTGCAAGACCACAGCAGCACATATCATGGCCTGTAACAAATCCTGTCAGACAGTCCTGATAAGCTCCTTTCAGCTGGAGCCTATTCAGACTGTATTTAGACACAGTCACACTAGGCCTGCACACTGTCAATTTTCCCATCCCCTGTAGGCTGTGGAACTGCGGGCAGGGTTTCCCTGCCTGCTCTAGAGTATTTCCTGTACATAGTTTTTTTCTGTATGTCCCCCAGGCCAGTGTTCCTAGGCCTTCTAGACAAGGGCTGACAGTACGCCCATCCTCCCTTCACCCTCTGGGAACTATGGTGGTACAATTCATCCTCCAAGAACATTTGAGGTTGAGGCATTATCTGCATATGCCTCCTTGTTGTAGACAATTATTAAATAAATTTGGGGCATTCTTTCAGGTGAGGTCATAGGACTCTCAGGAGACAAGAAATCCAGTCCAAACCCATCCCAAAGTCTGCCAACGGCTTCTCCTCCAAATCATGGGATCTGCCTTCCATGCAGCATGCTTTCCTCTTCCCTGGCTGGCTCTGCAATGAGTTCCTATTATAATAAAAATATTACCTCTGTTTTTCTGCCTTTCCTAAGCTTCCTGCCCAAGACCTTCACTGGGTAAGTCAACACAAGGCTTGACAGGCTTCTGCAATTACAGCCTTAAGCATGACACACTCTGCAGCCCATCTACCTTCTACTTACACAGCTGTTTGCAGGTGGTCTGTTGGTTGTGCCAGTTAATACAGGGAGGTATCCAACAGCCAACTGTACCTCCACTGAATTTAGAACTGCATTTGGAGGTCTGCTGTCATTAATGACCAAACATACTGTCTGAAGGGCAACTGTCAAAAGACAGTGTAGATAGAACCTTTTAGCTTCCCCTCCACCCATCTACTGGAGCTTGCCAGCAGTGCAGTTTTTAAGACTCAGCTTAGAGTGTCATTTCTTTGTCTTCCTTCTGGGGGATTTCCACATTCAAACCACCATCCCCAGCAGAGCTGTTGGAGGAGACTGACTTCATGAAAGATGTGGCTATCTCATTGTTTTAAGTCAGGACAACTCAAGTTTTTCATCACTGTAGGCAAAATTGAACACAGAGGAGGCAGAGCAACTGCCCTGGGCTCCATACCCCACCCCATCACCACTCTGTTAGTCCACTGGCAACACAACCTCCCCTTTCAGCTGCAAGGAGTGGAGATAGGGACCACGTAGGATGGGGCAGAGCACGCACATTGCAGGGCTACCAGCACCCATTAATGTGGATTTTGCTTGAGCTGCTCAGTGAGAACCATGTCTACAAAAACTGCTCTGCTGCTGTTATTACCACTTAAAAGTAACATGGTTTCAGAGTTGAACTGCAGCCGCAGCCTGAGAAGATGAGGATCCCTCTCAGTCTTTTACTTAAGGACATGATTTGGCCACTCCTCTTAGTCTGTATCTGCAGACACCAATTCTAGTTTGACCACGCTTATACCCAGCCAGAGTTTCAACATCCTCCCATCTGCATCTGACAGACTGAAGCTCAATGATCCTGCACTGTCGGCAGCTGACACAGAAGCCTGAGAGCATCTGGCTGACTCCACACACATGGAAATGTTCCCTCAGCGATTCACAAACAGTAGTCCCCCAAATTGCAACAGCACTTTTTACAACAGATAAAATATAAAATCCAGAGCTAAAAGCAACAAGACAGTAAGGATAATGTTATTTATTATTTTATACACTACATAGATAGTACTATACTGTGTATTATTAATACTGCAATGAATTGAGCTGTAGGCAGAATATGTGCTTAGGCAGAAAAGAGGAGGTTTTGGAACTTAAATACATAATCTTTACATCTGAATTTTAATCCCAGGAACCTTTTCCTAAAGCTGAACAGAAATAAGCACAGTGGCTCCAGGTTTTGGTTTCTTGTGGTTTTGTTTGTTGTTTTGTTTTTTTTTTTTTTAAGTTGATAATAAAACAGTAAAAGTGGGATAGCAGAGACAAAATGTCAGTCTCAGTCTACAGACCATCTCAACACTCCACATATTTGCCTCTAAAAATACCTATTTATCATCATCTTCTATATTACATTGAGATCAAGAGGCGATAATGACAGAAGACAAAAAAAACACAGGCAATATTATCTGTAATTTATTTGGCGGATAAAAGATAATCAGAAAAAAAGACATATGAACTGCAGTTTCCTTATCTTTTGTATATCAACCCACTTTGTCAGAAGGCTAAATTTTGTGGAAAGTGCATTAAAAGCAATTTTGTAAAAGGTCGTAATTGCAACAACAGCTAGCATTTCCTAACTAACCTTGGGGACTCTTCAGTAAATTATAATATCCAGTAGATGACATCTCTCTATTAATAGATACAAAAAATGTCCTGCTCTTCCTAACATGTGTATGCCCATATGGAAGTAATTTCCTGTTACAATATTATCTGGACTATGAAAAAGACGACATTCACTTCCAGGAGGCCTGACTGACAACTTTTCATATATTTTCCAGCAGGCCTGGATACATGATATGAAAGCTTTAAGGAACAGGGCTTTTACATCCTATTTATTATCCCTTTAATAGGAACAGATTTTTAGCATGATGAGATGCATTAGCACAGTCATATATGCATTTCCGTCACAGGAGACAAACATTTTCCACTGCAACTACATATATAACAGCCAACATTTTTATTCTTCAAAAAAATTTTTGTTAATGAATCTTAATTAATGTATGTACAGTCTTTAAGTTTTGCAAGTGCAATTATTCCAGTTTGCAAACAGAGGTTAATCAATTAAACTGAGGTCACTTAAAGCAAAGTGTCAGTCAGAAATAATTGGGGAGTATTGATATATCTCATGCTGCCATAACTTCAATACTATCAGCCTTTAGGATCAGGTTGTGTCTGCTGTTTTGCTTGTACCATACTCTTCAAAAGAAACCAAAACCTGGAGATGAATAAAATGAAGTAAGTTCAGAGTATTATGCTTTCAGACATAAATATGTAGAAGAAAAAACACAGTTTCCCAGGAGGGAACTTACTTAGTACAAGTCATAAGCTGGCTGAAAACAGTGTTATAATCACATTTCATGATGATTTAGTTATACAGAATAAGACACTTGAACGACTTCATAAAAACACACAGCAGAATAAACAGTAACTATTCTGAGTAAAGAGAGGAGGTGGATAATTCTGACCACGTCTCCGCTGCATTCCTGCTGGCCTGGCTGTATCTGTCAAGTGAGCGGTTTGCTAGAGCTGCACCAGGCAACAGTCTCACTGCAGATGCAGTTACACGGACAAACCTGGACCTGGGCTGGAAGATCATATTTGCCTGGAAGGAGAAGGAAAGCAGGACAGAGCGCCACATTGAACAAAGCACTTCTGCTACTTTAAGCTGCATTCACACATAGCACTACTAACATAGTATGTAGCTGCAGTAAGTACACTAGCAAAGCACACCCAGTATAAATCCAAATAAGACAATGCTTGTGCTTAGAAGGAATGTGAACTAAATAGTAATAATAAAGTACTACATATGCCCTTAAAAGAAGGATACAGTGTGGAAAGAAGGAACTGAGAAAGAGATTTCTAACTGTAAAGAAAGTTATTACATGCATTTAATCACCTAAAAGTAGAGAGATGAAGAAAAAATTACAGGACTTCAGTAAGGCACAATAGTCTCTTCTGTGAGTATTCTTATGTATTATTAAATGTTATATAAATAGGAAAACAGGTCATCAGGGTACTTTTAAAAATCAACAAACATGCTAAGCCTAGGACACACAGTCTGTCTATAAAACTAATTACAAGCAGGCTGTATCACATTTTCTCTCATAAACTTGCACATTACAGAGCCAAATTTAGGTTAATTGTGAAGTTGGAAGCACATGCAAAAGCATTGCAGTTGCTGAGAAATGTTTCCCTTTATTAAAAAAAGAAGGAGGAGGAAAAAAGAAGAGAAGAGAAAAAAAGAAGCATCTCCGGAGGTTCACTGCTAGCTTAGTTTCTGGTTTGTGTCAACTTGTTTATATCAGCTGCTGATTTGCGTCACTGGCTTGGCTTTGTGGTTGTATCTGGGGCCTGATGGACACCCTGGTGCATTAAGAAATTCACCACAACAGTACAGCATGCTAAGATCAGATAGCACAACCTAATGTTGTTTTCTTAAGCACACACACCACACACAACCCAACTAAAAAATTACTCAAGGCAGCTAAGGGAGGCAGACTATCAGTTTGATGCAAACCAGGTTTAAATTCAGATAATGAGGAAAATGTCTATGTAGTACCAAAAAAGTGCACGCCAAATATTTTTAAGGGTACCAAAAAGTTGTACGTGTATTTTTAAAAGGGTTCGTATTTCTAGGAATCAAGATACCTTACATATCTTCAGTTCCTCTAAGTTTTTACTACAAGCATCTTGAACCACTGCATATTCACTGTGTTGTGCAGGGAAATTTTTTACTTTGAGATACAAAACATTTTAGCTATGGCTTTAACTAACTCCTTAGAAATTAAAAAAACCAAATCCTGAATATTTAAGCTTGTACATCTGATCTAATCATTTGGAATACCGAGCACAACATAACTTAGATGCTCTGCTTAAAAAAACACGTATTTTATAATATATTCACAGTATATAGGGTGCACATACAGAAATCAACATTACATTTTAAGCTGTGTGTCCATGATTAGACAACACAGGTTCACATAACATACTCCATAACATGGTTTAGTGGGCATGGATGATGGTTGGACTCAGTGATCTTGAAGGTCTTTTCCAGCCTAAATGATTCTATGTACAGAACTGGCTAATGAAAATGCCTATCTAACTAAGCACTTCAGAAATGAGTAAAAGATAGTACACGGTGCCTTCTTGCTACACCAGATGTACATAGCTGAAAATGCCAAGCAGGGACTACTGCGATTCTGAGGGCAGATTTCCATAAATCTGATAACCTTTTACTTCAGGTGAAGTTCAGCTTCACATTTTCTGTCCAAGCACCCACAACCAAGCCTTACATTTTTTCTAGTTTTGTGATAGTTCATAGAAAGTCTAGTGAATAAACAAAGAGAATATATGTCTGTAAACTCTGCATAAATATATCTCTGTTAACTTCCTTTAAGAAACACTGAAAGTAGTCCCAAGAACCTCAAAATATTCCGTGAAGATATTCCTGAAATAAAACATGGCTTTTCTGTTTAAAAATTACAAATTTGTTCAAATTTGTGCTAAGATATTAAAGTGTCTTTCAAGATAAACATTACAGTTGAAATGTTTTGATCAATGTTTTACTTCTCTTTTCTTTGAGAATTTCAAAATATTTGGCTGTTGCCCAATTTGAAATGAAGTCAGATTTTGAAATCTCAAATTCTTAAGTGGAATTATTATCCCCTAGGTTATTCTGATAATATACCATATTTTAGAGGAGCTGAATTTCTAGAGATTAAACAATGAGTCCAGGAAGGCCCACCAAAGCAAAAAAAAAACTTACAAAGAACAATAATCAAATTTTTAAGCAATGGATCCAGGAATAATCCATGAAAAAGCACATCCCAGGCTATATAGTCTAGAGCTGGTTTTCAGAAGCATACGGTTCATTCCAGCAGAACGTGGTAACAACTTACCTGCATCTTCTTTTTCTTGTCTTCGTCCACACAAGGAGAAACACAAATGGTGCTGTTGCCTGCACAGAAAATGGAAGCGAAGGTCACAAGAGCTGCTATAGCAGGTTTACACTTCCCAAAAGATTCTACAATGGAGGAGTAACTCCTTTAGTAGCGAGTATAATTTCATTGTGGAGGTGTGCAGTATCGCCCCTGTGAAGTTCAAATGCTGGCCTCCCTATCTGTCCAAACACACAGTGCTCATTCCCATCCTAACAATCTTCCCTCTTTTCCCCCTGTCCTATGTGTTAATATTAACACAAAGCATCATATAGCATCCTGATTGGAAGGTATTAACCTACAGTCATCACTCTTGAAGTATACCAAGAACTTCAAGAGGAGCTGGAACGTGTAGTGTTGAAGAGAAACGTATCACTTGGCAGCTTGGTTTGCCATGTTTGACCTGCATTTTGAAGTAAATAGCAGCTTCTGTGCAGGGTTGTTATGATTTACTCTTTCAGAAGCATAATAAAAAAGCAAATGTTAGAGACCATATTCATTGGTGGTTTTGGTTTTGTTTTTTTGTTTTTTGGGTTGTTTTTTTTTTTTAGTAATCCCTGTTAAAGCACAGTAGAGAGAAGTAAAGGAGTTCTGATTTCATTCAACACCTTTTGTAAACATTTCCACATCTCTGCCTATATCAGGGCTCCTCAGCTCTAGAGCTGGGAGCTTCCAAAAACACTGTGAAGTGTTAACACAGCTGGTGGAGTCCACCACACCAGCCGGAAGAGGCACACCGAGGATCTGGCGAGGACGAGCGAGCCAGAAAACTGAGCTGGAGTCGCTCTGTGGTTTCAGGGCTGTGGCACAGACCTTGGGCTTTAAGGTATTCTGGCCCTGCCGGCTCCAGAGCAGGAGGGAAGGACCCAGCTACAAAGGAACAACAAGGAGCAGTTTGCCCACAGCTTGGAGCATGAAGGCTGTACTGAGGATACCAGCCCTCCCTGGATGCCCAACTCCAGCACAGGGAGGATGGGAAGAACAACACAGAAGGGATCAGCAGCGGTCTCCGGTGGCAATCTCTCTGGATCTGCGCACCAAAGAGCGCCATCACTTCATCCACATGGGAGCTACTTCCCCTGGGGGCTCCTCTGCTCTCCACCACTACAATATGTCAGGAGTTTTGCCTTCCCCATGTTCTCAGATCTGTTGCTCTTCATTCAGCCATCCCAAAGCGTTTCCCTCATTCCCAAATTCCATCCTTTCAGGCCTCCTTAAAAATAGCAGAAGGGCCCTGAAGTACACCATTATGACAGTCAGAGAAACTTGGAAAGGAGAGTTTGCAAAAATATTTACTATGTGAACTCCCTTCTGCCTGTCTTCATAGGAACTGAACTAAGTGACCAAGGGGGAAATTTGAAACCAAAGCTTCTAACTAAACCCACAATTAAACAGAAAATCAACATGCCCTGAAATGACAACTGAAACGCTATGTCAAAAGCAAAAGTCTTCATTGCCTTTACAGCTTTACAATCATTTTTTCCGATTTAAGTATGTACTAATTGGATAAGAAACACAGGAAGATGACTCTCTGGTACTTTGCTGACAGCTTGAACTACTTCTATTTACTTCAGAGGTTTGACTAACTGCTTATTGTCAATCTGACTGTTAGTCACTTACTTTGATGTAGCAAAATTGGAAAATAAGAAGTTAAGTCAGTCCCTTAGTCCAACAATCCTCTCTAGCTGAGATCATAAGAATATGCAATTTTGGCTGCAATACTTACATTTTATTTCTTCAGCCTTTTCAGTATTGGGAGATAATTGTCTTATTGTAGGAAGAAGGTGTATATATTTAAAAAAATAGACAAGTAACCACTTTTGAAATAAACAACTGTGAATTGAAAAAGCATACATAATGTTGCTCAAGTATTTTCACTTAGTTTTTCCACACTCCTACTTAATTTTATGTAACTGACATGATGAGAATGATACCATGGGTCAGGCAGAGTTAGTACAGTTAGATAATGCAATAGACCTGGTATTGAATTGCTGCTATTCCTCTTAAAAATGCCATGCTTAGTAACAGATTTATAGATCAATAAATAGACACATTTGTTCCCAAGGTCATACTTTTTTTCCTCAACGCTATTCATAAGGTGTGCAGACAACCTGACCTTCCCAGCATGCTGCACCAGTTGGCCTAAAAGGAGGAGATACATCCCACACCTGCTGTGCTTCTCAATCCAAGAACTAGAAAACTTCCAAATAATCCAAGGGAGAGGGGTGGAAAGGTGGTTGTGAATGTATGTATAGACAAAAGTATATTAAAGAAGAACCACAGATGGCCATCTTTCCCCATGAGTACTTTTTAATAATCATTTTCACACTGAGTGACTCCATGAAAGACACCTAAAAAAGTTACCATTGACCTCAAGAATGATCCTGGACTTCAAAGCTGAATAAAATGTCTTCTGAAGACAGAGGGTTGGAAAGGATTCATGTAAAGCAAACGATGCTCAGAAGGTGGCTCTGCAAACCTCAAGGATGGACACATTTTGCAGAGACATCAGTAATAGTCACTTTGAATTTAAGGGAAAAGGCCTTGATGGTTACAGGCATACTAAACTACAATTAACTTTTTTATGTTGATATACTCATCCCATCTTTCTGCCACTAGTGTGAAGAGGGGAGATACTTTTTTAAACACCTATCAACATAAAAAGTTTAAAGCTTGCTTATCCACAAAGTTAGAGGGAAAGCTTGGTCATGACAGACTGTAGCTTAGAAAATAATTACATATTAATCTGTGATTAATCTTCTGACTCAAGTGAAATTGAAGACCTCAGGAAGAAACTCAGAATGGGTCTGAACTGTGCCTTTGTCCTGAAAAATGTATCAATAGAGATCTGCATGAAGGACAGCATTTCTTACTAAGGCCCTGGGAAGCTGTCTTCATCAATAGGTGAAAGAAAGATTAAGTAACTGCCCTCACAGAGAGGTCTCTCCCCTCATACTGAAGCTTCATAGAGTCACATTGGGCCCATCCAAAGGTTGAAGCCAAGAGACATTTCCAAACACCACTTCAAATAGCAGGACATGTACTGCAGTGTTCGATGAAGTTTGAAGTGTTGAAGAGGGCAGCCTTTGCCAACAGCAAAATAATGTCTTGGCAAAATTTGTGCAGCTGCGTCCTGATAAACAATGCCAGATGATAAAGCACTTTATGCCAGATATGGCAAAAAGGGCCAAGTCTGTAAACGTGCATAACGATACCAACACCAACAAGGAGAATCAAGAATATTAGACTGATGCCAACATGTGCATTGCCAATCCTGACTTCTTTGGTGATGTTTCTGTAATGTAAGTCATGCTCAAACAACAGTACTTGAGGCTCAGGAAGTACAGTCTCTGTGGAGTTTTGCTCCACCATGACAGAGATAGTTATAGCAATGTAGGAGAAAGTAATTCCCAGCCCAGGAAAGTCACTGCTTGGCACCAGTGGAAGCTGCTCTGATGATACCTGAAAGCCCTCATCAGTGGTTGCAGGCACATGGATCTTCCATAAGAAGGAATATTAGGCATTATTCAAAGAGACTCCTGAGGCTAAACACTAGAAGGAGAATCGGATAACTTCAAAGGGAACTAACAAAACTTTCACCCGAACCAATGAATGATACAATTTAAATGGTCAGATTTAAAAGGTTGAGAAGGGTAGAAAAATATGGAGTATTTGCTCCTTCATTCCAAAGAGTGGAAAGTGGGGAAGAACTTGCGGGCATGCCTTATCAAACAGAAAGTTCTCCCATGGCAAATGTTTGGCCATATGCACAGGGATAGCGTGAATGTAGATGAGACAGGGAGACTATGAAGGAAAATATGGGTTTGCTAAATAGCCTGCCAAATACCTGGCTTTCTTTAGAGATATTTATCCAAAATTTCATGTTTTAAAGCTGTTGCAAATCAGAGATAATGCAGTTTTGTGAAGAAATATGTAAACAGGTCAGTATGACACTCATTGTAGGAATTTTTTTTTTTAAGACAGAGTCAAAAGCTGTAATGCAGTTATTGTTCAACTTAGGTTTTTAACTGGTGCCAGTATCACAGAATGAAAAAAACAGCTTAATATATTACAATATCCAACTAGTGGCTTGGTGACCACTTCAGGTCAAACATTCAGCCTGCTTTCTCCCTACAGTTTAACAGAACACAGGTTTGAGGCTCAGAAGAGCAGAATTCTTTTCCTCAGTCTGTCAAGTGACCTTCAACACACTTCAGTGTGCCACAATGTCCCTACAAATTAAAGCAAGCACAATACTTGTGATTCTTAGCAAAGTACTTTCAAAGCAACTGATCAAATTCCTAGAAACTGTTCAGGCACCATTACTTGTATATGTTTATTTGAATGCACCACTTGGCATGTTAATATTAAGATTGTTATTTCTGTGTAAACACACACATGCTTTCACCCAATTTCTTAATTGAGTGAATACATACATGTAAGTTACCACAGTTATCTTTCTAATAGCTTTTGAAACTCCTGGATGACACAGAGTAGTGCTGCTCTCCCCCACCACTGTTTTTCAAGAAATCTGTATTTCTCAATTTAATCTTCATTTAAACTAGTTTCTCTCACACAGAGGGAAGGCGTCTTAGAGAAATACTGATGTAGCTAGAACAGGCTATTTAAGATGCTAACCCTTTCACCCATCCCTCTCACATCCCTGCTGGAAGCCTAGAAGACTTGGTAAATTGGAACAGGCATGCACTTTTCAACTATTGCTGTGCACAATCCATCAACTTGGAGGAAATCACCCGTCCATGCTTTTAAAGCCAAGACTCCAGGGTTAATCTGAACAGCTAATACCTTCATGTCTTATTCTGTTAACTCTGCAACAAGATGTTAAGGGAAAGCTAAGGTACAATTTGTAAATACTCTGGTGTTCATCAGTCAGTTTACTGGCTCATTATTTTTTAAATTCATGGGATTGTAGCATATTCATATTATGACAGGGTAACTCAGCCTGGAATGGACCCCAGGAGATTTCTACTCCAACCTCCTGCTCAAACCAGGATCAGCTATAAGATCAGGTAAGGTTTCTTGGGGCTTTATCTATTCAGGCTGTGGAGAACACACAGCCCCGCTGGGCAAATTGTTCCAGTGTTTGATTGTCCTCATGGTAAAAAGTTTTTCCTTATATCCAGTCTGAACCTCTCTCGCTTCAGCTTATATCTGCTGTCTTGTCCTCCACCATGCAGCACTGTGAAAAAGCCTGCCTCCATTTTCTTGGTAACCTCATCATGGCTAGGTCAAGGCTGCTCTTAGGTCTCCCCAGAGCTTCCTCTCTTGTAGGCTGAACAAGCCCAGCTCCTTCAGCCTCCCTTCGCAAGGCAAGTGCTGCAGCCTCCTGACCACCTTGGCTGTCCTCTCCTGAACTCACTCTGGTTTATCAAGGTCTTTGCTAAAATGGAGGGGCTTGAAACTGGACACAGCCTTCCAGATGTCACCTCACAAGCAGAGATCTCATGACTACTGAGCAAAGGGGGACAGTTACTTCTCTTGACCCTCTTAGTATAGCTCAGAAAGCTGCTGGTTTTCTTCATTGCCAGGGCATGCTGCTGGCTCATGTTCAGCTTGCTCTCTGACAAGACTCCCAAGCCCTTTTTCAGAGATCCCCTTCACCATCTCTGTCTAGCAGTTCCTACTGTCCAAAGTGGGTCTTACACTCATAAAAGCCAAACTTCTGTCAACAACATCAGCTGTGCAAACAGACATTGACCCATGGAATCTGTCTGCTCCTCCTCAAGCCTTTCCTCTGCACTGGCAGGACTCAGGAGAACACCACCTGGGCCTCCACACCTTTGACCCTCATTCCCAAAGCCATCCAGTTACTCCTGATATGCTCGAGACTTCCTGCCCCAGACATATTAATGCTGCCAATGTAATTAAGCAGCAAGAGAAACAGTACAAGCGCAAGACAAGCCCTGGCAGTTTCTTTGAAACATGCTGGATCCAAGTTCCCAGCAAGCACCAGACCTCCCTAGACAGCAAGTCAGATCAGCCAGTTGGGCCTTCTGTACCCCCAGAGGTGAGTCCCCCACTACTATCACTCATGACTTACTCTTGGTGCTAGTGCATGGCTCATCAGGTGGCTCTGTTGCTTCCCCAGGGATGGCTTTCTCTCCCTTGCCTGCTACCAGCACACTGAACCAGTTCTGCAACTGCAGATCTGCCATCCTCATCTTGCCAGGAGTCACAAGCTTCCTGCCTTTCCCAGCTTGGGACCCTCCATTTGCCCCACAACTGACCGCAGTCTCTGGCTGCCCTCTCTGTGCAGTTACAGGTTCATGCTTTTGCTTCTGCAGAATCCCTATGAAGATGCTGTCAACATCTTTTTTATGTTCCCTGATGCTGTGCAGTTTGCCTTCTTTCTCCCACAGCTCCTTCTCTTGACAAAGTATCTCCTCATTAAGCCCACACCTTCTGCAGACAAGGACACTGTTTTCTCTTGCTCCAGCCTTTAGGAGATGCACCGGCTACTCTCTGCAGCCTGAGATCTGGAGAGCTTTATCCTCCCACTGGCGCTGTGACTTGAAGAGAGGCCACTGCTGTGCCAGGGGTAGCTGCTCCATTTGGTGCTGGGAACTGTGCCCTGTGGTGCAACACTACTGTTGATGAGTCCCACATGGCCTTCAGCAGATTTCTGGCCCCCTTCCATGTGCCTTTCTGAGAGCTATGCCCTGGGACCTGTGCTCTGGGACTGCTAACACTAGCTGAATGGGTACTTGACCCTCCCTAATCAGGATCAGCCTTTCCCAGCAGCAGAGGCTGGATCTGAGGATGCCAGAAAAAAAAAAGTCCCGGAAGATCTGGGAAGGAAAGCCCAGAGCTGCTCAGCAAGCACTGGCAGAGAACAGGAGCCTGAGAAGTACTCCAGTTCCCCAGCACATGCCCAATCCCATGAATTGCCACTCTGAGTGACGAGTCCCTCTTTGTTCCTAAAGCCCCTCCTTTGCTCCCTAAAGGACACTGCTGCTCCAGGACTAGGCTGGCTCCACTGGGGTGTCCCTCCTCATGAGGCTAGAAGCTCACTTGAACACATCCTGACACCAGTTCAGTGTGCTTGTGAACTCAGTGCCACTGCCTGCACTGCCCTCACAGCAGCTAGAAGCCCAGCACAGGTGATGACCGCTCCAGGACGAGACTCTCCCCTCACCCCCACTGGTTGTGTCCCTTCTTGCAAGGCAAGCCTGCCAAGAGCACCCCTAAAGCACTGGTCAGTCATGGAGGCCATTGCCACTCACCCACATCACCTCCACAGCAACTGGAAACCCACCACAGGCATCTTCTGCACCTCGCCAAGGTCCTCCCCCAAGTCTCTTCTCACGAGACCATGAGACTGCTCGAACGCCCTCTGAGCGGGTCTCACCTCGCTCATGACTGCGGCTGCCACCACACACTCCTGCCACCCGTGTTGCCCTCCTAACATCTGGAAGCCAACAGCATTCCTGCAGAAGTCGTCACTTGATTTTTAAGACAGATTCATATTTTCTACCTTCCGACAGCAGTTGGTTTTAAAGAGACTACGTGGTTTTGTTAGCATCTCAAGCATTTCATTCTTAAATTCCTCAGACCCCTTGGGTGGAGAGTACAAGTGTCTAGACACTTCTCATCTTAATTATTAAATATTTTATTCCAGTATTTAATTTTGGATGCTTCATTCACTGACAAATGCTCTGTCTTACTTAAATGAAAAGTGGACAGCAAGTCCCTTAAAAAGTCATTTTTCCTTTTTCTGGACTTAAAAACAAAAATGTCTCAGCCACCCAAACAAGAAACTATGTTATAAAAGCAGATAAGTTACACATACAAGGTCATGCTGTGTCCTTCAGTATGTACATACTGCTCCCACTGAAATGAAAAGGTTGCATGCACACTGAAGGGTAGGCTTTAGGTTAAAAGGCTGCTTAGACTAAGACAGATATCGTCAGAAGTGATAGGGCAAAAATGTGACCAAATATTTTCCTTGTATCTTTTTACAGTGTCCACGTAATTCTCCGGGCAAAAGGGTCAAAACAAAATAAAACTCAACATTTCAAAGCTCTACATAGGCTAATAAAATAAAATAAATGCCAAAACTCATAAGTTGTAACAAGCTATTAAGAGATGGAGAAAGTATTGGTAAGAAAAATATTTCTAATCCAGAATGCCAAATAGACTCTCACAGATGACAATGAGTAAAAAGACTTTAAATACAAGAAAAATGTGCTTTAAAATAAAGTAGAATAATAAACTGAAATTTAATAATAAAGCAAGTAAGGAGTAAGATTAACTATGCCACGTGAAAGGTTATGAAAAGACTGTGAAGGAGGAACAGTCTTTGACAGGGGCATATGCAGTTCTTATTGCTATTGATAGAATTTTTACGTATCTATCAGAGACAATGTGGTTCACTGTATAGAGCAGAATTCATAAATAGGGAGAAAACGTCCACAAAGAATGAGGAGTAATGATTTACCATTACCATTCCTTCAGCCCTCTGACTTCACTGGTAGGCACTGCCTTATCCATTTTACATGAGACTGAACTCATATTCTTTGTATACCACCATGAGGCAGGTCTGGAGTCACGAATTGCCCACAACAGATAAAACTATTGCCACCACATTCTCCCAGGTTTCAGAATTAATTAAACAATTTGCATAAAAAGTACTTTCTTAAAACAGGGGGTTTCTCCCAGACAATAGCAGTGAGTATGTGCTCTCTACCTCTTGCCACTAAAGGATTAAAAACTTGAATTCAAACATCTAACAGTTTTGAACACACCAGTCTGACATGTGTCCACAGCAAAGTATTCGGGGATTTTAGTGGGGTTTTAGTTCTTCACAAATGGCTACATTCTTGACATTTTGTCCCAAAGTAGTATGAAAAATATTTCCAATCTTGAAAATTTTCACACAACTGGAATTAGGTTTGCCAGCTTGCAGTAGTTAGCACAAAAGCCATTTCAAAGTAAAATGCAACTATTTGATGTAAGCATGGATAAGAACACATACTTTAGAACACAAAGGCCTAAAGGAAACTTAAGCTGTTGTTTTTATTAACAAACAAATATTTCTGTAGTCACAGGGAGTGAGCCCAAGAGGCCTGGCACGCTGTTTGCACATACTGAGCTCAGAAGCACACCAGGATGCAGTGCTTGGAATCGCTCCTGATTGGGGGTCATCCCACAAGGGGAGGAAGGAAGGAAGGAGCCCTGTGAAGGCCCAGAACATCTTATATCTCCAAAGTTGCTATCACGTAAAGTAAAAAACTTTGCCCCACAGCTTACAGGAAGTTTCTCAAACCCCAAGTGCATTGTTTTTCTATGGAAACTGAGCTGCTTGTTGAGTTTATGGAGATTCTTGAGGCAATACTGCACAAAGCTGTTAGAAACATTTGTACTTACCAACTCCATCAGCTCTTTCAGGCACCATTAGCCTGCCAGCACCACAGCAGTTATATACGTTCTGTCTTCTGCAGTGCACCTTGACCAAGCTACCTAACACACAGCTTTGGCTCAGGAGTATGAGACAATGCCTTCATCAGGACCCTGTGTGCCCTAATTGGACTTGATGGCCTTGATTGGCCTCACCTGGGACTCCACCCACACCTGCTGCCCATTTGCTCAAGAGCCCCATTTAAGCTCAGGCTGTGCCAGGTGATTTGGGCTGTCTCTGGTTGACTCTTCTTCCTTTCTTGAAGCTGTCAGATGATAAGTGTTTTAACTGTATAGTCCCCCTATATTTTGTGTATTTACTGTTATAGTTGCTTATTAAGTCAACCTAAAAGAATTCACTGTAAAACTAGAAAATGGTAGCCTTGTAATGCATCACCCTCTATCAGACCTTTAGGATGATTTTGTCGTGAAGCAAGTTATACGTGTAATAACATGTTTGTGCTGATAATGGTCACTATGTTAGCAGAAACCTAAACTGAGTAACACAACACCATGAGATTTGAGTGCAATCCACCGAGTTTTCCTAGTCTGTGACCTGTAAAGTTTCCTAGTAAGTCAGCATATTAGCATTAGTACTATAAGAGGTCATCTGATACTGCTACCATGTCCGTTTATTAAAAGTGTGTTACCAAATGTTAATGGCCAGCTTTTTCATTCACTTAGTGAAACTGCTTCTGTGTATAGCAGTACTTAAAAATAACAACTTCTTTTTTTTTTTTTTTTTTTTTTAAAAAAAAGCAACCTTAGTAACTGGTTTTAAAGTGATTTGATCAGTTTGGGATCCTGGGAATGGAGCAGAACAGATTATCTGCAGGAGAAAAAAATATGAGGCAAAATACTTTTTGCTGTCAATCCCCCACCCCCCAAATCATTGAAAATAAGTAATACTAGTAATTAAAAATCTCAATTCAAGTATCAGCATACCTGTTTCTTTTTAAGTTCCTAAGTTACAATTGTATAATCGCTATGGATAGAAAGTCATAACTAATCTTGTGGTTCTGAAGCTCTACTGACAAGTATCAGTCGGCACAAAAGATGACCTTCAATTTTTCTTCTGCACCAGTTATTTTTCCCATTAGCAACTCAGAGTCAGCTATATAGCTTCAGGCTGTAAAATCTAGTTCTAGGTGTATACAGCTAAAATTTAGCACCTGCTTATCAAATTAGAGAATGAAATTTTGTAGAAAAAGCAACTTAGTAACTTATGACAATAAAATGTGGGGTATTAACAGCATGCACCCTTTGCTGATTCTGTTTACTTTAAATGGGCAATACTATAGTTCAGTTAACAAAAATGTACCCTAGCTAACCTATGGTGGTATGAAATAATTTTGCTTTATTGGCAGTATTTGAAATGAGAGTTCTATTGTATTATGGACATGCTAAGAGTAAGTTTAACTTTGCTCACCAAATCAGTACACAGTTCCTTGAGACCAACAAGTCCCAAATTTTACATGAAATTTCCTCTAAAAGACAGATTTAGGACATAGCTGAAAACATTGTTCCTGGTGAAGCACAGGGCTGAAAAGCTAGGCTTGCTGCTAGACCCTGTAAGGCCTGGCAGGTTGGGCTGGAGGCTGCAGCTGGCAAGTGGGCTTTGGCTCACAGTTCATCTGGCATGGTGTATGGGTTGTTGGCCTGCAGTTAAGGCCAGAGTTCAGGACCAATTGCGTCAGGCTTTGAATTAAGGACAGTAGAGACAGAAGACCTATGTTTATCCTGGAAATTGCAAGGACTCCAGTGCTGATGCAAGCAGCAGCAATGAAAGATTCATGGCAGATTATTGGGCATCTGGCGGTCACTGGGCTGCAGTTAGCTAAGATGTGTTATGCTTAGGATTTAAGGCTAAAGAGCTGTAAGAGTTTGCTTTGCTGCACCGTATGAGGTTAAGAGAAGTAGTTAAGAACTAACTGTGGCAAGGGTGAGTGGGGCCAGCTTAGTGTTGCATCAGAGTTGCATGGCAATGATTATAACTGATTTGAATTAAGTTTAAGGCTACAATTTGGTAGAGTATGGGCTGGAAGTTAGTTTTTACAATGGACCCTTTACAGCCTAGGGTGAGATCTGGTGCTGGGACCATAAGGAAATGTTGAGTTCCTTATGGAATTTTCTAGGGGAGTGTGGATCCTGCAGTTATGGTCAATTCTCATATTGGAGTTGAAGTTTAAATAGCATTGTGTACATCCCTGTCTTGCTGGGAGATGGCATTTGCCTGCACTTGGATTGGGAGGTATTAGTGGGTCTTACAGAATAAATTGTGCTTAATTCTGCACGACCTACAGCAGTGGAAAATAGCTAATGCTGGGAGACACAATGGCTTATGATAGGGCAATTATGGACTGCCTGGCTATTATTAAATCTAGGAGGGAAAAAAAGTTAATGATTTGCATAGGAGTCACAATTGACACAAATACTTGGACTGGCAGTGACAACAAGCTACAACTCTTTTAACTTAAATTTGTTACAAAACACTCAATAGTTTTGCCGTCACTGTCATAATCATCTTCTTCCTACCTTTATCCTAGAAAAACTGATTGGCTTCATGAAGCCAGTATATTATCATCTGTAAGAGAATACAGAAGACAATTTTTCTATGCTGGGGAACTCTTTGAGTGGCAAAACGGTATGATACATGTTATTCGTATATAGATTGTTTCATTTATCTACTCAGTGTGTCCAGATATTAACATCTCCATATAATTAATAATGCCTTTGTTCTTGTATCTAGCACTGCCTTAAAAAAAGGTGCTCGATGAAGCCAGACAAATGGCTTCTGCCCATTTTTGTAATGTCAGAACATCTGACTGTGCTCGTTACATGAGGGTATTTCAGAGCATAGATAATGCCATATCTATCACATGCATCTGTGCAAATGCTAAATATATTTCGTGTCTTAGTCAAAAAGGATTTGTAAGTCTCTGTAGCAGTTTTCCCATTTTCTTTTAATAAAAAACCTGAGAGCTGGTCTTTGTCTTTCGATCAGTAGCACTGCAAAGTTGTCCAAATATGAAGACCATGGGATAAAATACATCACTGGTGCTTCTTAGGAGACAGAGAACCTGTTTATATAGTGTTTGTAAAATCAAACAATAGATGAGCTTGCACCTGCTTAATTTACTGTTCAAGATGTATAGTGGAACTCAAAGATGTAAGCAGCTGAACAGTTTCATGATAGGTAATTAGACAGTAATAATATTGTCAACTAATAAATACTATGACCACAAGTGTCTCAGGCAAGAAAGTCTACTGAAATACTTAAAACCACATGATTTCTTAATATTTAAATAGGTACATGATTCCATTACATGAGCATGGTAATAAAGTCCTTTGCATTTCACTTAGTTGCAAATTGGTAGCTCAGAAATTAATTTTACTTAAAAAAACCCCCAAACCAACAACAAAAAAACCAGAAAATTAATTACTTTTTTGCCCTGTTTAAGTAACAAAGGTCTCAAATGTGGAATATGACTTCCTCTTTGATAATCCACCACATACTTAACTTGAATATCTAGTTATATAGCAAGACTATTAATAGTGAATTTATTAAAGTGTGCCAAGAGTCAGAGTGTTTCACAATGTAAAGTGAATATTTCAGCTTGAAATTAAAACTTTTTTGAATAAAACTATACAAAGTACCCAACAGGGATTGCAAATTTCAATTATTACTTGTATTATAGTCAACTACTTTAGTGTGAAATAATTAAGTCTACAGAAAGTTAATCTTCAGCAGTTTGTCTTAAGTCATGACCTTGCATGTAATCTTTAAAAAAAAAAAAAGTGCAAGGTGACATAACTGATATGATAAATTTAATGAGTAACTGCAGCAGGCAGGATAGTATTGGATTGATTCATCACTGCTTATTAGTCTTCAGTATCAATTAAGACCCAGTCCCATCTCATATTCAAAGTGTGCAGAAACAAAGTAATTATGACACTTTTAAAGCTGAAAATACTTGATCTGTGCATTAAATGTGCAACGCTTTCCCCAGGTTGCCCCAGAAAAAAAGGAGGGGAAAAAAACCCAACAAAAAAACCCAACCTAAACCCAAGATCCAGAAAAAACCCACAGAAAATCAGGCAGCTTTCATCACCTTGCAAAATCTCTACTAGCTTCTCTCGAAACTATTTTATTCTCTCTTTTTCTCTACATTACAATGTAGAAGTCCACCATAAGACACTTTAAAAGTAAGAACAAAGTTTCACTTAAGCTTTATGCAACTTTTCTATTTGGTGCATTTGGAAAGTAATAAGTGGAAATTAATATGATAATCATGAGAAAACAGGACACAAATTTATTCAGGAACTTACTAAACTGATCAAAACACTCTTGTTCAGAAAATAATGTAGAACTCAGTGAGAAGGGTTGGCATTAAAACAAAAGCTGGATGCATATGAAGCAATGTTTTAAATTTGTAAAAAGGTGGTAATCCTTTTTATTTGATTGCCACACATGGAAGTTGGAAATAACTTTTTGAACAAAAAGACACTGTATTTTTATTTATTGCTCATGAAGAACTCTAGGTACACAAAAGAAGCAATGTTGTGTTCTTAACTTAGACTATTTGAAAAGGAGCATTACTTTTAAGATTTTTAGCTTTCATTCAGAGTATAACATTTAGATAGAATCTGGTTGCTTTAAAAGAAAGGTTGGCTTTTTTTTTTTTTTACCAGTGCATCATGCATTTCAGTACTGGATAGAGCTGTACAAAGTTGTCATAAAGTCAAAATAAAACTCTTGGCCTCGTTCCCTTGAGAAAAGGAATGCATAGAAGATCCAAGATGAGAACAAAGCTCTACAAACAGTAAATTTAAGCATCTCTTACTCAGTTTCTGTTCAAAACTGTAGCAGTTCTGAATAGAAACCATGTAAGAAATATTGGCTTTGCATTCTCCTCACCTAAGAGGAAAGTTGGTATCTTTATGGTTTAATATTTTTGTGAACATGTAGCTCAGTTTACATCCCCATGTTTGCGTTACATGCCAAATCTGAAAGGTGAGGTTTCTGCAAAACAACTGTAACGGACAGAGTTAAAAGCCTTTGTGTGATCCTTATGTGTGGAGAGACAGTGAACTACCAGCAAAATGTTCTCTCTCTACTCTGAAGGATATCTTAACTAAGGAGATGTTATAAGGGTTCAGGTGAAAACTCCCTTCATCTCCCCAACACCAGGTGGACATTGAAACTAGGACCACGTGAAAATTATTCTTCCTCCTGTTAGTCCATTCTTAATCTTTCTACTCCTCAGGGAGGTCCTGAGGTTCTCATAAACAATTTTAGACAGCAACAACACACACTCAGCTAATTTCTAGATCTTTCCTAGCCTCAGAAATCTACATGAATACCCTGATTTCTCCTTTTGGAAAGCAATCACTCCTTCCCTGTTTGCTGAAGAAAGTTTGTGTTCTCCAGTCTCGACAACACTATCCTTCCCCAGGAAAAGTGAGCATATTCTTTCTATCCAGTAAGCCATCTTGAGCTCTTTTGTATATGTTATCCAACTACATAAATGGTCCTTAGCCTGATGATTTCACCATAAGCATTTTCAACAGCTAATGGACAGTAGAAATGGTCCAATATTACAAGAGGAAAAATTATTTTTTTATAAAGAACACTTACCGTGTTCTGATTTTGGGGGTCTGTCTTTTGATTAGGTTTTGGGTTTTTTTCCTCAGCTTTCTTGTCCCTGAAGAATGTATGTCAGTTACAGCTCATTAACTTGCCAGCTTCGCCCAGAGTATGAACAGGACAGTCTAAGGCAATCCCTGAATATCAGATTATCAGATCCTCTCTCCCTAGAGAAAGACTTCTCCTCATACTCATTGAGAGGCTTCTTTCATCAAATCTGGTGCCCAAGTTGCCAGCCAGCGATCAAGCCATTTCAGCTCACTTGAGATGTTCCCACCAGATTCTTCAAGACTTCCCAACCTCTATAATGGCATGATGCTCCAAGAGGAGTCAGGACATGTTAATGATGTTCCCACCCACAGGGGAACGGAACATCTGCTATTTGCCACAGTGAAATCAGACCTGGGACCAGAACAGGTGTAGGAGAAAAGTAATCATAAGTTTATTTCAATACGTTACAAAGATTACATTACAAAGAATATATTAATACATTTGGAGAAAAATGCAAAGAGAAATGACAAAAATACATGGGGTGTCCTTTGGACATGCTGTTTGGAATGTCTCTGCTCTGTCTAGTTGGCAGAACCAAGACTTGAAACTAGTGGAAAATTTTTTGCAGTGGTTAAAAGTGTGACCCAGTTCTTGAAAGAACTGCAGCCCCAGGCATGGCCTTCCTGAGTAAGAACTGCGATTTGGAGTAGGAGTAAGGAAACCCCCATGAGTGTAAATATACCCTTGCATATTTCCTGTAATCTTTAATCTTGGTAGTTACTTTAACAGAGAAAACAAATTTCAACTTCTCTGCTAATGAAATGCAGTTTGTTGCCTAAAAAGCAGCCTGTGGTTGGATAGTTCTAGAGAGATTTAATACTTCATTTAACAACAAAGCAGCACATTCTTTTACCAGCTTTTTCTGTGTAAACTGAATGTGACAGGTAATTTTTTAGGACTTGTGCACACAAGCTCATTTCACTACGTAATTTGTCTATAATATATATAGTTGAAGATTAGTTATTGTATAATTGTGTAATTAAGAATGCACTTTTCTATCAGCTCTTTGTAACAACTACACCTGATCATGAATGGGAAAATGATGGAGGTAAGGGTATGCTTGTCTTAGGTGCATCTAAATCACAGCTAGTCTTATTTCAGACATGACACTGTAGCAAAGAATAAAACTTCAGCTTCTGCTTCAAGAGTTCACGATTCTGTATATGGCAAACCCCTGGACCCCAAACCAAACCTGCCCCCAAGTTCATCCTGCTCTTTTCTGTCTCACCTCTGCTTTCTCCAAACTTAGACCACTTCCAACTGCTACACCAAGAGGAAAAAGAAAGATGAAGAAAACCATTCTATCAGTCAAGTTTAAGAAAAAAAAGCAGAACTCACTCAAGCAGCTGGACTTCCTATTTCTCCCTGTCCGGCTTTGAGACCAGTCCAGACCGCTGAAGTGGTAAGGAGAAAGCATGGCTTATCTGCCTGTCTGCCAAGGCAGTGCTGCCACCACAGAGGTGGCCAGAAGAAGCCTGGCTGGGGGCTACGGATGCTTTTCTAAGCAGCTTGGGAAGACAATGAAACAGGCACCACAGTTTTAGCTGAAACCCACCAATTCATGAAAACATTGTGACAGTCGGCAGTGCAGGTGACAGCAGGCTAAACTGTGATCCCTTTCTGGCCTTGGACCAGTGTGAGGTTTGTATGATCAAGGACAAAGCCTATGAAATGCCTCACTAAATGTGAGAATATTACCAATGAAAGCAGTCTGACACATGGGCAAAAGACGTCAAAGCCTCTGTCATCCAAGTTGCCTTACATCGTAGCTGAGTAAACCAGGAAAAAAACAAAGCATAAGAAAAATAGAAATTCTTTGAAGTCTTTTAACTGAAAAGAGATTAATATGTAAAGATACAGCCAAAGCAAAGTTTAAAAGAAAAAGGTGTTTTTCACTGAACAAAAACCCCCTTTATTTCTAATATATATTTACATCTCTGCACTGCTTATTTTTTTAGTAACACATTTATTCAAAAAGAAAAGTCTGACTTTTTTTTTTTATCAGAGAGAGAAACTTGGGTCTGAGTCAAGCAAATGCTGTCACCTGCAAACCATTTGAGATGGTGAAGTTCCACAGCATGTGTGGGTCACTGGAACAATGGAATATACTAGGGGACGATTTAGTCCTCCTCTATGGCTGAGAAACATGGTGATATTTTGAGAATGCACTGATCACACTTTCTTTAATGTGCAAAGATGACTGTGAAATAGAAGTGTCCTATCTTTAGCCATTTAGGGTTGACAGCTAATTCACTGAAAAGATACAAAATTCAATACATTTTTTCTATTTTTATATAAGTGATTTGATGATAAATTTTCCTTTTCAGGATGCCTCCAAAAGAGATGAGGCCAACCTCTTACTTCACAAACAGGGTTTTGTGTAGCTGCAGTGCAGTGGTTACAAGAAGGCAAAGTATGCCTTTGGAGTTCTTCTTCCAGCAGTTCTTATCAGACTGTCTATCAAATAGTAAAAATGAGAATAGTGTTCAGCTACCTTGAAAATATTGCAGCATTCAGACTTTTTTTGTGTAAGAAATGCACATTTTCTGAGTTTAATATTACGATTAAGTTTGTAATTGTGATTCAGCTATATGTAAAAATTGATGCTTTTTAAGAAGTGAACATATAAAAGACTAATTTTGTAAGCAAGCAAGAAAGTCTCTCAGTTGACTTGAACCAGCAGAAATGGATCTAAATTATTTTTTGCCTTTAAAAGGGATCTTGTGTTGCTGAAGTGTACAAAAAGAATTTCCAAATCAACAACCCATAATTATAATTTGCCAATACGTGGCTTCATGTCAGAGGCTGCAATGTTTTTGGTTTTATTGGTTTGGTTTTATTCTGTGAAATATGGACTTCTCCCACCAAACAGAATTGCATATTAATATAAACTTGGAGTAAAACAATAAAAAGGGGCATACTTGTTAGTGCCACAAAATTAAACAAAACAGAAAATCTGAAGAATTTTTCTTTGACAGATTACTTTTAAATTTCTTAATATTTAAAAGCTGAAAGGACCACTAAATCATCTAATCAACATATGGACGTAAGAGGCCATTAGATTTTTATCCGGGTATCTGTACATAAATCTTAAAGACTTTAGTAAAATATTTCCATTCTCAGAAGATTAAGCTGTATGTCCCAAGCAAAGACAAGGGTTTGGCTCTCAGCAGTGACAGATTCTGGCTAAGCCGACATGAATGATATCAGCAGGCAAACCATACCAGTAACTGCTGAAGGAAGGAAAAGTTCGCAAAAGTTCTTGCGAACCCAAGCCAGAGAAAAAACTCCTTCCCAGATCCAAAGGTAAGGATTTGTATGAGCCCAGTAACCACCTCAGCCTTGAAAGTACCTCAGCACAGGCACTTAAATGACCTCAACTTTCTTTCTAATAAACAGAATTAGTCCTACATTGTAACTCTTCTGCAGTTCTGTTTTTGTGATCCTTCTTTGGACTGTCTCTAGGAACTTCCAAGGCTGGGCAAGGGCAAATATAAAAGGGTAGGGGAAAGATTAAAAGTACTGCTTGGAAATTACCTAACAATCATTGCAGCAGCAGTTCCTATTAAAAAGGGAAAAAAGTAATAATCATGGAATGAATAATCAAACCACTACATGACTGAAGTAACACTTATCATAGCTGTGTTGAAAAATAAATTGTGTCATATCATAGTTTCTTTCTGTGAGAGGGTAACATGCTTGAAAGAATAACAAGCTTTGTGCATAAGGAAGAGACAACGATTGCCATATATCCATCTTCTCTAGAGTTTTTGACACTGTCTCACATATCTCTAGCTTGCTTATGCAAATGTTACCTACTCTAGAGGAAATAAGCACTTAAATGGTATAAAACTGGTGGAAAACCTATTTAGAATTAGCTATCTTTAATTCACTATCATTGAGGAAGGCTGTATCAGTGTGACATTTGCAGGAGTCTGCCCTGGGTCTGATACCATTTGATGCATTAGTTATTGAACTGGGTTGTATAATAAAGAGGAAGCTTTTTAAACTGGCAGTTACACCAGTCTGTGAAGAACTGCAAGCGTTTTGGACAGGAGGGCTATAATTCAAAGTGATCTTGACAAACAGGAAATAAATCTGAAAAAGGAGACTGCAAATTCAGTAAGGATGTGTGCAAGACTTACATGCACAGCAATAAGCATGCGTACAGGTTGGGGAATGTTTAGCTGGTAGCTCTGCTGAAAAGGATCTGAAACTACAGAGTTGACAAGTTGTATGTGAGTCAACAATATCAATGCTGCAGAAAAACCATACATGACTATCACCCAGAAGATTGGTAAAGCTGTTATTTTACTTTTTTCAACACTAAGACCTTACCTGCAATACTGTGCTTAGTTCAGGCACATTTTAAAAGAGACTGGACCAATTTCAGAGTCTAACAAAGCAACAGGTGTGGCTGAAGGTCCCTAAAACACCATCTATGAGGAAAGACTGAAAGCACTGAGATTGTTCAGACTAGAGAAAAGACTGAGGGAAAAATTAACTGTTCAAATTCTGAAGAATGCTCCTCTTGACTGATGCAAAGAGGAAGGCGATAACCTACTTCCTTTGCAGGGAACAGAAGTAATAGGCCTAAATGTCAGCAAAAGGGGCATTATGAGTGGAGACAGAGATGCGATTGTCCCACTCCACTCGGTGCTTATCAGGCTGCTCCTGCAGTACTGTGTACAGTTCTGGTCTCCACAATTCAAGAAAGGTGTGGACAGCCTGGAGATGGTCCAAAGAAGGGCCATGAAGATGATCAAAGGGCAGGAGAACCTGCCCCATGAGAAAAGACTGAAGGAGTTAGGTCTTTTCTCCCTGGAGAAAAGAAGGCTCGGGGGGACCCCATCAGAGTATTCCAGTACGTAAAGGGTGACTACAAGGAGGATAGAGGCTCTCCTCACAAGAAGCCATGTGGAGAAGACGAGGTCCAGTGGGTACAGGTCGCACCAGGAGAGGTTTCATCTTGATATAAGAAAGAAACTGAAAACAATCACTGGAACAACCTCCCCAGGGACATGGTAGAGTCCCCATCACTGGAGGTTTTCAAGATGTGACTGGACAGGGTGCTAGATAAGCCCATCTAGCTAGGCTTCCTTTCACATGAGAAGTTGGACCAGATGATCTTCTGAGGTCTTTTCCAACATGGGTTGTTCTATGAACTTTCTTAAGAGCAAGGGTAACAACACAGAAGAGCACAGTGGGTGAAGTGGCTGTGGACACTCCAGCTCTGGAAGATTTTTAAGAATAGTCTGTGATGATATATAGTTTATATAGTTTACAAAGGTATAGTTTACCTTGCCTTAAAAAGAGCAAATAGACTGCAGGTCACTTCAGAGTGCTGTGTTCTGATTCTAGGGCAAGTATATCAAATAGACTTTTCTCTCCACAGCTCATTTGATTAGTACCAGTTGCTCTAACTACTAAAAGTGGTAAGTAGAATTAATTCAATGAGCTAGACTGAGATAGGCAGGCTCTATCAAGTCAATAAAATTTAAGTTTGGGCAGTGCAAACAAAAGGTGAAGGCTATGAAACATCAAAATTACACAGTAATGTGAAGTACGCTACACAAAGTACACTAAAATGCATAGTGACAAATGAAAGTAATTTCATATCCATTCACTAGTAACTGGACTTATATATATTATATAGGAGTGAGGATTCAAGTGTTCTCCAGCTTTATCCTGTAATGCAGAGAAGTGGGCTGCAGTGTGGAAATGGAAAACCAAAAACATTTAGACAACAGAAGGTGATTCAATAAGCAGTATAAGAACACTTCAGAGAGTTGGGGTAATACAAAACCAATCTTTTAACCCTGTGAGGATCTGCAGGCCCAAGTCAGAGAAATGATCAAGAGACCAGAGACATGTATAAGTAGAATAACTGAACTAGAAGGTATAATGCTGAAATGAACAATGATGGAAAATTACTGCATCTGATAGGTAAAACCTGACTACCTATTATCTTAGGAAAGGACTGCTAATAATATAATGACCATAGGCAAGAAACAGTTTGCAAAATCATAAAAACACCTGGCAAGAAACCTTGCCCATCAAAATACCAGAGAGATGAGGGTAGTAAAAGTACCTAGTAAGTATTTCAGGAGTAAATCAATTAACATTGATACTGTTATTTTCCAATACATTGGTATCATGCAAAGTAGGTTTTCCATTTGACTGGTTTATATACCTCCATCTGATATCTTTGCCTCTGATGTGGTCAGGTTGCTACATCCTTGTTTTACAAGGCTTTTTTGCAGTGACAGGAAACCAGTGGCAGAACACACGGGTATTAAGTTCTACAGCCTGAAGCAAAAAACTTATCTCTGTTTTCTTGCAGCAACAAGAAAGAGTAGGTGCCTTTAGATTACCTAGCTTAACAGAAAGAGGATACAGAAAGACCATAAGAAGCAGCTGTATCAGGCAAGAAAAAAATGGTACAAACACAGAAAAAGGAGGCAATACCATGTTAAGTACAAATTCTGACTGCATTCCATGAGTAGACAGAGAAAGCCCAAGAGAAAACCAGAGTGTAGAAGGAAAAGAGGGAGTATCATTTACAATTCCTAGATTTCTGCTTTCAGAAACAAAAGTTAAGAACTGAGTTAATAAATATGTAATGAAATCAGAAACTGGGAAAAGAAAGGCTTTTTGCCAATAATTTCTTTCTAAATTAAGTCATGCCTGTACTCTGGAGGTAACAGAATCAAGACAGGCAAGTGAGTATAAGCTAGTAAATGTAGAATTGATAAAATGTACATAGAAACAATGGCTAAAATAGATACTCATTATGCATTATGACAGGGTAAAGGTATATAAAAAAACCTGCTAAGAGAGGATTCTTAAAAGATGTCTAGAGTTGAGGAGAGCCAGCCAACACTGAAAATTGAACAGGTAGAAAAGTCATCTTCAGTCAATTCCTGGTTTCTTGCTCAACAGAACAGGCAGAAATGGGAGAACAAAGATGTAGATCTTGTCTATGTTGAGTATCTGAATTGCAGGATTTTTTTTAAACTACAAGCATCTTTACAAGTAATTTGTGTCCTTGCTTTGCACATTAGTTACAGAGGAACATTTTATGAAAAATAATGTTTTCTGTTCATTTTGCTCTCCATCATCAAACCATTTTGATGTTTAATTAGTCATTTTCTTCACTAAGTTCCATTTTGAGATCATTTTACTCAGAAATGAATCTGAAATGTCAACTTACACTGACTTCTAAAGCATCTTTATAAACCTCATATGTAACTTTGACAGAACAGTGTGTTTAAGAAAGACAAGATGAAGTTCTTATTTTTGCTGAGCAGATACCAAAATCTGACTATACAACAGTACCAGCCTATCAGCATAATAAAGGCAGAATTACCGAGTAACTCAGTGCCCATCACCACAGAAATAAACTGCATGTTAGGTTGAATGAAGAATTTCAGTACAAAACTAAGATGGACTTCTCACGTTATGTGGTCCCAGACTGTTTCACAACAAAATGAAACCCAGTCAAAACTTATCCTATCTTTCTTGGAGTTTGAATAAATTTTTGAAAGTCACTGCAAACTATCTCACTTTTGACTGCTATTTAGACAAACTCAAGCCCAAGCTGCTCTCTATAAACACCAGCTCCTTCCTATGCATTGGTGAAGAGCAAGACATTCAACTGGATCACCTAGAGTCCACCTAGAAAGGCAGACTCTTGTACTTCAGTACAAGTCTGAAGTTTTGTTATCCCTTTTCTAATCACAAAAGGATGAAAAATTTGAATGGCTTTGATATAAAAATACAAACTGCAGAAAACAGTAATGTTTTTGATAAATATGGCTTGCAAAATTGTCATGAAGGCAAACAAATTCACATTGTTTTGTTTACCTCTTGGATACCTTTAGTGAAACTCTAGCAAGTCTCCACCACAGACTGATTAGAAACAAATAACAACAAGGATGCATGACAGCATATTTACAATGGAACCATTACAGTATTTCCCAAGTTAAAAAATGGCAACTCTTTTGCTGACAAGAATAGTGATTCTTACTCAAGAAACCACTGGAAAAATGGAAAGAGATGAACCTTAATAAAATACCCCAACGAGATAAACAATAACAATTAAAAACATAGGCTTGAAGGCTTTGAAAACAGTTATGAGAACCTACCAAAGGTCTATGAACTAAAATCTCCAAACTGACCTGCTAAAAAAATAAAACCCTTTAAAAGAAAGGATAGCAGATGAAACACATCAAAAATTACATTTTTAAACAAATTAACAATTACATTTTAAAGAATAAATTACTTTTCTAAAAAAAGATTGTGGCAAGTAGTCTACAAATAAAAGACTATTAATCATAGGACACAATAGGGAAATTCAGGAGATTCATTATTCTTTATTAAAGCTTATTGTATAGCTAATAAACAGCACAAAAGAAAAACAATGTAATTAAAATGTAGGCAAAGAGGCACTAACCATACAAGGGGAACAATGGTATTTTGAAAAGTTAAAAAGCAATAATGCTGGACTTAATTGCAGGCAAATTCTAGCTCTAATAGCCAATGTTTCCAGAACACGTCAGAAAAATTAGGCTTAAATGACATGTGCTGTTACACTGCCATCTTGTGGCAAAGTACCCGCAGCTTTCTGCGATCATAATACAGTTTTCCAGATGATAAACTGCTTTCAAAAAGACAAGACTTAGCATTCTTGTTCTGAAAACATGAAAACATCAGTAGAGATTTAGCTAAACCTCTGGAGATATTGCTCAAGAAACACTAACTCTACTGAAGTCGGAATCAAAATTTCACTTCAGAGGGCTCATGACCTCATTGTCTGCAAAGACAATTTGAACCTATGGCTTCTGAAACCTAGATTTCCGGCAGTTAAACAAAATGAGTTTATCATGCTTTTCCTCACGTTGTAAAAATATAACGAATTATTACAGATAGATAATCTAGGATGTTGAATATATTTGTATACAATCTGAGATACGATGGAGTGTTGATGTGACCCTCCTATTAACTTCAATGCAATGCATTTAAAATGAAAAATAAAATTATTCATTAAAAATTTAGGAATCTTACATTTCCTATTAATACAATATCCTAGGATTGTGCTACTTGGTAGTTCCAGCCTTGCTCCAAGTCTCTGCATTAATATGACAACTAAGGCTTGAGTTTCTTAAAACATTTCAAGGTCCTAAACTGGAAACATCTTCAAATGGAAAAAAAGTAGGTTTCTTTAGATGTTTTGCTGAATTTTAGTACAATCATTTTTTGCTCTTGGCCTACAAGTAAAAACTGTAGTAAACTGTGAAATAAGTCTTCTGCATTATGGAATTTTAGCTTTGGGAGAACAGTCACCCACAATAAGGTGACAGAAGAAAATAAAATCCATGGCAATAACTGATTGTTGTCCCTACTTAGGAAAACACTTTAAGACGGTAACTATGGCTCAACAAAGTCAATGAGGATAAAGGACATTCTTAAACACATGCAAAAGCTCTCTTCTGAGAGAGGACTGAGTGCATTACATGCTTACATAGCCCCCTGAACTAAGGGCACTCTAGGAATAGGAGGTGAGTCAGGGATTGAACTAACATGGAAATCTTTTCAGCTCAAAGAATTGAAGCTCTCTGAGAGAAGGCCACAGAAATGTACACTGCCAAATAAGCATGTACAGACATTTATACTGCCAATATCTGCATATTTAGGGAACACCAGCTTTCCAAAACAGTTAGACCTTATGACTTGCTTTCAAAGCACTGGAAATTTGGCATGCAAGACACAATAATTTCAGCATGCAGAGCATCCTGCACAATTGGTCTCTAAGTTTATTAGAGAAGTTGGTGATTGACTTTAAAGTAATTTTTGTGACCTTTTTTTTCTTATCAATATCATTAAAATTCTTCTACAAGTTGCCCCATAAATTACTCACGCTTCAACTTACGTCAAACAATCAGATTGTTTGCTCAGAATACCGAATAACAGAAACCAAATTATATTTGATGATCAAGAGAAAATAACCCACTGATCATTTAAACAATTAACTTCTGCCAAAATATCGCTGCATCTTCAGAGCTGAGTTGCCCAACCCCAAATTCTATTTGTACACTCAAGTGACACCTAGAGGTTGTCCCCTGAATGTGATAGGTTTTACTCTTGTTGGAGGTTAGGCTCTGACAAGAACTTTGATCCATTCTTCATCATTCTGGAATTCCTGCGACATTTTCAGAATACGTCTGGTATCTACAAACTTTCTACCTGTACACTAGAATATGTCATCATTATACATGTCCCTTTCTACTTCCCACACATAGCAAATGTAAGGTAAGTAATGGGAAGCCTTCTACATACAAGCCCCTGCAACTGAAAAATCAGGTGAACACAGTGACCACGTGCTTTTTAATCCATTGAAAAACTCCATGCATCCATAATAACTGTTCTATCTTTTTCAAAAGTCTTGTTTTTCTCCTTCCAGCAGAACAGGATTTGCACACTTGTCTATGCTTTTGGGCAGGAAGTGTTGTGTTTGGAATATGCTTTCTTTTCTTTCATCTGTTGCACAGGCCATCAAAGTACAGACAAAACTCATCCTATTATTTTGGGGGCTGACAAAGTTCCCAGGCTGGATTTCTTAGATGCTGCTCCTGACTTCCATTGCCTTTGTAATAATAAGTGAAGTCTAAATCTTTAAAAAAATTTCACTGCCAGGAAATGGAACACAGGATATTGGTGACACTGACATTGGAATACATATTGCAACATTTTAGCTGGAGTGAAAGTGTGGTTAGTAACCTTAAGAACTGCTTAATATTAGCAGATCATGTTAGGCACTATGCAAAGTACATAGGAAGAACTGTAAGACATAGGACCTCATAGGAAGAAACACGGGGAAAAAAAAAAAAAAATCTTCTTTAGATCAGCACGTCCAATCTTGGATTACAGTAGCTTTGTATCTGGAATATTCTTAACTCCAGAATAGTGATTTTTAACTATCCCAGGCTGAAGGTACCAAATTTAACATAGACTTATATTCTTGGTTTTATCACAGAATCTATTCTTTATGACTAAGAGCTGCAGTGTTTCCTTCTGCCTATTCCCCCCCAAAATCCAACTAAACAAGTCAGCTGAAGAGGTTAGATGGAATTCTCCTCCAACACGGCAAATTGGCCTGACCACTACTTGCTTATAGAACTCAGACTGCAAAAATACCTTGGATCTTTCACATGTGTAATGGCCACAGAACTCCTTAAGATGTTCTCATGAAACAAGTATTCCTGGAAACTTGACACAAGTTTGTACTAGTAATAGGAAAACTCGTTGATGTCTAGTGCCAGGTTTATTCAGAAGGCCTTGTAGCCCATTACTGTTGCTGACAGGTCAAATCTTAGACTGTATTAAATCTGCTTTCTATGTCAATGATTAAAAACGACTGGGTTTGAATTAATCGTAACTGCACCTCCCAGCTGCCATCTGCCACTCACTTTGCCAGCCTCAGTTTTCATCCAGGCCTTGGGGGACTTGCATGATCTTACCTTTTAACAGATTTGAAAAGAAGATCTTTCTTCAGTCCTGCTGTCGGAAAAGCTACCTGGCAATAGCCTTACACTTACCCTTCTAAAAATTATAACCCTATATACCCTGGGTTTTTATACGGTGGGCACCAGCCCACATCTTAGTCCCTTGAGCCACAGAAGATTCTCATTTAACCCCGATCCTAATCCTCACAGGAAGCATAATTTCAAGACTGACAGCACTCTTCAGAATTTACCACAGAAGATTATAATCACTTTGCATTTCAACCTGCCTCGCTTTCCACAAGCCTGTTGGTTTGCCATATCCACCAATATATTCTACAGTTCCTGCTGTCCCAACTAGCAGAATTTTAATCATAACCTAAAAGCTTCACTACAGTGAACAGAACTTCATCTCCCATTTAATTAGCTGAGTCTGCCCCAGAAAGCCTTCTTCCTAAATTACTGGCATACAGGCTCCAGCAATACCATTAGCTTTACTGTCCCTTCCATCTCAACTGTATGCTAACTACAACATGAACAAAATCAAGTTACTCATCGTCCAAAAATCCTGCCTCAAATTCCCCTTGCTTCAGTTGTTATGTTATCTGCACTAGCCTCAGAGGATACAGGACTACATCTTCAGTCCTTACTCTCCAAAACCCTACATCTAATTCTAGGCTCTTCCCTCACCTGACTACCATACACTCTCAACCCCTGTCACTACAGCCCTCTCCCTAGCAGTGTGGCCATGGGAGGGTCCAGCAGTATAATTCTTATTTTTTCTTCCTCATATGACAATGACTCTCTTAGAAGACTAAACATGCTGAGTCATAAAGTGTCCCCTGCAGAGAGACACCTCAAATAATCGGGATGAAGACTTCATTGATATGGCACTGCAGACTATGCTAGAGTATCTGTGTATGTGCACAGTAGGTAGGCTTGTGTTTACTGGGGAGGACAGTGCTTATGCAGCATTATACCAGGTAACTGTGAAACTGTGCAACGGAGCCCTCAGGTTACTGGACAAGATGGTACCTGAAAAGCTCTCGGGAGTCTGTCTTCACCAGTCACTGCCCTATAATGGATTCTCAAGAAAACGTCTAGTTTTCAGTACAATTTGGCAGATCATGACTGACAAGCTAGGTATGGACCTATTTGTTTCTTGACTGTACTGGAGTTGTTAGGATTGGTATTGACATTTATAAAGGAAGGTATTGAAGAGGCAGCTTTGTGGTGCATCCTAAAGAGCTCGTGGAGACAACATAAGGCTAGTCAGAGACAATGTATCACAATAATCATAAACTAGTATTCTCTTGGGGAACCATTTTGTCATTTTCTCTGCATTAAAAGTTGGGGCTAGAATTTGGATTAGAGTTACAGGGTACAAAAAAAATCTACACCTTTTTTTCTGAACCCTGCTGGACCATAGACATAGAGCGTGCTATAATCAGGAATGGTGTCCCTGTTAATGATTAGATCAGAATCCATTCATAGAATCATAGAATGGTTTGGGTTGGAAGGGACCTTAAAGACCATATAGTTCCAAGCCCCTGCCATGGGCAGGGACACCTTCCACTAGACCAGGTTGCTCAAGGCCCCAGCCAACCTGGCCTTGAACACTTTCAGCGATGGGGCATCCACAACCTCTGTGGGCAACCTCTTCCAGTGCCTCACCACCCTCACAGTAAAGAATTTCTTCCTTATATCTAATCTAAATCTACCCTCTTTCAGTTTAAAGCCATTATCCCTTGTCCTATCACTACATGCCCTTGTAAAAAGTCCCTCCCCGGCTTTCTTGTAGGCCCCCTTTAGGTACTGGAAGGCTGCTGTAACATCTGCCTGGAGCCTTCTCTTCACCAGGCTGAACAACCCCAACTGTCTCAGCCCGTCTTCATAGGAGAGGTGCTCCAGACCTCTGTTTGTCTTTGTGGCCCTCCTCTGGACTCCATCCAACAGGTCCACGTCCTTCTGATGTTGGGGGCCCCAGAGCTGGATGCAGTACTCCAGGTGGGGTCTCACAAGAGCAGAGTAGAGGGGCAGAATCACCTCCCTCGACCTGCTGGTCACGCTTCTTTTGATGCATCGCAGAACACGGTTGGCTTTCTGGGCTGCAGATGCACGTTGCTGGGTTATGTTGAACTTCGCATCAACCAACACCCCGAAGTCCTTCTCCTTAGGGCTGCTCTCAATCCACTCATCGCCCAGCCTGTATTTGTGCTTGGGATTGCCCCAACCCATGTGCAGGACCTTGCACTTGGCCTTGTCGAACTTCATGAGGTTCGCACAGGCCCACCTCTCAAGCCTGTCAAGGTCCTTCTGGATGGCATCCCATCCCTCCAGCGTGTCAACCACACCACACAGCTTGGTGTCGTCAGCAAACTTGCTGAGGGTGCGCTCAATCCCACTGTCCATGTCGTGGACAAAGTGACAAACAGCGCCAGTCCCAATACTGACCCCTAAGGTATGCCACTCGTCACTGGTCTCCACTTGGACATCGAGCCATTGACCACAACTCTTTGAGTGTGACCATCCAGCCAATTCCTTATCCACCAAGTGGTCCATCTGTCAAATCCATGTCTCTCCAATTTAGAGACAAGGATGTCGTGTGGGACAGTGTCAAATGCTTTGCACAAGTCCAGGTAGATAGCATCTGTCACTCTTCCCTTATCCACCAATGCTGTAACCCCATTGTAAAAGGCCACCAAATTTGTCAGGCACAACTTGCCCTATTGAAGCCATGTTGGCTGTCACCAAACACCTCCATATTTTCCATATGCCTTAGTATCATTTCCAGGACAATCCGCTCCATGATCTTTCTGGGCACAGAGGTGAGACTGACTGGCCTGTAGTTTCCCAGGTCTTCCTTTTTCCCTTTTTAAAAATGGGAGTTATGTTTCCCCTTTTCCAGTCAGTGGGAACTTCCCTGGACTGCCACGACTTCTCAGATACAGCTAGTGGCTTAGCCACTTCATCTGCCAGTTTCCTCAGGACCTGCAGATGCATCTCATCAGGTGCCATGGACTTGTGCACCTTCAGGTTCCTTAGATGGTCTCAAAACTGGTCTTCTGTGGTGGGCGGTTCTTCATTCTCCGAGTTCCTGCCTTTGCCTTCTGCGACTTGGGTGGTGTGGCTGGAGCACTTGCAGGTGAAGACTGAGGCAAAACAGTCACTGAGTACCTCAGCCTTCTCCATGTCCTGGGTAACCAGGTCTTCCGTTTCCTTCTGAAGGCCCACATTTTGCCTAGTCTTCCTTTTATGACCAACATATCTGTAGAAGCTTTTCTTGTTGCCCTTCATGTCCCTGGCCAGATTTAATTCTATCAGGGCTTTGGCTTTCCTAACCTGATCCCTGTCTGCTTGGACAATTTCTCTGTATTCCTCCCAGGCTACCTGTCCTTGCTTCCACCCTCTGTAGGCTTCCTTTCTGAGTTTGTCCAGGAGCTCCTTGTTCATCCATGCAGGCCTTCTGGTGTTTTTGCCTGACTTCCTCTTTGTTGAGGTGCATTGCTCCTGGGTTTGTAGGAGGTGATCCTTGAATATTAACCAGCTTTCTTGGGCCTCTCTTCCCTTCAGGGCTGTATCCCATGGTACTCTACCAAGCAGATGCCTGAGGAGGCCAAAGTCTGCTCTCCTGAAAGTCCAGGGTAGTGAGCTTGCTGTGTGCCCTCCTCGCTGCCCTAAGGATCTTGAACTCCACCATTTCACGGTCACTGCAGCCAAGGCTGCCCTTGAGCTTCATATTCCACACCAGCCCCTCCTTATTGGTGAGAACAAGGTCCAGTGTAGCACCTCTCCTTGCTGGCTCCTCTATCACTTGGAGAAGGAAGTTGTCATCAGCGTGTTCCAGGGTTTCCTGGATTGCTTATGCCCTGCTGTGTTGTCCCTCCAACGGATCATAGTTGTCCTACCTATACTAAAAATTTGGATAAAGCTTCAATCCCTTGCTGCAACTTGCTGGGACCACAACACTAAAATAAAGGTGGCCTTTGACTAGGATATCTATCTTATGACCAGCCCTGAGACCATTTTAAGTGTCTTGGCTACTGCAGAAGCTAGCGCTAAAACTGCCATATAATTATGTTTGTTATAACAAATAATGTCATAATCATACCACTTAGTTAGGAAAGGACATCTGGATTCCTGATTATCTGGTCCAATCTCCTGTTCAATGCAAGGCCAACTTCAAGGTGAGATGAGGTTGTTCAAGGCCATTATTTAATCGAGTTTTGGGTACTACGAAGGATGGAGGTATATAATGGAGATATACTACGGACAGAAAGCAGCAAAAGAAATGCTGAAGAGCTATCTTTTTTTTTGTTTAATTGTGTTATGCTAAGGCAATCCAGGACACCTGCCTTATGAAAAAAGAAATACCCCTACCTATCAGTTCAGTGCATGTAAGCATTTGAGAAAGCTTGGGTATTTTGTTGGGTTTGTGTGGCATGGTTTTGGTAGCGAGGCGGGTTACAGGGGTGGCTTCAGTGAGAAGCTGCTGGAAGCTTCCCCTATGTCCAACAGAGCCAATACCAGCTGTCTCTAAGATGTACCCGCCACTGGCCAAGGCCGAGCCAATCAGCGATAGTGGTAGCACCTCTGAGATAACGTACTTAAGAAGGAAAAAAAGTTGCGGGAGACACAGAAACGGCAGCTGGAGAGAGGAGTGAGAACATGTGAGAGAAACAACTCTGCAGACATCCAGGTCAGTGAAGAAGGAGGGGGAGGAGGTGCTCCAGGCACCAGAGCAGAGATTCCCCTGCAGCCCGTGGGGAAGACCATGGTGAGGCAGGCTGTCCCCCTGCAGCCCATGGAGGTCCATGGTGAAGCAGATATCCACCTGCAGCCCGGGGAGGACCCCACGCCAGAGCAGGTGGGTGCCTGAAGGAGGCTGTGACCCCGTGGGAAGCCCACGCTGGAGCAGGGTCCTGGCAGGACCTGTGGACCCGTGAAGAGAGGAGCCCACGCTGGAGCAGGTTTTATGGCAGGACTTGTGACCCCGCGGGGGACCCATGCTGGAGCAGTTTGTGCCTGAAGGACGGCAGCCTGTGGAAGGGGCCCACGCTGGAGCAGTTCGTGAAGAACTGCAGCCCATGGGAAGGACTCACGTTGAAGCAGTTCGTGGAGGACTGTCTCCCGTGGGTGGGACCCCACGCTGGAGCAGGGGAAGAGTGCGATGAGTCGTGCCTCTGAAGAGGATGAAGCTGCAGAGCCAACATGTGGTGAACTGACCGTAAACCTCATTCCCCGTCCCCCTGCGCCGCTGGTGGGGGGGGGTAGGTAGAGAATCCGGGAGTGAAGTTGTGCCCAGGAAGAAGGGAGGGGTGGAGGGAAGGTGTTTTTGAGATTCGGTTTTACTTCTCATTACCCTACTCTCATTGATTGGTAATAAACTGAGTTAATTTTCCCCAAGTAGAGTCTGTTTTGCCCATGATGGTAATTGGTGAGAGATCTCTCCTTGTCCTTATCTCGACCCACGAGCCCTTTGTTATATTTTCTCTCCCCTGTCCTGCTGAGGGGGGGGGGAGTTATAGAATGGCTTTGGTGGGCAGCTGGCATCCAGCCAGGGTCAACCCACCAGAGGACACTAATTACCTGAAAGAGATAATAGCATCTGTCGCTAGTAACACTTGAGAAACAAGGAAACAGGGTTTCAGAATGTGTATTCTTCTGGCAGCCAGTGTAACTCTTGACAGAATTTGAGGGACACTATGCTGGGGAACCATGAGTGTCATGATCAGAGTATCACAAGCATTAGCTCACCTCTAGGTTGTACAAATAGCACATGGTTAATTGAAGGCTAATTTTACCCAACTTCACTTCAGTAAATATACGGCCACCTTCATCCAAAACCTTAATTTCTCAAGCCTTCCAATGTTTGAAAGAACTTTGACATCTACAATTTTTATTACTTTTTACACAGAAGAAATGAACAAATGAACTTCTTCCACAGCAGTAATGATGAGTTATTATTCCTAGAAAAAAACCACCCCACTGTTTAAAACAGGAAATAGCAGTTTCTGCAGTATCTGCATAGCTTCAGGACATCCATTTGTGCTGCTATTTCCAAAAAGCTGATGTCCATTCCAGACACCTGACAGACACCCTCCTGACTCCAACTGAGGCCTTTTTTCTTCTGCAAGCAACTTTCGTTAGTTCGAACTCAAGAAAGCTATTGTGTACTTTTGACATTTTTTTAAGTGGATGACACCGTATCCCTGAAGGGCTCCCCTGTTTCTAAGGCTTTTCACAGTCTTTTTTTCTAAATTCCTATTTCACATTTTCAGTTTTTTGTGACCAGCTCATCATCCACGGGAGGAAAGCAACACTGCCGGCAGACTTGGGACGTGGGAGGAGGTACTGCTAATCACTGAGATTTTTCTGTTTCGTAGAACACGTTGCCCTAGTCTAACGACGACACCTTTCCAACGCACACCGCTTTTCCATCAGCAGGCCTCCGCTGTTTCCCACCTGCAGTCACGCAGGGGCAGCGGGAGAAGGCGGGCACAACCTCCCCCTTTCTGCGCCAGCAACGCCCCCCCGTGGGGATGGAAGCTCCGAGGTGCTTCTTCTTGGCTCCCATCCCCTCCAGCTCCACCAGACACCGCCGGCCCGAGCCCTGTGGCGGGCCTGGCGGCGGGAAGCGCTGCCGCGACGCAGGGCCCCCCCTCGCAGGCCCCCTCGCGGCAGCCCGGGACGCTGGCAACCGGCTTCCCTCCTTTCACGGCCAGGCCAGGCCCAGCCCCGCTCCCGCCGCCTCAGGGCGCCAAAGCCGAACCGAGCCGCCGCCCGGCCCCGCTACCGCAGAGAAAGGGCGTGCGGCCAGCCAGCGCCGCGCATGCGCACAAGCACGGACGGCCGCCGGCCGCCAGCCGCCGCCACTCCCGCATGCCTTCCTCGTCCCCACGGGACTGCCCCTACTGCGCAGGCGCTCTCCCTCAGGCCGCGCGGCCTTATCACGCATGCGCCTCACCGCCGCCGCGACTTCCCGGCGGGAAAATACAGGGGGGTGCGCTGCCTAAAGCGCCCCGGCGTGCAGCCCGAGCCTTACGGGTTCTTCGTTCCCGCTCCGCCTCACCCCGCTCTCCTCCGCGCATGCGCCACCTCCGCTGTTTCCTTGGCAGCTGTGATTGTTTTCGGCAGAACCACCTGCGCGGAGCTGCGGAGGGGGAGCGCGGGGTGAGGGAGAGACCACCGGCGGGGACGGGGGGGAGGCAGGGCTGCCGCGGCAGCCGGCGGGTCGCGGCGGCGCCACGGAAGCGGACGGGGCCGACGTGAGTGATGCCCTCGTGCTGCGGGGGCGCGGCGGGCGGGGGGAGAGCGGGGACGCGTCAGGCAGGGCCCGCGCCTCGGGCGGCGAGGCCGCGTACGGCCGGGGTCCCGCCGGGCCCTGCCGCCGCTCGCCCTAGTGCGCGGCTCCAGAGGCGGGTAGGCTGGGGCACGCCTCCCCGCCGCTGTTCCCTCCCCCGGCTCCGGCTCCCCTTGCCGTGTGCCGGCCCTCCCCTCTCCCGCCGCGGGGCGGGGGGCTCGGCAGCCGTTACGGAGAGCGCTGTGGTGCGGCCGCTGGCGCGCGCGGGCGGCGTTAGGCGCCCGGGGACCGGCCGGCGGCGGGGCGGGGCGGGGCGGCGGCCGGCGGCCAGCCAGCCCTGCCCAGGGCCCGGGGATGCGCGGGCGCCCTCGGGGCTGTAGCGGGAGTTGGGCCCCGCACCTCGAGGGATTGCCGAGAGTGAGGCCGGGGGCTGGCAGCGGGGGCGGCGTGGGGAGGCCCCCCCGTGTCTGCCGCCTCCTGGTCGCGGTGCAGCGCGGTGGCGCGAAGCAGCGCCGGGTGAAGCCGCGGCTCCTTGATCAGTATTTCTGTTGTTTGCCCGGTGGGTACAAGCTTTGTAGCTCCCTCAGGTGAGGCAGTGTGGTCAGCGCGTACCCCGCGGCACGTGAAGGTACAGTGCTCCTCCGTGCCTGACGTGTTAAGCCCCAAAGCGGTGCTGCCTCGCTCGCGTGAGGAATGTGCATCTGCACGTCGAAGGCGGTTAATTCCATCGGTTAGTCCAGCTGTGGCGTGTGCTAGGAACGTCCTTTGTATCTTCGTTGTCTACAACGTATTCCTCTACGGAAGGCGGACCGCCGCTTCGGACATCAAATACTTAGGGTGGTCTATTGATGAGAACCCGTTTTCGTAATTGCGATCTAAGATAAGGCAGAGTCTTAAACTGTGGTAAACAATAAAAGTCCGCCGTATTTCCTGATACAGAACTGAAGTCCATAGTTTTGCCTTCAGGGCAGAGAGAGAGTTTTCAACCTTCTGCTGACCAACAAAAGGTGCCAAATGTTCTGAGGAAAAAAACCCGGCAGTTACTCTGAAGCTAAATACGTTACTATTAGAAAACTCAGATGGGTAGCACCAGCTTTTTTTAAACATCTTTTAAAATTAGTGTGAGTGCAAGGTTTTTACAGGCACATCTAAGCTGGCAGAAAGCTACTGCCTTTTCATGAACAAAACCAGGTTGGCTTTTGGTGTCTCATTTATCATTAGTGAAGATGAACAGATTCAACGCGGTGTTATTTTGCTGTATAATTCAGAGTTGAAGTTTTTTCAGATCTCGAAGTAGTGATACCTACAGATAGCTGAATTAGAAACCTAGGAAAACCCAAGATTTCCCACTATGATGACTGATCTCATCTAAAAGATGAGAAGTAAACGAGGCCTGATGTTCTCCTTGTTTTCAGCCACTGAAGGTTACATTCACTTTTTGTGATAAAAGAAAAATGAGGGGTTTAGTTCATGAAAACCCTGAAGTGTGCAGTTCTATTTTGTCATCTCAGTTTCCTAAATGGTCCTAATTAGGCAGGAAATTTGTCACTTCCCGCTGTGTAGTGCAGATTCTGTACGCTCTGTTACGTTATAGTATAGGTTTGATTTTTTTATGTTGGTTTTTTTTTTAGCAATCAATAAAAGTGTTTTTCGTGAATAGTGGGCTTTGTGGCATGTTTTAAATAGAGAGTTCCTATATTATGGATGCAGAATATAGCAACTCAGTGACTATTGTAAAATACTGTGAAAAGAGCAAGAATTTAATGTAGAATCACGTTTGTAAATACAGATGGAGAATTAGAGAAGAGCAAATTAGATGATTTTCAGGAAGGTATGTAGTAATTCTTGGAACTTTGAGCTTCATTATTTTAACCGGCTGGAATATGCCACTGTTCCAAGTATGTACTTTTGTTATTCCTGGATTGCCTTACATTAACTAATATGGAAGAGATCAAATCTGATCAGGCAAAAAAGCATCTTACAAGATTAATTGTAATGATAACTGAGTTTATTCAGATTGGGACACTGTGATTGCTGAACTTTGATATACCATTAAACCTTTCCTATTTTAAGGGGAGATTAGACGGAGTAAAGAGCCTTTTTCTTACCCTTGTTGATTAATGATCTATATTTACACAAGTCTAATGCACCGTGCCAAAGGTCATGTAATTCTAAATTGGAAATGTGTATAAAATAATAGCACTATCATTAGAGGACTTTATCTCTTAATTTTTTTGCCACAAGAGGATAGACTTTTATTGAATAAATAAAGGTAAATAGAAAATGATGCACTCACTGGTGAGTTTGGCAAATCTAGGCATTTTACAGAGTGCTGGTAGACATGAGGTAAGCCTAGCTTTTGGAAAGATGTTTGTTCCATTATAAGCAAAAGCATCTGCAAAATTAATTTACTTTTTTTCTTTTTTGTGGTGTGATTTATTTAACCTTTGACCATAAAATTATTTCCGTACTTGGAACAGGTATGCAGTTGACTTATTTTGCTGTTGTGTTCTATGTTGTGTCTCATTTTTTATTTTAAATTTGAGAGCACTTAAGCATTTCATTTGTTGTTTGTAACTAGTTTTTCTGAGGGGTGGTTGAAATCACTCAACTAATCATAAGAGGCTTTTCCATGTTCCTGCAATCCTCAGTGAATGGTTAAGGTGATAGAATCTGCTGTATTTTATAACTATATTTAGTTTTCTACTCTTTCAGATTATAAGTATTTTCTAGCCAGTTGTGAATTGACTACTTGAAAAGCAGTACTTAATAACTGTAGTACTTTTAAAACAGCCTTTTGGTATACTGAAGTATAAATTGCAAAAGCAGATTTATTTTTCAGTAATATTTTCTGTCTTCATTTCTTGTCAGAAGTGTTATTTTTAACTTGCTGTTTTAGTTGTGACAGTAAAGCTTTGCTTTATAAGTCAAAACATTTTAGTTAGTGAAAATATTGCTACCTTGTCAGTGACACAATAAAGAACAAAACAATTTTTTTTCTTCTTATGAAGTCCCTTCTGGTCATCCTTGCTCATTTCAAACATCCCTAGATTGTTGGATACTTAGTATAAATGCTTTGCTTAATACATGAAATAAACTAATGGCACCTAGCAACTGACTAATCAGCACTTCTGTAAGCCCAAACCAACCCTAACACATTGACTTTTTTTTTTTTATTAACTTGGTTTGGTTTGGCTAGCCAGCTGACCAAACTGGTTGCTATTGTAGGTAGCAAATATGAAAGGACCTGAGAGTATGTAGCCTGTGGGGGACAGGGGAGAAGCAAGTAACATTGTGAAAGAGATGAGGGGGATCTGAGCGTACGGTAGTGCAGATGCTTGAGGACCTAAGTGTAGCCTTGGCTCTTTCCTTATACTGGTAAGATGCGTGGCCAAGCGGTATGTTTGGCCCACTTTAATGCTATTAAACTCTCTTAGCCCAAAATCAGAATGGCCGCATAAAAACTGCCTATTAATAATAATCCATACTAACTCCTAAACTGTACAGGGGAATTGCTTGGGTGAGTGTTAGGTGGCTTGGACCAAAATGGTGCCAAGGATAATGCAACCATATAGCCTGGCAGTATTTAATGCTGCATCTTAATTTATTAGGATATATGTAGCCTGGGTGTCCAGTGAATGTGAGTTAGTGGTGTCTAACAGGAGGTGTTACCTGGGGAGAACTTGGAGCTATTGGCTGATGGGCTATCGGAGAGATAGGTACGATGATAGTTCATTGCTAAGGGGAACAGAACACATTCATAGAAATCTAGGTTTCATTAGTTCCACTGTTTACAAAACAGCTTTTTGTATTAAAGATTTTGTAAAGGATTCTGAATTTTCTTGATTAAAAGATAAAGCTGTGTAATATTTTATTTGCCTTTATTTGCCTTCAAGCACTTGTAGGCTTTGCTCCACAACTGGGAGGGCCTAACATTTTTTCTTTTGAGAAATGAGTTTCATGTAATTGCTTGTCTGCTTTATGTAAAATACAAATACTTTATGTAAACATAAATATTTAGAGATTTGTGATAAAGTTAGATTTGCTGGCAGATATTAATCTTTGCATTGAAAGCTATCGGCGGGCTACGATGTGACTTCCTTGATGATGCTGTCAGGATAGAAGCCTGATTAGGAAAGCTTCAATATAAATGTCTTCAGGGGTCATTATTACTTAAATAAACTACAGGGTTTTTTAGAAGGCTGGAGGACTACTGTACTGAAGTATTTGGCTATTGCCCAGAAATACATAGCTAATTAAACTGTTGTAGTGTTGGTTTTTATTTACTTTCAAATAACAAGTATCAGACAGACGCTGAGAATCCTGTGCTGAGATTTGATGGCAGAGAACTTCTAGTAATTTAGACAAATAGTCTAGAAATAAATATTTCCTTAAAAGACCTGTACTCATCCTTGATATAAATTAGCATGCATTCAATTGTTAGCTTCAAGTCTATGGACCAGTTATTTTAATGAAAGTTGTAAATTACTTTAAATAGCATGGTGAATTCTAAGGAAGAAGCAGCTGCTGTGTTGAGCCACTTTTAACTGAGGACTGAAAATGCCAGCAGGTAAGAATACTTTGTGTTTGATTTTCAATATGTATTTTATAGTCAGAAATAGATGCAAATGATAGGAGTTACTTCTGTCTATAAATTTTTTGTAAAATTTTTGTATAAATTTTTTTTGTAAAAATTGTAATGACAATGGTAAATATGCTGTAGCTGAGGATTCAACAGCCTTTTTCAGTGGCATGCCAGATGCATTTTTAATTCTTTAGCTACAAATTAGGCATTACCTCAGGGGGGCTAGAACACCTACTGCTTCAAGGGTTAAAATGCTGCTGATAGCAGTATCACGATTCACGGAAGGGTAGGGACTCTCAGCTCCAGCTGATTTTGGATCAGTGCATGCTCCTGCCTCTTTACAGATCTGTCTCAAGGTGGTGCTCCTCTGGGTTCCAAACTCAGTAAGAACCCAGAGTTGCAGCTTCTCCTGGAGACTGTCACCTCCGTTATCAGTGTGCTACTGTTCATAAAAAGTGAAGGCAATAATTTGTCCTCTGCTTTGGCTAGCACAAGTTTTGTGCTGATCCTGATGTGTTTGCTCTTCAAAATGCGCTTTCTTCAGGGAACAGAGTAGGCAATGCCGACTTCAGCAACAAGTAGTAGCCTAGTGTGTTTGTACAATGTTGCTGAGTTACCCTTATGTGGTTTATGTTGTCAGTGGAAATTCTTAACTGAATAGTAAGTGAATTTCTTGGTAGACTTTCCCTGATAAAATACTTCTTGTCCTTTGCAATTTTAAAGCATGATTACGTACTTTTTTAGCAATGGTCATTACTGAGCTAGTGAGTCATACTCTAGATTTGTTTTTGCAGTTGAAAGTGAGGCAAAGGCAAAAACCAAAGTCCGCTTTGAGGAGATCTTCAGACGTCATGCTGGCCTAACAGACACAAAGAAATCAAAGAAAAATAAGTTTCACTCTCAAGAGAATATTATGGTGAGTTTGAACACATGCAAGCTTGCTTTGGTTGCCTTCCTTAACAGAAAAAAGGTCAGGAAAATGTATTGTAGAAAGGAGATGTAAGCATTTAAAAAAAAAAAAAGTATAATATATATTTCTGCACATATCCTTTGCTTTTGATGTGGCTTTTATTTGTTGCTTGTGTACCAGCTATGCATCTTTGTAATTTGGAAGTATACCAAAATTATACAGAATAGAATACTGGTGAAAAGAAAGTGGCACATGCAGGCATGCACTCATTTAAAGTCTGCCAGTACTTTTTTTCCATTCACATTTTTCAGAAAAGTTTTAAGATTTTCGAATTCAGTATTGATTTTAGTGGGAGTTTGAGTGATGGGCTAGTAGAATTATGTCTGTAAAAGTTTTTAATTTTAAGAGTACTGCATCTGTGTAATACAGGTACATCTGTGAATTGAGAACTGGTGTGAATTAATAATATTAGAGATAATCATTAACTTTATTCTATTTCCTAAAAATTACTGGTATAAGAATAAGAATTTAAAAACAATATTAAACAACATTTGAAACTTCCTTTTTGTTTTTAAATTGATCTCAGTAATCAGCATATTTCTGCATGTGCTGAACTTTGTGTCTGAGTGGTCCCATGTTTACATGTCTACTTAGGCAGTATGCATGTATAAAGATTTCTTTTAAAGATTTTGGCCATAGCTTGTGACTTGTAGATTAGGAATGATTCTATCACCCTGACCTTATGGTTAGATGACATTTTTCTTTGTGGCATTATCTCTCATTAAAAGAGCATCAGAGGTTCCTCTGAGTTATGGTTCATATTGTAGTTTTTTTACCTGAACAGAGAATAAATGTTTAAAGTAAGTCCTATATATACTGATCACTGACTTATAATGTTTGGAATTTCTTCCTGTTAGGTTTTATACTTTCAGTCTTTTTTCTTATAATTGCATCCATACCAGATGCTGGAAGTGAATGTTCATTCTTTAATACTGATTGAAGACAAAGGAGTGGTTTTTTTATATAATATCAGAATGTTACATGTATTTATAAAAATGTGTTCGGAATAGTTATATTAAATTTAGCGTTGCTATGCTGAAACATAATTTTGTCTTTAGATTGACAATTTGAAGTTGATATTTGTGTGGATTTTTTTATTTTGCATTCCTTGAAGTATATGGTATTTAGTCAATAGCCTATACAAAGAATCAACGTGATGTCTAAAATACAGCATCGAGGTGTTAGAGCATGGTTTTTTTCCTTTTTTTGCTGGCATATGTATAAACACAAGACTAAATTCTTCCTTGGTTAGGTTTACTTTTTTGATGAAACGTGAGTTTTTAAATCTGTACTTTGTAAGTATGGTATAAGTATTTTTGAGCACATAATTGTATGTTCATATGCAACTACATATTACTCATAAATATTTTAAGCTTACTTTTGTTTTAAAATTGGTTTCCATTCCAGAAGTCTCTGATGTAAAACACTAGTATCTGCTAGAAGAAAGCAGACTGCTTCTTTCCTTTGTCTTTACTGAACCTAGCTTTTCTTACATAAATAAAACTTTTCCATCGTAGTCCACTGTTTGCTTGAAACCTGAGTTCTGGAGCTGTAGGAGGTTACTGTGATTTTAAATGACAGACTTGAGGGTAAGGAAATTGCCTGCTTGCCTCTGTGTGCTCATTACCTGGGGAGCCTGCCTGGAGAGAAGGGAAGCAGCCTGACTGGAAGAGGAAAGGCTGTTACCAGTACTGCAGGATGAGTTTGAAGTCACAACTGATAGGAATGAGGGGCTTGTAATGGGGGTGGAGATAGACATCAGCTGTGGAGACACGTCTGCTTTGTTGTTCAATAGCCACAGGTGCAATGGTTATGAGGCCTGAAGGCATGGCTGAAAAAACAAGCAATTGGATCACAGTCAGAAAGTGAATTTGCTAGCCCTGGAAGGGTCCAGGGCTAACAGCCACTATAGTTACCTTTTACCAGTTGTGCCTCCTGTTACAAGTTGTTAGAATGAGGCAAGCCTCAGACCAGGCAATGCCCAGATACATTAATCTCTCTAAAGTCAGTGTGAAAATGGTTGAGTTTCTTTGGTTCAATGTAAATTTCATGGTAGAAAAGAGAATATTTAACTTGGAAAATGTCAGTGAAGTTTTCTACCAGGTGAAAAGCAAGATCCCTTTATGGAGGCAAGAATTTCTTCCCTAGACTGTAGTCTGACCAGTTTACAATATTGGGATGGGCATGCATCAATAACTAAGGTTTTGTATTCAAGGCAGAACTGCAACAGATTTATCCCTTTGAAGCTTTTTACTTCCTACCTCACTGAGTCCGCTCCTTCCCCCTCTTCATAAGGCCCTGGATGACAGGTTGGAGTCTGGAGTTCCATGAGGGTACAGGTAATAGGAGTCTATCTCCAGGCTAGAAAATCCTTGTATTCTTTTGGGTAAGATGGATGTTTTACAGGTTTCTTCTGACTAATTCAGTACTTTAGCTTCTGTCTTAGAAGTAAAACACAACCTGCGGAGCTTTGAGGTTATAGGATTTTCCCAGGGTCTGTTTCATAGCCCAATTTCTTCTATAAGCTGACAGGCACTGAATAATTGTTGAGATTTCCAGTGGTTTTTAGCACTTTGTTTCTTATATTTAAAATAGGAGAACTGGTAATAATTGGCTATCTACTTGACCTACACATTTTCTCAATGTTTTCTGTTAAAATTTGGTGAAACTTCTCCAAGCCCATCCTATCTGTAATTTAAAGTTCTTCTAGCTTTGAGCCTCTACATTTAGTAGTCTTATATGAGCAATGGCAGTAAAATTGGTTCCCTAGTGGATTAAAATTTTCTTAAACATCCCACCCAACTAGCCAGCACCGTAAGTACATTCATTACCAATTCAGTTGTAAGTAAATGGTCTTGTACAACTGGTACATATCAGCCCTTCAGTGCGCTGGTAATGTCCATTCCTAATTTTTCAAGGTGTGCCTGTATTATGGGAAGAAGTTCAGGTACCTCTGTAAATGTGGTTAACTGAGTTTCTGGATACCCTGGGCAAAATCACTTGATCTGTTTCCACTCAAGCGTATTTGAGAAGCCTTTTTAAAAAGGAGTAAGATTATTAAGCGTTGTCCCTGCTGTTCAGCTTTGGAACACGAATGGCAAGGACATGACCTGGGGTAGGTTCATTGTGGTACAAGCCTTGTGTGTTAGCCCACCTGTGTGCATCTTGGCTGCTGCCCATCTCTTGCTTCAGTCAAGCTAGCAGTGCAAGTAGGTCTGTTCTCAGGGAAGGGTGCTTCCTCTGCCCTGTTGTCGTAATGTGGCCATGGAGCTTGTTTTGGAAACAAAAAAAGCGCCTTCCCATTTGTTCCATGCTGTAAGCTGTGGAGGTCAGGTTCAGGTCAGCATCACTCTGAGGTTACTCCAGAGACAGGCCTATCCTCTAAGCTGATTTTCCAGCCTAACTGCTTTTTCTAACAGTTCAAGTGTGTTTATATAAGGACAATTGCTCAGCTGATATCTCTGTCCTGCATTTCAGACAGAGAATCTATACTGGTATACCTGCCCTGGTATCCCTGCCTCTGCCTGAGACCTAATCTGATGGTTTTTATGAACCTCTTGGCTTTTACTTTATCGTTTTGTGACTCCCCCCCATCTTTCCTCTCTGTTTAATTACATCATGTAATTACAGCATGTGGAAAAAGTGGCCTGAGTTAAGATTATATAGGCTATGTATCTGAGGAATTTGGGGTTGAGATGCTGAAGCAGCTTTGTGCTGCCTGCAGTATCTATTAATGTTCCTGGAATTTGCTGTAGTTTGTGTTTTATTTCATTATGAGGATATTCTGTATTTTTTTTTCCTATGAGTAAATTTACTATAATTAAGTGATTGTGTGTTGCTACTATTCATGGCACACACTTGTGGACATATGTTTTTGTTTGTAGGTATAATAAATAACAAGTTCTAGTAAATATTTCAAGCAAGTTTTTGCAGCAGCTAGGTTTCTTTGAAGAAGTGATTCTTGAATATCAGTTATTTTAGAAATTCTTGAATAGGTCAAAGATGAGGGCTTTTTGTTTAGGATTTCTCAAAGAATTCTACTTTTTGGGCTTAATGGATTAATGGTCTGTCAAAGGCAAAAATTAGCATGACCTTAGTTATTGGTCACTGTTGGGTCTTAATTGCCAATGTGCTTTAACCTTCATTCCTTGTATTCTGTAGTTCAAGCTGTTCATAGAAATGCAGATAAGGAAGTGGACAATCTATTAGAAAGCATTATTTTGTTTTTTTAGTTTATACAAAGCTGCTTGCTCTAACTTTTTTTTTTAATTTCCCTTACTCTGCTCTGTATTTCGAGTTATTTATAAGAAATCTTCCACATCCTTTCAAGTCATTGATTTATGAATAAAGAGGAAGTTACTGGTCTATTTAAGCAAGTAAAAGATGAAGGTACAAAGACAGGTTTTTTCATGATTTGATATTGAGATAATTAAACTATTTTTAGACATAGGATGCTAAAAATAAAGATACCTACTGAAAAGATACATGAATGGCTTTAGATTTTTCTGATGTATTAGATAAGCATACTTGGATGAAATTCTAGACACTTTCTTATTTTAACTCATACTTTATTAAGACAGTGTTGTTTAATATGTAGCATTAGTAAGTCTATTTAGAGCATTTTTAAGCTTTGTCTCTGGTTTCAGACATCAGCTTTTATTTCTGTGTTAAACTTTGTCTTGGTGTATTTTTCTTGTCACAATGCTTTTATTTGACCATTTTTCTGTACAAATAATAAACTTCCTTGATATTTTTTCTCTTATGTGTTTTTACTCATGTACTTCAAACTTTCCTTTCTTTTTTCTCCCTTCTCCTTCTTCATTAATACTCTCCATGTTCTCTCTTCAAACATCAGATGTGAATAAAACAAGATAGTGATGGTTTGCAGGCTCACATAATTGAGGGCATACAATATGGAGGCAGACTTGCACATTAAGTGTTCTTTCTAGTCATGGAATATTATTCTTGCAGGTGGGCATTTTTAAGTCAGGATGCATCCTCCAAAGCATGATTGCCATTGCAACTTCATTTTCTTATAAGCTTGTACATTTTGGTGATCACTTATTACATATATTGTTCTTTTTAAAAAATGTTTGAGGCAAACATGCTTCTATAACTGGGAGAAGTATCCCAGCTAGAAGGGGAAGATGTCTGTGTTTGAGGGAGAAGGATGGTCTTGGCAAAGAAAAGATTGTTTGGAGATACTTTTATTTTCACCAATTTTTTTTTTTTTTTTAAATTTGCTTTGTGTTTTAAAGTCCTTTCTAATGTTTCGTGTGGCGACTTGAGAGAGTTTTATGTAAGACAGAGTAAATGAGCCTCAGCAACTTTATAGACGTTCCGTCAAGGAACAGAGAGAGATCTGTGTGTTGAGCTCCTGACAAAATTAGGCCTTAGTAATTAGCTGTGTTATTTGGAGTTATCATCGAGTCATAGAATAGTTTGGTCTGGAAGGGACCTTCAAACCTAAAGTCCAACCCCCCTGCAATGAGCAGGGAGATCTTCAACTAGATCAGGTTGTTCAGAGCGCTGTCCAGCCTGGCCTTGAATGTCTCCAGGGGTGGGGCATTATAACTTTTAGTAACCAGGAATAGAAACCTGAACACGGGAGGAAAGTTTACAATGTGTTTTCTAAAAAACATCAAAAACTGGCAGAAGGAGTGCACAGACAAATGCATTAGCTGAAATTTATCTTGGCTGTTTTTACTAGACTGGTCTTTAGATCAACTATTTGTCATTCTACTAAGAATAATGTGGTGGGTTTTTTTCAACTTTATAATTAAAAAAAAAAGAGTTTTAATGGAAATCTGTTTTTCAATTTTAGCATTTTTTAATATAATTTCATTGTCAAACTTTGGCAAGCAACTATCAGTAAAAGAGACTACAAACAACTGAGTCTGAAGCCTGTCTCTAACTTGTATTTTAAATGGATGAAAATACTGGATGTCATGCTGTATGTATTCTTGAAGTCTTCCATAGTCTAAAGCATTGACATCTGTTTATGGAGTAGACTTGTTGATTTATTTTTTTTACTGGATATACATAAAAGTAATTTAAAAACATAGTTAAACAAAATTGAGGATGAAGTGCCCAAACACAAAATGTTTTTTTCAGTGTGAATTTTCTGTTGCCTTTCAATCTGTCACTTGTTAATTTTAAACAAGAAAATAACTAGATCTTTGATTTCATTTTACTTCCCGTAATGTTGCTAAAGAAATAACATAAAGTACTATGTTTATCCTTAGGACATGATTTTGAGTACAAGTATGTTTTATGTTCTTTTCATTTATAGCTTGACACCTTTAGAAGTAATGTTGATCTAGCTAAGGAAAGTGTGAATGATGAAGCAATTATAAACAACACATATAATCCTGAAGAAGACAGTCCCCGGTTTACAAAAAATAAACTGAGAGAGAAAGCCTCAATTGCAGAGAAAATAAACAATGATATTGTTAGTGGAGAGGAGAACAAAAAACCAAAGTCTAACAAGAAGAAAAAGAAATCACTGTTACAAGAACAACTTAATGAGGAGGAAAATTTATATGAAGCTAAATTGGAGAGTTTTGAGAAAAAGATTAATGATTTCCCAAAGAAGAAAACAAAAAGTAAATCACAAACAGATGTATCTCATCAAGAAGGTGATAGAAAGATTAAAAATTCCTTGACTGAACCAAGAAATGTAACTGAATTAGAAGAGGAAGAAGAGCTAATTCGAGCCTATCAGCTGCATGTGGCGGAGGATGAGGCAAATGCAATTAAAAAGAAAATAAGAATGAAACTTAAAGAACAGATGTCTGAATTTACCTCCACTGTTCAAAGCCATGAAGTTGTATTGAACAGTGAAGTGGGCAAAAAGAAGAAAAAGAAGAAAGAAATAGCAGCTTTAAGTGAAGCTGAAACAAGGTACCATGATAAACTGTATACCATGTGTCTGTGAATCTTAAGTGAAATGTTTCATTTTGTTTTAAGATGGGCAGAAGCTTTCTGATAAACTGTACATATTTTCTAAGTGATGAACTGGATGATTCTGTTATGAAAAAATATTACCAAATACTCTTTAAAAAAGCCATCAAGATTAATGTTTAACAACAAAAAAAAATCCTCCATTACTATCTGATGCTTATTTTCTGTGGAACTCACTCTTAACTAACTTAAGGTAATTTTGTGCATGTTTTTTTTAGTGATGAGTGATGGCCCTGATCCAGAAGAAGAGTATTAGCTTAGCTCTATTCACATGAATGGTTCTGCAGTTATCTGAAAATTAGGGGGAAATCAGGTGGGGAGAGAAATGAAAAAGGCCAGACACTAATGCATTTTCAAGATTTACAGATGATGTGTTGCAGAACTAAAGAGGAAATTTTAAGTGGATTAATAATGGTAATGAGCAATTGTATCCATATATGCAGTAGAATGCAATTCCTGACAGGAATCTATTACACTGCAGTGCAATGTCCCTTTCTGAGCTACAGCATCATCCAGTAGAAGATGGCAATGAAAATCAGTCATTGGAAGAACAGAAACTAGAGGAAAGCATGGAAAACCAGAAACCTAAAGCAAAGAAAGTTAAAAAGAAAACCAGAAAAGGTCTGCCAACAGTCTTTTTTCTTTTCCTTTTTTTTTTCACTGCTACAGAAATATTTGTCCATAGTAGTAACACAGAAGTGATTGAGCTGTTGAAGTTACTTACGTTTCTTTAGTTACTTAATTGTATTTGTGTTCTTCCAATTCTGAGCCTAATTTGTAAGGAAGTTTATTTGATGTATCAATCTAAAATCTTGAGAATTCATTTCCTGTAAACAGTTTTGAAATTGATAAGTAGTTAAAAAGCGGGTTTTTTTAATCACAAGATAATATTCTATATACCACCTTTACAGTGTATTACTTAGATGCATATTCTAATTGTATTTTTATTATTTTATCATTTTTATTGACATTATGCTGTAAATTGTGTATCACCAATGTTTTAACCTGATGCTCAATTCAAACATAAGGAATACTTTTTCACGCAATGCATAGTCAAATTGGAGAATTCATTTCCTCAAACGTTGTGGAGGCCAAAATAAGAAATTCGTTTAAAAAATTGAGATTACAGAAATTGATGAGGAATAGGTCTTTTGATATCTGTTAAGCATGGTGGTCTCACTTCTAAATGAGGAAGTTCTGAAAACAATGTTTGGTAAATTTGGGAAAAATGCACATGGAGAAAGCATCAGTTTCTGCTTATCTTGTTTTTTACATTTTTCTTAAAAAAACCCAAACAACCAAACAAAACCTACTGTAGGGTGTATTCCAGAGCAGGGTATTGAACTGTATGGATTTCAAGTCATTGTGGCACAGAAGAAACTGTCAATCAAGAGGAACACCTCGGATTTTAAATAAAAATGTTTCTTAATAGGAATCGATTATGTTAATTAATATGTTATTCATGTGTATGTTCATACATGTTTAAAATGCTGCAAATTTGATAATTTTGTTTTAACCTATTACATAAAGAACATGTTAAATATTTTTACTTTACTGTTGATTGCTAAGACCATACAGAGCATTTTTACTCCTTTAAACTGTCAGTAGTGGAACATAGTAACCTCTATTTACTTTGTTCCTATTTCTAGAAGAAAATACACAAGTGGCTGTAGAAAATGACGAGGAAATGAAGAATTCAGAAATCTCAACTCAGTCTAAATTTGGTGTTGATGATGGTCGTGTGTTGGGAGTTTATATCCATCGATCTGATCGACTTAAAACTGATCTCCTGGTATCTCATCCCATGGTTAAAATCCATGTTGTTGATCAGAGAAGTGGCTTATACGTCAAGAAGGATCATAGGTGACTTTTAATAAACTGTTTCTATCGTCAAGGATTACTATAAATACATAGATTCTTCCCTAGCAAATTAAAGATGAAAATGAAAATAATGCTGAATTTTAAGCTTGCGAGGTCATTCATTACATTACTTTATACATCTATGATAATGCATATATATATCTAGAGTAGATTAGGGTGGTATTTTTCTTTTCTTTTTGATACTATTAAATGCTCTGCATTGCTCTATTGCTCTTGAGGTCCCTGTATTTACAGCGTAGTTTATTCTGTATTTTTTATAGAGAGAAAATGTACTAAATCTCAAAAATATGTAGAAGTGTCTGCCTTTTATAAAAAACTTTTAAAATCCTGAAATGAAGTTTAGTTCTTCATATTTCTAATCAGTTCAGTTACTTATTTCCACTGTCACTATGCATAATTTTCCTGAAAAGCAGATTTTAACAGTGTTTAAGCAGTAGACTGTACCCTGATCATTATGCGTAGATTTGGTAACAGTAACTTGGTTGTTAGTATTTTGAACTTCAGCTTGTAGCATTTCTATATACGTTGTAAATTGTCTTAAATTTTGGGTGGGTTCAGAAATTTTTTTTCTAAAATCAAACAAATGGTATCTTGTATGTTTCTTTGCTTTCTGAAAATACTGTTTTGAGTTGGGTTTTTTTAAGGTGCTATAACATTTGTAACTGTTTGGAAATTTTCAAACAGCAAGAGGAAAGTTTCATCTTATTATGAACAAGAACAAATAGAGCACGTTCTTCCCATTATGACACAGCCATATGACTTCAGACAGTCTAAATCAACGATTCCAGAGTGGGAGGAGCAAGTCATATTTAATGAGTGTTTTAGTTATTTTATTCAAAACACTGAAGAAAGCCCTCGGGTAATCCTGTTTTTTGAGGTAAGGTTAAATATTTTACATCCAATTTATGCACATTATGATTTTCTGTTTGTTTCTTCAACAGTATATATTTGACTGATTCAGGTGTTTTATTTTGGTTATATTGGGTTAATAGTATAGCCTTAAGATACAGAATTAAGTGGAGATACCAAAAGTGGTATTGGTGATTGCTAATACTAATAAACATTTTTTTTTATAGCAAAAACCCCCTGTTTTGATAGTAGTAAGGAGGAGAAAGCTTTCTTATTAAATTAACTGTCATACTTCTGGGAAAGGCTGGTAAGATCGTTCCAGATCTGGATGGGTGGCACCGCATATAAAGGGTGGAACTTTTCCCTCTCACATTCTTCACATTTCCCTTCACAAAGATGAAGATGTTCCCTGCTTGTAGCAACACCTCTTTTCCCTTGTACCAATGAGCAAGCTGTTGCATTGTTTTCCATTAACATTTTAGACATTTACTTCTCTCCCATTCTTCACAAAGTAATTATTAATTCGTTCTCAAATACAAGTACGTTTAAAGGAAAAATTGTAAGGTATATATTCAACATGACTTTGAGCTTAAGTATGTCAATATTTGTAAAGAGACAATCTGTAGTATTAACCTGAAAATGGGTACCTACTACCATAAATGTTTTTTCATTCCTTGTTTTTTTTATATTTCAAATAGATTGTATATACAGTATCACCATATATTTCTTTATGTTCTGTGATACTCGTAAATGAACACATTTATAGGATTAAGAGTCCTTAGTTCCTTAACACAAAAGTAATTACATTTGTATGTAAAGATTCTTCATGGAAATCATGTTAATGTTGGGACCAAAAGTATGACTACACTGAAAGTGTGCCATTTGACTTCAGCATGGTTTATGAAATATCAGTTTGAAGAAAGCATGATTCCAAGTTTCTTTGCATACCAGATAAACCTCCAGAAGTGGCTAAATATGAGAAGATTCTGGTCACTGACCAGAAAAATGAAGAATGTCATGGATATCATTCAAAGTGTTCAAAGTCAGGTTGGACAGGGCTTTGAGCAGCCTGGTCTAGTGAAAGATGTCCATGCCCATGGCGGGGGGATTGGACTAGATGATCTTTGAAGGTCCCTTCCAACCCAAACCATTCTATGACATAAGTGACAGAGCTAGGAAAGGAAAACTAACTTTTTGACTGCTGTTTTCCAGCTAGATTAATGTACAGCTGGTTTTAGCTGTCAGATTTGTGATCTATATGATTTGTGAACTATACAGGATTTATGAAGACTACTCATTAATATTTTCTTTTTTTATTGAGACAGAAGGGAAGCAAGAATAGTTGTTTAAGACCAGACATGCTTTTTTTTAAAGCAGGTCATAAATAGTCATCAAGTAAATGCATAAGGTTCTGTTATTTCTAATTGTGTACTTGTGTGGAAGTACTGTTTTTGTAATTGCTTAAAATTGAAATCTGCTTAATTTAGTGAATCACATCTAGCATATTTTCAGCAGTATTTTTTAATTACCATGAAGTATATATTCAATAGAAATATATTTATATTCCTACCAATACTTTCAGATCCTTGATTTTCTAAGTATGGATGGAGTGAGAGCCAACTCTGATGTACAAATTCAGGAACATGGTTTCCGAAAAATTTGTTGGGCTTTTCTAAAGGTATTGTAAATATCTAAATGAAGAAACAAAATTTATAAATCTTTTTATTCACTTATCTAAAAGACATTAACCATACTAAGTGGGAAAACATTTTCTAATATTTCCAGGCAACAAAGATGGAGAACCAAATTGTTGCTTGCTTGGATGTTCTTTCCTTTCCCTCTTCCTTTGCCCCATAAAACTCACAGTAACAAGCTTGACAGTAAAGAATATGTACTTCTCAAGAAAGTATAGAATGTATAAGAAATTTTTTTTTGTTCATAAAGTACAGAAGGATGTTTTCTTTGAGGGTTTTCTGTGTGTTCATGAGATTCTCTGAAAAAAAAAAAAAAAAAAAACCAACACAAATCCACTAATTTCTGTACCTCAACTATTCCGTATTCTAGTGGCGTTTTCAGTTGGCCAGTCTTTGAACGGACTCCCTAACCTAACTATAAAATGCCTATCATTTTTAGTTGCAGAGTTTGAAATGCTGCAGCAATGAGATACAGGTAATTTAGCTAGCACATCATGTACCTTTTTACCCTTTTAGGAGAGACTTGAATGTGCCACTTTGGCCTTTGAGAGTTGGCAAGCTTTAATTTACCTGAGGATAGTTCATTTGCACTTACCTGTGTGAATGGTAGATTTTGACAGCCATTGAGCAGTCCACAACATGAGAAATACAGGAGAAGATAATGGACAGCAAGTTTAGGGGGAGGGAGAGGGACCTCCATATCATTCCATACAGAGTCTCTTCTCAGCTCTGCCCAAGATTAATCTACTGGAATCAGGGGTCTGGTATCCCCTGTCTAGGTGTATAGCTGGTAGGAACTGTGCGTCCAGGCATTCAGTTCAGGAGTAGGCTGTACAAAGGGAAGGATGAATTTCTAACTCATAAGTACAAATAATATTGTGGCCTGTTCTTCATTCCTACTGCATCTGTCTGCATTATCCTTTCATCTGTATCAGTCAAAATAGAAATATCCTGATGAACAGTGAACAATGTTAATGGTAGTAGGTACACTTGTTCTTCAGTTCAATAGAGACAACTCAGTTTCCTCTGAAGTTGGAAAGGTTACTGCTTTGCTGTATCTTCTGCTCTGAGTCAAAGCCTTAGCAATGCCCTTTGCTGCAGCGTTCAAAGTGGGCAGATTTGGAAGAGGCTCTTTGTGGATTGACAGTCCTTTGAGATTTGGACTTGCTGGGTAATTCCAGCAAGTAGTAATTAAAACAAACAAACAACAACAACAAAAAAACCCCCTGGTACTGCAGAGGTCTTCCCACATACAGGATGTTACTGTTGTGCACATGAAGCATGTCTCAAAACTAGGCTGCCAGCTTTAATGTTAGTGATTTGATCCTGGGGGTGTTTAATACATGCTTACTTCATTACCACTTTTAGGGATAATATATTCCCTCAATGGGAAGTGGATTTCAGAGTTTACTGTAGTTGTTCAAGATATTAGAAGTAATCAATGACTTCTATTACTTTTATGTTAATGTAACACATTTTTTTCCTTTTTTTAATCACCCTTCCAGCTTGTAGGTGCAAATGGAGTTCTAAACATTGATGGAAAACTCCGTCTGCAGTTATATTACCCACCTCCGAGGACCAAGTCACATTCAAATGTTGTTGAGGTCTATAACTGGTGGGCAAAATGTCCTAGAAATCGTTACCCATCAACTTTATATGTAACTGTTAGAGGCATAAAACTGCCAGATCATGTAAGTTAAATACATAACGTATAAATATATTTACAAATACACAGACTTTTCTGTAGGAACTAGTAACTACCTTGAGCATGTGAGTGTATGTGTTTGTATGCATGTATATAAAACCTGTACTTGTATACTAGCTGTTATATATGATGCATATGATAGCTATTAACAAGAGCTTCGCATCTTAAGATACATGTTCCAAACTCGTTCCTTCATAGGTGTCTTTAAAAAATAGACTTTTCTACCTGCAACTTTGCGTATTTTGCCATTGACAGTCAGGAAACTTTCAGGGTACTTTCCTGAAGATTGATATTCCTTCTTATTAGAAGAAATGCCATTTTAGGTCACTGGGCTCATGCAGGTGTGTAAATTCTATAAGTGACAGAAGATGTAAGTCACTTAAGTCTGATTCCCTGCGCCCTCAAGCTATAATGAGTCATATTTTTTTCCTCAAATGAAAACTCCTTTAAAGACAGACTTACATTGGTATGTGCTGAGATGTGCATTCAAGGCATTTATTGTTCTACAATGTGAGTACAATATTGTTCTATTATATAAATTTCCTTATATATTTACAGTTGTCATAAGTCTTTCTTTTGCTCACTGTTCATACAATCAAGGGTGATACGTGGAAGCCTGTTGAGATGTGGTCCAAAACCAAGCTAATCTGTGGGATTAGTTCATATGTTTTTGGGACACTTTTCTAATCCGTATACTGGAATGACATCTGCAGATCTCTTGCTCTGTCAGCTGCTGAGGTTGTTAGGAATTCTGTGTGCTTTGCTTGAGCAGCTGTGCTTCATCTTTCTGGAAGTGTTCTGAGGCTGTCTTCTCCATGGTCTGAATGTTTTTCTGGTATATTTAGGTGCTATCGCTGGTTTACAGCTGTCCCTACTTCACAGTCCTCTGTGAAATTCAAGTGATGTGATAAATTTGTGTAGGCCGCCTGAGCTGTGCTTGACTTGGATCCATTAGCTACTGGTATTATTTTGTTCTTGGTCTGATAAATACCAGATTTGCCAAGGCTGGGATTGAGCTCCAGATAAGAGCCATGGCATGATACAGTTTTCTATGCATAGATTTCTGCTTCCATTTAAGATCTGTTACAGATCATGCCTAGTCTTCTGCTTCTCCAGAAGGGCCCACATCTCCCATACCTCCTGCATGGGCTGGTAGATACGAAAATAGATGTCTCTGATAAAACAGGGCATCTTGCATGGAAGTAGACATCTATTTGTGGACAACTGATTTATGCTCTTAAATTGGTTTCTACTTGCATAGTAGGTGTCCAACTTCCCTTTTTAGTCACAGGAACCTAGACAGTTATCCACCCTGAAGTAGATACCTAGCAACTGTCAGCCTGGAATAAAACAGTAATTTTGCCTGGTATTCAGATGTGTTTGAGACCTGTCTTAGTGAAACCAAGCAGAACTGCAGCTGCTGCTTAATGGCCTCTGTGCCCCTCAGCCATAGGGCTGCTAGGCTGCCTCACAGCTTAAGGCTTCCTGTGTGTTCAAGCTTGGTGTAACTTGTAGGTAAGGTTCAGTAGTGTACTTAGAGAAGTTTGGAAAGTATATATGCTTTACTTACAATTATAATCACAAATGTGGTCAGTCTTCCTTTTTCCTTTGCAACACTTGAACATAGTTTGTTCAATACACAACCCTGGTAATATCTTTTCATCTCATGAATGGATTTTGTTGCCAAAGCAGTATTTTGATTTGAAGGTGGTAGGATAATGTCACTGGAACTATTTATGTGCTGAAATGCTTTTTTTTATACAGCGTCTTCACTAGGTAGTAGAGTATTACTAATTTTTACTGACCTGGATAGCTAATAAAAATAGAAAAGTATAGATTATTTGAAAAATCTTTGATACCATCTGATTGACAGAACTGTGGAAGCTCAGATTACTTTCTGACTTGCTGGTTACTTTAAATGAAATTTTTGCTACGCAGCTTTCATGTATTAAGCTTTTTCTAATCTCTATTTTTCAGATGTAAAAATGCAATGCATTTGAAGTCAAAATTACCTTTTAATTTTTTCAGATATTACACTGCTTATTTTAAAAATATTTTTTTCCTGATACTTAGTTTTGTTTGCCTTAAGGTTGCTCCTTCTTTCCGCTCTATGATAGCTGTTCAGCAGGAACAAAGTAGTGCAACACTATGTGAGCTCCAGAGAGAGGGATCTAAAAAATCATGTGAACCTTTTCCAGAGGAGAAGAAGGAGCCATTTAAATGGACAAGATTGCCTGGACAGGTGAAGTGTTTTTCTTTGCTTTTTAAAGGAAAATAATTTAAAGATCTACTATCTTTTTATAACTTTATTTTTATGATCTAAGTATTGTGAAGCAAGTCATTCATTAAAGCAAATTAAAAAAATTACTAAACAAAATACAAAACATAAGGAACTCCTGGAAATAGTAGAGGATGCTTAGCTTCTTGCCAAATATGGTTGATTTAACCATTTTTTCCCAGAACAGTCAGGTATTTTTCTCTCCAGAATTCTCTAGGAATTTGAAAGAGTAGGGCTATTTGGGTAGTAGAAGTAAGACCAGAAACCAGTTCTCAGATTTCAGCTTGATTGGAAATATATTTTCTTGCTTGGGTTTGTTTTTTTTTTTGTTGTTGTTGTTTTGGTTTTTTGTTTTTTAATTCCCTCAGTTAAAGTTATTTTTACAGTATAACAGAAGGAACTTTCATTGAAGAATCTTAAGAAGGTTCTTGCTGACTTCATCCTAACTCCTAGTTTTGTATATTTTAAATGCATATGAATCTGTTCATACGAATTTTTCATTCATAAAGGTAAATCAGGTTTAGGTTAAATAATCACATAACTACTCAGGATATTTTAATTCCCATTAAACTTTGAATTTAGTTCTGGAAAAAAGCCCTTGGGTGAAAAAGAGGGAATGTTTTGGGAGAGAGGAAGGGGGACTATAATACCCGTGCAATTTTGTGAAATGTTTCATCTCCAGATATGTTTAAAAAAATCAGGAATTGAAATACAGATGAGGAACACTAAGGGTGATTTGGTAGACCAGAGGTTTGAGTGCCTGTGGTTACTCTTCTGAGTTCACACTGGAATCATTAATTTACTAAAAGTTGTGCTTAGATTCCTTAAACAAGTTTGACTTACACTGTAACTCTACAGCTTATATTATTGATGATAGTCATCATTAAGCACTTCTTAAGATTAAGGAAATTATTTCAATTTTAAATTTTCATAGGTTTTTAAAACTTTCTAGTTGTCCATAGTAATGGGGTTGAAACGAATATACAAACTAGATGTGGCTTAAGTTATGCAGCAGAGCTGCCTCTGTTTATAAGGTTGATTTTTTTCTTTTAGATTCCCCTAAGATGTTAGTAGCTTTTTAGAACTTATGCATGATAGGAACTAAGAAGGTGTTTTAAGCATTGGCTAGTTAATATTCATAACTGTGTAATCCCAATTTTTACCTGAAAAGCTAGGCTTGCCGCATACCAAACAAGCATCTGTTTTCACTGCGAGGTGGAGATATGGGCTGTTTCTGTATTCGTTTCTCTCATGATGGGAAAACGCTGGCAGCAGCATGTGCAGGAAAGAATGGCTATCCCATTGTTTGTAAGTTTAAAATATGTTTTGGGGTTTTTTCTTATAATTCATGTAGTTTGAAATTAAAGGGCGAAAGATGTATTTTTAAATTGCTTTTTTTAGAGGCTTTGTTTTATAATTGTGTTTTGCAAATTGTTCTATGCATTAAAGAACATTGAGGAAAATGCTCTTCCTTTGTTAATAGGGCTGGAACACTGGCTTTTCATACGTGGTAATATATATACAGTTTAATGGTATGAAATTACACTATTTCTACACAGAGGTCTAATGGAAATACTAAAGCAGTTTGCATAAGGAACATATTTTCTGATAATAAGGTTTTAAGTGAAATAACTTTTCCAGCCCCGCCCCCCCCACACTTTTTGTGTAAGTTTTTCTGCTACTCTGTCATGAAAAGTCAGATACCTGGATTGCTGTCATCTCCAGACAGACTGATGGAGGCTGCTGTCTTCCATGGTCCAGTTCAGTTTGAAATACAGATATTTCTTACTACTCAAACTTGAGGCTGCTTTTTCATGGTAGCCTCAACTGCATAGTTCTTAAGCCCTGCATAAGAATTTTGAGATTTAGAGGGAACAGTATTTTAAGTGTATACAAAGTAGATGTTTAAATGCAAGGAACAGTAAGTCTAGATTACTTTATTACACAGCCCCAGAAAATGATCTCAATGTTAATCTATTTCAAAGATTGGTCAGGTAGCTGTCAAAAAAATTATATATAATCCTAATTTGGTTCTAATAATTTAAAGCAAATAAACTGTTTCTTAGGGGTTAAGACATTTGTGACATCCATGAACCACTAGATGGAAGTATATGCTTGGTGTCCATGCATATCTAGCAACTATTTGATCTTGTTCTCCGAGATGATAAAGAAAATGAGCTGATTTAGGCTAGCAGAAACTCAGCCTAAGATTAAACTAAACTTTGCACTAATAATTGCATAAAATTGATTGTAAATACTTACAGATTTTTTTTTTCCTATTTAAACTTCACTAGTGTATGAAATTCCTTCTGGGCAGTTCCTGAGAGAATTTTATGGTCACCTTAACATAGTGTATGATCTTTGTTGGTCAAAAGACAATCAACACCTTCTTACAGCATCCTCTGATGGCACTGTCAGGTCAGTATGATGCAGATGTTGTGGCAGGTAGCATCAGAAGCAGAAAAGAAAGTGGTCCGATTTCATGTCTTCCTACAAACTGCTATAACATTTTATTTAAAGATTTGATTACAGTGTGACTTACTCTATAATAATATAAAAATTGTGATAGAGTTAATCGCACTTTATTGACTATATTGGTTTCTAATGTATGTGTATTTGAGACCAAAGCTTTTCCAAAAACTGTAGTGTCTAAATCTACAGTGCAGCAAAAAACCAAAAGGCTTTATATTTCAAAAAGTCGCTGAGACAGTTGGAATATTTCCTTGGAGAAATTGCTGTATTATGAATGCAGTATTAAGTTTGCAAATTTGAACGTGAGGCAGGAAATTGAAAATTTAAGATTCAAGTTATGTGTGTAAATTGACCACACTGCATTTTTGTAGGTATTTTAGTTTTTGGACACTTAGTTAAATAATTCAAATTAAATTGCTAAAAATGAAACTTGATAGTTTTATTTCTGAGACTGAATGTGTACACATTTTCCTCTGCAATTAAAAAGTGTACTTCAGTGCAGTATTAATGTTAAAATACTAATCTGTTCAAGGTTTAAAAGCAAAACGCTCAAAACTGTAGAAAATACTACATGAAAATATGGCTGTGACACTGCACAATTTTATTATGAGCAACTTCATAGGTTTTCATAGGGCTTTTTTTTTTTTTTTTTTAGCTCTTCAGATCCCTATCTGTTGTTTCTGTTATGCAACTCAGTAATGCTACAGGCAGTTGCATAAATGAAATACCAGAAGAATTGTTAAATGATATATTGTATGTGTGGAACTGTTTTGTCTTTTTTTGCTGCTTGTACGTAGGCATAAAAAGAGTATTTTGAGAGCTTTGCTCATGTTTTTATTTTCTATTTGGAAGACATTAAATAATTTTTTTGTATTGAAGTAAATATCTATTTCAGTCATTTCTGTTACCTGTAAGAAGGCCCAGCTGTTCCTCAATTCTTGAATTTGTGGCAGCAAGTTGAAACTGTAGTGGTCTGCCTCCTTTTCTGTGTACTATGCTTAGTCACTGTACAAATGATTAGTTCCTGTATTTATTGTCTGTTGCTTAAGGTCCTTAAAAAGTCTTAGTTTAGGCAAGGAGTTTCTTTTTCTCTTTCATATTGGGAGCACTTTGCCTTTGAAACATGGTAGAATTGAAGGATGAGGACCAAAAGGCACCCCATTGCTTTAAAGTCATTATCAGTTTATTACTCGGATCATCTCTCATGCTGAGTTCTAAGGCAACTTGAACGGAGATTTGGGAATTTATGTAAATTCTTCTTCATGTAGTGTTTTGTTACCCTTGAGCCTTCCGAAGCTTTAGTCTCACATTACTTGTGAGCAACAAATTACCTTTTATGTTGTTAGGGCAAAACCGTTCTAAAAGATAGGTAGACTCCTTGTATCCTTTGCAGATGAAGTTGCAAGTTAATTGCTATAAGAGATTGCAATTTTGTAATGAACTCACCTCAGAGTAAGCTTAGAATTCTTTCAGTAGCCACCAGAGGTAGTCACCCCACCTGGAAGGGTGGCATTCAAACAATTAAATTCCATACTGTAACTGAGCACTCTCTGAAATGTGCTGCCCACCTGTATTTCATGATCCAGGTACCTTTTCATTCTTTATGGGCTCATCTTTGGGGAAGGCTCAATCATAAAATGTATCACATCAAACAAAAAACACTTCCTAAGAAAAATCTGATCTTACAGCTATGGGTGGTAAAGGATAGGAAATAGTTGAATAGTAAGAACTGAATTTATGTGAAGAAAACATCCTTGAGATCACAATCACTGTGTGGTAGGTAATTGTTCTTTTAAAACTTTCTGGAGTTTTATTTATATTAGTCCTATTATTAAATATTAGTGCTATATTATTAGTAGTACTATTATATTAGTCCTATAATTTTATATTTATATTAGTCCTAAATGTTCCTTTGTGGGATTTTTGTTCTACCTTTTTTTTTTCCCTGCAAAACGAATTATACCCCAGAATGTCTTAATTTGTTTATAACTCCTGAAGGAAACGAACCGATCCATTCCATGGAATTCTTTATGTGTATTTTAAAATGTGCAAAATAAGTAAGTAGTCATGAATTTACTTTGATGGCAGAGTACTGTGTAAAGTAGTAAATGTATCTTAATCTTGTTAGAAAGTACCATATTAAAGGATTAAATACAGGTGGAACATATTGGTAGGATAAACAGGTGGTGCTAAGTGTTTGCAAGCATGTACCTCTAGAAGCACTAGCATGAAATATGGCATCAGTTATACCTGTGTATGTGATTGTTTTATACAGTAGATATCCTAACATCCTTTCCTTTTAGAATGTGGAAAATAGAAATGCAGGCAGCATCTGCAGTGAGAGTTTTCCCTCATCCTTCATTTGTTTACACTGCAAAGTACCACCCAATTGCTGACTCCTTGGTTGTGACAGGATGTTATGACTCAGTGATTAGAATCTGGAATGCAAATGTGAAAGAAATCCATGGGCAACTGCTACAGGAGCTTGATGGTCACAAAAGTTTCATCAACACACTTTGTTTTGATGCAGAAGGTGTGTACTTGGTATTACTTTTTCAAATAGTCTTCAGTTGAAGACCAACATAAGTGTTACTAGTTTGGTTTATTTCATAGAGGCAATGTAAAATGCTATAATAGAATAGAATAGTTTTAGCTGTGTTTGCAATTAATATGTTAGTATGGTGCCTTATTTGGATGAACACAAAGGGACACATAGTCCCTGATATAAATTGAGAGTAATCAGAGAAAGTAAGTGTAGAAAGGACAGGCAAACAAATGTGTAGTGATCGGGCAATGATGACTGGGCAAACTTTGGTCATAGTGTAGTTTTCATGGTCCCTATAACTAGCTATTTTTAGTTAGCTAGTGTTTTGTAAATATTGAAACTGAAATTAGCAGAACAAAAAGCACAAATGCTGCTGTTCAGAGGAGACAAATGCATCAGGATGCAGGTGAAAAGCCTAGCAGTTAGTGTAGAGAGGTAAGTCGGAAAAAAGGCAGGTTTGGCTAGGATTTATCTAGGTGGAAGAATTATGTGCCAGCTTAAAAGCAGATGCAGGAAATCTGAAGCCAGCTTCTGGAAAACTCTTGGAACAGAACTTCAGAACGTGAAATTGCATGATCAGAACAGTAGCAAAGATAGCTCCACCATATTGTCATTCAAAGTTATCAACTTAATACAAAGATAAAGAAAATGAGGTAGCAGTAGTTAGATTGTGAGAATTTTAATGCTAGACTGAAGAAGTGGGAAGGCGATGAACTTTTTGACATTAACAGAGAATGTGAAAAACTGAGAGAAAAGGACAGAAATTTGACCATTGTGAACAACGTTATCTGGTAGATTAACAGCTGAAAGCAAGTGAGAGAAAGGTACTGACATGTACTAGTGGAGGGTGGGAAGACTTGAAGATGGGCAAATGAGTAAGATACTTGAAGTGTTTGACTTTCTGGTATTAGTGATATTATTAGTAATTAGGTGGTTCATTTTGGGAGGTATTCACTGGAGTAGGTGCCACAAAGAGGAAAGAGTTGCATTTTTATAAAGAATTAGTATTTCTGCTTAATTTAAGAACTACTGTTGGAAAACACTATTTGTTCTTGTTCAAGATGCTCTCAGTGAATGTATAGGTAAGCATTAGGCTGTCATGTGAAGCTCATTGAGCTATAAGTGCTTATTTTTTGCTGATTCTAGAATATGAGTAAAAATGAAAAAACTTAAAAGAACATTCAGCATCCCAGTATCTGACTTATGTGCTGTATCCAAATTTACGGTATCAACTTATGTCATACAGTATGAGCAAAATGTAGCTGCAATGAGTGTATCATAGCAAAAGAGAGAAAAGTACTGGTTTTCACCCGTTCACAAAAATAATAGAAAAAAGTTGTTTCTTGTTCATACATCTTTTTCTGTATTAGTTCTTTTGCATTCTTCTACTTATAAGATTATTATTTCACAGGGCTCCACATGTTCTCAGGAGATAGTTCAGGACTGATAATAGTTTGGGACACATCTGTCAAAGGAAGTTCTCAACACCTGTTTCAACACTGGAGAATTAATAAGGTATACAGGTTTCTTAAACTAGCATTGTAATTTTTATGTGAACTGTTCCAAGTCATTTGATTTGAATTCAAACTTTTTTATACGTTAACTTTTGTTTAACTGAAAAGATGTATTTTCTTTAAATAACGGTACAAAAGAGCTGATAGAACATGCTGTGATTCACTGACTTAAAATTTTTGAATTGTTTTGTGACTTCAATTTTTTGTATATAAAATATGAAAATGCTTGAGGCTTAATAGCATTGTATTAACGGGTAAAAGCTAATGCATTAGGTTGTTCTCTAGAGACAGCAAGAAAATAGACCACAGGCTTTACAAATCACATTTGTTCATACCTTAGAGGCCTAATGTTTAGTCAGCATTTCTGTCATCAACTGTTTCAGAAGTTCAGTCACAGCAAAATCTGCCTTGACATTGTGAAAAGTTGATTGCCTAGGATATAATGCCTTAATATAGGAACAAATTTCTTCCTTAACCAAATAGAATTAAATGGGCAAAAAAAGAGTAATGCAAGAGAAAAATTAATAATAATGTGTAAAAACATGAGTTTTAAAACACAAAGATAAATTTTTTACTTTATTTTCCTTCCTTCTATAGGAAATAAAAGAAAATGATATTAAAGGAACACCAATAAATCATTTGGAGGTGCATCCAAATGGAAGGCGTTTATTAATCCATGCCAAAGACAGTACCCTGAGAATCATGGATCTCAGAATGTAAGTAGATTTTTGGTGACAAGTGCGTACTTCCTTTTTGTTTTAAAATTTACCTGGGGAAATAAAGTACCATAAAACTATTAAATGTGTAGTTGTGGAGAAGAAAGATATCTTAATAATCAATGATAGCAATATTAGGGTTAGGAAATGGTTTCAAAACACTGCTGTATTACAGACCTTTTGCATGATATCGGGTAAGTCTTTTAGAATAGAATATCCAAAAATTACTAGATTACTTGGGAGCTTAAGGTGGCATGAAGGAGAAGACTAGTCTCCTGAAGACTGAAATCACTTTTAAAAATGCAATCTGGGCATGAAAATAACATTGAAATTCTAACACTTATTTGTGCATTAGTTTCTCATGGTTAAGACTCTGGAAATTTGATGATAAAATGGAATGAAGATTGTATTCATAAATATTGAAAAATGCAGCGATGTACGTATTATGGTATATTAAGCAGGCTGTGAGATTTTTAACTTAGTTTTTGATGATTTTTCTCATTTTTAATAGTTATGAACATAATTCTTTAATAATAAACTACAATAAAAAACAAGGGGGTCACAGAATCACTTAAGTTTGTTGAGGTTGGAGAGTGTCCAGTCTGACCCCAATAATCAAAGTATGAGAACATGTTACTCAGCTTTGTCCAATTGGGTTTTAAATATCCTGAAGGATGGAGTTTACAACTTCTGTGAGTAACATGTTCTAGTGTTCATTCACTCTCAAAGTAAAAGAATTTTTTTCTTAATTTTAAACAGAATGTCCTGTATTTCAATTTGTGTCCATTCCCCTTTGTCCTTTCACTGGGTGAAACTGAGAAGACTCTCACTCCTATCAGTTACACTTATTAGTAAGATGCACCTGAACATTCTCTTCTGGAAAGTCACATTAAAGATATGAATGCTCTTTCTAAATGATTGATCCTTAATTTCATGGGTTCCCTTCCACCCCTTGCCATGCAGAAAATCAAAGGTCCCTGGTGTTCTGCATGAAATTACCTGGGGGAAATACCTTTATGCTCTCATAGCACAAGAAACTACATTCTTTTAGAACATACTTATGTACATATACATACTCTCTCAGAAAATCTTGCTCCTAAGTAATATAATGGGTTGGATGTTTGAACTAGCTGAAGACTTTCCAGTCTTGTAGTGCACTCTTCATCTTTTACTGTAAATGATAAATTATAATGAATATTCTAGAAGGCTAAACTATCCACTCAATTGAAGCATGAAATTGTTGGATTAACCGAGGGAGCCTATAGTTTTTGAAGCAGATAGTGTTCTTCTATCACTACCATTCCTAAAAAGTGCAGAGAGTTTTAGTTTGAGAGGGAAAAATGGACATACATATTAATCTCTAAGAAAGGGTTAATATGGTGTGCAATTTCACAATTATTTTAAGCCAGTTTATCCATAGGACACACCATCTCCTATCTCCCACACCTTTGGCCATGTATTCCTAGCATTTCCTTTTTATCAGCTCTAGAGATCTCTCAATGCAGGGTAAGTCAAATCAGTGAACTGATCCGACTGAAAATCAGCCTACAAATACAAATGATTAATTTTCATTTTAATCAACTATCTGATCTAACTCATCTGATAGCTGCCCAAACACTAGAGAAGAAATGAGGGAGAGCCTGGGAAAATAAGGGTGGAGAGGACAGCAGCAGGACTGCTGCTTTGACTGCAGCCCACAGTTACATTGGCTTAAGTCTATCAATAAACCACAGGGTTAGATACTCAGCAGTGATAATTTTACACGTCAGCATTAACTGTTCATTCCCTACATGAGAAAAGAGGGGGTGGAGGTCACAGATCAACACAATTCACTTTGATTGACAGCTAGTTGTTCTTAACTTTCCTCTTTAAACTTGCTTTTTTTGATCTTTTTGGATAATGCTGCTGTCCTGTCACTTAAGTATGTGATCAGTGATTTGGTTTTGGTTCAGACCTCTCCTTAGGGTTTCATATGCAGGCTAGTTTTACATCTTGCAGAGCTCTTCTACATGACATCTCAGAGATACTATCTTACACAGAAAAAACTCTTATTTGGGCTAATATGGTCTTGCGCTGTGATCATTAAAGCATCCTTTTCTCTTGCTTGCCAAACAGAATTGTATGCAGGGTGTATTTATTCAGAATATTGTGCAAAATAATTTTCCTGTCATATTAACTGCTCTGCGCTTCTGCCAGCATACCTCCATTGTTTCTGCAGTAACACATTTTAAAAATTACTGTCTTCTGTCTTTGAGGGCTGTCATGGCCTATTGCCATTTTTCTTGCCTTGAATTCTGCATTGTAGTATTACTGCAGTATTAGTCTCCATTTTGAACTTTCACATCTTTTTCCAAGCTGTACCTCATGTTTGAGAGAGCCTCTTAGAAGCTCACTTATGCTTCTTTAAATCCTTTTGTAGGTTCTCTCTCACTTGATGCCTACAGACTGTTTGACAGTTCATTGGTAGGTCATTATTACTATGCTGACCAGTAGTGTTTCACTGACTTAAGATTAGGATACCAAAGTTGCAAAATAATACTAAAAATATTGATGTTAATAGTAAATCAGTACTGATGTCTGAAATTTGTTGATTCTACTGTTGCTTTTTTTTTTAACCAAGGAGACATTAGTCTAAAGAGAGCTGCTGGATAAATTTAAGCGCTACTGGGATGTAAACAAGCTCAGGAAGCATATTGAAAACTTTTTTGGCAGAGCTTGGAGTAACAGTGCCAATTTCCCTATTTTTTTTGCAAAGCCCAGGATCAAGAAAATGCAAATTACTACATCTATATCCATTCTCTTAATCTGAGTATTTCCATTTGCTACTGAAAGACAAGGATGTACACTTTCATCTATCATTTCAGGTGCATTATGAAAGCCAGGGAAAGAAAGGGTAAACACTGCACTCTGCAAAAGGTGGGTGCTTGCATATCTATTTGGGACTCAAGGTGTATTGATTTTTCTGAGCAATAGAGGGGTGGACTGACACACAAAGTTAGATTGTCTATTCTGAAAGTATCTGCTACATGTGCAAACTATTCTTTATCTTTAGATTGGCTACAAAGAAATACATAGGTGCCACAAATTACAGAGAAAAGATTCACAGCACCTTAACACCATGTGGTACGTTCCTATTTTCTGGAAGTGAAGATGGAAGGGCTTATGTTTGGAATCCAGAAACAGGTAACTAACTATTCTATGGTCTTAAGCCAGGTTGTCAAGGCTGACAGGGAAACGGTTTTGTAAGCTTTATTGAAACCGTTCTGATATGGAACAAAACTTCAGTAAGATATTCTTAAATCCTGTAGCCTTAGCTCCACCTTTTCAATAGCTATTATTAATCTCTAAGATTTAATTCTCTAGAGGAATTTAATACGCAGAGGTAGCATTTGTAATATCCAGTAGGAATGGAGCACCTGAAGCTCAACTTTTTGTGTACTGCAATTCTTTACATGTGGATGAGGGTCTTAAAATGGAATGCACAAAAATGTTTTAAATCAAATCAGTCTCTGTTGTGTTTTTGGGGATTTGGGAATTAGGCTTTTGTTGAGAACCACTTCCATCTGTTTCCCAAGGGTGGTCAGAGACTCTGAATATTTCGTTAATTATTCTCCAAACTGACTAGTTTCAAAATAGCTACCAAAATCTTTCTGGTTAAGCAAATGTAAGATAAAGGGTTTGTCATCTTCGTTGTACAGTGAGGTAAAAGGGACAGAAGTAACAGGAGAAGGTAGCAGAACACACTTTTTGGTTTTGATGACATTATATTCTGTCTCCAATTATGTTCTATATAATTTTTAAAAAGGAATAAGTAAATACTTTAAAACTGGCGGCGAACCAACAGTTCTGTTTTGAATTTCTTTCCATGTTTCCAACTATATTAGCTCACTTCTATGCCACTACATAATTTGTCTGAAAACTTTAAAAAAAGAATAAAAGTAAAAGGAGGGAGGAACTTTGTTATTAGTATGTTTTCACTGGGCATTGACTCTTGCTTACACACTCTGCTTGCATTCATAATGCCATCAGCTGAAGAGCTAATTTTTTAAATTTTTTTAATAGTTTTGTGCTCAACTTTTACTCCTGTTGTCAGTATTATATAATTGAAATCCACAACTAAGATAGCTATCTCTGGTAAAATGCAAGCACAAACAAATACTGTGGAACGCCACCTTTCCAGAACTTGCTTATCAGAACAAGAGACCTCAGCTAACTTGATGCATCCTCTGGGGTTTCCTGCAGCTGTTGCAACAGCACTAACTTTTCTGACTTACTGAATAACTTAAAAGCATGCAATATTTTTTGTCTTATGCCAAATACTACTTTTCAATAAGGAAATTAACTGAAGAATATATATTTACTGTGGTAGTGCACGGCGCTGTTGTAATACAAGCTTTAATCAACTGTTATTTTGCTGTATCAAATATGTTTCCATGGTATTAATAAACATTTCACTTCTGTAGGTGATCAGGTCGCCATATATTCTGAACTCTCCTTCACATCGCCACTTCGTGATGTTGCGTTTCATCCACATGAACACATGGTGTCATTTTGTGCCTTTGGTCAAAACCAGCCAATACTTGTATACATTTATGATTATAAAGGTACAGTGCAACTTTTCTTGGAACACACCTGTAAATATTTTATTTTTAAAAGTGATGTGCTAGTAGTTGTACTTCTTTTGAAGGAAAACGAAAATAGTCTTTTGATGATAATACGTATCTTTCTCCTGGGAGATACCAAAACCGAACTGGACATGACCCTGAGCAACCTGCTGTAGGTGACCCTGCTTTGAGCAGGGGCTTTGGCCTAGCCAATCACCAGAGGTCCCTTGCAGCCTCAACTTTAAATGTGTTATTGTCTGTCATCCTGTGTGATTTTTACCACACTTTATCATATATAGGTGGCATCATACAAATATTTAAAAGCCCCTTTTCAGTATCAAGGTGGATTATGGAGCCAGAAAATACTATCATCCTGAAAATTAATGAATAGCTTAATAGAAATCTCAGTATTTTGTGCTGGCTATGTTATAAAATAATGTTGAGGAGCTGTATAGAAATGAATGAGAGAGTATAGATTGTTTTAATAAACAGGTGTTACACCTGTGGTGTGATTATGTGAGGAGAGATGTTCATTCCCCATGTTATATTAAAGAGAAAATAGTGATAAATGCTGACTTTGAATTTTTTATATACAAAATAAAATTCAGACTGTCCTTTGCAGACTTTTCTGATAGTGGTGTTTTTGTGGTTAGCTTTAGTAGTGTTGTTGTTTCAATTAAGGACATGCTTTCAGATGTCATATTGCATCTAGACAGTAGATAGTGTTAATATGAATTATGCAATAAATTTTGCGTATCTGTAACAGATTTTTGTTTGAATTATATTTGCAGTGAACATAGATTTATAAAGCTAATCCTGTCTTTATACATTTGGTTTTTAAATAACATCTAGTAATGAGATTACTCATATCAAATCTCACAGTTTAGGTTATTTGTCTGTTGAACTGGTTGACTTTTACAGGAAAATAAAGTGGAATGACTTTACAATGAATATTCAGTTGTAAACTTCAACCCAGTAAGATACCTTCATTCTAGAGAGCAGTGGAAAATTTTTTGGGTGAAGGATTTCTTTAAAATTTTTTGACTGTTCAGCAGACAGAGAGTCTTTAAAAAGCTAATGGGGTAGTTTAATATATATGTGTGTGTGTATATTTAGAGATCACACAGATATCACACTGGTAGTTATTTGTATCATCTGACTGCTTAACTATATCACTGGTAACAGTAAGATTTTGCATAGGTTGTGGTCTTTTCTACATTGTGTGTTACTAACTTTGTGTTCCTTTTTTGGTTAAAAGCACACACTTTGCTTTCAGAAGGTAGTCTTACTGCCTTAGTGTTGAAAGAGTTAATCATATAGTAATACTTATTTTAGTCACTGACACAGTTTTTAAGATTCGAACAGTATGTGTTTTACATACACCAACAGTTTTATGAATATCCTTGCTGGAAAAAACTTTCATGAAGAATTCTTTTAACCTTTGTTGGCTTGAGACCACAGTACAAAAAATTGCAAAAGTCAAACAACTTGTTTAAATGACAGTGAGCACGACTTTCATCAAAATTATTCTATTCTAGAGCAGGCTACCTCCTAAGAATGCCTCCTGTGCTTGTATATATGCCTAGCAACTTCTGAGATTTTACTCAAGTATAATAAGCTCACTTGAACTAGGCTGGAAAAAATGTGAAATGTACCTAGTAAAATATCTGACTTGAACTCATTGCAAGTTCTGTAACTTTTTTGCCTTTGAAAAACTCCTTTCTCTTCCCCCTCGCCCCCCAGTATTTCTGCATGGAGAACACTATAAGCAATACAAAAATACCAGTTCTGTGTGAGAGGTTACTGAACACAGATAACAGAAGGGAGACATTGTGATCAGGAAGGGTTAGGGGGAAATAGGGTAGTAGGGGGAAAACTTCATGTCATTTTCAGGTTTTCCCTATAGCACTATTAGTACACATTCTGATGGTGTTTGACTGAAGGCATGACTGGCAAAATAACAGCGATCATTCAATTATTTTTTTGCCATGGCAACGTAAGGCTTCACCTGACATTAATATTGGGTATTTCTACAGTTGCACAACAGGAAGCTGAACTCGTAAAAGATCTCAGTTCATCACTTACCACAGCTGCACCAAGAGGGCCACAGTTGTTTAGCAGTTTTTCTGAAATTCCTGTACAAAGAAGTTCAGTGATGTGTCCAGCAGATCAGTTTGTCAGTGTTGCAAGAGCATCAATGAGAATGCAGAAGGTGAAACAAAAACTGGATTCTGTTATGGTAAGTCAAACTTAATTAATTTCCAGAAGTAGATAGTCTTTTCAGCCAAAGTTCATATTCTGGGACTGGTATATGTAACAAAACATATATATGTAGTCTTGGGATCTCTTCTTCAGAAATGAATACATCTCCCGCAGGTATTAATGCATCTGTAAGTAGCTCTTTAGAAGAGATTAACCATATGAAACTAAGTTATTCTTGTTTATCAAGTACTGAGGACAAGAGATGTTTTTTGTCAATGCCCATTGCCATTCATATGATTTACTCTATAGATCATTATAGCTGAGCTTTAGAAAATGCTTTCTTTTTTTTTTTTTCCTATTCACCTTTAGAATTGTATGTGGCATAAATGGCAGGGGTTTCATAGCAGGGGGGCTGCAGGGCTGACCTATGTGGGAGGATACCATGGACTGCTCTGTGTTGGGTACAGCCTTTTCCAGCCAGCTCCACAAAGGACAATATGGACACACTGCACAACTGAAATTGGAACCAAACAGAAGAGCATACTGGCACCTCTGCAAAAACATATTTAAGAAAGGTCAGTAGCTACTAGGGACGGGAGATACCAGAGCAGAGGAGGAAACGCAAAGGGAAACATGTCAGGAGGCACAAGTGGAGATACAGGAGGAGGCATGTGAGAAGGCACAAAAGAAGACACAGAAGGAGGCACGAAGGTGATGCAGGAGGCACAAAACAATTCACAAATGGAGATAGAGGGGGAGATAATGGAGTAGGCATGAAGGGAAAGACAGGAGATGTGTGAAGACACACAAAAGAAAACACAGGAGGAGGTACTCCTCTGAAGGGACTGCAACCCATGGAGAAATACACGCTGGACAGGTACAATCCCTGAGGGGATTTCGGCTGGTGGAGGACCTACACTAAAGCAGTTGAAAGAACTAAGAAACAAGGAGAGGCAAAAAGAGCAAGCCACTATGCGCTAACCCCACTCTCCTGCACCACCCATCACCTTACCAAAGGAACTGAGTATAACATAATGGCAAAAGCAAGGAGACTGGGAACTAGAGAGGAGAAGTGTCTGAAGCAAAGTTGAGACAGACAAAGAGGGAGGAAAAGTGTTTTCTTTGGGTGTTTGTTTGACTATTTGTCTTGTTTCTCAATACCGAAATCAGTAATTAAAGCTTTTGTAATTGGCAATAAATTTAATTAAGTGAAATTCCTCAACTTGAAACAGTTTTGCATGCGACAAGAATGCAGAATATTCCTGAGTAGCGCTGTGCAGTTATAATTACTGTTCACAATGACACGAACTGCATTTGGGTTTGCACTTATTATTTTTCATTTTTAAGTACTTTTGAGTGCATATAGGGGTTTTTTTAATGTAGTTTTAAGCTTTGTCTGCATTAATAAGTAGTGAAGCACAAAAGAAGCAGATGAGTAGATGAAAGCAGTTGTTGCTAAGGTTGCTGTAGCTACTCTCATCATGCTTTAGGGGTTTTGCTCTGGACTAGATCTAGTCTGGTTCCCTGGCCTGGACATCCCTATTAGGCCTGTGCTTTGAAACTATCCAAAAGAAAGCTATCCCAGCATCCTTTGCTTTCTGGACTGTGAGCTTCCAGTGGACCCCTTTATGAAATACCACACTGTAGCTCGCATGCATAATGGTAGCATGTTGCTGCAGCCTTTACAATTACATGTGGCCTCACACAAGGAAGCAAGCCTTGTTTCTGTTTTCTGCTTATTTTGTGCCTGCTAATCTACAAGTGAGCCCTGGTGCCTTCAAGTTGTTTATCAGTCAGAGAGGCAAAATATGGAGAGAATGGCGCATGTAACCTTGTGTCTGGGACAAGTACTCCAGGAAGACATTGCAAAAGATTTTTTTTTTTACTCTTCTGGATGTCTTGTCATCTGAGGAAGAAGACAGGGATAATGAATTTCTGCGAGTCCTTATTGTTGCAACTGTTTAGTCCCTGGTTAGCCAGGGGTTCTGGGCTGTGGGAGACAAATCTTGTTTAGCAGAACCATGTAGTGGTTCCATGGAACCATGTAGCTAGATGAAATAGATAAGCCTACAACCATGTTTGAGAGAATAAGTTTCAGCCCCTGGAGTTTTATAACCCTAGATTCCCATTGCTCAATGACCAGTTTGGGATGAGTAAGTCCACAGCGAGCAGAGTCATGATCAAGGTTTTGGACAGCATCCTCTAAAACCTCTACCCATGGACCATATATATGGGAGATGTCAGAAAGGTCATCTGAGTCTTCTCAGCATATGGGTTTCCAAACAGGGCAGGATGGCAGTTGAAAGAGCTGTTGTGGTTTAACCCCAGCCAGCAACTAAGCACCACGCAGCCGCTCGATCACTCCCCCGCCCCTGCAGTGGGATGGAGGAGAAAATAAGGAAAAGTAGTAAAACTCGTGGGTTGAGATAAGAACGGTTTAATAGAACAGAAAAGGAGAAACTAATAATGATAACATTAATGAAATGACAGCAGTAATAATAAAAGGATTGGAATATACAAATGATGCACAGTGCAATTGCTCACCACCTGCCAATCGAAGGCCAGTTAGTCCCTGAGCTGTGATTCCCCCCCGCCCCCAGTCCCCCCACTTTATATACTGGGCATGACGTCACATGGTATGGAATACACCGTTGGCCAGTTTGGGTTAGCTGCCCTGGCTGTGTCCTGTGCCAACTTCTTGTGCCCCTCCAGCTTTCTTGCTGGCTGGGCATGAAAAGCTGAAAAATCCTCGACTTAGTCTAAACACTACTTAGCAACAACTGAAAACATCAGTGTTGTTAACATTCTTCTCATACTGAACTCAAAACATAGCACTGTACCAGCTATTAGGAAGACAATTAACTCTATCCCAGCTGAAACCAGGACAAGAGCACATCCAGTCTGATGTCTGTCACATAGCAGTGATGATTATAAAACCTGAGACTACTTTCTTGCAGGGCTTTATGAACCACTGAGATATTGGGAGGAGATTTCTTTTCACTGAAAGGACTGTTGATACTCATCTGTTCAGCAATCCAACATGAGACTCAGGGTACAGTGATACCTCCTTTCCAAGCAGGGATAGGATCATTTCTTGCATATGGGTGCAGTATTGTCTGCCTGCATTATCAGAGATTCTGGACAGTCCAAGAGTATAATATACCAATAATAAAACTTAAAATTTCTACTGATTTGTAATTGGGAATTAGTTTTGGATGTATATGCATTGACATGTGTGCAACTACCTTTTTCATGTGAAAAATGATGCGTGTAAGTGAAGGGATTGCTGGAAAGCTTGTTAGAATGCATACTTGCATAAATGCTTTGCTAAAGTGTTTGTCAAAGTAGGCCTCATAAAGTTGCCACTCAGCTGCATGTGTGAGAATGTGCTAATATGTCTGGGTACAGCCAAGTGAAAATGAAGAAAGGTGTCTTTATTAAGCTACATTTAGGGTGGCAGGCTGCCCTGTGATAGGGTGGGAATATGAAAATCTAAATGACAACGCAAGTGTTAAAGTGTTACCTTGTACCTGTTTGACCGGAAAAATAAAAAGGAACTGGAAACTATGTAGGCTTTGTACTGGTCTTTGGGTCATGTTTGCCTGTCAATGCCTTTTCAGAGACACATAGGGATTACCATGTTGGGACAAGGATGTTGGCAGCATACCTTGTAGGCAGTAAACCTGGCCTGAGGTCATGCCTAGGGTCATGTTTTATGAGACAAAGGTGATGGAACCTCTGAACAGAAGGTCTGCCAACACAGGGGTCTCTGGGTTCAATGTGTGCGAACTTAACAGCAGCAACTAATGGATATAAAAATAACTTGTATGTGCAAATTTTGGAGGTCTGCAACTTAGGTATATGATTTGAAAATGTAATGTAAATACATTAAAACTTTGTTTAAGCTAGATAGAATAAAGAATATTCTGATCCCGTATGAGCTTGGGTTTTTTGTGTTGTGAACAGTGCCTCCTTTCCAGGTCCCTTATTAGTACTAATGTTTTTTTCTTTTTTTATTTTTCTTCTTTGCTACCTAAACAGGAACCTTAATGAATGTTAGAGGAAGTTTCTTTTCTTCTCCTCTGCAACATTACCATTCTTGTTACCCCAGAAAATGTGTAATTAGAACCAAGAGTTGAATATTGGGCTAAAGCTTTAGCAATTCACAAAAGCTAGGATACTTTATTACAAAAAGTAAATATGAATTTCTCTATGAAACTAGAATGCAGAATCAGCTTCTTTACCACATAGAGAAATTACAGTATAGTGAATCGTGGCAGCAATTATTATTTATCTCTGCCTCAAGGAACTAATGGTAATGTATGTTTCTACTCACAGAAGTTTTTGATAGGAAAACACTAAACCCATATCTAGTCATTGAAAGAACTCCTAAGTGCTTTTCATTCAGTGTTACTATTTATTTAAAATTTCACTTCTATCTAGCAATAAAAATACCTGTTCATAGCTTTGCGTAACAAGGGGGTGATATATGTTATGTAGATATGGGGAGAAGGGCTTCCTTTAAAGGTATAACATCCTTGCTCTGAAATTGTGATGCTGGAATGTCTCTGCAGGCTGAAATAGCTTTTTCACTTGATTATGCCTGCAATACAAAATTTTTATCTACAAACTCTCAGAGGAGGTACTGATATTCTGTAAACTTATCTATCATATATATATAAGAAATTTGCAGTATTTTTAAAACCTCTTTTTCACTGAGTTCATAGAATCATCTTAAATTTCCCTTAAGTTTTTCTCAGAGACTTGCAAATGAATAGGAAGCCATTTGTTTTACACTGTGCATACACCATCGTTAAAAAAGAGGGGGGACGAAACAATTTTATTTCTTATTAAAACCAAAACTGTAGCTGAATACTTTTTAGGAAACGATAAGATCCATTCCAAACTGAATATGAGGAGGATGCTAGTGTGTTTCTACTTAGGAAATCCAGGATGAGCCCATATATTCAACACTGTAATTAGTTCTGGAGACCCCTTCTGAAAAAAAAAAATAAAATAAAATGAGAAGTTCAAACAAGAGTAGTACAAATGCCAAAAGCTATTGAAGAGCTTGCATATAACAAGATTGAATTGACTAGAGCTCCTCAGCTTTGCAGGTTGTGCAGGTGGACAAGAGTGAGAGAAAAGTTGTGGCAAATATATGAAATCATGAACAGTATTGGAAAAAAAAAATTTGTTACAGCTGAAGTGGGGATATGTACTGAAGTGTACATGGGTTCACAGAGATTTGGGGCAAATTCGTAAAGGAGAGATTCAGCAAAAGCTATTGGCCCAGTGAACCAGTGTTACTGCCAGCTGATGCTCAAGAAGTTTCTAAACTGTTGAGTGATACAACTGCAAACACCCATAGGAGAAAGATAGCTCTGAACTTGTGCACCTTATCTGCCACAGTTTACTCTTGAAGAAACGTGAGGATGGATCTTTATAGCAATTTCAAGACAGATCCATATGGCCCACTGCATGATAGATTTGGATTTTAGTTTATTAATTATTGTATTAGTGGAGAACATGATCCTGTAACATAGGCAATCATTTTTCTGATGACCTGGGCAATACAGTCCACTGGAATGAGGGCTTTTAAATCAAACAGGTGCTTTTGAATAGTGCTGTATACTTTTTCCCATATGATTTTCTTACTCTAGGAAATTCTGTTGCAATTACTACTTTAAACATAGCTGCTCCCAGCTGCAGACTTACAAGGATGTGTTTTATAAGCCATGGTGGAACCACTTTTGGATCTGAAATCCTATAACCCCGTGCATTTCATTTACTGGATAAAAAAATTTCTTAGAAGTCTTTTTTCTATTTGCCAAGCAGATACTGTTGAATTGTTGTGATTGTTGATATGAAATGGCTGAAGTATTACTGGAAGCTTTATATAGGTAAAATACTTTTAATAGCATATGAAAGTTTTGCCAGAATTTTACTTTGTATGTCTTTAAGAAATAGTTTCTTATAAAGTAAGGTTTTGGAAATTATAATGAATTTTCCTTGTCAATGCATTAAATTTGCCAGTTGTAATTATGCTGCCTGTGCTAGAAAAAATAGCTATTTTTTTTTCTGTGGTTTGTTGTTTTGTTGTTTGGTTTTTTCCCCTCTGTGAAAATCTTACAAAGCAGGTCAGATCCTTAAAATCTGTAATATTTTCCTATGTTAGAATATTCTTTGATTAGTAAGAATTTTTTTCTAGGCATTCCTCACTTTTAGCAAACATCAGATGGATTTTAAAATACAGTCAAAAGTCAAGTAAAAGAAAGGAAACTATTTGTTTGTATTTTTGTAGATGAAGGAACTTTGGCACAGATGCGACATGAGTAGTTTCACAAATTCTATCCTCATACTGATCTGTATGGATTTACCACAATTAGTTACTCTGCAGTAATTGCTAGTCTTCCTACACTTACCCAGTGAATAAAAGAAAATAGGTAAAATATCTTGCTTTTACTATTAAGTAAAGGTCATTGTCTAGGTAGTTACCTTAGAAATAGGTAGAGTGCTATAAATATGCCTTCCACCTTGGCAGCAATGGAGCCTGAGACTCTTCCAGAGTAAGATCTGGTACCAGAACTCTGAAATTCTCCACTACGGTGGTAGCTCACATGGATCATAAAGAGACTGAAATGGCTGTTTATGGTAAGACTGTAGTTTCAAATATCTGGTCATGAGAATATTTATTGAATTCCCTGAATATTTCATTTAGTTATATTAAGGACTTTTTCCTCTCTCCAAGTTTCTATTTAGCATTAGCAATACATATAAGGAATTTCTATTTCAAACTATTTCTCTACTCTTTCCTTATACTTTTAATTATAAAAGTTAACGAGTAATTGTGTGCATCTTTGGATACACAGATTCCTGTTATCGTAGGGAGTCATTACAAATTTTACAGTGAATATGGAATTTAAATCTGCATGCTCTCAGCCTTTTACTCAAGTTAAGTAGTGACCTGTATGAATCTAGTCAGAGTATCAGGGCAGTAATACTTACACAGCAAAGGTCTTTGTGCTCTAAGCACAGGGTATCTGTCTTCAATTCTTACTTAATATTTGCTGACATTACTACTTGAATAGAGGTCTAAAGTAGCCATAATAAGCTGCAATCAGCTGTGACAGAAGATTTTGTTCCACTACTGACCTTTTTCAGTGTTCTATTTCTCAGTGGCTTATGTTTTATATAAAAGGTTATGTCAGACACAAGAAATGAATTGCATTTAGCATAAAACTATAGCCATCATCATAATTTTATCAGAGGGTAAAATAAGATGGTGTTAAGCGTTTTTAATGTGTGTGGATTTTACTGATTGGTCCTTTAATTTTATTTCCAGTTTTACCATCTCAGTTTTCTTGCCATAAACATTTGTACACTGTTAAGGAAAAGTTACTCACTGTTTTCTCCCTGCTGAACAAAGTAAACAGGGACATCTGAGTAATACTGTGTTTACTCAAATCATATTTTAAAGCAGAGAAAGCTAGATTCACTCATGCTGGTAAAACCCAGCAAATTACATCTCCTTCTGCCAGCTGGCTTATTGTCACCAAAGTGTGGAGAAAGCAGCTTTTATTAACAACTTTTTGTGACAGAAAATACCATAAATGTGCACTGAGTCAATTTAATAACATTGTTGACAACTTTTTTTATTGATGGTTATTGGGGCTGTGATAGAGTTTCTTGCAACATCAGGTGCAGAAAGGAACATTGATCATGGCTCAAATACTGTGATACTGTAAATTGAGAGTTAAAGAAGGATATACAAGATTAAACCTCTAAGAATTTTTTAATAAAGTTTCACAGATTCCTTTTATTTTTTGTTAGCTGAGGAAAGCAATTTGTTTTTCATTCAAATAAAAGATACAGAAAATAACTTTATATCTTTGCATCCAAAAGTACTGCTTATTCTGGGGAAATCTAGTCAGGTTTTTAAATTTTTTTTCTTGGAATGGTTACATTACAGTTAATCTCTGGAATAAGTAAATGAGAGCTTATCAACATAAGAAATTGGATTACACTTTTTATTTAAGTGCATAATTTTAAGTTTTATTTTAAAAATTTTTTTTTAGAATGATAGGAATGATAATGAAATTTTCATAGAAATATCTTTTTTTTAACATCTCTGTGGAAAAGAAAAAAATATATATATGATTGGAGAAGCCTAGAATCTAACCAAATACTTGGGGAGGGATGGGGGGGGGGGGGGGGGTGTGTGTTACAAATGTCTGAGTTGTTACGTGATTACCTGAAACTGTGTACTGTATTTAGAGTCATGTCGTAATGTCTTTTACCAGCAGGTACAGAGGAATAGATTGCTATATGTATTTGACAAGGTGTGAGTCAGAAGAATTTGTTGTCTATTTTCCTTAGCAGGAAGAGAAATAAAATCATAGGACAAGTATCTTTGGGTATGTTTTGTGCGTGACACAGGCTACATCCATTTTTCATTGCACAAAACCAGACATTTTTAAAATTTTACTACTATAGTCATGGATTATTTATTTCCCTCCCTGCCTGCCCCCCACCCCCACCCCGGTCATATGTTCTTTGATAGCAAGAATCATGACCAGCTGCAGAAGAGGTCACAGTTTATGTAGTAATCTGCTTGGCTCTTACTAAGCAAGACAAATCTACTTTTTGCTGTTATTGGTGAAGACATTGGCCAATTCTGCTAAAACGTGTATATCCAGGCATGTTCTTAAGGCGAAATGCCAGTTTTATCCAATCGAGGAGAGGTCATACTCTCTGTACGTAATGGCTGAGTGAGTCTACACAGCCTGTGTATAACTGAGCCTGTATTTAACAGTTTTGTGCCTTGTACAAATAATTTGTTTTTCCTTGTGGCTAAAAGAAAGAAGCTTACTATTCCAAATGTATATAGTAATCTTAATTTCTTCTTACCTTTTTTTTTAAAGGGGAAAAAAAAAAAAAGAGGAAGAAAGCTTTTGTGGTAAGCCTGTAATTGAAATGCCGGAACTCTCTGGCAGAACTAAGGAATTGAATATATATCATTACTGTGTGATAAGACATATCATCTGTAGACAATGGCTATATCTAAACTGTAGGATCAAGCACCTTCTAGCTTCAATTTTCATATGTGTGCCCTGGTCACTTCTGGGTTTCTATGGGGAAAACAATGGAGCACCCAAGTTAAGAGGGAGCTACATGGCAATGTAGATGAGTTCTTGATCTGTATAATCAAGAGTAAGAGGACCATAGGGAGCACCAGGGGAACACACTTGCTTCAGACAAGCCAAGTAAATACATTTTGGTTTTGCCTGTGTGTAATTGGATGATATCTTATTTTAGCTGTCTTTGGTTTTCCCATTTAGTCTAAAAGTTACTTAAGAGCAGAACAGATTAGTCTCTAAGTGATTACAGGACATCTACCTCAATAGAATCCCAGTCTTCATTGGAGTACTCCTAATGCTACTGTCATAGAAATGATTGCATTTTTAGTAGTTGTAAACTTGATTCAAACTCACTAGTACTGTACTCCTACTTTAAGCATTATTGCTTATGTATTTTCTTCTACCATTGAGTAAAATAGCAGAATTTGTGTTTGGTTTTTATTTAAAATTCAGTTGTCAGCTTTTAAATTCTTGCAGAATCATGTTTTAATAATGTTTTTAAACTGTTTTTAAAAACAGTGTCCTAGAAGCCTGAAGTTTCAAGAGGGAAGCCTAAAACTAAAAGACTAAGAGGTAGTATAGAGCTGGCCAACTTGATTTGGCTTGCAAGTATGTATGGAAATGTCAATTATATTGGTTGCAAAGATCATAAAATTGCATTCTCAAGAAAAAAAGAGAAATTGTTAGCTTGTCAAGTCTTCAGTATTCTGGTTTTTGTCTCATGCAATTCACTTCTAACATGAAAACTAGTTCCACTGAAAGTATATATTTGCATAATTTGCATAGAGCTGCCCTAACACAAAAAAGAAAATGCATTTGTTTAAACTTGGCAAAAATTATGTAGGTATCCTTTTTCACTACAAAACTTACATGAGTGTTATAACTCTTAGTTTTACTCAATTCAGGATAGTAGTAAACTGTGTCTTTGATAAAGCTGTGGTTTGTGCATGAAGCAAGCAGAGACTGTTGTGAAAAATAAGTAGATTGATGGTTGGCTGTCTTAGCCAACTTTACTCGTTGTTGTAAAGGTATTTAGCAATGCCTTCCCACAGCATGCATTTCAAAAAAAAAAAGATTGCTTCACTGTTCTGTATGTAGTCTTATGTCTGTCTGTTGTAGGAGAATTAATTATTCTTCATAGGACAGTGCACTTCATCTGGAAACAGTTCTGCTGAATCATTAGTTCTCACTTATTAGCTAGCTGAGTGGTTCCTTCTTCTGTTATTATGTTGTGGGTTTTTTCCTTCTTTGGGCCTTTTAGAGATTTAAATAATATTTAAGAGCTAGTGGCAGAAGGGTCATTAAAACTCTGATTTTGTGTTTACTTTGGATGGACAGTCTTTTATAGCTCACCTGTGCTGAGCATCACTGCCATTAGGGGGAGGAACGAATCATTCCTGTAAGACTGCTTAAATTTAAAACTTTCTTTTTAATATCTCTTTTATAAATATGGGTTTTACCTTGTTTTTAAGGACTTGGAGAGGAAGGAAGAGTTGCAAGATAGAACTTGCTTTGCATTTTAAAAAGGCTGATTTTCTTAAATCTTCAGGAGTGTACATTCAGTCTTCTAATGTACGTGTCTATTGCATTTGATTTCAAAGCATGCTGTTTGGCATGTATAATGAGAGTATTTGGGTAATACAGCAGGAAAATAAAGAGAAGTGCTGTATAGGAATAATTTACATACAGAGTTCCATATCTCTTATATAATTCATTCAAGCACCACAATCAAGACCAGTTTCTCCTGATACTTTTTTCCCTCCAGGATGAACCAGCAAAGTGTCTGTTAAGTGCTAGTTTTGAATAGTTTGCTCTGTTGTGATAATTTGATTTCCAAAGGCTGATATATTCAACTTGTCTTCATTCCCTGGTAGTGTCTGAAACCAACTTTTTGATAGCAAATTTGAAAGAGAATTCCATGAGAATATGTGACTGGAAAACATAAGTTTGTATCACTGATGGTGTAGTATGCACTCAGCAAACAAGTTATGTAGGGGTGAGATCTTCTCATTTGTCTTACTGCAGAAGGGGTCTCCCTAGATCTAAGAGTGGATAAAAGAAGATGAAACACTGGGAAGCTGAGCTGGACACATTTGCAGAACAGATTATTCTTCTGTGTTTGAGTAAACACATAAGCCATTGGCTTTCCACCTTATTTGTGTTTATCAGAGAAAACTTTATATTAATGAAACTTAGTCACTTGCATATGTAAATATAAGAAAAGCAGATTGATTTTGATGTTGTTCAGAAAAACAAGCCTCTTCATTTTGCTTACATTTCACAACTACTGTTTACTAACATTCTGTTAAATTTGCACACTGCAGTAGAATCTGGCTGGTTTAATGCGTTTTTTATCATGTTCAATGGTTGATCTGATTTTCTGTCTTGCTTTTCTTTCTGGTCAGTTTTGGAGCATAGTCATTACAACTGCGTGCAGTTGCTGAGAGAGTACTTGACTAGTAAAAGACAGTTTTTATTATCAACTACTTTTAGTAGAATTAAATCCATATTACTACACAAAACCCAGATACATTAAGATGAATATCTAGTGTAGTAATACAGAGGAGATGATAGCAGATATCCTCTATGGCCCAGTGAAGTTATGCAACACACTTTTTGGTGCTATATTACCTGTATCCCGGTACCTCTGCCAATGCTCACATATTTTGCATTATTGAAACCTGTTGAACTGTTTGATATTTAATAAATGGCAGAAATAGTAGTTATATAAATTATAGCCCTTCTGGAAATAAGCCACTGATTCACTTTGTTTTAGCTGTCTCCTTTCTTTAAACAGAATTGACAAGTCAGTAGATTGAAAATTTGCAAAATATCATTGTTCTGTTGTGGCCCACAACTAAAGTTTAAGGGTCTGATTTAGATTTTACTGAGGCCAAAGGTAGTGATCTACTGAGTGTGGGCTTTTAGTTGGATTAAGTGATCATGTGCATTTATTCTAGATTGTGAAATAGGCTTGACTTTTGAAAGGGTCAAGAATTATGTTGGTTTATGTAAATAACTCAAAAATTTTAGCATATGAATATTTTGTTTGAAGAAAGTTACAAATATTTCATTTAAGGGCTATTTTCCCTCCCCTTTGGCTGTGTTATCAAGGCAGCCAGTGAAAATATGTTTAACAAACAGAAAAATTCTCATTTGGATCATGTAAAAAACCTAAGATTGTCATAATGTATTTTTTCATAGGCTGTATTGGATAATATGTCAAGAGTAAAGTCTGGAAATATTTTTGCTTTGTGATAACTGCTTGTATATCAAGAAACTCCATAGCAAACCAAATTTTAACATGATCTTTGTTGCTATGGAAATTAGGACTGCAGATATTTGTTTGTGTAGCTTACATAAAGGAAGCGTCCGGTGTTTTGGTCTAAGTATGCTTTATTGATTTGCAGAAGTCAGTTTTATGTTAGGACTGGTTTAAGATTTTTTTTTCCCTCATTCTAATATTGAGTAATCTCTTTGTAGATGTAGTCTAGTTTGAGTACTCAAAAATGAGAAGTTATTTTACGTTTATAACCATATATAAATGTCACTTTTTTTAATACACAAAGATGCAACGAGATGCCAGTTCAAACAGTTCTATTCCATTGTTTGCAGTGCTTGAGAGTTTGTGTCCATATGTAAACATGCAATTCAATTTACAGCTGCGTCAATAATTTTTCAAAGTTTTTGTTTCCAAATAGTCTAAAAAAACCCAAAACCCAACCCATCATTGAAATTGTTATTTATAATTGACTTGAGTCTTAATTTTTTTTCCCTGGAATTTAATAGTTATTCACAGTAAGCAAATATTTCTTTTCTAGCTGTTGCATCAGTAAGTCACCCAGGAAATTACACTTCTTTCTGATTTGTCTTTCCTATTACAGGCAAGCTCAAATCTCTTGCTTCCTGCGCCATCATCGCTGTCACCACACTCCAAGCTAAGACTGCAAGGCACTCTGAGCACTCCCCTGAATCCTCCGTATTTGTTCACTCCTAAAAGTGGTAAGTTTCTTTCTTTATTTCTGCACTCTCTGTAGGGAATGGGTAATAACTTCCCCATGGAAGTAATAAAATGGGGATTTTTTTTCTGCCTTTATAAATTTTGCTGTGCAGCTCTTTCAGGGAGTGTCCTGCTTGTTATATGTGATATTGTTTATAAAGTGCAGTGCGATACAGTCCAGTAATGATATATGTTCTCTTGTAATACTTTTTCGTTAAGCTGTACGCTTATTTATTAGTGCTGTAAGTTCCTAGAACAGTATGAGATTGCAACCTTTTCTTAATTTAATATTTTGATAATATTTGACTACTTACTGAAGTATCTTAAATACAGACACTGAAAAACAATAAAATCATATTTTTAAAACCAGATGTACTGATATAAGAAAACAGTAGTAAGAAAAGCACTTAAGAACCATAGTGCTTGGTAGTTTATTTGCAGTTGTGTTTATTTTTAGGGGTTTGTTTCTAAGGATGTTTTGTAGTCAAAGATTTTGAGAAAAAGGTAAGCAATGAAGTTGTGCATTTTTCTGATACTTACTTTGCTAATAATATCTGTTGCATTGGTAATCACAATATTTAATAGTAAAATTGGTAATTTCATGCCTTTTTCTCTTTTTTTGGGCACCTGTAAAATAAGACAAAAAATTGGAGCCTTAGTTTTGAAGTGTTTTTGTTTTGTATACTTGAGAAGAGTACAAAGAAGTCCAGGGGGAGGGTGGAATATATAATGAACTAAAAACAGGTAACAGAGATTTAAAATGTAGATAGTAAAGATAGGAATAGTCTCTATAATTATATAGAATTATCTCCCAAAGGCAGACAATTTTCTTCGCAAATCAAGATATGATCACTTTTTCTGAGCAGCAGGGGAAAGGGTCCTTAGCATGGACTAAAAGATTGACCACTAGTCTCAGAATCGCACTTAGTCAGTAATTCACAGTGTAAATGCCCATACTCCAAGTAACTTCTGTATTTCCATTTTCTACCGTAACAAAAGAGCTTAGAGCCAAAATAATACTCAGCTATTACACAACAGATGCTTATTGTTTCCAGAGTGTGTAAATCTTACAGAAACAGTAGAATACATACACTGTCTTACATATTGTGAGTATTCAAAGTAAGTGGACTAACCCTTTAAAGAACATTAATAAATACTTTAAATTGTTTTAAATGCCTGTACCTAATATTGCTCAAACCAGTGCATTTTATTGTCTTGAATTTTACTTTATGCAGAAGCACAGATAAATGCGTTGATGGAGACTTCTTAAATAGCATGAACAAACATAAATATATGTTATAGCTGTTCATGTGTGCTCCCAGTGTAGTTTCCAAAACTGACTAATACTTCAAGATGATCCACAGGTACAGGATATTATTTATGCAAGGGAAGTATAGTAAAAAAGACATACATTTTAATGGTCTTTTAACAGTTAATGAAAGCAATGAGAAAATGAAGATTTTTAGGGGAAACAATCATAAAAATGCTAGTGGACCACAACTGAAATAGGTTTTCCTGTAAGAAAATATTTTAAAATCCTAAACGACTTCCTTGTCATTTGGGAGGTCTCCAAGTTGTTCTACTGTGATAGATGTTTTCAGTGAAACATATAAGAAAGATGTACTCATCTATTTTACCTTTCCCCGTTGGTTATAAAGTGTGAAGCTAGGTGCTCATGTTCATAGCTCCTAACTGCCAGTTTAGTTTTACTTTCGAATAATGGAAAATCTGTACTTAAACAGATCTATTCATTTATGGATTGTGCTGGAAGCACAAAACCTTTTTTTTTCCTGTGTTGGGTTCATATACACAATATGTATGCTTTTTTGTACTTACATTATTGGGATGTTGCATTGTTGACAACTGCCTGTAATACAGAGATCCTTCATTTTTGTCCAGCAGATGGTTACATATTCCTGAGGGTTATGTTGGCCGTTATTCAGTCTTTTCATTCTCATGCTCTCCTGTCACTTTTTGCTGTGTACTTAGTGCTTCTTAAAGCCAAATGCAGAATTCCCGTTACAGTGAAGTCCCTACAGGCAGCATGTGTTAAACTCTGTTAGCAATCTTTTTAACCGTGTAACTGGTGTATATGCATGCTTTATTAACTTGATAAGGTTGTAGCTGATGTCTTGTGATATGGACAGTGTAGTAGCCTGGATACATGCAGCACTTTCTTCTTTTAACAAGACAATTATCTAGGTCTTGCTTTAGGTAGGAAACAGTGGAAAAATGGGGTATCCACCTTTGTGATTTATGGGCAGTAGCAGTAATACTGCAGATCTTTCCTGACTTTTAAATCTTTCTGTATCCAGATATTTTTGCAGAAATAGCTGTAAGTGATTTTGTAATACTTCAAATAAAATGAACAGGCATGCTTAAAAGGCATAGTAGTGAACATTACTTTTAACAGATGGATTCTGTGTACCCTCAAACATATAGTACGTTTTGGCTTTTCTTCAAGGGCATACTTTCACATGTATATGGGCTTTCATGAAGCCCTATTCCTTGTTCTGCTATTTACCTTCCTCACTTCGCTCAAGATCAGTTATCTCATGGTCACTGAGGCAGAACTGCCTTTGTCTTCAACCAGTTCTGCCTTATTCATTATTAGCATGCTCAGGGGTGCAGCCCCCTTAGTCAGTCTGTTCAGCATCTGCATCAAAAAGTTGTCCCCAGCACATTCCAGAAGTCTGAATTGCTTGTAGCCCGTGGTTTTTGTCTCTTGAGCAGATACTGAGGTGGTTTAAAACCTCCATGAGAGTCACGGCCTGTGATTTCGAGACTTCTTGCTCTGTTTAAAGGTGTTTTTATCCACTTCCTCGTCTTGATCAGGCAGTCTGTAGCAGGTGCCCTCCACAATGTCCATATTTTTGACCTCTCTTCCAATTCTGACCCATATGCTCTTGACAAACCTGTCACCTGGTCTGTAGCTCTACGCATTTGAGCCTCTCCTCCCTTCCCTACAGCACTCTCCATTCTTGTCTTCCCTATCAGTCCTTCCTAAAGAGCCTGTGTCCACAGGCTCTCACAACATTGCAGTCAAACAAGAAACATAAATATAAATATATTTTATGTGAAGGAAAATCATGAAACACTGAAAATACGGCTCAATGCCATTTATCATTCTAATATAGCCCCTTCCCTCAGCAACACTATTTTGTGAAAGCAGACTTGAGTTACTTGGAAACCACTTGGGTTCATATGTCCTTGTATATTTCATAGTGTGATAGCAAAGATGCCTCTTCTTTCAGTCTTTCCTCTGTTCTATAATGAGCACCCCGTTCTGATTATTTAATTAATTTTACAAAAAGGTGAACTGTTACCTGCATGAAGTGACTCCATATAGAGTGAAGCAGTCTGCTAGTGTTTGGGTTCCTGCATGCCAGCTGCTGTAACTTCCAGTTGTAAACTATTGTCAGATATTTGTTCAGTTATGTTTTTTTTAATCCCTGATCTTGAGTTTTACACGTGATACTTAGATATCCTAACTTTGATCTAAATTAAATAATTTGTTCTTTAGTCATCAGAGAGCTTCAGCACCTTTCTCAACCATAGAATGTTTTTTATGTGAGATGGGTAAAGACAAGATCACAGTATCATCAAGGTGGGAAGGCGCCTCTGGAGACCATGTAGCCTCAACCCTCCTTCTCAAAGCAGGTTCACCGAGAGCAGGGTGCTCAGGACCCTGTCTAAAGGGTTTTTTCTATGTTTAAATGGTATTTTCTGTATTTCAGACTGCATTGGTGCATGGGATTATTCCTCCCTAAATGCAGGACTTTGCATTTCCCTTTGTTGAACTTTGTGAGGTTCTTGTTGGACCATTTCTGCAGCCTGTCAAGGTCACTCTGAATGGCAGCATGTCCCTCTGGTGTATCAGCCACTCCTCCCAGTTTTTTTATCATCTGCAAACTTTCTGAGGGTGCACTTAGGCCCATCATCCAGGTCATTAATGGACATGCTAAATAGTGTGGGCCCCAGTATCAACCCCTGGAGTGTACCACTGGTGACTGATCTCCAGTTAGATTTCATGTAAGTGGTTACAAAACTCTGATCCCTGCAGCTCAGCCAATTTTCAGTCCACTGCAGTGTCTGTTTGCACAGTCCATACTTCATCAGTTTGTCTATAAGAATGTTATGGGAGACAGTGTTGAAAGTCTTACAAAATTCAAAGTTAACATCTACTGCTTTCACATCAATGCTATAGAGTGCTATGCAAGAGATATATGTAAAGTTTTGTCAAGAGTGTGGTTAGAATTACTAGAAAAAAGTAATGAATTTTGACAAACAATAATTAAAGAAGTAGGTACCACAAAGCAGATAGAAGACCTGGATGAACTTGTTTCTTATGCATTGTGTATAAAGCACTTCATTAGAGAGATTTCTTAAAGTTTAACAAAATTAATTTAGATTTAAGGAAATGTGTGTTGTGTGCCTTCCTCTCACAAAGGTATTGTTAAATTTGAGAGGAAGGCACGGAACTTCAGTTTTCTTACTGTCCATCCTGATAGTCTGTCCGTTGGAATTTTTCATTGAGAGTGTAACTCATTTTACCATATCAGGGTTTTTTTGTCTGCCTCAGTGAAGCTGCAGCTGTGCTGATAGCTATTTCAGTTTTTTGAAAAGTTTGCTAGATGTGTGTCTTTGGAGAAAGTCATCCCCTTTGAGTTTTACCTTTGTAATTTGGATTCATAAAGTCTTATGGCTGGTCCTATTTTTCGCTCTAGTCAAATTTCTCCATGTTGCATATGTAGCAGATTACTCATTCTTACTTGATTATTGCTTAGGGAATCCGTCCCTAAAAGTATGTAATATGTAAGCTGATTTTCTTCTTTCTTTTCTTTTCTTTTTTTTTTTTTTTTATGTAATAAGAAAATTTGTCTAAGACCTGTATTTGATAGTCAGAATTGAGGTTTTACCTTCCTTGTGCTGCATAGCTCTACTTACGCTCATGCTTCAGTGCTAATTTTATCATACCTGTGCTGCAGTACTACTCTGCAGCACTGCACTGTAGCATTATCCAGGACTTCATCTTAGACATTGCTGTCTTTTCCTTGTCATGTTCTCATCTTTGTACCTTCTTCCAGGATAACACATTTCCTAGTTCTTATTTTTTAAACAAAAAAGGAAGTAGCAAAAGCTCCAGCTTTCAATTACCTGTTCTCTGAGAGACATTAACATCCCCTCTGGTTTTGTTTGCCTTCCCTCCTTAACATTGTGAGCATCTTTGGACAGTGAAATCACATTCCTATACTCTCAGACACTGTTTTGCAGATCCATGGCATGCCATGAAAGAAACGGCCTGCATTTTTAGGCTTTATTCAACAGCAACTCTTCAGTAACTCCCACTGTGTTCAGGGCATGTTTTCTAAAATAAGTTTTAGGTTTCAAGTAATTGTAATTAGCAGGGACCCTAATTGTTAACTATGTGGGAGATTGAAGCTTGACTATAAATACTGCACAGATCTTTTCACTAAAATTTTGACTTCAATAAAACCAGTTAATTAAACCTGCTCTTAAAAATTAATTACGTATGTGCTAGAAACGTGATGGTTCTTGTATCTTTAAAAAATCTCAAAAACAAAAAAACACTTTGGCAGGGTTGAGAAGAATTAGAAATTCTCTTTCCATTAACACAACTGACAGTCAAAGGTGTTTTCCACCTATATAAAGTGAAAGCTTCAAAGCACCCTCTGAAGATAATAACAAAACTGGCTTTTCATTTAAGTCCTCCGTTATATTTGATAGACTATTTAAAACTTCTTTTTTCAGTCTCAAGCAAACAGTGAAATAGGTTTCTACACCACAGATATCAAAAATATTTATGCATCAACTAAATGCTCTTAGAATGCTATCTTGATTCTTGTTTGTTTTAGAAGCAGAAAAAGGATGTACATCAAGTAGCAAAATTCAAGTTTTTGCAGAGATACTGCAGAAACACTGTCAAAAGTTACATCCTCATACCTGTGTTTGTATCATTGATTACTTTTTTTCAATATTTCATACTTTCTTCCCAACTCTATAACATTTATCTTCAGTACCACCACAGTCCTGGAGGACTTTAACATTTTTATTTGTTTGTTTTGGGGCGTATTAATCTTGCTTCTCATATAATTTTGTGCCACTTAAGGAAGAATGTGTGTAGAAAGCTAGTTCAGTGTGGCCTTATTCTTTTCATCTCTTAATAAGAAATTGTTAAGGGAAAAAAAGACTCATGCAAACTATCATTGAAAATGTATCAAATGAACAATTGAATTCAGTTTTACTATTAGGATAGCTTAGTTTTCTAATTTGAGAATAAACAGTAATAAAATGTCCTGAAGAGATACTAAAAAAGATTACAGTATATATTAATTGAAGGTTGCATGTGTGTGTAATATATAGTCCAAGTATAACATGAAATACAATATTTGTAGATATCTCTGGCTATGTTTGGATACAGGTTGATGGCATTTTCAAAGAGGACTGAAAGAACTGATTGGCAGATGGAGGACGACTCAGAGAAAGCATGCGGTACAGCCAGCAGCATTGCCGGCTTTCCCACACTGCTGTGCTGAAGTTAGATAATGCTGACCTTGGGGGACCATTTTTGTTTAGTGGGAGTGCCAGTAGGAGTGCCAGTTGGAGAAATCTGTTTACTGGGATCCAATCCATTCAGGCGAATTGAATGACACACAGATCACTGAATATGTACTTTTTTTTTTTGACACTAACATATTACTGTAAATATTTTATCAAATTTTAAAGTAGGAGTGAGATCTCATTCATTTTTTAAGAGAAATAGCTTGAGTGTGTGTAAAAGATCTCTTGTGGAGAATATAATCATAAGAAAAGAACTCTCGATTTTGTCTTGAAAGAATCTGGGTATATCCGTTCACTGTTAAACTGTAATGTGTGTTCCCTCATTAGCTCACCCAACAGCTTAATTTGGATTTGCTGTGATTGGGAAAGCAATTAAGCCTGCAGGGCTGCACGGATCAGAGCTATGGAAATGGTGTAGCAATTTGCCATACTGTCTAAGTCACTTTGAGATATTTCTTTTTAGCCCCACATCTTCTTAAAATTGGGGCAGGAGGATATTGTGGTGAAGAGTACCAAATACATACCTAAAAGTGGTTCAGTACCCACACTATTAGTTGAAAGTGGTTTGAGTGTAATACAAGCTGCTAGGAGGAATAGGTGATGATGGAAACTAATTTTCCTTACTTTTATATATGAGAACGTGAGATTATTAAACATTACCTACTCCCTTTTTGTAAGCAAAGACAGTCTCTCAATTTTATTAGTATCAGTGAGTCTGCTGGGTGGGGGTTTTTTGTGATACCGATTAAGAAAATAATGATGTGACGTTGAGGTCTGTGCAAAAGGGTTTTAGTAGTTTTTTCCCTGGTGGCCTGATATATGTTTATCTTTTCTTATTTATCCTTACTACTACAGAGGGAGAAATGCAAGTTTCCTGTTCACTATGGGTTAGTCGTAATGGCCTCAATGTGATCAGGCAGTCCAGTGGGGGAAATATCTTTGATTAGTAGTCTACTACCAGTTGTCTATAAGTCTTAAACTTTATAGAAATACAGAACACCTATTAGTATGTCCTGTAGAGGTGCTGCCAAAATAGAAAGTGGTCTAAGAATACATAAGAAGAAATGCTTGCAGAATGGTTAGCTTCCTGCAAGCTACAATCTGCTTATAGAAGATTGTCATGTATTTGAAAAGGGTGAATGTGCATTAAGATGGAAGAAATATGTGCCCAATACTTGTCTCTCACTTCTCAGTTATTCTATGTTTTTATGCAATTTTGCTGTTTTCCTGCTCTGTCATGTATTTGAAGAACTGACCCTGTCTGACACATTTTTCAGAAATTTAACCATATAAAAATTTTCAGGAGAATTCTTCTAACATTTTTATGCAGATGGAATTTTTTTGAAATGTGGCCTTTTCATTTAATTATTCTAATGGGACAGTGGTTCTAAAAAATGGAAAACATTGCCTACAATTTTCTTTTGCATTCCTAAATGTAGAAATATGAATTGGTTTTTGTTATTATAACAAATATCTAATTGCAACTTTGCAGAATTCTCACGTTTTGCTGTAATTTGTAGAAATCAGTTGCTTCTAACTCTGATTGGATCAAGTATGTATGTTTTCCATCTTTTGGAAACTGAATTACTTAAACACCTCCACCACCACCCAGTTTGGATAACAATAACTTATGAAAACTGTTACGAGAGAGTGCATAAAACTAGTACTTTGTAAGTGAATAAACTTGGCTTATTTTAGTCCCCAGTTTTTCAGCATATTATTCTGGTTTTTTGGTTCTTAACCAAAGTTAATACCTTTATGTTCATTACAAGGCCTTTTTTTAACTATAAAGCACTGCATAGTCACAAAGAAATTATGATAATGGATTAAGTTTTAGAATCAAGTACCAGATTTTTTTCTTTACTTTTCAAAAGAGTGTAAGAGAACTGAGTAGAGACAAAGTACCAGCTAAACACCACAGATCAGCTCTTCAGCAAGTGCAAACTGATTTAACTACACTGAAGTTAGGTAAAAATATTTTTACCAAAGCAGAAGAATATTAGGTCTAAAATGTTTTTTATGTATGTCTGTGTGCTAATTTGAATGGGAACTCCCCTGAGGAAAATGATAATTCATTTTAAGGTAGTCGTGCATCTCACTGTTGCTTAAGGGAAAAGTATAAGAGAGAAGGGAGAAAGAAAATAAAACTTTTCTATTATTATTATTTGCTCATAGCAGAATGGAAGAACTGAAAAATTCAACTAAAGAATATTTTTCTCAAAGTTAATTTTCTTTTAAAACAATAGAAGCATCCATCACAAGAATATATTTTTTTTATGCCTTTCTGGTTCTTTTATAAGCTATTTTGCCATACCATTTCCATTTTGAAGAAACTGTGTCTCAGTTTCTTCAGTGCAAATAGATTACAAAGGCTCAGTTGTCACCTGCAGCCAACCTTTGCATGTACTTCCCTGATCTTACTCCTGCTCAGTCACTAGAGCCATCTCTGGGATGTTCCACCCTGCAGCCAACTTTGGCAGAAAATAAAAATTAAGAGTACCAGGACACAGCTGTGCCCTCACCATGGCTTACAGGCAGTTCAGGCGACCTGCAGGGGAAAGAACTTCCTGAGAGCTCTGTGGCCCTGCTGTGCTGCCAACATCAGTTGCCACTGTCAGAGTTCTGGCTCAAGGCTTGAATACAGGACCTTGTTTTAAGGTAGGAGAGCTGAGTGTTTACATTTATAAAATGAATAGTAAAAAGTGTTTTTTTAATTTGAAAACAAAAGGTGTATAAATAGATTCATCTAACCACAAAAATGTTCCAACAGAATAGTAAAGACACAGAGACAAAACCATTAACATTAATGACAATATAGTTCTTCTATTTTAAAAGGTTGGTTATCCAGTTTCCTCTATCTGATTGATAAGAGGTTATAAATGTCAGAAGAGTTTGTATTTTCTAGTTAAACTTGCTAGAATTGTTTATACTGAGATCAAAGATACACATGTTCCTTTATTATATGTTCTTTTTCATATTTCTTCTAGGCAAGTTAATTAAAATATTTCACTAAAAATTACACTAAATACAGAGCACAATAACAGCAATCTTTGAAGATTCCAAAAACTTTATCAAAAGCACACCATTTATATTTACTTGAAATTGGTGTATGTTAGGGTAATTACTGCTGTGCCTTCAGGCTAAAGGAAGTACTCTCAGCCAAATTATACAAGGGTGTGGATTAAATGAAGCATTACTCTCTGTTTGGCAGCAGTGGATATAGATTGCAAAATCAGGGTGTGACGTAGTACTGTGGGAAGACTCTGCCAAAAGTGATTTGGCCTGAGTGTGCCCTTACTTTCTCAATTATGTGGATCCTAAAACAACCAAATCTAATTAATTCCTAAGTAGAGAGGTCCTGTTAACTGTTTTCAGTCTGAGCTTGTCTGTACTTTAAATAGAGCTTGTCTGTAATTTGGGGGCTATTGAGCTACAAGACAGCAAGTGTTAAAAAAGTGCATATTTAAATGCAATTCTAGCTGGTTTCAGAGGTGGAAACAGTTCTGCCTGAGGGTTGTGCAGCAAAGTATCAATTCCCTGTCCAGCAGAAAGTTCAGGTCAGCAAGGATGCTGTCTGTAGAGCAATAAGCATGAGTGAATAAAAAAGAGGATGTTGATCCCTCCTTGTATTGCTCTAATCCTTCTGTTCCTATCATTTCCAGAGGAGCTGGGAGGACTGTGCAAAAGACCCAGTAGCAGCCATAGTGCACAGGAGGGAGGCATCTCCCTCTGTCAAGAGGAGACCTAGGTCCTTTGACTTCATTCCTGGTTTTGGCAAGCGAGCAAATCCCAAGTATACTTTTAAAAAAAAATTCCTTACTTTTAGGATATATTATCCATGCTTTTTGGTATACATACATACTTTTTCAACTCTTTTAAAAAACCCCTGCTAATTTTGTAGATAGATTTTTATCTGTGTGAAACAACTAGACTTTCATGGATTCATATGCAACTGTTGCTACCCTCGTTGCTGGCGCCTCAAAGCACTGTTGCTACCCTCGTTGCTGGTGCCTCAAAACACCAAGTTCAGTGAGAGCAAGCTTCCCTCACATGATTCATTCTACTAATGTGAAACCTTTTACATTAACTTTGGGTATCTGTGGTCCATATTATGCCCTGCAATAGGCTGTGGTACCAGTGTAGCTTGATACTGACCATGTCAGTCCTGTAGAAAGTAATGATAGAGGATGGTGGCTTGGGAAAGCATTAAGAAAGCAGAAGGCACATACAGAGAAGTGAAGGCCTCTACGGGTGTGTAACTTAGATGTTGCTATTGTCACACAACCTAGTGACTCAGTATTATTTACACAGTATTATTTACAGAGCTGGCCTCAACGTGCTGCTTTGATGCAGATGAAATGAGAGCTTCACTGGAGCTTGCCTCCTCACTGTTAGCTTGCTTTCTTGCTCACTGTAGGTTGTAAGGAACAGTGACTCATTGCTTGTTGGCTTCAAATGAGGTGGTAGAATTGCTTTAAAACTCTACTCTTGAAAACTTGTATTTGAGTGTTTTCTGCAATCTTATGGCATGCTCCAGTGAAGGAGCAGATAGCACAGGTTCCTTCTTCATCTTTTACCCTCACAATTAGGGCTCAGTTTCTTCAGCTTTTACTTCCTCGGTCAGAGAAAAAAGTTCTGAATGACACATAGGCAAATTAAAAAAAATTCCTTGGAGTCTTTCTTGCTCACTTGACCCCAGGCTTTGCTCTGGCATGCCAGGTAGTCTTTCTGCAGAAGACTCTTACTGAGACTGCATAACAGATAGTATTTGAAGCTGTATTTCTCATCTGAAGATTGATTCTACCATATCACATCCCCATATGCCTCTGGGTATCACATCCCCTTTTCCTATTCCTGTCAATATCTTCTGTTTTGAATAGAGGGCCACTGTGTCTACTTCAGCTGCCTATGCTACCTTCTGGTGCATCATTGATTGTTTGGGGTTTTTTTTTCCAGATTAGCTGAGGGATGTTGCAGTGACATATGCTGATACAGGTCTTTCTGGAATCCATTCAGAGCCTGAGTGGTCAAAGCAAGCAGACTGCTGCAGCTAATACACCAAAGAATAAAATATAGAAAATTGGAGCTTATTTAATAATATATGTTGAGCATCTTTTGGTGTGATAAATTGCCTAGTAGCAGAAAATGTTCTGAGAATTCTGTCACCAAATTTCTGGTTGTCACTATTCACCAGTAGAGTATAAGAAGTAATTCCCCTAGGTGTGGGGTTTTTTTTTTTCCTAGCAAGGACTGTAAGTGCTAAGATTCACTTTGTAAGATGTCATTTTCGGGTGAAGATCATAAATGGACTCTATTTTCCTAATACTTGCATCTTTGAATTTTCATTTATGGATAACCACATGTAAGCAGAGTTCACCTCTCTATAATAATGATTTATGTATGGTGCACGTTGCTGGTTGAAGAACTTCTCTTGTAAGCCAGGTACAAGCTAAAACTGAGTTTGGTGTTTATCTTCTTTAAGGACACCAAGTCACACTCTTGGCATTTTTCATTTTAGAAATGTATTCAGAACTTGTGTTTTGAACTACATATTGATTAACTAGTGGTAACTTTTCACCTTTTGGGTCCGGCAGTGCAATCTAACAGCATGTTCAGCCCAATTATATTTGCTTCAGATTCAGCTGCTTCTGTCTAAAAAGCAGAACCAACAGGAGAAGAAAAGTAACTGTGCTACTGTTATTTGGAAAATCTGGAGTGCAGTGCCCACTTAATACACATGTATAATATACCACATCATGTGTACCTTGATAACAGTACTTTATTGGAAAGTTGGTTTCCTTGTGCTAAAGAGCATAAAGGACACTTACATCTTTTTTTGTCTACTTGTATGGGTAAAGGATCTTCAGCAACTGAAATTGTGGTTTGAATTAAGAATCTTCCTGCAAATCAGATTTTCTTACCAAAACAAATAATTTTGGGGGTAAGTTCCAGGAATCACGCAAAGAGAACAAGGTGTGTCCAGCGTTGTCTGTATCGCCAGTTCTTGAGTTAATAATTTAGCACATGTGACTGTGCAAAAACCATCTAGGAAGATATAACAACTGTGTGCTTTTATGTGAACAAGGCTATTAAGGCATATGCTTTGAGAGTTCCAAACTTACAGTGTTACTAGACAGTTTTCTGTGTTTTGTACAGTTGTTTAGTCCTTCTGAAGAAACAAATGTTTGTGTAGCAGTTAGCAATTAAGTCAGTTTTAAAGAAACCTAGATATCTTTCATAATGCATAATGTATAGAAATGGGTTACTTTCATAATAAGCTTTGGAGAAGAATTTCCTGGCCTTTGAATATTCAGACCTCAGTAATCCCCTCTCTCTTACTGATGATTATGTGAACTTAGCAGTTGCTGCTCTCATGTGGATTTTGGATTATTGGAGATGCCGTATGAGCATAGTCAGTAGTGATTTTAGCTGCTGCTGTTAGTCAAACCAGAGAGGATGGGTGATGTAATTAAGCTTACATGTTAAAATACTGCAGTTTTTATCAGTTTGGCACTACCTGTGTGATGATGTGAAAAAAGCTGTCATGTTATTATATTAAGTACTTAATCAAATTGTATGTCATGATACTATAGTAAATATTTAGTCAAATAGTACTTCTGTATTCATTCTGAATATAATTTACATTAATATTTTTGTTTACATCTTTAGACTTGCTGTGCAAATATTCTTGTTTGTAAGATTCCTGTAGAAATAAGATACAAATTCACTGGATAGGACTGTAACTTCTACTTGCTGGCTTGACTCTGAGATAGTGTAAAGTCTTACTTTCTCCTAATATGAGTTGCAGTTATTTGAGTTGCTGATTGAACCTTGGAGAGAAGTCTGTTTTCTCCAGAATATCCAGAGTTCTGGAAATGTGGTCTTGGCCCAATGCTGGGCACAGTCCCTCTTTATGAACCTGCCTGTCTTGGTTTTCCGTCTTTTACCTCTCCTCAGATGGGGTATCGCTTTGGAAATGAAAGGGAGTATTGCCTCCTAACAATGTTCTTTGCAAACGGTTTCCTTTCCATGCTTACTTTTTTGCATATCCTCCATCTAAGACCCAAGGAAAAATCTGTCTAGAACAGATTGCTTTTCAGCTCTTTGTCAAGTGATAATTCAAGCTTTCTACCAGGGTTTCCTGTACTAAAAAGATGACTTAGTGGCTAAGTCATCTTTTTTACTTTCTCCAAAGTAGCATAACATTTGGTATCCACATATTTGTATAACCTGTGTCACTTCTGCTAGAGTATCTGTATGGTGGCTGAAGGCTGAGAGTATAGCAATAGTGATACTTTCTAAAAATCCACTGCTGTAAAAGCAGGCAGCTATTGCATTCTAGAAAACTTTGCAGAACTTATAGGTGAAGGACACTGAAAAATCAACATCATTGAAATCTGTGCCCGACTGGATCTGCAATGTGTTTCTTTAATGTTGAACTTAACTTTTCAGTATGTTTTCCTCTGTAATGGATGACACCAGTATTAGTCTCAAGCATTTTGTCATATATTATTTACAAGGAAGTGTATTCAGATTTTGTTACCAAAGTTGCTACAGGGCATTATTTTATTTCTGTATGCAGTTGGAAATAAATTAGAAAGGACTTACTTATTCATACATATTCTAATCACTGATATGTAGAAAAACTCTTCTTAGTTTGTTCATAAATTGTCTGAAAACTTGAAAGTGTGCATGCAAAAACTCATATGTGGTAGGTCAGTTTTACCACACACACATTCTCCTCAAATACCTGACCAATCTAGTTTCTAAACTACAAAATGGAAAGTAAACTTAAAAGACAAAGCCTTCTTTTTCTGAAAATACAGTAAGTATATCTGCTATGAACTTTTTTTTTCTTACTCTTTTGATTTTAGACCATATTAAAATTCTTATGTAATGGTTTCCTGATTTAGTGTCTTGCCAATGATCCTGCATTTTTCAAGTTTAATAATGTATTAGTTGTTTGGCAATGTCATGGAATTTTCTGCTAATATTTTCTCAAAATTAATATTCAGTACTGGCTGATAGTGCTAATTTAATGGAGAAAGTAGGCTAGGTACAAACTAGTGGATATTCCAGTCATGATAAAGACCTGAAATGCCAAGCTGACTCATTTTTTCGAGCATATTACATATGATGTTGCATTTTTCCTTGAATGCAAATGTTAGAAAAATGCTGCATATGTTCTTCAGGCAGTTACAAGATTTATTTTTTTTTTTCCCCCCAAGATTTGATTTGACATAGTTCATGCAGTACCTGGCTATTTTTTCTCAGCTGAGAAGACTTTGCATTGCCAGAATGTTAATGGCTGATTTTGAAAAGTATCTGTGATATTCTAAGCATATTTTCTTACTTACAGCTTTCCATTTGTAGAGCAACAGGCTAATTTGGTTTAAGTAACTGTGGGTAACTAGCCATTGCTGAATTTCAGCTGTGAGAGGAACCATGCAAAGTAAATTACTTTGTTTTCCTTCCTTGCATAATTTTCATTCTTTGTCCTTTATCCCTAGTGAAGTACATTTTCTAAAAACATGAGTAGACCTTAGGTCAGTAGATACTTGACTTCAAGAGTTACAGATAGAGTTAAATTCTATTTAACTGTATTACATAGAAATTAAGTATATTAATAAGTCAAATTTAACTGTACTACAAATTTTTAGGAAACAGATAAGCATAAATCCTGCTTAAGAGCTCCAGTTCCTCTGATTCAGGGAGAGTAAGTTAATGCAGAAGCAAAAATATTACCAAACCCAAAAGTGAAGGTTGCTACTTCAGTGTTGGGCATCTACAACTCTTAAAGGACAGCAGTTTCTGTATTTCATGAAGTATTTTTTCTATAGGGTAACACTACAAGCTTTATTTAATATAATACAAAATAAGTTTCTTTTCAAATTTAATTTAATTTGTTTGCATTTAAATAGTCCTGGTGAGCTTAGCAAAACTAATAATGACTTTTCACAGGATATCTGCAGCACTGGAAGAAAAATAACTCTTATTAATACAAAGTATGTGTCATAGTCTGCATTTTCCTTACATCTTTTTATCTGCTATCTAGAACTTGTAAATAATATTGCCAATCTGATTTCAGAATGCTGATTATATCTGTGCAGGTTTATTGATGTTTGCTGTAGAGTCACTTTCTGTTCTCTACATTGTAGAAACAACTGGATACGATAACCCCTGCTCATTTTCAGTTGTATCTACTGCCATTATGATGTAACGTTAGAGATTGTCATAAATTAGCACATTCCTGATTAGCATGAATTCAATAAATGTTCTTTACTTCAAAAGAATGCTTGGGACACGTGCTACTACTTGCATTGTTTATATATGGTACTGTAGAAACTTAACATTTGCAAGAAAAATGTAAGATGATGATTTGATAAGATTACTCAGAAATAATTAGGTGGGTGTGTAGGCTGCTAAATGTATTTGATTTTAATCTCTAATTAAAAAGTTGGATTTTTTAATTGTTTTTGTGATGCAATAGTTTTTACTTCATTATACCTTTTGTAAATAGGGGCCAAATTCTACCTGTTGATTGTGCCTAAGTACAGGATAAATATATTCATATGAAACAGTATTCTTCTCAAAGCCAGTGACAGACTATCTCCATAGTTCCTTCTGGAGGATTATTCTAAGATACAGAGCAAATACACATATGTGCCCTTGTACACCTTGAACCAGGAATGAAAACGATGGCTAACCTTGAATGAATATCTCTATGCATTCTTTTGGCTGATGGTAGATAAAATTATGTTGTGGGATATAGTACTGCCAGAAGCATAATTTTTTTGTGTGTTAGTGCTGTCTGATTCTGAGGTCTCTTATATGAGGATTGGAATTAGTTGATGTTACAGTGAAGGTATCTCTCTGTGGATCTACAGGTGTGAATTCAAGCCTTGCTCCATTCCACTGCTCCAGTGTTCACTTAGCTCTGCTGCAAGGGCAAACTTGGTCATTTGGGCTGGGGAGTCAGAGACAACCAGACGCGGTAGCTAGAGAGAACTGTACCAGTCCTTGGATAAGAAAGTTACTGTGTTTAAGCACAGTAGACCAGTTGTCTTTCTCAGTTTAGGAAGACTGTGACTGACTCATGGTTTGGGAAGTCAGAGTTCTCCTAATACCTGGAGTTGGGGCATCTACTGGAAAATCACGTGCTGGTGTGAAAGAAGCTGCAGCAATATGTGTGGAACTGCATGGTACTGAATTGCGTAACTCCCTAGAGTTACTTTTCTAGATAACTGTTTTTAATATCAGCATTTAGTAAACAATTGGTTAAAAAGCTAAATATTGCATACTGTTTTTATTGAAAGCTTATCCTTCTGTGTAGACTTTTCTGTATAGTATAGTATTTTGAATGGCAACCAGAGCCTGATCTATTGACATAAGTTCCCAAGTTTCTTTCATTTTGTAAGTTTACAAGTTTTCATTGTATTAATAGTGGTAGGGAAGGGAAACAAAAAGAAGTGCTTTTCCAGCTATCAGCACAGCTCTCTTTTGGCTTAATCGTGGAGGGGAGTTGGGTTTGGTTTTTTTGTTTTGGTTTGCATTTTATGTCATTGCCACCTAGATCAACCTTTGCACTAACTGGAGGAGTGACATGTGGCAGCAGTAGAGCTAAGGCTTCTCTCTGTCTCATTTTTTTAAGTGCATACAGCATGAAAACAGCTCTCATATCTGACTGTTAAAATAAATTAACAGAAGTTTCTCTATATAACTTAGAGAAAGTAAGAGTAAACAGAGAGGGATTTCATTTGTCCTATAGATTTTGTGGTTTGGTTTTAAATGGATAGATTTAGGTTAACAAATTGGAAGCCCACTTGGAAAAAAAGAACGACATTGAGGAGATAGTTCAGTCTTTTCCAGATGCTCTGATAGAAGAAAAAAGTGGGGAAAAGACAAGGAGAGGGCTAGTACAGCGTGGGCTCACCTGATTTTGAGCAGACTTCTGTCAGTGCAGAATACACTGCAAAAATCTTACAGGCATTTGTAGAATTCCTTTGCATTCAGTAGTGATGCCATCACAGCACTTTGTATATACACACTTAAACATAGCATGTGAGAACTGTTTTGAGAATATACATTTTAAATGGTTTGCAAGATGCGGGCTCTCAAGAGAATTAACCATTTCCTTTGGCGTCCTATTAGTTACAAAGAGAACGCTGTTTTAGAAAGAATGCTAAAAATACTCTGTTCCTTGTCTCACTTAGAACTGCTTTTGAATATAGTTTTCTTAGTCTACGTACAGCCAAAGTAGTTTTAAAAGCTGTAATAGAGATTAAACTTCATTGAAACAATTTTCAATACACTTTGGTCCTATATATTCTCCTGTTCAATTTGGAGTATGTTCAAAATCATAGGTGCTAGACTAAGTTATGTAGACCAGAATTTCAAGTGGGTTTTTACATACAGCATTGCATATTAGTAAAACATCTGTTTTGCTGGTGAAACAAAAAGGTAAGCTTGTGTTAAGTGGATGCATCCATTCCTTTAATTTTATGTGAACTCCATCTGAAAATGTTTGTGGTGAGTTTTGAAAGTATTTGTGATTCTGTGTTTAAGTAAAGGAAAACAGGTTCTTATCCAATAGATAAACAATCTTTTTATTTAATGAATTCTGTTTGATCTATTAAAGCATAATTGTTGTGAGGATAAAGCCTTTGAGGGAAGATTAATATATATTTAGATCATTACAAAATTACCTTCTTTCTCTTATATTGAGAGATATATATATATAGCTTGAAAAATAAAATTACACAAAAAAAACTGAGTAATGCTGCTCTGAAAGCTTTTACTTTTAAAATAACTCAAAACTTTCCTTTGAAGCCTAAAGTAGAGATTATACTACATACTAAAAATAAGTTTTGGTCACAAAGGTCATACTTTTGAACAGGTGACTGTGCTGAAAACATAGTTCTGTTTACTGGGAACAGTTTAAAGCCACAGAAGATGAGTAGGAGAAGGAGTGAGCTGATATATACATACTCATCTCATATCTGAGCTGACTTTGTTTTCCCAGTGTTTGTTGTTTATTTGGGTGTATTTTAACTATGCCATATTGCAAGAGCCACAATATAAATTAGAAGAAGAATATCTGCAATAACAAAATACCATTTCCTAGAGGCATAGTTTATTTTCTTGTCTTTCAGGATTTGTTTGTGGGCTTTTTAGACATTAATAATTAGTGTAAACTGAAAGTAAAACTCAATCTAAAATACAATAATGTGGAACTGGAATAGGTAAGATTATTTTTTTTTTCCCACTCTGCATGCTTTAGAGGGGTTCGTCGCAGATATGTCTGAATATTAACTTTTTTCAGTTTTCTTAGTTATGTATTTGTTCATTGGTGTTCTGTGATTTTTCTGAGGATTTTCCAGGATGAACTTTTAGATGATTTCATTAACTGTAGATTCCACGAGACAGGAATCCTTGGAGAATTATGATGCACAGATACCTTTATTAAAGACTTAATTTATCAAGAGCATTTCACAAAGGGAGAAAAAGCCTTCTTTTGAAAAGTTAATTAAAACATAAATTCTGTAATGAATGTTCTCTCAGCCTCTATTAAAAGAGGAATTTTTCACATAAACGTTAAATACTAGGTGATTGTAGACAATCCAATAGGATAATAGTGGAATTACATTCCCTAGACTCCCTAGAAGGACTTTTTTCCCCTGTTCTGGCTCTTTTGCTATTAATTTAAAACAAATATAATAGCTAAAGATGCTGTTACTTAAAAGGAAGTGTTCTTAATTATTTCAAGTGCTATTTTGGGGCATTGTTGCTGTTAGAAATTTCTGTGTAAATCTAATCTGTTTGGAAGTGAACTCGTCTACTTCCTGTGTATTTCAGCCCAACTATTTAGAATTTGATCACTTCACACTAATGCACGTATCTAGAGGAGAGGGTAGTTTTTCAGTGAAAGCATGCAATAAAAACTGGGAACTTGGTAGTACAGACATGTGCTTTGGACAGGAGGACAACTATTTGGTTTCTGTCTTCTTTTCTCTTTAGTTGCAGTTATACTGGCAGAGAATATATCACCAGAAGTGACCTGGGGGAACTAAGGATAGACTACCAGTTCACTGTTCAAATTATACAGGAAATTAATACAGTTTCAGACTCCCTCTCAAGGCAGACACCTACACGGTTTTTCAAAAAATACCAGTTCTCTGGTAGGCATTTACCTAAAGTCAGCACATGCTTGGACTCAGAAGATAATTGTAGCGAGAGGATTACGTGGCCCATGAAGAAGAGCTGTCCTGCTGTTAAATTGTGTCAATGTGAAAATTCTGATCATTTGAGAAAAAGCAACAGCATATATCATTTTGAGACATCTGACATCACATTTAGACATTAGCAGTAGGTTCTTCTAGAAATAATTTATTCTTCTCATGTACAATTCCATATAAAGGAGGCCACTGAAGAATCAATGCAGAGTAACAGGAAATACAGTAATTCAAATGTTAATAATTTCATAGGGAAGATTAGCTTCTCAAGATGTACAAGTTTTGAAGGTGAAGACAGCAAATGCTGTTAAGAAGGAAGATTGTTGGAGAGTTCAGGTAAACCCTCTGAATCAATAAAAATGCTTCTCCATTAGTAATTCTGAAGCATCCTTAAGATATGACAGTCTAGATTAACCTGGGTGTTGGGTTTTTTTCAGGTTTGACCTTACAAGGGATTTAATGACCGTTGTATAAGCTCAGGCTGAGAGTCCCAACACATCACAGTGTCCTGTAAACCTTATTTTTGAGTGAAGTGGAAATGTCCTTCTTCAATCCTGACCTCAATTTCAATACCTCACTATAGTAGCTGAAAAGTTTGCACAGCCTGGATTAGAGATAACCAAAGCAAGCAGTGCTGAGGCTGTTAGTCACACCTGCTCAGTGTCATTTACATGCTTCATCAAGCATGGAACCACGTCAAGCCAATAGCTGTGTAAAATTGCTTTAAAAATCTACTGCATCATTTGAGAAAGAAGGGATGGATATTCCCTTTCTTGCTGAATGGACCTTGTTTTGTGAATGAGGAAGATTTGAACAGGGTTTGGGGTCGTTTGGGTTTTTTTAATGACTGTTCTGAATGTAGGAGCTACTAAAGGAATGCTTGATAACTGAAAACAATTAACAGATAACACTAAAGACTAGTTTGGGGTAGCCAATAGGTATGATCAATATGAACAAACAGCATTGGCTCTGTGGAGCGTAGAATATTTGGACCCAAGTGTGCTGTGGTCTATTTAATGTTTATATACCTCAAGTGAAGTAATAAGAATTTCCTGCTTGTTTTGCAAAAAGGCTCTAGTCATGTAAAACACTTAAGTCAAAACCAGTGCTAGCAGCTAGAATTCAGTACAGCACTCCTTATATCTTTGAGTTACACTTCTGTCTCTTTCCTACGCTTGCAGCAGAACAGGTCTGCACTGCCCTTTACTGAGGCTTAATTGGGGATATCAGTCTAACCATAAATTTTCACCTGACAAGCAGCTAAATATAGAGACTGCACAGGAGTACTCACAGACATAAACATACAGTCCAGAAGTACTTGGAGGTAATACACCTTTTCCTTAGGTGAACAAGAAAGTCAGTGAGATTACTGATAAAAATACAGATTGCTTTCTTTTTAATTAAATTTTGAAGATTTTTCCAAACAAGCAATTGTTTTCATCATATATTTTATATGGCTTTTATCTTAGAATGGGTTTGTGTGAACTGGCACAACAATGCAATGCTCAAATTGAAAATCCTATGGTAGAATAATTAGCTGTCTAAAGAAAAATATTTTTTTTAATCATGCAGACATTTTATTTGTTGGGAGTTTTTTATTCAAAGAATTGATATGACACTTGTATGCAATAGTATATCCATATGCAGTACCATCTTTGTAGCAACTTGTTTTGTACTGTATGAGTTTGTAGATAACAGCATTAATAAGAGCAATATCCCCACTGACTTTTGGTGTTAGTGCTGGACAAATGTTTAGCATGGTTTATTTGAAAAAATGTAAGCTTCAGGTCTACTGTCTTTGAGTATGGGTTGAATTCAGAAAACTGTTTCTATTCTCATCTCTTTCCTTTTCTGAAAAGAGATGGAAAAAAGTAATAAAAATCAAAGTAAGCCTTTCAAAATGAAGTATTTCAGGATTTATACAAGCTTTTTTAAATTATTAAGATCACAAATTTTTTTATTCATATGCAAAATTGAAAAATCAATTATTGCACTGATTTAGCATTTCTCACAGGTACAAAATTATTCACATGCAGAATATCTGCAGGAGCGTGGTTTAACTGTGATTGTTTGAGCTTGCAGATTTTCTTATATTTAGAAATATCTAAATATCTTAATGATTAAACATTTATGAGTAAATCTCCTGTTAAAGTCTAAACCACTAGGCTTTAGAAAGTATACTGTAGGTGGAGTTGTGCAAGCTTCCTTGTGGAGCTGTGCCAGTACATGGGAATCTGAATCTGAAAAGTCCTCTTTATTCAAATACTGGACTCCTCGAGAGTAGGCTTTTGGAGTGGCAAATGAAAATGAGGTTTTAGAACTTACTCCTCTTTGGAAACAAAACTTGTTTCAAATCTAGTGTCTCACAGAGAAAATCCAGTGAGCTTAACTCTGTGTTGTCTGGCATCTCTATACTTGAGAAACCGTTCTCCAATGAAGCAGTAGCATTTTTCACTGTCATATTCAACTGTTTTCTGATTTTTGTGTCTTTTTTCTTTTTAAGATGTTTTTCTTAAGTATACAGCTGAGGAGACCAATAACAAAAAGATAAATCCATAGATGATGAAAGGATTTTCCTGAGCTTAGTAGTTAACATAATAGTTTGAAAAGAAAAGAATTTACAAGTACTTGTTCAAATGCACTATGTAGAGAGTGAATAAAATAAACAGCAAGATGTGTTGTGATAGGAACTCAGATGATCAAAGGGAACTACTGAATAGGCATAGTTATTCTTTCAGATAAAATAAGGAAGTAATTCCTTTGAGAGTTTTTGTGATCATTTCTGTTGGAAAACTTTGTATGCATTACTCAGAAATTCAATGAAGAGAAAAGCAATACAGCCTAGATAATAGTGTCAGCTTTGAGCACGAGGTGGCATGTGGACATAGCTTGAGCTATTTCTCCAAATCATTTGAATGGAAATATTGGATTAGTTAACCTTGTGTCAGGTCTGTTAGTTAAATAAACCCTCCAACTGTTCCTGACTGAAGGATGCATAGTTGTGACTGAAAGATGCTGCTGCTTTTCATTAGAATTTTGTCAAACATGTCCTGCTAACATAATGATTTTAAAATAAAATGGTTTATTCGATGGAAAAGGATAACAAGCAGAAAATTCACAGCCTTTTCTTTTCACAGGGTGTTTCAGCCCAGTAGGAGATCCTCTTAGCCGAACACTATTGGGTAGACTACAGACGGTAAGGAATTCTATCTTTGCATTTTTTTTTAAATTGATGTTTAACTATAAAATGTCATTATTCACAAGTTCTCATTGTAGAGAGGTGGGGTTTTTTTTATCCTGTCTTTATTCACAAATGAGGTATCTTCAAGCAAATTGTCTACATGGGCAAATAAGCTTTTGCTACTGCCAGCTGGTAGCAAGATCAGATATCTATCTGCAAATGAAAAGCTTTATGCTTTTTCATGGTTTACTTTTTGTTGTTTAGAAATAAATAAGCTAAAATCATAGTCCTGTGTTTTGATTTTTACTAAGAATACAGGCATTGGTAAGTAGGGAGAGAAAGCCAGGACAATAACTTGAAATTGAATCCTATTTACAGCAACATGTTTGCATTGTTTACTCATACTTCACCTTTTTGTAACAAGTGAAATCACAGCTATCCTCTGTTTGTTTAATTGCTTATCTGCTAAATATTGATTGGAAACTTCTAGTAATGATATTTGTTCCTTTATTTCTGGTTTCCTGATCACCATAATAAAAATTCCACAGAATCTATAAATGCCATTAATTCTAACTATACACTTGATAAACCTGGATTAAACACAAAATGAATGGAGAGACTACTGATGGAAGAACGAGTGGTGCTTCTGAATACTGAATGTATGTGTGGCTTTAGAAAGCCAGGCCTGTTGTACTGGCGATGTTAATTCTCCTGCACACATGGACAGAATGCCATGATTTAATGTTCTGTCTCAATTGCATGCTAATAGTAATTTTTCAGAGAAATATTACAAGTGGACATAAATTAACTTGGATCATTTATAGCTGTTCTACAGTTTGGATTTAGGGTTTTGGTTTGAGTTTGTTTAGGGGTTTTTTTGGACCTACCTTATTTAACAGAATCTGTTAAGAGAGTTGTGGAAGGCTGGTAAATAACATAGGATTCACCAAGAAATTTTGAAAGTACGGCTTGACATTGCGTTTTGTTAGTGGCGAAGTGGTTCTTGTTTTCACATTTTCAATTTTTTAGCCATCAATTTATAATTTTTAGGAAAAAATATAAATTGTTCAATCAGTATTTTGGTGTTCTCTGTTACAGCAAGCTCTTTAAACATTTACAGGATCAACTGTTCTGGAAAATACTAAATAGCAATTAATTTAAAATATTTTTTTTTGAGAGGGTTTAATTAAGGTTTTGAATATTTTTGTTACTTTTTCTGTTATAAATGCAGTAATATATATGTTATAAGTGCAGGTAAACTGAGTAATTTATATCAAGAAAGTAGCATATTTACAAATGACAAAATAGTTGAAGAGGTTTTGAATAATTTCAGGAGCTGGAGTATTTCACGTGCTTCTGAATTGATCTTTTTTCCCTTTTTTGTTTTTTGTTTGTTTGTTTTTGGTTTTTTTTCTTATCCTTGTAGGCTTTACTGCAGCAGCTGTGTTTGCGTTTCTGTTTTCTGTTTGTACATTGCAGGTTTCAATAAAGTACAGCCTGGCACAGTTTTGGTTTTTTTCCTCTAGGCAGATTATAGATTCCCATGCTCATTAAATATTGAAGGGCTGTAATCAAATAAGAACTGTAGTCATCTGGAGCCTAAGGAAGTAACTTTACAGTGTCTACAGACAGATTAATTAAGACCAAAGAGGAGTACATTATTCTTAGCAATTAATACTTTTAGAATCATTTTAATTTGACTGTTAATACTGTCCTGTCCTTGTACTTCTATTTCCCATAGACTAAATTTGTACAGTTAAGTGTCCCGAGCTAGGACTGTATTGACAATTGGACCAGAGAACAAGAACAGTAATACGACAGTGCTAACAATATTCAATTATTTTATGCTAAGTGTCTATTTAGTGTTTCATTTAAGGCTTCAGTTACTGGGGTAAAGAGATTGTGTGACTTTCTTAGGGAAGGAGAGGATTAAGTAAATTTCTAACCACTGGGTTCATAAGGAAATATGAAAACAATGGAGCAACTGTAAAAGCTTGAATTGATTCTGTAAAATGTTTCAAAATTTTAAATATTGTCTTACTTTTAAGCCAGTCGTGGATTTTTGAGCACTAAAAGTTGATTTCTTATTTTATCTCCTTTAAAAAAAAAAACCAAAACAAAAACAACAACAAAAAAAACCCCAGAAAGTAACAGTCTCAGAACCTAGGCTATTACACACTGAGGCACAGATTTACTGAATAGACAAGGGAAACTTTAACACTCATTCAATGTGTCTTCAATGGAGTGTTTGCAATGTAACACTCCTAATTTCTCTTCCATTCTGGCAGATAGCCGGTATAGGGAGGTGGAGAGAAGCAGTGGCACTGTGCAGCATCCAAGAAATAGATGTTTGTCCTTCTTCATGTCACTGAGTCTGTCACTCTTAATGGGAAAAGCAGGGAGGGTGGCTTTGGCCCTGTATGCACACACATTGGGGTTCACCCCAGTATGTGTAGTGTCCGCCTAAGATTAATCTTAGAAAAGCTTATTTTCCAAGTGTAGTTATTAAGAGTTAATGACTAATTAGAAAGTGGGACTTAATCTGTATGTTTATCCTGTTACAAAGAAGGTATTTACATATAAGGAAGAAGCATATGAAACCACTGGTAGACTTTACATTTTTCTTTTTTTTTTCTTTAAACTTTGATATTGTGGTATTTGAAATATATTTGTTCAGTAATAGAAATGAAATGCTGATTTTTTTACAGAAAAGACAGTAATAACATATCACTTGTTCTTACTCAGTGCTGCTTCTCCTAAGGGAAAGAATGCTATCTAATGCCCAAATCCTGTTGGCTGCTATACATCTGCATGAATAAAAGCAAAACCTCTATTATCACAATCACTGAAACTGCCCAATGAAAAAGAAGCCACGAACATTTTAATTAGTGCTATTATCAGGATTCGGTGACACTTGATACAGCAACTTACTTATCAGTTTACTCTTATCTGCGATGCTCTCTTTTGCGTTAGTGTCTTAAAACAGTTTTTGTTTGTTTTTATATTAGAAATGTCAAGGCTACTAAGCGGGTTAGTTGTGGATAACAGCATGATACTCCGTGGTCTAGAACTCTGCATCAGCTTCTGGATCTATTTATCTTCTTCTGAGGATGTTCCTTACACTGAAAGTTCCTAATAGCTTTGTTCAGCCAAAATCAGTGTGACACAGCAGGCATTTTCAGCAAGCGTTTTGTTCCTGTTTCTCACACATGGACTGCCTCCCAAAAAGACCAGCTCCTCAGAACATAACTATAGCCCCACGTCTGTTCCAATGCAAGGAAAGGATTAACTAGTTTCCATCTTGCATTAAGAAAAGGAGACGTTAATATTGTATTAAGAACAATGTGTTCATACACTTCAGTACGTCTGTTGCTTTTTGGAATCCTGAAAATGTGGCTTAGTCTTGTGACACAACATAAAAAAAAATGATGTTTCTAAACTGAAAAGCCAGTAGGTTTTGCTGGGTGTTACTTGCAGTATAACTGGTAGTTGCACTGTTTGAGAAATGGCATGGCACGGCAGAGGCAGCTCTGCTGCCTTGGAGTAGCTGTGTCTGTGGCAGGCAGCCGTGTCAATTCCCCTGTGCCGCTGGAGGTAGGGTGTGTGTGCAGCCCGTGACATGCTCGGAATATCTCTTTAAGAGGAAACTCCTGGGATTGTTGTTGCCTCAGAAGTTTAACACAGTGTCTGAGAACATTCAACATAGTCTTAGGATGACTCATGGATTTTAGCTTGTTATTTCCAAACAGCTCACTCTCTTCTAGCTCTTCTTATATTGAGCGTTTGAGAGCGCATAAATACTTTATTAAAAAGAGAGAGACACAGATTGAGACACAATAATGGGGCAATATGAGTACCTGAACTAGATACCTAAATAATACTGCTCATAACTTTGATGAATCATTTTTGAGCAACAGGAGGCACTCCCACCCCACAGGCTAAGCACACTGCTTGCACAGTTCTCTTAACCTTGAGAATGGAAAATGAGAATTAGCTGAAATCTGTAAGGCAGTGCTAACTACCAGTAGACCACTGAACAAGCCACGTACTCTGAACTGCAGCTCCGCCAGTCTTTGTTCAAAATTTGTTTGTCAAATCAGGCAGTTACACCTTCCCACCCCCCCAACCCCCGTGTGTGTGTGTGTACATAATTATTCAGAACTCTTTAGGTGGTAGGCTTAGATGTTCTTCTGGTAGATGATAAGAACTGAGTGCAACTGTTTGCTTTTATACTGTGTTCATCTGTATGTACTGCATGTGTAACTACTGTAGCAATACTGAAACAATCTGGAGACTGGATGGAACCTCTGTGTTCAGGATAGTTAGTGATTTCTTTCCATATATGATAAGCCTAGCTAAGTTAGGAAAACAACATTGAGGGCAAGAATCTCTGTTCCAGAGAATGCCATTTACTCTGCTGAGGATTGCAGTAATGAAGTTCCTTGGATCACCCTAATTAAAAACAAACAAACAAACAAAAACCCAGCAGAAAATAAAAGGAGCAATACATTTTAGATACGTTTTAAAAAAAGAAGAGAAAGAAGTTCATGCAAAAGACATTTAAAGGAGGGGCTGTAAAGTATGAAAAAGGTGAAGTATGTTGGATAGAAGTTCTCAGATATAAATGTTGTTTATAATGTGGTACAATCTGTTATGGGTGGAAATGTTGTTTACCGTACAAAGCTCACATTTGATTCTTCTTTTCTAAAATATTTTAATTGCTGTGTAGTATTTCTATTCTGTATTGTAGTTTGTATCCTTTGACGCACACAAAATTTAGGTAGGGGGAACTGGTTTCCCCTTTGTGAAAATAGGCTATTGAAAAAAATTAACACTAGAAAGGACTTCTATCTCTTCCTTTGTTCTAATTTGTTGTTCCTCTGATAATTTTCAGAATTTTCCCATTTTAAATCTTCTTCCAACTGAAGAATTCTATTGTTAGACAAAAATCAAATTTTATAGGTACAGGCACATCATCATAATTATTGCATTATATACCTGCTATTCCTTTGACTTCATTGGAAATCTGAAGAGTAAGTGGTAAAGATAGAACAATTAGAATTAAGTGGAAAGTATTGGTTATTAAGACCAACCTGAAATTCTCCATTATATGAAAGTGTCATCTTTTGAATACTGGTTCAGAGGTGAAGTTCACTGCAGTAACTTCTTAAACATCTACCGTAGTATTTGCAATGCAAACAAGCTTAGACTGCATAGTCATCAACCCTCTGTCTTCCCCCATGTTGACTTTAGTGTAGTGTACATACTTGAAAAACTTAGTATCTTCTTCTAAATATCTACATAGTCAATATTACTCAGTGTTGCTTAACATCACTTCTGCTTTTTCTTTTTTAAAAAAAACATTTTATTACAGATAATTCTTACTGTTTTACAGTAGACATGAAAATACTCAAAATTATAGTTTATCAAAATACTTCATATTAAAGTTTTAAAATAATTTCTTCTTCTAGAACAATGACTGCCTGACTGCACTGGGGGTGAGAGGAGGAAGCAGTTGTCCACTCGGGCAAGAGACAGTAAGTATTATGTAATTTTTTTCAGTGTCTTCTATACCTGTTACACTGTATCTGTGCTTTTGAAAGCACATTCTTTTTTTTTCTTTCTTTTTTTTTTTTTTTAGCATGATCCCAAGGCTTTTTGTGCTATCCTAGATTTTGTAGTTCTTACAAACATGTTTACAACCGGCATAACCACTTTACTACTTTTTTTTATATCGCTCTTGAAAAATAATTTTGTAAAATTCTGATTAATATAGATTTCTTTTGCTTGAACTTGGACCCAGACAGAACTTAACAAATGTCTGAATGTCACACCAGAAGAAATTCTCTTGCTTTGGGCATAATTGTGTTTTACATTCTTCTTGGGTCCTGAGGTGCACCTCCTGTATCCCCTTATGGTCATTTTCTGATCATATGTTTCCAGAGAATATAATGGCAGTTTCCACATTTCGTTTAAGTTGTCAGGCTTGCTAAACCGGTTGTATTACAGGACACATTGGTATTTTATTTTTTTATTTCTGGGACACCAGACAGTGGGACTTGCTTGATTGGTTTGAACTGTTTGTTGGCAGTGTTTCCATGTTCCTGAATTTTTGTAATTTTTTCCAAAAAACATTTACACCAGAACTGTCTTACAAAAGACACTGCAAAAGGAAGTATTTGTTGCTCTGCCTTTCATTGTCTTTCATGCTGCCAAGTAATTAGTGTTACATTCCTTTTCTTTTATTTTAACCTTAAGTGACCTCATGATTTTCATAGTACTATTGCTAAGGAAACCATTGTCACTTAACTGCAGTGGGCACTGTTAGAGCACCCCTTACTGGATATGATCATGCAAGCTTCCAGTCCTATACTGTTTGTCTATGGTGCTTATTAGTGTGTTTTAGTTTGGTTCTGTTCTATAGTTCATATTTCTGTATTGTCAACATCACCTGTAATTATTGTATTAGCTTTCCTAATGGAGGGAGGAGAGTTATGATAAAGGATGTTTTATTGTTTAGCTTCTTTATGTAAATTCAGGATTACTGAATGCATATTTAGATAAATTTCCCGTCTACTGAGAACTATGCTGATACTAATTCTTTGATGCTGACCACCTCACAAGTTACCACATAGAATTTACAATGGTAGAATCATTTCCATCTTTTCCCATTCATAACTGCTTTAATCTGTTTAACTGGTGACATGACATTATGAAGATACAACTGACATTGGCTGTATTTTTACACACATAACTCACAGGTGAACTTACTCAAAATAGAAATACAAATATCAAAAGCACTGTGCAGTTCAGCAGTCTTAGGATTTTAATGCATGCATTAGTAATAAAAAAGGGAAGTTTTTTTTCTCCAAATCCCTGTCTTCATAACTTTGCTGTCTCCTTCAATCCCCTATAACCTCCCATCGCTCCTAACAATCCCCGTTTCTGACCTCTTTACTTACAATTTCATAGAGGAATCTAAGGTGAAGATTGTATGTAGAGAAGCAGTGTTCTTTGTGTAAAATAGGTCATAATTTTGCTTTTCACTTATGATGAGGGAAGTGAGCAATTCCCTTATTCTTTCAGTTCACTTGTTTTCTTTTCGGTCTTTTCTGCTCTGAATTCATCGGGACAGATTTTTGTTCATAGGGCATAGGAAATAAATAAGAAATTATACTTGATATTTTCATATTCAAGGTAGAAAGCAGGCTTCTGGTAATGTATTCTATGTAGTATGCGTGGTGCTGACCACGCTTAAAACTTTTTTCCAGAAAAGTATAGACGCACTGTATTTCACTGGCAAATGGATTTATTATGTGAAATGGAATATAAATGTATTTTTGGCAGATATTTATAAAATAGTATATGCAAATCCTTATTTCTAAACAACAGCAAAAAAATGAAGTGGAGTGATCAAAGCAAAACTTTGCAATGATATTTTTGTACTAAATTTTTCCTTCGGTAAAACTGTCATACTATTGAAGTATTTATTCGAACACATATGCTTCATGAGCACACACAGAATGGGATCTGAAGGTAGTGTAACAATTCTGAGAAAGTGAATGTATGAAGTTTTTTTTTTCCTTTTGCTTCACAAGTAAATTGCTTATAAAACTAACAGCTGCTGTTTTGAAGCTAATCTTAGTGAATTGAATGTTCTTAACCATTTCTACAATCCCACAGTCCTTTATCTTGCCTCTCCTGCTGCTTTCCCACCACCCCTGATCCCATTAGCAAAACTTGAGACAGCCTCAGCTTTTACCAAAGTGCAGCTTTGGTTTCAGCTGCTTTTCTGCAAGAGGAAGTGAATGTTGCGCTTTTTTCTCTGTGGCATGGTTGTGATAAAGCTGTGGTGCTCTTATCTCTCTTTTAGGTAGTGGCTCTTTATGACTACACAGCGCATCGATCAGATGAGCTAACCATCCATCGCAGTGACATTATCCAAGTGTTATACAAAGATAATGATAACTGGTGGTTTGGCAGCTTAGCAAATGGACAGCAAGGCTATTTTCCAGCTAATTATGTGGCTGGTGAAAGTAAGTTTACTGCTGTCTTCCTGGTATACCGGTGTGGGTTTAACTGATGGTCCAAGATTTTACCATGCAGTACTGCTTGTTGTTCTGAAGATACACATTTATGTAGCACACAGATGGCATAATGATGACTTACTGCAATGCAGAAATTGTATAAAGTTAGCTAACCACTTAGCAAGTTGACATACCTGACTTAGGAAGGTATTGGGATGTAGTTAAACATTCCAGCTTATATAGTACTGGCTTAATTATCATTCAACTGGGTTGATTCTTTATCTCTTCTTACATATAACCACCTGGTTCATGCCCTACCTTGGCAATGTTTTAGGACACATCAAAGCATTTCACAGACATCTTAGGTTTTTCTTAGGCAACCTCTGTTAGATGTAATCAGCTACTTGTGTAAAAACTCTTGAATTTCCCCCTACTCTAATGGAGAATGTTCAGTTCCCAACTAAGTGGATTTCAGTATGAAGTTTTAAAAGAACAGTAATGGTTAAATGTCATATCTGAGCATTGAATTTGCTACCAGGTCCTTGTCATAAGTTTTGATTAAACTAATACAAACCTAAATGAATCTGAACAAATAATATAATAAGCATCCTACTGAGTCAACTGATGTAAAGATGCTCAGTGTCCTGACAGTTGTTAGTATTCAGCTTATGGATGTAGTGTGTGGTTGCATGCCACAAGAAATAAATTTGCCTTCCTAAACTATCAAACTATCAGTTATACTGGTGTTTGGAAATCTTTTAACCCAACATTTCTCAAGATGTTTTCCCCCACTTTCTAGTTCCTCCCTCTGTCTTTCAAGTGAGGTCTAGTATTTATGCCTCTTTCCTAAAAAAAAAAAACCATGGACATAACACTGTGCTAACTTGATGATGGTAATTAAAGTTAGCTTAACTACTGCCCTTCCCCTTTGTCCTCCCCTTGCACATCCTGTGCATTTTCTCCTTCCTTTCTTCCTTGCAAAATAAGCCAGAGAGCAGTCTGTAGGAAGTCTTCAGTGATGGCCAATTGTTCCTAAAAAAACAAAACAAAATTTTTGAGGGGATTGTCCAAGTTGTGCAAACTGTGCAAAAAAAAAAACCTCTGGTATATAATTTGTTATTTCACTTGGTGACCATCTTATTATTGAATCAAAAGAAATGCATATGATACTTAACAAATGTATCAGCTGCATTGCTATCAGTATAGACTTTGTTCTTAGTCATGTAAATGTTTGATTGTTTTTATTTTACATAATTACCTATATAAATTACCTATATATAAATCAAACTTAAATCTAAGCTTACTGATATAAATAAAAGTTAATGGGCAAATTTTGATAAATTCTCATACAAAGTTTGGCTTCAAACATTTTTCACTTGTTTCAGTCCACATCCTGGTTTTAGCTATATTATAATGTCATGTTTGTTCACATAAAATAGATACTTCCATAATTCTTTCATGGCTCTCATAATGGTGAATTATGGATCCTGTTTTCAGAAGAATATGAAGAACAACCTTCAGGATTAGTGCCAGATTCTACTCCTCTCCTACCTGAAGGACCAACAGAAGCAGAGGAACGTTCTCCAACACTAAGACATAAGGTAATAATTTGAGAAGGAAGGATTCTGTAAGTATTGGTGGAGTATATCTTTTGTGTGCCAGGTGGACTGTATTAATTTTAGATCCTTTTTGGAAAAATTTCTTATGTGTAGACCTCATTCCAGGCAAGCAGCTAGATTTTCAGCAGATGTCTAACGTTTGTCTCGTGTGGAACCAGCTGTTCCATCATGTGGCAATTAAATATTCTGCCTTACATCATTGTAATGAGTGGTGAATCTCCCACTGACTCCAAGATTTACAGAAGTGTCTCTCACAGCTACCTGATGTAAATGACAGTTGAAGAAACAACATGGATTTGTCAAAACCTGACATACTGTAGGGCAGTTGACTGTCATTCTTGGAATATGCACTGCCCACAGATTCTTCACATTTTCTGCCATGAAATTTCCTTATCTATTGGGTTGCTTAGAAAAAAGCTATACTGTTTTTCTCTCTAGAGGTTTTCAGTCCATGTGATAATATCCTAATTAAAGATATACATTGTGATCATAAAGCCTTATTACCAGACCAGGAGATATGCTGCATCTAAATGTGCTTACTTGTCAATGGATGTTTCTGTTTAAAAGCTGCTGATGGTTCTCTGATGTGAATGACTGCACCTATCCTGTAGGTTTCTCAGGAGAGTGGACTATAGAGACTTCATAGTTTGAAGGAACAAAGGAAAGAAAGGCTTTTGTCTTGACTATACCTAATATCTCTCCACTCCCACTGTATACTTATTGAGTTGCATTGCATATGGCATTATGTTGTTGTTTACGTATCACATACTATATGGTACGCAGAGGCTGCATTCCTGTATCTGTGATTTCAGTTAGCAGTCAGAATACAGTATATACAGAGGACAAAGAAACAGCAGCTAGTTTTTAGTCAAGGAAAAAAATAGGGGCTTGATTCTTACTTCATTTTTTTCAGCTCTGTAGAGATACTGCTATGTGCAAAGCAGGCCAAATGACTCTCACTTCTCCAGACAAAGAGATTAGAAACTTTGCATAACTTATGTTCCCCTTCTGTGAAGTAAGGCTGATGATTGTCTTAAAACATGGGAAACTTCATAAGCAAAAAAAAGTGATAGAAGTTAGTTCAATAACTGTTTGGATTTAAGAATTTTTTTATTCCAAAAGGTTTGTATCCTTCTTAAGTGTGCTTTCCACAACTATTCATTTAGTAAAATGGTACTAACATAACTACTTTAAAAGTGACTTTTGTTCAGATTTCTTTCAGATTGCTTGACTTTTCCATGTACTTTTCTAAAATTGAATCTAATATTCTGCATCTGATTTGCAAGACTCAAAACTTACGCTGTGTTGCTTAGTTACAATTTTTTCTTTTTTCAGATGATTTATCTAATCTTTGCTGCATAATATATATTGCAATGTTCAAGATTAAAACACTCAAAGCTACTTCTATTAACCTTTTTTGTGTAGCTTTTGTTTTTAATAGGTGAATAGAGAGAGGTAGCATTTAATAAATTATTGAGTACACATTACTCACTTGGCAGTCTTGTTGAAGCCAGCTGTCTTGTTGAAGCCAACTGCTATAAATCGAATTACTAAGTGTTTTGTTTCTAACTATACTTGAAAAATGGAATTAATTACTACAGCGAGTACTAATAATTAATCTGAAGTATCTTTTACTTCTTTGTGGCTGAGAAACTCATACCCAAACCATTGTCCATGAAAGACAAGGGTACATTACTTCCAGATACTCCTGTAAAGGCAGACTGGAACAAATATAAGAAAAATGACAACATTACTGGAAAGCATGAATATTTCTTTCATCTGTTGTCTACGTTGCTGGAGGCAACAAAAGTATCCCACAGGGAATATGTTGCTACACTCACCCAGTTTCAGTCATACCCAGAGCAGAGAAGGGAAAAGTGCTGAGGTACTTACTGTCACTGAAGACTTCATCATTTTTATCCACATCTTTTTTTCTGTTCTAATCTCATAGGAATCTAGTTGATTTACTGGATCAAAACACTTTTATGTGCACTAACTAATGTTACGGACATTTACAACCAGTATTCGTTATTCAGCTTTGTGAGAAGTAACATTTGATTAGTTTTGATTGCTTATGTTTTCTCAAGTGTCTAGAGCTGATATTCTTCTGATAATAGTTTTTGTATTACTAGTAGCACTTTTTTAGTAACAGTAATATTTCATCAAAATACTCTTTACTTGATTCTACTGGCACTTTGAATTAAAATGACTGCATATTAAATAATTAGTTGGAATTTTGTAGTATTCTATATAGTACATACAGATACTCAAAAGACATAATGAATGAAGTGTACAGTAACAGTCCAAAACCAAGCAACTATGTTGCTTTTTGTCTTGCATGGCATCCAAGGGCACTACAAAATCATAAAGAGTCCAGAGAAAAGTAATGAATCGTTTACAAGTCCTGGAAAAAATGGTATAAGAGGATATACTTACAAGATTAAATTAGCAAAGAATGAGCAATGAAGACAGTGTGTAAAATAGTACATAATGTAGAGGGGTGAATTGGATGTACTCTTTTTTCTTTTTTTCTTTTTTTTTTTTTTTTCCTTCTGCTGTTAAACAAGATCAGGGAACATTAAGCTGGAATAGAACACATCTAATATTGGTAGAAGAAAATTTTTGTTTATGCCATGCTTAGTTAACCTGGTGAACCTAGCTACTACAAGACACTATTAAACTTATGTGCTCAGGGTTTAATTTTTTTAGTAACACATTTTAGGCTGAGGTAATGACTGAGACTCCAAAAACATCTGAATGTCTGGGAAGCACAAATCTGACTGGTTTTTTTTTAATTTCAAGTTACATTAGCACGTATAAATCACCAAGAATATAGCGAGTTGAATCAAATGATGAATCAAATTTCTGTGTAAGACTTGCGATGCCTCGAAGTGTAATGGTTTTTCAAAAGCTGCAGAGTGCTGCATAGAAGAAACAAATTGTCATTCAGCTGTCTGTCTTAATGAAGGAAAGTTCTGTAGTACTTTGGCCTTAGGCAATACCAGATACTTCTGAGACAAAACTGCTAAGAAGACCACTGAGGGGGCTGATCGGTTATGGCAGTTCCTGTGTTGCAGCAGTGACACAGCAACTTTTCTTCCTATTCCTTTCACTTTTTTTTCAGTATAAGAGCTGATGAAAGGAAATGCCAATTTCTTTTACATGGGAAATAAGAAAAATCATTATTTTGTAATACTCTATTTTCTTTTTTTTGGCAGAAAATGAAGCTTTTTTTTTAATCCAGAAACATTTATTGAATTATTAAGTTGTTCCTTAAGTTGTTCCCACAAGCAGGAAAATATAACTGATTTCTTTGATTTTGTGTGTTCTTTGGCCACAAGCACATTTTCCCAAATACCTAGTTATACCCAGGTCTGCTATATCTATTGTTCTTTCTGGGGTTTTTTTGAGGAATACTTAAATATTTAGCTCTGTTAAGACTGCAAAACACAGTTACTGTGAATATCATCATAGCAGTTACTCGTGAGATTTTGCTACCATACGAGACTATATAGGACACTTAAAATATAGAAAACTACTATGGTTTTAATTACTGAGAATACCAGATAGTCTAATTAAAAGTAGTTTTCCAACTGCAGATATTATAAATGCATATCTAGCTAATCATCAGAATTTTATGATGAGTGAATAAAATGGAATCATTAACATTAGAAGAGGGTGTAGTACTCAAGATTCAATATTAATCTTTGCAAATAAAAAAAGTTGTAGTTCAAAGAACCTGCTTTCAAAACGCTTTCTACCATCAGCTTTGCATTCATAACATAATAATTTTATGCAAACCTTGTTTTCCTGCCTTATGAGTTACTTAACTCCTGAGCCACAAAATTAGGTCATAATCATCTTTAATTACAACATACATGTAAACTGCCAATAGAAATTTCATGGAGTGAGGTTCTCGCTGCAGTGGATGAAGAATCCCAGGAAATAGAGACAGACCTGTCATCTGGTTGCTCCAGTAAATGTGCTGTTTTCAGGTTCCTTAAGATGAAGGCAGAAAAGATAGGAATTCAGATAGGGTTGTATTAGAAACCAGAATTTGGGTTTTGCAAAATTTTGGCAAATCAGAGACATTTCAAAGTCAATAAGGTGTCTTCTCCCCCCCCACCCCCGAAATGTTCTGCTGTCTATAAAAATCTCATGAATATGTTTTATAATTTAAGATGGCCTACCACTCATTACATAAAATGCATCTAATTGGATTCTGAATCTTAAGTACTCAATTCTACATTATGTGAGAATAGTGGAAAGTAGTAATAGACAAAAACAAAACAGTAATTTAAAATTTCCATTAAAGGTGTAAGGAAATACTCTTTCTAGTATATTTATCTTTGAAAAATGATGTTAAGGTATAAAGCAGTGGTCATAAGCATGAAAAGAAAAGGGTTACCTTCAAGAACTACATTATTATTGCATGATTTGGATAATCTACCCAGAGATCATCAAAACTTGATTCCATGTATATTTAAACAAAGTTTGGGATTATCACTGTTCACATAAATAATTCATGTTCTCACTCCTCTTCCCCTAGAGTAGGTTGTTGTCAGACTTTCTGAATACTTAGCCTAGCATGTCTGAAACCAACCTGCCAAGCAATTGATGTTTTTCCCCTGGGCTTGAACACTTTCAATGTGGGTGTTTTTGTGGGCTCAGCGCTTATTTATTGGATCTAAAAATTAAAAAAATGTAGAAAACTTGCTCAAAAATATTTCCAAAAATACTAGCTAGACATTTTTCTATTAGTTTAATAAAAAACTTTTATTTTATAGTTTGTGCTGTTTCTATTTTCTCCTTTAATGGTGCCTTTCTTCAGGTTACTAGGGGACACATCAGTGACTGATAATCTTTTAGGAAGAGGAGAGACTAGGAAGATGTGATAATGTTAATTAAAGAATTAATATGATGGAACTCTTGCAGTGCATAGAGCTGAAGACTCTCAACACTTCATCAAACGTGTTCACTTTCAAGGTTCAGAGAGATTGCAGACCCACAAAAATGTGGTATTCAATTGAATTAGAATGTATTATAGTGAAGTTTATAATTCTGGGCTTCATTCATGCCTAATATGATTACAGATCTCTCTTTCTAAAGGCATTGACATCTGGGCTGAAAGAAACTATGCTTTTCTAGAATAGGTCAGCAAAGCTCCTGTGCGGTCTTCCACATAAACTGTTGAATAGGCATTATAAAATAGAGATGTCTTTGCAAATCCCACTTTTGAAATAGTAATTACTTTGATTATTCTTGAAGAAATCCTTCTTCTGAAGGAAATGTTAGTATGGTACTATCTACAGGGAATAGACCATTTTCCTTAAATGTTACCCGACATTAACATATTTCACCTTTTTAGTTCTGTAGTTTCCTATTTTTAGATATTCTGTTTTCCCTTTAAAATGCAGTTTGTACTGTTCAAGTTGAATTACTCTCTCTTAAGCATGTGTGGTGCTACTTTATTTGTAAGCTGGTAGCTTTCATTTTCAACTCCAAAACCACCTCTGTGGTTCCTAATGTGTTCTGTCTGAAAGAATATTTGTGCCTGTGTCTATAGTATTATTTGAGTCATTGAAAGAAAAGGTATCTGGTTTTCCTATTGAGGAAAAAAAGAAAAGATGAAGTGACATCCATAGTCATTTGCTGTAGGTGACTGGTCTGTTTAAAGATAGGAAGAATCAGTCTGAGCCCCTGAACTGGTCAAGCAGACCCAAAAATACTATTGACGGACATTTAAATTATTAAGATAGCTCTCAGGAGCAAGATAACTTCTCTGTCCCCATTGTTTTCTCCTTAGGTCCTTATAGCTTCTTTCTGAACAGGACTGAACTATTTTTATGCAAATTTTAATGCAAAGTTGTAACCACAGATAAATTCCCAGAGGCCAAGACTTCAAGACTGAAAACAGCTTTTCTAAACTGTAGTGCTTCAGTCTGAAGTCTCTTGTCTCCACTCTTTTTCCTCTTTCTTTTGGTGTCCCTCAAATAATCATCTAGTTAATTTGATTTCTGAGATGCGGTATTTGTCAGTTTTGAGCCGTGACTACTGAACAGGCCTAGGATTTTGCAGTTTCAAAGAGTGGACAAGGCAAAGTCCTCTCTGCCTGTGGCTCTGACATTCATGGATGGAGAAGCTAGTGAGTGTTGGCTTAGTCCTAAACACTACAGTGGTTTAGCTGTTCTTTATGGGAAAGATAGAAATTCATGCCAATGTCTCTGTTGTATACAGAGCCACAGTTCTGCTAGATACTCACAGTTAAGTTAATACTGTTAGACTTAAGGGTTACAATATGGTGAATCTGATTTAGATAGACTTGTTCTTTAAAAACAGTAGAGAGGGGAGAAAAAGCAATTATAAGTTCATTTAAATAGGAAGGTCATGGCAAAAGAAATATATGTAATTCCACTAGCAAAGCTCCCTGCCAGTTGTTAATTTAATGGGGAAATATATTGTATTGGGTTTGCGTGGCAAGGTTTTGGTAGCAGGGTGGGGGGCTACAGAGGTGGCTTCTGTGAGAAGCTGCTAGAAGCTTTCCCCCTTGTCCAACAGAGCCAATGCCAGCCGGCTCCAAGACAGACCTGCCGCTGGCCAAGGCCGAGCCCGTCGGCGACGGTGGTAGCACCTCTGGGATAATGTATTTAAGAAGGGGAAAAAGAACCTGTGCAACATCACTGCAGCCAAAGAGAGGAGTGAGAATATGTGAGAGATACAGCCCTGCAGACACCCAGGTCAGTGCAGAAGGAGGGGGAGGAGGTGCTCCAGGCACCGGAGCAGAGATTTCCACCACAGCCCATGGGGAAGACCATGGTGAGGCAGGCTGTCCCCCTGCAGCCCAAGGAAGTTAATGGTGGAGCAGATCTCCACCTGCAGCCTGGGGAGGACCCCACGCCAGAGCAGGAGGATGCCCAAAGGAGGCTGTGACCCTGTGGGAAGCCTGCGCTGCTGGAGCAGGCTCCTGGCAGGACCTGCAGATCTGTGGAGAGAGGAGCCCACACTAGAGCAGGTTTTCTGGCAGGACTTGTGACCCCACAGGGGACCCACGCTGGAGCAGTCTGTGCCTGAAGGACTGCAGCCCCTGGAAGGGACCCGTGCTGGAGCAGTTTGTGAAGAACTGCAGCCCGTGGGAAGGTCTCATGTTGGAGAAGTTCGTGGAGAACCGTCTCCCATGGGAGGGACCCCACGCTGGAGCAGGGAAAGAGTGTGAGGAGTCCTCCCCCTGAGGAGGAAGGAGCGGCAGAGCCAACGTGTGATGAACTGACTGCAACCTCCATTCCCTGTCCCCCTGTGCCACTGGCAGGGGAAGGAGGGAGAGAATCCAGGAGTAAAGTTAAGCCCAGGAAGGAGGGAGGGGTGGGGGGAAGGTGTTTTAAGATTTGATTTTATTTCTCATTACCCTGGTTTGATTGGTAATAAATTAATTTTCCCCAAGTCGAGTCTGTTTTGCCTGTGACAGTAATTGGTGAGTGATCTCTCCTTGTCCTTATCTTGACCCAGGAGTCTTTCATTATATTTTCTCTCCCCTGTCCAGTTGAGGAGGGGAGTGATAGAGCAGCTTTGGTGGGCACCTGGCACCCAGCCAGGGTCAACCCACCACATGTGTGGAGGGGTACAGAATAGCAGGAAAGAAAATGACGAGTGTGGCGTAGTATCACAGCATTTCTCCCAAACTTGATGTGTTAGAACAGTTTTGACAGGAGGCATCAACTTGTTCTGGGGAGTTAAGTACATTGCTATAAATCCTTTAACCGTGGACTGTGTAATAGAAAACAAAACACAGACTTAATACTGAGTTTAATGTCCACAAGACTCGTCTGAAAAAACATAGAGACATGTTCGTTCTTGCCTTCTGTGATCCCAACAAATCTTTAATTAGATCAAGTTCTGTAGAAACAGCTTCTGTGGGAGAGGGAGAGTTCCCCTGTGCAGAGTAGGCTATAGAGCAAGCACACTTACTTTCATGGCTTGAATCACCTAAATAGATTGCCTGCACCACTCTGTTCTCTCCATCTACTTAGTCTGCAGAGAACCATAGATGTAGACTTGGGATGAGACTTTGTCCCTTATATTTCCTTTAGATGACCTCTGCTTTGGGTTTTGCTATGAAGTGCGTTCTGATACATATGATTGTTTCTACAAGTTGCACAGGGATGGTTTAGTGCTTGGCTTACTGCTGTGAATTCTACAGCAGGGGTCAGGAACTGAAATGCTTTTGTGTATTTCGCCTTTGTTTTGCCTTGGTTGCCTCTTCTGTGGCAACACTGAGACAATATTAAATATCAAAAAATAGAGGCCAAATGAGCTGTAAAACAAGCAAGTCTTCTAGAAAAGGAAAGTACATATTTTATTACAATTTTTATTTTCACGATAGTAAACAAAGCAAAAGAAACTCCAGAAAATCTAAGCTTCTACAGTTGATATGAACTGATGTTCTCTCCTTCTGATGGGCTATATCTTTCAAAGAGTGGAGAATTAGAATATGGCAACAAAATTTAACGCCGTTAGTGGCACTATACAAAGGATCTTATATTTTGTACTCTGTTCAGTATTTGTTTTTGTGAACAGAAAAGTTCGAGATACTCATAATAATTATCTGACACAGTTTTTTTCTTTACAGCAGACAGAGCCCTAATAATTCTGTAATAATATTTAAGCACTGCAATCCAGATCAATTTAATAACTACCACTGTATCTCTTAAAATGCTAGGTTTGCTGAATCTTGGTACAGAACAGTGACAATAGTGCAAAGCTGTTTGGAGCTTCCTGTGAGATCTGCCCATGCATAACAAGAGGTCGAGAGGTTTAGAAATGGGGAAAGAAGAGATCAACAGACTCTTCAGCCCCTCCATACTCCAGAATTCTGTAGCTTGCTCCTTACATTAGCATGTCCTTGATGTATTCTCAGTCTCAAAGTGTTACCACTACCTCCTTAGCCACATACCTCCTGCCTGTTTTCCCAGCCTCTGCTCACTCATTCGCTGTGCTCCTCCTGCTGCATCATCCACTTGTTGCACCAGCTCCTGCACTGCCTTCTTGCATCTGCTGCTGACCCCACTTGTTCCTTCAGTACTGCAACTGCTTACTCACATCACTGGGATGGGAAAAGTAGTTCAACGAGTGAGCTGAGGGACACAAAGGTATATGGGATAGGGAAAAGAAGGTGGTGGCAGTGAGATCTGCTTCAAAAAGATCTAGTATCTAGTTCCTGCCTCATTACATACTTGAAAATTTGTAGGTAAGAAAGGTATCATACTTGAACTGTACTCTGAAGAATTGGGAGTCTGCCTACAGCCCCTGGGAATTCTCATTAGTTGCCGTGTCAGGTGAACACAACTATTCCAAGATAGTCTCTAATTGTGTGCTTTTCTTTCCTTGGTACCTATACTGAAATGCTGTGGTGGAATAAATGAAAGCCTATGTGATGAGTAGTTTTTTAGAACAGATCGTAAGAACCTTTGGTTAGGCAGCTTAATTTAGTGGATACTTTAATCTTCTAACTGTAAAACAAGGATAGTTTTCTGGGTTTAGGTGTCTGTAAGTATTAAAAAACTTAGTCTATTTTTTTATAAGAGATGTCAGTTCTGTAGTGGCACTTAAAGGAATTCTACCAAACTGTGCTTTGGAAAGGTCCGTATTTGATTATAGTATTAGTACAATGTTGAGATTCTGTTGTATTTACTCAAAAAGGAGGATAAAAAAACCTAGTTCAACATCATTCGCATAGGATTTTCAGAAAAAGATTTTGTTTTGATTGCAAGTGAAATGAAGTCATGATTGTGTATGGCAAGGAACCGTGAGGTTATGAATGCTGAAGGAAGTATTAATTACTTAGAGTCATTCCTTCTACAGCACTCCCTTGTATTTTCATATCAGTGGCATTGTATCTCCTTCTTTTGTGTTTACTTAGTCTCAGGTTTATTACTGTATTAACAAGGATTTTTGCGTGTGAAGTAGAAGATTTGTCTTCCTCTCCCTGCCAATGCTACATTATTATATTCTAATAGGCTGATTTTTGTCTAAACTAATCTAGCAATCTGTGTTATTTCAGCAGACTAATTCTAATGACTAATGTTTTGAACATGGTTGTTGTGGGCAGTGTGCTTATATGAATTCAGTAAGTCAATGGGAGCTTGATCCTGTTTCTTCTAAGTCAGCAGGAAAATAATATTAAACTAATAAAATAAAACTAGGGAGCAGGACCAAGGTAAAAAAGTTCAAATTTCATTCAACTACTAACATTGACTATATGGTTTTTTTAATTAATTGCATTTAGAGTTTAAGAAAGTAATTAAACTGTTCAAGGCCTGAAACTGAGGTTTGGGAGATACGGGTTCTGGTTCCAATATGGTCTTCATTTCTGTGTGCCAAGACAATTTTCATCTGTGCCTCACTTCATCCCAAATTAAAATTGGACAATAGTACTTTACAGGGGAATGTTAAGTTTTATTCATTAGGGCTTTGAAATCTGTGATGGACAAGCTTAGTGCCTGAAAAGAAAGCATTTTTGTTCCATTTTAAAATACCAAAACTAATGCTTAAGTGATAAAAAGAACTGCCATGAAGCAACCCTCTATTTTCTCTCTGTTTAAGTTAAATACGGAAGAACCATGGTACACCTTGCCTGTGAGGTCACGCAAAATGAAATGAACAATTGGCAGACTAGAGGGTCAAGAACTGTAACTTTTTTCTTCTCTGTTGCTTCCAGAAAGCTTGTGTTGACTTTGTGGTTACTTTTCTAGATGCTGTATTGTTGTTAGGCACTCCAGAGCTGTTGAATGATACTCCCTTCCTAATACTGCTCATTTTTAACTGGGGTTTTAAGTGACAGTAATGTCAGTAACTGGCTGTTTCCTGGAGCAATTCAGGCTGATAGCAGAACATTAAACATCTTATTCACAAGCAGATGAGTACCTCTGTTCTTGGCAGAACTGCATGGGCTGATCTTTTTAACACCAGGGATATATGAGAAATTCAGAAACAATGTAGTAGGTTTTGCTTTAGGCTGGCTATGAATCTGAAATTCAGCAGTCTTAAAAAAATCAGAAACGTGGGCCAAGTTTTGAGGGTTGAGTTAGTTTCAAGCCCATTCTTCTCCTTTACTTCCAGAAAAAAATCTTATTTTGGGGGAAGTACCAGATCTAATCTCTCCCTCCCTTCTCTGGCCTAGGGCTCCAGTATCCTGAAAGAGACTTTTCCTCCAGCTTTCCAAGATCTGCATAGGAACCGGTCCCCATTCTTACAATGCCTGCCTGGATATAACTTCTGGGTTATTTTCCATGCATGCAGTACCAAGCGGACTCTTACAGAGTCCTGTCCTGTCAACCTGAAGTAGAGGTCCACAACAGTTTTTCACTGACAGGATTGTGATACTAGGTCTGAACCTACAGTGTGCTGCACTGCTTTCCACAGCTTTTCTCCTTGCTTGTGGTGCTCTGGAGGACTGAAGTTCCTGGCTGGATGTGTAGTCTATGCCTAGTTCCAGAAGAGCAAATTTTTGAGTGAGACGTAAGGCCTATCAGTTGCGTTGGCGTCTGCCCTCCTTGAAAATGAAACTACATGGGTAGTTACCAGGTACTTGTGAACAGCCTGGAAGAAGGTAGAGAAAATAAGCTGTCCCTGAAGACAGTAAACTCAGGAAGTGCACTCACATTTCCTTACGGGAATTCTTGCAGTAACTATGAGACTTGTTAGAATTAGAAGAGGTTTGTTTATACAGGGAGTGAGTTGCATAGAGACGCACTAATTAGATTGGAAATTAGAGAATTTACTTAAACTCTTCCAGGTTTGGTTGGTTGGTATGTTTTATCCCTGAAATATAAAGGAACCTGGAGTGATTTGAACTGCTTTTGACTGAAACTTGCAGGGTTGAAACAGAGGCAGGATTCTCATGGTAAAACTATGCAATAAGATGACTTTTTAGCATTCTCTCTTTACTCATGCAGTAGCAGAAATAACTTAATTCTTTACAGACCATGTGTATTTTAAGCTTACTTCAAGCAGATTCATAACCTCTTGTTTCTACACATACCCGAAAACTTTCTTTTATTTGCAAGTAGTTTGATGATGATGGTTTTTTTTTTAACGCAGGGTACTGTTTCCTTGTTTGTAACCACATAGGAGTTAACATTTTATGGCTGATAGACATTCTTTTTCAAACGAGGTATATTCTCTCCTTATTCAGGAAGCTGGTGGGTTTTCTATGTACGTGTGTTGGCCCCATTGTCTGTCTTCTTTTTACCTTCCTGCTTTTTTCTTTTTTTTTTTCTTTTACAGATGTCACCAGTCACGAGTAAGTCAGGGGACCTAAAATTTAGCTCGGAGCATGACACAGATAGAGACTCACCTGCAACACAGTAAGCAAGAAATACTTAAAACAATTTGCAGTGCTATTTCTACAACTGCTGTTAGAAAACTGTGAGAAATGTTGGAAGGGCTATTTTGTTCTAGCAAGCAAAACAAGTTAGCTTTACGATAATCATTCAGAAAGTGCTTCCCACCTGAAATGTGAAGGAAATAACAGTTTGCATATATGTATACACACACATATGCATACACACACCTTCTCCCCCCCCAAAAGAGCAAGGACTGTAATGTACATCAGAGTCAAAGCTCAGGAGTATGGGATTGCCCTGTGGCATCCTTTAGCTATGTATTAGGCTTTGTTGCTACAAACTGCAAACTGTTTTTGTACCCTCTAAAAATTAATTAATATAAATTGCAGAAGGTTGTCACATACCAAGAAGGTGCAAGCTGGCATCTTTAATTGTGACACTTGCATTTTTTAAAAATTGTGTGTATTCGTTGCGTGAAAGCTGTAAGCAGATATGATCTCAATATTTTGAACAAGAGCTTCCACAATATCTTTAGTTATTGCAACCATTTATACTTCAAAAAATACATCTGAAAATACTTCCTGTGTTTGCCATTACAGGTATCTGTCATCTAAGCAGTTATTTCACTGATCATTTTCCAGACTGGTCCCTTCCCCATATAAATAATCTGTGCACATACAGTGTAGATGCAGATACATATCTAAATTTAACTTATCTTTAAATCTTAATTTTCTATCTCCAGCTGTATCTAGATTTGAAAATAAATTGTGAGTGGAAAGTTTAACCCTTATGTATGATGAGGAATGGTCTGTATAACTACACATTGACAGAATTGAGCGTTGAATTTTGGGCATAACTATTCTGATAGGACGTACATTAAAGAAGGAGATACTTTTAAAGCACAGTTACTTGTGACGGTTGATACAGTCTGTTAGAAGCCAGTATCAAAAATTTTGTATGACTCAACTCCATTCATAGAACTTCAGGAAACAATTATTTTGAGTGACCTTTCTAGGGCATCCACTGAAGAATGTGGGACCACAGATTTAAAATGCGGAATCACAAATCAATAAATCAAATTCAAGAATTTTGAGTCATGTCAAATGTGAAATAACCATTTTAATGGAAACTAAAGCTGTCCTGAGAAGAGGTCACACTGAAGTGTCATGCTGAAGAAACAGTGCCCCAAACCCACTTCAGCTACATTTCAAAAAGGTGAGAGAAGACACCTACGTGCCCGGGTCCCTGGAATGTACTCCCTCCTCTGGAACTATAGGGAGCAGGAGCATCATGTGGATGCCAGTCTGAAGTCATGCTTCATGTCATTGCTGTCCCATCTGGGCAAAAGAGTAGTGTTGCAGAGCATCATTCACAAGCTTTCAGAGTACTGAGCCATTTATACCTGATCACTAGTGAAAGATGTCATGAGGTAGCGTTTGACACTATACCTTGTTGGGGGAGAGCTAATTTGAAAGGGAAGAAGATAGACATGTCAGTACTACACAGCGCTGCATTTTCCTTCTATGTACAGGATGTTCTAGGCTTTATTACGTTTTTGCTGCATTTGTCCCCAGTGCTTGTGTTTTTTCTGACATGGAGAGGGCAGTTGTCACTGCATGTTTTAAGATCAGAATGCAAATCTGAGTAATGTCAGATATGTACTGCAAGTATGTACTTTGCAAGCTCTTCCATGAATTAGAACATAACGAAATGTGATTCACTTGTCTTTGTAATCATAGCAGTGACGGCACATACCAAGTTCTTTTCAGAAGAGATTACAAGTTTTTGCCTTTTGAGAGCTAGAAGAGAGAAGGATCTGGTATTTCTGATGCCAGTAGTTTGAAAGACTGTGCCATATTTCTGTTCATAGGCTATCTATATAGTACAGATTAGATAATAAAACATTTCAGAAACATGGCTGCATATTTTTCATGAAAACTCTCACTTCTTTGTACCTGAAAGGGCTTGTGACAGAACTGTAGTTTTCTTGTTCACTGCAGTTGATGTGTCTTGAAATAACCTTAAAAACAGATGCGCATGCAAGTGTTGTGATCTTAACTGGAAAAGTTTTCTATTTTAGCATCTAAAAGCAATATCAACATGACTTGAGGTCCAGTTCAATCTGTACTTAAATAGTTGCTCCCCCTAAAACATTCTGTTATCTTCCTTTTTCTGTGAAAATACACTTAATATCCATGACACATTCTAGTATATAGTAGGAATTATGCAGTAAATAAACTTCATAAGAATCAAGTGACATGTGATTGCCAAGTACGCACTTTCAGTATGGAGAAGTGAAACTGTTAGCACCTGCACGACTTAATATACCTTTCTTTGAGGCTCCAAATGAATGTTTGCTGTTTTGCCTACTAGAACAGTATTCATTATGGCCACAATACCTGCTGTAAAGGAAAGTGAATGGCAAGCCCTTATGACATGTCTGTCTGGATGGAAATTACGGTTTTGCAATAGGAAAACAAATTTTATCCAAGGTGGTAGTAGATTTTTATTTTAGCAAAGCAGTTAACCTATCTTCTGCAGACTCTAGAAGAAATAGAGAAATGTCCACATAATAGATGCTAAGCATGCTAACGTTTTTATCAAAGTATCTCAAGGTTTTGATACGTCATCACATCTGATGTTCAAATTATAAAAAGATGAAAACTACTTCTCAAAATTTGAGTAGCTTTACACTGAAATTCTGCATAGTAGCCTCATCCTTCAAATATTAATGATTAGCTACTATTTGTCAGTACAGACATTATCTCCTAAGATATATTCCCATTGTACAGTTTTGTTGAGCTACACTAGATAGTGCTCTCTGCATAAATTTACAAGTGATTACACATCAGACCCAGCTGAACACTCAGTTTGGTAGATTGGTACTTATTACTGATTAATTATGATTTTGTACCCTGGTTTTCTCATGCAGCAGTACTTCTCAAATTATTCCAGGAATCCTAACACAGAGAGTCTTGAACTCCAGAATGTTTTCCTTCAGGCTGTTCCAGTATTAGAGCTGCAGCAATTCATGTAGTCATGAATACACAATTTAGCTTAAAAAAAAATTCAAATTTTAGGCAGTCATCAGTCCATTATCAAGGCTGATGTAAACATTTTCATCTATAAAATACGATTACATTAGGACAATATCACCAACAGTAATGCTTTTGCAGCACCCTTTTTGGGGAAACTGCACATATCTCATTACATTCTTTAGTCTTCATTCATCCACTCGCTTATGTGTTTCAGCAGCATTCAACATAACAGTTCTCTTCACAAACAAAGACCTTGTGCTAGGCACAATACAAATTTTGAACAAAGACAGTACCTGCTCTTGAAAGGTTACAGTCAAAGTGTTATTACGTATTTACAGTTAAATAAAGTTACGACTTCTGCCAAGAGTGGGAATTCAGGGTAGAAGTGGTGTAACATCTGCATAACCCCTGGCATCATCTGCAAGACCAGTCTAATTCCCTTGTTAAAGGCACTGACTGGGAAAGATACAGGAGCTTGACTGATGCTTTTGGCATTGTATGAAGTCTGATAAGCATAAATAGACATTAAAGTGATTTCTGATTCTGTAAATCTGTCATAGTTCAGGTAAATTAAAATGGAAAAACTAATCCATGCACTTTGCCTGCCTGTCTTATTCTTGTTGAATAAATAAACCAGGAAGCTTTCTTTAATTGCAAGTATTTTAGTGTTTGAGGTTAGGAAAGAAAAAAAAAATGCAGTGGCTCTTTTATGAGAGGAGGAGACTGGTAATTTGTACTTTTTAATTATATCTGTTGACTATTGATCAAGACTAGCTGATTTTTACAATCATGAGAAGTTCTTTTCAAAGCAATGCTATGTTATGTTAAAAAGTAGACTAGTGGAGTGGTCTCATATTTTGTCTTCCTGGTTTTTCAGTCTTTGTTCTGCTGCAGAACGGTAGTTTTTGTAGTTGTTTCAGCATTGTACTCAAGGGGGAGAGGCAGACAATTCCTCTAACACATCAGCTGTGAGTGGAAAAAGCTCTAAATTTGGACTAACTTTGTGTTTCTTTTACTCTTTTTATATCCACCTTCCTCTAGAGGTGCAAAGAAAAAGAAGAAAAGGATACAGAGGAACGAGAGGGAAAATCAGCACAACTTAATGAGTCTCGATACTCCCGTATCATCAGTTACAGCTAACGGTGTTGAAAATGAACCTACAGCCCATGGGGTGAAACTGAAGAAGAAGAAAAAGGCAGTGAGAGGCTCAAATTTAAGCACAAACGGAAAGACAAATACTGCCTTTGAGCCTGAACGCTATGACATACAGTCATAACTTAATTCCAAATACTGGTGTGATATTCAGTATACACATTGAAGGCTGCAACTGTGATCTCACTTCAAGGATTAACAATAAACAAAAAAAATTAAAATATTAAAATATGCAAAATGGCACCAGTTGTGACTTAACCAATGGTGTAAACCTAGTTTGGAAGACTTTTGCCTTGGGTTCCTTGAAATCAACAGAAGTTGCATGTTCAGCTCCTCACTGGACTGGTAAAATTTGAAACTGTCAAATACAATGTTAACCAATTTAATATCTGATTACACCTTAGCTTAGGCATTTCTGTAGATCAATCCGTTGGGAGCAGAGAATCAAGTGAAAAAGTGTGATGTAGAGCAAAACAAGCCTAACTACTACATAAGTTATTAAATTAGCATTTTAAAATGTGTTGTAAGTAAAATAGAGGAGTGTTCAGAATGGTAAAATTACAAAGGAACGCTGGCGTTGCAGTGTACCTGAAAACATAAGCTTTTTAAAAATATTTTCCTGACATCAGATATTCACTTGGACTGCATTTTGCAGCTCTGAAGCAAATTGTTGAGTAACTACCTATGCAACTACACTGTGGGACTACTCATGCTTACCAATGTAAATAAGTGTTGCAAATTCCAGGCAGTTATATTTTTCAAATGAGGTTTTTTGCACATAATAAAGATGCATTGCAGTTTTGTCAGAGCTCCTGGCTGCTTTGGCAGCAGTCTTGCCAAATATACTTTCTTTCGTCTGAATGAAATATTTCATATCCAACTGTGCTGTTTGTTTTACTTGTAGTCCTTATTCACTTGTAAGTGTCATTAATCTATTTTTTTACTTGAGTATTATGTTGTGAACTTTTACTAATTACTTCACTAATTATCTACAGTGCTAAATAATTTATGTTTTATATTAAACAAAACACTTTCTATCGGTTAGTGTTTTTTCTGGCTGATGATGTCCAGTTTATTTTTACTCTGCTAGGAAATTCTTCCTCCTCCCCCTCTGAAGCAATAAATAACATAAAATTAGAAAGCCCTTATTTAGTAGACAGGGCACTTGATTCCATTAAAAAAAGAAGTGAGAATAACAGTGTTGGGCACTGATGTGTGAAATGCACCCAGATGCAGAGGACCAGTTGCTATATATTGTAATATCTTCCCTGCCCATGTTTTAAAGCCAGAAGAATCTGTAAACTTGTTTCTTTTGAGTAAAGCACTGCAGCAGATACTCTTTTTTGCCCCACTGGTAATTGTTCTTTGCTAACAGTCCTAGTTTTTCTTTGCCTAGAGCATGTGTGTGGAGTCCTGCCCTAAATGGGGCTTGCATATGTGTACTGGAGGCTTATGTCTCTTTCCCCAGTCGGAGGTGGTGTAAAATTACCTTAATCCTGGGACTGCCCAATTCTAGGAAGGTTCCTAGCCTCTTATCTGTCTGCTTTTGTGATATATTCCAATTCATTGTTCTGTGTGACATGTGGGATTTAAAGATTTTATAAAAGAGAAAAATGTCAACTTATGTTTCTTAAACTGTCCTGGATCGCATTTAAAGTAAGGGCAGAGCATGGCATGAGGCTCCATCCACGTCAGGGAGAGCTGAGCGGTAGCCAAGATCTGGGAGCTCATTGGAAAGCATTGTAAAATGTTAATTTGGCATTGTGGACACTGAAGGCAGAAATAACACTTCAGATAAACACCAGAGAGAGATGGTAGTTCTAATCAAAGGCACAGCACCTCCTTTCATGCTTGCGAACTAGGGCTCCAATTATGTTCACTGCTCTGAAGCTGAATAGAGCTGCTTTGCCACACTTTCCAAATTGAGAGGAGAGGCAGCAGTAGTGTCTTCCAAGGAACAGTTCCAAATAACAATTAAACAGAAGGAATCAGATAAGAGCCAAACATGAAAATGCAGGGAGTTGAAAATAAACTTTTCATAATGTTTTCTTGTAATTGCAGTAGCTTTTGTTTTGTTTTTATAATTTTTTTCCTCCCTACCACATGGTTGTTTAGTGACTTCTATTCCTTATACCATGTCACTGTGGTACTAGAGTTTTCTGCATTCATTTAACACAAAATGAAACAAAAAGATCTGAAATTTATAAAAAAAAAAAAAAAATAACATCCTTCAGTGTTAAAATTAGAACCTTCAGTCTAAAATCTCTTAACAAATTATTAACGTGGCATAATGGCAAAGACAGTTTTTACCTTATGTTCAGAAATATGGCTGATATGTTCATTTTAAGAAAAACTGCTTTTCTCTTCAGTGTTAGTAGATTCCTTATTGTTCAGACATTGCTGTTGGGATTTTAAACTTAGAAGAAAGGATAAAACTTTTAAACAGTTTGGTTTACGGTAATGGTTTAAAAAAATAAGTTTTTAAATTAAAATTTATGTAATGCTTCTTGTTTCTGTGTTAATGCAACCTACATATTTCTTAAAATCACTTTAAAATGAGCATTGTATATGTCTGCTGAAAGTTGTCCAAGTATTTAAAGGACTTAAATTTCAGTGGAAGAAAAGAATTCTGGAAGGATTCAGATTACCTACTGAAAATTTTCCTTCTTTTTTTTTTAGTTGAAGAGCTACATTAAGTATCCGAAAACATGAGTGCCCTGCAAAGTTGCTCCCTGAGCCATGAATTAAAATACAAGAGTTATAAAAGTCAGTTTGAGGAGTCTTTAGAGGGTGATACAAGTTCATTGCTGAAACAAAGCAGATAAAACCTTGTTTAAAAAAAGAGTAAATATTAGATATTTATAACTGCCTGGTGATAACAGCATAGTAGGTCTTTCATTGTTCTGGTGATTTTAGAATTTTTGTGCCTGTGGTTACAACATACAGTCCCCATTACATTTTTATGATATGGCCGAGACATCGAGAACAATGCATAAATCAACAAAACAGAAAAGAATGGGTGGCATATTTTTCCTGTGTTTCCCAATAGCCATCAGATTGCATTTAGTTTTTTCCTTAAAATAATTTGAGGAACAGACATCATAAAACACAGTAAGTGTATTTGTAGCATCACTTAATTCAGAAGGCAGTAGGGGATGGATCACAGTCGAACAAGGGCTAATGAGAACACAGAGGAACATGACAACTGAAAGTCTCTGTTGACTAGTGAACTAAATCTGCCGGCTGGACCTGATTGTCTGATGGAGAATTGAATGTCAGGATCATTTAGGGTTAACAATGGCCCATTACAAGCAAAAGCAGACAGCTATGAAAAATAGCCGGCATGGTAGCCATTCTGCAGAGACTGTGGATGCAAACTTGATAATGAGGCACGTCATTCACTACATCCTTCTGCTCTAATTACTAAGGTGAATAGGAAATACTTCATTTAAGGCGGGAACAGACTAAAGCAAAAACACTTGTTTGGTAAACACAAAGAGTGGTGGTGCTTTTTAATGATCCTTTTCTAGCACGTATGAAATTAGTATGTATGCAGTGCAACCTATTTTATGGATGTGGAAATTGGGAGGGGATAGAAGTATCTTCTGAATAGCAGAGGGAGGCTGGAAAGATTCATGTACAGGTTTGTACTCTGAGGTTTTTCCCTTAGCATTCTGTCCAATGACTATTCAGAATGTTTTGGACAAATTAATTTATGGATGTACACCTGCACTTGTAAAAAAATATTGTGTTAGTTCAAGGAGTTTTATTGCTTGGAGTATAAAATATGTGCGTTAGGAACAAAACTGCTCTATGTAAGGAATAGAAACGAGAGGAGGTCTGAGAGAGGGAAATAAGCAACTTGAGAAGAAAACTGCTGTCTGGGGGAGACTTGCAAGAATGTGGCAATTAGAAATTGGAACTTAAGAAGAAGGAACAGAAGATAGTGAGAAGGCGTGTTATAGCAGAGCTCTGGTGGCTTCAGTCATGTTTCTTAGACTTTAGAAATTAAGATATTTAACCACTTCACTTTTTAATACATTTAAGTTTTTGTGCCATTTACAGGAGCTTTTTGGATGAACTTTTTGAACACGAGGAATATTTTCCTGTGTCTCTCCAGTAACTTGTAACTTGGTACTGTCCTAACTCTGAGCTACAGCCTGGAAAGGTCCACTGGCTTGCAGTGCTGTTGGGATAGATGAAGCTTTGGTTCTCTAATTTATGGCACAGGTCTTCAGAGGGCACCTTTGTAGTTGCTGTCTGTTGCAATATGCACCTCTGCCTTGATTCAGTCCTCTCCAGCCTCTTCGTCTGGCGCAAAACAGCTAGAGCAGAGATGAGAATTTCACACCAAGCATCAAGCTGCTGTTTTGAACATTAAATATCATATGATCATTTTCTTATGCGTAGATGTGTTCTACTCACAGTGGTTTTGGCAAGAGTTTTGTCCTTTGTTCAGTGTGTTGTATGCCGGTTGCTTGCTGCCTTCCCCTTCTGAAGGGTCTGTTTTCCAGCAGTGATGCGTATACATAGAGTCCCATTCCTGCAAGCTGCTCGGAGTAGATGGACCCCTATACTCAAAGCTCCAGCAAAGTCAGCAAGGATTAGGCTTTCAGCAGCAACATCATGGCTGTAGTTTGTACATTAGTGTACGCTAACTTTAAAGACTGGAAAAATATTTTCTAGCTTGCATTCAAAAATGATAGCTCTGCGTTTCATCTAAAACTCCTGCCACCTGATTTTTTGCGAGGACTTTGTCAGGCCAAATGAATTTGTGCTATGTTTGGCTGTGGCAAGCAAGTTTACAAGTCCTGTCTAATGCTCTAATGCAAATACTCAGCAGAAACTGCAGATGCCACTTTTAGCGGAAAAATGTTTCCACACCGGTAAAGCAGTATCAGTAAAATCTATGCTCTGAGCAGACATCAAATTTTTGTTGCACTTATATCGCCTGCACAGGCAGGGAGTATAATAAACTAGTGTGTAGCAGCTGTAAATTTTCTGAGGATTTATCTAACCACAAATACATCGAAATGGGGAAATAGGGCTATATTAAACTGTGCAAGATGCTGCTGGAACTCAGCCATTTCTGCAACATCCTGTAATTAATTTATTATGACAGGTCTGGCAAACTGAAACACCCAATACACTTGCGACAGACTGTTATGATATAGCTGTTTGAAAACTCTGTAGTCACATAAAATGCAGGTATAGCTGGAAAGGGGAAAAAAAAAAAAAAAAAAAAAGACAACAGCGCAATATTAGCATTATTTCTCTGAATCTAGAAATCATTCCCAGACTCACATTCGCCAACATCATGGAGTGTCCATGGCAAAGTCAGTGCAGGCAGAGGTACTAGCTGGAAAGGAAATTGTTGCAGAATATATTGGCTTAGGTCCTACTCTTCTGCGAGTCAGAAGGAGAATTAATGATGTTCTGTGGACATGTTCAACTGAGGAACCTCTTCTCACACATTTTGTGAGTCAGTGCAGGCCTTAGCCATGTGTTTTGGTGATGAAATTAAGAAGTGGATCTGAGACACCCAGTGCCAGTTTAACTTTCTTCTTGGTCAGTCCATGTTTTTGTATCTCTGCCCATGTTAAAAACACTCAGTTTTGTTTAATAATAGTGAGAGAGTTCCAATGAAATTGTCTGTGAGTTGAAAAAAAAATTAGTACAAATTTCTCAGAAATGAATTTTTTAATGTCTCTTACTGCTTGGTTCTTACAAAGGTGGCTAGAGTAGGTCCTCCATGCATTCAACTGCTTATTCTGAATTTGTTGCCTCGGCTCTCAGTTAAAATGAAGAAATACCGAATTTTATCTTTTTCTGGGGATACCTTCAGTCTTGAATACCCTGCTATTAATCCACAGCTAAATATAGCCTGTTCAGCACTGCAAAAGTGCATAATTTGAAGAAAAATCCTCTTTCTTCCCTCCCAAGTTTTGATAAGTAGAGTAGGTTGGTTTGCTTCCTTGCTTGCGCTGCATGTTTTAATGTGCACAAGTTAAGCCTTTGTGTATCCATTGCCGCAGGTGAGCGGTGCAGAGTAAATGCGAGTAGTTATCATCACCAAGTGTTACTCACTTGGCAGTGTTGTTTATTATGGACTGTAATTGTTCCCTTAGTTCCACTTCGATGTTTTTATCTTGCCATTGCATCATCAGCCATTTTTTTTCAGTGTATGTCATCAGGATTTTGACACTTTTGTATAGACACTGTATAAAGCAACTTAATTTTATGTTCCGCATTAATTTTAGCACTTAATGGGGATATACGGTCATGGGTGTAGTGGTGATATCAGCCTGAGGCTCATTAAAATAAATGCAACCTAAAGCCAAGCTCCAGCAGCCTGCATAAGCCTATAATAAGCTTATACAGGGGCAGTTAATCCCCATTGTGATTCGGTATAATGTTATAATGAGAAAGTGACATCAGGGAAAGGGCAGAAGGGGCAGTAAATGCTCTCTGCCGCGTGGCCGAGGGCTCCCGCCATCCCTCCTGCTTAACCAACAGCGTGACCGGAGCTGGTCGGGCCCGGGTTACGATGGAGGGCGCCTAAAAACGGCTTTTCTGTTAACTGAGGCAGAATGCTACGGTGCAATAAATATGTCGGGGCGGCTTTCCTCGGTGACGCAGCACGGACGCGCGCAGACAGACAGACAGACAGACGGAAGGTGCGGAGCAACTCGTGGCCTTCCGCCGGCTTGCTGCCCAGTGAAGGCGATGGCCTTGCAGGTCCTATTCACCGAAGGAAACCTCCCGGCATCAGGACTCCCAGTTTAGACCCCAAAGCTCCTCCTTTGTTGCCTGCGTCCCAAAGGTTTGGGTGAGAACCAGGTGGGCGGCCCCGGGGGCAGGTCAGTAGGCGGCAGGGCACGCTCGCCCCTCAGAGCCAGGCGGGGGGGCCCAGGGCACGCTCCTCGGAGAGGGGGCTGCAGGTTGGCGCTGAGCAGGGCCCGGGATCGGCCTTCCCGCTCCCCAGGGACACGCTCCAGTCGCCCAGCCGGCACGGGGAAGGAGGGTGGGAGCCCAGGACGACGCTTTTTGCCGCACGCTTGGTTGAAGTGGTAGCTGCAGCCGCTTTTTTCTTGCCATTCTTTCAGTCAGGGTTAGATTTTTCCCTCTGAAAGCGGAAAAAGCCCTCGATGGCAGCTCTTTGAGTTCAGCGTCTCTGGCATTTTGCCCTTTATACTCTTCGGCCACAAAATAGCATAGGTTTTCGGGTCACGTTGGGAAACCTGGGCACCTGGCTCTTGCCAAGGCGCACTTGAGGCCGTGCTTTTGACATCAGGAGTGTAGGCCAAGGGGCCCGGACTTGGCTCCCTCCAGTTAGGTCCCTGAGGGGCCTGAATTCAGAGGGATAAAAGACGTCTGATTATTCCATGGTTCCGGCTGTTGGTCAGGTTCTGTGTTGAAGGACAGCTGGCTGTTGGTCAGGTTCTGTGTTGAAGGACAGAGACCCGTGTAGACAGGGTCTGAGGGACAATCTCCTGACTGCTTTGTGCGCTCATCTAAGCAGCAGCTTGATTCGGTTTGCTTCATCAGGAGAGCTAATGTTTTTGACAGTGCTTAGCATTCACTAGTATTTTTTCGTGCCAGTGAAACAGGAGGCAATACAGGACTAGTAATGCTGACAGTCAGGTCATACCACTACCAACAGAGATTTCTCCTGAGCCATGAAAAACTCAGAGGAGAAAGCTGTAAGACTCAAATCCCTTTCAGCCTAAATGTAGTTACTGGGCTTGCCACCAAAGATGATAAACCGAATGTTTAGCTCAGGTTGCTTGTTCTAAGAATGAGTTTTGTATGGAGAGGAAAGAGTGACTGGTGCAGCACACTGGGATTGACACACTGGTCAAACACTGTCAAGGTTTGATCTTTTTGTAAGCTGAGGTTGCTTCACTGAGTCACTTGAACTTCACCAGTTTCCCACGCTAAGAGCAGCACTGTAACATCTGTGAATGTTTTGGGGGTATCTTTTTTTTTCTGGTTTTGTTCCTTTTTTGAATGTGTGGTAATACATATTGGAAACTTATCTCTGTATCGTTGAAGAAACCTGTTCCTAATTTGTTTGAACTGTTGGTATCCTTTTCTGGAACACTGCCATCTTTTCCTAGAGCTAGACTCAGCTAAGTTTAGATACCTGCTTTCTTAGGACCCGACAATGAACTGGCACAGCTTCCAAATTTGAAGGTGCACATATTTGTGCCTGAAACTGTAGCTGACCGGTAGTTAACCTCAGTTGCAGAGTTTCTTTGTAACTTGGAGTTTCTTGGCCTGAGTACATCTTGCAGGGCCAGGCTGAATCCTGCGCATTAAGTAAGAGTTTAGTAAGAAAGGAAAAACGAAAAAAAGAATTTGCTTGTCATTTGAACCTGTGCAAAACCAGTGGAGAAGTGCTTGAGTGGTGCACTGGTAGTCTGTTTGCTGCACGGTGCAGCAGTGTGGAAAACAGGCCCTGCTACACGCGGATTTGTGAGCAGTGGCAAATGTCACACGGGATTAAAGGCTCCTGGAAGGACACACAATTTGTGGTGCTGCTCCCATTCTCCCTCCCACCCGCCCTCAGTCCCCTGCTGGCTTCCTGCCTCCTCTATAAAACTCCAGCTGAAATGGAGAAATGGGATGTGTGGCAGCGTGCCAGATGCCCGGGCATCAAACGCCGCTTATCTCTCTGATGGACACCCTGCCGTCGTCCTTCCCCGGGGTGACTCACTTCTTCATGCACTCATGCATCGTGTAACTCAAAGAACTTATTCACTTCTGGACGTATTTGTGCAAATATTGATATAGCTGCTTTGTTTTGCACCGGCCCTTTTGAAGGTTGGCTTTTTTGTTTAGGTTGGTTGGCTGGTTATTCGCCACTATCGTTATAGCTTTCTTTGACTAGAGAGGTGTGAGTAGAACTGGTTTTTGCTGCTTCTGTCCTAAGCTGCTGAAGTATCTGCTCTAGGATAAAAAGCATTTGAAAATGCTTTGGAAAGTTGTAAACGTAAATTTAAAGTTGTGACCTGGAATCTTAGTGCTGTCTGAAAACCAAGAAAACTATTTGTCAACAGATACTGAAATGATTGTTTCCATTTTGCTGGGTTTAATTTACAACTGGTTTTGTGACTTTTAACTGAAATCAGATTCATTAACTTTAATCTGAATCTGTTTTCTAAATACTCAATGACCTAATTCATTAGCCTAAATTATGTTCTATCAGTATTTACTAAAAAATACCAGCAGTGGTTTTACAATAATTTTCAAAAAAACAGTAATTACATTGTCACAGGAAATGTTGACAATGTTGGCAGTTTTTTACAGAGAACTTCTGTGCTTATTTAAAGACCATTTTTTAGGAAAAATATTTGTATGAAAAACACTGATGTTGAATACTCAAATGAATTTGCTTCTTTGGCAGTGTAACTGGTCTAAGTGAATAAGACTGCGTAATAAGTGTGACAAATTTTGATTTCAGTAAGATTTTTGATACTGTCTCATATGATACTTTTTATAAGCAAAGGGGGGAAATATGGTCTAGATGAAACTATCACAAGGAGTTGATGCATAACTAATGAAAAAAGAAAAGCTGCATTCAAAAAAGAGTTACCCAAGTTTAGTTATCATACCAGGGAGATATTGCAAGTGAGGTCCCTGAGGTCAGTTCTCTGTCACTTCTATTCACTATTTCCATTAATGAGCTGGACGATGTAGGAGTATTTATAAAACTTATGCGTGACACCAGGAGTTTGCAGGATTTTTGCAGGATGTGATCAGAATTAAAAATGATTTTGGAAAATAGAAGTAATGGTGCAAATCAGTAAAATAGCAGCCAGTCAGATTTGTGCTAAGTAGAGGAAGAAGGAACCAAAGGCAAAAATATAAAATGCCTTTTCAGTTTTATTGCAGAAAAATATTAAAGGTGATAGGTTCAAACACAAACTAAGTGAATCAACAACACACTATATCTGTTTGAAAAAAAGGTCATCTGAGTGTTGATATTAGCAGGGATGAAATGTGCAAGATCAGAAGATGATTATTTCTTTCCAAGTTATGCTGGTAAAGCTTCAGCAGGAACACTTTCCTTTCGTTTTGGGCACCACATACTGAAACCTGTAGACACACTGAAGATGGTCCAGGGATCAGCAGTGGGGGTAACAAGAGATTTAGAAACCTATGAGGAATGAGCAAGGAATTGGATTTGTTAGTGTAGAAATGAGATAAGGAATGGGAGACACGATAGGAGTGCTTAACCGTGCATAGGTTTTTACAGAAAGCAAGAGGTTAGCCAGCCCTGTTTGATATGGTCTATGTCCATGTGACTTCATTACAAAGCACATCTATTATTTTTTCTCTCTCTCTTGTGGACAAGCTTAGTTTTATCTGACAGCAGTGTGACAGAGCAAAAAGAAGTATTTCTGGGGCCATTTAAATTAGATGGTCATATATTTCCTTTATTTCTCTGTGTTATGCGTACTATTATTAGTTGCGTTTTTTCTTCCTCTAAAATAGCATCTGTAAGACCCACTAGATCAGTGATAGTGCTTAACAACTGTTCTTTGAGAAAAAATGTCAGTGAAAATGTTTTATTCATTATCTCCTCTGTCATAAATCTCTAACTGGAGCAAAAATCCTGACCCTGAATCTTTCTCCAGAACTCGTGAGCCCATGGCTGTTCAGTTTTAATCGTGCTGTTCTGATGATTTATGGCATGGCCTTGGGTAAATTGAACCTCCACCTCAATTTCCTTGTCTTTAGCTGGAGATACTAATATTTCTCCTGCGGGGAGCCTGAGAGCTAATCTGTGTAAGACTGCCTTGACAATGTACAGTCCTCAAGCCCTTGCGTAGCGGAATCTTAAAAGCTTAGCTGTCACGTAACTATATGACTCAGTAAGTAGTGGGAAAATAGTTCATATTTATGGTGGGACTAAGTTTTGAGGGTGTTTTTTTAAAGTACTTTTGTAAACTCATGTTTTTCAGTCTTATGGATTGGATAGGCAATTTTGATTATCTTATTTTTGGGGCTGGCAATATCAGACACGAGATGAAAGAGCTCTGAAAAAGGCCTTTGTAACTGTGGATTATTCGGCTGTAGTTGGAGACTATAACTTATTACAATACACCCTCCCCTGGCAGCTAGAATAGACTGTGGAGCAAGCCCCACTGGAGCTCCAAAAATCTGGGATGGGAGTCTGGCCAGAAAAACTCAAAGCCTTGAAGTATGTTCCATGGCAAGGAAAGAGAGGTTACTTTCCCCCTCAGGTTTCTTGCATTCATAAGTGGTAATTACCATCAAAACAGAGAGAGAAGATAAATGCTGGATAAGCTGGCAAGGCAAGGACCCAAGTTGCTGTCCCCCACAAACAGGAATGCCTGCCTAGCATATAGGATGGTGTGCCGATTTGATAACAAAACAGAAATGCGGTAAGAAGTAGTTGAGGAGACTGTGCTTATTTTACAGTACGTGAAATAATAATGCCATATCAAAAGATCAGGGGGTCATGCTGCAATTGCAGTGTTTATCTCAATTGTAAGCACACCCTCATTAAGGAGTGGAAGTATCTTTAGATTGAAACAGGACTAATAAAGGCTGTAACCACTTAGGCTTTTGAAAATATGCAGATTGATACTTTGATAGGAGAGGAAGGTATTCCTGGTGGGTCCAGACCTATGCACCTTCAGTTCCTTAATTCACTGACCAATATGTTTAAACTAAAATAAATACCGCAGCCCAATTGGAAATGGCTCATTGTTGGAGATCTTGGCCTTTTTTCATGTCCATTTTTCTTCTTTTGTGATCTCAGTCAGTGAATGCTTCGTAATGATCTGACTTTTTTTTTCAACGGGGGAATCTTTCTCTGCAACTCAGAATTAACTCTTTTTCTGTTCAGGGAATAATGTAGTCAGTGAATGCAACCGTTTGGCAGAAAGGAGGTAAATAATAGTCAGGAAATTAACTACTCCATGTTTTGGTTGGGTTATTTTCCCCACCCTTTCCCATTCCCACAAACCCTCTGAAAGCACCAAATTTACTCCAAGTATTAGTCTGAGAAATCACTTTTTGCTTACAAGTAAAATGTATTTGCTCTGGCTGTATTTTAGTTTTATGCGGGACAGAGTACATATGGATTTTATGGCATATACATTGAATAATCCCACCAACCATTGAAATAATTTGGGTTTTGGTGGAAAACGACAGAAGCTGGACATTTCTTCTAAAGGGGCTGCTGTTGTACAGCTGAATGCACTCAATCAATAGATTTTATTCTCCGTGGTGCACTGCACACTTGGCCCTGAGAAGGCTCCTCTACTGTCTGCTCCAAAGTGCTGGAGCAGCTCTAGAGATAACTTGCATCCCGCACTCGTTACCCAGGCCGAGCCCCTGTTAACTTTAAAAAGTGGAAGTTCTGCAAGCATAAATATTTGCATAAATATTTACATGCTTCATTGCTGGGCAAGTCTTGCTGAAGTCAGTGGGAGCTGCTGGGCTTAACTGCCCTGGAATATCCTAACAAGGGCTCTGATTCACCTCTGCCTGAGTTTTAGCTGCGGCTTCAATGGCAGCTGGATTTTAGAGGATCTAAATAAGAAAGAGGAGCACAAATAGGCTGGACCTGAGTGGCACCGGCCCCTTGCCCAACTTTCTGCATGCACAGCACTTCCTGGGTGCCCCTGAGGCGCTGCCCTTACGTGCTGCCCACAGTGGCAGAGGGAAAGGGTAACTTCAGACTTTGGCTTCCGAGTTGCTGGTACCTCATGTAGGTCGTGTTGACAGCACCTATTGTTCTGAAGCATTTGAAGGGCATCCAAGTTTTGGCATCATTAGATTATTGCCATGGTGCTCGGACTGCAGATCCTGTACACTAAAGGAGTTTTACTTTATGTTCAATCACTATGAGCTGTTATCTGCAACTTTCATCTAGTCTCCATTAATGAAAGAACAAATCATTCCAGGGACTAAATAGATGTCTGACCATTCAAATATATGCAAAGTGATATGATTTATGAATGGGAGGAAGTCGTTTTGCAAGCCTAGAATTCCATTTGCTGTGCAATTTCAATTTAATAGTGTGAATCCAGTTAAATCCTGAAATATTAGACTTAAGAGCCCTTTACAGCCAGAGAGCAGGTTTTGTCATGCTACATTACCAAGCTGTACTGTCTTTCAGCTGAAGGCTCCTAATGACTGATATTTGTAAATCTCATTCCATTTCATTAGTGGATGATTATTTATTAACACTAACTATTAACATTGCTGCAAAGAGGAAAATAACAAACTATTCTCCATGATTTTCCTGATCAAAAAAGAAGGAATGGGCTTGAACTGCAGCAAGGAAGATTCAGGTAAGACTTTGAGAAAGCATCACATGAAGAACAGAGGCCAGGAGAAACTGGGCATCTCCGCCACAGTAGACATTCAAGAAGAGGTTAAACAAATCTATTGCATGAATGCTTCTTGGGCTTGATGCTGCCTAAAAGCATGAGGATGAACGCAATGACCTCTTGAGATGCCTTCCAACTGTATTTTCTATTTTCATAGCCAACAAAATGTCAAAGACTTGCTGTTGAATTGTCTTGGCATGGGAAATGTTTTCCCTTTCACTGAGTCTGCGCATGGCATCCTTCAAAGCGAGGGATATGGAAGGCACAACTGGCACAGCCAGGCAAGCTTAACTGCAGCACAGCCAACAATTGCCAAAGCATTGCATCATGGCCCGGCTTTCCAGCAGTTCCAGCCCTGTGGCAGGCTTCCACCTCTCGGGTCTGGAGGCATCGCTTTCCTTGACGCTGCTCCCAAGAAGCAGAGTGGGCGGTTTCGCTGAGGGCCAGGAATGTGACTGCGGCTCAAGAATCCCCAACTCCGGGCTGGTGAGGTGTTTTGAACTGGTTTGTTTGAAGTGAATCAGGCAGGGCTTAGCAGCGCTGACACCAGTGTTGGACTCCTGCTGTACCAGCACCACTGAGCATTTCCCCCTCTTGCAGCCTGCCTTGTCCTTTTCATCCCAGACCTACGCATTACTCTCTGTTTACCAAAACTGCCTTCTTTACAGCTACAGAGGCTTTGGTGGATCTGAGTTTGGGTTTTGTCACAGCTGGAAAGCAGCCGCAGAGCGTCCTTCCAAACTCTTCACCCTGGAAGCTGAGGCACAGGAATCATAAAAGCAGAAAGCTTGGCAGAAACGCAGAGCAAGGCAGCAAGCATCGACCTTATTTCTAATTCATACTCCTGTCTCTCCTCTTAACGTGGTCACACTGAAGAATGAGGGTAAAACTAAGCCCAGATGTTGCCTGCCTGTTTGACCTTTCTGTCCTGCCATCACTTGGCTTTTGGTGGTGGATAGGAAGCTGTCAGTGTTCGTGACAAATCAGAGACATGGTTAGGTTTAATTCGAGTTGCTGTGGAAAAACTGATGCTGGGGGAAAAAGTAACCTGGACCAAATAAACTTTCTGCACGGGAAGGAACTTCTCTGCTAGTGAAGTTAGACATGTGCTCATCATGTGATTGGAGCAGGAAAAAAAGGCCGGTGCATTTTGAGAGGGCCATGTTGAGGTATCAGGTGACTGCAGCAAGAGGCAAGGACCTTTCCCCTTCTGCGGCCGTGGTGAGCCTGGCCCTGGAGTCCAGGCTGGAGGGATTCAGAACAGCTCTGCTGTCACCGACCAGTGGCTTCCACAGAAGCTGTCAGAGAACTAAATGTACCTTGGTTAATGACAGCCATTTTGCTAGAGAGGATGTGAAAATGAGGTAAATATTTGGAACATACAAATAATAACAATGGACTTTTTAATGGAGGAGGTATAAATAGCAGGAATGAGATGAAAATGAGAAGCAAAACTTAGGCTACATGTAAATGGAAAAATCCTAACATTGGGATTGTGGAATCATCTCCTCAGGCTAGTAGTGGAAGCCCGTAATTTAGGACTTGAACAACCAGACAGAGAAGAAGCAGGAGGCACCCCATTGCAGGGAACAGTCCTGCCTTTTGCACCAATCATTTGAATTTCCTCTGGCTTCTTTGAGGAAGAAAGTTAAGTCATAAGGCTCCTTGGCCACCACTTCTCCTTGAGGATCCAAAGGAATGTTTAATGTTGACGGCTTAGCCGAACTACAGCTTTGGGAATTCTTATCTATCCTCAAATTCTTATCTTTAGTTTCAGTTGTTTATATTTCCTGACTTCCTGTCTACAGTGCTTATCCAAATTTATTGTTCATTTTTAGTATTCCTTGTTTAACAACTGCTCCTTTACGCTCAGGAGTTGGCGGTGCTTCAGCAGTGGGTGATTTTTCTGTTTATCTTTACCACTTCATTCAGGTGTTAGAAGTAACATGCTAACCTTGGAACAGTCTCAACAATCCCAAGATGCAAAGTTTCCTGATACTTTTGCTGTTTCTTTTTTACTTTTATAGCAGCCTTTTTATTCGTGGCACAGTTTTGGACTAGGCATAATTATTGCATTTCTCTACCCGTGTAATTTTAAGCTTGGGTGGCAGGTTGCTGGGGTTTTTGATGTTTTTATCTCTGATCCATCATGGGCAGAAAAGGGTTAATTAGTCTCAGTAAAACATTGACAGTCACTGGGGACTGCTGCAACTGAGATGAAAAACAAGACTGCACCTGTATGCTGGCAATTTCAGATAGATTCTGGTCAACTATTTTTCTCTAGCGCTTTGTTCTGCCAGCTGCCTCAGTGCTTTGGATGCAGGTGGAAGGATGGACTTTGCTATCTATAAAAAAATTTAATGGTGAAGACCAACTTCCGCCTCACCTCCCCAGGGATCAAAGTTATTGCATTGCCACAAAACATGGCAGAGCACAAAACAGGCAACAGGCTGTGCGTGCCTAGCCACTGCGTAGAGGTCTTCACTCGAAAAAAATAGCTTGAGATTTTTTTTCCCTCCCTCCCTTTTTTCTTTCCTTTTTTTTTGTCTTTTGGAAGAGAGAATGAATGCATGGAAGGAATCCCAAACTGAGTGACTGTACACAGAAGCGACAAGCTGCCACCATATAATACATACCATGCAATATCATTAGTGTAGTTCCTCGACAGAGGAGCTGTTGTAGCTCTTCCAATAATCCAATACAAGGCAAAGGACCGCTCGGGACCTCTAACTGTACAGCTTGAAGTATGCTCACAAAAGAAGTTCTCATGAGACCCTATAGATTTATGTCATAATATGCTAGTGTATGATGAAAATAAATAGTCCCACCTGTCCATGAAGTTACTTTCATTGCCTGTTGCAGAGCAGCAGATAATGCATGGACTCTTTGAAGGGGCAAGATCTATCTCCTCTCATGACAATACAATCATATTAAATAAATCTCATAATAGCAAATTCTGCTTAACACAGTGGGAACTTTCTGGGGTTGTGTTACACTGTGTCATACAATAAGGCTCTCCTTGATATTTTTGACTGCTGTTGTGATAGAAATAAACAATAGTTTAACAGCAGTATTAAGAGCTGAGATATTGAAATGTAAGTGGAATATAAGACTTGTAGGATAACAGTCTCCATGAAAAGACTTCTAGCAGGGGAAAACCCCATAATATCCGATGGAAAAGTTAAAGAACTATGCACTGTTTGTGTGGGCTTTGAAAATACTATCAGAAGCAAAAGACATCAGATTTTTTCCTTCTTTTTTCAAGGATATGAACAGATGCTTCATTTAGGTTGTTTTCTAAGGTTGTTATTTTACATCACTGCTCTCCAAACCCACACCTTCAAAGTGCCATAAAAAGAGGAAAAAATACAGAAGTTGCTAAATGGAGATCAGCGAGTTACAGCAGCTGAAAATAACCCGCATGCATATTGCAATGAGCTACGTGGGGGCTTTGGAGGAGGTAGCTGGTGTTTTTTTATAATTTTATTTTGAGCTGTCTATGACCTTCTAATGCTAATCTGTCTTTAAGCAGTGTATATTTATGTGCATAACATGGGTAGCTGGCTATGAAATAACATTTGGTATTAAGAAAGATTAACAAAATCTCACATGTCAAGGCATGCAGTACCCCAAAAAGAGTGTCTTTCCCTCTTCTCCACCACTGCAGAAAATAGTTAGCTGGTTTGCAGATCTCACCTGTCTCTACCTCACAGCAACAGGTACTACCATCTGCTGTGTAAGGCAAAATAGGGTAATAGCTGGACCAAAGTTCTTACCTGGTTTAGTATATATACACTGTGCTCCTACGCATCTGTGCTATTTAGACTTTCTAACATGTGGTGTTAATGCCACATTTAACTTTGTGTAGGAGGGTCTTGCCAATACTCATTTTGCACCACTAGTTTCATATGTAGTCACGTCACTTTGTCCCATGTGTGTCATATAATTAATGAAGGCTCTTGCAGCTGTGATTGCCTAAGGGTGCAAGTGAGATTATGTTTTCTGCTATGGAGAAAAATCAAAGTCTTTGCATTAGTTCAACCATTGGTCTAAGAAGCTGCATCAGGTAGTCTAATAAAAACACTGGTCTCCCTATAAACTTTGACTTACTCTGCTGTAAATGAATCACGTTTTGTGATAGCTGATGAGAACTTGCATGTTGCATGGTGCTTGAATGGGTTTCTGAACTTTCTATCCACACTCTGCAGTTTTATCTTATGTTTGGCAGAATATTGATGTCACTAAGATAAAACGACTCACTAGTTCTCTTTGGTTTGGAGAGTTACATGAAGCAGTTACAATGCTATTCGTATGCCTTATTTTACATCTGGATATATTAGTAATAGCTAATTATCGTCTTACAGACAGGTTGAATTTAATGTAACATTCACAGTATGTACTTTTTACTATAGGTGCTATTTGTAAATAGGTAATTTTATGTTGTTGTGAGTTCATATTTGACATAATTTCTAATTGTTCTCCAGTGCAGACATGCATTTAGTGTAAGTGGTATAGTCTGTGTAAAACAGTGGAGCTGAAACCTGAAATACTCTAATCTGTCAGCAAATAGTGGTAACTGAGGAAAGTGAATGCTGATCGCTTATACAAATGAGCAAGTTTTTACCTCATATGGACTGAGCCAGAAAGGCAAGTGTGATTTTCTGAAGAGAACTTCCATTTTAGATGTACCAACTTTGGATGGGCCAAGCTGGCGGAGAAGGCCTGAGTTAAATGCTATGCTGTTTTGCTGTTAGCCTTTCACTTGGCAAAGCTTTGTCTTTAGCCCCTATCGAATGGGCTTGTATGTGAGGGTGCACTGGGAAAGCCATCTAATGGCATGTGTTCTGTAGTGTTAATGCAGAAATACTCTTGATAGACAGGTGGTACTGGACATGTCTGATGATGATGAGGGGTTTGGTACTCCGCTTCCCAAGCACGTTAATGGATTCCCTAGTTCATCCCTTTGTACTTTACACATTTTGGCCTCTCCTATGAAATATTAAGATGTTTTCTAGACAGAAATCCCAGGGCTACTAGTGTCATCCTTGCCATATTGAAAAATGTCCATTCAATCCTAGATCCCCACACAAACATATACAAGACTTTTTGTGTAATGAAATACCTAGTTAACTCATTGCAATAGAACTGCATTCAGTAGTAACCAAATCAATGGGAGTGTACAAGTAGCACAATGCTGATTTCCAAATGTAAAAATTACATAATGAATCCTGATGTTGACTTAAGATAAAGGGACTGCCATAGTTCTTGGAATACCTAAAATAAGGTCAAATGAAGGTGTTAGAACATTTTCCCTGCCAAAGGTTGATTTTGACTGTCAGAAGACAGTACTGTACAACCATTGCATTTTTTTCTTTCAACAGTACTGACCTCTGAGGCTTTCCTTGCTATGGGAAATGTATGTGAGTCTAAGTGATACGAAGCTGTATTTTATTTCAGTCCCAAAGTATAGGGGTTTCTGAAGTACTGAAACAGTATAGAAGCACTGTAATAGCATAGGTGTTTCTGAAGAAGTTTCACAGATCTCATCCCTATCTTTGCTCCATCTGCAGTTCTCTTGTAATGGTATTGAACTATTCCAGTAGCCTTAATAAGTTCAGATATGAGTATGAGGAAAGAATGCTGATCTTCATGATGAATTAAGTGCCTAAAACATAAATAACAGTGTGGTTAGTGAAGCTTTGCCTATATTAATATACTTGTTCACTTTACCTGTGCTTAATTCAGAAGGGCATTCTGCATATCTGTTCAGTAAAGGCATTTGCATCTTTTCAATTACTTTGCTTGAATGTAAAGTGTTGGTGTAAAATGTTGCCCATCTTTTGAATAATCAAAAGGTAAATTATCATTTAAAGTATAAATTAAAAGACCATTAAGGCTTGGGAGTGCAGTACTTCAAAGTTAGGGGAGTCAGAATTGAGGTTCGCCATGCAATTAATTCACTCTCCCCTCACTCTCCACTTTTCTGTATACGCATTATAATACTAATCTTAATTATACGTATTTATGTGCGTGCACACAGTCATACACACATTTACATCTGGCTCCTAGCCAGTAGTTCCCATTGCTTCCAACTTGCCTTTACACCCACCTTGCTCCGTATCCCTCCGCATTCATGTTGGGTAACCTCCTTCTCCCCATGTAGGCTCAGCAAAGGGCAGCGGGAGGTCTTCTTGGAGGCTGAGGCAGATGAGCTGAGCTGAGCCGCTGTGTGACACTGCATGGGTCCCGACGGCAAGGACCACGGTCACAGGTGGCCCCAGCTGCAGCCCCCGAGCCTCCAATGGGTGGTGCATGCTGCCCAGGGGGTCTGCAAGAAGCCGAGCTGCCAGACTGGAGCAAGCCTCTGGTACTCCTGTGCCAAAGGAAACGCCTAGAGGGCATGACCTCGTCAAATTTATATGGCTCTTCATAGGAATAAGAGTCACAAATGACACTCCTGCATAAAATTTCAAGTCCCTGATCCACAGCGTGGAGGCAAAGCAATGTAAAAATATTTTAACTGGGTATCATGGTTTAAGACCAAATGACAGTGGGAAGCCTAAATGGATTTTTAATCACAGGTATAAGCAATGCAAAACAAAAAGTCAGTTAAAGTTCACGGACTCATGCTAGCAGCTATGCTAACTAGGCCTACCAGGGCAAGGAGAAACTAGTTTTCCTCAACCTCATTCTCAGAAAGGGCTGAACCGTTTTTTTTTTTTTTCTTCGATATTTCTCTTTATTTGTTTTCCAGTCTAGAGTATGTGCTCTAGTCATTCTCCTACCTGTGGTTAGTGTTATTCAAAGAAGACACACTCTAACTGAAACTTTGAGTTCCCTGCAGCTAATCCAGTACCACCTTGCTTGTCTGAGAATCCTGAAAATACTTACAATAAACATGTTTTTCAAGGTGGACAAGGCTGCCTTTCTAAAACAAATGAGAACAAGAAAAAATCTTAGCTAAGAAGAGTCTGGTTTTTCACCAGAACTTTGCATATGGCCAACTACCCTGAAATGTGCTGATAATTTAAGTAAATATTTTTCTACTGAAGAACATTTGCTGGGTACATTTTTGGCTGAATATCAGCAATTTTGCAGCAGGGGATGAGCGTACAAGGCATGCATGAAGATGAAAATGGTCCACTCTTCCCTGTGTGTAGAAGGAAGGCTGAAGCATCATGTCTGGAGTACAAGTTCTTATTTTTTTCAAATCTTAGCAGTAACTCGCGCAAGCCTAAAATAACCAGGGCTCAGACTATCTGTGTTTTGTAATATTCTCAGCAGCTAATAAGTAATCTGTGTGTGCTTTTTCACACAACCTCGATGAACAATTCTGAAAAATAAAGCTGTGTAATAAATTACATCAGTCCCAATGAAAATGCAACAGTTGTGCAGCTCTGAAAGCCATGGATTCCCAGATAGCTGAACCACGATGGGAAGCCAAACATTCACAGGATGTCCTAGAGCCCACAACTTTTTCAGTCAAACTTTCTAAATCCTCCTGAAGAAGATGGCTGCGACACAAGTTGACCAAGCATGTTGTCCGATCGGCATGGACAGCTGTGGCTTTAAACAATGACAGCCATTGTTAGGTCAATTTTAAAGTAGGTCCTTAAAGTTAATGTGATTATGCAAATGTTGCCCTAACTACCGTGGCTGTCTTATATCCTTCACAAATGACTGCATTGTCACTTTTCATTATGTGCATACAGTCCTGGTGGTTTGGTGGTATCATTGTATCTCTCGGAAATGGACCATGTAAAGGCCATTCACTGTTGGCACTGCATTGTGCTTTTCCCCAAGCAGACCAACCTTGACCCACAAATGAGGGTGGTAGGGATTTTCAGGCCGAAACCTGCGTGTGTTATTCACATGATTACTCCCATTGACTTGGCTGGAAACTCTTGCGTCAGTCATGGAAGAATTAGGTTAAAACACGGTTGTGAAATTAAGTCCAGTCCACTCTAAACTGCAGCATATCTGGACAAACCTCTGACAACCTACCTTCTAGAGATAAATGGCTTTGTGTGAAATCGCTTGCCACATAAATTCAAAAATTAATCTATTATTCACTGGGGAAAAGAAAATGCCTCGGACAACTTCAGTGCATGTTTTTCTCTATGGTGTCTTTATTAATTATTATTAATTTAATTTTAATCATGAAATACCCTTTTAAAGAAATATGTGATCACAAATGAGGAAGCTGAGAGATCTCAGGATCCATGTGTTCTGGAAGGTGGCAGATTTCAGACGACTCATCAGTTGGGGGACATGACTGATTTCAGACTCTTGGTTGCATTGCTTTCAATGAAAACCAGTGACTTGCAGTTTCAGTTCTCATCACAGAAGACATTCTCACAGCAACCTCTTGTTTGGATCGTTTTCTCTTTTTCTGAGTGTGGAGTTTGACGTTTATCTGAATTCTTTTCTTTACGATTTTTGTTCTGGTGGCCAAGTCTCCATGACCCAAGCACATGATATACAGCCTGTAATAGATTCAGACTGCTGGTTGGGATTTGGGCCTCCTCAGTAAAACATCCTTACTTTATTTTTAATAAAGTAAGCGTATAGAGAGAGAGGTACATGGATGTATTTGCATGCACTTACTTAACCTAAGTAAATGTAAAGGAAAAACATCACCTGCCAGGGAAGTCAATGCTTCTCCTTTGCTGACTTGCAGCAACTCTCTAATGAACACAAACTTCCTCAGGAGGTTCAAGGGCTTGGAAACTGCCAGGGCAACAACACATTGTGTTGCTCGGTTGTGTTATTCTACATGCAACTTCTCATAACGTCCTCATCACTGTAACACCTGAACATTGTTCCAGAACTAGGGGGACCTTTGCCAGCCTGCGCGCACAGCCAATAGAAATCTGGTAAGTCCAAACCTACCTGTGCAGCTGTTGGGCTCTCCTTCTTCCACAAAGCCTGGTTCTACTGGGAAGTTTGGATTAGGGTATGAAAACCTGCTTTGGCATAGCAAGACCGAAGCTGTAGCACCCTCAGCATCAGCTTCAAGAGAGTGCAGGAGCATGTTTGGGACTTTGAGCCTTCTGGACAACTTCCTGTGCTCTAGACAAAAGCTGATTTCTGTTATTGGAAATCCTTTGAAAAAAGTCAGTTATGGGTGTTAAAGAGGAAGGAAGAGCTTGTACCACTCTGACAGTTAGGAAGGCAAACCAAGGTATCATTTAAAATTTCACATTTAATCCATTCAGGCTGTCACATAAAAACCTAGTTGCTCCATTGATCAATTGCCAGAGAGGATGGTAACAGGTATTTTTTGGATGTCAGACAGACAGCATAGCAAACCTCAGAAGTGACAACTTAACAATGGGGGGCAAAAAAAAATCCAGCCGCTTATTTTAATCATCATGTAAGTGAGTTTGCTGCTTTGTGATGCCTGTGGCAAAATCACGGGGCAGGTGTGTGTCAGGCTGACTCCTCTCTTGTGGCAGTAGGGCTTTTTTTGAGATCCGAACAGTAGCTATGCCAATGGGATGCAATGAAAGTCTGTGCTAGTAAGCGATGGTTTTTAGAGCGGTGATGAGGGGGTGACTATCACATCGGTTCTGTAGCTTATCACCGTACAAACTGCATTTGTATTTGTTATGGGTTTTCTGTTAGAGGATGTGGCCACAAATCAGAGGTTGACGAGGAAAGGATTACTCTAACCTCTTTGATTAGAGAAAGTTAAGGGTGTGCGTGAGTCGGTGCTAACTCAAGAGGTCTCCCCATGAGTTGCTGCTCCTGGGGTGCTACCGTGGGACCTTCACGGGGCAGCAGAAGAACTCGTCCCCATCCTGTGCAGGTGGGCAGATGCTGAGAGGGTGTTGAAGCTGAGTGTAATGTGGCAGGGCAGGCAGGCAGCCTGTCCTGCCTGTTCCTGGTGGGTCCCCCAGCCTGGAGTAAGTTGCTCCCAGTTAAAGGCTTTTGTGCACGGATGAGGCTTGACCGGAGGAAGGTACTCAAGAGATGACAAAATCTCGCTTTTCAGTGAAGGTGATCCTGAACCTGGGCATAACAGGAGCACCGTCATGAGCGCGTGGAGGCCCCTTCTGAGTGGGGGGTGGCAGGGGCCCATCAGCCATGGGCAGGAAAATGATCCATGTTCTCCACCCTCACAAAGCATGGGCTTGAGCCCACTGAGGTCATGGAGAGCAGAGACTTTTTCCAATCAATTTTCAGAGAGGTTTGGGCCAGACCCCATCAGGGGTGTGTGCCTTGGTGAAAGAGAGCTGAGCCCACCAGAAGCAACTACAGGGGCAGAGAGGATGCCAGGAGGCTGAGCAGAGCTGAAAAGAAAAACAAACTATCATCTCTTTTCTTTATTATTTCACTGAAAGATATTTTAGGCCTTTGCAGCAAACCATGGCCATTTCTCTATTTAATTCTTAGGTGCAGCAAGGCTTGGCTGGACAGGTAGGAGCTATAAACCCGTGCAGATTTCCATTTCCTTGCCAGCAGCACAGCCTAGCAGCACCTTTATCTGCACAGGAAGGCTGAGCCGGCGCCTCTGAGGTCTCCGCCTTGAGCTTGTAGGAACACAGATACCAAAAACCTATCACTTAAATAGTCATGGCCTCCCTTCACCTTCAGATAACTCCTATGCTGATGTTTGCTGATGAGAGAGTTAATGAAACATTAGAGGCAGCGGGGAGAGATAGGCACTGGCAGGAAAGCACACCTGCAGGCACCCTTTCAAGACTCTCTCCGGGCTGACTTTATCGGGAGGGCCACGGCAGGCTTGCAGCTGGGCCAGCAGGAACCGGGAGATGCAGAGGTGGTCTCTATGGTTAGTGTAGAAACCTGTCTGGGGAGAGCTTCCTGAAACTTTCTTCTTTGCCATTTGCGAGGGCTTCTCTGACAGATGTGTGCACAGGGCGCATCTTGGAGCTGTAGCAATCAGTAGTTATTTAATCAAGTAGTAAAAGTTGTTTCCCCATGAAATGAAATTTCCTCGGGTGTAAGTTGAGCTAGTCTGTAAATGTGGACCCGTGCAATCTGAGAAGAGGAGGCTTATTTAAAAAAAAAAATTAAAAAAAAATCAGCAATTGTTCTGATACTCAAGTGGATTGGAAAAATGCCTTGTAGAAATGTCATGTATCAAGAGGGATTGTAAAAAACCCAACAACCTGATCACAAATAATGTATGGAAAAATACTGGCAGAGGGAATACATTTTACAGCCTTTAACAATGAGATCTATAACCACTGTCAGCTTGCAAACACAGCTGAAGGCAGAATTTGGACCTCTACGGTCTATCTTCGTTATCTTACCTGCATCAGTCACTAAGGGCAAAAAAAGTCACAGACAAGTTTATGCTGGTACTAGGGTCTTCAGTGAAAACTGCTGAGGCACTGAAGTCAAGTTCAAAGAAAAGAGACAAACAAAGGGAACAAGTGCATTTGGTCAGGAAACATGACTTCTGCTTGAATTAAGACATTAGCCTTGTGACTGGAAGATTTGGGCAGTGTCTTTTGGCCACCCAAGCAAACCACCACCATTGCTTCTGAGCAACATCTGGTCTATGGACTGACTCCAACTGTGCTAGGGGACAAGGCAAGCAAGATGCAGACCAGTTCTTCGAAACCCATTCTTTCCTGAAATATTTTTAACATGCTTTTTTTTCCATTTTTGGTTGTTTTGGGTTTTTTTTAAATATTTTAAACAGATCTCTAGGAAGCAGGTTTTTTTCCTGTCCTTTGCCATCGCCCCTGTGTCAAATCAGGGCTGAGGTAGAAATACAATTATATGTGGCAGGAGTAAGAGGAGATGATGATTATGATGCTCCAATCACAACCCTACAGAAACACCATTTGCTTACATGCCTGACTGTGTGGGCTTGAAGGAGGGCTGGTAGCCATTGACTTAGCTGGCCTGGATGAGGATCAAGATTGCAAACACTGAGGGAAAAAAAAACCAAACCCTTTTCTTCTGGCTTTTTTGAAGGATCACTCTGTGCTACAGAATGTTCAATGCTGTGCTCTGTGCTTTACCCTCAGCAGACTTGTTATTTTGGCTCCTACCTACAAAGTCTGGCTCTTTCAGTCAAGCTGTAATTTTTTTTTTCCAAACCAGTCCAAGCTCTGGCACTTTTTCAGTTTAGGCTGATAGCTGTCACATAGATCAGATCTGTGGGATTTGAACCCCCTGGGACTCTCTGCATAGAGTATGCTTTACTGGGGAGAGTTGGAGAATTACAGGGTCTAGCTGGGAAACACCTCACGCTCTGGTGTTTTCCTTTATTTTTGTCCTGGCTCCTTTGCCTTTTCATTTTTAATTAGCGGCACATGCTGAAATGATAATTTAAATTCTTTTCAGAAATCAAAAGAATTCCCACTGACAACATTATTAAGTTATAATTACAGTGAAGAAAAAGGTTAATAGGAATTTGAGCCAAATATCTACTCTCCATTAAATGAGAACTTGACTGAACCTGTTTTCCCTTCATTTTGGTAGGTTACTCTAGGTTTAAATGGGTCTGGATGGCTATACACCTGTGCGAAGGGCTACTGCAAGGCCAAATAGCTATCACCAAGACCCTTTACATGGACCTGTCTCAGGATAGGTCTTGCCTGACCGATGCCTAAGATGGAATTTAACAGACAGGTAGGACTTCTCTTGGACATCTGAAGGAAAGATGTGTATTTCAGACAGTAAGCAGAGCATGGTCGTGGAGATATTTGTGTGAGCAAGACATGTAGGAGGTGGCACTTTGTTGCAAAGGAAACTTGGTGAGTATTGGTGGGGGAAAAATAATCAGGTTCCTGGGCTACAGCATTCAAACGAAGCCTCTTCCTTTGCTCATGCCAAGTGCCACATGCATGCAGAAACATACGCAAATCACCCTTAATCTACTGAGTGTTTTGCATTTTCAGTGAAACAAGAAAGGGGAAAAAGAAACATTTTCCTCTGTATTAGCTCTAAGTGTGCCCATCAACAAAATTATTGCAATGGTTTTGCAGGTTAAAATGGGTTTTAAAGCAACTGAAGGTGTAGGGGAGAAAAAAACCCGGTCCTTATGCTGGGCACTTGCACAGTAAGCCTCCACGTTTCCCAGCGGGTGCTAGATAATGATCTGTTTAAACTCAGCCACGCTTGGTGCAGTTACAGCTGGAGCCCTACAAGGCAAGAGCTTTGCCTCGAAGACCTGTTGTAAGCTTGGTGTTTCTTTTTCCCTTTTTTTTTTTCTTTTAAGCTGTAATGCGTTGCTTAAGCTGTTGCATGCCTCAAAGGCAGACCTTTCCCTCTTCCCAAGTTGCACACCATCGAGTCCCATAGTCCTCCCTCGCATCTTGCACAAGCGTTTTTACGGCATGAGCCCGCAGCCTTTGCACAGGCAAGCGCTCCCGCAGACTTCCCCTTCTCTGTAATCCATACCCAGTGCTGCGCTCCTGCCTGTGGTAACTGCTGCGAAACTACTTTGGGGCTGGCTCTCCCCTGGCCCCCAAGCATTTGGCGAGATCCTGAACCGCACATGGGGGCAGATGGGAAACACTGGCAAAACTTGGAGGGGGCTGCTGCAGGCACCAGTCCCTTGCGCTGAAAGCCAATAGCATGCAAGAAGGGACCTTGCAAAGGGTGGAAAGGGACATTTTGCTCCTCCTTTTCTGTGCACAGCATGGCATGGAGGGTCAGTGCGTGCCTTGGCCTGGGAGGACTGAGAGGCTGATGGGGAAGGAATAAAATGGACTGGAAGGTGCTTGTGGGAGCTCTCAGCCCATATAGGGTGGCTGCACAAGCTTGGAAATCAGAATTATTTCCTTCACGGAGCTGAAGTCTTCTTTCAAGAATATCAGTCTGACTTTGAAGCGCTTGCATCAACTTAAATTTCAGCAAACGATTTATTTTCAAACTACTAAATAAAATGCATTTTTTTTCCTGCTAGGTTGCATCTTTTTTCTCTTTTTTTTGTTTTGTTGGCAATTGCTTTTACTCTCTAGCATTCCTGGGGCTGAATGTCCTCAGTGCTTATGCCTCATGAGGCTCTGCAGGTCTGCCCAATTATTTGCTGTGCAGCATAATGCACCAGGTTTCAAAGTATATTCTCACCTCTGGTTTCTTAAGACAAGCATGAAAAAATCTGTTCTACAGTATAGGAACTCCAGAATATTTTGCTTTTATTCAGTTGGTTCCTGGTCTGATGGTCTTAGATGACGAAATAAATTATCCAGTATTTTGGGAGAACAGCAGTTTTGCACAAAAGGTGCAGTAAGCCTCCCATCAGCTTCAGCTGACCTGAACGTTGGTGTCACTAGAGATGTGCCTTGAGTCCACAACATGCTCAGTACTTACTGTTTTGTGCTGTGCTCCTTCCACTTCCTTAACAATCAATGAGAACTGAGGCTACCTATGGCGTGTAAAACTCTATTCCTTACTTACCTAAGTGCGCTGGAAAAAAACTTCCTGGCTTGAATGTTGCCTGTAACAACACCGCCGAACACTAAGACAAACAAGATTAGGAGACCATGTGGGTTTAAGTAAAAAAGACCACACTTTATTTATCTACAAGGCAGTACATTGTCGTATAAAAAATTAAGTGCAGATAAAGCTGCACCAAATGCTATTAAGGCAGCAAAAAGTCAGAGGCTGTTATAAAAAAACAAACAATAAAAAATAAAATAAAATCAGTGTTTTGCCATATCGATAAAGATGTGGTATGGCAGTACGAAGAACCATGTATTTCTAAGAACCTGATTCAGTACACAAGACCCAAGTTAGGGAACAATTAGCTAGACATGGAACAAAACAGACAACATGAACAAGACAGTGTTCTCCCAAACATATGAAGGTGCAATGCATGCTGTTACAAACCAATGAGAAACAAAACAACACAACCAGACAAAAAAAAAAATCTCCCAGGAACAGTGTTCAAAAATATTGCTTATAAAAAAAAGGGGAAAAAAATATAAATGATGTAAAAAAAATTAAAATAAAAAGGTCTGAAATGCTAGTGCATAGTCAATTAGCTAACATCAACATTTGTCTTCTTTCCATATAAAGCTCTACTGCTCCTTTTACACTAGCAGCATGTCTACACGCTAAGGTCTGTAGCAGCAAAACACAGTATTCATTTGGCATTTACAAAATTAAATTACTGAATAAAAATATAATTTTTCTCATAAATCTATGTTTCATACAGTAATATTTTTTAAAGCAAGCTAATTACCCCCCCCCCCCCAAACAGAAACACACAATGTATAATGGTCTAGAACCATAACAGAAAAGAGTATTTCAAGAGGCATGGATGTTTGAGCATTCACAATCTTGATCAGTTTTCCCCCTTTGCACAGACTAGCGTTTGTAGTAATGCTTTTCATTTCAGTATTTTACACCAATGCATTTTGTTCAGTGATTTAAAATATATCTGTTTGAGTACCTGCTCTTTTATTATAAAAAAAATAAAAAAGGAAACAAACAAAACCCCACCCCTGGCTAGCACATCACTGAAATAAAAATACTGGTGTATTAGGTCTGCTTGATCTCAAAAAGTAAAAAAAAATTATCTTTATTATAAGTCTGCACTTAAGATCATTAATTACTGATTCAAACTTAATACCTAATAATTTAGGCAAGTATCATTTATTAAAAAAAAAAAATCCTCTTAAGTTGGGTGAAATCCAACAAGAATATATATGCTGAGTGAATAAATGCACTTTGTGCTGCTCCCAACTGTTGTACCACAACAAAGATAGGCTCTTCTCCCATTCATGAAAAGTTTTCATGCAGAGGAACAGGAATTTCCCAGTGGAGGTGAAGTGTTCTCAAAACCATAATGCTTCTCTGTCCGTCGATCCTTTCACATCACCAGAGTCCGGGTGGGGAAGGCGGCCATGTACTTGCGTGCCTGATCCGTCAGGGCCATCTGATCCTCGATCTTCCCGCAGGACGCCGACTCCCAGGCGTTGTTCAGATGCTAAATTAGAAGCAGGCAGAGAGATTTGGGGTGAACGTCACGTACCAGCCAAAGCCGGGCCCGCTCGCGATTAAGTGTTGCATGACTGTGCAGTAGGATGTTGTCCCATCTCCAGAGAAACTGAAATCTCAACAGGCAAAAAATTATCATCACCCCCACTTCTCAGTTAGCGACTAGAGGGGTGGGCAGACCAGATGACCCGCAGAGAGGGGCACACCACAAGAGCCAGGATCCAAACCTCCCCACTTCTCTCTCAAACAGTGTCATCTCTACCAGGCCATATCTATGGCCTTGCCTTTAATCCTTCCTTTCCATGAAAAGTTGTTGTGGTTTAAGCCCATTCAGCAAGTAGGCACAATGCAGCTGCTTGCTCACTCCTGTCCCCCCTCAGTGGGATGGGGAGGAGAATCGGAAAAAAAAAAAAAAGTAAAACTCATGGGTTGAGATAAGAACGATTTAATAACTAAAGTAAAATAAGATACAATACTAACAACAAAACCAATAATAAAATATAATAATAATATTATTATTAATAGTAATGAAAAGGAATATTAAAAAAAAAAAAGACACGCGATGCACAATGCAGTCGCTCACCACCTGCTGACCGATGCCTGAGCAGCGATCCACCCCTCCCAGCCAACTCCCCCAGTTTATATACTGAGCATGACGTTCTATGGTATGGAATATCCCTTTGGCTAGTTCGGGTCAGCTGTCCTTGCCATGCTCCCTCCCAGCTTCTTGTGCACCAGCTTGCTGGCAGAGCATGGGAAACTGAAAAATCCTTAACTTAGGATAAGCGCTACTTGGCAACAACTAAAACATCAGTGTGTTATCAACATTATTCTCACACTAAATCCAAAACACACTGTACCAGCCACTAGGAAGAAAATTAACTCTATCCCAGCCGAAACCAGGACAAAGGTCTAAAAAGAGAATTTACTTGCAGGTGGACTTTACAGTCAACAGGGCACAGACAGGCTAAAGCCCGCAGATACAATGTTCAGTGCTATGACCACCCACAAACTCCTGCAGAGACTCCATTCTAGAAATACAGCTGCTCTGCCCCTGTGTTCCCTAAACGAACCTGACAGTCTTGACAGCCTGACCACAGCTAACAAAAAGTCCCACGCTCAAAGCTGCTTTCACCTGTGCGCAGCGATTAGCACGCGCCCCTTAGCAGAGCTCCTCTGGCAAAGGAGAAGCCGGGGCGGGGGGGGGCGAGTCTTAGCAGAAACAGCATTTTAATTATCATGTAAGCCATTTCACTTCTTGTGGTATTTATGGAGGTTACAGACACCATTTAGTATAATGTTAAAGTGAGATAAAAACATATCTGCAGAGGGCTGTGCACACTGTATTTATTTACTCACTACACATGTGAGATGTTTCTCATTGCCTTGAGCTATAAACAGTAATGAAATTTCAAAGCTCCTGGAATTTACCAGTATACACACACATTTATACACACTTACTTTCTTTTCTGTTGAACTCTTTCAGACTTGTGCCTGCTTTTCCACATTGAGATATTCCCTAAGCCCTGAATAAAACCTCTATTATTATATAGAGCTAGTTGAACGAATACTCTGCATTCCAAAAATGCACATGACTGTGCTTAATGGAAAGCTGCCTGCCAGCGAGGGAATCCCAGTCCTGTTGATATTGAGAAGGTCTATGCCCAAGATACACCAACAAAGACAAGTCAGAAGAAACCCTTCTCTATTTTCCTCTGCTTTCAACAAGGATCATCTTTACAGTTCAAGGTCTACATTGCTCAACGAGATGGCCAAAGCCTTCCCAACACCTAGGACACTGGGCGAAGCATAATTAGTGGACTGCAAAACATCTGCTAAGAGCAGAACTGTCCCGGTGTGCCCATGGCTCTTTATGCTGCCCCTTCTAGTTACTAACTGTGCAAGAGGATCCTTAAATTACTCTGGCCTAAATGTTTAGAGAATGCTCTTCTGACTGTAAACAGTGTTATCTGAGACATGTGGCTAGTAAAAGGCTGGCAACGTATGAAATAATTTCTCACAACATGCCCTAATCAGGGCACTGGTACAAACACAGGGACCGAGGTTCCCTGCCTCAGAGGGTTTACAGTCTAAAAGGGACAAAACCAATGAATATCTAAGCAGCGTGGCCAAGATGTGGGCAAGCATGTTAGTCCTCTATAAACTTCTGCTGTGCTTCCCTAGACGCGGTTTTCTCTTCTCTGTAGACAAGTTCCAAATGTTGTCTCTACTCCTGATGCCTTTTTGTAGGCAAAACTCCTGCTGAGCTTCAGTGGGAGTTCCCCATGCAAATGAGAACCAGGTCAGGCCTCAAATTATTAAGTTCCTGCAGCTTTTTGTGGGAAAGTCACGTCTGTGAAGTGAACAAACATGCTATACACCTCTTTTCTAGAGTGGGTCAACCTGGGCTGGTTGTATACCTGGTGCTGTGGCTTAGCCTAGGGCACACGCCACAACCAAAAGCAGGTGTGACATACTTTCTGCATGCCACAGACATGCATGTGACACACCACAGCTTTTTTTATGTTTTGGTTAAACAGCTTCCAAAGTAACTTTTTCAAAGGCACCTACATCAGCTGGGAGCCTACAGTCTCCTATTGATTCTCAGTGGGACTCAGGCACCTGTGACTATTTTACCCTATTGTTTTAGAGGCATTTGCATCAGGGACCAAATTAATGCCTGGTACGATGCCATCGGTTTTACTCAGAAGTCAGATTTGGTCTGTACATCTCAACAGCAGTTGGTAGTTCCGGAATATCCATCATTTCAAAGGACAAATATATGTACTCAACCTGTATTTCCCCGTGATCCCCCAAAGGTTCAATGCACTGGTCTAGAAATGAGAGATCAGCAGTCCCTTAAATAACTGAAAACATGTAAGGAAAAGTCCATCTGTCACAGTATGTCAATTTTTAAAAAACAGAAGTAACTTCAGGCAAGGAATGTCCTGATTTCATAAATTAGGCTTAATTGTTAGTATCTCACTGAGCTCTTTGTATTAACAGCCATGTGCTTAGAAAAGAAAAAAAAAAAAAATCTGTATCCTGATATCTCCAACATCTCAGCAGGCTGCTACATGTCACTCATTCCACTGAAAGCCTGGTCTTCGTTTAACCTGATGTCAGCGCAGCAGAAGCCGCTCAGGCAGGCAGTAACCCTCTGCCCTCCCTCCGGGCTCGGCTGCCCCAGCGCTCCAGGGCAGCACTGGGCAGCAGACACAGCAAGCAACAGGAGGATCAGCTAGACCCCGTGACTTGAGCCTGCCTTAAAGAACTTACTCAAGTTTTGTCGGAGAGACAGCGCGGGAGAATCTCCCCCAAAAGTTTTGACCCTTGTATTATTTCCCCAGAAATACATTACGCTTTTTTTTTTCTCTTATGACAAATTTATAAAAAGAGACTAACTTTGCAGTCTCGCTGACAGTGGTGAGAGCTTTGCTCTAGTAAAGAAAGCAGAATTTGACCCAAAGTGGTGTATTTTCTGAAGTAGTGTATTTACTAAGACAGCTTTCAATTCTATCCTGGGGAACTCGGATAACATTTACAGTGGGTGTTTTTAATAAACATTTTCTGTCTGAAGCCTCGGCTCTCAGCAGCCAACACAAACCAAAGCACAATGCCTTTGCCTTGCCAGCCCTGCAGCACAGTGCCGCAGGCACGTGTGAAAGTCATCCCGACACGAGAAGTTTTACTTCCCTCCCTGGCAGGGAGCACTGGGTCCCACGATTCTGGCGGAGCGCCTTGCTGGGTCTGGGCACACACAGCTACGGGATCCCTTAGTAAAAAGGGAAAAGCACAACACCTCCTTCCAGGGCAGCATCGCGGCAAGTATTGACAGGGCTCCATTAGGGGACAGTGGCAGCGCCCCGCAGAAAACAGCGCTGAGCAAATGTAGTATAAGAGAAGAGACCTGGTCAGAAAGCTAGAAGCAGGCAGGGAAACAGCACAGAAACCCAAGTCAGACCACTCCTTTGCAGAATGCTCACTGCATCTCCCCTATCACATTTAAAGGTCCAACTCTGCAAATCAACGGATGGAAACACAAAAACTTTGTAACTGGAAGCCAAAAGGCCTGACCCAAAACCCACTGAAACTGATGTGAATGTTTTCATTGATTCAGTGGATTCACCCTACTTAAATTCAGCCATCTAAGAGTGAGGTGTTCGTTTTGGCACCTAAAACCCTAGCCAGTGGGGAAAGAAAGGGATTTCCACAGTACAATTCATTCCTTTTCTTTTTTTTTTTTTAATTGCCTCAAAGAGTGAGTGAATACTCTTAGTTTTGCTGTCAATTAAAAGAATTGAAGCCTTTTCAGCCAGTATTTCCAGCTGTATTTTTCTCTTCCACGCACAGCAGTTTTCTCTCTTTAAGTTAAAACAGGGAGTGGAGGGGAGAAGGTACACTACTATGAGTTCCCCTAGGATAAAATTACAGACCCATGGTACCATTCCAGCTATGTCATTCTCCCTGGCTCATTTTTTTTTTAATCTCAGTAATCCTACCAGCATATCCTTCTCCTGGCAGCAAAACTACCTCACTTATCCTGTAACGTGCCTTCAACTGCCCTCAGGCAGATGAAAACTGTAAACAAACTGTCAAAGCTGTAACTAGGATATCCAGTTAAAGCACTTCTTTAAAAAAGAAAAAACCTGGACCATCTAGAGAAAACAGACCAGAGTAAGGAAAGAAAAGGCTGTGGAAAGGTGCTTTTCTAACAGAACTAGTCCTCCTGCACTCAGAGCCTAGACTGCCTTTTCATGTGCTGCCTGCATAGCTTAAAAAAGCTCCTGCGTTATGACACCTTGCATGTTAGGAATGGATGCCAAAACCAAACGCTGCTGCAGTCCTGCAGTACAGAGCTCCCAAACTGATGGAAGTGTAGTAAAAATCTTTGGGCAAAGAACTGTGCTAGAAGACAGATTTTACATCTCTACTATGCTGGCAGGTATCTTCAGCAACTCCAGCAAAGTTATTGGCGTTACGTACATTCCCATTAATTTAGTCAAGTTGTGCTGACATTTAAAACCATAAAAAGCCAAAAGGTTTAAAATATTTAGAAGGTTCAGACTGTTAGAAGGTATCTTACCATGTTTCTCTACTGCAAAAAGCTGGATTTCTTGCCAGTTTTCCCTTAGATTACACAATATGGATAATTTACACAACATGCCGCTGAAAGGAAGGCTTGCAACAGAAATGCAGTACTCCTGAAACAGTAAAGCAATCAATGCCCTAAACAAAGCAATTTCCTAGCAGAATATGATGCATATCATGTAAAATAGTATGGCTTTCTAGTCTGTAAGGATGCAGAACCAAGAGAAGCCCTTTTACTTCTCAAGATCAGACAGTAAAGACTAATAACTAAAAACTCAAATGACCACAAGTGAATACTACTGCATTTGGTAAGGCAGAGCGCTATTTCTGCTCATGTTGCTAGATCTCCTCTGGAGCATGGGACAGCTACCTCCTAAACTCTGGGGCTTCCCAGTTACCCAGAAATACAGCTTGCTAAATGTGAGAGAGTAAGATGGTCCAACTTTTCAGCTTTCAATATAAGCCTGATACCAGAGCTAGAACGAGCTATTTGGTGGTGCTTTTAAGAGCTTAACCCTGAAGCCCTTACTCAGACAAAACTCCTGTTTGAGATGTATGAGCTTTCCAAGTAAGATGAATGGAAGAGATAGGGTACCAGGCTAAGCACCTGCAACTCACATTAGGATATTCAGTCCCTTTCTAGTTTTGTCCTTAAGTACTTATTTTTTTATTCACAGATCAGAACACATTGCTGCAAATGGCTGATCGTTAAGCTGTCACTTTTAAGATGGCACGTTAAGCTGTAACTCCTGATCTGTTTGCAACTCAAATTCTGCTGCCCTGGGAGGAAAACATGCAATGACTGACCTGTAACTTCCAACCTCCTTTTGCTCCCTCAGCTAAGCTGTGCCAAGCACAGCTCCTGTACACATCGGCCACTGGCGAGAGAAGGGACAACACAAGTGAGGGAAACCCACAGGGCTACGTTCCCTTGCTGTGCAAATCTTATACCTCCCGGGACCTGAGCACAGCATGCTTCCTCCCCTCCCTTGATTAAACAGGATATGAGATTTTGGGATGTTCTTGCCCCAAAAAAGCCACGAAGGAAAACCAGAGAAAGTCTGCTGCTGCAGGGGAGCATGCTGCCTTGCCTCACCTCGCCTCTACATTTTGTCTGACAACTAGCTGCAAATGAAATTCCACATTTCACTTTTCAAACAGAGAAAATGAAGGTTAATGACAGCTCACACTCTTGAAAAGGTTAACCAAGTAACTGTTTTAAAATCCTTTAAACTTACTCTTTAAAGAAAATGGTTACATAAACTATTGAAAGTCAGGAAATTCGAGCTGAAACGTGTCAGTCTGTGGTTAAAAAATGGAAAGTGACAGGAGCCAGGGGTTGAAGAACATTCTCTTTAGCTTGCAGGGCTTCTACCTTGTGTTGTTTCCTTTGTTACTGGGGGAAGAAGATATCAAAGCAGCGCTATTTTCTTAAAAGGTTCCATTTCATGGTGTCTTTTGATAGCCTGCAGGGTTAGGTAGATGGTCTATGATTTAGCCTACTTTTCTATCTGTTAAAATGTCTGTTAGGATAGTTTGCATTATGTACTGCTACTTGTTTGATTGGCTACAGAACATAATATGAAATAAAACATAACTTTTACACAGGAACGTCCAGAAACAGAGTTTTTACGTAACTTCTTATGAGGTACTATTCAAGCAAATGCTCAGTACGGATCATCAGCTTGCCTCAATAAGGGCTTCGTATGTTATCCCAAAATCTTAACCCTTGGCAAAGTTCCTACGGAAGCCAAAATCTCCCTACAGTGAAACTAGATAGTTTCTGAGTGACAAAAATATAGGATGCAAAAATATAGGTTGTAACTAACTCCACCAATATAAAGAAGTATTTGGGATCCATGCAATGGAGTGTAAGAGTAATTCCACCCCAAGGCAACACATGGGTTTGGTGAGACATCTCCTATTCCTGCCAGGAAGAGAATACCCAATGCACAACCATGAGATCTGCCATGCAGGATAAAAAACATGGCTGAACCTTCATACCTTACCACAAAGATCCTATGCACAGCTGCCTTTACATCCAATGTTTTACAGAGACTTAGCCAGGGGATCAAATGAAGATGAAGCCCAAACTCTTCTCGGGTCTAAGGGGACTCTTTCTCCCATTGCTCTAGTCCAACACCGGTACCAGCACATTCCCAGTGGAGTTATATGCAGCCACCTGACCTCACATGCCAAATGATGCAATGTGCTGTTCCTCTTAAGTGATGGTGAATGATATCATGCTATCTGATATGGTCATCAACTATTATTTAGTAAGTTGCATATGATCAGTCATGTGTCCAAAATGCAGTAAAAAATATCCTTAGAGATTGCTTTGAACATTTGTTACTCTTGCCTTCTTTGGAACTCAACAGCAAAACAATAAGCAGCCAGGCACTTTGGTAAGCCTATTGCTAGCCAAGTATCTTTTTCTTTAAGTAAATGCAGTGCAAAGTATTAAAGCAATGAAAAATACTGTGGGCTGGCAAGCATGCTACCTCCCTCTTACGTAAGTTCAAATTTAAAAGAAAGTGGAATTTTAAGAACCAAGCATGTTAAAAGCATATTGGAAAAAAAAAAGTTTAATGCTCTCTTTCTTTCTCTCTTCCCTCTCCATGCACACATCCCAAGGTGCAGAGTGTGCTATAACTCTTACTTGGACTGAAGTCAATGAGAATTTGCCTAAGTAAGAACAGTTGGTTCAGGGCCAAAGTATTAACAACAGCAATGTAAACATACGCAGACAAAATTAAATTTCACCCAGATGCGTTCCCTGGTGTTTCATGTCTACCTGCATCCAATCAGTGGATTTAGTCCAGTGTTCCTGTGTGCGTCCTGTGTGTACATGTACATGGGCAATATACCAAATTACAAACTAGAAAGCATAAGAACATGCTAAAAACCTGGTCATGTACAAAATGCCACCAGTCAAAATCAAGCGCAAATGCTAACATTTTCAATTGCTTTGCAACCTTTAGACATGCTGTGTCCTCGTCACAGATGTCTGGCTCCACTGGGATGGAGGGGGAGAAGCATTAGGGCAGAGCAGCAGCAGTTTTTGGTGTGAAACAGAGCCAGACCACGTGTCCTTCCTGAGCTGTACGAGGCCACATTCCCCTCTGACATGAAGCCAAGCAGCCTTACCAGGGTTGAGACAGATTCTCCCTTTTAACCATAACACTAAGTCCAGATCAGAGAGTGCAGCGATCGGCAGACAAGACCGCGTTGTTGTAAGAAGTCTGTATTTCATTCTGAAAAAGCTATCTGTGCCACCATCACAGAAACCCCTAGCCACATTCTTCATTTAGGATTACATTTCTGCTGAAACACTCAACACTCAATGTTTCTTCATTGGCAGACAGAATAATTTTACCTTCATACTGCTTCACCAAGAAGCTGCATACTAAATATTCATTTGGGGGCTTTTTACAACTGCTTTTTCTTTCAGTTCAGCATGTTTTAAACACTGAGATGAGTTGGGAAGTAATTTTTAACTCAGTTCCTATGTAAGAGAAAGTCCTCTTTATCCAGACAATGAGAATACCTGACTAAAGGACGGGATCCAGAATGGACAACAAATTGACTCATATAAACTTTCTGTACAAAATCAACACGAGTGAGGAGAGAAGATTAAACAAGCCCTTTCATTTACAGCAGCTTGTAAAGAAATTATTTTTAGATAGCAGGAAACATAACACTGCTACGCCGAAGATCAAAAGATCCTATTTTACAGGCACCTCAGATGCTTTGTTTTTATTACAGGCAGAGCGCAGGCAAATGCCACAACATACTCTGTTTAGCTACCTGAAAATTTTGCCCTAAACCTATGGAGGAGCCTGGAGTTTGGCCAGGGGACATGGCCAGGCGACAGCTCGCTGGCGAGGCAGCGGGACCAGCAGCCTCCTCCCACGGACCAGCTGGGGAGCTCCAGAGACCCCCTGCAAAGCTGGAGCCTGGGCTCCTTTGCCATGAGATGGTCTGAATTCAGTCCCTAAATAACTGCCCTAACCCAGGGGCAGTAGATCTTCAAGCCCTCCTCTTCGCTGTCTACCACGGTGCAGCTAAGAAACACGGTTCATGAGAAAAGAGCAAATAAGCAATAGGGAGTGTGAGTCTTTGGTCGCTATGGTCACCCCCACGCAGAGGGGAGACACAGTCCCTGCTCTCCAAAGCTGCTTTTCATCAAGTGATTCTGCAGTGCAAAATACAAACCTACTCCACGGCAAACTGTGCCAAACGGGGACATGGGTGAAATTGTAATATCTCACTTTATAATGCCCAGCTAGAGATGCTTAACCAAAACCACGTTTTATTCATTCCTTCCTACTGTAAATATCCCCTTAAGTAAACTCTGGAAAGAGGGAGGAAATAAAGGATTAGCCATGTGGACTATCTGTCTGAAAGTCAGGAACCATGGAATTAGAATTTCCTTTCTGACAGTGACTCACCCTGGGGAATGAGACACTTTCTCTCAATTCGCCTGTGTGGAGAAAGGGTATAAATTCACTTATTCATCTACCTCAAAAATATGGGTTGTGGTGGAAGGATAATTAAGCACTATCTCCACTGCGTTTCATCTCTGAATGACTTGCTGTGGGCCCAATCTAAAGTCCACAAGAGTTGACAAAGAGGCTGCTAATGACTTTGGTGGGCTTTGGATCAGGCCCTATGTAACAGCTCTATTTTAAAGTCTAGCAAATGTGTATGTTTGTTACACTCGGAAAAAGCATAAATATGTAAAACCCAGCCTCACATCTGGCTTACATTACAACAATAGCACATTTAATTCATTTCAGAGATCCCAAGATGTACAGCTGGCCGTAAGGGTTATGAGGCTCCTTCAGACCACCAGTTACAACCACATTTCTGGTGCAACCTCAGCCCATGCTCAGGGAAAGGCCATTCTGGTGCTTGGCTGGATGGGCAATACTGGCTGCATCTGCGCCAGACAGCCGGGCAGTGCCAGCCTCTCCTCTCACCCCAAGGCCAGTGACAAGTTCTGGCCACCACTGCACACCTCAACTCTCCTGCTCTCTGAAACAGCAGAGCCGCCTACAAGAAGTCTATAGGAAAAAGCCTCTGGATTAATTCTCAATCCTACCAATTTAACACTGGAGCCAGATGAGCTACAATGCCCCCCACACAGGGCTTTGCCCTTTTTAGCTTCCTGGCACTGCTGTAGCTTCCGCGTCCTCATGCTCCATGGGTATAGTGAGATCCTCAGCCATGTTCATCTGAACGTTTCATTCTTCTATACTCAAACCTTAAAATTAGTCTGCGAGAAAGCAATATATGAATGTATTTTTATATACAAAGGGTATTTTTATCAAGGAATAGTTACCTGCAGAGGACTAGCTAGTGGCCTGTTCCTAGGTACTGCAAATGTTTTGTGAAAACTACCATCTTCTTCAGACACGGGCATCTTTAAAATGGAGCTGGTAAGAAGATTCTGAACAGGAAAAGGAAAAAAACCAACACGTTTCCAGTAACTCAAGAGAACAATCTGAATTTGAATGTATTAAAAGCAAACTCAGCCTGACTGCAGGGGGTGCAACACTGGGCACGGTCACAGACAGAGTGCTCAGCCTGGGAGCAGACCTCAGCCTCGGGTCCCTGGGACTTGGCTTTGCAGAAGCATTGTCACATGCAAAGATTTTTCATCCAGTGAAGCTCCCAAGTGCAAGAATAACAGTAACATTGAATAGTCCCAGTGAAGCAAAGGGAACCATGCTCATGCAAGGTCTCCTTTGCACAAACCAAAACAGACTCTCTCTTTCTTTTACTAGTTTTAACTCTGTGACCTAGTCATTTCTATACACAGGTGCAGGCATCCTTCAAGTGCAGGCTCATTACAAAGACTGTGGGCTGCACAATGACTGCAGCTTCTGCTACTTTCTATAGGCATTACAGTGATCTAATTAAGTGCGGGATTTTGCTTCTTATGCTTAATACAGAAAAACTATATGGAAATAATGAATAATGCCTACTTGTGAGGAAGGTCAGCCAAAATATTTTCTCTCTTGCATTTAAGAACTGAACAGGGATGTAAAACAGAAAAATCATTTGGTGGTGTTAAAACTTCCACTTACTGGCACATCTTCCATAGCAGACGCATGTGTAAAGAGCTGAGTGTTCAGGTTTTCTCCTTCCCAGTGATTCGAGCAAAAAAAATTTCCAGCTTTATCTGTTGGAGACTCCACCTGAAAGCAGGAAAGGCACCATGATAAAAACCAGTACCTAACTGACCAGAAGGAGATTTATCTGTCAGTTGCCTAATAAATTGAATAAATATTCTTCACAGCCATGCATAATGCATGTCTACAGTACTGTCTTTTACAGCACCCTTGCTCTTTGCAGAAGAAAGAAGTTCAAGGTTCTCAAAAAAATCCCCACTTAATAAAACTTTGAATACTTGCACTCAGCACTTTGTCAGTATTCAGGAGTTTAATCCCCTAGAAAGGATCGAGAATATATGTATTTTTAGAATTTTAGTGACAAAGTAATACAATGCAATGTCCTCAAATGTTCAGGTTTCTAAGTCACTCCATGGAGCTTGGTCCCTGTGGGGTTCTTCTATAGTTTCCACCCATATTAGAAAGATTCAATCCAAATTCCTGTCTAATTTTTTTTTTCTTTTTAAGTTTCAAACGAAAACTGCATTAGAACGGCCCAAGCAAACCCCTGCTGAAAACAGCAGAAAGACTTCTATGGAAATCAATGGGAGATGAATTAGGCATGCCTAGTATACTATATAGAACTGACACTAAGATCTTGGGGCTCACATGAAAGAAAAACAGACACAGCTATTTAACAGAAAAGGTATTGGTATAAGTTTCTCAGCGAAGAGTGTTGAATTAAATTGCCTCAGGTAAGTTTGAGATTTACCTCTTGTTTGATTTTCTTCAGCAAAGGGGGTCCACTTTCATGTAGCCCAGCTACTATTGCAGATTCCTCCGACTCCTGCTTGATAACGTCCTGCAGATCTTCTACAAGATGAGTCGGAGTTTGAGGCTGAAAGGAAGAAACGTTATATGCAAGTCCCAGAACATCCCTCTGCACCAATATCAAAGCAACTTTTATCATTGTTTCCTTCTTACCAGCATCTTCAAAGGACCATATTTGATTTCCTGAGCTGCAAGTGCGCTTTTGAATGGAGTGGGTGTTCTTGGAGAGCTCTCTAATATCGACCTCTTGATTGCTGGAGTTCTGAAACTTTAAAAAGAGGGAGAAAAACTTTAAACGAACATGCTTGGAAATCTTACCTCTTTACAGAAATACACGCATACAGGCAGCAGATGCTGTAAGACTCGGACAAATATTTTCCTGCAATCCTACAATCCATTTTGCTTTTCTGGCAGAACACCTATTTCTGTGATAAGGTGGAATGGCTTTACTTAAAAAACTGGTGAGTCTATGTGTGTGATTGTTTTGTATTAATAAACTTACCTCCACAGTTATAAAGTGGAAGTTTTACTCCAAACTAAGAAAAATCTGAATCTGTTAGCAAACAACTCTGCAGGAAACAGAGTGACCCAGCACTTTGGTTGCATGCGAACCTAAAGAAATGAACCCTCACGAATCTGACAAGACAATGGGATAAAAGACTTACATGTGATTTTCCTTCTGAGCTTTGAAAGTCTGGTCCCTGTGGAACGGCGTGGTAACAGCCATCTTATGGCCACACACCGGCGTGGAAGTTAGCGCAGGGTTGTCCAGGTTCAGGTTTTCGTGATTGGATGAGGTGTTTAAGAACTGCAGGCAGGGAAAGGAAAAATCAACAGGAACATCCAGATTACAATGTTGACTTCTTAAGTTGATGTTATTGAACAAAAGAAAAAGAAATTATTCCCTTCTGATTGATGTAAGTGATTCTCTTGACCCTACGATGCAGGTAGGTGTATATGGGGTACCTGACTATGCAGCAAAACAATACTCAACAGTTTGGCTGGAGCACTGAGGAAGCCAAAATGAGCATTTCTAGAGAGGGAAGTTATAAAGAAAATGACACTCCATTCCAATGAGAAACACTCTCCACCACTTTAAGAGCCACATCGTAAAAGCCTGATTTGGATTTTCTGCAAATAAATTTTAACTAATATTAAGAGCAGTGTGCCCAAGTAAGAACTGGGTGAAAATTAATAACGGGTGTTTCAGGAATAAACCCGCAGGAAATGGGGCTAAATTCCACCAAGATTTATATAGGGAATCTAGGTGCTTTCAAGGCAGTACATAAAGCGTTTATGACAGGAAAATAAATTTCCTATCATCTGTCTCAAAACAAAGTGCTCTGTTTTCACAGCATAAAATGAAAACTGCCACCTGTGATGGGTGCGTGGAGTGTTTTGGAATGGAAACAGCTGACTGAAAAGGAGGCAGCAGTATTAGCCTGGAGAAAATTGCTTTTGCATGAGTTCTACCTAGTAACCTAAAATACTGTTTCCATTTCTAGTGTCTACAAATCTGTGAGTGTAGTGGTATCCTTTATTCTGACAACGATTCATCGTATTACCTTCTAGACTCAACTTGCATCAGATTAAAATATACTTTATAAAAATATGGCATGTAAGAAAATACGGATTTCACTAGGTAATGGGAGGTACAGTGGGACATCATTACATGCAATCTTTTACTATCCTTCACGAAATAGTGTTTCTCTGACTTCAAGAACTAAAGCCAAACCAAGGCAAAACCAACACAAACAGACAAACAAAAAAAACCAAAACACTTTTAAATAGTGCTACAGCTGTGAAACAAAGCAACCATCAGCAGGAATTTGGAAGTGCACGCCAGGCCATTTTAACAGGCCATTTTCCTCCTCATTCCTATTCCGCCCCACCCCACATGGCCCGGGGTTGAGGATGGCGAGCCGTGATTTGAATTTTCTGGTTGTCAGTTTGTCTCACAACCTGAATGCTATTTAAATGCAGTTTGGGGTTTTCTAGGTCAATGAATCATACTGTAAGTGGACAGAGATGGAAAGTATTACAAATGATCAGAAATGTTAAACTCTAGTAGTTGAAGGAGTTAACAGCAAGAGCAAAGCAAGCAATCGTACTCCCCTACAAAAATGATCCAAATAAAAAAAAAACCCCGAAGCCCCACAGATGAATTTAAAATAAGAGAATCAACAGTTAGCTTGCTGATGATCTAAACTCAGTGGTGAAGACTAAGAGGAGTGAGAAGATTCAAACACGGAGTGAAATCAACAAGCGCAACGGTAATTAGTCATTTGTTCCAAAGGATTAGTTTCTAAATTGTTAAGGCTGGGGTGACTTTTGAGAATTAGTAACATCTGTGCAGAAGTCTTGATCTACCTGCGAGGGAGAGAAGGGCAGGCTTTTGACAGGGGAGCGCTTAGGAGGAGTTGAGCTGCTGACGTCAGCTAGGACCAAGGTGCTACCGTGGCCACTGGCTAAGGGGCTGGAGTGCCCTCTCCTTTTGCGAAGAAGGACCCACGGAGCCGCGCTGCCCTGTGAGGCAGACAAGGACTTTGGTGAGCCAGGAGAGCCCTGACTCGACATGATTTTGCTCAAGTTTGTGATGGGCTGTCCTTGAGGTCTACAAGCACTGGCCCCTCTTTGCTGAAGCTGCGCGACTTTGCCTGAGGGAGCTTTGCTAGCCGAAGTGTCTGTGTCTTCAAAGAATTCAAAACTGCTGAGATCACCCCATGATGAAGGATCCTGAAACAACGTGGGAGGCACGGAGCTATAAGACAGTATATAGTGCCACCTCATGAAAATACAGCGCTAGGATAACCAACAGCCCGTAACCAACAACAACGAAGTCTTTCCCAGTTCAATTTGGCTTGACTCTGTTTATTTGAGCAGTAACACTGTGAACGCTTATTTGTGTTTTCAATATATACCTTGATCACATCAAACTGTCTAACATCCTAGTGGCGTTGCTGGCAACTGAGTCCCTAAAGAAACAATGAGTCAAGTGATGTCCTTACTACCTACTTGCCCAGAGTTTTCTGCTTAGTATGAAGACAGTGCTTTTCACTACCAAAAATTGCACGCATTGGGCTCTAAGCCAAGACTGGTCTCCTCCTAACCTGCACGCCTGCTCTGGACGTGCCGAAAGGGACGTAATGCTGCATGAAGCAGACACCTCTGCTGCTGAAGGAAGGTGTCACCAACAAATGTATTTTAACATGCCACTTCTGTTACACGTAGTATCCCAGACACCAGAATGAGAAAAGGCTCGTGTCAATGTCAGTCAGCTACTTGGCATTTAAAATGCCTGTTTCCAGTTCTTCACATATGCCAGGGCAAGCTCCTTAAACTTTGAGAAGCAGCTGTTAAAACCACAACAAAAACTTTTAGAAAATGATGCAGATACATGAGCAGCCACACATAAACCTATGGCATGTGTCACTTCAAATATAAGTAAGTATCATTTCATTGTTTAAAATCTGTCACAGTGTCTCTGATTTTATTTTAAGGAGACTTAATATCGAGAGACCATTTCAAGCTCCTGTTGTGCAGTTTGCTAACAACCACACTCCCATACCACGATGTAGCAGGAAAGGGAGACACCCACAAAAAGCATATGCATCCACACTCCAGGGCTTCATTTATGAGAAGCCACATTTTGTTCTGTCAGAAGCTAAGCTTCAGATCTTGTAGCAATTAGAAGTTACTCGGAAAAAAAACCCCACCACATTTAGGACTGTCCCAGCTCCTCTCCCCTTACTCCTTGACCACGCACGAATCCACCTGAGGCGGCGAGTCTACTTACGGAGTCTATTAACTGGAGTGTTTCTGCAAATTCTAAGAGATTCTTAACATTATCCAGGATGTTGCTCTGGTGAACAATCATGCACCGTGCAGGGGATGCACTTTCCTCAGGTAAGCAACCGTGATCCACTGGTGGAGATGGAGTACAGTGGTGATGTTCCCCCAAACAGGAAACAGGTGCATTGTCACCACTGGTCCTGGTACTGTCAGCAATTGTGGTGCTGTGCCAGCCAGGGTAGTTTGATGTGTGGTTCTGGGTCTAAAGGAAGAAGAAAAAACAAAAGAAAAGGGGGGGGGGAAGGCAGAAGGAACTTAGCAATGAAGTTGCACAAGGTGTCAGATGCCACTGGAGGAAAGATAAAAGTAGTTGCATCATCATCTAAAAGCTTATGCCTATGAAACAATTGTCAAGATGTTTCCTTTCATCAGCGCAAGATCTCTTTTTAAGTAATATTGGCATTGTGTTTGTTATCCCAAAGTTACCTCATAATTTACTTCCAAGATTATGAACATATATCATTACTAACACATAATCAATTCATACTGTGTTACTCCAAAAGCTCAAAAAGTGTCTGCAAGTCATTTTCTGTGAGAAGCAAGAAACGGCAGGATTTCCCTACTGAGCGCTCAGCACTGTAGAAAGCTAAAGGGTTTAAGAGTTAGAGTTGCTTTTGTTTGCTTATCTCCTTTTCTTCTCCTATCCCTGTCTAATGCTACAGCTTACACCAATGCAATGAAGAGGCTGTCAAATCAACGTGGTTAGGAAAGCAGAAGAACAAATTAACAGAAGTTTCTTTCCAGTGTGATCATGCAACAGAAGAAATTGCAAAACATTAACTAAAGTTAAAAAGTGGCCAAACTAACGTATCATGCATGCAGTTGTTTTATTATTAATTTAAATATTACCCAAAAAAAGAATCTGCTGGCTATCACCTATCTTCAAAAATGATTTGGGGATTCTTGGCTTTGGTGATGGTGTTAAGTAATTACGTAAGGGTTTTCACACATTAACATCCAATGGCATATACAACGAAGTGTGAGAATTCAGTAATAGCCAGCATTTGCTCCACACATGCAGTTATGAAGAATCTAACATTATTCAGAGAAGTAAAACAAACTGTCAAACATGCACCAAGTCTGAAGCTTACAAAGTGTATAAAACACAGCTGAAGGAAAGAATACAACAGAGAGGAAAAATCTAATGTTACAGGCACTACATTTTCATCACATGAACCATTGCACACTTTTCAGAAACGCAGATCCCACTGATTTAAGATCTGTGGGATTTTTCATTTTCGTACAATCTTGTTTCCAATATTACATCACGTTACAGAGCCCAGCCCTGCTCCCACTTTGCAAAGTAAAATACCTGCAAATTGTTTGCTTTTCTTTTTCAATAAAAGAACTTATGAAGCAAATACAGATTATATATGTGCTATGTTTCATCCTTTTAAAACGGAAATATAGAGCCTTGATTAGTATCGAAGGCAGAGGGGGAGTAAAAAGTTAAAAAGACAAGCACTGGGGTAATGCTGCTATCCCTCCATCCAAGCACACAGTGACAATCTTACTGGTAATGCCTGCTGCCCTTTCAGTTCATTCTCAGTCGACATTAGTAGCAACTCTAATTCCTTTATTCGTTTTTCTTTCTCAGGGTCTTCATCATTATAGTGTCTCTGAAATTAAGAGTTAAGGGAAAAGAAAAGATAAAGGTCTGATAGGATGTAGCAACTAAAATGCTTATGGCTTGCCGTCCTGTGGTTATAACAGCCAAATTAAGACTCAAAGATGAAACAAACATCAATTGTGTTTTCCACTACCAAAGTCCCTGCTGAATTTCAGTACAGACATTTGAAATGGAGAAAGTGGAAGCTATCATACCAGATGTCAACAACTTTGTTTTAAACCCACTTCAGAAGAAGCAATTATTAGCCATGTTAGAACTCCCCCACCTTCCCCATTTTCTCTCTTCACCACACTTATTACATTAAAATGTTTCCTTAATGTATGATGTCTGCATTTTGACTTATCAAATGTTTAACAAATTGACTTTTGAAATGAGGTTCAAGTTATCTACCTGAATAGCTGCAGCAGCTGGCTGAGGAACATTGACAATATTTACATGCAGTGCTACTGGATATGGGATCTGACCAGGGACCTAGGCCGAAAAGCAAAAGACACTAAAAGTTATTATTTCTATCATATTGTCTGCCTGCATTGTGAATTTGTGTTAAACATACTTTGGTTTTAGGTACTTAATATTTAAAATCTATGGAAATGAAATCGCAAAAAACCCAACAATGTTTACAAAAGAAGTAAACAGGTTTTTAGGAATATGACAGTGAGCATTACAGAGGAAGAAAGAAAATTCATATATGAAATATCTACCCTTCCAGAATGAGAAAAGATGAACAATTTATAGATGCATTTGTAAGACTTTTCTAAATTGAAGTGAAAATGCAAAAGATGCAATTTCTTATTATCTAAAACTTGACAGCGTAACTCTCTGAAGCAGCAGCCTGTTTCATTATTAATCATTAATAGAAAAGGAATCAGATTAAAAACAATGCTTGTTTACTTGGTTCCAACAGGCAACCCACAAACAGAATATTACTGAAGGGAATGTGGGAGATTTTCACATAGAACACAGAATTAACCAGATTCAACTGATTTTCGAGAAACGTAATATTCACCACTGTAAGAAACAGTACTGGAAACATGTTCACTGCTCACAAGACGTTAAAAATGCCAAACCCAATTCTACCACCTGAATGTCGGCAATCAGTTTGAAATGTAAATATTCTCATCACCGAATGAAGTCAAAGTCAAGGAAGTCCTCACCTCACATCAAACACACCCAAGTCCACCAAGACTGGGAGAAAACCCTTCGTGCTTCCTGAAATCAGGTATGGCTAAATTGCACCCACCTATTCAACAAAGCAAAACAAAACAAAAAAAACAAACCACATTTTCAGGTGCTTACGTTTTGTGGCTCAGAGATGTGGTAGTAGGGGTAGTCACTGCTCAGCGGGGGCTGGCCGGCTACTGGCAGCTGTGCAGAAGGTGGGTTGTGAGCAAAGGCCATCAAGTGGTTGCTCTTCTGAAAGCCAGCAGCTGCTGAAGAGTGACAGGCTTTGGAGGACTCCTGCAGGTAGCCCTCCTGCTCAACCTTTCGGCGCATGGTGGAATTCCAGTGGTTCTTGATAGCATTATCAGTTCTGCAACAGAAATACATATGTTTGAGGAGTTTTAAAAATGAGCGTTTCCAATTCAGGCAGATTAATAGGCAGGAAACTGCTGTTGGCATTTCTGTTTAAACCTTGAGCTGTCCTCTGACCTTCCTCCTGCCCCCATCTTTACAAATCTCAACTTCTCAGGAAAGATGCTCAGCATAAAAGGTAAGGGAAAAGACAAATGGGCTGTGGTTGTTTATGTACTTTTCAAAGAAATCTCTAAGTCTTAGGCCCTCAAACTGTAAGAAATTAGTAACTGCAGCTTCATCTCATTCCCATGAAGTGAGGTGACAGCAAAGGCTAACAACCCTTTGAGGCTACCCTGAAGGACTGCCAACATCATCTTCCTAAGTCTTAATATTACAGTGGAGTTTTACTGTATCTCACTGCTGAAAAGAAAGACTGTGGAGAACAGCTGTGAAAAGAGTACCTTCCAAGCAACTTTCCAACTGGCCATCTAGACAATGACAACATCATGCTATACACACAAATTCAGTAAACAAAGCTGTTGGGATTTTTCTTAGCTGCAGAAAAACTGAGATTCAAATTCTCACATACATGAGTCAGAAAAAAACAAACTTATCAAGTCTGGGAGACTTTAAAAGTATGCTTAGGAACAGCTCCTCTATTTGAAAAACATCACCACCACACAGTATCACGGATGTGTGGAAGCTACAAAAACTTTCCAAGGGGTAATTCCTTTCTTGTTTTCTTCTAGAAGGTGAAAGCAGCCTAGGGAATGCCTGCTTAAAGGGCTACCATGATCTTAGGCACTGTATTTAGATCTTGAAGATGTTTCACCAAATAGCAGGAATAAAAATGGGAAGGGAAACCTCTCCCTTGCTTACATTATTTGCTTGACTACACTTTATCTTCAGTCACTTTTACTGCAGAGCGAGTAAGACACTGAATCTCTGACATTATATGCAAGCTGTGCATAAGCTTTCAAGGAGACAAGTATTTCCAGGACCAGAGTTTGAGGAAGTCAGTTTCTCCTGTTTTATACACGGATTTTTAACAAGTCAAAATCATCTGGACAATTCAGGAACAATTACAAATGTTGAAGCAGCCTTCTCTTAAATCTTTTTGAATAAACAGACTGGATTTCATGTTGAAGGTATACCCTTAGCTGAATGTAAATTATGTTCCACTTGCAGAGCCTGATCCTTCCCTGTTAAATCAATTTAAATTTTGACAGTTATTGCAAGCACAAATAAGACTGCACAGACATTTAGGAAACTGTTATGGTCTTGCTCTAGTTACTGGGGTTTTTTACTTTCGGCAAGCATTAAAAGCGTGTAAAAATAGCATACTGTTCCATGTACTGACCAAACAGCACAGTTCCCCACTGAGAAAAATGCACAGCGATGTCACTGGCTTTCCAGGTTTTGATTCCAAAATTTTTTGATTTATAAAGTGCAGCCTGAGGCAACTGAAATGGACTGCTCAGAACTGCAGCTTTTTCCTTTTTTCCTACTTAAGAGCTAAAGGTACATGTCATTACCGTCCAGGCAGCAACTTTGCAATTTCTGCCCATCTGTTTCCCAGCCTCTTGTGTGCCTGGTAAATAATTCTATCTTCCTCTTCTGTCCAGGAGGTTTTCTTCACTTCTGGATTCAAATGGTTGTGCCACCTCTCCCTGCACTGTTTTCCAATCCTTCCCTTCAAATGCTTAGCAATGACAGACCAGCGCTTTGGACCGTATTTCTGCACGAGTTCTATTACCTTCAAAGAAGGACATAAAAACTGCCTGTATTTAACGATGCATAATGAATCAATAAAATTTTTCTGTGGTGGAGCAATATTTTCAACAATGTTTCTCAAAACTGCCATGGTAAAACTAACACACAATTTAGGTTCCCCACTTCCCATTTATACTTTTACCCAAAAGGAAAAATCTGCTAATAGTTAAGGCATTTCTAGACTGCAATTCTGCTTTACAGTGTTGTAAAGCAACATTAATTAATTTGAGTAGAAAACTTAGAAAACACTACACAAATACTAGGCATTGATACTGATAGGATCAGTTTGCCTCTGGCCATATTAGTGTTGAGACCACCGAAGTCTCTAGGAGTTTTGCCCCAACTCATGAAATCCACTAGTAAGGCATTAATCAGACAGAAAGGAAAACTGATTACCCTTTGATCCTCCTCTTTAGTCCATGGACCTTTAATAAGTTCTGGGTTTAGTACCTTCTGCCATCGGTGCTGGCACTGAACATCTGTCCGATTCTAGTGAAAAGTAAAACATGCAGAGTAGATCATTCTTTAGAGAAGATGAAAGTAGAGTGATTATGCTCTTACCTAGGTACGCTTGTTCCCAACATATTTCACTGCCAGCTACAACTACTAAGCCATATGGAGTGATACAGTACGTCTGAGAAGTGCTCAGCTATGTTTGCTCACCGAACTAGATAAGATTTCCATCATTTCTGCAGTGAGGACTGTATCACCAGAACTACACAAACTGAATCTTCACCATCTACACAATAGCTGTCATGTTTTCACAGGCATTATTTCTACAACAGCCTAAGTGTTCACAAAGCAATTATCTTCTAAACCATACTTAAAATTCATCAAAGCTATTTTTTCTCTGTGCTGAGGCATTTTCTTTCAGCGTCACATTGACCATCTACTGTGCAACACGCCGCCATCCCCCATTTTTGCTTGTTTGATTTTTTCCAACCCTTTCTGAGAAGTGAAAGGAAAATTAAAGGTAAGGGTTTCCACAACATTCTAACTAAATTTCTGAGGTCTCCATCTGTGGAGGTTTTATATCTCCTGCAAAAACCTAACTATAAAGCAACCACTCCCCTCTCCCTTACTTGGAAACCTCTGATAAAGGGTTGTCACTAGAAGTGGAAACAGAAACCAATATCCACCTACAGGAAGGAAATTGGCAATGACTTTCCAGTCTTCTGTGCCATTCTGCTCCACAAGCTTCTTCAGTTTCTCATCCTGAATCATTAAAAAAACCAGACATAATTAATATCGCAATCTCTTATAATGCAAATGAAATACATTTTAAAAAGATTGTGTCTTTCTAAGCTTTTTATGCATCTATTTCTGCTTCCTGAGTGCAAGGGGAGGTGGTCTGTAGTCTTCTCATACTTTTAATCGCCTAAATCAGGACATTTTTCTACTCCTGTGGATTTTGGTAGGTTCTTTACTGTGCTGCAGGAGAAAAACTGACTTTTTCTGTGCTGTCCTTTGACTCGAATTATACATTCCCATTTTACTGCTCAAAGCAATGTAACTGTTATTATTGTACTGGATTTACAGGAGGGCATGGACGTTTTGATGCCAGGCATCAGAATAACAATGAAATTCAGTAACACTCAGGCACCCAGCTGTCTGGGGACCTCTGGAAATCACAGCCTTAAGCTTTATATGTCTTGAAAGTAATGGGAGTTCCAGTAATTTGCTCATTGCCTATCTGTGTACGATGAAAGCACAATAAAACTAATGGCTCCTTTTCGCTCCTGATCACTGTGAGGGAATTTTGCATACTTGCAATAGCAAGAAATTTGGCCCAGTATTTTTAATGATAAAGCCAGAAATAGAGACCCTAAAGACAAAAAACCCCAATCTCATGTACTGGGAAAGATCTTGATAGTGTAAAACAAGCGAGAACTGCCCCAAGAGATAAGAGGATGGGAGCAACCCTCCCCTTCCCCGGTTAGAGCCTCCCAGTACACTCCCAGTTCATGTGACAGGAAAGTGGCCATTGGGCTCCACAGCCATCCCTTCCTCCCAGGCCACATCACAACCACGTCCACCTCTGTAAAAGCAGACTACAATTTAAAAAAAAAAAAAAAAAAAATGCTTGCAGGAGGTGACCTGCCACTGTTTATATATCAATATACATTGTTAGTGAGGAGAAAGTCAAAACATCACTTAAGAACTGTATTAATGTATTTCACAATAAACTCAAACCAGTTAAATGGCCACAGGATATCCACCTGGCAAAGGAGTTTGATAACCACAATTTACCCAGAAAGTCAGCACAAGGGTATCGTGACTAAAACACATTCTGACCTTCAAAACCAAAATACCTCTTGAATGCTCAATTTTGGTACTGCTGGATTTCTTTCTTCCAGCTTTTAATTTATTTCCACTCAGAATCATAACGCTGCAATTAAGGTGCAAATTTCAAATGGCACAAAAGGACCGCAGCAGTTTCTGCCACAGTTGTTTGCTGCTGTGGGACACTGAACACACGTTAGTTCTCGCATAGCAACCGTTCTCAAACAAAAAGAGGCAGCAGTAACAATCAAGCATTGCTGCAGGTGACTCTGAATCTGTTTCTCCAACAGGGATTACACAGAGACTCACGTACCTGTAATGTAGACCTTGGTGGACATAAAAAAATGGTGTTTATACATTTTATTTAAAAGATAAGAATGACCCTCAAAGTTAAATAAAACACTGAATATAGCCAATGGGTTGAAAACATTGTCCTCATTCATATACATGGGACTGTCACTGAAGTTAGTTTGCAGGCAAGCAACTCCGAGAACAATGATGTGATCCATGCTCTCTCTGTCTTTTTACATGCAGCGGATGAATGAACTCGGATTTACCTCTTCACGGGTCCACCTGGTTTTTCCTAAGTGACGTTTTCCAGTCTTAGGAAGCAGACCATCATAATCATGATCATACATCTCAACATCTTCTTCATCATCGTCACTACTATATATACTGCAGAAGGAAACACAGCGAGACACAGAGTGGAACATGAGGACTTGAGCTACTTAATTACAAAGCACAAAAACCCCACTACAATCCTTACAAAGGTTACACAGATAAAAGTTTTAAAACTTGCACAACAAGATTTTGTTCTGCATTATGTTGTTCTAGTATTCTGAACTGGTTCTGCTGTTTTTGGTATCCACAGATACAAGCAAAGGGCTGGCAGCCTTCGTATTACTGTGCATGTTTAGACCTGCTCTTAATGTTAGATCGGTGGTGAATTACACATTTGGCAAACTTTCAACCAATGAAGGCTTCAAATTAAAATACAATGTTTGGGACAATAAAGAGAACTAGAGGCTATGTCCATTACACAAGCGCATGTTGAAAATCTTTAACTCGTGCCGTACAGTCTGAAAAATATTAGTGGTTTTGTATGTTTAATAGACCAGATAGCTATATCGTTCCCAAATAAAACAGACTGTGTATAAATATAAAAAGTTAAACAATAATAACCTTGTTTGAGAATATGGTTATGGACCTTATATGTGAAGGCAAAAGTTTCTCTACTTAAGTAAAGCCAGTAAAGTGGTAGCGTTAACATGCAATAAGCTCTAATATAAAATGTGCCTGCCATGTATGGGTCTGGACAGACCATGGCTAAGGACAAGTACATTTAATATCCTGCAACTAGCAAAGGAATGATTGGACCCTTTTATATCCTCCATTTCTCTAACTTATGACTTGATTACCTCTATTCCACTTCTAAATACCTCATGCTGTTTTTGAAATCCTCTGCTTCTCACCTAATTCATGACTAAGGGATTTCCCCAGAGGCTATCTATGGGTAAAAAGGTCTCTATTACTCTCTGCACAAACAGCACTTGCTCTACCCAGTTAACTAAAACTAAAAGAGAGTGCTTTGTAACAAGAGCTGTCTTTCTGGTGGGCAGTATTTTATTTCCAGCTTTTAAGATAGGAGCAGCAGTTCTGACACTTCAGCTCAGAGATGATAACCACAAGTGCTAGAAAGGAGACAATGTCACGCTCCGAGACTAAAAACTGTGATAGATCTGATGGTATGGTATGCTATGGTAGGTTAAGGTATGATGACTAAGACATTCAAATAAAGTTACTTTGTAATAAGATTATCAGGCATTGTTTATCCCATTAGCCTGTTTTCAGGAGACCACTTCTTAAACGAAGCTCCAGTGAAGCGCAGAGACTGTTAGTCAAGACGCAAACGTCTCCAAAATGCAAGCCGTTAAACACATATTCTTTTAAAGTACGCTGGGCTAATCACACCATACATCTCCAACCCTGTTTTCTGGCCCGCGGCATGTGCCATGAAAACGATGCTACCTGTAAGAAGTGTCCCAGAGCCTGCTTGCTGTGACGCGCGTGGCCTTCCCCGAGCCTCTGCCCGGTGGCCCCTGACGCGCCCACCCAGCCCATCGCTGCCACCCTCCAGTCGCCCCCACGGTGCCGCAGTCCTACAGCCCGCCTGGCCCCACGGCTCACTCCCCGTTCCCCGGCCCACCGGCCCACCTAACCGTCCGGGGTCAGCACTGACTGAAGCTCCCGCTCTTGCACGCCAAGGCGAGCGCGCGCCCGGAGCCTCCCGGGCTTCAGCGGGGCAGCCCGCCTGAGCAAAGCTCGCACGCTCCGGCAGCAGCTGGCTCCTTCCCCTGCCGCCGCTCACAGAGTAGATTCACTTTTCTAAGTGACACACAGACAGCTGTGCGACTGCTCGTATGCCAAAGGAAGTTTTGTGGCTCAATTTCCAAGTATCATTTTGAAAATGAGTTTCGCAGAGAGTAAAAGCACCAGGTATGCATCCATCAGTGACGCTTCCTGCACGGTGACACGTTTCGGGCACAGCAGAGAAACGCCACTCCTCCGCAACGGCAGCAGAACAGCAGCGGCGAACAGGTTAAAATTATTTCAGTGCGGTGCCAGTAATGTAACCGGTTTATTTAAATAACCGGGGCCTTGCTGGCACCGCAGAACTGAGCAAACCCGCTGTATTACCTGGGCTCTCCAGCAGGAGAAAAGGGCCCCGGGATTTCGGGACGTTCGGCAGCTGCTTTAGCCAGCAGGGCCCTCAGCGCTGCTCTAAAACTTTTTATTATTTCGCACCTCCGGCCGCAGCCCCGGAGCCTACCCCCGAGCGGCACGGCGCGGCGCGGCACGGCGCGGCACGGCACAGCACGGCAGGGCGCTCCGCCCGGCCGGGGCAGGGGGTTGGAGCCCCGCGCCCGCCCCCGCTTCAGCGCTCCCCCGGCAGCAGCGCGCCGCGTTTCGCCCGGGCAACCGGCTTGTGCAACGATGCACGGGGAAAGGGAGGGGAAAAAAAAAAAAATGGAGCAGAGAGAAAAAAATAAAAAGAAACAAGAGGGGGTGGAGAGGAAATGACTCGCTGCTGCTACCGTGATTGAAGGAATTCGGGCACCAGCCCCGCGGGGCAGAGCCCGAGCCCGCGCCCGCGGCAGAGCCCGCGCCCGCGCCCGCTCCCGCCGCGCCGCCCCCGCAGCCCGCGCCGCCGTGGCGGGGCCGCCGGCCGAGCCCGGGGCGGCGGAGCGCCGCGTCCCTGCGGGAGGCGCCCGCGAGGCAGGCGGCGGCTGTCCCCTCTCTCGGGAGAGACGGGCCGGGTGATTCACCGCCAGCCCCAGCGACAGCCCCGCTCTGACACGGCAAAAAACAGCCCGGCGCTCGCCCAGCGGCCCCGCCGCAGCCTCCCGCACCGCGAGCCGCTCTTCCTTAAAAAGAGCCCCCCCGCCCCCAGGTCCCCGGTCCCGCGGGACGCGGCCGGCAGCCGGGCCAGGGAAAGGCAGGGCTGCGACTTTCTCCTCTGTCACAGCCCCGCGAAAGGGGAGGGGAAGAGGGGAGGATGCCGGGCTAAAAAGAGAAAGAGAAAAAAGCCTCCACGTGTCCGACTCGCCGTCCCCGGCTAATTAGACAACAACCCCGCTCTGCGCGCCCGCCCGGCAGCAGCGGCGGCACGGACGCGGCCACGCGGCGCTGCCGCCCCGTCCCGTCCCGTCCAGCCCGCCGTCCCCCGGGCGCCGCCGCTCCCGGCCGCGGCACGGCGGGGATCGCCCTCTCCCGGGAGCGCGGCGGGCGGGCGGGCAGCCACGGGTGACAGCTCCGGCCGAGCGCCCCGTCGGACCCGCAGCCCCCCCGCAGCCCCCCGCCCGCGCTGCCGCGCTCCGGCATGTGCCGAGCGGCGTGTGCGGGAAAAAGCCAAGCCCCGCAGGGCGGAACTCCCCCCCGCCGGGGAGAGCCGTGCTCCCGAGAGGAAAGGGGCCGCCGCTGCAGGAATAAATTAAAAAAAAAAAAAAAAAAAAAAAAGACGAGAGAGCGAGCCCAGCCCCCGCGCCCGCCGCCCACCTGCCGTCCCACCCCGCCGGGAATGAATGAATGAATGAGACGGGACACGCTACCTGCCGCCGCCGAGCCAGCCCGGCATCGTCCTGCCGTGCAGCTGCGGGGCGCGCAGCCCCGCCGGGCTCCGCGCTGGCCCCTGCGGGCAGCGAGCCCCGGTCCGTGTGTCCCCCCCCCACCCCGGCCCCGCCGCGGCGTCCGGCAGGCGTGCGGCGCGGGGCCCGGGCGCCCCGTCAGCGGCGGCTCTGCGGTGCGTCCCGCTGGGCTGCCGCTCCCCCGGCGCCTCCGGAGGAGGGGGACGCTTCGCTCCGGGGCCGGGGGCGGAGTAGCCCAGGTGCGCGGAGGACGGACGGACGGACGGACGGGGGGGGGGTCGCCCGCCCGCCGCCCCCTCCGCCGAGCAAGCCCTTCTCCCGCCGCTGCCTTCCCTCTCCCCCGCCCCGCGCCCCGTCTGACAGGCGCGGCGCGGAGCGGAGCGGGGCCGGCCGCCCCCCGCCCGCAGACAGCGGGTTACCTGTGCCGGGGTCTCCGGGCCATCCTCGCACCGGCCGCTGGGGGAGGAGGACGGGGGAGCCCGCGCCCGCCGCCGCGCCCTGCTGCCGGGCTGCGCCCAGGCGCTCCGCCGCCGCGCACGGGAGTGCCGAGGAGCCGCGGGAGGAGGAGGAGGAAACAGGTTGAGATTAAAGAGTAAACTCTGTAAACAGAGATGCCATCAAACAAAGGGCCCTTGGACACTCCCCCTCCCGCCAAATCTGGCGCCCCTGCAGTGCGCAGGCGCCTGGCGCCGCGCGGCGGGCCCGTGCCGCGGCGGCGGGGCGCGGGGCGGGCGGACCGGGGCCCGCGCGCCCGACGGGGCCCTCCCGCCCCGCCCCGCTCCGCCCCACCCCGCCCCGCCCCGCCGCGGCGGGACACCCCCCCGCGCCGCGGCCCCTCGACGGCGCGGCCGCAGCCCCCCCCCACTCCCGCGGCGTGAGGCGCTCACGGATGAAGCCGTCGGAGCGGGGGGGCTACCCCCCCCCGTCACCGTGCACGGCGGGTGGGGAAGGGGAGTCCCGTCCTGGGGCGGCGCGGCGGCCACCCCCGGGGGGGTCTCGGCGACCGCCGCCGGGCCACGTAGGTGCCTCCCGCCGACGGCGGGGGGGGGGGGGGGGGTGGCCCTTCGCGGGTGCACCTGCTCCGCTGCCCGGGTGGCGTGCGGGCTGCAGCGGCAGCAGCCCTCCGGGGGCCGGCAACCCACCCTTCCCCCCCCCCAGCTGGAAATATAAAGTGAAAGGGACTCCGGGGGGACTCTGGAGGGGCCGGGGCCGGGAGCTGCCCGGTGCCTGACTGCGGTTGCCGCGCCGCGGGGGATTTTTGCTATAGTTCCCCTTGCTGCTGCCAGGCGGTGGATGGTGCCGGCCGCCGCCGCCGCCGCGGCGGGAGAGGCGGTGGGTGTCCGATGAGCTCCAGAGAACACGTTTTCTGATACAGAAATGAGTCAGGATGTGAAAAATGGCGAAACATGCAAAGTTCCCAGGCTGCGCTGCTGCTTGAAAAATCGGGGCTTTGCAGCGGTTTCGGCGCACTCGCCCTTTCCTCAAAGGCCCGCGGCTCATCAATGAGCCGCCGACGGGGCGGGCCGGGCCCAGCCGGGACGGGCCGGGGCGGGGCAGGGCCGCGGCGCCGCTCCCGCGGGGCCGGGCGGGCTGGGGGGGCCGCTGCCCCCCCGCGGCGGAGCGTCCCCCGCGGGGCTGGGGGCCGTGCGTGGGGCACGGAGCAGCCCCCCCCCCCGAGCAGCCCCCCCGGCAGCGCCCCGTCGGGTCTCTTAGGTTCCCGTAGACTCCCGTGTAACGGGATTCACCGGTGCAGGCAGCGCGGGGACGGACAGGCAGCCGGGGCTGTGTCCCCGAGCTCTGCGGACGCATCGCTTCTTGGGATCACACCTTGTCCCAAATTAGCCGGAGGGTTCACGGCATTCCCGCTTTGCCCACGCCTCTGAGAGGAGCTGTCGTCCCTCTGGGCCTCCGTTTGCCTACCTGTGAAATGGGCCTGCTGCACTGGGAGACCAGCATTAGCGCGGGGTGGAGGCACTTTGGACAGTGACACCTTCGCATCTTTGCAAAGTGTTTCTCTGCTAGGAAGGGGGGGGGGCTTTAATGCTGATGGCCGTGGGAGAACCGGAAAACCAAAGACTAATTCAGCTCTGTTCTACACCTGGTGAACTGCGTACTGGCATCAGCAGAGAACAAGGCTACTCAGATCCATCAGATTTATGAGGTGTTTTTTTTCTTCTGGTAAAGCTGTATTTGGGGAATGAAGGAAATCAGAAGGCCACAGAAAGTATAGGAAGACATCTCCGTGTCCACGCTGTAGCGAGCCACTGTTGCTGGGTGTTGGGGCTGTTACTGTTGCAGAGTCAAAGCTGATAGTAATCCACAAGAGTAAAATTTCTTTTGTGTGTAAAATGTTGCTTTCATTACTTATAATGGGAATCATACTTACATCATTCAGGATTCTAATCCTGAATCCTTTAGAGAAAGTTATTTAAAAGCAAGAGATTTCCAAGTGCAGCTCTGCCGGTGACTATTGCTTATACGCATAGGAGGCCTGAAGCTGGGCCTGCAGTCAATGCAGCTGTAAGGCTATGACGGGATTCACTGGATCTGCTGTTAAGGGTAGGTAGGTACTACTTACTCTGTGACTGAAAATGTACATTTCACTCAAACAGCGTGGTCATGTTGCCTATGGCTTCCCACAGAGGTACAAACAAAACTGTGCAAGATTATCTCTTCCTGCTTCTGCGGAAAACATTCTCCCTTGTTGATTTTTGCAAATATTTGTGTTAACTGAGACAAATCAAACATCTTCCCGATTTGGATGTAAATTTGCTGAATAAATGCAAAGAATGTCTATTATTGCTCTCAAGAGAACTGTTAATATGCACAATTTTCTTCTGAAGGTTTTGTGTAAGACTACATTTCTTCTCCAGTGACTCTGAATAAATACCTTTTTTTCTTCCCAGATTGAAAAAAAACCCCAAAACAACCCACATTTGGTTTCTAAGAGTACTTAAAATTGCAAATAAAACATCTTTTTACTCTGTTCAAAATAAAGAGGGAAATGACACCTCCACTCCAGGTTTAAAGATCAGTCTTCCCCAACTCTGCATATATAAACCTCACTAAAATCAGTAAGGTGTGTGCATGCGCTGCACTGGTGTTACTTCATTCTTAGTGCTTAAAATTTATCTGAAAATAAGCCATGACTCTACAGTTTTATTTTCTTTCCCGAGCATCTGTAGCCTGAGGCAGTTTGGGGTGTGAGGATTCTTTGTCGTATATCCTTGACAAAGCCCTAAAGAAAAAGAAATCACCCTTCTACATCTGAACTTAGAGAACATATGCCCTAGATGTGCAGTAGCAGACTTCTTCTTATATTACCCTTCCAACTTCATTAATTAGTGATGTCTCTGAGCCTATTTATAGTAATTGCATCAACTGACAGAGTAATTGTAAACAGTGTAACTGCATGTTCTGGTGATCTTTCACTTACACAAATTATATAAGTAATTTAATAAAAGTAATTATATAAATGGTAAATACACATTGAATTACTTGATTTCCTGCAGCTCTACTACAAACACAAACCTCAAAATGGAGTTAAATGCCTGTGAAGAAAGTTTCAAGAATCCTAGTTAAACTTCAAACCCAAGACATGTTGTCTTCATCCTTAATGTTTTCCTGTTGCAATCTGCTCTTTAGCTGGCGTGACCTGGGCTGAGTATTGCCAACGTTAGCTAACTAGGCATAACCAACAGAAAAGGAATAGTGAAGGAAATTTAGCTGGGAGAAGAAGAACAGCAAGCCTGAACACTGGGATTTTCCAAATGGAGAAGAGGTAGTTGCATAAAGTCTTTTTAGACTTTGGAAAATCCCGGGAGCAATCTCTATCTATGTGTTGTTCCTACTTTTTCAGAGTTTGTCACAGATCTGCAAGGAATACTGTGAAATCAGTGTCTAACTACTTACGTGATCACACACACATGCGTGGTTTTTTCTATCAATCAAAAGTGTTATAAATACCCACCTTTCTTTGCCTCCGGTTTGAAGGCATCTTAGAATGCAAGAAGCATTTTTATAAATGCATGTTAATATGTGCTTTTTTGTTTACTTTCTGCATTTCTCTCAGCTTGTGTAGTGAAAAACAACAAGCAACTTTCACTTTTTTAGTTTCACTTTTAGACTGTAGTTACTGTAAAGTTTCAAATGCAGTCATGGTATTTTTATCATTGAAAATAATTTTTATATATATATATTGGCCAGAAATATTTTCAATAAGTATTGTTAACAATTTGAAGCAAAATAAAAACATATGGTTTTCTTTAGTGTAGACTTCCTAACCTAAGTTCCTCATAAAAGAAGACAAGAAGGTTGGTTAAAAACTCTGGAGAGGGACGCAGGAGACTGGGATTTAATGCCGCTTGTACCACATACCAAGTCACTTAGAGCCACATATTTAGCCAGATTCCCCTACCTGTGGATCTAAATTACATCCAACAGTGTACATTAACATTTTTGTTCCAGTACGCTGTGCAGGGCGTGAGGGCCAGCCTGGTGGCTGCACTGCTGGCTTCCTGAGGGGTACGTGGGTACGTACCTGCCTCCGAGGTGGCTGGATGTGCCGCCACCCCGACTGGCATCTGCGCCGAGACCTCGAGAGCAGCAAACCTGTAGGTGTGTGTGGCAGCCTCCTGCCCTACTGAAAACGGACATTGTGTGGACCTGGATAGGGCCAAACCAGATGGCAAACTGTGGGCCAGCAGATGTGGCTACCTCCACACCATCATACCCACGTTTTCTTGTGGCCAGGCTGAAAAGCCAGAGAAAGGGTAGTGAGCTGAGAGGAAACTGTTTCAGCGGCTGCAAACAAGATCCTCCCTAGGCTATGCATCCATGTGCTTAGAGAAAGCAGGAGGTGCTCTGCTGGCTCCTACTCCAGCTGTGTAGATGGCATAGCCTAGATCTTCAGGTTTGCACATCTGGTTTCAGCACACGCACTTTTAGAGCCCACTAGATCAGTGTTAGCCTGTGAATATACCAGAGCATCTATACTGAAAATCCGCAGCATGTTCTGGTATAGAACTGGAATAAGACAGAAACCATTCAGACTTACCAGTTGACTGCATTATTTCTTTTTGTTTGTTTATTTTTAAAGTATAGCTGGCCTTAGCCCAGGTCAGGTAGCAATAAGAATTCAGTGACACGATTAGACTGAATAAACCGAAATTTTATGTGAAAGGGATTATTAAAAGAATAAGAACTCTATTTTCTTTCTGGTATAACATCTAGGTTTTCCTGATGGCAAAGTCTTGGATGATCCTGTCAGTTTAAAAGGTAAGGGAAAATCAAGAGGGACCTGTGCTGCTGCTGGGAGAAAGCTTCAGGTTATAGCTATGTAACATAGAATGAAAGGAAGGGACATAAATTGATGAAATTAGGACCTTGAGTGAGGGAGCAAAGGTAAACCTTCCACTCTTCAGCAGAGGCTCTTTTTTGCGGTAAACCCTCTTTGTTTGTGTATGGCTTGGAAGGAGAGCAATGCCTGAGGCCTTCCAACTGCAAAAATAGCGTACTATAGGAACTGAACATATGTTGTACAAAAGCTGTTATTTCATTTGTTCTGAAACGGCACAATATAGTAGGTGCAAAGTGAGGCTTGGGGCAAGTGGCACCAGTTCCTTGGACATCAGCAGAACTGCACGTCGAGTTGGCTGCCCAAGCGTGGTGGGCTCGGTGGTATTCCAAGTGCAGTGCCTCCTGTGAAAGCTAGCCCCTTTCCACGTAAAAACCTACATCAACACACAGAATGATTTAATTTCTTTTTTTCCTTTTTAAAGCATAGTACTAACAATAAGAAGCATTTGTTGCATATGCAGCTCCATCTTTTTAACCTGTAGCAGGGCACTGACATTCAAAGCAAGAGAAAATTAGCAATATGGTGGGGTATTGACATTGTATGTTATCAACATACCTGGAGCAATACATCCTTTCCACCTACTTTCATCACACAGGACACTATGTGATTTCTTGCCTTTATTTTATTGCTAGCAACTAGTATTTCAAAGGCAATCATGCTGTTTATTTATTTATTTAAAACACGATGTGATAAAAATATTAGACAAATTTGATTAATAACAGAGGAGAGGACATATAAATGTAAACATAGGCAAATAAGTTTATTTTCTTAAGTGATTCATTTAAGCATACTAATATGTCAAGAAATAGCAATATGCCTTTCAAAATGATAAAGTAAACCCTGCTCACAAAAGAAGTGATTTGCTCTATGTACATGTTTACCTAGAAGGGTGTGGTGACTATAATGTATGCCCGGCTGGCAAGCAGAGAGGCTTTTGTTCTGTAGCTGCTTTTAAAAGTGTCCTCTGAGGAAGGTGCACCTTTGCACCGGTTTAACAGAGAATTCAGCCTGCTGCTTCTCTCCCATTTTTGCTCTTGTAAATGCAAAGCGACCCCAGTGATGTTTCTTGAGGTACTGTAGATACACCTGGCTGTACCTGAAAGCAGAACTTAGTCTATAAACCATAGTAGCTGAGGGTAAACACGTGTAAATGAGTTTAGCCACTTGTGCGATGCAGAACATAGCAACGTCCCAGAGACACCAACTGCTTACGTTTACCCTTTTTTCACTGTCACGCCACTGGGGAGGCCTGGTTTCCCCTTCCAGCAGTCTTTCTCCCCTCTTGTTCTGTTGACTTGGTACAGTGGTAGGAAATACATTTGATTTATGCCGGTTTAAATAAAAGGGTGGGCAGACTCTCGTCTTGTCAAGCCCATTGTCTGTAAAATTCATTAATTTCTCCTTGTACTGGCAGATATGTAAAGGAGATGTGTCTCCTGTGGTCCTAACTCACTGGTTGCAGTCTTTTCTTACATGTTTCCCTTTATAGGTTGACCCGTTATTAAACCCATCTTGTAAAGTTGTCATGAACACTGACACTTCACGCACAGAACCCTGTTTCCCATGTAGTCCATTATCATCTCATTAAAATCCAATATTTTCTATGCTTATAGCTTTCCCCCTCTCTAACCTCCTAGCATTGGACTAACTGAATATTGTGAAGTGGAAGCAATCCCTCCCTTCTTTTTTCACTTTCCTTCACACTTACCCTATCGCTGTGGTAGCCTAATGTAGGCTAGATGGTAAAGCTTTTAATTTCTTACTATATTTGTTTTACATCCTCAGGCCCTATGTCACTCCTTTCTGTATTAGTCAGTAGGAGGTGCCAAAAGATTGGCAAGAAAAGCATTTTTTTCAGGCCAAGACAGAATTAATCACCTTCATTTCTATACCTTGCAACCCTTGTTACCCACTGCTGTTTCAAGAGCTAGTCAAATTATGTTTGCAGTAACACTGTGTATACAAATAAGGCCGCGCACCTTCCCCTCTTCCTTGTGCCCATAAGTGCTGCCATTTAATTCAATTAAGCTGCTCCTGCATTGCACCATTAGTTTTGAAAGAAATTTGCTGGATCCTAACTAGAAGCAAGACTAAGCGGTTAAATAGGTGATTGCTATCATTTAGACAATTCTGAAGCAATCACTATGTTATTACTGACTATTTGCGTCCAAGAAACTTTGTGTATCCTGTTTGAAAACACCTTCACCAAATGTTTTTTACCAATAACTCTTCAAATTGTGTGTAACATTGCATCTATATTCATATACATGCACTGGTTTTCCAGGGTTGGAAATGCTTCAGGGACCTGCAAAAATATTTCCTGAGTTACCTTGTAAAATGTCAATTGACAACATTCGGAAACTTGTGGTTTGAGAGCTCAACCAGATAGGAAAAGGGTAGTCAAAAGTATTGAAAAGGCTTGTGCTCAACTTCCTGAGCAGAGGGCACCTCAACAGTGGCTGGGTACTTAGTTTTCTTTAGGGATTTGAGCCTGTATTGGGTTTAGCTGGCAAGGTTAGCCTGAAAATTAGCCTTGGTGGCTAATTATAAAAAGGAGTTGGTCCAGTGGACCGGTGACATAAGTGAGTAGCAAAGCAGGTCTGCAGCCAGAGTGACTTGCTGACAGTGCTTGGCTCTGGGAGCTCTGCTGTGCAGGAACTACAAAGATAAATTGTGAAAATGAAAACAGCTTTAAAAGACAGGTGTCAAAGTGGAATTTTCTGTGCTTTCCTTTACTTCTCCCTTTAGTGAAGGCTGGTGAGTTATATAGAAAATGATAGTTGGAAGACTCTTTCATACATTTCTTATTTAGATACCCTGGTCTTCTGCCGTGCACTCTCTCACACATGTAAAAGAAACCATTAACTTTTGCATTCACCCTTTCAGTGCTTTCATTATGTTCATTAGTAATGATTGCACTTTCTGGACACGCTGGTGTTTGTATCCATATTCTTTAAAGTTTTATTACTTCTGTTTTGTGCTTCCCATATGTTTCCGGGGAGAATTCCCTTCTTTCTTTTACTAGTCGTGTTTCTGCTTGCTCTTTCTGTGTATGCCAATTAATAATGAAGGCTATGCCTGTGCTTCCCCTCCCTATGGCACAATGTGGTTTTCTCTAGCTCTCCCTTTTTGTGAAAGTAGGCCACCTACTGTTGCTTTCTAGTATGGACTACAGATCGCCCAGCAAATAGCCATATTATGCATTATAGCTTCCAAGGTGGACTTCACAAATGCCTATTCGCTTGTTTATAGGCACTTCTTATTTTGCAGGCGTATTATGATGCAAAAGTCTCCATAGCAAACTGAAATCTTATTTCTTTTTTTCCTTCTTTGAATAGTAACTAATATATTTGGGTCATGTGTTCAGCTGCCATAAACTTAAAGTTTTTCATTTTGTAAAATAGATAGTGTTCAGTGTTCAGGTTTGTTAATCTAAGAGTTTTCCCCAAATGGACGTTTTTCATAGTTATACATCAAGCACCTTTCCCGTTTCCCATCCTCACTGAAGTTAGACAGCAGGAGGTGACCACCTAATGATTTAGACAACTATCAGTGACAGTTTTTGTCAGTTTAGCACATTTTTGTTGTATGGTTGTTGGTTTGTTTTTTGGGTTTGGGTTTTTTTTTGCAGTGTGGTTATGAACAGAAAAGTGACTTTAAAAATTGAATCTTGGTAGTACACGTATCTATTCTCCATATGTCTTCTGAGTCATATCTGGATAGTATACTGATGAAAACAAGCTCTAGTGTTGTCAGCACTGTAAAACACAAAGAGCCGTGAAAAGGGAGCTGGCCCATCATCTGCCTGTTGTACCACCAGGTCAGCAGTTGGGTTCTGATTCCTCAGTTATTTTTGGAGATACTACAGAAACTGAGCATCGAGAGTGCTTAACTTCTTGTCAGAGGTGAACTTGCTGTGGGCGCAATTGTTTGCTTCAGTTTGATGGGGATACTATTGCTAGATTAGAATCAGATGCAGCCAAAGACAGCTTTTCTGGTCTGTACTTTTAGGTCAAAGTTGGATATTTCTTCCTTTCCTTCCCATGAAAACTGGCTGAGGGACTTGTCATGCAACATTATTATTGGAAAAAATTTCCTTTACTTAGTCACCTATTAGTCTTTAGTCTGTAATAAAATATTTACTACTTGGTTCATTAAGAATAAAGCATGAGTATAACCATTTTATTATGCTCAGTTCATTTTTTGTTCACTTGCAATCATGTATGATTTCTTGGTGCCTTGCCTCTCTTTATGTTTTCACATGGAACTTTAATTAAATTTTTTTATTCCAGTTTTAGGTAAATTGCAATTTTCAGGGATATTCCCTTTTCTCAATTACAAATATAGGTATGATCGTAGTTCCTCTGGGGAGTGATTTTTGTAAATTCTTTATGTGAGCAATATTACAGAACAATTCCATCTTCTTGAGTATCTGACTGTTTAAATTGGTCACTAATGGAGAGGCAGTCTTGCACTGGGTGTGATTGCTGTGCAAAAGAAAAGGAAAAAGAAAGTAGGTAAAAGTGCCTTTAGTAGCTCTGGGAATGATAAAATAAGGTGGATCCTTAGTGCTTTGTGGGTAGAAATATAAGACAAGTAGAGGCAACTCACTTTTCTTAAACAGGACAATTAGGGAACCAGCTAAATTGCTGGGGGGTGCATATGAATAAGTAAAGCATCCATCCTTACTGATCTATCACTTGTCAGATGTTGTTTTAATTTGATGAGGAGGCCAATATCTGCTTATATTCTCACTCTCTGCCCAAATGTAACTGGAGAGCAAGACTGACCTCTTAGGGTGAGATACTAGAAGTCAACAGTGACAACACACCAGCTAAGTGCCATCATGGAGCTGTGACAAATGACTTCTTGACAGACATGTAGGAGCTATCTGATTACACAGGAAAGGGCATTAAAACTAACCTCAGATGCCCTAAATCTCAGTGCTAACACAGACATGCACAAATTCTCTCTTCTGAGGTGCCAGTGCCTTCTAGAGGTCAGCAATGAAGCTGAAGGCATTTACTCTGGGTTAGAAGAAATGTAATTCTGGAGGAGTTTGGACAGAACTGAGAAACATTTTTAATGTTTCTAATATAAATGATGAAGCAGTCAATGACAATGTCTAAAAGGGCCATCTCTAGCCTTCAGACTTAGCCAAACGAGTGTCACCAACTGATTACAAGAGCTGCTTCTTCAAGCTGCTTTAAACACGGGCATAAATCCCGTACCAGTTCATACTGCACAAGTTCCTTTGACTATGTAACTGCAGGGGAAAAAAACATTCAACTGAAGTAGATATGTATTAAACCCATTTTCACACTACCAGAGGTTGCTTCTGTGGCAAATCATGTGATTTTTTTAACCTCGGATAACTCTTGGCTTTGCAAGCAATAGAGGCAACGTTGCTGTTTCTGTTTAAATGCACAGTTTTAGGTACTCCTGATAATACTTCAGAATCTTTTGTAGAAAAGTACTCACACGATTTTGCTGAGATTAACTTTCTTGTGATTTTGCAGACAGTGTTCACGTTTGCTCCTCACCTAAATTCCCATCTAAATCTAAATGTTTCAGAGACAGCTGGACATTGTCGTAATATAGTCTGTACAATCTCTATCTTCTGTAAATAGGTAGGTAGGTAGATAGATAGACAGACAGACAGAGCTGCTTCTAGTGTCAGTCACTGAGATGGCAAGTGCTTCTCCTCTGTGAAGTCTGTTTTATTTAGCTGACATACAGGAGCTGATCTGTAGGTAACTGTGCCAAGGAAGGATCATCTTGTCTGCACGTTTCTTCCAGTCTCTGTCTTTGCTTGAGGATATTGAAGGCTGGTGATAATGTGGTAGAAATTATATCTTGCCAAAAAACCTTTGAAACCTTGCCCTGTAAACCATGGTCCTTTTTTTTTTTTTTTTTTCATAATACTTCCTCTGGAATTCCCCAGTGAGAAAACATACTCTTAACCTTCCTAGTGACATTTTAGTTCTACTTGGCAACCACACAGTTCATAAGTATTTTGGCTAATATTCTAGCCCAGCTGGCTATTTCTCTCCCTCTAGTGCACAAAGATTGATACCCACTCTTCTGGTCTTTCTCAGACAAAGCTGGTATTATCAGAAAATCACCCCTTTTTTTTTACTGTGTTACTAAAGTGTCAGGATTTGGAGGTTCTCTGACTTTTTTACATGCTGTAGGCTACTCTAGAAATAGTGTTTTTTTCAGCAGTTTCTAAAAGCCTCAGGGCCATCCTGTCTGCTATTTTCAGTTTCCTCTCCAGGTTTTAGGGATTACCCTAAATCTACAAAAGAATATGCTTTTTTTTTTTCTTTTTGCTTGTAGCTAGTGATTCACTACTGTTTGAAAACACAGGGGGTATTTTGTGACTATTTACTCTACTGTAAGGTTCTGGTCAGGCAAATGTAATTTTGTTGTTTTTTACTTTCTCAAAGAGCAATGGCCCGTAGATTTCCCTGGCCCTGTGGTGTCTGTGCTTTTTTCCACAGGATAAATATATGGAGATTTTTGTTTCTGTAACTGGATGACAGGTTCAGATATCCATTGTTATCAGAACTTTCCATAGGACAAGGTCATGCCTGGCTTTGGAGTAATTTACCCCAATAGTCTATTAGCAGAAATCTTGTGTAAGGAACGAGTCATAAAAGCTTCACATGGTTTCATATAAGAGAAGAAAGAAAGAGGACTGTTTTACTCTTACGTGGAAAGTAGCAATACCAAGAATATTCTTTGTTTTACAAGAAACATTTTCAGGCAATTTGGTACACTACACAATTTTTTTTTAATGGGTGTCGGAAAGGCCCCGTCATTCTGTATTCCTTTCCTTTCTGATACAGATGAGCTGACTGCGGAGAATGACCTCAGGGTTACTGTAGGCAACAATGAAACTCACAAAAGATTCATTTGTAGAATAAGTGTCTTCCACTAGTCTCATTTCACAGGAGAATGGTACAAAACACACCAGCTACTTCCCTTTGCATGAGGAAGATGCTCTCAACTTGCAGTTATCTCCTGTGCTCTCTGAATTAGTAATGGTGATGTTGGCCCTGATTCAGGGAAACACTTGTGCACTTATGAACCTTAAGGAAACACTCAAACCTTCTTGACCTCCTTTTGATTAAGCACATGTACTGAGTACAGAAGTATGAAAGGCTTAGGCCTTCCTCAATTAGCAAATGAAGGGGGGAAATATTGCCAGTACCAAAAGGTTAATTTCAAAATTAAAAGCATTGGTCAAATGGAGAAATCTGAAAATAAACACTATTTGCAAGAAGGAAGCTCTGCCCCACTCTATGTGAAATACCATATCTTGGGGAAACATACCTGCCTGCCTGATGGTTTTGGGAGAGAGGTTACCTGAACACATTGCTGTCCTACCAGGATTTTGTCAGTTTGGTTTTGGTCTAGACACATGCTGTGTTTCATCCTGCAGGATCTGTTGCTGTGGCACTTGGATCTTTTAGCTAGAGCTTCCAGCCCTTGTCGAGATATGAGATTTGATCCTCTGCATCACTGCTACAAGTGAATTGCCTCTCCAGCTTTTCATCCTTCTCGCCTCACACTTCAAGAGAGATACATTCTTCGGATGCTCCCTCTGATCTTCTGTATCAACTGCATTGGTGTGACACTACAGCTGAACAGACTGCTAACCTGTACCCTTCCGATACACTGGGTCTCAGCAAACTGCCACTGTGTGTTGTCTGCTCTGTAAACTGCCCTTTCAAGTCCAGTTCTCCCGCTGAGCTACTAAGGGCAACACCGGTTTATTTTAGTTTGGATTGGTAATGAAGATTGTTGTATACTAGCTCTGACAATAGAAACACCAGGCCTGTTTTCAAGCTTGTATGCTTACCATGAAGTAGGAAATCCACTTTCCAGAGTTCATCAGACTTACTGACATAAGTAATAGAGCCTGAGAAGAATGGCTCCACATGCTCCTCCTGGGTGCCTTTTGTTCAGCACATGACTGAAAAATGAGCCTTCCTCTGGCATTTCCTACATTTTGCATTTCTAGCACGTCTGTGATCAAGATCAGTCCTTAAGTACTGCCTACTGCTTTGATCACATATGCTTGCTATGCTTTTCTGTGTCCTTTCATTAGTTGGAAATACTTCCACAGTGTCTGTCTCAAATACTCTGTTAAATGGCCGACTTCTTATTTCTTAGGGTCATCTCAGTGGCGTTCTTTAGAGTGCCAGTGGTATATAAGTAGAAGGCCATCCATCAACCTTTTCAGAAATAACAATTACCAGGTTGTCTGAAATTTAATTATTCTCATAGAGTTACATCTTGGCAAATACTTCGCAGTCCCTTTGGCTGTATTACCATCTCATAAAGCTTTATTTGGACATAAAGTTATAGTTAAGTTTCCTGAGGCTTTCAAGGCCTTCCTCTTTTTTTTGTTGTTTTTTCCCCTCCTTGATTAGGAAAGCTGTGATTGGCAAACCAATGTTGTCCCCTTTCTACCCTACTGCAAACTGAGTGATCTTTCCCCTACCTTTAACTGTCCTTGCACTAAAACTTCATAGCTACCTATGAGAATTCCTTTTATTCTAGCTATTCTGTAACTTTGTCAGCATTTTAGTGTTTTAAAGTACTAAGGCCAGACTCAGGTTTTCATCTTTACCAAAGTTTAAGTTGTTTAGCTTGAAATCACACTGGAAAGCAAGTTAGTGAAAACAGTGCAAAACATGGTATAAATTATACTATTTTTGTTTGGCCTGACTCATATTAATTTAGCTTTAACTAACCATTTGGGATAAGATTTATATGAATCACACATTTGAATTCATTTTACTGCATTGCTTTAACTGAAAATCCAATTTTAAAACTATATAACTTTTAATACAGACAAACCTCACTGGTGATATAGAAATAATACTAATTACATTCATTTAAACTCCCTAGTTACATACACTTCTCAATGTACTGAGTTAGTAAAACCTACAAGCCAAAGTACTTGGAGAAGTTACTAGATAATTCTTAGAGATAAGCAGTGGCTGACTTAAGTGTTTATTGATTAGTTGCTTCATTCCTGTACTGAGGTTTGAGCATACAAACTACAATTTAAAAAACTCTCTTAGACTTCAGAGTGGCGGAGATGGTGGATGAGGGTATGTAACAAATCAGGGAGAGGAGGTGGAAGAGTAAAGTGGTGTAAGAAACAGGTTGCTAGATACTGATAGAAAAATATGTGTACGCACATGTATATGTAAGTATATACATCAGTTTAGACAGAATTCAGACTCAGATGCAACCCTGAAGTTAGTTGTTAGCTCTTGAACAGGCTCCTTGCATGATGTTGTATGCCTGCTTCTGTTTATACCACAGTCAAAAGGATTTTTCTAATAATCTAAATGAGAGTAAGACAAAGCCCAGAACATGACACATGAAGCTCAGTCTTAGATGGAATGACTTCAAGAGCAACGGCCAGCAGAAAATCACACAGGTACAACTTCCTCAAGTGCTCAAATGTGATCTTGGAGTTGCTGAGCTCACTTGTCAGACTAAGAGCTTAAGAGAAGAGGACTGAATGCTGCCATTGATCTGTTGCATGATCCAAAGCATATCATCTAGCTTCAGCAGGTCCAGCTTAAGGACTGTTACAAGGGGTAATAACATTTCCATTTCTTAGAGGACATTGCAAAAGTTAATCCATTAAAGTTCCTGAGAGTGACTGAAATGATTGTGATATAAATCAAGTGGAAATTTACTGAAGGAAAAAACTCTCTGAGAGATATCTTTCTTTTAGAACAGTTTCTCCTGCTCCACTTCCTTCTTTCCACACGATGGGCAACAGAGGCAGAGACAGCCCTATTAATTTTTCTGATGTCTACAGATTTTTATTACAGGGTATTTAGGCAATTTTCTAAAAGGGGAGCAGTATTTATGCCTTTTTTTAAGCCTTCAACATCTTTGGACTAAGAAAGTTCAGCTTGGGTTTTTATATCAGATATTTAGGTCTGTTTCTTCCTGGAACACAACGCAACATGAAGGATAAAGGTATCAGTGTCACCCATACAAGTAAGACCCCATTAAATAAGGTGGGACCTCTTTCATTTGAATTGTTCCCAAGTCTTTTTTCTTTAAAACTTAATCACCGCAAATGCCTAAACTATTTGTGAGAAAAACTTCCTTGTTGATTTTTAATATTCTTATCTTTCTGTTGAGGCTTGAGAGATCTCAAAACACATGGAGGACCTCTAACAAGGGAACATCTGATATATAAAAGCAGCAATGAAAACAAAGCATGCAAAAATTTGCATGAAATTAATGTTCTTTTAGAACAGCAGAGAGAAGCATACCATCCCACATTTGTTTCTTATTCTTACCAAACATACTGTACAGCAATGCTCAGAGCCTCCGTTACAAATGATAATGGTAATAATATTAATGTGAGTCCTTATCTGAGACCTGCTGAAGTCAGTTAAAGGCCTTCCATTGATTGCAGGGGATATTAGATCAGGCCCTTTCAGAACATATTTTGGTCAACTCTTGTCCAACCGTTATTTCATATAGGAGAAATGGGTTTTATCTCCCTCCTGCACTCCGGGCTTCTATCAGCAGAGTGACATCCAAGTGAGTGATCCAAACATGAGAAGAGCCCAGGCTGTCCCAATGGTGAAGTACGGAGGGTGTGGCAGTTTTTAAAGAGCCTCAACACAATGACACATGAGAGAGAAAGGCAGAGTGAGGGAAAATAAATCATAGAGCAAGACTGGAAGGTAAAGACATAGAGAGGTATAAAAGCATTTCTTCAGTTTTTCTATATCAAAAATAGTCCAGTCATGTTAGGACGTGAGCAGGTGGGAAAGTACAGCTTTGCAGCTTTAAAATTGTATATTGTTTTTCAGCTGTAACACAAAAGAGAGTTTGAAAAAAGTGAAAAACATTCCAGCAGGTTTCAGAGCAGGAAGGAGGCTATGCCAAATTATTGCTGATATTCAGTCTTTACAGGTGTGCTTTGTCCTTCACCTTGATGGGAAATCCCCTCATTTAATCTCACAAAATGTAGTAGAATGATTGCAAGCAACTTCCTACCCGGTGTCCTTTGCTTCTGCTTTTCAACCCACAGTGAGGCGGCAGGAATTAAGACCCTGCAGGTTATGGCACATGGATGAAACTGTATCAGCTTGCACAGCATCACTGGCAGTGGAGTTCTGGAGGGATGCTGGCAGTCCTCTGTAAGGAAACATCTAGCAGAGCAGGATCCAGCTTAAACTGTTCTCTGTGGCTTGGTCTTCCTCTGAATACTTTCTCCCACACTTCTCCAGAAAGCTTGCTTTACTCTTAAAATAGACCATGTTACATGGTGTTGCGTTTCAGTAGGGAAGTGCTGACTGTAAGTGGGATGGGCATTTGTTTTATATTATTTTAGAATAAAACTAATTCACAGGGAAAAAGATCTCTACAACCATATCCTATCATATCCTGTCTCCATTAGACACAAAGAACTAGATTTGCACATTTTATTATCCAAAAACCAAAATGACAAAAAAAAAAAAAAAAAAAAGGAAAGGACAAGCATGACCCAAATGTATCATTTCCTTATGATCTTCATTATCAGATTCCTTCAAAATATTGGAAACTTATCAGGAAATGCTACTCTGGTGTCAAAATACAAATATTTTACAAGATTATGTTTAATTTAAAATAGTTTGACTCTTACTGGCAATATCAGCTTCTATTTGATATTTCAGTTTCCTTGTGCTATTTCATTTTTTATTGGATTCATATTTTTATTTTTTTAAAACCTTTACATTATTGCTAATATGATGTCTGTATTCTGTTTAACATTAGAAAGAATAATAACACTTTGTATTGCTAAGCTGACATCATGTAGCAGAACCATTTCAATATTTAGTGTTTCAATAGAGTTGTTTTGATGTTTCCTCAGAAACCTCTTGGAATTTATTTTATAAAGCAAATCTCAAGATTTTGACTCTTTACCCCAAATTTGGAAATGCAATTTCTTCTTACCTGGCATTAAGCTGATAATCAGCACCATTCTCTTCTCAGTTTTCATGGGGTACATACGAAATCATACATTCTTCTTGCTCTTGTTTTCATTCCTCTTACCGTGCTCATTCCCATCCTAATGGTAGAGCCATAAAACCAACACTAGTCCTCTTCCCTGTGCACTCACCCAACTGCCTGGGACTACAGCTGAGACATTCTTCCCCTCCTGAAGGAGCTCAGACTCTAGGAGCCTGATAAAAAAACTTAGATAGTTGGGAAAAAACAGGGCTACATCTTATTCCATATCATTTTAGTGAGATACTGTCTTTTTTTTTTTTTTCATGATTTATTAGTATAAAGGACAGAATGGAAGATGAATAATTCAATGAGATCTTGTATTAATTTTGCAAACATACCACAAGAAAATGTATACATCAGAATATTTGCTGGCAATTCACATATACATTGCTACTTCTGCATATGCAGTGAAAACATACAGCATATACCTCTGGCACTGTAATTAGAAAATGTGAATTGTTGAAGAGCTTATTATAAATACAGAGAGAAATATTCCATTTATTTTAATTTATTTTTAATTATTATCACTTTTCACTGGTTTTTACGCCCAATAAAGTATTACAAATGAAATATTTGACTTAAGTGAACTAAACAAGCTAGAAAAAGCTTTGACAAAAAAATCTATTCATTATTTTTTATTAATTTCCATATCTTTAGGTTTTTATTGTGATGAAAGAAGTAATTAAAGATTTTTCACCAAAGGCCTGATCCAAAGCTTGTGAAAGGTAAGAGGCGCTATCACAGTTTCATTAGAACTAATTGGCAAGGCTCCTCCTTCAGGAGGAGCAAGATTTTGAGCATGGTAACTTGCCTAAGTTTTGAAAATTCAAGCTTTATGTTTTGAGATTAAAATTCCTGTTCATGCAAGTACAGCCTGTAAAAAATAATGAAGAGAAAGTTGGGTGGAAATCTTGAAGTACTTGTTCAATTAAATAAAAAAAAAATTTCACGTGAATGTTCTTTTTTTGTAATACTTTTGCAAAAAATTACCAAAATGGTCTATCGTTTCAATTTTTATATTCTATATATTGATGTACTAAATATGCAGGGTGTTCTATACTTACTGTTGTAGCTTTTTCTATTGTGGCATTAGCCAAAACCTCAAGGCCTAAAATAAATGTTGTGACTTAATCAAAACAAATACTCACCGCATATTTCAATTTGAAACCCCCCCCCCTAATATTTAAATTTTCCTGCTGATTTGGGGTGAAGCAAAACGTTGGCGTCTCTGAGTCTCACAGGGAGTGACCATTCCAAGTTGCACACTGGTGGCCCACTTTCTTTAGTCACGCGCGTGGCTTGTCAGCCAGTCGTCTTGTTGAAGTCGGTGGAAATGCTGCCAGTGAGCGAAAGAGGATGAGAGCTGGGAACTTTATTTTCTTTTGAATAAATGCATATCTTTCTTAGCTTTTCCTTTTACCTCATCACCTCCTTTCCTCTTAAATCTCCACAACCATCTCTCACTTCATACTGCTGCAACCATTTCATACTTGCCAGGCCACCGCGGGCTCTGTGCAGCTTGTTACGTGCCACGTGGAGTTTTGTCTCGTGATCGAACCGTCTCCCGTTCAGGAAGAACTGCCTTATTGCAATGCCTCTCAAGGCCCTAACTCTCTGTGATCAGAATATGTTCCTGTTATGTGACTTTAAGCTGATTCTGACCAGCCAGGAGGAAGGAGAAAAGAGGAAGGGCGCCGGTGTGGTTATGGTGTTAGCCAGAGCCTCTGGGGATGAAGGTCTATTTCCCTATTCTGCCACAAATGGCTGTGGTGGCTTCAGACTAATTACTTAAAGTGCTGTACAGGTCCCTAAAATGTTACTTAGGCAGCAAAATAATGCTTTAAAAGTCGTTGTCCTGAAGCCACTGCTGGTTGTGGCCTGAGCTTCATCAGGCCCCTAAGCTTCTGTGTCTCTCTGCCTGTGTCAGAAATGCTTCAGCGTGGACATGACCGAACAGCTCAGCGCCTGGCTCATGCCCGAGCTCGCCTGGCCAAAAAGCCTTGGCACTTCTCCACCTCCCTCCCGCCGGGGACGGGGCCTGTCTGGCAGGCTCGCCTGCTGCCAGCCCGCCTGGCTGGGTCCCAGGTGAGGAGGGGACAGTAGGTGTCCTCACCGTAGGTTGCGGTCGCACCTTCGAAGCGAACGCCCCGCTCATCCTGCCCCGCTTGCCCCACTCCGGTCTGCGCTGCAGAGCGGCTGGGTGTTCTCTCGGTGGAAGTAACCTGGGAGTGCACGGCAGGAGCACTCCTGTGCTAATCGGCTTTCAGTACCTGGTGCCAGACCACAGCCACTTGCAATTAGAACCTGAAACGCTCAGCGGGTGGACGTGGGGTCCTCAACGTCAACCGTGCCGCGCAGCGAACCCATGCCTGTTGAGCTGCTCTACTTGCTAATGTAGACACAGAGTGGGAATTAAGTACAGAGGTGCTCAGCTGTGTCCCTTTTGTACGTAACCTTCAATGGCTCTGCGGCTCAGGCCCCCACCCAGGAATGAGGATGTCAGTGCTCTTCTACCCATCCTACGAGTAGTTACCAGACTGCACCCTGTGGTTCTAAGCCAGGTATTATCTCGCTTGAGTAAGGATTTCATGAAAAGAAAAGAAAAATTCTCTCTTACAAAGATAAATGTTAGACCAAATTCTGCGCTTAAATACTTGTAATAACCAAGACCTTGGCATTTTCTTCCTCTACTTAAACCTTTGTAAAAAGAGTCAGAAAACCTGTTAATCTGCCCTGATTTCCTTTACTAAAAAGGCAGGCAAATACTGTCCTGTTTTTTCCAACAAGATGGCTGGGGAAGGATGGGAGGTCAACAATCCGTTTTCAGTGTCTTATGGACTTTCACATTTCCCTGTTTTTTCTTAAGTGAACTCTTCTCCATTCCTTCTTTCTCACAGGCGTATTTAAATGATGTACATTTGACCTCCTTCCTCACCTCTGCTTGCACTCTGTCACTGTCAGGTAGTTAGTCTAACTTCTCCAAAACTGTCTTTCTGTCTATATTGTTAAAGTCTTTTATTTTCACATCCTGACTCTCCTGGTGGTAACTTAAAAAAAAACACAGCCTTTTTTTAATTAAGAAAATGGATGCATTTCAAGCCATGTTAATTAATCTTTGATAAAATCTTGAGGAAGACAAGACAACTGGAGTTTTAAGCCCTGTTAGCCAGCGAGGGGGAGCTAAGGGTTTTAACAGAGCTGTAAATATAAAAAAAGGTTAAGAGGCTTTGAGTTTTTAACCTTATGCAATAAGTCCTTGAGGGAGATGAAAACTGAGGTAGAAGTCTGGCATCAGAATACTTGAATGGCTGGTATCCAAGTGACACTGATTTTCCAGATTTGTTTTTAGCTCCAGAAAGTCCAAGAAAACTCAGAAAACTAGGTATACTTTCTAAATACCAGTTAAAATTATTATAGTAGGTTCCTTGGGCACTCCTTGACTAGCTGAAAAAGATTAAAGATTGTTTTTTCCTTGGTTTCAGGACTGTAGCATAGATCATGAATGAACTGGATTAAAACCAGCCTTCACTTGCTTTTTTTTCCCTTCTCCTTTTTAGAGAAGACAAGGTCTGTATACCAAGTATCTAGCCAGGTGCATAGAAAAGCAATATATAGTTTCAATATGAAAATGACCACCTCTCTGCCTCAGAACTCTGTAACATATGCATTATACTACACAATCTGGCATACGTTGTGATTGCCACTTCCAGAGACATGAGAGTCATACAAGCCAACTGTGTCCTTCAGTCAATTTTGGATCGGGCCCTTGGTTGCCCTTTCTGAATTGAGCACTGGCTCACTCAAAATCCTTGAACAAGCCACTTGGGGAAAACTTTTCTAAAAAGTCCCCCACATTTTGGGTTCTTCTTTTTTTAGATAGCCTAATTTAGACACCTGCTGGTAAGTGTTTAAACCAGACAACCGTAAACAGAGGCATGCAAAGTCAGTGAATACTTTTGAGCCCTTTCGCCCTTTCAGCCTTACCTCTGTATGGCTGATTAATTTCTGGTGTGATTTGGGAGGCCCAGATGAGTTACATTAGGGCTAAATTGTGAAATTTAAGTTTGTATGTATAAAATTTGTTGAGGGTTTGTTTGGGTTTTTGTTTTGTTTTGTTTTGTTTTTTCAGAAAAGATGATCAAGATCTTCAAACTGTAAGGACTAAAGGTAAGTCCTCAATCTACTTGTCTATCTGTCTATGAAATATGGCTGGCTTTGATGAGGTTTTGTATTTCTTGACAAAAGATGAAAAAGATGTGTATTTGTTAGCTTCCATAACTTCAGGCACTTCAAGTTTAAGACTGACCTGAACTGCTCCTTTCAGACTGTTATTAGCAACAAGAAGTCTTGAATTGCAACTTAGTTCAAAACTACTAAGGAAGATATGCTGAGAAGAAAGCACATTTGGTAGCCACCTTTTTACCGCTAAGCTTATCTCTGTCACTGGGAATTAAAAGCAAAATCAAGAAACAAAATATTGAAAAGAGAGAAATCCACAAGAAAAAAAGAATGACTCATGAAAGGGATGCCCTTAGTTTCCCTATTGGTAAAAATGAATCACTTCTGTGTGTGAGAGCTAAGTGAAAAAAAGATCAACCGTAAATATTGCTTTCTTTTTCCTCCCTTTTATCCTGTTCTTGCACCTACAGGCTGTGGTTGCTATGAAAAATAAGTGACATATTCTGAAGTGATATCCACAGAGGCAGAGTCCCCACAACACTCAGCCAGCTAACCTGGAAGTTAATCTAGGTTCCCTTATCTTGTTCAGTTGTCCAGGCTTTGGGCCAAATAGCATGAGTCTAATTTTTAAGATTCATCTGATCTGTACTCAGCTAAGATGTAGGGGTGGTGTTTTGCCTGAGCAGGCTTTTGTGCTTGCCATTTTAGTTTGCTATGTTTGATGCCTGTGAATAAGCCTAGTCTTTCCTCTGTGCAGTCTGTGATAGTAAAATAAAGACATGGAGAACTAAAGGTGATTTAACTCTGAAGATAACAAGAAGTACAGGTATGATTCAGTGACTAAAGGAAATCCTGCCCCTAAGCTTGACTTCAGTGGTTGTTGGCCAATGATATAAAGGCCTAAGTATGCGATACATACCAATATTTGGTAAAACAAAAGCAAACCCAACTCCATTGATTAATAGATTATTTTTTTTCAATAAAAGATGCCATATAAATCAGAAATGTGTGTATATATATATTGCTTTTCTAAAAGACTGCTGTAAAACTGAAGAAGTGTGGTCTTTGGGTCAGATCCATAGATGCATTTATCAACTTCACAATACAATCAGCCTCTTCAAAACTCCCCAGACCAAGCAATATCATTCAACCTCTTATTTAACAGGAGAAAGAGGATGGCTCCCAAGGTTTGCAAGAGGGTTGAGAAGCAGAATACATCTAGTATGCAATATGGATGTGACTAGGATACTTTTGGGGGACCATAGTATCAGCACAGATAGGGAGGGCACCATCAGAAATCTCCCCAGCACAGAATAAACCAATATTTGCGCTTTTTTCCTAGCTATGTGATATTGTTGTCTCTTATCCAGTCTGTGAGGCACTCCAGTTGTTGGTCTGCTGCACTGCCCAGATCGTTCCTCCTTTTGTGTTTGTGGTGTTCTGCTCCTGTGCAGCACCGTGCAGGTTTCTTCTTTGATTTTCAGCCCACTAAATTTTGACCATTCTTCCCATTTAAAAAGATTAGTGTGAGCTGTGATCCTTTTCACTAAAGTATTTGTGGCTGCCCACAAGTTTTTAAAGTATGATTTCTATTGTACTGTGCAAGTCATTATGAAAACATTAAATATAACTGGATTCAGAATACCCTTGGCAGAATTGCATCCACTTGAGATACTATCTTTGTTTGGGAATCACTGATAAGCAGATTTGAAAACAATTTTTTCAGCCAACCTTATCTACCTGATGGTGACTATATCAGGATTCTGCTTCCCTCTGAGAATGCCATGTGGACAATGACAAAGCTTTACTGCAGCTGAAATATAGCCTATCTTCTGCTTCTGCTTTCTGTGCTACGTCTATTACCTATCAAGGAAATAAGTTAGTTTGGTTTGAAGTGAGCTGTTCTTGACACACCCTTGTTGCCTGTTTTTATCACTTTATTATCTTTAAGGCACTTGACATGGATTGTTCAGTAATTTGTTCCAGGATTTTTATAGACTGATTAGTTTATGATGATCGGCATCTTCACATCTTCCTTTCTCCCTCTTCAAAAGGCTTCTGCCCTTTCTCATTTTCTGGAGCTGCCTTTGTCCTCCCCAAGTTCCCACAGGTGATCACTAATATTTGGGAAAGTATCTTGGTTAGTTCCAAATTCAGCTAGCTTGGCTACTTCCAAGTTTTGCTAGTTTTGTCTAGAGTAATTTTCATCTAGCTCTGCTGGCTAGAACATAACTCACTTACCTAAATATGTTCTTTAACCTGCTTTGTTTGTGCTCTGTCTGGTACTCTTCTGTCCTTGTTAAAATATATTTTCTTCCAAGTGCCTGATTGCAATTTATCTTTCATGTTTGTCTGTGTGTGAAGCTGTGCTTGCTTTCTTCCTACACTATGCAGTGGATGTATACATTGTTTTCCTCTTCTTTCTAATACATTCCTAGCTAGGTTTTTTCCTTGCCTTCTATGCCTCATGATAATTTAAATCTGTTTTCCATCTGAAGCTTTCTGACTTTTCTCCACTTGATCATGCTTGGAAATAATGCTTATAAAATAATGTGCCTTTCAAGAGTGCTTGCTGTAGCAGTGGAAATCCTATAGCTAAAGGCCAGGAAATACAAGCTTAAGTACTACTTAACTTGCAAAATGAGAATTAAAGCGAATGAGAAATAGACTGCAATCATTGTTCAAAAAGAAAGTGACCTTTTCATCACACTCAAAGCTGAAAACCAGTAGCTGTATGTTATATGGCATTATGAACTAACTCGAAGATATCAGATAAAATACTTAGGAAAATAATGTTAAGATTAGCATATAAAAATATATATTTTTTTCTATAGAAGATTATATTGTAGGTTTGACATAGAAATACCATAGCTGTATCATGAGATGGGTTGTGCTGATCATGTAACTGACCTAAAATGTTTGAAAAGTATCATATGTACTTCACAAATAGCTTCTGTGAATACTTATTGTCCCTTGTATGATCGCACACCTTTCTCTCTTCTGTTTAGAAGAGCAGGCTTTTCTAAAGAGGCTGTGTTTTCTTTTAAAAGCTGCCGTGATATGCCTTTGAGCATGTTTCATTTGCTGTTTTGACTGGCTTGACTTCTCACTTCAACGATGCACCTGAATTACAAGTCTTGCATTAATTTTAATTCATCCTTTTGATAACATTAATAATAAAGAAGTCAGTCTTATCAGGGGTGAGGATCAAGGAGGATTAAGAAGCTAAAGCAAGTGGGATAGAGTAGAGCATGAATCAGGTCTGCCAGATGGAAAATGAAAAGATGAAGAGAGAGGAGTAGGGGGTGGTGCATGAAATAGAGGAGGAGGATGAAATCGGGGAGCAGAGTGTTACTGTGAAACTTCAGGCTTTGCGGGAATTCACAAGCGATCACACTTGCCTTCAAACATCCTAGCCTTTTCTTAGCAGGTCTATGAGTATAGGCACTGCAGTTCTTCTATTGATTATGATAGAGAAAGGTGGTTAACATCATTACTGTACTGCATGAAATTGGGAGCGGGTCACATGTGGCTGCTATGGTGACATCATGCGATATGAGTCTGTGCTGGAGTTTGAATTGCTGAGTACTCCAGGATGCCTAGTGTAAAAAGGAGGGGAGGTTCAGACACGGGCTGCCTCATGACCTAGCTCCAAGCCCTTTCCCACCCATTCCACGGGGCAGTGGTGGAACAGCTGAAGGAAAAGATGCGTCACCTCCCACTCGTCACCACATCCTCCCCCAGGACCCCTCTGCCTGGTCTCTGGAGATACGTACTGAGCTTCTTGCCCTTGGTCACAAGCAGATTATTTTAAGTGGCCTGAAGGAGCAGGAGAATTGGCTGCAACAGATGGGTATCATACAAGCCGGGTTGAAGACTAGCTATGAATTTCTGGATGCTGTTGTGGTCACATTAACTTGAAATAGAGACTAAGTTATTAGCATGTTACTATTCATAAGGGAATTTTCAAAACACTGAAGGGCAGTTAGTGCCTAGTCCACAGTGAACGTCAATGAGGGCTAGACACCTGACTCTCAGCTGCGCCTCCCTTCTGAATCACTTACTGGTTGACAGAAAATTAAATTAAGGAAGAGGTAGACTAAGGAGCGTTGCAGGAGTAAGTAGCAATAAAAAGGGGGAGGACAGGAACAGCAAAACTTACCCACATCTTGGGCTTAAAGGAGTAGTACATTGACAGGGATTGGCAATCAGCAATGGGAAGTACGGGACACAAGAAAACACTTCTGCATGCATCTGTGGGTAGAAGTAATTTTTTGAAACAAAAGGGTATTTCATGTAATTGCAGGTTTCATGTGTTAAAATCAGTTGTTTCTTCATCAGAGTGTTTGCAGTGTGGCTGGTCAATCTGTAGATATGTATAGATATCCTTTGGAGTCCAAGCAGCTTTTCTCTGACTTCTAGTGTTATGTTTAAAATAGCAGGATGGCTATTACTATAACACAGCTTTATCATGTGCACTACTTAAGTCTGCCAAAATAAATGGGGATGTAAAGGAAAGAGAGGGACGGTGGCTGACTTAGTAATGTTCAAACTGTCAAATTCCTTATGAACAAATTAGCTGATCCTGATCTAGTTGACACTGGGAAACCATCCAGGATTTTTTTTTTTTTTTTAATATAAGATGACTTTTTATTGGAACTGAAACAACTGCTTCCTTGGCTCTGATTACATCCTTCCTCACCACAGACTGCTTGATATGGCTAGCAGAGAGAAGTCTTGTTCCTTGTCTTATGCATCCTACCTGTACATCAATACAAAGGGTTTGGGGAAGGGGATAAGAAAAACCTCTTTGCTGAAGGCAGCCCGGAGAGGAAAGCCTATAGTAGGCTGATGTAGATGTGAGAGTGTTAAAGCATTGCTAGAAGGCTAAGCTAGAGCTGGGCCATTCCACCATACAACACCAGGCAGGATTTTGTCGGGATCTTTCTGAAATGGGGCCTTTCCTTTCCCATCTACTTGGAATAATTATGTGCTCGTATTTTGTCCTCCTTGAATCTGTTGGAATCAAACCTCTGACAACAAATGCATAGAAGATAACTTTTGATGTAAAAGACTTCTGTTGTTGAGTTATGTGGGTGAGCTGTGCCAGTTTTCAGTCATCATGGGAAATCTCTTGGTGTGCATATGATGTGCTTAAATGTGGTGCTTAGCAGAGCTCTTCAGAAGTCTGTTCTTCAAGTTTTGTTCCAGCTCCAGCAGACTGGTCCACCAGTTCAGCTTTCTGGTTGAAGAATGAACAATTTGTTACTTTCAAATACCTTTGGGTTACAGATTAAAAGTGAGGTTTGGCTAAGTATCAGTGGTTGGTTGCTGGACCCTGGGGAACTAAAAGGCCACAACCAGAGGGAAGAGAAGGAATCTCACGTCTTCTGTTCAGAAACAAAGACAAAGAAAAAAGAAAACCCTTGAAAGGGGAAAATTAAGAGTTACAGCAACCACATATTAGAGCTAATTGCCCGGACACTTTACGAAATTTGATTTCAATGTGGGGGGAACTTAATTTGCTCTTGGCAACAGGGTAGAATGCTTAATTCAACTTAACAAAAATACGTTTTTTGAAAGAGGAAACAAGACTGACAGAATTTTGGCATGTCAACAAAAGGCAAGAATACAAAAAGAAAAGGATTAGTGAAAATGAAGATCAAGAAAGGATCAAAAATATATTGGCTAGAGTCCAGGAAACATTTGTTACATTTTATAAGCAACGCTATTCTTCCCAAGAGCGTAGAACAGAGGAACTAGCTGATCTTTACCTAAAGCGATATTGGCCACCCTGCGTGCTAATGAACAGATGTCCCCATAGGAATCAGAAAAGCGTTGATCTCTGTACTGCAACTGAAATAGCATAAACTGCCAGGTCTACATGCATTAAAAACAAATGGAAAATTCGGTAAGGACTTGAACAATTATATTGATTTATAAGTAAACAATAATGCCTAATACATTAAATATGACACAATGAATTGGTTTCACATTTCATAAAAGCTTTTCTTGTCTTCTGCTTCTATTTCTTACAACATAAGGACTTGAGCCACTCCATAAAATGACCAGACAGCAGGCTTAAGAGAAGGATAATATTTTTTTCATGGGATGCCCAAATGTATTGTGGCAAAACCAGTGCCATAGGATAGCAAGCATGCCAAAATATAGATTAATAAAAAGAGATCAGTCAAATCAGCATAGGATGGGTCCATCAGGAGGTTTCAGATTGAGAGACCTGTAAACTGCTCATTATTGACTGCTGATACATACCGGCATCACTCAGTACTTGGCCTTGTTCCTTATATCCTCCCCTTAGCATTTTTGCTAGTGGCCAATGCAGATGTTGCATAGTGAACTAGATCAGTCTTAGGTCTGACCCAGAATGAATATTTGTACAGCCTACTCTTGCATTCCTGTGACCTGATTGTATTTCTGCCATATTTTTCTAACAAACAACTTAGGAAAAATTTACTCTTAGCTCCAATTCCCAGCTGAGACTTGGTAACTAAATATATAAGCATTCCTTTATGAAGTCAAACAGATCAGCTCGAACCAGGCTCAGAGTGGTTTAGTTAGTAGTTAGTCTCTTCGATATTGCACTGAAATGGACTAGGAGTGTTCACATGGTCAGCAATGATACAAGCAACAAATAACCCAAGACGAGCTTTTTTTTCCATGTGGCTGCAATCACTGATGTATGCCTTGGAGTAGAATAAAAACTCAGAGCAGAATTACTGGAAGAATTATCTGACTTTTGGTGTTTCCCATCCAAAATTTTCCTACTACCTATGTGTAATAAGATGCAGAATGAACAGACTGAAGAAATTCTTCCTGTGGTCTGAACTAGGAAGTCTATCATGTATGTTATTCAAATAATTTATCTGCAAAGCAGATTAAACTTGAATGACTTTCCAAAACTATTCAAAGCTATTCCAAGACCGTATGTCAATTTTCAAAAGTGTTGCCTGCAAAATTTGCCTGGATACCTTGAGACTGCTGGGAAATTTTTTTATCATGCTTAAATTCAGATCAAGTGAGGACAGAGAAGGTTTAGGACAGAAAACTGTGGGAACTGTCAAGACGACTAGTAATTATAGAGCTGAGTATTTCACTGCTAAACTCTGTCCACATGGGCACTGCTGAATGTGTCAAATTACTTTGATTTAGCTACATTCAAACAACACACAACCGTCTCTTTCTGATATGGAAAAACTTTTTTTTATTTTCAGTTTATATTATGTCATTTGGAAAGGGATTCATGCTTGACTGGGAGGAACGTTCTCATACCTGACAGAACAACCACTGAGCTATTTTTACCTGAGCAATGATACTGGTGTAAGCAAGTGACTAAACATTCCTGTGTAAGTAAGGCACAAGTCACTACTGAGGCCATGTTAGTAACCAAGAGACGTAATCTGGTGGCATTCCAGTGGTCTACTAGTATGACCTCTGTTCCCTTGATCCAGTTCCTGGGAGATGACCGCCACCACTGGAATTACAAGTAATTTATAGCCTGAGATGGAGCAGTCAAGATCTTGATGCTCTGCACTAGAAATGGCCTTCCAAGATACGAGGAGCAAGAAATTTAATCAATCTTAACCTACTACAGCCCACTAATACAGCTGTTGAGAGGCTTAAGAAGAAGAAAACTAAATTGCAGGCTTTTGATATGAAAAGCTGCCCAAGCCATTTGTTTGGGAAAAAAAAAAAAAAAGTTTTTGGAAACAGCTACGGATTGTTATCAGAGTTTTAAAAAATGGCAGTGAATCATCAGAAGTCACTTGCAGTGACTCACACTGTGGTCAGAGTTTTCATATGTCAAGCAGGTATTTTTCTCAAAGAATACCTTCTGGTGTTTCTTTTTTTATTTTCAGTTATTCAGGATATTGCTTTGTATTTAGTCTTCTACAGCAGTCTATACTATGAGCGCATACAGTTCAGTCTGTCAGAATAGCTAATAGCGCAACGTTATGTTCTGTACCCCTTTCAGTTCAGCTATTACAAGCTTTGAATGGTCAAAACAAAGAGACCTGGACTTACCTTTGGACTACAGTGTTTTGAGAGAGAAATCTCTGTGTACGTACCTAAGAAGCACTCTCTTGCTGACTGCTATAGGATGGGTTGTGTGGGCTTCTTCCCTTCCCAGGCCCTGAGTGCAGCTTCTCTGACTCATGCAACCTGGACCTAATCCAATGCCCGCTGAAGCCCACTTGCATTTGACTTCACTGAGCTTTAGCTCTAGATTCTCATGTAGAGTGTAGCAGCAATATTGTTCATTGACATTACCGCCTATAAGATCGCCAGGATGACGTTAGCTCTCTGCTGGAGCAATGCTAAAACTTTTTAAGTAGAAGGATGCAGTTGTTTTCCAGACTTCCTTCTTAGCTCCTGCCTTATTAACCACCTGTGCAATGGCAGTTCTTAGAGGTTCAAGAGCAGCTAGGTGGGTGGGAATTCATTTTCCTGTAATGCATGATTTGGTGTGGTACCATGCTACTTCCTTCAGGTTATAAGCCTAAAACCACTCCACCCCATTTTCAATAACACCTGTTAATTATTCACTACAATTTTTTATTTTGACTGTACTCAGTCTCTGGGGAAGAGTCTTGCTGCTGATTTTAAAGATGATTTTCCATTTGGCTTGGTTTTTAAAATTCTGTTCTGTACTGTAGGTGACATGCTTATCTTTGGAATTTTTCATTATTTTAACTATTGGGGCAGAATTGTACCAAATAAATGTAATTTATCAATGTTATTCCTTATACCTGCAGTCACATCTGGTAGATGTAAACATATATACTAAAAGGGCCAAAGAGTTTCTCTGAACATTTCTTTAGAAATTAAAATATTAAAAAAAAAAAAAGATTTAAAGTTGCTGTAGGTATTTTTAAAGAAATTCATTATGGGTTAATTTTAAGGTAATGACTTCATTTTAGAGTAATTCATTGCTGGTTTGTTGATCTGGGTAGAAATATTCTTCACCAGTACAATATAGTCTTTTACATAAAGGGCCTGATCCTTTATGCAGGTTCGATTTAAAATCAGTAAGACTAAAGCTATAATGCAGTTTTGCCAGTAGTTGCCCCCACACTTCTCCCTCCTGGCATTCTTGGAGTGAAATCCAAGGGTTTCCGTAGGCGGAATAAGCATGTCTTGGGGAACAGGTCCTGGGGCACCACAGCATCTCTGCTGGGTAGAGCAGCCGGGAACACAGGCTAATCTGCAGCAGTGACCAGGCTGAGTCCCCATTGCCCTTGTTAATGCTAATCTCATTTACAGACAGTTTTGCCCTTCTGTCCCACCAAACAAGGCTTGCACAGAGTGGCACGTGGCTGGACTTGAGGAAGCAGTCATTTGGACTCTCCTGGCATATTAGAATAAAGCTGTGGAGGCATGTATGAAACAGTGTGGTCTATGGATGTGTTATCTCTTTTCTGTTGTTTGACAGACTTTTGATCCCCTGCTGACTCATAAAAAAAAAGAGTTGGCAGAGAAGACACGATGGACCGTGTGCCCTGCTGATGATAGCAGTGAAAAAATAATGTCTTGGATGGAAAGTTTGTTTCAGCCTTTGTATCAGAAGATACCTTTCATTATCAGTCTTTGCTTTGAAACATATTCTTACAATTAATTGTGTTCAGTTTTGGTCTTGTACTAATTTTGAAAGTCTTACTTTGATAAATATACACATATACAATATATTAAAATACTTCTGGGACAGTTATTCTTTTTTAACTGGACTTGAGATTTCTGTCAGTAGTCTGGAAAAAGTTGATAATGCTAATCAAACTGAAATGAAAATCAAATTTTCTGGGTGCCTATATTACAAGTGCTGTAATTGTACATTGTATTTGTATATGCAAGTATTGTAATGTTTAGAATTGATGCATATACGTATCAACATATTCCTTAGCTATTTTGTACGCATTTTTAATTGCATTTAAAGATGCATTTGGAGTACTTCTTCATGCATATGCTTACTGAATAGCCTACTGCATGCTGAATATTTCTGATTGCAGAGAGGTTTTGTATGAATAATTAATAGGTGGTTCCATAAGCAAACGTATTGCTGGCTTCCTACAGATTTGAATCCTTTGTCCCTCAACCATTTCCACCACAATAGCCCCTGCTCAACAATAATTTCTTCAACACCTCCAGTGCGAAGGAGATGTTGATACTGTGGCTGACCTGGAGATATTGATGTGTTTGGTGGCCAGCCACTATGTGCAGGTTCATTGGCCAACGAGGCAAATATTTTTTGTAACTGCTGAGTTCTCCTTCCTTTTGCTCTACTGCAGTATTAATGTGGGATGGTATTCTACCTAGGAGTTGAATTCCAAGAAACACTTAGGGTCATAATTATCATTGAGATACTTGCCACACTTTGAAATTTCTAGAAACTGGCCTGTGAAATCAGAAGGTGTGGGGCAGGAGACATACAAAGGAAGAGCTAGGCAGACCTTTGGACAGATAGCACAATCAAATCGTCATTTCCTTAGGAAATCAAGCTAAAAAATAAAGAGAAAATTTATGACATTTGACTTACAGTATCTACCCTAACTTTTAAACAACTCCAGGACTGATTTTGCCCCACACCCTATGGTTGCCTTGGAACCCATGTCCTGAAAGTAAGCTTTCACTGAAAAAGCAACAACTAAAACAACAAAGTGTTGCATGGCTTTACTGTTGCAAGAAAACCTTCCAAATAAAGAGCAGTAAATACAATTTTTTTTTTCTACTTAGTCCTAGAGAAAGTCTGATGTAATAGTATAGGAAAATCTTATAACCACATGAAGATATGGGCTATAAATACATTGTTCTCGCATAGTGTTTCCTCTGGTCTAGCCAGAATGACCTATAATTCTCTTGGCTTGGGTTGCTTTTGCCTTGAAAATAATTTTTCAAAACTTTTGGTGCTTTTGTATCTCCTTGGCCTGACTTTAGCCTTTCTTTTCTTTCTTTTTTTTTTCTTGCTTCTAGTATTCAAGGTCTCTTAGCACCTGTTGACTGTCTCATTTCCCACACTTTGTGTCATCATGTGATAACACCAGCTGAAGGGCTTTTTCTAAAACAACAACCACAAAGGCAGACTGTGGTTTTGAGAAAGGCACATCTTGCAAAGGGTGACATCCAACACTATCGTGATGCCACCTGCATCTATGTTTGAAGTAGTCTCAAAAGTAACGTGAATCATGTCTGACTTTGTATGAGTGCCAGAGGTCCAGTGCATGACCTTGAAAAGAAAATTAGCTGGCTTTAAAGAAGTTAGTTATTAGCTAGCAAAAATGAGCACATTTTAAGCACTGAATTCAATTACATCCCATAAGGTAATTTGAGGCCCTAGCCATATCCTCACATGCCATGACCCTTACTCCTTAGCTCTTTCCCAAAAACTACAGCCCCAAACTCTGTACCATGTTCCTATCCTATCTTGGGATCCCAGTAGCAGCTGTATCCACAGAAGGTCTTTTTGCTTGGAGCTGCCCCTCATTCAAGTACTGTGAACATCTTCTTTCCTAAGACCTCATTCCCTGCCTTCAGACATACTGAGTGAAGAAGGAAGTGACATCTCCTGCCTACCTGAGAAGAAAACTCACCACCATCGCGACAGAATTATGATTGGGCAGCAACAGTAAAGAATTCCCTCCTTCCTCCCCAAAGAGCCAGATAAAACTGGGATGGTATCAGGTGTCTCTCAGTGTTCAACTACCTCTGCTTAAGGGGTTGGGTCTTCTCACATCATCACTTTTTACTACAGGATATGAAAGCTACTGCCAAAAGGACCCCCAAAACATGAGAAATACTGACAAAACCCAAAAGGTGCTCGGATGACTAAATACAAATATCAAATATTTTCTATTATCCCCCCCACCACGAATGGGAACAATTGATGATCCCCTCTGCCCGCCTGAACCTGTGAAGAAAATTCAATGCCATAAAAATTAACACTATACTCAAGTTCATACTGAAAGGTCATCTACATAGTAAATCTTGATTTCCCCCCATCATGGTCCGGAAATAAGGTTGATTTTAAGCCAGATTCAGAAGACAACTGTATAGAGCTGTGACCAGTTTGCCTCCTTCAGAATCATTCATCTTCCCGTAAATGCTCAGGATTTTCAATTCTTAAAATGCTACTTTGTCATGTTATTACAGTTACCATGATCTCACAATCGTATGCACCAAAGCATCAGGCAGGATGGACAACACCTGTCCATTTCCTCAGCACGTACAGTCAGCTAGCTGTTAGCCTGCTTTTAAGGATAGCTACCATATCACATATTTACTTGGGCAACCAAACAGGAAACAAAACACACAAGAACTGGGATGCAGGTTGAAACTGTAAGAGCACACGTCTCGGAGGTCCTGAGGCCCCCAGACTGCAGTAGGGTGTACTAGATAAGTTTATTGGATACACAGTAGTCAAGACAAATAGAAGGGAAGAGTGAAGGGAGTATGTACACAGGGAGTGTTGCATAAATGACAGAGAAGTAAACTGCAGATGGAGAAACCTAAGAGAATGACTGCAAGCTTAGATAAAGGTCACTGAGCTTTTCTTATGCTTGCAAATAAAACAGGGTCAGAGGTCATACTCGTGCACCCTTCTGCAGTTGCTGATACTTTTACAGTTTTACACACTTCCAAGCATAACTTCTGCCCTCGTCAACTAGCACTACTACCCTGGAAAATGTGTGGGTGTTGCTAAGTGGACAGCATGTTACATGAACCTTTCCTATTAGGAGGTCTGGATAAAATGAATCTGTTTGGAATGGGGTGGTGGAGATTTTCACACCTAGATTCAAGCTATGTCATGTGTTTTCTCAGCCAAAGCACCGTCTCCAGTCTGTTTTACTTGGAAGTATAAATGTAGCCCAAAAAACCTGTTGTAGAAAGGGAGGCAGAACAGAGTTGTCAGGGGTTTTTGGATGCAGGCCTTGACCTTTTTTTTCTGGCTTTGAAGCATTTACTCATGAGATTAGGATAAAACAATACATCTAAAAATGATGCACCAATTCAAATAAGAATTGATTCAGATAGTTTATGTAGGAAGCCAGAATGTGTGATAACATTAGTTCTTGATTTGTAATCTGTAAAATGATCGGTATTCCTGGACAAGACAGAAAAGGAAGTTTGTCAGAAAGGAACAATAAACTTGCAGAGAAACTATGTATGGCTAAGTTTAATTCGCATGAAGATGATAGCTGCCTCAAGGTTAAAGGTATTTCCATTATTACTGAATGTGGGAGCTAAGTAGAAAATCAGCAGGAACCTGTGTGTGGTCATAAATGAACATAAGTATTGTTTTCCAGCTCTCACTGGTGTTACCAGGAAAAACCTCACAGTCTTCACTGCCTGTCAAATGAAGCATAATGAAGTTCAATATTTCTAGTTAAACAAATCACACTTATTACTCTTGATAGATTACTCTTTGTCTTTTGCACACAGACCAGAGGTTTCACTCATCTTTTTGTAAATGTTTTCTTGCTTTTGTGGAGATCACTGTTTCATTTTGCAATTTTTTGAGGGGAGACATTTTGATTTTTCAGAATCAGGTGGGTTGTGAGAGCAGAGATGGAAATACTGAAATCATCTCATTTTTGTTTCTTAGTGGGAGGCCCACAGGGAAGAGCAAAAACAAGTTTCCTCAGCCCAGACAAGTTTAGCAAGATAGTGTGAGGTGAGGGCTGAAACATATTCTCTGATCATCTGCAGGCCATGCATTTGATGAGCATAGAGCCCTTATTGTTGATGGTGTACAAATCCCCCAGGAATTGTCACACTAAAATTGCATAACCAACCACCCGGTGCTCAGGAGAACAAAATTACACTAATGAATGCGGATACTCTTTGAGAAATATTGTTACGTGAATTCTCACGTCCATGAATCAAATAACGAAAAAAGGTTTCCTGCATATAGCTAATTTTTTTTTGATTGACAGTGCCTTAGCTATAATCCTTTATCAGGGGGTACTGTCATAAGTCATGACTGCACCATTAAGACGATGGCCTTACACAGCTGCCTGCAGATCACCCATGCCTGTCGCCCCCTCACAGACAGACAGACAGACACCTGAAGGCCAGCATCTGACCCTTGCTTCTTCCCGCAATCCTGTCTGACTCTCCTGTCATTGAGTCATGGCAACCTTGTTGTTCTACTTCCAGCAACCTCGCCACTTGAAAGGCTGGGTGCTGGCTTCACCTCCTGGTTTTCAGGGCTAAGTTTAGTTCATGAGAGGCTGCTGAACTATGAACAGGTAACATGGAGCTGGGGCTCACCACAGTTGTTAAGGTTGAAGCCAGGGTCACTGACAAACAGCAGGAAATCACCAGCTGAAGGCACAAACTCCATTAATATGAGAGCTCTGCAACACTGGGGAATGTACCTGTAGCTGGTTACACTCACAGAGGATGGATGGATAGATGGATGGATGGATGTACAACACATTCCCCAGGACTGCATGGCAGTCCAGCTTCCCTTGCCACTCATGCCTTTCCAGCCCCTGCGGAGGGTGCCTAACTCCTACCAGCAGAAAGCCTAAGAAAGAGTAATTATAAGCTAATATTTGCACACTCTGACAACTGAGATCTACATCTTGAAGCACACGCTTATTTTTCTCCACTCATCTGCTGAGCTGTGGTTATACAAGTCTCTCCGTACTTTGTTTTTCATTAGACATTTATCCCTCAAGTTAAGAAGGGAAACAGAGTAAACAACTATGTATGTGCTGCATAGAACTGGTAGAAATTATTGATTTTTAAGTAATCATTTAATCAGTTGGCTTTTAAAAGGCAATTATTTAAAGATTTGGAATCTTTATTATTACAAATGTCCCTTTTCCTTGAAGATTCAGTCATAGGGAAAATAGGTATAGAAGAATCTATTATTCCCTCCTTCCCTGGGGCTGCAATTATAATGTTAGGCCAGATAGTACCTATTACCTGCCTGCTTCCTGTTATTTTTGGAATGATCTTAAACAGGGCAAAAGTGCTTATTCAAGCTGTGGGAAAAGGAAGTTTTTATTTCACCTCTCCAAATATAAATGCTGTATTGAGCCAGTATTTTACATGACAAGCTAAGGACCAAAATCCATTGAATTTTATGTGACTTTTACAACAATGTCAAAAAAATTTGGAAGAGACCCTGAAATAACAAGAATACACATCCTGTGGGGATCTGGAGGAGATGTTGAATTATCATTCTCAGCAAGTGCCATACACCATGTGGCAGTGCTTGCAAACAGCACTTTTTTCACTTTCTTACCCTCACAAAGTATTTACTGTTCACACAGTTAAGTGTGTTAGGTCTGTATTACGCTCAGACTATAAATAATCACTTTGCTTGTAACTTGAACAGATTGTGTGTTTGAGCATTCTCATGGAATAGAACTTGTTACATCAAAGCAACACGTTCATCCATTCACCAGCTAAAGCAGTGTAACTTTGTCCTCAACATTGCTGATGCAAAGAGATCACATTTAAACTACGTTGAAAGTCTGTCTGTGTTTTACTTTTTGCTGCTGATGTAAAGCACTACAAGAGACAACTTTAGTTCCCAATCAGTGACAGGATAGCATAAAGACTAGCAATCTGTTTGGGTAAAACTGAAAGTAAACCTAGTTTTACAGATTTTGCCCTTACTCAAGGAAATATATGCAACCATTTTGACTTCCCTCAATTATTATGTTGCTTTCTGCATGTATACATCTTTCTCATGGCTACATTTTTGCCCTCCATTCTCATTTGTTTGAATTTCCCCTGGTTATTTTTAATAGGAAAACATCCCCAAAAGATTTCAAGAGCTCATTTTGTGCCTTGGAAGCTCGGAACCAATGTGACTAATTCAGGCTTCTTTTACTTACATTGGTAAGTAATACAGTTTTCTTCTATTTCACACATAGCTTGGGATTCTTCTCAGAATGAGTACATGATGTAAAAGACAGGAAAATCAGTTCCCCTGGTTCTATACCTGAACAGAATTTTCTTTAAAAAGATATGATAGTTGCATCCAGGTTATGAAGTGGAAGTTTTAAATCCTGCAAATTTAATGCGCAGCCACATTAAAGGTGTCTGCAGATCAAGAAATTACTCTCATTTGAACAACATTAATTTATTTCAGAAGCCTTCAGAAACCATGTAACTCGTACAAATGCAAAACTGCTGTAAGATTACAATTGGACTTTCAATACATCGACAGTCTTTTGATTGGTCATAAACATATATGTGTTTATATCCATCTTTGAGATACCAATGTTTTACTGCTATTACTGTTGTGTGCCAGTCCTGGAGAAGAACCATGAAGTACTCAGTAGGGTAAAAATACAGAAAAAATAAAGATGATCCTTTTTCCAAAGAGCTTATAACCTGAGACAAGCATTTTTTTTCTGGCTGATGAATAGTTATCTTTCAACATACAAGAAGTTTTCTTAAAAAATTCAAATCAATGGATCACAAACAATCTCTTTTTCCTCTTCTTTTTGAGAGGTGATCATTTTTCTTGATATGCACTCAAAGATAATGTGTCAAGTCTGCTTTAAAATACTGGAAAGCGTCATGTCTTTATTCCAAAGTGAAGGAAGTCTCATACAAGCACACAGTATTTGCTAAGCCCCTATATTTTTGTAAACTGGCAGGCTCCCTCACCAGCCAGGGAAAAAAATCCGGTACCACACCCAAGCCTCTTTAAGGCCCTTCCCTCAGGCACAGTTTATTATCTGAAATGCAAACTTTACCAAGCAGCACCACAGGAGGTTATTTCCCCTGACTAAAGCTACCCCCAAGGGCCCCTACAACCAGGAGTCAATGGATCCAGCTGAGTTTCTTGGTCCTTCACAGGACTCACTTGATGCCTTCACTTTTGGTCAAATGGCTCAGGACTGGCTGGTTCCAGTGCTCCTCTCCCACTTTCTCAGGCTCAAAGGGGCAGCCTTGGTTATTTGCCTCCTCTTTGCTATGTTTCACTTCTTTTTTTTTTTTACTCAATCTTGTGTTTTCACAGATAACATCCATTGACATTTTCTCACTGCCTGGGAACACAGATAAGAAATTTTCTATACCTATTATTATCTTTTGCTGCTCAGCTCATGGTTCCTCTAGCAGTAGTAGGGTGTCTCTCTAAAACAGTTTACTCCACTGTAACTCGATGTACAATTTTGCAGTTTTGTTATACCAAAATCCTCTCCTTTTTATGTTGTTTTGTTGGTCTAGTTAGTGTCAAATTGATTCATGAAAGTAAATACAATTATCTCTATTGACTTTCATGAGGTTTGGACCAGGCCCCAAATGAATTTCTGTAAAAAGATGACTAGAATCTTTTAGTTGGAGAGTATTAGTAGAATTCTGCTGTAGCATTTATTGAGAGTGAAATGTGGATTTCCACATAAGCACAGCTGAATTAAAATGAAGTAGGAATATTTTTTGTTTCTATTGCAAATAATGCTCTTACTGGTCCTGCTTGTAACATTTCCAATCATTCTAAACTTTCTTTTAACAAAGTCAAGTGACCAGTACAGAGTGCTGGCATTGCATCATAGCTGTAAATTATGATCTCAGATTTATGAAATCCAGCAAAGCACTGATGCATCAGCCAGAGTAAGGTTTCTGAATGGCAAGTAGATACTAAAATTTATTGCTATGGGGTTAAATTAATTCCTGATTAAATTCCATTGAAGTAATTTCTATGTGCCTTGCCAAATAAATTATACTGACTTAATTCATCCACTCTTAATACTGCTGAGTATCAATTATTAAACACTGAATAGAAGTAATTTTGTTAACTCCTGAATATCCTACATCAACTTAAGTAATGTGGATAGACTGTGACTATGTCTATTAAATACTTCAGGCTCCAGGAATAGTTTCTGCCAAATAAAAAAAGCTGTTCCACAAACAGTGGAGGGATGAAACCCAGATTCTTCTGCACTGTATCTGTTGTCTCCCAAATACCCTTCACAGCAGTAACCAGAGCTGTCTCTATATGTCTCTGACACCATCATCGGGCCATACTATGGCTAATGCGAAACTCTCTATACATGCAGAACATGTAACAGTTCTATTTTAGATGTTTTTCCCTCTGATGGAGCACTAATTTGAGTCCCTCTCTTGTATCTTACCACTGAATTTTATGAAGATTGAAGGAATGTATGAAACCTGTTTTTCCATAAGCCTTGCTTCTGTAGAATTTTGTGAAAAACCCCACCCAGATTACTGATGTAGAAGAAAAATGAACTTAATTCTTGATTTCTATGAGTCCAGAGCAAAGAGAGACTTCATTGCTGCAGGGATCCGTTCCATTCAAAAATTATGTAGATGTTATTGTAAGTCAGCTGTGTCAGCCTCTTCAGAGGCTGTCTGCAGGAACGATAGGTGTAAGGTACACCTGATTCAGTATGAAGTCTTGTAGGAAATTATTTTATCCATAGCAGATAGACAGAAAGAACCATTTCTTGCCATTGTGTCCATGCACGATTTGAGAAAAATGACTTTAATGCTAACTGAATTTGGCTTACACTGCAACATAGTTGTGTCTTTCAGGGAATTCACTGCATGGATACAAAGTTAAAAAATACTTCAATGCAAAGATGAAGGTTCACCACACCTCCAATCAGCTACAAAATCACATAAAGCAATTATAATTTTAAGCATATTAATCAAAATTTATGTAGTTAACCTATCCTCAGAGATAGCTTAGAAAGTGAGACAACACTCTTTTCAGAAGGGGTTACTCTGGAGGTAGCATAATGTTTAAATAGAACAGCTACATCAGTTAAGCTTTTGAGCCCAGTATTAAAATATTGATTCATAAGGCCTAAGCCATGTTTGTTTTTATAAATAGTGTGGGTATGAAAACTGGGGAGATGAGCAAGATATCTCCAGTTAAACTGAAAACCTGCCGTCATTTTCATAATATACGGTATATAGACTACAGAACTTTGGACTGGTACTGTGTTTTTTTAATTGGTGTTTCTCCTTTACACTTTGTGGCTAATGTTTTCCTATTATCAAGGTCTTGCATATTTTCAGCACCCACCCAACTCTGTGGTATTATATGTATTTTTTAAAGGTCTGAGTGACAAGTACATTGATATAAGTGAATCATCATTTTGCAGGCATAAAATTTTATCAGATTGGTTTTCAAGTAGATTTATACATTTAAGACAGTGCATCTGCCATACAAGATTAGCTCATGGAAGATAGGGCATTTGTTCTAGTAGTGAGTGATAGAATTTTATACTTTAAACATGTGAAGCAAACTAGATAGATAGTAAATGAGCATCTTGTTAAGTAGTTCCTGGTTATCAGATAAAGTAAACAAAACTGAACTAAAATGATATTATTGTGCAAGATTAAGCCAAGTTTCCACTCCCTGCTAGTGTCACTGCTTTGTGCTCCAGGTCGACATTTGACTCTAGGATACACAAAATACAACCAGATGACAAAGCAAGAAAAGCAAAACAAAAGAACAGCTGAAGTGCATTATTTCCTGTGATTGTGGGATGAATTAGCAATATCTGCTATGGGATTCTTCTGTCTACAGTACATGAGAATTGATTGAGAGATAAAGAGGGACTTGATAATTTCACGAAGAATTACCCCTTTAAAGTAAAAAAAAATGGGGGAAGAAAACAAAGACTTTAGTCAAAGTATAGTATAGTTGGAATGAAGCCACATTTCTTATTCATATAATGATGTTCCCTGTCACACTTAATAATACCATACATCTCTTTTCAGGCTGACGTATCCCAATTTTACAGATTCAGTTCTGAGTCTCATGCAAAGGAATGTGATTCAGGAAACCTCTGCAGGTAGCAGATTTCCAAGAGAGGTGAGTATAGAAGGTTTCCCTGACTCAGTGGCCATGCCATCCCTGCCATTAGGATGCCTGTAGTTTGCCCCTTCTGCATCCCATAAAGGTAAATGCATCTTGGGCTGCCTATAGAGTGCAGACAGCTGCACAGCCTTGCAACGTGGATGCACAGCAATGCTCCATGCTCCCTGGTATGGAGGGCAGCAGACTGTGCACACCACCAGTCAGGCTGTACTCGAAATGAGCCTGATGAACACTGCATAGCTAAGACTTCTTTTTCAGGATACCCCATGACTTGCCCAGACCCCATGTGTGAGCCTGCACTTCAAATAAAATGGATACATATTCACTGAGTTTGCCACAGCCTCAATTAATGTATGAATATCAAATGGTAATTCTTCTGGATGTCTTCTGGAAATCGGAATTTATTCTTCTGCTGGAAGTCTTTGTTGTGTTTTCCATGTATTAGGCAATTTCTTCCCCCTGCACCACCCCCCCTCGCCCTCCCGGGCCCCAGCCCAGGACAGCTTTTTTTTTAGCTCAGTAACCAGAAAGGGCAAAAAATAAGTCTCTGAGAGACTAGCATATGGAGTTTTCTTGACAATGTATTCAGTTTATTCTGCCCAGCATACATAGTTGGGTTTGCCAAAGACAGGTCCCCAAAATTTAAAAGTGCAGAACACAGAAAACAAATCAGAGTAATTTTAAGACAGTGCTGCCTTCCCAAAAAACCACCTACAATTACGCCTCCCACAAGCATACACGTGCCAGCATTTGTTTTTAATTTAAGGTCTGTATGAAGAGATCAGTAGTGGAATATCCCGGTCAGATTTGTGTCACAAATTACTTTTTGCAGAAAAGTGAGGGATTTTTCAAACTGTATTCGCCCTGCTTTGATTTGCACCTGTGGATGCTTGTGTAATGTTTTTTAAAAGATATTTTCCAGAATCTAAGTTATTTTTTTCTACTGAGGCAATAGAAAAAGATCCTGCTGGTGTTACTGGAAGCTTGACTGCATCCGTATGTTCTATAGATATACCTCACCACAGACGTATTGGTGAAGACAGTTCATGGTAGTAAGATTCATGACAAACTTTTTAAAGTGCTTTCTAAATTCATGTGTACATTCACATGTGACAGAATGCTGCCACTACATATATATGTGAGTCATTACAATATGCTTTAGCGCAGACACATGCATCATATTCAACTGAGTCATTATGACAGCCTTCTGTTTTGTCTCTTCCTTATGTCTGTAGCTCCCATTAATTTATCCTGTCAGTCACCTGTAACCGGTAAAGGTAGATTGAATCACTAATATGCAGATTTCCATACCTTGCAGAACTTTTATATAGATTTTAAATATTTATTGTGATCATGTTCAAGTTTTCTTGTCATCTATGCGAGTATCTAAACTGTTTGAATCCTGCTAAGTTTTTGGCTGTGATCATTTCTTCTGGCAGTGAATTTTACAGTCTAATTCTCTGTTGAATGAAAATTGTTTAGTTTTATCCATTTAAAATTTGCCTTCTTTCAATCTCAAGGAATTTTTTCTTTTACTATGAGGGGAAAAAACAATGGCGATTTCTGAGCCATTCCCTAGTATATACTTTGGTCATGTCCCATTTTATATATCTCCGTAAGACAAGCTCTTAATCCTTTTAATCTTTCTTCATGTAAGAAATTTCCCATGCCCCTGATGATTCTCATCACTTATCTCACTCTGTATCAAGAATATACTTCATAGACCAACTAGAAGTGAGTGCCACTCTCTGCTGTAATCATATCTTATTTTTTTATTTGCATTCAGTGGTAAAAACAATTGATCAGGGATTTTCAGTGAGTGCTTCACAGTGGCTATAGCTACCATGCTCTTGGCAACTGTGCTTGATTTGATCTCCTGCTCTCGCAGTTGTGTGGTGCAAGGTGGTTCCCCTCCTTGCAGCGACTGGACTTCCCTTTCTGGGCTGACGTTTGGGTCACTGCAGATGAGAAGCATTCTGCGAGCCAGCAGGGAGGCAGCAGGGTGACAAGGATTTGGGATTGATCCCAAAGTGTTTTGGGAAGTATAGACCTAGCTAAAGTCACTGAAGTATTTTATTCCTTATTGTAACAGTAAGTTTACATACTTGTGAGGAACACATATGTGGTGGACTTGGCAGCATTAGGTTTATGGTTGGACTTGATAGTCTTAGAAGTCTTTTCCAACCTGATTCTATGATTCTATGTTAAACCATCCAAATAGGCAACTTTTCCAGACCAAATTGCCATTACATTACCAGTTGCCATCAGTTGCCATCTAACTTAGCTAGATCCTGTTGAAATTGTGTAAGGGCTCGACTAACATAAATCACTAACTCACATGCGAAACTTGTTCTGCAGACTCATCCATTCCCAAAGAAATGCTAAATACATTTAACAAGCTCATTCATACTGTGCAAAATTGGAGACACTTGCTATTTACCACATGTACAAAATGATCATTTATTAATACTCTTTGCTTTCTGACTCCTAAATCAGCTTCTGATCTAGATGGTGTCATTTTCAACAAAACCAGACATGTATTTATTGGGTGCAGTTCTTTTGATCTAGTCAGATCATTTATCAGCTGGAAAAGTGCTTAGTGACATTGATAATATCTGTATTTTAAAACTTAACAACCACACCTCATAGTGTGGTATAACATCTGGAATTATGCTGTTTTTTTCCCAGACTAGGTCTTGCTTAACTTCGGTTTAAAAGGAAACAACATTGAAGTAGACAACATTTTTTAACTAAGAACTTCAAAACTACTAAAAAGCTGGGTAACTTCACTTTGAGAAGAAATAACATAATTCAAAAGACTTTCTGCTTAGCTAAAAGAAATTATGAAATATTTTATTAATTGATTCTTACTGTTACAAAAAAAAATTAGTAGTGCTGGGAGTGCCCAGGAGACTGCTGAAAAAACCAGGATTACCATTAATGCTGCCACCTAGATTGAGACCGGTGGTCTTAGTTCACTTCTTAATGCATGTGCCTTAAGGTAATATATAATCTCAGCGGGTAGGCAGGAAATTAATGCTCGTAGTGTTTACCAGAAGTGACCTGGTTAGTCATTCCTCAGTCAGAGCTGCTGGAGCCAGACTGACAAGGTTCTCTGATGGTGCTTTAATTGCTGCTGAAGGAATAATGTTTAGTTATAGACTGCTTCACTATCAGATGAATACCTTTCATGAACCTTGCATTCACCTACAAATAGCACTAAGTGAGGTATAACTAGGGCTTGAGGACTAAAACTTATTATTTCTTGAACACCTTACCCTAAAATATTTACATAGGTGTCAGTTAAGGAAAGGCAATGAATGATCACAGTGTATTTATGGCTCTTTGAAGATACTGCTGTAATATGAAGTAATTGTGCTTCTGTATGAAATTGTTCTTGGTTTTTTTTTCCTCAGGTCTTCATGTGATATAACCTCCTATACTTTAAATGAAGAAAAATAGCAGCCTTCCAAGTTCACTGTTAATGCCACAGAAAGACTACATAGTGTATCATCTCCTACACTGGGCTTAGATCATCTTTACTTTTGTACAACTATTATTTATTTTCTTCTTTTAAATACTAATTTTGAAATCTTGAAAACAATGTTACATTTGACTATCAAGCAAATGAAATGTGGGTCATATCTGTGGAGCCCACAGTCACTGAAAATCAAGAGCGATAACACAATAAATGTGAACATAAATTTCCAACGTGAAAAAATTATTATTTGATAAGCAGCTGGTGATTTACGTAAAAAACATGAATAGGAAGGATAAAAAACATCTTTGCAATCAGGTGGTCAGGTGTGAAATGAGCAATGTCACTACTGGAAAGAAAAAAATGCTAAAATTACATAATTAAAATTTACTGGAGTTTTTAACATCTGAAACATGGGATCTAAGTAGTTCTGGAGGCTGGAAAGAGTGCCATTTCCAAAGTAAAGTTGTTGGAGGCAGACTGGCAGGATGCTGTGAGGGTTGTAGTGCTACAGTGTCTTAAGTTACTTCACTAAAGGCTCAGATATTACGTGCTGGATTCAGGTTTTGAATTTATAAGTGTGTCACCCTGGCCATGTAATATTAAATCATAATGTATGATAGCAATTCTTCACTTTTGTATCTTTGACCCATATCAAGAGATCGGGACAGATAAGGATCAACACAACTTCTGTCAAACCTCTGCTGTAGAGAACATTTGGGTCACTAAAGGTCAACAGGACACCAGCATTAATTAGAAATCTTTGTTTCCAATTCTATTTTAATCTTAGCACTGTATGAAAGATATTATATAGATCCTAAGTTTGCACAGCTGCATGTGCTGTTCTGTACAAATTAGTTAGAAATATGCAAATAACATAAGGAACCAATCTGCTCATTTGCATACATTTTGTATAGGAACACACTTTGGCTTATGTTTAACACGCCCTGCCTCCAGCGCTGACCAGGAAGGATGTGGAGTTGCAGATAGTGACAGTTTTGGCATGTGAGCCAGGATGAGACAATAGTTAGGTGGCAGTTACAAAACCAGGGTATGTGTGTTTGTAGGGATGTGTGGCTACGCAGTGGGATATCGGAGGACACCTGGGGCATGCAGGTGGCTGGATTTCTGGTGGTGTCGAGACCAGAGAAAAAGATGGTAAATAAAGTATTAAAGGTCTTGAAGATGGAGACATCTGACTTGAGAAATATTAACGGGATTGTCTACCTCGCAGCCTCTGAGCATGCAGATGAATGCAGGTATCTGGGGAGCAACTGGGCTGGGGGATGTAGAAGCAGCTGAGTCTGTCAGAGCTGGAGCTCAGCAGGGAGCACTGGTAGGTAGGGCCTGTGAACTGGGATCTCTCTCCCGTCTCCCTCTGCCACCAAAGCTTACGGTCTTCTCTGCTTGCCCTTCCCTCTCTGACCCAATCAGTGGAGTAGCTGTAAGGACGTTTCTTGACAACTTGATCCCTTGGCACTGCAACAGCACTTGTAGGCTGAAACGCAGTCTTAGATGGTGCCTACAGTAATGTGCCAATGAAGTCAAATCAAGACCTCCACGGAACCTAACACTTTGACATTTTGCTCCTTAATACTGCCAATAGCAATGCTAATTAATACAGTTTGCGTTTACCTACAGCCAGCTCATCTAATCCTGGCCACTCGTCAGTCACTGGATCGTAATGGCTACTGGTCACCAACAAGCCAGGTCAATTTGAGCCGTTTCAGATCCACAACTGAAAAAACTTGTAGTTAATTTCAAAGCCTCTCAAACTCTGCTCCTGTGGTGGTACACAAATACAGAAACGGTATTTTGAGAGCGTGTTTAAATGAGCACACCCTTCAGTGAACTTAGGCCAACCCAGAATGCTATGTTGTCATCAATAATGTAACCATTTTGAATAATCTTAAATGCTCTTGCTTGCACATGCGCACATATGCTTGCAGCAGTTTATCACGTTTTAAGTTTAAGGTGTGAATAACGATAGGGCAATGAGGGTTGCACGCCAATGCCCCCAAGACTGCACCCGATGTAGGATCACGCCCAACGGCAGCGCTCGTAGCGGGGTGGCTGGATGCCGGCACTCTCAGTGCCGGCTGCGGCACTGCGAAGACGGGGATGTTTCCCGGGGGGGGGGGGCAGGCGAGGCCTACTGGCGTTACACCGGGCCGGGCCGGGCCGGGCCGGGCCGAGCACGAAGCCACCACAGGCTTCGCGCAGAGACCTCCCAGAGCGCGGTGCGCAGCGGCCGTTCCCTCGCAACCTCTGAGGAGGCCGGGGGCGCAGGGCGCGGCGCGAGGCCCAGGCCCGGCGCCCAGCGGCCGCCCCAGCCCCTCGGCCGGCGCCGCCGCTGACGTGGGAACGGCCGGGCGCAGGGGCGGAGCGACAGCGCCTCAGGGCGCGCGGCCGGGCGAGGCGGGAGAAGCCGCGCATGCGCGACAGCGCGGTGAGGGCGGAAGGGTGCCCGGCGCGCCTGCGCAGGGGGATTCCGCCAGGCCCCGCCGGACATTAACATGGCGCCCTAGGTCCGCCGCGCCAGCGCCACCGCGGGCGAGCGAGGCGGCCGCCGCCGCCGCCATCATGTCCCGGCACAGGAACGTCCGAGGCTATAACTACGACGAAGGTAGTGGCGAGCAGGAGCCGGCGGCAGAGCTGCAGGGGCCGCCCCGGCCGCCGCCCCAACCGCCGGTCCCTTCGCGTCCCCCCTTGCCCCTTTCCCCCGGCCCGCACCCCTTTCCCCGGCGGGCCTTTCCGCCCCGCGGCGGTGTCCGCGGGAGGGTGGCGGGGAGGGCGCGGGGGGGCTGTCAGGGGCGGTGGGAGGGGAGAAGCAGCCCCCTCCCCTCCCCTCCCCTCCCCTCCGCGGGGGTTGGACCAGGCTCCGTGCGAGGCCTCGCCCCGCTTCCCCCCCCCCCCCCCCCCCGCCGTTTCCCGCCCGAGCGGCGGGTCGGGCGCACGTGGCCGCGCCGCCGCCGTCCTTCAGGGCCACGTCCTGCTGCCGGGGGCTCCCGGGAGCTTCCACCCGGGGAAAGCGCGGGCCTGGCACGCAGGCCGAGCCGTGGCCGGGTTCACCTGCGTTGCCTTAAGCTGCCGAAGTTGACGGCTTTCCAGGCGGGCGGGAGTGACTTGAAAGCCGGCCTCGAGAGAATCGAACCCGCCCTTCTGTAGTCACGTAGAGTTTAGAAGGTTGTGTTCCCAGTCTGACTGCAGCAAGTCCTTGCTGGTGTTCGCCCCTAGTAATAGATAAGAGGCAACAGCTGTTCCCGGTAGAAGAAATGTAGTTCTTAAAGATGGAGTTGAGCATCTAAGGAAGAACCTGTTTTTCAGACACCTTTCTGTCATATTTTACTTGAGCTTGCATGGAATGAGTGGGCTCTGGTGTAAGAACTTTGCTCGGACCTGCAGTGCTCCAGCTTTCTTTGTGCTCTCTCCCATTTACTTGGGCAAACTGTAAATTGCACCCTTTTTTCTCAGTGGTTTTGTCTGTATTGGCCTGAGCTGTGGAAAAATGGACAGTGCAGACTTCCAGTTGATTTTGGTATGTTAAAAAACCCTTTGGTATGGCAGCAGCTATTTTTATTGCCTCGCTTTGTCAGATTATATACAAAAATTGCAAGAAATACTTATGCCTGCCTCTGGTCTTTTGCTGTTGAGTGGAAGGTGCAATGCGTGTGCATATTATAGTAGCACAGACTGGGTTTTGCACTGTGATCTTGGAATTGTTGGGGAAGTCATGTAAATCCATGTGAGCCATGACATCTGTGTGGCCTACCTTGCAGGTTTTACTAGTGCAAATTTACCTAATAGAGGCGAAATCTTAGACTGGATTGGGGATTTTACTGCTTCGTTCTTTCATCCTCTAGAGATTTTCTTCATCACAGATTGGTTGAAGTGTTGATTTCAACTGAATCTCTGTCATCTGTGAAGTTGGGTGCCCAATCTGCAGAATTCATTTTGGTGTTTGTACACTCATTACAGTCTCTTTTAATGAGGTTGCTGAGGTACATAGTAATTCACTGTAGCCATGTGAGGCTTAAGTTGCTATTGCTATTTGAATCTTTGCATTACACATCAGGTTTAATTAGAAGTGTGTATATGTGTGATCTCTATACTTACACCATATACTACTCTTGTAGTCACATTCAATCATTTCTGTCCCAAATGAAGTACACTTTTGTGTCTTCTTTTTTTATGTAACATAATGTGATATGTTCTTTTTATGCCACTTAGGATTCTGTAATGGTTTGTCTGGCACAATTATTTGTTTCCTTTCTAAAGTAAATATTTGCAGTATTTTTTAGCCTCCTTTCCTGGAAGGCTTCTGAGGCCTTAGATCCTGTGTCCTTTATTTGACCATACTCTATTTCCACTCTCTCCTTTTTGAGGTATTGTAATCAGAATGTGATATTCCAGCTGAGAGTATGTTGGTGATACAGCTGCTGATACTGTGGAATGCTTCTATGGCTCGTACTCTATTCTCTGTAATTTGTGTCATTTTTAAATAATTATTTTTATGGTCAATGCAAGCTGAGCCATTTTCACTGAGATATCTTTTTCTTAGGCTAGAAGTTAAACCAGTATGGGATATACAAGTGATTCAAGTAATGCACACTGACAAGACTTACCTTGATTTCACGTAGTGTTAACTGTGAATGTTAACCATTCACAGAAATCATCTTGGAGTTCTCCTTGACACTCTCCAAGTATTGGCCAAACTACAAAATGTGTTCTTACCTTGAAAAAAACGAACAGCTCTTCTCTAGACTTTTTATAGATTAATTGGTCCTAGCATGGAAGCAGGAGACAGTGTATTCTTTTCAACATGGTCAAAAAGTAGATAACAATATGCTCTTTTATTAAAGACAAACAACCAAAACAAGCCTATAATATATTTCCTTTATACTGTGGTACTTAATTTCCAAAGTAGCTTCCTGGGTCTTTCACTAAACTTTTCATAGACTTATGCCAGCCCTTTTAGCTACTGCTTTTGGTTGGCACTTTTTTTGAAAATTACAGCGGATTATGGAATTACGTTTACTTTGATTTTCTTGGTCCATGTTGAGAGATAAATGAACCTTTCGTGCCCCAAATTCTGAGTCTTTTATAGATGGATACAGTGTTTGTAAGTTGGTATCAAAGCGCAGATTTTTTCTTTTTTTAGCTGTTAGCTACTTTTTTCTCTCGCTCTTTTAAAACAACAACAAACAGTACATGTTATTTGTGAAACTGCCAAGTGTATGCAGTAATCTGTAAAACCATTTCATTACTTTTTTCATGTATTTTGTTATTATGCAGTGAAAATTAGAAATTTTTTTTCAAGATTCACATAATACTAGGATTTCGGGGTGGGGGGGCCTAATTTACTTTCTCTTTTTGTTTCCTGATAACTGATTCCTGATACTTTTTTTTTAAATAGAGACAGTATATGGTTATGTTTAAGTAACTGTATGATTCCTGCTTCTTGGCTGAAACAATCTTGCTATTCAAAGGTAATTGTGAACTGTGTTTTTGCTTGCTGAACTTGAGTTGAAAGGTAGATGGCACTGAGGATAGACCAGAGAAGCAAGGTAAGAAGTAGATAGGTGTGGAGTAGCAATGCTGATCCTGAGTTGCTGGAGTAGAGATTGTAATTGAACTGTCTGTGGTTAAGACTATTGAGAGGTCAAGCAGAAATATGAAGTGCCATGGGTAAAGATTTGTGCAACTGTAGAAAATTGGGTTTGGACTGCAAGGGCAGCCTTTCAAAGGAGATGCTGAAGAAGCAGGTGTGAAGCATGGCAGCTCTTGAAAATTTTCAGCTTTCCTAATGCATAGAGTATTAAATGTTAAAATTATATTATTGTAACTTAGAATTTCTTACCTAGGTAAATAAGCAGTACTTAACTGTGCTTTTGGAATACTAGAGATGCATAACTACTTAAAACCTTGTGTAAAAACTACCCTTTCAATTATAATATTGAAGTATTTAGAAACTGTGCAGCCTAATCTTACTGTTTCTGCTTCTTAGACTTTGAAGATGATGATGTGTATGGCCAATCAGTAGAAGATGATTATTGCATTTCTCCTTCAACAGGTTAGTTCAAATGATTGCATATAAGCATTGTCCATTGATTCCTACTCTGATATTTATTTCTAGAATAAAACAATATTTAAAAGCTAGTGAAACTTTTCAAAAGTGCCTAGCGGCCGTAATCCTGTTAAAGTCAGTTAGGTAGTGTTAATAAGCATTGTTGTACTTTCGGAAGTCATGTTAGACAACTGGGCATATCTTCAGTTGTACAAGTGTATTATCTTGGATGGTCAGAATGTACTTGATAATGTAAAAATCTGGTTTATGGGAATGTGTTGATAGTCTTGAAACGTTTGTTATCTTTTAAAATTGTTAGTAGGATCTAGCAGGGCTTAAGAGTTGTGATTCTGCACCTGATAGTTGATGTCTTTTACACAACTTTGAGTAAATGTGGGGAAGGGAGTCTTATTGTTGGATGCAGCACTGGTCCTCACTGGCTTCTGTTCTCATGCAAGATCATATGGAGCTAATAAGTCTTCTGGCATGTGTAATGTTGCAAAGTAGGTGTAAAAATAGTGATGCTGTGCGCTCAGGTAAGATGTAATTGGAGAGGCCTAGCCCAGCTGAATTCAACCCAACTGTAGAACCATTAGGTTGTGTTCTCCAGTCAAATCTCTAGCAAGATTATCAGTTCAGGGTTTCCCCAGATTTGGTGGTGGTGCCTCTAGACCCAAGCAGGCCCTGGAAATATTATGGCTGATGTTGATGTGAAGCTGTACTACTGCAGGTAACTAGGCTGGATCTAAATCCACTGCAACTGTGACGTAGTTTGTGACCTCTGGCCACAGGTACTTGAGTTAATTAGGTCTTTAAAAATCTGTTCCTCTGTCATCTTGTTGATTTTACATAAGCAAATTTAGGTGTGTGTTTTTATTATATGTAGTCACATGCCCTGATTTAAATTCAGATTGTCTTGCATTCAATTTCTAAGTTTAATTGCTAGAATTTTTCAGTCCTTTTCTAAGAATTAAGTTCTAAGAATTAGGATAGCCTTGTATTTTGTGATGAAAATGTGCAATGTGTTTACTTTTTAATCAAGTATAAACTGCTACATTGCAAAACTAATTCTTGCTTGTGCACAGTAATTTTCTGAAGAATTCTTTTTACATAAGCTTCATTTATAAAATAATGCGATGTAGATTGTATAGCAGTCTTAATATTGCTTCAGTTATGGTGATTGAATATGAAATGGTATGCATTTGGGAAATAGTTGCTAAGGCTATACTACTTAACTTCTGCGTATACATATGCTTTCAGTATGTATTTCAGAGCTGGGGAGAATATTACATAACATAAGGAAATTTGTTTGCATTTTGTACATTTCTGAGAGTATGTAATGACTGGGGCTCATGTTCAGCAAGAAGTTTTATCTATATATGCCTTAATGTGTGGCTAAATCAGAGTGGAACTAGGCATTTGTTTAAAGTTTTGTGTGAATATACATTTTAACTTATAGGCTGGATTTCTAATGAAATTCCAAGAAGGGAAGAATGTGTTCAACTTCATTAAATTGTTATCAGTAGTTTGACAGTGCCATACTGTAAAAGCAAAATATTTTCATGCTGTTTTTTTTTAACTTGTAACTGAGGTGAAAAAAAATAACTGTGGAGTCAAGTTCTGAAGACATTAGGCCATAGATGGTAATTTGGTATAGAAAATACTATTTTTCAAACCTGTAGTATATTCTTTTGTTTGAATACTAAACTTTGCAGAATTATTGCATTGCATGGATACAAGGATATTACATAGCCTGTGGTTTCACTGTGATGATGACTTATTTATATTCTAACATGAAGTGCTATATGCTCTGTACAGTCTTCAGCTAGTAGTCATTGTACAGTAGTATCCCATTCTGCGCCCTGCCCCCCCTCAAACCACTGGAACAGGTCAGCATCCTAACTTTTTTTTTCCCCTTTAGATATGTTTTGTTTTTAAAGGAGGAGAAAAAGTTTGACCTTTTTTTAATACTTTGTTTTTTACCTAATGCAGCAGCTCAATTTATCTACTCCAGACGAGACAAACCAGCAACATTTGCTGAGCCATTAGAAGAAGAATATGGCTATGAAGGTGCAGATGATACTGCTGATTATTTTACATCCAATCATCAGTTGACTGAAGTTGATAGAGGTAATTATAGAAAATAAATCATTCTCGGAACAATCTCTTATGAATTAAGGACTTACTAAAACAGTCTTACATTAATGTTTGTTACTTGACTGACACTGCTCACAGTTGTATAATCTTGTAGAACAACACCCTTCACGAACATAGCTTCAGTGGTGATTCAAGTTTGTAACTACCTTTTGTATACTACTTGTAACTTGGTTGCATATATTGAAATATGTTCCTAGTTTCTTATTAGAAATAATGAGATTTGATATGAAATTCAGACATAAGAACAGCTGTACTGGCTCAGGCTGAGTATCCATGTAGCTCAAGGACTTGACTCTGCAAATGGATGCTTAGGGAAGAGTATTAGAAACAGAGCATTTGTAGAATGATCTTTTGCTTGTATTGCATTCTGAATTATGGCAATTAGCAGTATTTGAGAGGTTTTCGAAGTCATGCATTTCCTTGAAACAGTAGCCAATATCTTTAGATACCTGTATCCTCCACAATCTTTTCTTACCCTGTTTTGAATTCTTTGGTTTCCGTTCAGTCCTGTAGCCGTGAATTCCACATTACAAGCCGAGTTCTGAGCTGAGTGGTTGGGGAAAAAATACTTGCCTTTTTTTTTTTTTTTTTTTAAACTTTCTGCCTGGTAGCTTAATTACATGCTTTGTGAAAAAGATTCACAAGTCTTTTTCCTAAGTATTAATAGTTAACTTAGTTTTTAATGATTTGGAAATAATCAGGGTTATTTTTAAAATGTTGATAAACTCAGAATAAAGTGTGTTGGTGAATGAATAGACAATAAAATGCATGAATGAAATTTGGTATTTAAAACAAGTTGCAGAAAATTCAGAAACAATAGATAGAATAGAAACAGTCTAGATTCCATGTCAAGTAAATGGGAAGAAGCTATCCTAATGCATAGACATATGGGTAAATATGATAAATTGGGGTGTAATATACATGTTTTTACAGCAGGAAATAATTCTGTAGAGGGCAATTTGAAAGAATCAGTCAGTGTGTTGCTACAGGTGATCTAAACAATACGGTACCCTGGCTTTTCAGAGTGCTTTTGACAGACTCAATCAGTTAAGAATTGGTATTGAAACAAGAAGGAAAGTAATATTCTGGACTAAAAAAAGATGGAAAGGAAACCTAGAAATAACCATTTCTACTGTGAAAACAGCAGTGGTCCCATAAGACCTGTTATGTTTGGTATAGTGTGCAGTGTTGGCCTCTAATACAAAAAACACAGTCAATCTGTCTGCAAGAGTTTGTCAAGATTGTCCTTGTTGAGTGTTGTATAATAAAATGGCCAGCCAGCACAATGTACAGGGCTCTACCAGTACTTGTTTTGCAGAGCAAATGTCTGGGGAACTTTGACTTGCTATTTGAATTATGGGTTGAGGGTGCTGATTTAAGTAACCTTGAGGAAGTTGGAATTCTGTGGTGTTGAATTCCCTTAGCAAAGTTCTTTAAATGTCACCATCTTTGAGGAGGTGTTCAAATAAAGAATCTGTAGTTGTCTTCCTGTTGGTCAGTTACTGTTTTCTAAAACCTGAACTGGCAGATGCTGTGATATTCAGGAGGATTTTCTTCTGTTCTCTTGTGTTTGTATGTCTAATCAGCGCACTACTTCCAGTGACTGACAGCCTGGTGAATTTTCAGTCTCTTGTGCGGCAAGTCAAGACTTAAGAAGCTTACCTTAGTCAAGGCTTATACTAGTTGCAGAAATATGCTCCAAAGAAAATTGATTTTTATCAGCCAAAAAACGTATTACAGTTTTAGGAAGGTTAAAGATTTCAGGTAGTTTCAAACCTGGCGTGTTGATCCAGAGTTTCCTGTTGTTAAGGCCTAAGGCCCCCGAAAATGCTGTTTTACTTTGGGTATTAATTATAGCATCTGTAAACACTGAAAATGTGTTGTTCAATGGGATTCCACGTTGACTTACTAAATTACTTTGGATAATTTTAAGGTGACTATTTGTATTACTCCTCTGCAGTGAAGACAGTTAATTTTACAACATAAAATCTCAATATTGAAATACTTGTATAGACTAATAAGTAGCAGTCAGTGATATGTTCCTTATAGCAATATTTGAAATTAGTCAAATATTCTGCAGGGTTTGGAGGCAAAGTTTATCATGGCAGTAAGTGAGATTGAAATTAATTTCTAAAGGTTTTATCTCTTAGTGTGATATTTTTCTTCTGTTTTTGTTAATCAGATGTGTGGTGCTAGTGGTTAGGCCGCTTAAGACACTTTTTTGTGCAGCTTGTAACAGCAATATGTCTCTTTTAGCCCGTCTTAATTCATGCCTTGATCAAATGAGAGAAGTTTTGGCAGAGTCTGTACCAGAGCAAACAATGGTGCAAGCAGTACTGGATAGTAAATTTGATGTACAGAAGGCTTTGGATCTTGTGCTTTCACAAGGCAGTAAGAAAAATGTGAAGACCAAGAATGAGAACGCTGTGATTGTAGGAAACACAACAAAAGGTATACTTCTATTTATTTGTTTACATTCAAAATGATTCATTTCTATGTACAGTTTAATTTTGGCTTTATAAGCTGTGAAGATGCCTTAGTCATTTATTAGAAAATTAAAAAAAGACCAACTTACTCTTCTATTTCTGTGTTCTAAAAACATTTAAAGGAAACAGTAGCTTTTCTTGAGCTAGAAGTCAAAATAAAACCTTAGTGTCAGCTTAAATTCAAACTGCAACCATCTGCACTTCACAGTAAATTTCTGGTTTCTAATATTTGACTTAGCTGAATGAATACATGTCTTAAAAGTTGGACAATGTCTTTAAGTTTTATGCACTTCCATTATTTGTTTGGTGAACTGACATCTGTCATCCCTAATACCTCCCTTTTTTTGGGAGTGTCTATACAGTAACTTATTTTGATTTATGCTTAAATGTTCATAAACTTTACTGGCATTCTTTGCTGATTCTTAAAGTTTCTTAGGTATTTCAGTATATACTTGTAATTTAATTGTAGAACATTGCATATCTTCAGATAACACTTAGTAATTAAATGCCTTTTCATGTTTCCTGATTTTTTTTTTTTGTTGCTGCTGTCTACTTTAAAAAAAAAAAATTGGATATTTCATTGTGACTGCACTTCCATCTGAAAATTACTGGCTATTGTAAGGTAAGGAGACTTACTTTGTTCTCTGGAAATGTGTATTGATACAGACAATTTCTCTTGTGCAGTAGAAAATGTTGCTGACAACACCAACAAACCTGGGTTTGGAAACTTGACAGCCAAAAGTGGTTCAGCTTGTTACTCTTTAATTACAAATGACAAAATGCTCCTTAATGCTGAAAAATCCAATATACTTTCATCTGAAAGGAAAGGATTGAAATCCCCCTCGTTTGTTCTGTCGTCTTCTTTCAGTGATGATTTGTGTAAAGGATCATTTTGTGAACCTGTGAATAAACAGGCAGAGAATCAACTACCAGAAAGTGCTAATGCAGTAAGTTCGTTTCCTGACAGTGAAGATGTGCACTTTAGCGTAGGAAGTAACCCATCTGGAAATTCTTCCTTTAAGAAGTTGGAATGCAATGAAACAAAGGACTTGAAATCCTTGGTGATGCAGAATGTGGTTTGTGATTCTCTGAGTCCTGAAGACAGCATTCCTCTTGTTTCCTCAAGTCCTTCTGATTGTAATAGTAATGCAAATTTTTACAGTCCACCATGTTTAACAAGTGCTTTAGGAAAATTGGCTCTTGCTAACGAAGTCAGTCATACTGTAAATAGGAAGAATGAACTTCTTGAAAATTCTTCTTCACTTGTGCAAAGTAGAAAACAAGAAAGCCCCTCTTCAGACATGGCTGCTTTGCCAGTGTTAAGGTCTGGAAGTACATCATTGGCTGACTTACTTCAGGAGCACCAGGAAAGCAGTGCTAGCCACTGTTATTCTTTGACTGATCTTTATACCCAGTCAATTGCAAGTCTCACTGATATGAAACTGGGAACCTCACCATTATCACAACTAGTAAGTCAACCCCAAACTTTGTGTGGGATGCCAGAGCTAACAGGATCTTTGTCTTCTCTAGCCCTCTCTAAAGTTTCTCCACTAAAGGAGGTTGAGAATTTATCACTCTCAGATTTAATAGCAGAGACTATCGAAATAGATAAAACTCAAGAACAGACAGACTTCCCCATGCTCAGTGTAACTGAATTGAGGCCCTCTAAAAGAACCAACATTGATTTAAGTGTCCTTGTAAAAAATGCAGATGTATCTGCAGAACAAAATGTGGTGAGACAGTCAAATATCTTAAGCCCTGAAACTAAACTTTTAAAAGAAAAACAAGGAAAATGTTCTGGTTCTGCCAAAACAAATAAAAAACCCAGAAGAGGGCTTATTCCTAAGAGGCAGGATTTGTCCCTTTCATGGGTGAAGGCGCTGTGTGCAAGACCGTCAGCTTTTGCTTTAACCTTGTGTCTCCGTTATCCTCCAAAAGGTTATAAGCGGCGCACAATTGGTATACATAAAGCTTTCCTATACAGTAGACAAGTACAAGACATAAAACCTAAGGAAACTGGTCCTATAATAACCATAACACCATTTGACTTCAAATCAGCTTCTCCTGATGATATTGTGAAAGCTAACCAAAAAAGGGCTTTTACAAGACAGTAGTGCAAAAAAAAAAAAAAAGAAAAAAAATTGTGTTTATAGCTTGGTATAAAAAAAAATTCATTATATAGGACCTATTTATACTACAGAATTGAATTTTTTTATTTTTTTAACGGACATGTTACAGTTCTCACTGTTTGGTAGCAAATTTGTATGTGAACTTTTAAGCTGTTGCACTGAGTATCTTTATTTTTGCCTAATTTTGACTGACAATTTAACATTTTTAACTTTTGCAAAGTCTTGAACTTTAGTATATAGATATTGTATGTACAAAATTCTATAAACACCATTAGACTTCTTGAAACATCTCTAGGTATTGAAGGTACAGTTCATTGGGAAAAACACTGAATTATTATTTTGTGAAGTAATTTAGTTGTGCTATATGGTGTACAGTTTGGGGAGTGGGAACCTTAGTTCATATTACGACTGTTTTATTAAATGTTCTTAAAGTTCGATTTTCTCATAAGGTATGTTATTAAACTGCTAGTCTTGTAATTGATATTTCCAGTCAATGTCATTATTCTCTTCTATCTTTATACTGATTACTATTACAACAGAAATACCTTTAGTTTTTAAAAGCCTCACTAACCTCAGGTTTTGACAGTTTTAGCTGTGGTAGGACAGGTATAGTTTTTGATAGGACCAAATTTGTAGGGGAGCAAGCAATTAAAATTGTGTGCTCCCCCTCTCCAATCAGCTGTCAAAACATGATATTCAGAATTTTAAAACAGCTATTTTGTAAGCATATACTTGTTGCATGTATTTCATGAGAGGTTTCACTAGCATTCTATGGTTTATTCTCAAGTCTTTCAGAAAAGTATTGGAATAACAGCTCTTTCAACTTTAGCATGAGAGTCTTTGCTCAATGGAAAAAAAATTGGGCAAAGCGTAAGTGCTGTTTGTGTCTGCCTCTTGTCTGTTTTGAAGAAAGCTTCCTTTAGTAATGGAAATATAGTCTCTTCTACTGTTTGCACCCATTGCAGTTACTTTGAATCTTTAGATGGAAGATCAGAATCAGGACATTCTGGATTTATTTTTTTATCTGATAATTACTAGATTGCGGTGCCCCTGTTAGATTAGTAACTGCATGTATGTTTCAATTTTCCTTTTACTACACATTACTACTTTTAATATATTTCCAGTGTCAATGTCAGTATTTTAGATGCTGAACAGCAAGAAGTGCAATAAAGGTACTGCTGCAACTAGAAAAATATGTTTGTTCATATACTGCCATACACTTATTCATGCTAAATTTGGCAGCTAGTATGAAATAGTAGATACAATTTTCATCTAGTTTTAATCTGATTTTTATTGAGCATGTTACATCAAAAAGAAGGCAAAAACTAGGTTTATTCCTGACTTCAGGTTGCACTACAATTTTGTTTCTAAATAAAAAATAAAACATCTTCCAGTGCTCTCAGGTACAAATTCCATGTTCTGTATATTTTGTTTGTTTGTTTGTCTAGTTGATGCTATTGTCATTCAGGACTATGAGCAGTGTGACCTCTGACCTTTTGAATGAAATTAATGTTTCTTACCCTTGCTAATAAAAATTTTATATAACGACAGTGCTGCAGTGTTTATGTTCTAGTTGACATGTTAATCCAGCCATCTGTATCCTTGCCTATTTTGAGTGCCTTAAAGCATTGAAGTGTAAATAATCCAATCCAGTGTACATACTATGATCTGATAAGTTCATGAGCAGGAGCATAATTAGTTTATTTCCTCAGAAGACTTCCTGTAGAAGTCTAGCTGGTACTGACTGTATACTGGTTGTTTTATTAATTAGTCTTAATAGCAAATTCTGCTTTTTGGACAATATGAAATGCTTTTCAGCAATCAGTTTCTCTGTAGTTAGTCCAAATATTAACTTCCCACTGCATAAAAGGCCAAGTCTGTTTTTCCACTGAGGCAAAATGTCCTATTTGGAGAGTTTATAAGTGAAGTTCAGTTTTTCCAGGATTGTGTGTATTCTTCTAGTAGAGAAATTCTAACTTGTAAAATATTAGTGCAAAGTTTGGCATTGTCATACCTGGTGTGTTTTTAGGTGGTTTTGCTTTCTTATGTTCCAAGTACTCTTGAGGGCCTAATTAATGTATGTAGAGATTTGTAATACATGCAGGTTTTTCTAAATTTTCATTGAATAGCTTTGGTTTTCCCTCTGAATTTTTTCTCTTATTCTTGTTGAACTTCTCTTTGGTTTTGGTCTGTTTTCCCGTTCCCCTGGCTGTTCTTCTTTGCATAAAACTTCTTAGCATTTTTAGAAATTTCGGAGCCTGAACTGGACATACACCTAAATGTATGTGCTATGGATTCCATTGGAAAGTATGTACAAGTAGTAGGTGGCAATGTGTAGTACCTGGAGCTCAGTTTTGCCATAGGTTTCATGCAGATTAGAGTTCGAACAAGTGACTGCAGCCAGAGGGCACGAGCATTATATGTTTATCGTGGATCTTACTGTGGGATTGATACCTTAGTAGACAACTTTGGATCTTGTTAGGTAGCTAGATTTTCATATATAAATACTTTTTCGTTTGCATTTGTCTCAGTGTTGTTAGTGGTCTTGAAGAAGCAGTACATGCTGTTCACTGTATAAGGAATAAGGGAGGGATTTTTCTTCAGTTTGCAAACCTGAATCCTGAAGTGAGCCTTGAATTAGTACAGACCTGCAGGCTGAGCACTGCAGAAGGTGCCTAAGTGGTGGATAAACCTGTATTCCAATTAATTTTCAGCAGAGATTATTTATTTCCATGCTTGGAAAATTTAACAGTTTTGTTTTTATAAACAAAAGGTAATGTATTACTGTATTTGCTTTTTAAATGAAACGGGTATTTTAATAATTTCCTTAATTATTCCTTAATTTCTTTACTGAGAACTGGGTTTGTGTCATAATGACAGGTTTGTCTTAGGATACTGCATGATATTATGGTATGTGGCATTTTTGTATAACAAGTCTGTGTTTGGCCTTTGCGCTGAAGTGTTTCTGCCTAATGAATGTTAGAATTCTTGTTAACTGAATCTGTCTATTTTATGCTTAACACAGTGAGCTTATTTTATTGATGTATGTATATAACTTTTTCCCCCATTTCGCATCTAGCGTGTATCTTTGTCTAATATGGGTTAATTTTGTTATTTGTTTTGGAATTCACATATTAACATGCAAAGTACTTGTGCCTGTGTTTGCATATGGACATAAAAAAGACAATATTAAACTACATAGACATACTACTTCTGGTATTCAGACTGTATACTCCTAGGATATTTTGTATTAAGTTTATTTTGTACATAATTTTTAAGTGGCTGCTGAATATTTTTAATACAGAATTGACTTCCAGACGTTGCTTTATGTACCTAAATAAAATGCATATTCTTAAAGGACTGACTTAATTACAATTTCTTGTTAACTTATCTGACAGAAATATAGTTGTGATTGAATGTTCTGTAATGATTGTATCTGTTGTGGAAACAGGCTGCAGTTCTCGTCTAGGTTTGCATGGGCATACTTCTTTCCATGGAAGATTCCTTTGGAGAAAGTAAGGCAAAAACTGGCATCTACTAGTGTGTCTTCAGATACCATACTGAGGCTCCAGTTTGCTTGTGGTTAGAAATGGGTTTGTAAATTTTTTTTTAGATCGTTTTGATAGCATTTTTTTAAAGCTTTTTTGGATTTTAAAAAGGAAAGGACTTCAGTGAAATAAGAAAAAAGCAACTGTCTAAAGTTAATTCTCAAGCTCTTTGTTACAGTAGAAATTAGAACTACTACAGTTGATTTCTTAAAATCAGCATTCTTAAAAATGTCTCTAAATACCTGTTCCATTTTTCTCTTTTAGGTTTCCTTTTTCTAGCTGATTTCTATCTGAACTTGTTTTAGAAAACAAGGGCAAATTGAAAGTCAAAGTATGAGAAGTGTAGGAAAATAACAACCCCCATTGGGATATCAAAAATTATTCATGTTTTGTACCCTTTGGGATGTGATTTAATGTAATTATATTTAGCTGGTTTTAAATTACAGCAGAAAACAATTTTGTTTTGAGAAAAGTGTAGAATGTTAGGAGCACAAAGCTTCAAATTTAAAAAAACGCATGGGATTAAAACTTACCTGTTTTTTACTTTTATTCAGAAATAACTATATGAGTAATTTCTCATTGACTTGTTAAGACAATTCTCAGGATCTTAAGCTTCAGAGGCAGCAAGCTACTTGAATTTCTGGAACTGTTGCACAATAGTATTTCAAAATCTTATTTCTAAGAGACTAACTGGTACAGTGAGGTAGTCTTTGCAGTTTTGTGTTTTGCCCTATTTCCTCTAATCATGTCATTCAAATACATTTTTCAGTAATCAACAATTTCTGAAAATCTACACTTCTGCAAAAAGTTAAAAAGCAACTACTACTACTGCAGAAATGAATAGCTATATAAAAGATTTGTATGAAGATAGGATATAGGTTGTCTTTATGAAATGTATGTAGTTTATTACAGTGCCTTTATAGAAGGGCAGTAGTTTAGGGTTATACACACAATCGTTCACATCTCTTTCAAATCTAAAGTGCTCACCTTTTCAAAGTTGTCAAAACATTTTTGTATTAAATGTTGATTATGAATTGTGGTTGGAAGAAAAAAAAACAAAGCAAAAATTTCATCACATTGTAATTCATGCAGTAAAAATAAACTTCCTAAAGCGCTGAAAGGGAGTGCTGCTCTGCTTTTTTTGTTTCTTTGGAAATTGAGTTGAATTTTTATGGATAACTTGCATCCTTTTTTAGTTTGTGTGAAGTGTAGACAGCTGGTAAACTCTTAAGTAGATTTTATGTTCAATTCACTGTGTCCAAACTGCCATTTAAATGAGGAGGAAATGCCACTAGTCCAAATTATCTATACTTCGGTGTGTGCTAATGGTTTTGATCTTACAGGATTTTTTGTGGGGAAGTAAGAGAAACTTTTTTGGTGAAACTGGTGTATGTAGTCTGCAGTAGAAAACAATGTGATAAAACAAAAATCAAAGCCAATGGTGATTTATTTATTTATTTATTGAAGCAAGCTCTTTTGTTCTTCCCAAATTGCTATCTTATTGCAGTTCAGTGGGAATGGGTCTCTATTTTAGTATTGTTGTACTATAAAATGAGTTGCTCCTTTGTACAGACTGTTTGTTGAAGTATGTATTTTTACCAAAAGTAAAAGCTAATTGCAATTTGTGATTTTAGTGATTGTTGAGATGAATGATTCTTACGAAATGGTTCATGGGTTTCTGGTATCTTATGTTATCATGGAAGTGTTCTTTATCTGGTCTGTGGACATGTTACATTGCATACTTAAAAACAATTGTCAGTGACTTCTGAGGTATGTCAGTGGTTTGTTGGTCAAATAATTGATTTGGATGCTTAGTGTTGGTAGGATTCCTTTAGAAAATAACCCATTGCCCTTCTCTACAACTTTCTAGTAATAAAATGACTAGAAGATGACTAGAACCCGTAAAATGGTTGTAGTCTGCAGAGATTAAAATGATACATTTTGAAAGAGAACTCATGAACAATTTGTTAAGAATTACAGACTTATGAAGGCTTAAGAAGTGAAAATTGTCTTACTCTTTTTATAATGAGAATATAGAAATTTTAGAGAAGAGTTGCTTGTGAAATATTTACTCATAATCGTGTCAATACATGGAGATAATAGCTGACAAAGATGGACATTATTTTAATATTTCAGTTGGCTATTTTGAGTGTTTTTGTCCATAAAGTCAAAGAACGAAATCTTAATATAAATTTTTTTTAAACTGGTGACATGTTCTTGATATATGTAGCATTTCTCAGGAGTCCTTTGCTTCTGTCTCAGCAGTGGGTATTAGTGATGTTCAGAGATTGCAATTTGAAATGCACTATTGTAATAAGTTTGCTTTCACTATCGTCAAGGTAAGCAAGGATTTTTGATGAAATTTAGCCAATATTTATGGATTCTCTGAGAAACTTCTCTTAAAGTTCAAATTTCTAAAAAATACTTATGTAAAAATGGTACCCTCAGTCAAAAGGATCTGCATTCTCCGCATATTTGTTTCATTTCTGCTTGCTTTTGCTGGCTAAACTACATTTCGTTTTGCTTGTTTTAGTATTGCAGAACAAATACAGATACTGGTGAGTGAGCTAGATTCTCTTCCATTTCAGGCACCATTAACGGAATTGTTAACCACTCTATGACACTAAGATTTTTGATTTTAGTGATGCATGAACAAGAAGGAGGTCAGATGTCTGTAAATGTGCAGTCCTTGCAGGAAATAAAAGCTACTGTGAACTGAGCATGTTTGTTGTTGGGGTAGCAAGGAATCTAGTCTATTTTTAATGAAGTCATTCCCGTAGTTGAGCTGTCTTTGTGGGAGTGCTAGCTATTTTGTTTTATGGTAATTTCTCAGGAATAGCACCAAACCCAGGGCCTTTATAGGGCTATATGTATAAATATTTAGTAAGAAACAAGCTTCACAGTAAAGAGTCAAATTTGAAAGTAAGGCACAGGAAGTTGAAAAGCCTTACTCATGATAGGCCAGATAATCTAGGAATAGAGCGCAGGTCTCAAGCTTAAGTCTAATTTTCTATTTATTGGACTATACTACTTTGCTTCCAGCTGTTAATAGAGAAGCAGGTATTTCTTAACTGGCATTTATTTTTGATTTGTGATTTTTATTAATACTGCATGTATTCACATTTTTGACATAGCTATTAAGACAGTGTAGGCAGTTTCAAGAATACAAGCCAGAAGTAAAATTAGTAGGTACTTAGCTTGCGTTTTGTTAATGTTGTTAATCTTTCAATTTTCTAGAGTTCTTTTTTTGCCTCTCCTGTATAAATATCTTCCTTAACTTTTGCTTTACACCAGTAACAAATAAACAAAAATCCCATGAACATCACTACAACGTGAGTTAATGTAATTGGCTTTTTCTTTTCACTTAGTTGAATGTAGCAAGGTTTGGTTTTGGTTCAGAGTGATGGGCGTTTCTCAGTCCATGGACAAATACTCATTTGTCTTCTGTCTTTTTATGCTACAGATAGACACTGTGATAGCAGTTGCTTCTTAGTGCAAAGTGTCAGAATGCAGATTATTGTGCTTTAACAGATAACTTTTATCACTTCTGCTTTGTGGTTAATGGACAAGTGAAGTTGGGAGTCTTAAATGAAAAAACAAACTTATACTCTTGGATTTTATTTATAGGGATAGTTCCAGAGAAATCCTGGAGGAGCATACATTCTGAAGTTTAATGGTGATGTACAATATATTTTTCATTAGTTTAGGGTCCCTCAGGTTTTACTTCTATTTATCATGCTAGGCTCTAATGCTTTGATTTCGCACGTTTGAAAATCCATTATTTATACCTGGGTAGCTCAGAAGAAATTTTTGTCCTCAACTTCAATTGGCTATGCTAACTTTTCAGTAACATGACAGTTCTCAAATGCCTGCTGTAGTGGTGAGAGCCCATTGCACCTGATGATACTCAAATATGGCATATATTCAGTCTGTGACAAAGAGAACATGTTCTTTACTGAATGGAAATGTTTGAAATCTGACATGACTGATGATATAGTTATATCTTAAATCATGGAAAGTAATGAGAATTTAAGACTTCCGTGTTTTGTGTAAGAAAAATATATACACAGACTTCGAGAAGTTACTGAATCTTGACACTGAGGTACGGTGTGGGTTTTAGAAAGGAAGTGGCTTATTTCAGGGAAAAATGTGTCACCAGAAATGAAAAGCTTTTTAAAATCCTTTGAGATACCTTTTTGAGATTCTCCTCGTACATGCTGTACACCTACACTGGAAAAAGTGACACTCCAGGCTTTCTCTGAGTTTTCTTTTATGGTCCTTTAACACTAGTTTGGTTTACTTTTTTTTTTTTTGGACAAAGTGTAAACCAAACCAATACAAAGTTAATAATTTTCATAGTTGGCTATATTGTGTATGAAAGTTGGGTGTTTTGCTTAGAAGCTAAGAGAGCTTAGATAAAACTCAAAATGATTGTGCCCTTTTTAGAACTTTGGTATTCCAGATGAACTAGAGATCCTGGGGAAACAGTAGCTCCACTTGTTCCTACAGTGGCCTTCTATCTCAGTCCTTTCAGGTCATGGTAAAGATCAACCATCCGTTGTTTTCCTCTGTCTTTAGAAGGTAAAGTGAAGAATTTACTAGTTCTCAGATGCGATTGCTGGAGTGCCAGGAAGGTATGGTTGGAGTCACTTTTTTTTTAAATCCTGTTAAGTTTTAAGGATGAATGATTGTTGCTGTAGTGCTGTTGTATATCAATTCAAACACTGAGTCCTATCTGAAGTTTGCACTTGAGTACTCAAAGCAAGGCTGTTGACAAGCCTGAGACAGTATACTTTGCAGTTGTAAACCAATGTGTTTAAGCTCTAGAAACTAGTAAGACATCTAAACATTAAAAGTATAGTCTTATCAAATCCCAAATTGTGGGAGCAGAAGAAACAGTTTAAAATATAAGTTACTGATGAAAAGGAGCTTGAATGCTAATACGCAATACATGTAAGAATTCAGAAATGAAGTTAAAAGCCAGGAAGGTGTAAAAAATCCAAGCTTAAACCACAGAATTACTTTATGATGTCTGTTTATGCTAGGTGTCTTTCACTACAAGTACTATTCTTCCTTCCCTGTAAAATTTGTGTTATCAATACCTTCTTTATCGCACTACTGTCTTCTGGATGTGTTTCTGCAGTATGATACTGTTTTTTGTTCTGTGTCATTCAATATTGTTATAAAACATACTAGTTGCATAGTCTAGTGTATTATGTCACATAGCTACCAACAGAAATGCCATCCACCCACTACTTGTGTGCCTCTATTTGCACCTGAACTGGTTTGTTCTTGGGTGACAAAATATTATCTGTTTTTCATCATCTTAGCTTCTGTATTCTTTCATAAAACTGGCATTTCAGTCTTCAGAGTGGACAGTTAAAAATGCTTGAAGTACCAGGTTCCTTCCTTCTATTATACTTGTGACACTCGAAATGGCCATTAAACTTAAAAATCATGAGTCCACTGTCAGAACCCCTGGTAGAAATTCATGCTTAAAATGCCCACAGCTTGGAAAGCTAGATAACTTTAATATGGAAGATACCTGTGTCTGCAGAAGCTGTGATGCCCAATTGGCAGAGACATGGAAGAGCTTTGACTGGTTGTTGCTTCAGTTTTTCTTCCATATTTTTACTGCATATAAAAGCTCAGCTTAAATGGAAATTTTGTATCTAATTAATTCCAAAATATGAGTTGAAGTTGTTTTGGGTACTCCTTGTCTGAGTCCTCATTACTACTTTTTGTGGTTTTAGAATCACATTTTCCTATTTTTAATGTTTTCCTCTTCCCTATTGCTGACCCACAAAAACAGGAAAATGACTAACTTTGCTTGTCAACTATGCAAGATGGTGAAACTGCGTATACACCAAGTGCTATGCTTAAGTTGAAAAAAGGAGGAAAAGTGTCACTTAAAGCTTTTAAGTAAACATTTTTCAAGGCAGAACTGTGATTTGAATTGTATGCTTCTAATGCTATTTTTCTGATAACATGTATACAAACAAACTGTTGCAAAGTTGTGGATGCTATCTGTGTGCTTGCAGGTACTACTGTAAATGTGAAAAGTGTACTCTTTCACTGCATCAAGGAAGAGGAAAACATCAAGCAATGAACTTGAGTCCATGCAAGTTCCTCTCTAAAGTTACAACAGAGTGAAATGCAGTGCTTCAGACTGGCAAATGAACATTTCCTGGCACTCATCTGCATCTGATAAATCTTGCAAAGCTTATTTAAAACTACAGGTTGTATTTTACTGTATTCAGTTTTTCTTCTAAACTCAGATACGCTGTTTTTTATAAATCAGTTTGTGTCTCTGAATGATTTTGGCAATGAAGAATAGAGCCCCCAGTACTGTGTTTCACATCACATCTGTACGTACGTTGTTATTTTCTGAATATAGGTCTCCCTTATTCAGATTATGGCAATGTTCAGTCTCCATTTTTTCTAGACTTAATTAAACAAGTTCATCTTTGATAACTCTGGAATTCAGATATATGTTTGGCTGGTGCCAGAGGAGTTAAGAATAGGAAAACATGGAATAAAGAAAATTTCAGAGTAATAATATATATATAAATAATGCAAGTCTAGATAAGTAATGCACATAATGTAAAACATGCTGCAGTTAAAAAGGGAAAACTTAACTATATAAGTGAATACATTTCTTACACTGAAAGGTGGGGCAATTTTTATAAACTTTTCCTAAATCTTAATGCATAACAGATTATTTTTTTAATGTATTTTGTGCTTCTCAAATATATGTTGCCATGTATGTCAAGTAGTTTACTTTTACCTTACTTCAATTTGGCCAGTATCTGCACTTCTTGCAACGGTGTCCCGGATAAATACAATTAGAGCTTAATACTACGATTTTCTGTCAGCTACGGAAAGTCCTACTGTCAGCTTAATCCTCTAATTAACATTAGATTAACTAAATCTGTAATAATATCCATGGTTACTGGTAGCATCCATAATGTGTTTCTTATGGAATGATGTTTTTCTGGTGCATAATCTGTTATAGCTAAGTGTTTGAACAGTGTGGTGTACAGTGGTGGTCCATGAAAATTGTAGTAATAGATGTGTGAAATTGTTTGCCTTTTTTTTTTCTGCTAATATGTTGTTTTTAATACTGTGGAAGTTCTGGACTGCAGATAAATTAAGTACACTTGATCAGCCTACTGCATTGATGGAGCTTGAGTTTGTTTTGCAAGTTAGATTCAGAGATCTTTAGCAGTTTCACACCTAGGTTTCAAAGATTCTTTATAAATGTGTTGCCACTAACATGTTTAAATAACAAAGAATGCTAAAGCTTTTTTTCCCCCCCCGTATTCTTTGTATTTTTTAATAGCCATTGCTTCCTCTGCATTTTTGTCCTTCCTCAAATGTACTCTATATATGAACAAGGCAAGACAGCAGTGTGGCAAACTAATTTTGTTTATTTAGGAAACGAGCAGAGTGCTTACAATTAGAATTAAAAGAAGCAGCAAAAGTAGATATTGAAGGCTGTTGATATGACAGAGAAGACAAATAGAAAATTTGACAGAAACAAACTCAAAATTATGTGGCAGTAAAGTATGCCTTGGTAGTTTCAAACTGCTTTATCTAACAGCTTGCATCTCAAGCCATGCTTTGAGAATGTGGTCATCCTCTCCTTTGGATGTATTTAGCTATTATTTGTCTTCTATTAAAGACAGCTGCTGTTGAGTAGGTTTGTGTATTATCTATTGAACTTTCATCTGTGTAGCACTGAGGACAAAACTAAGATTGTAGTCTTTTTTTTTTTTTTTCCAAATGGCAGGAGTTGCTCAAGTTTAGGAGGTACATACAGAAGAAGTCTTTAATAGCACAGGAGTATCTGGAAAGTGTACCAGCAAGAGCTGCTGGTCATGATGTAGTTAGCTGTCGCAGAAAGCTGAGCTTTGAATCCCAGTAGTAAGGTAGAATAAAATGCTGGTTCTCTAGAATAATTATGACCAGTCAAGGCCTCTTCTATTAGAGAGAAGTCACGTATGGAGTAACACATCTTCATATATCCCATTATTATGGACATAGTACCAACAACTGGTAGATAAGAACGTGACCGGACTTTAAGCCTCATTTCCCTCTGTTTTTCTTCTGATGCTCTACCATGAGTGGAAAATTGTATTAAGGAGAGGAGTAGGACTCTGATGATGATGGGAAGATGTTCTGATGTTAAGCAGTATCTTAATTAAGAATTATGTTCCTGCGGTTAAATTTTTTTAAAAAGCTACTTAATATTTTGTAGTTGGAATAACGGAAAAATTGATCTAATGGCATAAAACACCACCCCTTAATCTGAAATCTTGGAATAGTTAAGGAGGGGAAAAGCCAGTACGTGATCAATATTAGCCTCTAATTTGGAGGAAAAAACCCCAAAGGAAAATCAGCACCTTGTTAATTATTTTGCTTGGTTTTGATAAGTGTATATGTTTTGCTTCGTTATTTTACATTTAGTCCTAGTACAACGAGTACTATGAAAGGTGTATGTTCACTCAGCAAATTTCCTTTGAACAGATTGTGTGAAATGTTTAACTTTACCTAATTTACATGTGCAAAGGAGCACAATGCATTTTTAATGCCTTTTGTTTCCAACCTGTCCTTTCTTAACATTTATTCTTTCTGATACATTAAAAACAATAGAAATCTGAACACATCTAACATTTTTATCTTCAAAGTAATTGTTCAGGTGGCTTCTAAATGTATGCATTAAACTATTTAAGATTCACAGCTTTTTAAAATAAACTCAGTTAATGTATCAATTTAACTTTTTACAAGGTTGTACATTTCCAGTAGCTTCTTAAGGTTTGGATATTAAGAGACTGGTTGGAATAGCAAAAGAATAGGATTTTCAGCTCACAGTACCTTTGAGCTACGCTGTTCTGTAAAACCCTGTAAAATATCATATCTTCTACTCTATCCTCCATGTTTTTAATACAGCTCTTTTGTAATCAGGGGCTTATCAGCTGCTAGGTGTGGAAGTTCTTCTGTAGTTTGGGCTCATCAGCTATCAGAGGTACCTTTTGCATCATTCTGTCAGGTGTATTATTGGTTCATGTGAGCAAACGTTGTGTTTTTTTCTTTAAAAAATTTATTTACAATACTTAGCTACTTATCTTAAGTAAAGGCATCCATGTGCACCGCTACAAATACGTGCTCTGAAAAAAATTCCCATTGTCTTGGGGGCACGTGGGCAGAAACTGTTCTGCTAGACTGCCTTAAAAAGTGAGAGCACCTATTACATGTAACATGCTGGCTCCCGTTTCACAGCTTATTCATGTTTCTTTGGAAGCTTTTTTCTATCCAGAGTAAAAGGTGTTGCTTATTCACTGAGCTGGAGGCCTTGCATAGAATGTGACCATTTCTGCACAGCAGGCAACCTTGTAAAATGTCAGTGTTGTGTTTTACTGGTTTCATCTTCATTGGAGCATGCCTTCCAGCATCATTATTTCCATTCTGGTGAATACTGTCAGCTTTTTCCTTGTCAGTTTCCTCAATTTATTAAAATCACTCATGGTCAAGAAGCACAAGCACTAAACATTGTTCTGTGACATTTTGGAAAATGACTGTGTCTAATTTCTCTGGTCAAAATAATATCTTTTAATGATTTTTATTTTGGGATTTATAACAGCCCAACAGTTTTCACCATATTACAGTTTGGTTTTGTTTGGTGGTTGTTTGTGGTTTGTGTTTTTGGTTTGTTTTTTTTTTTTGGCAACAACTTTTTGTTTGTGTTCTTGTATCTAATTGTAGTTTTCAATATAGAGTTGCTGTACTCTTTGGTATATAGTTTTTTATAAGAATATGTATGGTTCATGTAGAAAAAGTTCTGTAACTTTGTTCATCTTTGTACCTTAGAAAATTGCTATTGAAGAAAAAGATACTGTCTTAATGGAAGCAGAGCAATGTCCTGAAGCAGTTCTTGTTGAGTTCAAGTCTCTGCTATGGTTATGGACCATAGAATTTAACTAGCATTTAAGTATTTGTACCTAAAATGCAAGATAGGTCTGCTTAGAATTTCGTGTATGAACAAATACTGAACATCCCCCAAAGAAGATGGCTGTTGAGGCTCAAGCCCAAAGCTGATTAGTAGTCTGTAGTGAAATAAATTTTAATTCAAGATTGTAGCTCGCCAAAGTGCAGAAAACCCCCAAACCCGAAACTGTCAAGAGTCTGAACATTTACTGTGGTGTGGATAATACATATATCATCTACAGTTTCTGTTGGTTATAGTAAGGCCTTTGTGCCTAGTTTTACCAGATCCGAGAAGTGCCCTAACTACTGGCTTGGGAATATGTCTCTATCTTTATTGATTAGGAGGTGGTGGGCATGGTGAGGATGATCAAGAAGTCAATTTTGTCATGATGCAAAGTAAAAATGCTTGAAATATGAACTGTTCCACATAATGTGCTTCTGTCTTTTCAGTCCACTTTCTGTTGGCAATCCTGTGCCACCATTCCTACTGTCTTTACCCTTAGTGAAATTCTAATGCATACTGTCATTTCCTTTCACCTTCATTATAGGAAAGGCTTTCAAAATTGGAGTCTTTGGCTGACTTTTTGTAAAATATGTAAGTAGAGTATGTCTATCTTTTGTCTTTTTAAGGAAGAGACCACAGACTAAAAGGGGACATTTCTGAGGATTTACTATTTAATTACCATAACCTTGCAAGCAGAAATGCAAAAGTTAACGTCAGTCAGTGAGTCTGTCTCCCTTGTACTCATGAACAATTCCTGTTTTTTTGTTATTAAATGCATTTGTGTTGAGTTTACAGTAAGGGGGGGGGGGGTGTATACATAGTGTTTTCAATAATTACTGTACTGCTGGACCTTTTTGATTTTGGGTTTGTTTATTTTTTTCTTTTAAACCATACTCAATCTGTTGAACATCTTTTGATTCTTTGAAATCATGTCTTACAAGTTCCTAAACTGCCTTTTTCAGTAGCTGTTAAATTCTTGATATATGATTAGGTTGTTCTTTTGGTCCTCTGAAGCCACAAATCTTCCACTCTGAAATCTGCTGTATGCTGTGACACTGCAATCTGCACTGCCATCCCTGAAATCAAGGAGGGGCATCAAGTAGGTGTATTTTTCTTATATGAGGCTAACTTTGCAGAGAAATAAAAAAGTGAATGTGTGGACAAGTCAAAACTTGCAAATCTGACTGACAAAATTTTAAGAAAAAAATTCATTGATTCTCCCACAGATACGTCATCTTCTGGCCCAATCACGGTCTAGTGTGGTTATAATTTCACCAGCAGAGTGGGAGAGTTGAGAATTCACAGAACCTAAATTAAGTAAGGTTTTAGCTTATCTTACCTTGAAGTTGTCACTGCACTAAAAGTTTGCAAAATACAATTTTCCAGAACTTATAAACGCTGAAAATACTTGCAGCTTCAACATACTTAATTGTACTGGACTAGTAAATACATTTTTTTTTTTTTCTTCTGCAACTTTAAAAGGCCACCTCATTAAGCTTTTGGAGAAAGTTTGCAGAATGGTTGTGGAAGATTTGAACAGATGTAAGATGATTTTACTTTTTTCTATACTACCAGTTTGCTGGTATGATTTTCTTGTTCACTGTTCTTATATTTAAACTGCTCTTTCATACTGAAGTAATTTTGGTGCATAAATAGAAGTTGTGGATCAGGAAAACTTTCTTTTGCAAAATGCCTTGCACTCCTGCAATACAATCAACAGGAATGTACTTGCATAGGGAACGTCAACATGTAAGAGGCATGGTGGTGTTTCTGAATTACCTGGATGATGTGCAGGCAAATAGCACCATCCTCTGGCATTATAGTATTAGTTAAGAATTAAACCTGAAATTGCTCTCTAGTTATTTTTGGAAATTCAATATAATTGTAATAGAATGTACATGTTGTACTTTCAGTTTTACATACTCATTTTGGGCCAAGGTTTTAACAGAAATTCTGGTAATTTGCATGGACTCTGTGTATTCTGTTCAATTCAGTGACTGGCTAAAGAGGATATCTTTTTAGGGTTATCCTGCCCATAGTGCTGACTCTGCTCTTTACATGACCATTTATGGTAGGAAGTTGCACTTCAGAAATATCAGACTGAGCTTTTTCTAAATCTCGGTGAAAGACAATTCACAGTCATTTAAGAAAAATTCGTTGAATTAGAAAACACCACCAACGACTTACGGTTGTGTATGTGTGGGAGAGTAAAGGTGCTGTTACAGAACAACTGCAAATGTCTAATAAATTATTTTTACAGCAGATTGTAGCTTCGGTTACGGATTGAGAAGGAGCATCGTTGGCATTGCTAGAGTGCAAAGCAATATACCTCCCACAAATAAGGTTTCAGTAGTTACAGGATGAGTTGTACTGAGTTATGATTATGTGAAGGACTGGATTTTAGTCCATTTAACTGTAAGTGGTAGGCATGAGAAATACCGCAGGGACATTCTTTTCAAAAACTTGACGGATGAGAAAGTCACTGTTTTTATTGTTGTGAATTCCGATTGGACCTTTACATGTTTACGTATCAGAAACATCAAAAGGAGGCAGCTGATGTTTGTGTAATCTCTAGAAGAAAACAGACACCCCTCCCCAGTCTGCCTTTCTGTGCAGCAGATCTCCGTTCTTTTACACGGGAGGCGTGCGCTTAGTGAAACTGGAAATCTTGAGAGTTTTACTCCGGTGACAGTGCCTTTCCTTCCCCTAATATATTAACTGTGAGTGTAAACTAGACCAATTATCCATGTTTCTGGAAAGACCATACCAATGGTCTACATATATAGCTGAACTATACATTCCTTTGTTGACCTGCGTTGCTTAAACATAACTTCTTAGAAACAGATGCTGATTGAAATGTCGTATTAAGCATCCAGATATCGAGACATACAAGTTTAATTTGCTAAAACACTGAATGCTTCCAGTTGTAATAGAGGTCAGTAAAAAGTTTTATATAAAAATATATATTATAGCATTCTCTGAGATATTAGGTTTCTGTGGGACATCAGATATTCTAAATTAAATGAACACCATTCAGTGGAATGATTGAAATAAAGAGTCACAGAGAAAAAATAGCTTTAATAGGTACCATTAATTTTGTGCTGTTTGAGTATTTGAATACATGTAACTTGACTAAGTCCTGATGGCCAGAAAAGTTCCATGGGAAGGTGTTTGTTTCTGGTAAGAAGAGTAAGAGAACACAGCACTAGCTGACTGCTGTATTCTGTATCATTTGACTTCAGTCGGGGAGGAAGTGTTGGTGACAAGAGAAATGGTGAGACTCCAGAAATTTTGGCTAAGTGCCGGGCAGGAAAGAAAATGTGTTATTGCCTTGTTCTAACACATTCCAGCCCATCTGCTTCAACCTGATCTAATGTCAGTGTCTGTGTCCTGATTCTCTAATTTAGTAGTGTTCCAGTTTTTTTGCTTAATTCCTGTTTGTGTCCTAAACACAACATTTCCTCATGTAATTCCAAGTTTTTCACTGCAGTTCTATTTTTTCCACTTTATCATTCCAAATCCCTCATCTAGCCATTCCCAGTTTCCTACCTATTCTCCAGTCATTGGCCATGATTATTTTCCACATTAATTTTTTTCCACCCATAGTTTGTGTTCATTTTCAGTTCTGATACTCTTCTGCTTCCTTTGTTCATGTTTAGCTCTGCATATAACTTGTCACTCTCCTTTACACGCAGTTTTTCCTCAAGTTAGGTTGTTAACTACTGTCAATTTTTTCATGGTCACTGCAGCTCTCATTTCATCTTCTCTGCTTTATTGATTTTCATTCTTGTAGTCCTTGTCTGTTTTTGATAATCTGCTTGTATTGCTGCTTGCCAATGCTCACTATACTGTTTGTTTTTTCTCTTGCTCCCAGTTTTCTTTACTTTTTATGATTATCTGAGGCAGATTCATGCCTCCAGTTTACTGATGTGGTAGGAAACTACGGAGACCACAGGAGAGGTAGGATTTGCTCTCATGACACAACCGAGTCCAGTCTGGTCATAACAACCACAGCAGCTACATATTGAATGCTGATGATGCATTTTGGGGATTTAGTTGTTAAAACTTAAGCCATAAGAGCATCTGCAAACTGTTTTCTATGGCCTAATTGAGTGGATTTTCAGAAGGTGAAAAGATCATTTGAAGGATTTAATTTATGCAAGTAATATTTGCTTCAGGTGCCTTTGAAAATAAACCGTTTTGTCTGATCTTTAATCTTCCAGTTTCCTTGTTCTTCCTGTCTGGAAGGAAAAAAAAAAAGTAGTCAGTCCCAGGCAGGTACCTCACTTGAGCAAATTAATTTTGGACTAAAGAGTTCAAGTTGCTGAAAGTGGCAAGCATTGAAAATAAAGCCTGAGCTATGAGAAGTGCCAGCTAACTGTAACAGGCGAGGCTCCCAGCCCTTCTGGTTGTGCCTACTGCCTATCCAGTTGTTGCACCTGCATGTAGTGAAGCAAACTGTTTCTGGAACTTCAGTCTTGGGGTAGCAAGTTGTGCTGTTTCTGTGTTGTGGGCCACAAACAACTGGCCCATCTTGGAGATACTCTGGAATATCACTCAACACCTTCTGTATCCCTCCTTCCTTCTGCTGTATCAAACCTTAAAAACGAAAAAAAAAATATTTGTAGTCAGGTGCAAGTAGACTTTTTTCCCAGCATTTTTCAGTGAAAATGCCTAGTCCCAGTTTATGGGGAAAAAAAAAAAAAAGGTCATATTCACCATCTAAAACTTTGTAGAGAAGGTAATAGTTATAACAACAAGACGAAGTTACCTGGAAAACCCCTGACTGTGGTTTCTATTAGGAAATAACCTTTCTTTTAAAAAGAAAAAGTTCAGTGTTCTTGTTTGGAGAATTGTTTTCAGTAGTATCTTTAGAATGGCTGTGTCTCAGCACTGGGGGGTGACTTAGCAAGTTGCCTTTTCTATTACTTTGGACTGCTGCATTATTTTTGTAAGTGCTGTGGATGATCGGTAGCATCCATTTGTATATTGCGGTTCATAGTAGTATAATGGCATATGTTTTCCTAAAAAATGTGTATTTTGAACTCTATAATTTAAATACTAAAGTAACATTTTATTTTGAGTTTTTTTCACATGTGACATTTTTATTAGAGCTAGGTGGTGTTTCTTTGCTATGAGAGGTGCTCCTTGGAGGGCTGCTGATGTTTCTAGGATCATAGAAGAGTGGGAGACTTTTCTAAATAATTTAATTTTTCCTTTCCCAATTATCCTGTATTGCTTTCTATATTTGCATAAGAAAGGATTTCTGTGTGTTGAACTTCTCACATGTGCAGCAGACTTTGTCACTGATCTGTTACATCCAAAGAAATTTAAATGATGGGCTATAGGGATGAGTGCATGGCAAATTATATGCAGGCAGAATGTTTTAAGGGTTAGCGAACTGTGTAAATTTAGGACGTCTGGGATGTTCTAAGTTCAGTAGTTGTGTTATGTACTGGTAGGATGTGGTTGAGAGTCCTGGCCTTCTGATATTCCCAGCACTGTGATTTGTTGATAATACTAATACTCAGTACCACTGCCACTGAAGATCCAGTATGCTCTGTGGCAAGCTTAACTAAAATGTGCTGCAAGTTGCTGCTGTGTCCCACAGCATTTTGTAGAATTTGAGTGTCAAATAATTAAGTTGAATTATTTAAAAAAAAAAAAAAAAAAATTCAATAGTGTATCTCTAACAACAAATTTTTATATTCCCTCCTGTTATTGTTTTTCCTGTGTGCTGTGAAATTTGAAGGGAGAAAAATACAATTCTACTGTTTTTAAGGCAAGTTAAAAGTTTAATTAAAGGCTAGAAGCTCGCAAGGTTTATGGCATAAATAGAAGGATATATGGTTTGAAATTTGTCAGCTGGGGTTTGTTATAGTCAAAATGTTCAAATAGCTGATTACAATGATGGATATATTAGATGTTAATATAAACCTGCATACGTGTGGGCAAACAGGTGATACATGCTTCTGAGCATGAAATTGTATGTAATCAGGCTGGCATCTGTGCATCTGTTTCTCGTGTAGTCCATATTTGGAATATTTTCACAATTATAGGGCCTTAAAATTAGTTTAAAATCATAGCACAGCATATAGGAAGGGAAGTATTATCTTGATAGAGGCCTCAGTTATTAAATCTTCTTTTCAGACAGATTCTGTCTTGTCTGTGCTGTTGTTACTAATACACTCAATAGTTGCACTGCCAGTAATGTAAGCAAAAAATACATTGCTTTTTTTAATCAGTGAGTCACGAAACATACTTAGAACAAGCTCATGACATGGTGCACAAAACCAGCACAAAAAAGTGCACTCTCTTTTTTCTTTTATGCAATTGGTGGCTGTTGCTGTATAATCAGTAGATAAAGGTGTAAGTGGCTTGCTTGTGGTTATATAGAAAGTCTGCAGCAGAGTAAGGGATGCAAACCGTATCTTCTAGATCAGAAGGCATGGTGTTACATGTATATTTTTCCATGGCAGTGCTGGTTTAGACAGTGCTAGGAGGACCTGCTGAAGTAAATGAATTCTGTTATTAAGTGTCAATAGTATCTAGGCTCCCCAGCCCCATTCAAAATTGAAATAGCATGCAGCTGCCTTTTTTAAGTGCTCATACCACTTTTGAAAATAGAAGAATCAATATAAACCAAGTAAAAACTTCAAAAGCATGTAAATGCCTTAAAGTTTTAAAGAAAAAGAAACTGCAGTTCGCCACAGTTAATTAACACATCATTCCCTTGGAGGTGCATTCCTTTGCCTGTGCTGGTACACTGCTAGCAGTTGTTTTGTGTGTAGACATGGATTTATTTAAATGGGATTGCTATCTGAAAAAGCATGGACTCAAGGCATGCCTAACGTGTTGACATTTTTCCTTCCTTGTTTTTCAAGCTGAATTCAGGCATATTAAAAATCTGGTTCATTTTATCAGAAGCAGGCTTCTTTGTGCAATGGTGTACTTGAGCTTAAAGTTTCAGTGCCATTATACAGTTTGATGAGGGGAAGACAAATTGGGAGGAGAAGCCACTGTGTATACGAATCAAAAACAGTGGCATTTTGTTTCTATTGTTAAAAAGGTATGGCCATCTGAATGAAGCCAGTGTGGATTTAAATACCCACTGCTAGTGTGCATTTCTTCAATATGCCAATATCCCTGCTTCACTTGGTATCAACATGTCTTTCTTGAGCTGGTGGTTGTTTAACAAACTCCTGTTGTTTTTATGCGCCTCTAAACTACCTGGGAACAGAGTAGACTGACAATCCACTCTTCCAAGAACTGAAACATAACTTCCATACCTGCAACAGAATTAGAGAAAAGACCAATTTTTATCTTCTTGTTACTTTCAATGTAAGTATATAAACGAACTAAAACTGAAAAAAGAACTTCTTAAGCCTGTTATGTATGATAAAGAAGCCAAAATAATCTCTTGATTTGTTTTTTTGAATCTTTTACAGGTACTCCTTACAACCATTTTTACAAAGGAAATCCAAAATCTAGGGAGTTGCTTACAGTAAGGGAAGATGATTGACTGTGTCCGTACACTTTTGCTATTCCAGCTTGAACATCCAGAGAGAGTGTTTTCATTTTTAAAGACTGTCCCTATGTTTTACTTGCTTCCTGCATATATATGTGTCTGTGTCCTGTGTATCAGTCTGCCAATAACTTTATTGTGCCATCAGATTTTGGGGTTGTACTTTTAATAATTTTGAAGTTACAGCAGGTGTCATTAGTAATACTTTTTGACTAAATCAAAAGGCCTTTAAGTCAGAAGACCAACTGGCAGTCACAGGAAGGGTAAAAGCAAAGAGAAGAATAATGAAGGGAAGAGAGCTTTGATTGTCAAGTTGTCACCCACTGCCATAGTTGTACTGGAGTACCGTCAGTGCAAGTCTGTCCCTTTTGGTATTAGGCTCATCCTAATTTAATACTGAGACAAGGTGCATCAGTGCATGTTCTGTTTTGTAATAGTGTTTGACTTGTAGCTACAGTATGCTTTAGTGTAGGTACTCTGTCAGAGCAGTCTAAATACCAAATACCTGTCTGAAAACTGCTTAAAATAGGCTAGAAGTTTTGGGTTTTAAACATTCTGAATTGTGAGAACTATCATGCTGACAACTTTTACATTTTTATAATTGATGAATGTATGCTTTGTTTTCATGGAAGGAAAATTTCTTTAATTTTCCTAGTATTAAGTTAGTGAAATGCCAGAATTTTTATGGAGTGTCCTGTTGAGTAAAATCTCTTGCTCTGCAATTTGACACCATTGGCCAATCAGTGAATTTACTTGCATGTAATCCACTCTTATTTTTACTTTCTGCAATGCTAGAGTAGTGAAATGTAGCAAGGAGCTATTGGGGCTTCTTCAGGAGTTTTGAAAGATATGTTTGTCTTTTGTTTTTATTTTATGTATACTCTTCATTAGGAAACGTATTGTCATTGAATTACTTAGGTATGTGTTTAAGAATGTCCAACTGGCAGTAGGCATGAAGAACTTTATGAAGGTTTTCTTGGCAAAAATTTATATATTCTTTATATCCTTTCCCTTAAGAGGTTGGTTTTCTTCACAGCTGCTCTTGTCCTAATCAGATTGGGATTACTGCAGCTACATTTTTCCAGGTTTGTAGTGCACTTCAGTTTCCATAGGATACTCTGCTTGTTGATTAAGAAGTGTTTTAAGAATCATATCAGCATTGTGCATTGACTTCCTTTTAGTTCCAAGGTGCAGTTTAAGGATTTGCATACGATCTGTTAAGTGCTGAATAGCTTTTGCTTTGCCTGACAAAGCAGATAAGAATTTATCATGTGGCTTTTTTCAGTGCCCTGTGGATTAGATAGTAAAGTATACTCCTTTCCTGGCCTTGTGTCATTTGTAATGAAGCCCATAATTATTAATCTTTCATGATGCCTGCAGTGCACAATGCGCTTCTTGAATGTTGAAGTCAGAAAATGATATTTGACACTTCTGTCAGTAGTGTTACTAATAATCTTGTGTTGTCTTTGCATCTATTTGAATGTCGCCATTCCAGGATTATCTTCTATGGTTTGGTTTGTCTTTACATGATCCTGGTCTGCTTCCTTGTTGTGCCTATACTGAAGTATTGGAGCTTTATAAAAATAAATAATTAAAGAAGAAACCCTGCTGTCGATGGACAATTACTTTACTTTTTCTTGCTCTTTGTAATTTTATTTTTGTACCTGTTGTGGTGTAACTCCAGCCAGTAACTAAGCACCACACAGCCACTTGCTCGCTCCCTTCCCCCTCTCCCCCCAGTGGGATGGGGAAAGAATTGGCGGAAAAAAACCCAGTAAAACTCATGGGTTGAGATAAAGACAGTTTACTAGGACAGAAAGGAAAAAAAAATAACGGTAATAAAATGACAATAATAATAATAATAAAAAAAATTGGCATATACAGAACAAGTAATGCACAATGCAGTTGCTCACCACTTGCCAACCGATGCCCGGTTAGTTCCTGAGCAGCAATCCCCCCAGGCCAACTCCCTCCACTTTATGTACTGGGGATGACGTCCCATGGTATGGAATACCCCTTTGGCCAGTTTGGGCCAGCTGCCCTGGCTGTGTCCTGTGCCAACTTCTTGTGCCCCTCCAGCTTTCTTGCTGGCTGGGCATGAGAAGCTGAAAAATCCTTGACTTAGTACTTAGCAACAACTGAAAACATCGGTGTGTTATCAACATTCTTCTGGCACTGAATCCAAAACATAACACTATAGCAGCTACTAGGAAGAAAATTAACTCTATCCCAGCCAAAACCAGGACAGTATCTTCTTTCAACTTTTAGTGTTTCCTAATCTCTGGTTTTAAATTTCTGTGTTTTCTGAGTCAAATAGTTGATTCATTGAATGTATTTTGTCTCCTTGCACATTTAACTTTGAATCAGTGTCAAACATCCCAACAGTATTTGTACAGAGTGAAGCTTAATTTCTGAATTGATTAGAGAAGATGTCTTTTGTAAAACCTTTGACTTGCTTTTGGATCATAAGTAGCAAATATTGCTAAGAGATTGCAAGTTATTTTCAAGTTATATGATATGAATTGTTATCTTGGTGTCTTTCAACTAACCTCATTTGAATTTCATTGTGTTTTTTGTAACTTTTAGTTCCTAGCAGCCAGATTTCAAACATGGTATTTTCTGAGAAATAACTGTAATTCAGCTTTCAAATGACATGTAAAGCATTCATGTTTAACTGGCAGTTGAAAATGATGGCTGCTTGAAAATTGTTAGAATTGAAGTGGGAAAAAACATACCAAGTTGGCAACAAAAGTAATGTAATTTTTACTGTAACTGAAGTGATTACTTATTAAAAAAATGCTGTAGGTGATCTATGTAGGAGCTTCAAGATGAAACAAAATATTTGTGCTTAACTAGTAGTCCTTGTCCAGTGCTCTGAGAATTTCATATTCTGAATCTTTGCTATCTGTTTGTCAGTTACATAATTTATGATTATTGTAAACTATGATTTGTGCTGTTGCCTTTATTTCTCTTACTGTTTTGCCTTATTTACAGTGTACTTGGTATGCAAATATTAATAATACACACACAGACTATTTCTTCCAGAGATGTTCAGGTGGCATATAAATAAAATATCAGCAGATAAGACAAATGAGGGAGATGAAGACCAAGTCATCAGTTAAATAAGAATGTCTCAATCTGTAGTGTGATTGTTTAGAAAAAGTTGCACAACAGCTTTTTTGTATGCTGTCTATTATAGACACGTCTGTGGTATTCTGTTTCCTTGCCTGAAATCTTCAGCAACATTGACCACAACTTATATATAACCTGTAAAGCAATATGATTCTGTGGTTTTAAAGGTGTAGCTGTCATACTTTAGAACGCAGGAGTTAACCTAAGTGAGTAGGACCAAGTGACTCCAACAGTTCATCTTACAGTAGTAATCTAAAATACTTAAAAGATTAACTTGTTATTCAAAATAAGTTTTCACTTGGCTCTGACTATCTGAATTGGTCTGTTACTGGAGGAGTAGCGTCATTTTTCTATTTTTGAAATACAGCTGTAGGTGAAAATTGTTTAAAACTTGCAGCTTAATTCTGAATTCATGTTATTGTTTTGCTTTCCTGTGTGTAAAACATCCTTCATAACACAAGGTACAGCTGCTGTCACTCAAGCTGTAAAGCTGGAAGTCTCTTTCCTTGAAGGGAGAAGGGATCCTGACATATTAAAGAGGGAATTGTGGAAAGAAAAGAGCTAGTTTACTTCTTTTATTTAAACTCCTCCTCACCAGTGTAAATTTTTTTTTTACAGCTTCACAAAAAACTAATAGCACTGTAGTGCTATTAGTTGTGAAACTGTAGTTTCACAAAATTAAGAATGAACCTTACTGTAATTGTGAAGTTATGGTAAAAATGGATACCTTGAAAGTAATTAAGTTACTCAATACTTGTAATTATTTCTAAATAACCTTTAAATTAGCTAGCTTTTGGGTATTGCTTGGCTTCTTCAGTGTAATTCAGTACGAGACGACTCTGTTTCCAGGTTTCAGGGAAGGCCTGGTAGCCCACACGTAGCTTGTGCTGCTGCTAGCAGTACCTGAGGTAGACATACTTTTTTTACCTTCCAGTAGCCTTGCGGCTCAACAATGTTAAGGCAAAAGAAAAACTCAAAATAAGTATTAACCTAATCAGCTAGTGAGCAGCTGCAAAGCATTTCTTCATCCTCCTATTGCATGAAATGCTGCTGGCATCCTGCAGAACTGCTGTGAGTAAAGGTTTTGAATGCTGTAAGTGTCATGTCAATGCTTGGAGATAAAGATGACATTTTCACACTAAATATAACTGTAGATTATTTTGAATAAATATGTAATATATGCAAGAAAGACACTGAAGTGTGAGAATGCATCATCACAGACTGGTACCTTTTGGGTTGAAGAGAAGTAATGTAACTTGTTAAACTTTATATTTAACACCTTTTAGTCACAACCTTAAGTTCAAACTTACTTTTTGTCTATTACTAGGAAAAACAAGGGATTCCCAGTCAGCCAGAATGGAATCCGAAATTGTGCCAAATATTACCAAAATGACAGTGTCTGGAAAGAAACAATCTATGGGATTTGAAGTTCCATGGTAAGCCAAGCCCTTGTACATCAAGGTACATCAGCAGCTCTTCTTTCAGACTGATGCACCTGTAGCAAGTTTTCTTCTTCTTTTCTTCTATTTTTTACAGCAGTTTTAGTGTCACTCTCCAGAACTAACCATCTCAGCTTCTTGTTTGACTCAGAATTACTTTCAGAAGATGGTACCTCACGTTTTGAGTTTAACAAATCCTTTCACTATGAATAGTGCAGAGAGGTATCAGCTAGTCAGATTATTTAAACATCCGCTTCATAGAATACTGAACTTTCTTGGGGTTCGTTTATTTTAAATTTAGTTCTCTAAGTGGAATTATGAAATCAATAAATCTTAACTGTAATTGCTTGTTCTTCAAAGGAAGTAATACATTTAAGAATAATTTATGGGGAAAACAATCACTTATGGTTAAACTTTGCCTTCCTCTGCAGCTTGTACTAACTTAAACAGGTGTCCAGGGTACAACTGTTGCAGAGAAGAAATCAGTCCTCCTTATGCTTTAGCTAAATTGGAGTGGTTGAGCAGTAGTTCTAATTTTATCCTGACTTGGAACTGTTGGGGGGTTGTCTTGTGAGAGCATGAAAACAGACATCTGGATCAGTCTGCCTACAACAGTAGCCAGCAGTGAATAAATATATAAGGACAGGGAATGCGTGTTGGGAATACAGTCTGTGAAATGTCATTATGTCTAGCATTCTGTGGCTCCCCATAACTTTTTTTTTTTAAATTAGGCTGTTTCTATTAAGAATGGTTAATGGATTTTTCTTACCTGAATGTGCTTATGCTGTTTTTGAACCCAATCTTACGATAGCCACCTAATCTGTGGCAAGAAATTCATGGTTCATGCTCAGGAAAAAAATCCACAAGTGTAAGCAGTGTCAACATCCCCACTTCATCCTGTAGTGTTTGCAGTTCTATATCTGGAGAGTGTTTTGGGGACTGAGAGGGTAGCATGGTCTTTATTTTACAGTATCTCGTGCATGTTTGATAACTGAGTGGAAAGCAAGCAGTTGCATCTACTTAGTCTGTTAAGCACATTTAATGCAAGGTGTGAAGCTGATGTTGTTATTATATCCTTTACACTGCTAAATGCCATTGCTGAGAGGCATCACTTTCATTCAGCTATTTAGATGCAATAAGTGCCAAATGAAAAATTTCTGGGCCTTTCAAAATCCTCTTTCTGTGCTAGGATTTGCAATACATAAAAGGGAACATAACTTCTGCCTCCCAGCCGTGGCTCTACTAAGAGTGACTCTGGGTGTGACAACTGGACTTGATCACAAAATTCCTATCAACATCATGGCACCTTCATCTTTGGTGTTTCTACTACAGTTCTTACAAGCTGGAGTTTTTTGTGGGGGCTTTTGTGGATTAAATTAATTTGGATAGAAGTTTATAAAAAGAAAGGAATCTTAAGTGAGTGAAAAGATCTGCCAGCTAGTCCTGGATAGTAGTGATTAAATTTTTTAGCTGTAATAATGACTATTTAAAATGTTTGTTTATAAAAAAAGAGCAAATACAGAATTTTGTATCTGATACTTACTTAGCAACTGCCACACCTTGTGTATGTATGCCTGCTCCATAGAGAAGGAGGAGATAAGAAGAATGCTTCCTCATCTGTACACTGGAGTAATTCCTGGATAGGCTAGTGATGACTCAGTTTGTGAGGAAAGATGGTTGGCTCTAACATGGTTCTCAGCAACTCTGCCTCTCTTCAGGGACCCTGAAATAGTTTGTATCATGCTTGCTTCCAGTTTAGTGACATACTGTTTTTTGTGACAGAAAAAATTAAGCCTTCAGGACCTGCTGGTAATCCCTTTAGATAAATCCTCAATATTGTGAAGACATTTTTTAATTCACCTCACTTACTTAGTGGTACCGCTGAAATGCTAGTTGAGAACAAGCCTCTTCTGCTGTAGAAATTGGATGCACATTAGGAACTTAGCTCTAAGTGGGAGAACTAAGTAAGAAGTGGAGCAATTTGCAAAAGAGCATGAGATTTGGAGCACAGCTAATCAATGAATATGGAAGAACGCACAATTTTAAATTGTAAAGTTATCTGCACGTCTAAAGACCCCTGCTTCAAGGAGTCTGTGATGGCTTCCTTTCTTCTTTTGTCCTACAGGCCACTGTGGAGGCAGTGCCAAGGCACTAGGACCTTGACATGAAGAATGGGGGAGGAGGCCTTGACCATATTTGCATCATATTTTTCCTTCTTTGCTGTAGGACAGTGGCATTTGCTCTCCTGTTTCTTTTCCTAACAGTTGGAGCTTGACCAGCTCCTTTCCACAGACTCTGTGTAAAGTCTGTGCTAAATATATTGTGGTTAGCTGAAGCACTAGCTTGTCTCGCAACTTTGTAATGACTTTGTATGCATCCATTTCTAAACTTGAAAAACAAAGCAAAATGTGAACCCCTACCTCAACTCCATGAGTATCAGAGGTTGGGTTTTTTCTTCTGCAGTTATCTTCTGGGTTATTGACAGCATAAGTTTGAGTTGTCAGGGAACAGAATGAATCTGTTTATTAACACCTAAGAAAGGGTCATTCGTTCTTTTGATTCTCTTCAGACCCTTTTTATGTTATTGTTGCATTGATAAACGTACTGCAGATGGTTTATAATAACATGGATTTCTAAGTACATAGTTTATGTCACTGACCAAAAGCACAGTGTTATAAATTATTCATAGCAGTTTGGATTCTAAACCACCTGTTACTATGCTGCATATTCTCACCCCCAAATATTTGTATGGTTTTGATGCAGACACCATTATAAGGTGATTGTATAGTATGTATGAACTAGTTTTTGTTGTCACCTTTTATGGGATCTTAAAGGTAATTCATGGACCATGTTTTTAAAACAGGGGCCTAGCGTTAGCAAAAATAACCATTCTTTGACTAGCTATTCAGTCTTTATGATTCAGTCTTGTTATGAGGTATGACCTCATAATAATAAATGAATCTTATTTAAAATGAATGGATTATTAGAAGTCATTAATTGCTTTGAGCATTGATTGCCTTTGTTGCTGGGTGTTCTTAGTGGGATTGTCTACAGAAAATGGAGTTTGCTTACTTTTGACAAACTGTTTTTCTGATGCTCTAGCAAAACTTACTTACCAGGCTTTTTCTTCCTGTTAAGTAATGAAGGAAGCCAGAAGAAGTTGTGAGCAAAAAAGGGTGATTATTTTAATCAGCCTGACCAATATTGTGTAATTAATAATTCTGAAAGGGGAAATAAATGTAGACATTCCTGTAATGACTGTAAGTACTCCGAAAGAGTCGGTTGTATAAAAATAATTCACTAAGTGTCCAGACTAGAAGATTGAAAATAATGTTTAAAAGCTGAATTATGCAGAGTTCATCTTCAGCAGATAAGCTTTCAGGTTCTTCTTTGAATGCGTGGTAGTGTGAACTTTTCAACAGTTGTGTGAGATTGAGTGTCTTCTAACATGTCTTACAACAACATATGTTGTATATCTTAATTTTCCCCAGAAAACAGTGATGTAACCGTAACATTTTACTTGGTTTACTCTTGTAGTTCTTGTTGGCAAGATAACATAGAAAGTTTCTGGTATGGCAGTTTTAATTTTGACTAAATGTTGGTCCTTGCCAGGCTTTTGTATGTCTGCTGACTTCCTAAAAAAAAAAGCTGTGGTAAGCTCTTTTGCCATTTGTGCCTCAATTGCTGGTGGTTAAGCTTTCTTGAGTACATGACCTTAGTACACATACAAGGTGCGTAATGGTTCTGTCCTTTCGAAGAAGTCAAGAGTTGCTTAATGGCTCCATGTTAGCAGCTAGCAGTGATGTGGCAGACAGGCACAGATGTCAGCAAACTGAGAATCTTGGTAGTTCCATCGAGTTCTCATACAAAGACACAAGCAATTGGTTAGGAGTGCACTTCCTCCAAATATAAATTTTTCTTGATATGGTGGCTCAACATAACTCAGGCCAAGTTGGAACTTTGCTACCGAAGATGCTTGCTAATGCAACTGACTTGTTTATACCCTCAACTGCCTACACTAGCAACATACTAGGTACTAGTATGCTATCCTATATGCTCTGTCTTCTGACAGAAATTTTCAATTCAATAATATTGAAAAATCTCTGTGGAAAAGGCTTACTCAAAAGCATTTTAAATGTCGTTCATTTTTTCATTGACTGTTAGAGATGAAGCTCCTTAGTGTTCTTCTGAGCTGTTATCAAGCTTTCAATAAACGACTCATCTGGTTGTCATGAGGAATAACTAACTGTCAGGGTCTTATTGCTGCGTGTCTCTTCATGTACTTCCGTGAGACTAGAGTTGTACATTTCATCTGCCCATCTTCCTGTTTAGGTACCCACCAATAATCTCCCTCTCCCTTTCCCTAACATTGGTCAGCAAAAAGTTGAGTTATCTCATTAGAGGTGCTTTGTAGGTAGATCATATACTCTATCCATTCTGCTGGTTTTCCTCTGAAATGGCAAGTCTTGGTTTATCATGGCACAGGTTGTTTTCAGGTTTCCAAAACATGGTAATATCTGAAGCCTGTAGAACTCTAAGTGGAGCAGTGTACTGACTGTTCAAATATTGCACCCTTGGAAAAGTCGCAAGGCCTAATGTTATGATGGCTGGAGTCACGTTTCACTTGTTAATTCACTTGCATCTAGAGCATTTTCTTTGCACCACCCAAAATAAAAATTATTTGGCGGCCTTAAGCAGTGGTAGTCACAATAAAAGCTAGTTAGAATGGAGAAAGTAGTATTTTATCTGGCAATAACCATGATTCTCTCAGGTGATGTAATTAGTTTGAATTCTACTGCTCAGCATCCATCCTCTTTTTTGGAATCCTTACTGATATAGGCTTTGGCCTGCAAGAAGATCTGAGCATCTAGGATTAGAAAAGAAATCATTACCTAGCTAAACAAAGTAGAATTTAGAAGCTTACAAATAACTTGTCTTTCAAAACACATTTTTGTCTTTTAAATAGGCTTGGTGTGACAGTCTGAATATATTTTGGAAAGCTATAGAAAACCAAGAGAGTTATGTTTTTGGGTCACATTACTTACAGCTTCATCTAAATATCTTCCTTTTAAATTTTTTTCATTTTTGAAAACTTGAGTAGGGAAGAAATCCAGACATTGAAAAGGGGAGAAGACTATTGCCGACTGCAAAGGCTGCTTTGATACGGCTTCTTACGGAAATACTTCTCTTCAGAACTGCAAATAGGAGAATTTCAAGGAAGAAAACTTGATACCAATGTAAAATACCATATTTGCATTACAGTGTGACCTTTGCATATTGGCACTAGTCATAGTACTTCAGTGTGAAAGTGCTAGATGTTATGCTGAGATTGAACTGAAGTTTATCTGAAAAAAAAGGAAAAGGATAAAAGTGTGTCTTGATGAAGATGTCTAATGCAAATTAATTGTAAATATATGAGGCTCTCGATACATGATTCAGGCAAAAATGATCTGGTGTACTTTGTCATTCAGATGATTTTAAATATGTTATTAAAATATGTAGAAAGCTTTGTCCCTGCAATTCTTTGCATAATTGCCTTCTATCAACTTGATTGTTTTCAGCCAATTTTTATGAATTAAAATGTCCGTAAAGAGGCATTGGAGAAAATAGTTGTTGTGCCACTCCAAAGTAGATTTTCAGCTTGAACTTAATATACTATTTAAGGAATTTTGAAAAACAGAGCCTTCTGTTCAGCCTTATAGAAATGCACTTATCTCTTGCAGTAAAAGAAACCACAAATAACAGTAGTGACTGTTTTTCTATGGAATAGTTCATGTCTGATCACATTTCTCCATAGCTACATATAAAGCAATGATGATCCACTAATTTTTGGAATTTAGGGAATCAAGTGTATCTTCTTATAATGGGTATTCAGCTTGTTAAGATACGATGTTATATACTGGAGCTTGTCTAAGGCTACACTTGGTGATACAGTACAGCTGGTTTCATAGAATCATAGGATGGTTTGTGTTGGAAGGGACCTTAATGATCATCTAGTGCCAATCCCCCTGCCATGGGCAGGGACACGTACCACTAGACCTGGTTGCTTAAAGCCCCATACAACCTGGCCTTGAACACTTCCAGGGATGGGGCATCCACAGCCTCTCTGGGCAACCTGTTCCAGTGCCTCACCACCTTCATAGTGAAAAACTTCTTCCTTACATCTAATCTAAATCTACCCTTTTTCAGTTTAAAGCCATTACCCCTTGTCCTATCACTACATGCCCTTGTAAAAAGTCCCTCCCCAGCTTTCTTGGAAGCCCCCTTTAGGTACTGGAAGGCTGCTGTAAGGTCTCCCCGGTGCCTTCTCTTCTCCAGGCTGAACAACCCCAACTGTCTCAGCCTGTCTTCACAGGAGAGGTGCTCCAGCCCTCTGTTCATCTTTGTGGCCCTCCTCTGGACTCGCTCCAACAGGTCCATGTCCTTCTTACATTGGGGGCCCCAGAGCTGGATGCAGTACTCCAGGTGGGGTCTCATGAGAGTGGAGCAGAGGGGCAGAATCACCTCCCTCGACCTGCTGGCCACGCTTCTTTTGATGCAGCCCAGAATGTGACTGGCTTTCTGGGCTGCAAGCACACATTGCTGGGTCATGTTGAGCTTCTCATCAACCAACACCCCCAAGTCCTTCTCCTTAGGGCTGCTCTCAATCTGCTCATCGCCCAGCCTGTATTTGTGCTTGGGATTGCCCTGACCCATGTGCAGGACCTTGCACTTGGCCTTGTCGAACTTCATGAGGTTCGCACGGGCCCACCTCTCAAGCCTGTCAAGGTCCCTCTGGATGGCATCCCATCCCTCCAGCGTGTCAACCGCACCACACAGCTTGGTGTCGTTGGCAAACTTGCTGAGGGTGCAGTCAGTCCCACTGTCCATATTGCCAACAAAGATGTTAAACAGTGCTGGTCCCGGTACCAGCCCCTAAGGTATGCCACTCATCACAGGTCTCCACTCGGACATTGAGCCATTGACCGCAACTCTTTGAGTGTGACCATCCAGCCAATTCCTTATCCACCAAGTGGTCCATCTGTCAAATCCATGTCCCTCCAATTTAGAGACAAGGATGTCGTGCAGGACAGTGTCAGATGCTTTGCACAAGTCCAGGTAGATGATATCTGTTGCTCTTCCCTTATCCACCAATGCTGTAACCCCATCATAAAAGGCCATGAAATTTGTCAGGCACGATTTGCCCTTAGTGAAGCCATGTTGGCTGTCACCAGTCACCTCCTTATTTTCCATGTGCCCTAGCATAGTTTCCAGGAGTATCTGCTCCATGATCTTGCTGGGCACAGAGGTGAGACTGGCTGGCCTTTAGTTCCCCAGGTCTTCCTTTTTCCCTTTTTAAAAATGGGAGTTATGTTTCCCCTTTTCCAGTCAGTGGGAACTTCCCTGGACTGCCACGACTTCTCAGATACAGCTAGTGGCTTAGCCACTTCATCTGCCAGTTTCCTCAGGACCTGCAGATGCATCTCATCAGGTGCCATGGACTTGTGCACCTTCAGGTTCCTTAGATGGTCTCAAAACTGGTCTTCTGTGGTGGGCGGTTCTTCATTCTCCGAGTTCCTGCCTTTGCCTTCTGCGACTTGGGTGGTGTGGCTGGAGCACTTGCAGGTGAAGACTGAGGCAAAACAGTCACTGAGTACCTCAGCCTTCTCCATGTCCTGGGTAACCAGGTCTTCCGTTTCCTTCTGAAGGCCCACATTTTGCCTAGTCTTCCTTTTATGACCAACATATCTGTAGAAGCTTTTCTTGTTGCCCTTCATGTCCCTGGCCAGATTTAATTCTATCAGGGCTTTGGCTTTCCTAACCTGATCCCTGTCTGCTTGGACAATTTCTCTGTATTCCTCCCAGGCTACCTGTCCTTGCTTCCACCCTCTGTAGGCTTCCTTTCTGAGTTTGTCCAGGAGCTCCTTGTTCATCCATGCAGGCCTTCTGGTGTTTTTGCCTGACTTCCTCTTTGTTGAGGTGCATTGCTCCTGGGTTTGTAGGAGGTGATCCTTGAATATTAACCAGCTTTCTTGGGCCTCTCTTCCCTTCAGGGCTGTATCCCATGGTACTCTACCAAGCAGATGCCTGAGGAGGCCAAAGTCTGCTCTCCTGAAAGTCCAGGGTAGCAAGCTTGCTTGTTTGTAGTGTCAAATTTAAAATGTCACGATTGTGTGACCTAAGGCAGTAGTTTGATATATAAACTTGTCCTTCTCCTTCAAGTGGTTTAGAGTATTTTGATAGAAGTTCTTGTGAATAGACTTTATATAGAATTGTCTATCCATTATGCAGAAGCACAGGTACCATCTGTGCCCGTGCAACTAGCATGGCTGGCATAAGCCCAGTTCTTTGCTTAGCTGATTTGAGAAACATATGCTTGTGTATCTAGCCTTGTTGCAAGACCCTGGCCTTGTGGAACTGTAGCCAAAAAAACCAAGTGCTCGCATTTCTGCTTTGGGGTTTCACAATCAAGAGAAAGATGTCACTTTGATTTTGGCACCTTTTTCATAAGGCCCAATCAGTCTGCTGCGGTACTGATCACATAGGTGGGTTCTGAAACTGAGGGGAAAAAGGGACACCTATAAAATGTCCCACGTTGCTTAGTGCTGTAATGAGAGGCTGTTTTTGTGTTCATTCTGAACATTTCTTAGGTTTAATTTTTTAGATAACTCTTGACCTGCTTTGTTCGGTAGGCTAACATGCTTGGACTATGTTGTTTCCTGAGGTATATGTAATAGAAAGGGACTAATACACTGCAAATACTCCTACACAGACAGAAAATGAGAAGTAATGTCAAATAAAAGCACAGATGTCACGATGCAGGTTCTGAAGTACCAAAATAAATAGGGTTTGTTTACAAAAGGTGAAAAGAGGAAAACTGTTAAGTTAATTGTGGTATGTAAACAAAGTAGGGAGTGAAAAATTCATACTGGGTGTTCAGAGTTTTGAGTCTGAGAGCCTGTGTGAATCCGTTCCACGGAAGGCAGCCCGCAGCACAGTGGTACTGCATTGGAAAGGATTTCCAGTTTTCCAGGGGAAGAAGACTCTTCTCCTTGGATAAAGTTTTAAATACAGTATTTTGTAGGTATTTTCAACATACTTTAGTGGTCAGTGGTTTGTATATTGAAGTTTGCTGTGATATAATGTAGTCACACCTGTATTAACTGCTTCTGTTCCTGTCTTGCTGCTTATGTTAATGCCTCATCATGGAGCTCTGTCAAGCAGGAAGAAAGCTTTGCTCTCTTGAAGATGTCACTTAGCGTTTGTTTTTAGTGGCCATCTTTGCCATAACAGGTGAAGAATCATATTGTATATTCTCAGAACGCTTGTGTAAATTAGGAAAATATCCTCATTTACAAATGAGAGAGAAAAAGAGTGAGAGAGCATAGGAGAATAATATATTTAAGATTATTTACTATTAGGATTAGTATGGTGATCTGTGGGAGAACAGGGTGTTAGAGAAGGGGAGTTGGGAATCCAAATCTCCTTACACCTAGATGCCTTGTTTTATGCATAGAACAATGGCTCTATATAAGCCATATGTATTATGGCTCTATATAAGCATTGCACCTTAAATTGCAGCTCAGATAAGCTTAGTATCTACTCTTTATGCTATATTGCTCTTCTCACAATAGAACATCACCACATTCAGCTGCAATACTTGTATGCGGAAGCTGTTTTAGGATCGATGCTTCAAAGTTGATTTGGGCTCTTACTTCAGAGACAACCAGCTCTCTGTAGTTGTTCTGCACAACTGTCCTTTCACTCCCTGTTAAAAGAAGTGGCTGTGGGAAGCTTTTGTTTATCTGTTTCATGTATTTTACAAGATTATTTCTTATCTTGCTTTTGTACACAGTGCTTTTCAGACAAGATGTTCAGAGCTGGTATCTGCACGGTTTGTATCCAGCTGCTTATCGCTTCCACCTTAATGGGCTTATTGCGTACTCTTTGTCTGGGGCTTACATGATAGTGAAGGGAAAATTCAATTTCTCTCCTGTATTTCTATGGCTTCTTTGTCATTTGCATTCTTTGTGTTTTCTTTTTTTCCCTAGTGTGATTGCTGAAGAAAATGGCCATGCTAACACATCTCAGAAAGGGCTGTTAACTGAAGATGCCAGTGTAGCTTCTGGGACAATTGAGGCAGTCTCAAAATCTACTCTTTCACCCCAAGTAGGGCAGGTTTCAGAAGAGCAGAATATGGTGCCTACTCCAGTAAAAAAGTCAAGCAAGACAAAACCACAAATAGATGTGAAAGCGGAGTTGGAGAAGAGACAAGGAGGAAAGCAACTGCTTAATTTGGTGGTAATAGGTAATACTGTTAAATTACATTTGTGACAGATTAAAACCTGTGTTGATTGAATCTGGGAGTGATACAGAAGTAAAACTGTCCTCTACAGGGAAAGGAAATCTCATACTGTTTTCAGTCGCATCTGCTTGACCATTATTCTTTGGAGGGAGTACATTCAGATGTCCTTGACTAGGACAGTAAGGTTGACTTAGCTTGTTTTTGACAGTATAGTAAAATGTACTTGGGTTTGGTTTCATTCTTGCAGTGTGTTCTTTTTGAGTATGAATTTGGAGGTGCTATATGGCTGTTGTACTAACTGACTGTTTCAATAAACTGCCTCCCTATAGCTCTTACCTTACAGGATTGTGAAGTTCTATGTATTGCATAAGCATTATTAGTGCATGTGATTTTCCTGTTTTGTAGTATATTTCTTCTTGTACTATATTTAAAATGCATAAATTAATAAAATTGATATAGTACTTCTTTCCCTCCATAGGACATGTTGATGCAGGTAAAAGTACTTTAATGGGTCATCTGCTCTACCTTTTGGGAAATGTGAACAAAAGAACTATGCACAAATACGAACAGGAATCTAAGAAGGCTGGCAAAGCTTCGTTTGCCTATGCATGGGTCTTGGATGAAACTGGTGAAGAAAGAGAAAGGTAGAAATATCTTTTAATTGAATTACTTTTTTCCTGAAAGAACAGCATTCGTTAGGAAATATCAGTCTACTAATAATGCTTTGGTAGAAATACTCTAAAGATATTTACTCAGTACGTATTAGCAAATAGTTTTCTTTGTCTATATGAGTACATGTTATCAAAAGAAAAAAATAGTATCCTTGTTTGGTTATAAGATGTGAACAAGAAGTTGAGTATTTCTTCACATATTTCTATGCTGTGGAGTGCACTGTAGGACTACAATGTGGAATGCTTCTAGTAGCTGAGTTAGTTCATTTAAAGCTGCCTTACTGGTTTATTGCTGCTAATTTTCTCTCAGTTTGGTTATCATTGTATGGGAAAATTCTAGGTTAAATTTTTCTATGAAAGGGTGTCAGAATTATAAACTAATAACTGAAACATCAGTTCATCACATGTGACTTGCATTACATTGAATATAAAAATCTATAAATTGAACTAATAAATTATATTTGTATTCTTTATGAACTGCCTTTATTAACTTGAAATACAAAATTTAAAATTAAATTTTATCATATTGAAAAAGTATGTAACGGGGAAGCAGTGAAGCTAATTTAAAAAAAATCTGTAAGAGCTTTTAAGAACACTATGTGGGGAACTAAAGACATGATATTCTGTTCACAAAATAATAAAAAAGGCATTTTCTTATGTGTTTATATTTTTACAATCACTTGTCACCCTTGATTCATAGCATGTAAACTCTTCTGGTTGGAAAGATAACTGTCACAATGTAAACTGATGCTGAAGAACATGGAGTAAGGCAGTCCCTATTGAGTGTGTAACTGTGGTGGTGTTTTTAAAGGCGGATACGCTTTTGCAGCATCCCTGTATATAGCTAAACTTTTGCCTGTGTGAGTCCTTTTGTTTACAAAGTGTGCATACAAACCTGAGTGAGGGCCTGTATGTTGAGGGGGTGCAGGTACAGGGAAGGGGGGAACAATCCCAAAGCAACCAAACACAGATTTTAAAAGTAGCCTTACATCAGTTAAGGCTGCTGATATTGTAGTGGTGGTGTTGTTGTGACATTATAGTCTAAGGATGTGAAGAGGAAAAGCTGATGGGGGAAAGGTCTTTTTCTTAATCCCTGTAGAGGTAGCTGGGTGTAAAATGGACAAACTTTGAAGATCAAATCATTTCGCAGATCTGGAATAGAATAATTAAACTAAGCAGCCCTCGATAGGATGTAATTAATGTGTGAAACTGGAAATAGAGACAAGTATTTATTGCCTGCAAAGAGTAAAATGTTAACAGAAAGAAAAGTTTGTAGAATAATTGTCATGAGCCTTAAAAGTGATATCCCTTGGTCTATGATTTTTTTTAGTGTCCAACAGTTGTGCATTTAGGTACAAGACTTCTCCTCAGAAGATAAACGTAATTATTAAGGGAAAAGTTTTCTGAATGGGTATTTTTGATTGATTCTGTTTTCTTACTTTGAGTTTTGTATTTTTAAAGAAAAGCTTTCTGGAACCATCTGTAAATGTGGGGGGGGTTATGTTGTTGTTGTCTTTTTGTCATTGGAAGTAACGTATTTTAAGTCTCTGTTTTAATGTGAGAAGTTTTGTCCCTTGAAAGTGCCTGCCTGTCTTCATTGTCTATAAAGGGAGATGCAGATGACTAACTGAGATACAGACATGTACATGACAGGTGTTTGCATTTGATCAGATGAATTCTATCCTATGTGCTGTGCAGAACATGTGGTCGTGAGATGTAGAACTGAGTCAAAGTACTGTGATGCCTCCTTGATAATCAGTAGTTCTGCATATGGATCTTTGCAAATGTGTAATTGTATTCCTATAGTCTCATATCTACTATTTTTTTATTCTTGGCCATGTTTCTGTTACTCTATGATGCCTTTTTCTGAAGAGCTACGTATTAAAAGTAGAATTAGTGATGATTTAAATATGCAGTACAGTCTATGGGTGCATGGAGTTAGTACTCTGAATTCTGGGTGTGTGTTTCTTCGCGACTAGAGTTACTGAAAGGCAGCTCTAGAGGTCTTTTCCAGCAAGCAGGTTTCTTTCAGATTTTTTTTGTGCAGGCTAAATCAAATGAAAGCTATGAAGTCTATAATTTTATGGTTGTGTTTTTAATAGCATACTTTATATTGATGAAGCTTTCAAAGCAGTTTTAATGGTGCATTGCATGTATGCTTTGTTTAAGGGGAGTGACAATGGATGTGGGTATGACCAAATTCGAGACAAAGACTAAAATAATCACACTGATGGATGCTCCAGGCCACAAAGACTTCATTCCAAATATGATCACAGGAGCTGCACAGGTAGAGATGGTCTAAAAGTCTTTTTCCAATAGCATTATTATTTATAACTTTTTCTTAAATTGGTTTTCTTTTAAAATCTAAGATGAAATGGAATCATCAGTGATGCTAAGATAACTTTGAGGTTTTCATGAGTTTTCTAAACTTAAAAAAAGAATGTGTTTGTTTAATTTTAAAGGCAGTTGCTTTTCTTTTTTTGGGGCATTAACATTTTGGAGGAGAGTTTTATTAGGTAAGTAATTTGAATACTAAGTTGCAGTTTGATAAAATCAGAGTTGAGCTTTGAAGGCTATTCAAATGTGGCATATGTCTACTCAACAAGAAGTTCTGTGAAAGTGGTCTTGTAGGTAAAGATTTTAAGTGGTTTTGAGCTTAAAAAAGATTTGGAGAGGTCAAACAAAAGGTGTTCTTCTATTTAACAATGTGTTTTATGTGGGATGAGAAAACATAACATAACAAAGTTTATGCAGAATGCATCTGTGTTGTCAATAGGATGTGCAGAGACTATGTGCCACTTGCTTTAGGAACAGTAGGTAAAGTCAAAAGTATTGGGCACTAGCCATTGAATTCAGTATGGCACTTACCATTCTCATATAGGTTAGTTATTTAATTTATGGCAATAATAAATCAGAGGGGAGGAAGAATAATGTGGTTACATGACATAAAATGTGTGAAATTTCTTCCACTTAAAGGCATCCTTTTTAAAATAGTAGAATTGATTCTCCAAAGTAGAGGTGTAATCAAAGAATATTTTTTTTTTTTCATGAAGCTAAGCTACTTTGTAGAGATTTTTGCTTTGCAGATGTCATTACAGTCTGAGATGTGAGTTTTAGCTTAAGGCCTTAGTAAGGGTGGGAACTGTTAGTATGATTTGCAGATAGAGAACTATACTGTAGGAAGACTGGTTTGCCCCAGATTCTGCTCTAGCTCTGAAGCAAAGCCTGGGTAGGAATTCAGACCTTGTGACCCAGGGGGTAGGCTGCAGAATAATCAGAAGTTTGCAAATTTATGGTGTAGAGCTTGTAGTCATCTATATTGTGGAGCATATGTTGTTAGAAGTTCAGGGGTTTTAAAATTAGAAATGGATCTTTAGTTTCAGAACAGTGGAAAATGTCAATTCAGCCATGCCATTTTCTTTACAGCTTTAAGTTACTTTGTCTTTTGGGGGAAAAGTAATACAGGTAGAAGTGTTAAGAGAGGACTTGCAGATCCACCAGCAGTTGTATCAGTTCAGCGGAAGATGGGGCTGGCCAGATAAGACTTGGTATGTCTATGTTCCCTCAGCTCTCAGAATGGTGAGGGACTGGTCTATTCTGAAGCCTGTTAAGGAATCATTGAAACTTTGCAAGTTTCTGTTGCCTATTAGAGTAGGCTCAGTGCTGAAGCAATGGATGGAAGAAAGCAAACGTGGAAATAGCTCTGATACCTTTTTATTGTGGAGAATTCTGTTAGGAGGTGAATCCCCCGCTGCTGTTATGCAAAATGCAAATCAGCCTTATCAGGGCCAGGATCTGTCCTTTGATACATATGGTTAATTCACGTAAGTCCCGAGGTACAGTATTAATAATTTAGAAAATACAGGACGTCCTTTTTTTTGAGGGAGAAGTTCACCACAATGCACTTCTGAGGCTGAGAGCTGTGGGGAAATTCATCCCTCATCCTTTTCCCGTTCTCACACTTGAGCTGTCTCTGTATGAGCTGTGGGGATTTCATGCCTAGGACAAGGCAAGGGGAATTCAGAGCTAGGACAACGTGCTGTCTTTGTTCCTTCTCCTGGCATCCTGAAACATAAGCATGTAAGGAAAGGGAGAAAGTACTACCTTTTCTCCTCTCTCTTTCCATTACATCCAATTCATCAGTCCTAAGAAATTGTCTTACACCTGCCTCTTGACAGCAGTACCTTTATTGTTCACGTCTGCTGCCATTGCTTGGTACATGGTGATGGGCCAACTGGCTGTTAGTTACCAAAGCAGGAAAAATAGAAGCAATATTAGCAGCATTTAAGGCTAACAGCAAACTCTTGTGTTTTTCCCCTCTGCTTACATGCTGACTTTTGCGCAGGGCTGTAGACTGCATGATACCTATTTGCTCTTAACGCTGTGACAGAGAGTTTGCCTAGATGATAAAATAGGCTACTTCGTCTTTTCCACCTTGTGATTTTGGCATGCTCCAGTGTGTTGAGTGGACTGTGAAGCATTCACATCCAACATGCGGTTGACTGGTTGTCCCAGTTGTATAGTGTTGTTATTTATCTGTAATTTTTGCAGCTTCTCACTATGAAGGTGTCGAGAGTGAGGCAGGGAGAACTGGACGTTGTGTTCATACCATTCTTAAGTTTCTGGAGCATGGACTGCTCTTGTTTAGTTGAGGTCTGTGCAGCACATCCATAGTGGGTAGTTTGAAGAGGACAGGTTCCCAAAACCAAGAGTTGGCTTGTGTTTGACAGAAAATGGTGGTTTATGACATGAAATGACATAATGCCGTAATATCTCACCAAAGTGGGCTATGACACGGATAGGACTGAGCAGTTTCAATTACATTTGAGGCACATCAGGATGCTTCCTGTGTAAAGTACATTTTGTGTGAAATGTTGCTAATTGACTTATTTACCCGGATTATTTCCACCTCTTAACCACTTTTGATTGTGGTTTGTTGTTTTTTTTGTTTTGTTTTTTTTAAATCTAGGCTGATGTGGCTATTTTGGTTGTGGATGCTAGCAGAGGAGAGTTTGAAGCAGGGTTTGAGACAGGTGGACAAACTCGAGAACATGGATTATTAGTGCGCTCTCTTGGAGTGACACAGCTAGCTGTTGCAGTCAATAAAATGGACCAGGTACATGATTAATTTTTTCATTTAGTTGAAGGGCTTCCATCTGGGATTGTGGACCCAATATTGTGAAATTAATATAAAGTATTGTTTCTTTCTTTGATTCTCAGCTCTGTCTCTTGTGTTTAGACTTTGCAATACTTTTCTTTTTATATATGGGTGTATTTTCAAAGCACACAGATAGTTTTGGTGCTAAAATGAGTAGCGGTCCTTGTTGTACTTGTGAAAATCTCACATAAGCAGTTAACTCAGTGGCATCTGCAAGGACACCTTGGTGGTCATTCAGGTCAAGACCCCAAGAGCTTTATTTAAACCTGTAAAGTGTGTTAAATATTACTAGTTGTGTTTCAGATTATTACTGTGTTGTCTATATTCTTGCTGAATCTGAATTTTGTGTAAACTATAAAAAAAAAAAGGTGCTATTCAAGGACAAATCAAACTAAAGTGCAAATTAAGTGGTGTGTTTTTTGCTGTCAGTAATTGTTAATGTGTATGCTCTTAGGTATTCAACTATGAATCCACATGGAAATCTCATTTATAAATTCATTGGGTGCTGTGTGTGGAGAACACCTACTGGTACTACAGAGTTGATGACATGCAGCAGTATGTTCGAGTCATGGTTAAAAACCTACAGTTTTATTATCATAATCTGTTTTCTATTTTAGGTCGATTGGCAACAGGAAAGATTTCAGGAAATTACAAATAAGCTCAGCCAATTTCTTAAACAAGCTGGCTTTAAGGTAATGTAAATTTCTGAGGTCTTTGTTGCTTTGTTCAGGCATTTAGGTAGGATAAGCTTTTCTTAGTGTCAGGTTATTTTGTGTCACTTTCCTGCTACTACTGTGTGCACATAGTATAGCACATGCCTTTTCCTTCTGGTAGGGTGTACATTGAGCCCTGGATAAGGTTAGTCAGTTCTTTAATACTCTTTCTGTCATCATCTTTGTTTAGGTCTGTTGAATCTTTGGGGCACTCACCTCACTTGTAGTTTCTTGGGATTGTTGTCTACAAAGCAGAACAGACCAAGGATCATCTATCTTACTGTTCAGGATTACATGAATGCCAGTAGAGAGTTTTATACCACAGCAGGTGTCAGTGTTGATTACGAACGCAGAAGAACACTCTCCATTTGCCATTCTTGACTGTTCTCACATTTCCTCAGTTCCAACTATCCATTTGGCTGTGGCCTTCCTGAAATCCCTATGCATAAATCAGTAATTCCAACTGAAGTTTTGCCTGTCAGATACGGAATTGGAGTTTGTTACCTGAACTCAGTTTCTAGTTGTTAATTTTGCTATCATCATGTTTAAATATCTCCAAATCTTTTTTGAGCACTGTGATAAGGCAAGAGGTAAACGGAAGGGAAGTGGGTCCATCAGGTAATCTGCCTTCTCCAGGGGAAATAATGAATGTGCCAACTGTTCTTTTATAGCTTAGATACATGATGTTGAAAAATGCACCTCTTGCTTCTGCTAGAAGATCCTGTTGTTAATGTATGCTTAACTTCTGTTTGTTTTCTTAATTAGGAATCGGATGTGGCTTACATCCCAACGAGTGGCCTTGGTGGTGAAAACCTGGTCACAAGGGGTCAGTCAAGTGACCTCACACAGTGGTATAAAGGAAACTGTTTGTTAGAGCAAATTGGTGAGTGCAATTTTCCTCATTTAAAAACTAATATATCTTAGTCCTGTGTATGTCAAAACTTTTATTTTGGGGGAAGTGTGGGACAAAGTTTTTTGAATGCAATATAGTTGATTTATCCCTAAGTGAGAAGTTGTTGAGGTAGTTATTAAATACAGAAATTCTAAAAGCCCTTATCAATTTATTTGCAGATTCTTTCAAGCCACCACAGAGATCAGTGGATAAACCATTTCGGTTGTGTGTTGCTGATGTTTTTAAAGGTTGGTTGTTTCTATAATATTTTCACGATTATTTAACCGATATTTAACACAAGTGTTGAAAAATGATGTAAAAATAAGACTTAAAGTAAGAGCTTTATGTGTATCAGTAGTCTTGAACAGGAATAGTAAGTTTTCAAGAACTGTTCTTTGTCAAATTTTAGATAGTACCGCTGAATGAGAAACACTGGAAAAGAAATTGAGGAAGAAAATCTGTGTGACCAGCTAATTGGCTGTGTAATGAGTTGATGGTTCTGTGGGACAGAATTTGGGAGTTTCTCTTTCCCAGACTGGTTTCTTGTTGCCTAAATGAGTGTTTCTCAAACTTTTTGAGTGTGACTTTTTGGGCTCTTTTACCTTCCACTCCTAGATTTTAAAAAAGTTTGACTTGTTCCTTTTATGTTCATTATTGTAGCTGTAAATAATGATAAATTCCTTCATTTTCATATAAAAAATTTGGAGGGGTGAGGTGGAAGAAAAGGGTGGTGATTGGTGGTGAGACTGTTACAACCAGCCAAGGATTTAATGAAAGGCAGCTAGCTATTCCCTAGCACTAGTAGAGATATGGATAGCAAGTAACTATAACCAGTTCTTATTTCCATTGTCTGGAGAAAGACTGCCTTGAGCCCTTAAGGTTTTCGTGGTAAACTTGATTTTTTTTTTTCACTTAAATGCATTTACATTTACAGGTAATTTAGAAGAAATAAGGTTTGTAACACTTATCCCGTTTGAAATGTTCCATAGGTCCCTTGAGAAATGTTGCAAGCTAAATGACAGCATGATTGAAATGTTGTAAATATTTGTAATCAAATATTATTATTGAAGTTCATATTTTAAAAGAAATTTTACTTTATATATAGGGTGTTTATAGGGGAAGTACAAACAAACCAAAATACCGATTGTAATTGGAAAAATCAGTTTTGTGCAATTTTCATGTGGGTCCTTGAGAAAACACTAGATGCTGTACGTGCCCTGGGTTAGCTGACTTAAGGTACTGAAGCCATAATGTTAAATATTGAAACCTTGCATGAGAACTTACCCTAGTGTGTTACCACTAGTTTCGTCATCTAGGCTGTCACTGTATTTTTTTTATTTTTTTTTAATTTCATGAGCTGTGGGAAAGAGTTTTAGGATTATTGATTGAGATCTTTCAAAATATTATCACAATTTTTGTGTTGCAATAACCACTTTTGTGTTGACCTAACTTTCACAAAATGAGCAATTTTGACTAAATGTGTTCTGTGGAAAAGTCTGATTTTTTGCTAAGGTATGCAAAAAAATAATGGCTTTGGAAGGGACTCAATTTACATATACAGCATTTATCACTAAATGTGGCGTTTTAGGTGTTTTTTAGGCTATTTTTTTCTTAACCTTGTGATCTCAAAACTTAATTAACTTGGATGCCACCAGAGGAAGTAGCTGCAGCTATGAGTACATGAAGCAACAGTTGTTCTCAGCTCTATTCCAGTGCCTCTGCATGCTCAGGAGGAGCTGTCCATAGAAGTGTGTAAAAAGTGAGAGTGCTGAGTGTGCTCTTACGTAGGTTGGAAAACCCCTTTCTTTATTTAAGGTTAGTTACACATATGATTCATCTACCTCAGCCTGATTTTGGCTGTTGTCCTCCATAGCCCTCCTAATATTTTTTTCCAGGCAAACTATCTCGTGATCCAAGAGGTCCCTGTAAATTCCTTGATGAATGCATCAATCACCACTTAACCATGTTATAATGCTGTCTAGGGTATGACTTGACCTGACTTTAGAAAAGCCTTGTCCAGCAGCCAAATCCTGAGGACAAAGAACATGTCCTGGGAGAAGCTGAGTACCATGATACACAGAAATCAGGCTATTTTTTATGCCCTGATTCTGTCCCCCACTATCCATTTTGTACTTGCATTGATTTCCTGGGGAGCTGAAGGAACTTGACATTTTGCAGGAAGCAATCGGCATGGGAGAGGGTGAAGCTTCAAACACCACAGTGGTTTACCAAGCCAGAGCTGGTGATGATGTGAAAAAAAAGAGAAATCGTTCTTGATTGTGCTTGGGAGTGGTTGGGAACCTGAAACCAGTTCGCATTTCTCGTTGCCTGCAAGTGCTTGCAGAGCCAGCTTCAGGTTCTTTTGTGGACCATATTGAGATGGTATTTGTGCCATGACCTGGGGATTCTTTTTCTAGCAATTATCTGCTGCTCCAGTTTTCTGTTCTTTTGACATCTGATGTCATCTGTTAATTGATTGCATTCATCTTATTTGCTGGAATGAATAGAGGAAAATTAGCTTGCAGACATACTGGTAATATTCTTCCAGCTAGATAGATGGAAGCATTCGTCAATAACGGTGATGAACACAAAAGAGCAAGTTGATAGTATGTGACCTCAAGGTTTGAGGTCAGCTTGCTCTTTTGAATTCAGCTTTAGATTAAAAGCTTAATGTGACACACAAAATACTCAGATGCTTGCTTATCACTGAATTCTAATGTTCAGCAAAAGGTGTATTTGTTGTTTGTATGGTTACTGAAAATGTCATTGTAGACTCACTTCTGAGGATTCTTTTTAAACACACCTGCAAACGCACGCTAAGGATATGAGGCATTTTTTAAGGTGTAAGTGCATAAATGTGCACGTGTAGCACATCTATTGAAAATAACTGACATATCATTCAAATAATGAATTCAAATAAGGACATTGAAGAAGAAAAAACTTTGCAGATCTTTTATTCAGAAATGCTTACATCATCCAAAATTACAATAGCTCCTCATATTAAATAGCACTGAATCAATCTTTGACTTTCCAGGAGTAAAAGAAATATGCAGACAGAGCACGTAGACTGAGCATGACTCAGTTAAACAGTGAATGGTATAGGAATTTGTACCTGTATGCAAGAGAATTTTTATGAGAGGTCTGTGATATGTTTTTTTTTTAATCTGTAATTGTAGTGAGAAAGTGCTGAATTAAAGAAAATTGTTAGAAATGAAGGGACTTAATCTAATATTGAAAAACTAAAAAATATTTCTTCATATACCTACATTAGCTTAAAGAAGGATATTTCTCCCTTAGTTCTGAAAAACATAAGATCTAGAGGTTTTGAATTTAATGTTTCATTTTCATTATGATGCACAGCTGGCTAACTTGCAAGTACTGAACTCTACTGCGGGGGCGGGGGGGGAACCTGTCTTCATTATATTAAAAACTTATCTATGCATTGCTGAAGGGCTAACTTGTGATGGGAAATTGACCTTGCTATGAAGTTTTTTGGAATTATTGCTGTGTTTATTACAGACCAAGGATCAGGATTTTGTGTGACTGGTAAAATAGAAGCAGGCTATATTCAAGTTGGAGAACGACTTCTGGCAATGCCTCCCAATGAAACTTGCACTGCAAAAGGTACGGTCTTCAGAAGCGTGTTTACTTTCAGGTCAATACTGGGCTAGAAGCAGTTACTGAAATGGTAACAGACTGTCAAACTGATACTAACTGTCAAACATAAAATGTGAAAGCATAAAACGAATTTCTTTAGATGTGACTGTGTCTGTATAAATATGTCTATGAAGAGTATGTGAAATCTTGCATTTTTTAAAATCTTTTTTTACCATATCAGATATTCCAAATGTTACAGCCTCGTGACTTTTGACATTGCTTTATGAAGAACCTGTAAAAACATCTGAGTTCCAGCAATGTTTATAAAAATATGCAGTACAGGAATCATTAATATTCAGCTTTGCTGTGGAGTGTTATTGCTGTTAGGAAGTGTGAGGATGTTGAACAACCTTTAGAAATTAACCTTTGAATTAGATGTGAAAAAGCTTGAGAATTAAGTCTCTGCTGTTTGATGTTCATGAGATTGTCACCGATCCTTTCATAATATACAAACTTTCAGGAAATAATTGTCCTGAGCAACTACAAAAGAGAAGTAAATTGGATTTAAATTTCAATACATTTGATTTCTGAGAAGAGGAATAGTTAAGACATTAAATGTTTACCTGTTTCCTGATTAAGCTTGCTGGTTTTGTACTTCAGAGTTGTTTTGGTTTCATATGCAAACAGAAAGATAAAATTATGATTTTCCTACATTGACCAATGAATAAAAAATTAAGACCTCAAAATAAATGAAGAGGTTTCTGTATCTAACTATTTAGCCTGAATTCAGCAATGTGCTGGTTCGACTGTCCTGTTTCGTTCCAGAACCAGCTCGTTCAGTGCTAATTTGGGAAGCTCTTCAGTGTGCCTGTTTATACGGTTGCATGCACATTGTTCACATGCACAGGAATGTTACAATAACGTGGATGAATATGGTTATCAGACCACTGTAGTCACTCCTCTGTTTTGGGAGTGGAGGAAGTAGTATGGAAAAAGATGTATTTTGTCTGAGTATCCCCAATGGTACAATTCTATGATTTTTCTTTGGTACTGCCTTTCATATGGCTGAAAAGCAGGTGAAGGTCGGGGGTATTAGTTCATTAAGCGTGTATTATTTATATTTAATGTAAAGAAGAGATAACTTAATTTGTCATACAGTACTTACTAAATGTAGTGTGCACATTAGAATTCCAGTTTTTCATTTCAAAAGGCTGAGTTTCACTTATTCTGTGAGAATGACATGTACATGTGAAATAATTATCAACACTGCTTAAAAAAACAGTACTTAACATGCTTGTAGTGGAATGATGCTTTCTGGCATGTTTTTGAGAAGTAGTTTTGGGAACAGATTTTCAAATCAATAAATACAATCTGTAGCAAAATAGGACTAGATCCTATAAATGCGTGCAATAGTTATAGATAAGTGAGGGTTTTTTCTTTCATCATTGGTGTCTCCCAGAAACCTCAGAATGTTAAGTCAGGAGCAATTATTTTTGTCCTCACCCACGAGCCAGGTTATCTTTTAAAGCAATTAAAATGCATCAAAATCAGTATAAAATTACTTTTAAAGATGCTTTCTAATAGATGCAATGTCATGAACGAAAGGCAGCAGTTACGCTTTTTTATGAAAGAGTCAGCAAACCCACTTAAGGTAAATGAAAGTTGACATAGTACCATTAAAGTATATGAAGGATGCGGTCTAGGGTGTGCGTGTGCCTCAAAGGATGGGTGGGGCAGATACGGAGATATTAGTACTACGGCATTTTCAGGACTGCGTCATCTGCGCTGTGTGACAAGTGCCAGGTCCCCTCCTCTGGCTTAAATAAAGCCATGTTACTGTGCAGGGTGGGGTGAGAGAATAGTGTGTCCTCACCAAGGGGGAAAAAAAGCTTCCTCAGGCTTCTCAGTTAAAAAGCTTTTACTCTCAACCCATTCATACTGAAAATTGATGAGTAATGGTTGATGAAGCACAAATGGCCCAAACAGAGCTGTTTGTTTGTAGCTCGGAACCTAGGTACTTCACTGTGAGGTTCTGTTTTTACTCATTTCCAGGAATCACACTGCACGATGAACCAGTTGATTGGGCTGCAGCAGGAGATCACGTTAGTCTCACTTTGACCGGCATGGATATCATCAAAATCAAGTGAGCAAAACTGGGTTTCAGTCTAAGTAACGGTTTGTTTTTAATGAAAAGCTTTATAACTATTACACTTAACAATCAGCGGTTTACTTGAAGAATGATGTGGCTACCAGGATATTTAAAACCGAAGTGATGCATATCACCTGGCTTGCATGTACAAACGTTGGAAACATCTGCTACATGTACAACGGCAACCTCAGAAGAATACTGTTAGTTTTCATACTTTGCCCTAGTGCTGACACTGGTAACCTTCAAAGCCTTTTCCTTACGACTTGTCCTTGGATATTTTAATTGCTGAATTAAGTAAATCCCTCTTGCTAAATAAAACAAAAGATTTTTGAAGAGCTTATTGAATCATAAAGAATTCTAACAAAACACATCCAAACAACTGCCATTGCGTACCAGTAAGTAAATCTGGACAAGTGGAATTGATGGAAACTTCATTCAACACATTTAACTGCTTGTAATGTTTGTTTTGGTAAATGTTTACTGACCCTTTTTTGGAGGGTCCAATACATTCAGTGAGACACAGCAAATCTTTGCGTCTCTTTCAGTCTATAGGTTTCATGCTAAGCATTAGCCTCAAGCTTTTAGTGTCGGTTGTTGTTCGGGCTAGAAAATTGGATCTGTAATTTGTTCGGCTTTTTTACATTCCAGTTGGACTTCAGACAGCAAACTTTCAAGCTACTATTTGAAAAACTCCTTGCACTGGTAGTTTTGCAAACTTATGCTCTGCTTTTAAGGGAAAAGTACAGGCTTGTCTGTATTGCCATTTCACAATGGGGTGTGATTCTCTGTGGTAAATGGGGGATGAAAAAGTCTTGTTCTACTTGTTGAATGAAGGCTTGAGTCAATTCGTTACCTTAATGTCATTCATCTTCTGGAGATCTGTTAGACTTGTCAAGAAAAGGTATGAAGTTTGAAGTCCTCTTGATACTGGTGAAATTTGATTACATCTGATAGAAACATTTAATCATGCTGTTTGTTCTCTTCAGTCGTATTTCTGAGTGGGATTAATTTTCTTTTCATTTTAGATGGCTAAAACTAGCCACTGTGAGAAAGCTGTGTCTAGTCTACCTTACTGACTTGTAAAAAGCAGCAGCTTTCTTGTGACTCCATGTAGGGTTTTTTGGAAATGAGTTCTGCTGAGAGCTTAAGTTTTGAGAGTCCTGATGATGATATTCCTTTATCCACAAAATAGTTGAGTTACAGGCAGCAACGCTGCAATTTTGGGCACCCTGCAGTATTTTATGCTATTGATCTGAAACAATTAATCTCTGAATGAGAGTCTAATTCTTCAAAGTACCTACGCACAGGAAGCAGTGACATTTTCAGAAACTGATTAGCAATGGACGTAGTTGTTCGCTGAACTAGACAGACCTCTTCATGCATACCCACAAAATACTGTAGACATCATCTAGGAATTAATTTCATTACAAGCTTTAATACAGTGTTCCTGATTTCTTTTTTTTCCTACAGGTTATATTAAAGTGGTGGTGTCTTTGCTTTGCTTGTCTTAAATATTTATATTTTTCCAGTGCAGTGATTAACATTTGTATGTCAAGATATCAGTTTCTTTTGCTCTCTCTTCTAGTGTTGGCTCTGTATTTTGTGATCCCAAGGAACCCATTAAAGTTTGCACTCGTTTCAGAGCTCGGGTTCTCATCTTCAATACGGAGGTTCCAATCACTAAAGGATTTCCTGTAAGTCTCTGTGAAAGTTCTGTGTTCATTACAGGTTGTTCAGGGCTTTTCCTCTCCATGTTTGACCCCCCCGAATGTGAGAGGCATTTAGCATCCAGAAGTGGTTCTGTCTCTCCAGAGGAAACAGATTCTTCTGCAATTTGAAGAGGATGTAAGGGGCTATTGTGGGTGCTTATGCATATTCTTACTGGCTTTTAATACATAGCTGAGCCATTTCAGAGAACATGAGTTCCACCACAGTCAGGCTAGGCTGTCCTTTAGAAAGCTCATGCCTTGCAGGAGTGTAATGATGCACTTAGTTGTAAGATACCTTGTAGAATAAATAAAATATCAGTTCATGCTACAGAACTGCACTGAAGAGGCAAAAGCAAAACACTTAAAAATGAAAAAATGTATTTATGATGAATTAATACATGACCTTTGTGTCATATCTGTAGAGATCACAAAGTTTAGTAACTAGGAACATTTACCGAATGTGAGGCAGAGATTCCTGTGAGAGAAGTATTGTTAGCATTTGTTTAAAAAAATCAGTCTTTAAATGAAGTTGATGTTTTTGAGTATTAACACCTAGGATTTCTGATTATTGTAGAATGTTTAATAACTGAAAAAAATATTTTTAGGTGCTTTTACACTATCAAACCGTCAGTGAACCTGCTACTATTAGAAGGCTGTTGAGTGTCCTGCACAAAAACACTGGTGAAGTGACAAAGAAAAAACCTAAGTAAGTGTTTTGAATAGTTAATAATTACTCAAGAAATGGGCTGACTTTTGATTAATATATAATATATCAAGCAGGTTCTATTATGAAGCAATATTGTGTTTGTAAGAATATGCTTTCATTGTTTTAGTTGGTTTCATGTTTAGATTTCAGAGTGCATTACAAAGTGAAAAACCTCCGGCCCACTTGATAAATGTGGAGCACCTGAGAAGTAAAATGACTTGCATAAGGTCACTTGCAGTATTGGGAGTGAATTCTAGATCACCAGCCCTGCACTTAAAGGATTTTTTTTTTTTTTTTTTTTTTTTTACATTATCTCTCTCTCTCTTCTTCCTGTAATAGCATAGGATCCTTGGTATAATCCTGGAGATGGGCTACTGTCTAAAATAAACTCAACTAGACAGTGGGTCAGAGAAAAAGAGATTTAGGGAGTCTTCCCATACAAGGTAAACTGTGGGAACATCCCTCTAGTTATTTAAATCTGTATTTGGGTAGAAATGCTATTTGATACATGCAACGTTATCAGAATAATCCTTTTCCAGAAATTGCATGGCTGAAACTGTTGCTGAAAGGTAATGGGAAGAAAAATCATGACTTCTACAGAGCAATGAATTGGCTCTTTAGTTGTTGGGTTTGAAACAAGACTTGATTTCTACTAGACATGAAAAAACTGGTATTAATGAGATAATTAACTTCAAAACAATTTGCTAAATGTTGTGGTGGGTGCCCTTCTCTAGAAGTTTTTAAAGAAAACTCGGATGCCTTTTTAAAAGGTATGCTCCAGGCAAATGAGTTTTCAGTCTGGTGGCTTGGGTTATACTTGACATCAAGCTTGGTCATTATACTTTTGGCTTTTTAAGTTGATTTTTTCCATTTATTCACCATTCTTTTTTTCATTTATGCATGCATAAATTTATAATAGAGTTTTCTGGTTATTTACCTGCAGGTTCTTGACTAAGGGACAGAATGCTGAAATAGAACTACAAACTCAAAGACCTGTTGCTTTAGAGTTGTATAAAGATTTTAAAGAGCTTGGGAGGTTTATGTTACGCTACAGTGGTTCCACTATTGCTGCAGGAGTTGTCACAGAGGTATGGCATTTTTATAACAAACCTTCTATACTGTAAAGGAACGGTGTTAACTTTCACATAGCATTTAGTTTTTATGGTTAAGACCCATTTTACACCCTTTAGCCTAAAAAGTGAATTTTTTCTGCTGAAAAAGAGACAGCGCTTCATCAAGATGTGAGGAAAACGTGCTACGGTTCTGTTCAATTTATTAGGAGCAAAAATTACTCTCTTCAGAATTTTTGAATATTGTGCATTTTTTCCCCTCTCTTGAGTTAAAAAATAACCCTCCACTATTTTAACATACATCAGTCTTTCTGAAATCTAATTGCCTGTATAAATATACTGGAAGTAGTTTGTAAATAAGAAGTGTTGGCCATTTTTACAGTGGCTAGTTTGGGTCCCAGATCTTTTTCTGTTAGCGTTAAAGACCATTGTACATTTGATTCTTACCAATGCCTATAGACATTTTCTGATCCTGTGTAAGTGAGAGGAAGCAAAGGCTGTGGGCTAAATAGAAATGTTTTGCCTTCTATTAGGAGCAAAAAATATGAGTGTCCCTCTATCTGTCACTTTAAAAAATCTTGCTATGATTTGTGGATTAGAATTTAAGTTCTAATTCTAGGGCTGAGGGAGGGAAATTTAGTCACATTAACCAAGTTCTGGTACTGAGACTTAAAGCTGAGTCATTTAATGTCAAAACATGGAACTAGAGCGTGAGAATTTGTGGCTTCTCCCTGTGTGCGTAGGAATGATGAGCTAGGTCTGTCAGAGGCTCTGGGCCTTATGGAGCTTTAATGCTCTTTACAATCTGTCTGGTCTTAAATAGGATCCAGAGTTAGGGCTTTAATCTTGCACCTGTTTTTCATTAAATTTAACTTGAAGTAAATGGGGTCCTATTTAGATCTGTGATGCCCAATGTTTGTAGAATTGGGGACTAAATAACTCTTTGATTGTTATTTGGAAATTACTATTTTAGTACTTGTGATCTTGTTCCATAGAATTTCAGAGCAAAAGGAATTATTTTTTCCACAGCTAATTATGTTACGTTGAAAAAAACTGTGATTGTTTTACATTGAGTACTTCATTTTTCACCACAGGGGTTTTTTCCATTTGTTTATATTTTTAGATTAAAGAATGATAGTGATCATTCTTCCACCGTCCAACCAAAATGCAGTCAGGTATCCAAACTTCCGTTTAAGAATCCAGTTACTTCAGTTGAAGGAACAAGTGCAATTAATTGGGAAGATGATGACAAAAGTTAAATCATGCGAGACATCTGGGGAGCTGTTCATCACTCTCTCCCGCTGCAGAACAAGATGCCAGCTGACAAGGAATTGCTAACATTGCACTTCTCAATCTCAAGAATCTCATGTGGAGTTTAGCCCTTAAAGAGCTTGGTGGAAAAACCTTAGAAAGTTGAATTAGAGAAAAAGATGATGAATCATCATGAAACAAACTCCTTACTTCCAGACATAAATTGTTTACATATTTTCTTTGATTTGCTTTTCTGCTGCACATTAATTCAGTAAAGTAACTTTATTGGTCTAATATATTTTTAGGTTTGAGTTGAATGCATATTCAGGGAAAAAAAGAACTATTTACTTTGGTTTCAAGAGAATGGCATGTAGTATTATCCCAGGATTGTTTTCCCTGTCCCAAAATTTATTTAAAAAAAAAAAAAGTTTTCTTTTGCTGTGTAGTGGAAGCTGTGCCAACATTGGCTAATTTTATTTTTTAAACTGTAAGAATAATAAAATAACTTTGTCTGAGCATAATTTTGTCTCCTTCATCATTTGTTATTTAAACACTTCTAAATTGTGTTAAATCATTCTTTACTTTCCGTAACTCAGAAGTTTCAGAGTAAACTTGTGAGTTAAAATGCGAAACTGGCATGCAACTTGTCTTTCTGTGGAAATAATTTCAGTTTTTCTCATGTTACTCAGTGCAGCTACTGTGCATACACATCTCTTTCATACAGACTTGGTGCTCTTTTGAACAGAAGCTGGCAGTTTAATCTTGGGATGTACGCTAAAGCCAAACTGTTTTGCTTATTCAAGCCTGTAACTCCTTCCCACTTTTCAGGAATAGGGCAGGCGGAACCTCCCAACTGAAGAGAGGGTCCTTCTGCCGCCTCCAGCATAAGCTCAGGACAGACACACTTTACTACAACTTGGAAGATGTTTTTTCAATAGGAAGTGTGAGAGGACCTCACGTATTTCAGGACCTGTACGTGAGTGCAGGGTGGAGACAACTCTGACCATAGTTAGTAGTGTGGGGAAGGAACTAAAGTACTTGCTCCAGAGCATCGAGCATCAGTCACTGGGGTTAACTGAAGTAAAGCTGTGCCCTGTGTAGTGAAGAACACAAAAAGCCTATGATCGTTATTTAGTGCAAAGTCATGTACGGTCCATATCTACTCTTCCCACGTGCTTTTTTTGGTAGGTAACTTTTTTTGCACTTACATGCTTTAGCCACAGTTCAGCAGATACTTGCAATTGACCACATAGATAAATTGTACTGTTGACTGCATGCGCATTTGTAGAGGTACCAGCAATGCTTTATGTGGAAATGACTTTTGTAAGAATCCTACGAATCTGAAATATCTGAAAACTGTTATTGCTAAAACTGAAGCTTATGAATTATCACTACTTGTTATGACTTTTTATAGTCCAGAAATCACATTTAAATACTTACCAGTTTCAACATGCCAGACCTGAAGGTTTCAGTGCACTTGTTGGGATTCCAGAGATTCATAATGCCAAAGCTCCTGCATTGAACCTGTTCCACTTGAACGTGCCTTCAAACCTTGAAAATGTTTGGATTGCTTTTAAGTCAGGGGACAGCTGAAGTGCTACAGGCAGAAGAATGTGTCTTCAGTTTTAAAACTTCAGTAAATTCCTTGCTGTTTGTGGACAAGGAAGTGTGATACGGGATGAACCTCTGATAACCCTTCTCACATGTGGTTGCATTAAATTTTGAGACTCTGTATTCTCTGACTACAGAAAAGCTACTGCGTGCTTTCCCAGTTTGTAGCTTGGGAGAGCCAGAGGTATTACCTAATCCAGTTTCAACATGACTGCACTACCTTTCGGCGCTGACTTGAACTGTGCCCAGAGGCGCCAGTTGGTTAATATATAAATGATCTGTTGTTGTGCAAGAAAAACATACCACTTCTATTTGATCCAACTATGTTTGCATATTGATCCACAAGAAATGTGATGGCTTGGCAGTGGTCTAGGGTGCAAAAACTTTATAAACTGCTAATTGAGATATTCACAATCTCCTGGTGACAGCATACTGCTCTCCAGTATGGATGTAGTGTTTTGAATATTTCTGGAGTGCAAGGAGGTGGCATGCAATCTTAGAGCAATTTGATAATCTAAGCATTCTCTCTTGGAGAAAAATGCCTTTTACACAGCTCTTGTCAGGCAGTTTGGGTTCTTGGGAAGTGAAAGAAAAACCTAATTATATGTAACAGGCTTCTCTATAGTAAGATGGCTTCCACTGGAATATCTATGGAAGGGAAAGCATGAAAGCTTATGTCTTGCTTCTTTTTTAAGAAATGGATTTCTGACCACATACAACAGAGTGTACTGGGTAGGATTGTGCTTCTCAACTGTTTTGAATTGAAGGGCCATTCAGCTGCTTGTATAGTTTGATGCTTGGAGATATTGGTGGAAAAAAGAGAGTTTCTTATGTTTAAAATCTTTTCCTTTCACAGAAACATTGTTTTTGGGGTTACGAGGAAAAGCGTTGATGATGACAAAGCAGTGAATGTGAGCTGCAGACATGCTAGTCCAAGTGTCTTTTCTCTGTGTCTGCTGATGGTAAGGAGCAGGTCCCTGGCTAAATGTTTGGGTCTTGAATTATTTTGTATAGTTGTTGCAAAATGCCTTCAGACTGTAGCTTGAAAAACTGGTATAGGGAGAAGTTTCCCTGTCAAACCATTCTTTCGTCCCCTTCCTCAGTACTTTATTTCCTATAGACAGAGAGGAGCTGTTTTCTAACAACTGATCCTGCCTCCCTGTTTCAATTCCTAGAAAAGAACCAAGTGTCACAGAAATACTAATTTTTTTTCTCCCCTTTCCTCTTTTCTGCTGTTGTTGCCAGGGTTCATTCCCACTTGAGAGCAAGCGGTGCAGGGAAGACAGGGAGAGAGGGGGAGGAGTTCAGACTCGCTGTGCAAATACATACAGACCTACTAATCTAAATTGGTGCCTCATAGAAGAAAATCACAGATGAAGCAAGCGGCTAACAATGGCTCATTCAAAGGCTCTCTTAGTGCTGGAAAACTTTATAGGAGGCAAATTTGTTCCTTGTTCCTCCTACATAGACTCCTATAATCCATCCACTGGAGATGTTTATTGCAGGGTGCCAGACAGTGGCAAAGAAGAGGTGAGTACTAACCAAATGTATAAAGAAGTGAAAATGGTAAATGCACATAACACTAATATTTTGAGTGGGAGAGGCTGAAGGTGAGAGAACAGAAAAACAATGAAGACATTAATGCTTAAATGAATAAGTTCTTCGTTGTATTGTAGCGCTGTGTAATCTATTGCTGTGGCAGCGAATACTGTTATTTTTTTACATTTTGCTATTAGAAAGTTACAGGCTGGATCCTAGGCTGGTGTAAATCAACAAAGCTTCAGTAACTTCAGTGGAGCTCCTTCAGCTCACGTGGGAGATGTCTTGTACATAAGTTAACAATAATGCTCAGACTGGCTGTAAGTATAAACAATCTGTAAGAGGGAAAAGGGTTTATTGATCTCTTTTGTAAATAAACTTAGAGGCACTGTATAAAACTAAATTTCTCCCTTAGTGTCTTGATGATTTGCAGTTGTCATTTAAAAGGATTTTTGGCTTGCTTACTCTTCCCTGAAGATGGTAAAAAGCTTCCAGACCTTGTTTTGGTATTAGCAGTTGGATATTAAGAGGAGAGGATGAAGTGGTTGCGATGAGTTTATGCTTCCTTATAACATAGCCTGTCCTCTGCATCAATGTAATGTTTCCTAGTCCTGTTCTTTCTAGTGGGATGAATGTTTCCTGGTACCTTATAAGTGTTCAGATATGGATAGGCAATGTGACATTCATCTGGGGAGCTGCAGTTTCATTGATGCTACTTTATAAGGGACCTACATGTGTGCATCCAACATAGTGTTTCAGATTTACTGAAGAGAAAAATGATTGGAAAAGCTTGGATAATGCAAAGGGCTTGGCAAATATTGACAAGTACTGTACGGTATTTTCAAAACATTTTTTAAAAGAAACTGCTACTGTGTGTGGCTCTTCCCTTCACTTGTATTTCAGTCCCACTGATGTCTTTTCTCTTTGCTTCTCTCAGCAGAAACCTTTGCACTGTAATTTCAACTGGGTAAATATTTGCTGGATGCTGATGACCAAGGGTTAAAGAGTAACAGTTTGGGTTTGCTAGAATACATCTGTGTAAGTTCATTCCAACCCTAATTATGCCTGGAAAGACTTCTCTGATGTGCAGGTGCAAATCTTCCTGTTCATTTATTTGCAAAATCACTAAGACAAGAGAGATGTGAGAATGCCAGAACAGCCTAACAAAAGTAGGCTGCTGGCCATTCTGGAGATATAGTTCGAGTATTCTAAAGAACAATGGGTTTTTTCGTTCAGCTTCTGAGTTAGTGGTTGTGCACAGCAGTGGGAACCCAGTTTAAACACCTGTGAAGTTGGCAAATGCTTTACTTCTGCCTTCAGACAACTATACAAGAAGGTTGGGCTCTGCAGAGTTGAATCCACTGGTGACTGATGGAATATGCTGCAGGGGAAAATGCAATCACGAAGTACTTAGAGGGTATCTAGAGATATCAAAATAAGCATCTAGACCCAGGTCCAACAAAGAACTTGAGATGCTGGTTTGTAGCAAGGCTCAATGTCCAGCTGGATTTTTTCTAGGTTAATTTTAGTGAAAGGTTAGAAGGCAGAATGGAGGCAGACAGCAAATCTGTTGCTGACCCTGGAATTTAACACCAGGTCAGCTGCAGTGGCCGTTTGAGCCAGTTTCTGCTAAAAACACTGAATATTTTTTTTCAGGGGTTAATTTGTCCCCCCAGCTAGATGTCTTAAATTCCAAGTAGCAGCACCAAAGCAAGCTGAACACATGCCCTGTATCTCCAAAAGACAGGCTGGTAAGAGCTAATTAGTCCTGGAAATACCTGCTTAAAAAAATCTCTCTTCAAAGAACATTGCTCCTGCGCATCATCCCCTGGGAAAGTTAATATCATATCCTGAGGGCAGTTTTGAGTATTTTGATACCAACCTTTTACGATACATCTGGATCGTGTGTTCTTTCTCTGTGCCTGTCTTGTGCAGAAGAGGAAAGCAGAAGGAAGTGTTTCAGACACACGAGTTCATAGTTGAATTCTTATGTGTGTTTTCTTTGTGGCTCGGCTTTCTTTGCTGCTTATTGCTAGTCAAACTAAGTAACTGTTTAACCTTTGTACGCTTCCTTACTTCTGTACAAATCTCTCTCCTTTTTTTCCTCTTGCCTTTTTTTAGATCAATCTACTGCCACTTCGTTCCTTCCTTTGCTGATTTTCTCTTTTGCTGCCTGTGAAAATGCGACATCTTCCTTCTTCTAAACCCACTGGAGGGTTAAAAATGCAGATAGCCTTAATTTCACACCAGCCCTCCCTCTCTTGAAGCACACAGCACCTTGTGGAAAGCACTGCAGAGGAGAGGACAGATGAGAAGCAGCACCACAATGGCACCTAATGACAGGAGGGTGGAAGAACAAGTTAATTAGTAAGGGTGGTATGGTTTCACAGAGGGTGAGCCTTCTTAGGGTAGCATGCCATCCACACCTGACTCACTCAAGAAGCTGCAGTTCCCCTTTCCCAGGCCTCCTTTGGCCCTGCTCCAGCTGTTTGGTGGCCGACAGCCTGCTGCTGTCGGCATCTGAGCAGTAGGTTCTCACATTACAGTTGAAAGTCTGAGCTTGGCCAGTGATCCATGTGACCTTGCGTGACTTGGTTTATTCCCACCCTGGCCTCTGTACCAGTGTCATTCCCACCCTCAAACTCTGGTCCTTATTTTTAGGGAGACTATAAATTTTGATCTGCATGGGGGGGGAAGGATTTTCACCCGCTTGAACTTTTGTGCCCTCGTTAGTAAAACATCATTGGAATGCCTGTAAAATATTTTGTGATGGTTTTTATAAAACCCATCACAATCTGAAGGAACAGATCTGGAACTCAGTTTTGTGGAATTGATGGGAAGGAGTCTTCAGTGACTGCATGGGAACCAGCAATGTGGCAACATTAGGAGAGGTCAGAATTATCTGATTAATCTTATATCAGCGTCCTCCTAGTTATTGACTTGGGCGGATTTCCAAAAGCTGAAGAAATTTGTGAGCAAAAATGATGGGAAACTAAGACAGCTTTGGCTAAACACCCACCTTGATGCATATGTTAGACATTGGAAGCAATTAAGAAGTGATACATAGGAAGCAAAAATTCGGAAATAGGGCAGAAAATTAAAATACGGAAGGATGTTGGTAAACTTCTTTAGACTAGTAAACAACATTGAGAAGGAACTGCTTATAAATCAATAGATGCAGGTAACTTTCATTTAAGAGCTCAGAGGAAATGACTGATGGAGGAGAGCGTGTTTTGAGGAATCTTAATCCTTTGAAGCCTACTCTGCTTCAGAAAAGTGCTGGTATTCTGCCACTATTCAGAAAGGTCAGGCTGAAGGACTGTGCAGTAGTTATGCACATCTCAGGCAAGATACTGGCAAGACTGGTATGCACCTATATGAAATGCATATAATGACCTTTCATATCTGTAGACTTCGTTAGGTACCTTATGAGAGAACTGACTAAACCCCCAGAGTTTTAGAAAGGAGCTTTTTTTTTTTTTTAATCTGAGGGCGTTAATGAGTTTCTAGCCATGATCAGGTAAGATTAAAAATTTTCTCTGAGTGTCTATTCTGTAAATGGATTCTTAGTCCTTGCTTGAACCAGCTGGGGGAAAGGGAAGAGGAAATTGAAGGCTAGCAGGGCGTACAGTCTGTTCCTTCCCCAACCCCTTACTTTCATCATTTCCTGGTGTGGCTGAAGTCCTGTGTTGCAAGGACTGTGGACATTTAGACTGAGGCTGCATGTGCTCTGCAAATTTGCCTGTACTTTCCCCCATGAGAAACAAGATTCTGCATGAGTTGGGCCAGTGGCACTTGCTGGCGCCAGTTGACTGGTCTGGCATTTCCTCCAGGCCTGGAGGATTGCCCACTAGTTGTGGAATGTAGAGAAAAGTGAGAGTTAAAGTGGAGTAGAGTATGAAGAAAAGAAACTACCTTGAGTTGAGATGGTGTCTTGAGAAAAGCGAGAGTTAAAGTGGAGTAGAGTATGAAGAAAAGAAACTACCTTGAGTTGAGATGGTGTCTTGAGAACATGAAAATGGAGAAGCTGTCAATAGTCACAACTCTTCAGAAGTGAAGTCTTCCCAATGATGTGATCTGGATTATTTGCCTCTCAAATATGAGTTAGTCTGCTGATTGTTTGATATTCTTTCTAAGGCCTTCTATTAATAATCACCATCCCTCTTTTGCTTTTTTTAGGTGGAAGCTGCTGTCAGATCTGCCAAAGCTGCCTTCCCAATTTGGTCCTCAAAAAGTCCATTGGAAAGATCTCAGATCCTGAACAAATTGGCAGACCTGATTGAACATGACCTGGAAGCATTTGCACAAGCAGAGTCAAAGGATCAGGGTAAAAACTGGAACTGTTCATCTCAAATATAGAGTGTCTTGCTGAATATTGAAACCTTGATGTGTTTGAACTTTGCACAAGTTGCTGATTTTTGATTCCTGTGGCATTATTGCTTTTCAGAATTGCTGACTTTGACTTCGGTTGTTAGATATTTGGAATGCAATACTACAGGGGAGCTGTTGTTATTGATTATGGTTGCACTGTGCCATGGATTACCTGGGCGCAGGACAAAACACATTTCCCCAAAAACATGCAAATCAGCTTTCAGAGCAGAGTTTAAAGCACTGTTTCTGCCCATGATAACACAGCAGTGTGCTTTTTTTTGTTTCAGGAAAAACTATTACATTTGCTAGAACGGTGGACATCCCTCGGGCTGTGTACAACTTCCGATTCTTTGCCTCTTCCATCCTTCATCACACAACAGAGTGCACCGAGATGGCAACCATGGGCTGCATGCACTACACCTCGAGAGCACCTGTGGGAGTTGGTATGATGCTCCTGAAATGCTGAAAAGCTTGGCAGAGTGTCTGCCTCAGTAGTGGCTCAACAAAGAAAGAGGATTTTTCAAAAGCATTTGTCGTCTCTGGATCATGTGCTAAACATGACTAGTCTGCTTAAGCATGAGCAACTTTATGTAAAATCAGTTATGCTACTTCATGGTAAAAAGAATGCTTATATGCCTTAAAAAGCCTCTGTTTTAACCTGGTAGCTCTCACCCTCAAAACCTCTTGTGTTTCGTACGTGCATGTCTGTGTGGGTAAATAAGTATTACTGCTGTGGGTCAGGGAGGCGTTTGGAAGCATGCAGCTGCTGCTCCTGCAGCTCCAGGGAGAGCTGGATCCTCCTCGCCTTTGGAGAAGCAGTAGTGGCTTGCAACGTGACATTTCAGCCTGTGGCTGGAATGCAGACGGAGCTGGGCAATTGCTGAAGTCAGCCACTAGATGCTGCTGGTGCTTCAGAAATAAAGTGGCTGTGCTCACTTGAGGAGTAATGGAGTCGTGATGATTCCATTAGGTGTTTTATCTCAATATGTATGAATGTTCCACATTCACACTTGAATTATTTAAAAAATAAAATTGGCTAACCTAGAGGACCTATTTAAAAGTTTTTGTGAGCAGTGGAGAACATAAGTATTGCTGGTAAAATCACTCTCATAAGGAAAAGGCACTCCTTGCATCTGCTCCATCAAACAGCGAGAAATCCTGTGACTTCTGTGAGCAGTCATAGCTAACAGTTACAGATTGTTTTTCACTATTTCCTCTAAATATGTAAGGTGAAAGTATTCCTAAAGGCAATTACTGGAAAAATTCTGGTCTTTCAGCAATTCATGGAAGCATCAGTTCTTACACTGATAAATTTGGCACTCGTAAGTTAGGCTAAAATGTATCAGGAAAATATGCACTGTATGTTATGCACGCTCTTTTTTTGTATTAAAATTGGGGGGGGGAAAAAAGTTCTAAAGAGCAAAAGAAAGCAAGAGTGATCTGAGCTAACACACGTTAATTTGCTGTTGGCTAACACAGCGTGTTACCACAGACCAGTTGATGTACATAGTTTTTATGGCCCACCTTGTGTCAGTGTTCCTAGAAAACACTGAAAAGCTGCTGTGAATATGAGCTTCTGCCCCGAAGAAGCAGCAAAACTTATTCAGAGAGTTCGGCTGATCACCTTTAGGATCATTTGTGCAAATCTTTTAAAATCATCTGCCTCTGAGAAAAGTTTCTAGCTGCAAATTTGTTGTACAATTGTCTGGAAATAAAAGCCATAGCCAAATTCCCTTCATAAATCTGAATTGGTGTATAACTGCTTGAGATTGTCTCCCAGCAGACTGAACTCCTGTCTTTTGTGGGTTTGCTTTGTAGCTGGTTTAATCAGTCCCTGGAATTTGCCACTATATTTGTTGACCTGGAAAATAGCTCCTGCTATCGCATGTGGAAATACTGTGGTTGCCAAGCCAAGTGAGATGACATCTGTCACAGCTTGGATGATGTGCAAACTCTTGGAGAAAGCAGGTAAGTCCCATGGTATGTTAAGGAGGGAGAATGGGATGGGAATGCTTGCCTGTGCACCATATTTTCTGTTGCAGAAATCAGAAAGTGCTCAAAGAATTTGGGAAAGACTGTTTGCTGTAGCTGAATGTTGCACTGGAGAACAAAAAGCTCTCCCTCATAATATCCCATCTCCCCACGCCAGCTATTGCCCATTTTTTTTTCCACTGTCTCCTCATGAAAATTCTTCCTGTGCCTCCTTTCCCTCTCCTGCACTCCATTTAGAGGTGATGTAAGTCTGTGGTGCCAGCAGAGGAACCATGAGGGCATAAGAGAGTGAGAATCAGCTCTCGGTTGCTGTGTCCTGGCTGTATTTGGTGCACTATTAAGAAAAACTGGGAGGACAACTGCTTTTTGCCTGAATGACTGAACACTGAGTCTCTGATGATGGGTGTCAGGCAAGCTTGACTGATCAGTGGAATTGGTTTTATCTCTTAACCTGTGACCCCCAGAGTTATTAAACATCATGCATTTCAGCTAGTACTTAAGTTAAGGGTTGGTCTCTGTCATGCTAGAGCTGCTGGTAATTTTCTAACTTCAGAGACAAAACACAGTGAAGTGAAACTGACAGAGCAAGGGAAAGGGTACGATGACTGCGTGCCTTTCTTCCCATCAGGAGTACCCCACGGGGTGGTGAACATCGTGTTTGGAACAGGCACCAAGGCCGGAGAAGCCCTCATCTGCCATCCTGACGTGCCTCTGATCTCCTTCACGGGAAGCACGCTGACAGCCCAGCGGATCACGGAGAAAAGTGCTCCGCACTGCAAACGGCTTTCGCTGGAACTGGGAGGCAAAAACCCCGCCATCATCTTCAATGATGCCGACTTGACGCAGTGCATCCCCACGACCCTGAGGTCCAGCTTTGCCAACCAGGTGCCTCCCACCTCTGTAGCATACAAACCCTGTTATCTGTCTGCGAGTCTGTGTGTGTACGTGCATGTACCTTTGGATGCAAATCCTGAATTGTCAAGGTCTGTTTCAAGATTCTCTGTTGTAGGCAAAGTGTAAATAGAAAAATACGAAAAAAAATTTCATCATTCCACAAGCAGGAAAACAAAATTATAAAGGGTTCATCCTAGTACTCTCCATCAGAGAATAACAAGGTGTCATTAACCCTTTCAAAATAGTTATATTGCTTATCCTTCCAGAAAGCAGCTGTTTTAAATCCAACCCTGCAAATAAGTGGGAAGCTTGCTGATTTTCTGGAATTAAATTAGGAGACTCCCCCCAGAATTCTATCAATGTTCCTCTTCCCTCATCACCACCCTGAGGAGAGATCACCAAAGCCATGAAACTGTATCAGGGCAAATGTTCAGAAAAATAGCTTGGTATCAGAAAGGGATTATCAGGAAATGAAGACAGGGATGATTCAGAATTGGAAATCACTTTTCCTATGAAAAATGTTGGAGAAGACAACATGCAATTAATGAAAAATCAAATTTATTTGCATTAGTAAGTGACTGTGCCATCCTGTTACTGCTGTTTTGTCTTTTTCTTCTCTTTTCCTTTTTAATCTGGGAAAAATCCTACTTTGTAGTGTTGGTGAATGTAGTTTGCACTCCTGAGGATGCAGGGACACAAGCCTCGTTCTGGGACGTGACTCTTACTAATACTCATCAATAGTACAATGTAATCTGAACGAATACTGTTGTTTTTCTTGTTTGTTTCTTTTTGGTAGGGTGAGATCTGTCTCTGCACCTCCAGGATCTTTGTTCAGAGGGGCATATACAGTGAGTTTTTGAAGCGATTTGTGGCAGAAGCTAAGAAGTGGAAGGTTGGGAACCCCTCAGATCCTACAGTCAACGTGGGAGCACTAATAAGTAAAGAGCATCTAGAAAAGGTGACGTTATGTGGAGTTTACATGGTTTCATCTCATCTTTTAGAGGGCTATGAAAGGTGATTTCAGAGGTGTATGGAAAGGACCATGTCCTCTCCAAGATTAGCTCTGAGGGATGATGATTCAAAGCCATTGTTATGAGGTATCTTTTTGTTAAGGTTTCTGTGGCCTGGGATCATGTGATTACTCCAGAAAAATCAACTCCATGGGGAAAATAACTTCAAATGACAAACAATATTTTTTTCCCATTTGAAGTGAAATAATTCAAAATGTGTAAATCTAAATCCTGAATTTATCCTAAGCAATCCTAGAGTTCAGCAATATTTTCATGGATTTTTAATATTGCATTTGCTGAGATCACTTATTTGCCTAATAAGGCAAGATTAACAAGGTAAAAGTTTTATTTTTATATCGCTCTTTGGCAAATTCTGGGGAGTACAAGACCGGTTTGCTAGGACTGCTTGCAGTAATTTGAATTGGGTATATGCAGAGGGAAGCTGAGATGGTGCACAGTTAAACATAGTCTGCTTTAGTGGCTTATATGAAATGAATTTTTGTGGTGTCAGAGTTCAGGAGAGCAGATGCTCACATCCCAAAACTATCTGACACAATCAGCATAAGCAAGAAGCAGACCGAAAACCACAGACTGAGAGAGAAAGCCAAACCTTTGTCATGCTCCCTGACGCCTCAGCAGTTTCCCCAGGCCTGTTCAGCAGTAGAGCGGCAGAAGCACCCACTTCCCGAGGTCCGAGGTCTGTGGCACCACAGAGGACTTCTGAGTCTAACCTACCAAGGTGGTTAAAAGAAGAAAAAGAGAAAGAAGGCCTGGTGGTATCTCTGTGGTGTTTCTACAGGGAGAGAAACCAGGCAATGATTTCAGAACAGCAGAAGTAGATCTATAGCATGTCCTATGTGTTCAAGGTAGCATACGATAGCAGCAGCCATGGAAACAGCTTTAATTATTTATTGATGAGATTTTCTGCTGCATTCATGGCTTTGTCATCCTAGTGGCATGTAAACATTTAACAAGCCTGCCTGTGAGGTAGGAAAATATTACTGATCCCTTCGAGTAAATGAGTGAACCGTGGCATGGAATATGTGGCAAACTGCCCAAGGTCCTGGAAGAAGACAGGGAGGCTCTGAAACCACTTGTGTTTTCACCAGGGGCCCTACCCTTTTGAGAATACTTAGTGAGAAGAGCCACTGGTGTTGCCTGGAGAGAGAAAGGTTGTTTTACAGCAAGAAATACCCAGCCTTACTTTTACAGAAGCATAACAACAAAAGCTAGGGAATGACCTCTGTTGTTGGGAGGGAAGTAAAGGCAGTGTGATCCAGTTGGAGATATTCAGGGGTTCCTGTTGATGTGCCCAGACCGGAGAGGTTGGACCCTCAGGATTTGGTGTCCTTTAGCAGTGATGTTTTCCTGCTGCTTCCCCAGGTAAGGAGCTATGTGAAGAAAGCCCAAGCTGAAGGAGCCAGAGTCCTCTGCGGAGAGGGAGTGGATTCCTTGGCTCTCCCAACTGGCAACCAGAAAGGCTATTTCATGTTGCCCACAGTTATTGCCGAAGTCAAGGACGAATCTTGTTGCATGCAAGAAGAGATCTTTGGTCCTGTGACATGTGTGGTAGCATTTGATACAGAAGAAGAAGTGATCGAAAGAGCCAACAGTGTGAAATACGGCCTGGCAGCCACTGTGTGGTCCAGCAATGTGGGACGCGTTCATCGAGTGGCACAAAGACTACAGGCTGGATTGGTGTGGACCAACTGCTGGCTTGTTAGAGATCTGAACTTGCCATTTGGTGGGATGAAAGCCTCAGGCATAGGAAGAGAGGGAGCAAAGGATTCCTACGAGTTCTTCACTGAAGTCAAAACTATCACAATAAAGCACTGACATATGTCAACAGAAGTATTTTAGGGTAAAATAAATGATAGTAATTTGTCTTACTGTGAATGGCTTTCTGGAACACAGGCTACTATTGTGGCCATCTTTTTCTTGAACTTTGGTCAAGTAATATCAATGACAGCTGAAAATAGTCATCCCAAATGCTAATGTTGAATTCAGCCTTTCATGTTAAATGAGAAGATCAGTGTGGACTCCACAACCATCCCAGCCCAAGCCAGATGACTTGCTTATCTTATGGATCCTAAAGCTTTTTGAGTATTCCCGTCTCAAAAATCTGTCCCTCCAAGGCAGATTGTGGAAAGGATGATGTATAACTGTACCTGTGGTTGGTGAATTACCTTGAGGGACAAAGTGGCAAGCACGTTTTCAGGCTTATACTGTAATGGGAATCAGCCTGTTTCCACTACGAGCAGTATGTTCCACATACCAATCTGTATTGCACTTCACTGATATCAGACAAGGACTAGTGCTACAGCACACTAAATGCCTAAAGCGGTACCTTTAAACTATTAAGTGGTATTAAATCATACTGTTAGGAAATTCTCATGATACACAGAGACAATAAACATTTTAGTTATAACCTGTTTTATGGTATGCAGCTGAATCATCCTAACACTTGTTCTCTAACTATTTTGAAATTACAGCCTTTTGTCACTTCTAGGCCTCAGTGATGGTGTTTTTCATGTGCCTGCACAAAGATTTGGCTACATCATAGGCAGTGTCATTCTTCATTAATAAAGACTGGAAGTGACTCCTAAGAGAACTAACTGTTGGAAATCCTTGTCACCAAAAATCCTTGTCACCAAAATGTAATACCACTGGCAACTCTCCCTCATTCATTTACAGAGCTTTTTTTTTTTTTTTTTTTTAAATTGGGTATCTCACAAACTTGTTCACATTCTACAAAAAGAGAAATAAAGTTGGATACACATTTCTTCCCCTCTGAGATGGCTATGTTGCTACTGAATTTTTACAGCAGTCCTTCATGATTTGTTTTTCAAGCTTTGAGCTGAATTCCACAGTAAACAAAGCTGCACGGAATTTCATGAATGCCTGTATTCTGAGAAGAGCTAGTGAGTCATTGGGATATTTTTTCAGGGCTGTTGGGAGAAAAAAGCACCTCTAAAATACAAAAAAACTGATGGAAAAATTATTACTGATGAGATGTGAAAGAATGGAGTAGCAAATTGCTCCTCTGCACACTGAAAAGAAAACACACAGATTTGGGGTTGATAGAAAATGCAATTTTATTTTTTGTACAGTTTATAACATTTTTAGAGGTGTGCAGCTATCATATGCAGGGCTGTAATATCTTGTAAAACTGGTGTAGAGAGTCTAGAGGAGTCTCTAGGCCTTGAATACTAATCCATACCTTTATTTTGATATTTCTGATCAAGACAGGTTTTTGGCGTAGTGTACCTTTCAAGAGCATATTTTCCAAAGAGGATTTATGTTTTCTTTCCAGAGTTTTGGCCAAGCTAATGCTGGGATTTGCACTTTTCTTAGTAAAAATAAAAATGCCATCAGGGTGTTTTAAATTATGGCTGCAGAAAGGCAGTCTTTCTCTCTCTTTAAGTGCTTTTTGGTGAGAGGAGTCACTGGAATAAATAGTGATGGTGGTGGTGTCTTTGTCTTGCGTGAATCATGCCAGGGACTGCTCTAGATGTCTTAAGAGTAGGGGGATGGATCCCACCTCCCCCCTTCCAGATGTCACTCCAGAGTGAGTTGCTAACCAGGAGCATTTGATACTTGTGTCCTGAGTTGGCTACAAAGCTGATTTTCTCTTTCAGAAGACTTACTGAAAATAACTTGCTCCCCAGAGCTAAGGCCCGAGTGTGTGATGAACCTTGAAATCTCTGGATCCAACGTGGTTGCAGGGCAGACCTACCAGGCAGGCTGGGAACGTGGTCATCTGATGGATTTGCAACAAGTAACCCCAACTGGAGATGAGTTAAGGAAATGCATAAAAATGATAGGCGTAGTGAATTGATGTATTCTGAAGAAGCACATTTTATTTTAAAACTCTGCCTAGGTCTATTGGTGACCATGTGGTGGCAGCAGAACACCTGCCTTGTTTTATTTATCCCCCAGTCACTCGTTTTGCTGGGAAGGGAATGAACAGCTACCTCAGTGCAGGTTTTATTCTGCCAACTATTTTTTTTTTTTTTTTCCAAATCCTGTTTGGAAGAGCAAAAGAATCCGACAGGTGTGAAACGCTTCATTAGTTCAGGGGTGCGGGCATTTTCAGCAACAGCAGATGGGATGTTATACAGTTAGTAGATTTGGATGGGTTCTTTCCCCCACCTGGATCTGGTCTAGGTTCAGTTTCAATGAGCTGAATTTTCTTTCAGGTGTTGATTTTCGCTTGCTGTTAGATGTGATGGGAGATTTCTGTATATATTTCATGTACAGGAGATAAAGTCCTGTGCGTCATCTATGTGTTTCTGGTCCAAGATATCTGAGGTATTTTGTAGAGAGGTGAAGTAGTAGGTGGGGAGGGGACAGAGCCCTGCAGGACCCGCAGGTGAGGGGTATGGAGATGGCGGCTCCATGTCCAGCATGGCTCTGAGGCTTTCTCAGAGGTCAACTCCTGGGGTGCCCCATTCAGTCACCCCTGTGTCCAGCACCTCAGAGAAGTAAGGGAAGTCCGCTGGTGCTAACGGTGATGCTTACTTTTGGGCAGGAGGGAGAGCCCATGTGAAGATATAAAATATTGTCCCTCTCTGCATTTCCCACCTGTAATGGAGTCTTTCCTTCTCTAGTTAAGGTGCAGTTGAAGTGCCTTGCTCATTCTGCTATTTCTTGCCCTTTTAGATGGGTAGAGATTCATGTATGTTTATATACACATGGGTAGCTAGGTGGGTGTTACCTGGTGGGGAGGTTTCTTTTCCTGCCCGTACTAATGAGTAACTCCTGCATTTCACACACCCACCTCCAGCCTTGCTAGCCCACAAGAGAGCTGTTGGTGCTCGTGGCTGTGAAGTGGGTGACATGAGAGAGGCTACCTGCTTGTACCACGGGCTGTCAGTGGGGACGCTGAATTCTCCTACATCCCAAATGCTATGAACTTTCCCATATTTTCTTTACTCAGACTGACTTCTAGTATAGCGAGGTGTATGGATAGGTGTCTCCCATCTTACAGATGAAGTAGTCTAAGAACTTCTTCCTGCAGATGATGAAGGTGTCTGTTGCAGCTGCTTTGTTTCTGGATTTTCTGTTCTTGGTCCTGGTGTGCAGCAAAGAGGATATCCTGGAGGATGAGGCAGGCTGATCCAAGGCATCAGGCTGATGGCTTTCATGGAGCTCTCCGGCCTACGCGACCTGGAATTTTCCAACCTGGCAGCAAAGCTTTTTTTTTTTGTAGACTGCCCTGGCTTGTGCATGAAATCATGTGGCTATTGTGAGGATTTGTTTAATTACTGTTACGTAAAGCCCGAAGAGTTGCTCCATCTGTTAATTCTTACAGATGGAGTGAGTACAGTTCTGTTTAACACCAGAAGATTATCTCACTGGTGTGAGATGATTACTTTACATGGGTAGGTAGTAATATACTTGCCATACTTTACAGCTCTCAATTACCATAGTGTTATTTTTGTTCTATTTCAGATCTTTTCTTAGCATGTTTATATCTGTATCCAGCTATTGTATAATGCTTGAAAGCATCTTTGCTTAGGGAGATTCTGGGCGTACTTCAGAGAGGGGACACATCAGTTCTAATGTTTATATTCAAATCAAGCTACATCCCTGTTCCCACAGTGTTTGTAACTTAGGCAAAACAAGAAGTATTTGTAAATCTCCCAGGGATGAAAACAGACTTGACTTTTTGGGTCAAAGAAAGTTTCATGCCGAATTTAACTTAAATGTGCAGAACTAGAATGTAAGCTAGGCTAGTCTTAGAACCTTAGCTTTGAATTTCCAAGCTTCAGAAAGCTATACCTTAAGATTCAGCTTCACAGGTAGAGGCTGATCTCTTATCCCTAAGATCTTCCTCTTACAACAACAAACAATAACAACAACAACAACAAAGAAGAAGAAGAAAAAGGGTGGTGGGGTCCTGAGGGAACTGTGAGGACTTTCCTGTCAGGCTTGTCCTCAGGGTTGAGGTATAAGTTTTTGCTCAGTCTAGAAGGATGTTTGCTCAACACCTGTCTCAGCTCTAGAAGGGATGCCATCTGAAGTGTCCAAGTACTTGACTTCAAGCTTCTTATTAAGCCTATGGATTTTCTGTGCGGTGCAAGAGTGAAAAATGAAAATTGAATGAAATTTTCCTAGCCTGGAGGAAGACTTGGGTCCCACTCTCCACCCTAGTTAGTAAAGTGTGCTGTAGAAAGCTAAATGTAATGAATAGAGGAGACCCAGAACAGTTGCAGGAAATCCTGGTGACTGGGCCATTTTCTTCATTGAATTCTAGTCCCCTCCTTTCCGAGCTTTTGTTTTTGCACCTGCAGGGTGATGCTTGTACTTAGGGGGCCTCAACGCACTGGCTTTGTTGTTCTAGAATATATAAAATCCCTATTTGTAACACTTGTATTCTAGGTGAAGAGTGGCGTATAACGAGGAAAAGTGGGAAGTCCTGCAGTTTTATAACTGCGTAAACTGGATGCATTTTAATGCAGCTGAAAGCTAGTTATGCATCCAGAAACTGTATGTGTATGATGCTGCCCTCTGAAAAGAAGCAGTTGAAGAGGATTTGGGGATCATGAGGGAAAGCACAATCAGCATGAGAATACCAGCTCAGCCAAACCAGCCCAACAAAGTAGAACTCAGCACGAGCTATGCTACATCATTGCAATTAATAGGGGAGCCAGCGTGATCCTGAAGGCAAGCAGAAGTGTGCTGAAACCGCAAATAATCTTTACCTTTGTATGTAGTTTTACTGTCGTGTTGTGCATCTATTTCTGATCTCTTTTAAAGGATGTGGAGGGAGGAAAATTATTCCCAATTTTTAAAAAAAGTCCTTCTGGTATGGGACTTAGACCTTGGACCATGTGTTGCGAGATCCTTTGGCTTCAGAAACTAGCTTTACTAAGACAACTGGTGTGTGTGCGTTCAGATGCAGGAAAGCAATTACAGGGGTCAGTGATGAGTGCGGAGGGGCAGATGCACACTACTGGGCTGGTATTTCAAAGAGCAAGTTTTGTTTTCTAAAACACAGGAGGTGGTGGAGCACACCTGACAGATATCCCCTCTGTTGAGTGATGAGTTAACCATGGCACAACCTGGCTTATGGTGTTTCCCTCTGGCACCAGGTGTCCTTAATCATTTCCTAGAAAATGCAAATGCTCCTGCAGAAGAGAGCACAAGCGTCCTGTGAATGGGGTATGGCCTGAGGTTTCAGGCATGCCCTTTATGGAAAGGGGGAGATGCGGAGTCATGACCTGCCAGGTGGATCAGGCCAAGGTGTCTCACCTGGCTGCGACCACTCAGTCTTTGTCCTGGGCTTCGAGAAGATGTGCTGGACCTCGCAGCTTGGCTCAGGTGAGGGCAGGGATGCCTGGTCCAAGGAGCCTGCTGGGACGTGAGTAGGTGAAAGACACATGCTAAACCGTAGTCAAGCCTGAGGCATAAGTACTGGGGTAACCTCACTGTAGGCATGTGGGGCCTTTGAGCAGTTATGTGTAAGATGAAATAAGAACATTTCCCTGTGCATGAGAGGTGTTGTGGGCTGCTCAGATACAATAATGATGGAGCCTCTCTAAATCCCCAAAAGAGCAAAAGGCTTCTTTCAGAGTAATGCTAATGAGAGCTATCTCCTGGTTTCAGAGAAATGGAAGTAATTATAGGTCATTTATTGTGGAGAAGTAAGGATGCACAGTCATTCACAGGGTGCTAAACTTGTCCAATTAACTCTGAGCTCCTGAAATAATAAAGAAAAGATTATGCTACCATTTTAGCAATTGAATTTTCTCCTCCTTTAGGAACAGTGCATATTAAAGTGAGGGTTTACCCTCGGTTACAGAGAGATTTCTTGTTTTTCTTCAAGTTTGGCTGACCCAGTACAAAAGTCAGGCAAAAGTCACATTTTCTATAGCTGTAAAATAACATTTTCAAGGGTTGATTAAAAAAAAAAAAGGAAATAAAAGGAACATTTCCTAATCTTGCCTTAATTTTTAAAAATTTGTTTACACTTAATTTGGCTTGAGTGAATTAACTGTGTTTACCTGCTGAAAATGCAAACTTTTGTCCTCAGGAGGAATGCCAAAGTGTTTGTTGGTGGAAATAGAATGTCTGGGATTCTGTTTGGGATTCTTGTGCTAAAATATCCATGTTTTCACATGAGTACTTGTTAGCTGAAAATAGGTAAATTCAGTCCCGCTTAATGGCTGTATTTCATTTACCCTTTTCCAAGAAGACACTGGAGCCCGTTTTCCATGTAGAGGACATTAGAAGTTTGATTAGGAAATTACCTCCTTCCTGTGCTGTTTTGCTGCCAGACCTGCACTAAGCTTTTTGAGGATGGAAATGATACTTTTGTAGCCTACAATTATATTCCTACAGTTAATAATATTTTTTTTTTCAGAGCTATCAGTTTTGCCTCTTCAAATGCACCATGTGGAGGGTTTTTTTGATCATCAAATGTGTCTCTGGACTTTGTGGGTTTGAGTCATATGGGACAGGGGTGAAAAGCAGCATCCTGCAACAGCCACGTGCACAAGAGTTTGTTGGAGATTTGAGGAGAAATTTGCTGTTACAGTGCTGTGAGATTCTTCTAGATCAGTTGGCCCCTGCTAGGAGCTTCGGGCTGCTTCCTCTGTTGGTGATATGTTTTGAAACCTTTGCTTTGTGTTTAAAAAACATGTGTATGTGTGTATGTGCAAAACTATTCAGATATGTAGTTTACATAGTGTGGTGCTCCAGTAAGAAGGGCAAGCTGAGCTATTGTTCCATGTGCTTCCAAAGAAAATCTCACTCTGATCTGAGACCTTACCTTCCTACTCAGTTTCTTTCCATAAGCAGCCTAAAAGAAAAACAGTTTTTCATATTCCTGAGCTCTTTATAGCACAACCTGCTCTGTATTTGTAGTGCTTAACACCATAGACTCATCTAAATAATAAAGTTCCCTTATTTTAAGAACAAGGGTCCAAGGGAGGTCACATTCTTCTCAGCTGATACAAATCAATGTCTACTTTTCGTCATCAGCTGATGGTTTGGTCCTAGTTTTGCTGTCATCCTGCCTAGGACTCGCTTTTCCTTTCCTCCCAGGGTCTGATCCATACCACTTTTCCCCAGTGGGGTTAGAACATTGGTTACCAAAGCACCTTGCGCTTCTTTGCCTGAGAGATGTGGCTTCTCACTGCTGGGGGAGGAAAGTCATTCCTTCAGTCATTCTTCCTGAGGTTTGGCTAGGTTATTGCAGTTTATGGAGTGTGGATGTGAAGACAATAATGTTCTTTCCAAGGACAAAATTCAGCAAGAGGTGCGTTTCTGTCTGATTTTTAAATATGCTTCATCTTTCTTTCCTTCCTCCCTCATTAATATTTGGAAATGAACTTTCATGCACTCAGATTTACTTGTTGTTTTGCTCCTAAATAACATTTCTCACTAGTGTTAGTCAGTGATATGAATTATTTAATGTGCTTCAGAAACAGCATTTTTAGCTGGGCTGCTATGTACATGGATAGACACAACAAAGATCACTTTTTGAGGAAGCTGTCAAATCTCCTGTGTTTTAAACATCAAAACTGTAAGCCCTGAATGTTGAAGAAAATGTCATAGTGTTCTAGAAATATTTACTCTAATGTCCCTTTTGAGTCGCCTGTCAAAAATAGGTAGTGAAATCACATCTCCAACTGAGATACAGCTTGGAAATACCAGTTTCTAAACAATCCCTGAGGCTCCAAGTAAAACTTTGATGAATAATCCTATGATTGGACAATTTTTCTGGCATACATTTTCTGTGCAACATCAATCTGCTTTTTATGTTTATATACCAGAAAAGATGGATTCTGGTTATCTGTTCTTAGCACTTCATTCAGAGGTCTTCCCATCTTCAAAGCAGTATATGAACTTTAGCTAATTAAACCTCTTCGCACATCTTACATCTGAAAGTGTGAAGCATTTTTCATTTTGCTGCTGAGGCAATTTATGGACAGAATGTACTCTAATACCTGCAAGATATTTTCTTCAAAGGGAGTTGAGGGTGTTTTTTAGCTCGTGCAGTCGTATCCTGCAGGGCTTGAATAACCTTGCCAGAGAATAAAGTCACTTTGGAGGGGAGAGGCAGAAGGTTCCTGCCTGAAGTTTTCTTGCTTTTCCTTTCTTTGGTTGTAATGTGGTTTATGTGGTCTCCAAGCATCCTGGAAAACACTCACTGCTGGAACTCAAGGAAGAAGGTGTCGGCTGGTGTGTAGTCTGGCTGCTGGGTATCTGGTAGGGATAAGTTGAAGCAGAGCTGAGGTAAAAAAAGTAAGAATGAAAGCTTAGAAAAGTAGGAATGAAAGATGGGAGGTCGGACTGCATTAATTCAGGCAGTCTGTTTGGGCAGTTCTTATTTTACTGTAGGTGACACTTGTAAATCCTTTTATATACCTCTAAATCATAAAGAAACCTTAAAGTAACAGCAGATGGTGTTTATACCACACAGGAATTCATAGATGTAAAGAAGTCAGAATATAAGCGAGAACTAGACTCAGGTGAAGCTCAGAAAAGAAAAAAAAAGAAAAAAGGTTTTACAGGTGGTGTTGGCTTTTGCCTTCGAGAACACTCAAATCATGTACACAAAGAAAAAGTAACTGCTGACTCTCATCCACGCCTGGGATGGGAAAATCACAAATCTACAGCAATATACTGAGCAATACTAAATTTTATATGGATTTCACTGCCATGAAGTAGTGTAGGAGCTTAACTTATTTTGGTTTAAGGAAGCAGCCATTAAGGGCTGGACTTGCACTACATGGAGCTGCCATGGGATGCTGTCAGATTTTGACAGCTCTTGAAAGAGCTCTGTTCCTTGAAGCTATGTCAGATCACTTTTGTGACTAATTCACAGCATTATTTCTCCTTCCATGTGCAGACTACTTAGCTGTTCTCTGAGTTAAATTTAAGAAATGTGATCACTCAAAGCAATGATCATGCATGGACGAAGCCCTGCATGGTCAGAGCAGCAAGAGCATTAGACATGTCAAATCAGGGTTGTGCTGTCTTATCTAAACTGGAAGTTGCCCAGGGTTTCACAAACCTTGTGTGAAACCTGTTTTCTTTTTCTATGTGGCCCTGAACAATTTGCCAAGCTTTGCACAGCTACAGGTCTAATTTCTGAGCCTGCAGATCCCCACGCAAAACACTTGACATCTGAAACAGCAGGAATGGGAGTAGCTCTGTTTCTGTGTAGGGGAGACTGGTCCATACTTTGTTAACAGAAAAATGTGAATGAGGAAAGTGGTCTCTGGTTCTAGGGAGGACTTTGAATGCAGCATTTAGTTCTTCCAACATAAATGGATGTCTCTCTACCACCAGTGGCAGCCCTGCTCTGGACAGGGGAGCATGGTTGTGGAGCTCAGACCAGCCCTGTGGAGCTGGGAGGACTCAGCCCGTTCTCGTCACTTTGCTTCGGGTCATCGCAATAGGAAGCTTGGCCGAGCACAGTTTAAATCTGCAGCTCCAGCTCTTAACTTTCCACTTAGAGCTACAATTCTCCACTGGAGTGGGATGGGGGCAAAGGTAAAGAGACAGTCATTAGACTGCGTGACTAAGGTATTGTTTAAAGGTGACCGTATATCCCGGATCAGCGGCTGTCTCATTTTCCCCCCTTTCCCTCCACAAGCCCCCCAGAAGGTTAATAGAGTTCATGTTCTTAGACAGCGGTCATGCAGAGCGGCACTGCACCCTTTCCTCAGGATGTGTCCCGTGCAGTCTAATCTCCATAAAGACCACGTCCTGAACTGAGAGGTGAGGGTCACGTTGCCACACACGGAAGCAAGAAACCTTTCCCTACGCTTCTTGTAAATGTCAAGACTAAGTGACGAGCCCTGTGAAAAGGTGAGGGGAATCTCTCCACCCTATCCACGAACCTTTTGGCACCACATTGTGCGGCATGAAACACGCTCTGCTTGGGGTGATAAAAAGGCGTGCTGCTATTTCTGCCTCTTGGCACCGCCGGCTCCCCGCCGCAGGTTCACCGCGATAAACGGGCTGTGAGCCGCTCGTGCAGAGTGGCCACGGCGGCGGCTGCACTTTGTCCCTTGGTGGCAAGGCAGAGCGGGCCGTGCGGGAATGAAGGGTGGCTCCGGTTGGGAACAACTAGTTGTGACACATCCCCACCTATTCTGGAGTGGAGAAGAAATATGGGCAGGGTCACGCACTCTTTCCTCAACAAACACCCTCATTACCTTCAAATTACAGTTTCCAAAGGGGCATTGCTCTTGCTCTGTGTAATTTAAAAAGATGGCTCTGTGCTATTTTTAGGGTGGTGCTTTCTTTCTGCTGTAAAATGTTTGCATTGCAGTTATTCAGACTTGTTTCCTTCACCACCCCTAATTCTGAGGAAATCGTAAGGAAGTTATGAAGAAATGCTGGTAGAAAATTAACAGCCCAAGAGAGGTAAATTTCTCCTCCACAAATGGAGGCAGATCAAGCACTATCTTCTGCAGTAGGGCCTCAGCTCTGCCCTGCTAGGACTGAAAAGAAGAAACTCATTCTCTGTGTGCACAGAAACTGCCAGCAAAGGTGCTGGCAGCCGTGTTATTGCTGGGGTTGGATCGAACTCATTCATTTTGTGCTGCTCGTCAAAAAAGCATTGGGCAGCACCAGCTTTTGAGCTACAGCACTAACTTGATTCAGGACTGAACCAACAGCCCAGCTAACAAAAGGCCCTGCAGTTTATGACTAGCTCTGATGTATCTGGGAAAGTGCAACACAAATGTTGTCACTGCGAGGAGAAGTGGGTGTGTGTATGCACTCACGTACCACCCCCCACTCCGTCCTGCACAGGATTGCACTAGGGTCTTTGTAGTCTCCCTTCTGTTAATGAATCTGTTTTAGCCCCTGAAGTGACAGCACGTCTTTTGCTTGACACGGTGGTTAACCACTGAGGGGTGTGTATAAACACACGAACTCTTCCTTAAATCCCATTATCTGGCAATTCTCCACAGTAGCCTGGACCTTATTTCATGCTGCTTTTGCACCTATTAAAGGTCAGAGAGAGCAAATGAGCATGTAAATAAACTCCCCCAATTTTTTCCACCCCACTGAGGAGCTCCCTGAGAGCACAAGCCTACCATACAAGCACTCTTTTCTTGCAAGCCAGCTGGAAAGCAAAAATACCCCAGTTCCTTCCCTATAAACCCATCGCATTTTTTACTATTCTATCTTTGTACACCTGCAGTCACTTTTGGGGTGATAGGGGTTTGATCCACAGGTGGTACATTTGGGCAGAGCTTCATTGGTTTGCACTGGTTACCAGTTTGACCCTGTTCCTTGGGGTAGTTCAGAAAGGATTCTACCGGGACAAAAATACACCGCCGTCTGTTTTAATGCCCTTGCACAGTCACTTGTGTCTGCGAGCACTTGAGAAGCTGAGTATACTTACAGAGCCAGATTCACCAAAGACTTTAGACAGACAAGGCAAGGCTTTTAGCCTTATTTAGACAATGACTTCTCACATTGCAATTTCCCAAGCCCCTGCTTAGCCACCACCTAAACCTCCCATCCTCTCTGCATTTAGCATCAAAATGTTCCAGGTTTCTCAATCCTCTCACGTGTGTGTCTAGAAGCATCACTGCTTCTGCCTTGTGCCAACCTCACTCCAACCTCACTAGCAGCTGGGTGGGAGGGAGCATGAAAGTCCCTGATAAAGCTCTATTTTTCATAGATTTCCTAAAAGTAAATTGTGACAGAGGGGGAGAGTTAGGTACACAAAACTCTTGTTTTCTTGCTTCCAGAACAGCCTGTCCGGTTTATCTAATGGAGCATAAACGCAGTTTTTAATAGAAATGCCTGCAGTCATTGGAGTAGGAACCCAGACTGGCTCTTCCCTGGAGCCGAGAAGTCACGTTCACGTTCTCTGGCCTATTTATCCATGCCCAGCACTATGGATTTTGCTTTGCATCTAAAAATTTGTAGTTACTATGCCTAGATTGTATGGGGCTGTGGGTTTTCACGTGGCTTCTTGAATGTTTTTGAAAGGTTAAAGCTGATGGGAGAAAAATGGTGTCATTATTGAGGGAAAGGAAGGTCACACTTTTCCTATCACTGTAGCTGATTGCCTGCTCTCTCCTTCCTCTGCCCTGCCCAGACTATGAATAGGGAGTTCGGAGGTGTTTCCTGCAGGCCAGCTGCAGTATCGTTGCTGGAAAGTCTCAGTTACAAGTGAAGAACAGAGCTGGATCAAAAGTGATGAGTTACTGGTGACTGATCTCAGCTGATGGGGGAAAAAATGACTCCTCGGTGAACTGGGCTAGTTCCCCAAAAAAGAATCCATCACTTTGGAAAAGAGATTAATGGAGTACATCCAGCAGCTCTGCTGGCTGGTGGACAGCAGTTTGCACTGCAGCCACCGGATGAGGCGTTTCGTTGTGTCATCGTGTGATTATTTATATCTTCCGTTGACTAGCACATTTGTTTCCCCAAAGCAGAGTGGGTGTATGATTTGCTATTTTTTATTCTTTATTAAGTTCTAAATATAAACCAGCCCTGAAGGGTGTGTAGAGCTGTAGTGCTGATTGATTTGGATGGGATGGGAGGAGGCTGAGGAACTCCCCCTGCCTGCAGAGGTCTTCTCTCCTTCTCAGCATTCACAGACTTCTGAGCCAAGCGATGAATTTTCATTTCTGCTTGGTTGCTGTTTATTTGAGGAACAGTTTGACTTAGTCTGCAGATTTAAGACTGTTTTATATCTCTTCTCTCAAGCACCACAAAGAATTTTACCAATAAAATAATTTGCAGTGTTTTGTGTGTGCGTGATTTTTGCTAAAGCAAGCATATATTTTGATAGTTATAAGCCTCTGTGGCAATATATGGCAAAGAGGACTAAGTTTATGGGGTGTTTTAGTAGTGTTGAACTGCAGAGCGAAATCTTCATGAACCAAGTCTGTTGATAGCTATAGAAAACTTGTCTGACTGATAATTTATATTGGGAGAGGAAAGTTCTCTCAGTTCTTTCCCCCCTTCTTTTGATAAGATTTTTTTCAGTCTTGTATGAAGTTATATTTCAGTCTTGTGTCATTTAAGTTTTAGAAGTACAAAATGATTGGTTACATATTTATAAATGTAATGTTTATATAAATTAAAAAGAGAATGGATGAAACAGTTCTGCTACTTCTGCAAAAGCTGATTAATGTAAAAACAAAAAGGAACATCAAGTTCACATACTGGTTCCCATATAACCGTTTAAAAGTGTGGAAGGTGTATGGGAGGAGGGCCTCCCTAGTTCTGAGCAGGAGACCCAGGGTTTGTAACAAACGTTCTCCTGAGGCTTTCCTATGTGCCTGTCAAAGATGGTTTTCCAGCAAGTAATTCTCTAGCATTCTTCTGGACAAGGAGGAGATACTGGTTTCTACCTCAGAGCCTACTGATCTTTATTACAGGGGTCTATGTCCAGCGTTAAAGACAGTGAAAGACTTTGAAAATGTTTTAAAAACATAAATAAGAATTTAAAAGAAGTAATTACCTGAAGCTCACCAACTTCTTGAAACAGGTATTAGTTCTGATATTCAAAACCTTTGTTCTCAGCTTTTTACCATGATGTTATTCCTGTCTGCTTTACCTTTGCCTCTGCAAGTTTGAAATACCTAACAGCAAAAGGACAAAGCATTGAAAAGATAGCAGGAAAGTTGCTCCTGTGAGGGACCCTTGTCCCTAAGGTTTTAGATTGGTATTAGACCAGCTCCAGATGTGATATACTTTGAAACATCAAATCTTTGGAAATTTGCCTGAAATTGATGTGAATCTGTGCCTGTCAAAATGTTCAGGCACCTCTAGTGGCAGATTATAATTCTATTATGTTCTTTTTTTCAGCTTCTACTAGCTATGCTGACACTTAAACTAGTGTCTTTTAAGTGGAAGGGTATATGATATTTACAGTTGTATAAGACCTGACTCTAACATTATGAATTGGACCATAGACCTCAGGCTTTACAAAACACAGTTTGGCTGAAGTAAGGCAAGCTCGGTTACTGTGTGTGAAGCAGCATAGTGGTATGAAAGAAGTATGTGGGAAAAGCAATAAATGTTTTTTCAGCTGAAAACAGGAAAAATCTAGGTGATATGATTGATTTTATGAGAAACTATTTTTGACAAGTCCAAAAACAGGTAGCAGAGCCAAAAGAACTTTACACCCATGTGTTCCCATTTCACAGCCAGCTTAGTTAGGCAGAGTTAAAGTGGCTTTTTGGATCCACTGTGAGGTAGCACTTACAAACACTGTTCAGTCTTTTTACTTATTTATTTTCTTTTATTAACAAGTGACTGTTCTTTTATATGAAAACTGTCAGCATAAATACAGATTCCTTTATGAATATGCTATGGAAAGTATCTACCATTTTTTTTTGCCTATACTCTTGGAGACTTAGTGTATGCCCCTTGCTATCGGAGATGTATTTGAACTGAATTTCAAGGACGTTGTCTGTGCTTTACTTCTGAAGCAAAGCATCAGGGCATGCCGAATCCCCAAGACACCCTTGGGACCTCACTGTTTCTGTTGACATTGTCTTTTGTAGCAGCCTGTATTCAGATTGCATATAAATCCTGTATGCCTTTGTGGCAGGTGATAGCAAGACACTGGGTCCTTGAATATCCTAGAGTGATGTTAAGGAAAGACATCTGACATTTTTCTACCAGCCATGGCCACTGAAAGGGCAGAGGGGTTAGCTGGAAGCTGCAAAAGCCCAACCGTGCTTCAGCTGAGTCATGGGGACACTGTTGGGAACTCAGTTTTCCTCCTAAAATTCCCAAAAGGTAGTTCAGGACCAGCCTTGGGAGCATCTCCCCAAAGCAAGCAATTTAGGTCTGAGGTTTTTCAGCACAGAAAATAGTTTCAGAAATTTGTACAAACTTGTGAGTGACCTTCAGGCCAAATAGTAACTTCTCCCTTCCTGTTCTGTCTTCACTGATATTTTTATTTATTCTTTCCCACATATCTATTTTTCTTCTGCCTACTTGGGGATTTTCCTCTGCTTTCAGTGGACAAGCTGATACTATATTTGTTCTTTGTTCTATAAGGTTCTGATAGAAATTGAATGCATATTGTGCACACACAATAAAACTATAGACTTATGATCATGGATTGGATATCTCTTCTTATACCTGCTTTGATCATGATTAGCATTTGCATAATAGAATCTATTAGGTGTTAATTTTTGAGGAGGTGAATGAAAATATTTCCTTATCAAGGAAAAGGTCGTTTACTTGTAGATTAAATATCTATTCTATAGTGTCATCTTTGGGCTGTTGTAGAGGGAGTCAATGCCTTGTTTATTCTGCAATACTAAGCAGTCTTTCAGAGCATGCTATACAATCATCTTTGTGCTGCTTATCAGAGCTAATAAAGACTCATTGCGTACTGTTGAGCCAACAGGAGGGACATTAGCTGCTAGTAGAACAATTTAATTCTGAAGGTTTGAATCTTCATTTAATAATCAAAACACACTGCCTTTCACCGTAAGTGCTATGCTACTGATTGTTGCTACAGCAGCTGTATTGTATTGGGAAAAAAAAAAATCTGTACACTGAGTTAACCACAGATTTATTTTTAAACAAAATTCTGACTGACCACACAGGGCAACTTGCATGCTTAAATTTAAGTATATGCTTAAATATCTTATTAGAGTCGAGCAACTCTCAGAGATATTATTATGCCTGAAGACAAAATCTTAAATTTAGCTGAGCGGAGCTGCCTCTTTAATAGTCTGTTGTGGCAATAAACAATGGAAACCATAATCTGGCATTCAAAGTTAATAACCTGAAGTTAATGCTTGCTTATTTCAGAATTATATTATATTTAGAAACAGTGGAAAATAAGGAGCTTTTCTAGAACACAAATATAGGACACAATTGCCAAATAATATGAGAAATAGTGAAGTTATTGCACTATTGCAGCAAGAGTATTACTGTAGCGTTCAGTGGAAGTTGTCCTTGCTTGGTACCCTCTCAGCTATGGACATGTGAATAGCTTCACCCATGATAGGTCAAGATGTCCTGAGTCAAAGACATTGACAACTGAAAGTGATGAAACTATGTCCCAGATACCCTTGGTGAATTAGTGACCATTGCCTCACACTTCCAAATACCTGTTTCCTAGTATGCGGGCTACTCGTGTGGTGAAATGTTTTAAGGTGATGCATTCATGCCTTGAGCCTGGGCTTTTGGTATCCATAGCTTCAGGTGTGTGTCACTTTGTCTTGGCTTTGTCTTCATGCTGAGCCTGATAAACTTTCCTTTATTAGCTCCTGGCATATGAGTGCTGTCTTCCTGCTTAGTTTACTCACATTCAACATTTATCTTCAGAAGTGGGTTAAACAGGAAAATGCTCTTGTTACTCCTAGGATAAGAGTGTCCACAAGTGGAGAGTTAAATATAATCACTACTACATGTGATGCTCAGTGGCATTCATGCAGTTAGGCAGACTGTGCGTCCCCTTTACCCCCGAACAGACCTGATTTCTACCCAGCAGTAGGTGATATTAGTCTGGTCCTTGTTAATAAGTAAATTGCCTTAAAACCAATGTTATACTCACTACCTTGCCCTTCACACTAAATAGAAGGGACATTTAAATGCTCTTGTATGCAATGAAAGCAAAGGGGCAGCCCAGCTTTTTGGGGGGAGGTGGTGGTGTCATGGTTTAACCTCAGCCAGTAACTAAGCACCACTCAGCCGCTCACTCACTTCCCCACCCAGTGGGGTGGGGGAGAGAATCGGAAAAAATGTAAAACTCATGGGTTGAGATAAGAGCAGTTTAATAGAACAGAAAGGAAGAAACTAATAATAATAACAATTAAAAAATTTACAATAATAATAAAAGGATTGGAATATACAAAACAAGTGATGCACAATGCAGTTGCTCACCACTGGCCAACCGATGCCCAGTTAGTTCCTGAGCAGCAATCCCCCCAGGCCAACTCCCTCCACTTTATGTACTGGGGATGACGTCCCATGGTATGGAATACCCCTTTGGCCAGTTTGGGTCAGGTGCCCTGGCTGTGTCCTGTGCCAACTTCTTGTGCCCCTCCAGCCTTCTTGCTGGCTGGGCATGAGAAGCTGAAAAATCCTTGACTTAGTCTAAACAGTACTTAGCAACAACTGAAAACATCGGTGTGTTATCAACATTCTTCTGGCACTGAATCCAAAACATAACAGTATAGCAGCTATTAGGAAGAAAATTAACTCTATCCCAGCCAAAACCAGGACAGATGGGTAAGGGATTTCCCCTGGGACAGGATGCAGATGCGGAAGTAAAGGTACCTGATGGAGGGTGCTGGTTGTGTCGGTAGGAATCAGGCAACCTGGAGACAAAGTGAGAAAGTCAGTGTGAGCTGATCCCATTCCCAATGAGCCTGCTGGAAGACTTGTTAAGTGATCTCAGCAAGGGCAGTCACACTGGCTGACAGTGTGTATCTTGGAATTAAAAACAGGTCTTCCAGTCATTTTCTGAATTCCATCAGAAGTCTAGTAAATGGAAATTAATTTCTAAAATGGTTGTTGGAATATCTGCTATGATCTAATTTAATAACTTGGGAATATGCAAATCACCCTACAAATCTTAATGAACTAATCATCCAGCAGATGTCTGGGGTGAAAAAAATATGATTTCTGTGTTACAGACAGAGGAAAGTGGGGCACAGAGAAGATCAAAGATTTAGCTAGGCCCTTTGGTTCCATTTTTTAATTAATACTTACCGTGTACAAAATTAGCCAGTTAAAAGAAAGTTGTGTGAAACTGTTAGCTACAGAAGTCAGAGAAATTGGTTTATTAAGTGGAGTTATATAAAGAATGTACTGATCTCCAAACCTTCCATCAGTGGGTTTCAAACATGGTGCAGGGGCATCAAATCAGCTTATTTTTCTTCTGGCTAATATTTTTTTTTTCACCCTACTCAGGTGCCAGGGTAATGAGGTGACAATATCGTTATTGCTATAAAACGCAGAATAGAACAGAACAAAGAAACTAGTGTGGGTACAAAAAAATCTTGAAATTGCTTTGTGTTACGTTAAAATCAATTAGCTTAATCATCCTGAATCCCATCTTTTGGGGCTTTACAGCAGCATCATTCCACCAGCCTTAGCTTACCACCTCCTGATTTACACTAGTGTGTGTGAAATCAGGCTGTACTTGTAATTTGATTCTGTGTTTGCAGTTGGAAGGAAGCTCATTTTTTCTAGGCTAGAATTTTAATATCAGAGGCTCATGGAGCAATAGGGCTTGAAGAACCTCATGAACTTGTCTAGGCTTTTCTTCTGCTTCAGGCCAGAGTAATTATATCTGTATGTTTATTAAGTTTGTCCTTAAAGACCTCTGATGGGAGAGAGTCCACAGCCTCTCAGGCACCTTATTCCAATATCGCTACCTATACTGCTAAAATGCTTTTTGCCAGCATCCAACCTGAATTCTCCTAACTGCAAATGAAGGTCTTTACATCTTCCTCCCATCCATGATGGCAGGAAGATCTTATTACTTCTCTTTTCAGTAGCTTTTTATATACAGCCAGAGGATTTTACTGCATGCAAGTCATCCTTGTATGTCATGCTTTCTGGATCTCTCTTGTTGGTCACTGCTTTCCACTGCATTTCTTCACAGACTTCATGAAGGTGACACCCAATCCTGGCTATGGTATCCAGGTGGGAGCTTGCCAGGACAGAATAGGGCAAAGGACTACTTCCTGTATCTCATCTAATTTGAGAATTACATGTTAGAGCTGAACAAAGATCAGCGTTGAACTACTAAAGCCCTCAGGATCTGCTCCTCTACCGTTTGAGAAGCCCTTTCCCCTTGTTTTCAATAGACCTTCTCAGACTCCATATGATCATGATGTTATTATGGTCTAATTTGCAAACTATAGTTTTCAGGGAAGTATTTCCAGTTGAAGGAAAAAAATGTTAGCAATGGGAAAAGGTAAATTCTGCATCAGTGAGGAAAAGCTAGCTCAATCACAAATGTGCGCAAGTTCCTATTTGGTTCTGCATCAGGAATTTGATTTCTGCTGGGATGTATCGCTATTTTGTACTGAAAGAATATGGGAAAAACCAGTTACTGGTAATCCTTTGACAAATATGTTCCTTCCTCACCAGCACTCTTTTTACAATGATGAGAGAGAAACTCTCTGGGAGACTCTCCTCCCCAGTATTGGGTTAATCCTGAAGTCCTCACACAGACAGAAAAAAAAATAAATGCATCAACCCTGCTGGAATATTTTCCTCAGATCCAGGCTTTGAGGTCCTAAGGAGTCCTTCCTCCTTCCTTTACTCTGGTGCTGTATTAGCAAGTCCTAGTAACGCTTGAGTCCTGTACGTTGACTTTCAACATGAAACGTGGCTATTGAGGTGAAAATTAATGGTACTACTTGTGTTCTCAAATATTCTTAACGGTTTTGAAAGGCAATATATTGTTCAGTGTTCAGTATTTTAGTGCTCACCCATTAATTTTTACCTCCAAACATAAAATTATTTTTTTTGTGCGAATCATGAAATCGTTGATACAATGGTCCTCTAAACATGAGTTTTCAGTTTGTGTTCAGTAGTCAGGAAATTTCTCTTACCCATTTTTGGGTTTATAATTCTATTAGACAAGCTATGATAGAGGCAGTACTATTTGAAACAGTGCGTTGAGCACAACTGAGCAAAAATAAAGCAAACAATCCTGTGCTGATCTTGATTGCCTCCAACCATGTTGCAGCCTCTGATTCCCGAGGAATGGCAGTGTGTCCCTTCACATGCAGGTTGCATGCTGAGCACATCTTTGTCATGGGACGCAGTGACTGGCAGAACCAGTTCTCCTCAACATCTTCTGTTACTTGCAGCTGGAAACCTGTAAGGAAGGTCTAGTTTGCTATTTCTTGAGTTCCAGGTAGGTATGAACACCCTGGTTAAAGGTACGTAATTCACCTTAAGCTATTATTTTATATATATTAGATATATCTAGTATATCAGGTTATCTATATATTATACATATGAGGTAAATTCTCTGGATTTGTGAGTGGAACTATTCACTTGCCGTGGGAGGCACAGCTGTCTGCCAGCCTTCAAAATGGCTTAGGACCTTGAGGTCCTGATTGCTATTTGGTTATTTTATTCCCTTGGGTGACTGGCTTTTAATTTTGGTCCTTATATTCCCCATTTGCAAAATAAGACGATATTATTAACTTCCTCCATCTCAAAGTGCCCTCTAGTGCCTTGCTCTGGTCCATCATAGGCGCCTTGGGCTTTCTCTGTGGGATATGGGGAACAGGGGAAGAAGACAGGCAGCGGAAATGGAAGGGAATGATATTAACTTCTGGGTCATACCTCAGGGTAAGGACTGGACGTGGCCAGAGAGTGCATTTGGATGTGGGAGCCTGTGCCTCACATGCCCGGGGAAACACAGGGTCACCACGATCCATGGCAGACAGCGAGCTATATTTGGCACTCCTAAATCCCAGGCTGGTTGGCTAGTCTTCCTCTCACTCATCTTCCTCTCGGTAATAAAGAAGATGAAACATAGATTTGCTGGTGAGGGAAAGGTAGCAGTCCCATATCAGCACCTGTTAACACAGTGGACACGCGTGGTAGTCACGTGCCAAAGTTGAGACCATGCCACTGCCCCCCAGTCCCCACCAGTATGTGCAGCCTGCAGTGGTCTCCTGGCCTGGGGCAGCTACACAGCAATACAAAGGGATGGGTTTCTTCAGGCCAGATGGAAGCAGAAACAGAAATATGTGGGATTTCCCGGCACCCAGCCCGGCGCTTAGCTCGTGGGAATGTGTGGCTTCTGGAAGGCACCCACACCAACACCTGAACCTCTGTTCACAAGGATGGGGATAAATCAGCTTTTGAGTAACTGCCAGCATCCAGAGATCACTGTGTGTTTGTGAAATCTTCTCTGATGAGAAATTTGGGGTTTACTTTTCTTTAAAAAAAAAGGTTCCTTCCCATTTTATTAGTTTTATACACCTGTGAAATAAATCTTTTGGATTTAGCTATATTTAGCTATGTGTAGGTGAGACAGGTAATCTCCAGCATTGCAAAGCTCATGGTAAAAGTCAGGACAGCTGGCAATATTTTATATTTTTCTCCAGGACTTTGGAATCATGCAGTAATGTCTTACTCCTCACTATTTTTATTAAAATTAAAAAAAAAAAAAAGAATGAGCAAACCTATTCTCATGACTGGTCAGAGAAAACCGGAGAATATGAACAAATTCAGCACCAAGGGACCAGGAGTCTAGAAATCAGAGTAAGAGCTTGGACACCACTCACTGAAAAAGTTTGCATTTTCAACCTCAGCTGACAGCCTGAGGGGCAGAGGGTGGGAGGTGGGAAAGAGGGTCGTCTGAACTGCTTTGGGGTGGCCATGCTGCCTGTGACACCGAGCTGCAGCTTTTCTTCAGGCTTGCTCAGGCACCAGCCTGTAACAGCGTTGACGTGTCGCTGCCTCCTGGGAGCTGTTATTTAGCGCAGCAGCAGCTAATTAAACCCTGGGAAGCAAAGTGCTGGTTAAGTGAACCTCAGCTACATCTGCCGAGGCCGTGCTGCCTTTCACAGGGGCCTTGGGGACCCCTGAAACCAGAGCATCGCTACGTGCTGGGGAGCCGATGGGGAGACCCGCTGCCCGCCGGCCTGCCTGGGACCAGGCACCAAGGTGGTACCTGGGGTCCCCGTTGTTGTCCCCATCCCCACAGAGGGTGGTGGAGGTGGCGATGGCTTTCAACCCAAACCTCCCAGCAGCTGTTGGTGGCAAAAGGGAAGCCTGTTCACACCCGCACCCTGTTATGGGAACAGGCTGCCTGCCAGACTCCCTCCCCTACCCTGAGGTGTAATTTAGGGGTTTTGAAACCTGGAGATGTAATTTAGTGGGTTTTGTTTTTTTTTTCCTTGAAGGAAGGAATCACTAGATGGCACTGCATCACCGCAGGACGAGCCACCTCCCTCTCTCTCGAGGACGGATGAAAGACATTGCCTACCTCCTTATTTTCAGCTGTCTGTTTTCAATCTTTACCGGGGTGGAGGAGAAGGAAAAAAACCCAAAAAGCTGGGTCTGTGTTAATAAAATGTACTTTAGCACAGTTTCCCTCTCTAGCTTCAGGAGTGCTAACCCTGAATCATTTGCTCGTGGGACCTTCTGCTTAGAATAATACACTTTATATGACTTGATTTTTGTACTTTGTTCTTTCAGCCCATTTCTCTCTCCCTGCTATCACCAATGCAACAAACTCAGAAGGCTCAGTGGGAAAAAAGTGGGACTGGATGTTTAATTTAAGACTAAACTCCGCCAAATGTGGATGATGTTTGGGAATGCTGGTCCCCAGTTAGGCTTCTAAGTTCTTAAAACAAATGAAAATAATAATAAATGGATGTGCTTAGCTACATGCACATAAATGGCTAATCGAGAGCCATCCACTGACACATAAGTATACATAGCCTTGTTCACTGAGTGATAGTTTCAATAAATTATTGCTATTATATGCTGCAAAGATCCTTAATCAGAAGCTTGACCAAAATTACCTTCAGCCACCAAGCTTGCAAAATTGGGCTGTTTCATGATACAGAGCTGATTGCAATAGTTTAACATTTCTATACCTAGTTGGAATCCATAAATTCAGTTTGGCAGAAAAAGAGAATAAACTGATGAAAGAAACATTAAAGTGCATAAAAAGTTTACTTTGGTCTGAAGCCCAAATGAAAAGGTTTTGGTCATTTCCTATCGGCTCAATGAACCTTAATATACTAGTGTTTCTTTCTTCAGGAAACCTTGCCAAGTAGTAACACTTGGAAGGAGTGGGTGTTTGAGCTCTTTGCAATCTCAGAGAATTAGTCTTACCATTGTGCTGTTTTCATTAGTAGCTGCTGTAGCTGCAGCACAATTACAGAGGGCAGAAATCTCATTGTTGGGAGGGAGACCAACCTATTTACAGAATTTGCGAGAAATTGCACTGCACACGAAAATGCGATTCTTGGCTTAATGCTGCTTTAATCCATTTTTGTGTTGCAAGACCATTGAGATGAAAAGTATTAAAAGTGAAAGTCTTAAAAGGAAAGGTGCCACAACTGTGCCTGATTTCCTCTCTTTTCTTATTAAGGGAGTTGGTTAAGCTAGAGCTGCAGCCTGCTGATAATGAAGGATGATAGACTAGCTTTGTCAAATAATTCATGTTTGCTAGCAGTCACTGGACACAGATTTTCATAATTATTTTATTGTGTTTCCCCTTTAAATTCACAAACAGATATTTATTTCGGTGAGATATCATTGCAGCTGGGAGATGTGATACTTCTGTATGCTTCAGTCTCTCCATGGCAACTGTAAATGGGTCAAGCACCAGTGCAGCCTGGCACACAGCAACTATGGGAAGGCAGCTGCAGGAGTCTGCCCATGCAGTACCCTATGTTATCCTCACCTGGAGCTCCCACGGATGATGCTTCCTAGGACAGTACTGAGTGCTGCAGCCAAGAGGTATCATAGAAAAGTTTTTTTGGTGGTGTCCTGGTTTCAGCTGGGATAGAGTCAATTTTCTTCCTAGGAGCTGGTATAGCGTTGCATTTTGGATTTAGTATGAGAACAATGTTGGTAACACACTGATGTTTTTAGTTGTTGCTAAGTAGTTCTTATCCTAAGTTAAGGGTTTTTCAGTTTCCCATGCTCTGTACAAGAAGCTGGGAGGGAGCAAGGCCAGGACAGCTGATCTGAACTAGTCAAAGGGATATTCCATACCATAGAACGTCATGCTCAGTATATAAACCAGGGGAGTTGGCCAGGAGGGGTGGATTGCTGCTTGGGGACTGGCTGACCATCAGTCAGCAGGTGGTGAGCAATTGCATTGTGCATCATTTGTCTTTCTTGGGTTTTATTTTGCTCTCTTTTTGTTATCTTCCTTTTTGTTACTATTATTATTGTATTTTATTTTTTATTTCAATTATTAAACTGTTCTTATCTCAACTCAGAAGTTTTCCTTGTTTTCGATTCTCCTCCCCATCCCACTAGAGGGTGATGGGGGAGGAGTGAGCGAGCAGCTGTGTGGTGCTAGTTGCTGGCTGGGGTTAAACCATGACAGGTGGTCACTAAACTTTGGGCATCCCCTGGTTCTGCTATAGGTTCTATTAGAGGCTATGTGTTCAGACATCTGATGCTGCACAGACCCATGCTTCAGGTCCCTGTGATTATTGCAGGTACATTATGGTGCTTTCCCATACCAGTACAGAACTTGTTTCAAGCCATGTTCCAGACTCATGACGAAGAGAGCCTGGGCTAAGGCAGTTTGAGGGAAGTGCGTGGGAGAAAGAGAGGATGGTGGTGACACTGTCATGTTGTATGCAAGAGGGGAAGGAGAGCTACAGGTACAGGTACAGCTGCAGGCTCTGCTCAGTTGCAAAGTAAACTAATTTTCAGCACATTGGGATACAGGGAGAACTCACTGAGGATAGAGACATGCAGAGAAGCAGCAGCAAGGAAGGGTGTCCTGGTACCTTGGTGCAGGAGTACCTTGGCATTAGGCAGCCCTGTTTAGATCCCACATTATATGGCTTGCGAGGCTACTTACCTTCCATGTGGATAAGCAATTACATGGTCTGAAGTTAACATGATTCAGCGCTGCAACTGAAATGGACAAGATGAAACAAGAGTCGGAAATGACCCGACTTCACAATATTGCGAGAGTTAATTCTAGACTGACTGTTGAGGGAGAAAACCCAGACATGTTTAGCCATAAAATTATAGTAGTGCTAGACAGAAGAAATGGAGGCATGCATTAGGTTTTTGTAATAGGGACGTTGAGGGCTATTCCCAAGGCCAAAATGCAATTTACATTTCTGAACATCTGCCTGTGGAAACTGGGGTGGGGAACGCTAAACCTAGTCTCTGGTGCCTGTAAGTCTTGTTACAGGATCTTTTCATTCCCAGAGCAGTCTTGATCATTCAGTGGTGGGAATCTTTCTTCTCTGCTGATCTGTGACCTGATGCATTTTATCTTCTGAATAGTATCTATTGTGCAATAGGATCATAAAATGCAAATAAATTCTTCTGAACAACCATTTCAATTGATGGAGTAAGACGCAGGCTTGTCATGATGCTGTCTGGTAGTACTGGTGTCTGCCAGGGAAACTGATGTCCAGTCAATAGTCCACATTATTGAATCTTGGTCAGGTATACAACTGCTAGGAGGAAGAGACACTGATTATCACTTTGTTGAGGTACAAGTGAGTTTCTATTCACCACTGGGGAAAAAACCCCAAACCAATGGCAATCACAGACCTGATGGAGCTATTAACACACAACCTCCACCTGGAGAAATAATGTTTTTGTCTCTGTGGCCATTTTTACATAAGTAAGTAATTCTGTGCAAAAGGAGCAGATCAGCAGACTGGGGCAGATGGATCACCATCTAATATATCAAAATTGTTAATGGTTTGGGTATTTAACTCTGGACTAGATTTAATCTGGTCCCCTGATATCCCCATCTCACACGTGATTTGAGGTTGTCTGAAGGTCAAGGCACTGATTTAGCCACTTATTGTCTCCATTGTGGACTGGGGTGTGTTTGGTGCATAGGTGGATAGACGAGAGGTTTTGGATGAATTTCCTCCTCAGAGAATCTAGTTTGAATGTGCTAAAACCACTGTGAAAACCCGACTGGCAGGTAGTAAATTGGGACAGTCAGAGTTTCACTTCAACGCTGAACCAGAAGGACAGTATGGGCACAACCTGGTGAACACAGCAAGAGCGGGTTGTTGGGGTCAAACGCTTCTGGTGTCTAAGTGGAGACTGTTTTGTTCTCAAGTCATTAAAAACTCAGCAGGGAACTAGTTCCTTTGTCTGCAATATTGTCTAAATGATCACTTAGCTCACCATGGCAGTTAATCTTTTTTTCTTTCTAAAATACATGTCATGACACAATTGTTAGATCATTTGCCCTCAGGATGTTCTTCACACTGTTTTTCTAACCTGTTAGCACAAAACCCCTTCTCTTTTGAGTCTCTAAACACATAGGTGAACTTATCTGAGTCATACATGCTCTCTTGTTCTTCATCATCGTGCAGTGATTAGAGTTATTCTTTAATTTAAGGACAGCTAATGACCATTATTTCAAATGCTTACATTCCCTTTGGGTGCAGAACCCAAGATACATGGAAGCTGATTTTGGAGGGTGTGGAGCAGTAGCAAAGCTATTCAAATCCCGGGGCGCTACTGCTTTAGCCCTCTGAATATTATTGACTACTCTAAATTGAGCATCTTTATTTTTAAAAAATTTAGATCTACAAATGAAGAGACGTCTCTTGATTTTATTCAGCAAATCTCATGATCACACACTCTGTGGCTGCCTGAGTTTAATTAAATTAACTTGTGTCATTGTTAGTGGTGGAAAAGGAGAAAAAAAAATGAACAGCTGGTAAAGAGATCAACATTAGTATTTTCAGTTCAGAGTGGTCACCCTAGCCCAAGAGCTTCTCAGATCACTCCCTCTCCACATACACAGCTATATATAGTTGAGAGTTGCCTTGAGATAGCAATTATTTCACTGCTCCCTCTTAACTAGCATGGCATCTCCCAGTGTAGGACCAAACAACGTGGAACATGGTGACTTTTATCCTTTATATACTTAGTCTTGTCTCCAGTGTAATTCAGAGCATCTCAGAGGTGGCCCCTGCGCTGTAGTCCAGGGCAGCATGTGAAGTAGAGACCTGACACAGACCACCATGTTGTAATTGTTTTCACAGACTGCTCAGCCTTCATCTTAAGCCTAGCTAAATTTTTTCTCCCTAATTTCTGCTGAGTTATTTGAATTTTCCAGGACATCACTGGTCTGTTGGTTAGATGTCTTCTGTTTTCCAGATTCAATTGATTCAAAGCCCTTTGTTCTTTGGCAACACAATTCATTAGTTTAATTTTTTTTTCCTAGCCTCTATTTTGCTAGGCTAAAATAAACTTAAGTTCTTATTGTCTCCTTCCATGAAGAAGGTTTTTTCCATTCACCTGATTAACTTAGTGCCCTCCCCCCCTGAAATCCCTTTTGACGCAGAGTGGATTTTCTTGAACATAGGCTGCTGGAATTGTATACAGCATTGTAGTGTCTTGTGCAGTGGCAATAATATTAGTACATCTCTAGCTTTTTGGGGGCAAATATCTTTATTTATGCTACTCAGGACTTCTTGGTTTTGGCATAGGTTTTATGGTTACCCTGAGGGTAAATGAAACATATAGGTCTTTTATTTTGTCAGTTGTTTCTAAACGTTGCTTCCCCACTGTGATAGCAAGACTGTGATTATTTTATTAGTTTCTACGTATTTGTTCTATTACTTACCCAATTTCTCTCTCTCCAATCTTCAAGAGCTTTCAGTCTCTCTCTGATGATATTCTGGTCATTCCCCCTATCATCAGCGATCTGCTGGTTTGTCAGCAGTGCTTCCCAGCTTTGTCAGCTGTGAATTTCATTACACCATTCCTATTTCTTGGTATCAAGATCAGTGATAAAAATAGTAAGGAAAGCTTTGTTCAAAGACCATGGGCTGAGTTTGTAACTTTCCTCTGACTTAGCACATCTCATCTGTGCTGTCTATTGGCACATGCATGTTCCTTATCAATGTAGTAATTCTCCTCTTCTCCAGTTGAACCACTAGGCTTCTGTTCAGTACTTTATCAAATGCTTTGCTAAATTAGATCCAATGCAATTCCACAGAATTAGAAAGTTTCTGAGGTGGGAATGCACCTCTAAAGATTGTCTAGTCCAACCCCCTGCTCAGAGCAGGGTGCTCAGGGACTCGTCCTCTTTGATTTTGAATATCTCCAAGGAAGGAGACTCCACAAGCTCTCCGGGCAACATCTTCCAGTCTTCAAACACCCCTGTGAAAAAAACCCAACAAAAAAAACTTCTTATGTTTAAATGGGATTTCCTGTGTTTCAGTTTGTGCCCTTTGCCTCTTGTCCTGTCACTGGGCAGCACTGAAAGGACCCTGGCTCCTTCTTATTTACTTTCCTCATCAAGTATTCATACACACTGATATGATCCCCCCGAGCCTTCTCTTCTCCAGGCTGAACAGTCCTAGCTCTCCCAGGCTCTCCTCATATGAAGAACACTCCAGTCCCTTAATATCATTGTGGTCCTCCACTGGACTTGCTCCAGTATGGCCATGTCTCGTACTGGGGAGCCCAGCGCTGGACCCAGCACTCCAGGTGTGTCTCACCAGAGCTGAGCGGAGGGGAAGGATCACCTCCCTCAGCCTGCTGGTGACACTTCTTAAGGCAAGTTTGCTGCAAGGGCACACTGCTGGCTCATGATCGACATACCATCACCCCTCTGTGTGCCCTTTCCTCTCTTTTTTCTTTTCTGCCAAGTTGCTTGCCAGCCAGCCAGTCCCCAGCCTGTGCTGGCACCTGGGCTTGTTCCTCCCCAGGTGCAGGGCTTTGCATTTCTTTCTTGTCCCATTTCTCCAGCCTGTTGAGGTCCCTCTGAATGATAGCACGACTGGCATATCAGCCGCTCTTCCCAGTTTGGTGTCATCAACAAACTTGCTAGGAGTGCGCTCAGTCCCATCATCCAGGTCATTAATGAAGATATTAAACAGTGTTGGCCCTGGGATGGAACCCTGTGGTGCACCCCTAGTGAATAGCCTCCAAGTAGACTTTGTACTGCTTATTGCCACCCTTAATTACAATAACTTTTTTAGATAGTCAGAGAAAAGTGATTAGCTTAGTCTAGTTTGATGTGTGCTTGCCAAATGCACATTGCACTTCATCCAGGTTTGGTCTCCCCTCTCCATCTTTAAGAGGTTTCCAAGTGGAAACAGATTCTGGGACCTGTACCATGATAAGACAAATGTGGTGAGGTTCATAGGCGTGTTAGAGGAAGAAATCTGTACTTGTGGGTAGGAGGGAACTCTAGGATGCTACTGTTGCATCAGATCTGTGGCATATGGCTCAGCTGATAATCTGTAGGGCCTTTCTGGAAATTTTTTTTTGGCCAGTATTATCAGCAATAAAATTTCAAATAAAAACATTTTCTCAGCCTGCAGCTTAGCCTGCTAATCCTTACCTTTTGGAACTGGGATTGCTTCTGAGAAGAAGAGTGTAGTTTTCATTTAGAAGGAATCTGCAGTGTAGAATATATATATAGTTGGAGTGCATGAGGATACAAAACCTTCCTCTAGCTTTTCTACACTTATTTTCATTCCACATAAAAGGCTTTGCAATAGATATCAAACAAACATAATATTGCTTGTCTGCTTGGGGAAATTTAACATAAAAGCATCTGTAAGAAAGAAACTACATAAAAATGAGATGATAGAAGTAATGGAGATTTAGATGAGGAGAAATCAGTTCTCATTATGAGGTAATAAGATTGCTATCTGGCTGTGTATTAGAATAGAGTTCATCAATGAGATTTCTGTTGATGAAGCTAAATAATGGAATGAACATAATTTTTTTGCCTTTGGAGCTAGTAATTTCTATCCTTAGTGAGTGTATTGCTTATGTGTTTCCAAACGTTATGCGTATCACAAATAATACACGTACAGAATTCAGCAAAGCAAGCATGATTGATGTGAATATAAAGAAAATCAAAGTCCCTTCAGTTTAATGAATCACATATTGACCAAAAAAGAAAGCAGATGATCAGGACAACTGAGAATCAGAAAAGCAAATCTTCAGCAATAGTTTGTGGCAGCTATATGTCTTGACGTGCAGGAGTTACCAGCTAAATAGATTGGATATACTGCAGTACAGTCTTAAATATGATTCTCTGGCAGTGTTGTGAACTGTATTGGAAAAAGCTAACTATGGGGACACAGTCTCTGATCCTGCAGATGCTTATGGATGAGTTTTACTTCAAGCATTGATTCCTACTGAAGTCAGGGCTAAGAGCTGCCTGCTTAACTAGGCCAAAGTACATCTAAGTATTTGTGGGATGGGGGGCCAGCTTTTCTTCAGTATTTGAGGATAACAAACCCTCTTATTGTCCATTAGTGGTCAATGGAAAAAAAAAAAATATTTTTGATGACTGCTGTTCACTGGCAGCATTTCCATCATACACCTCTGCTGTTCTTTTAATTTCCTTTTTACTGCAAATGACAGCTCTGCATTTATAGACCTGGAAGCTACCTCACGGTACTCTCTTGGCAGTCCAGTCTCAATGTAAAAGCATCATGTCAGTAAACAACATACCTGAGAGGGAGCATGGGATAGATACCCTGTTCTTGGAGCTGCTCTGGCTCCCACTGTTCCCATGGGTGCACTTTAGGGTGTTGGTTCTGACACTATATGGGTTGGGAGCGGAGCCACATTTCCAAAGCTGAGCCCTTCTCTTGATCCCTCTTCCTACAAAAGAAAAGGGAGGGGAGAATGGGCAGGGAGTTGTCTGCCATAATCCCTTTGTTCTGAAATTCACTTTCTACTCTGCTTGACCCAGGCTGAACTTGATGGAAATGGGGTTTCCAGGCTTGGTTGTTGGGAACCACTACTCATGGCAGCAGCAGCTGCTAGCTTTCAGGGCAGGTTGCACGTCTCTGCTTGCTTCCCAAACGAGGACTCCACTCCCACCCATCTTCCCTTCCCAAACTTAAGCTCCTTGCTTCCTTCTACACACTCTTAAGCAACATTTCACTCCCTGGCTCCTCTTTCCTCGCCTTCCTTTCCTATCCGCCAAAATGAGGACTCTAATCCTACTCTTCCTTCATAATTGCTCTTCTCCTTTCACCTCAGGGCTAAACATGATCTAGCCTTTCTTCCATCCTAATCCAATGCTCTCTACCTCATTCTGCCAAGTTCCTGCTGTTTGCATTGGAATTACAGGCATGGTTGTGTTGGGTGTTAATTGTACCAACTCCTGATTGCCCTCTGGGAACTACGAGGGAATTATCCAGCAGCTCCTGTGGAAACCTCCATGCAGTCATTGTCAAGAATTGCTGCTGCCACCTGCCCCACACATTCACCTGGAAGAATTTTCCATACCCCTCATGGCATGCAGACCATGGATTGGGAACCTTAGATCTTGACATCTGTTATGTGGGACTGCCAAGAAAACTGAAAGACTGGGGTTTTAGGTGTGACAGGTATATGTTGTGGAGTGTCTGCGTATGCTCAGAAAGAATATACACTTGGCTAGAGAGAAGGGAAGGAGGGTTTGTACATAAGTTGCAGGAATGTGAACTGGGCATCCATGGTATTTTAGTTTTGTCACATAATTTCCAACATTATATCTGTTTTATCCATGAAGCACTAACTTCCACTTAAAACTAACTGCCTGGAGCACAAAAGAACTTGTCACTAAAGCCAATTTAATCTTTTACAGGTGTATGAATCAGTAGCTTGAAGTTATCACTTTCTGTCAGCATCAACCTTTACAATAGCTACTCTCCAATTTTCACAATACAGGTTTTTTTTTTCCTTTCTGAAATATTTGAAGAATGGTTTCTAAAAGATACCAAGTATCTGGCTTCTAATTTCAGTGGCAATTTCACATCTAACTAACTTCAACTGGTTTGAGAAAGTCAACCCCATTGAATTAAAAAAACCCCAAGAATAAAGTGTCTAGATGTTCAGTATAGTCTCATCCACATTTGAAAAACTCAACATGCTTTGTTTTTAGGCTATGCTTAGAATGGGTCAATTAAACAACCAGTGGACATTTAAATAAGCAGTTAATCTATTGTGAGATGCCTATTGATTCTCTTATGTTAGTATGCTCCTTATAGCCATTGCCTATGCCCACATGTAAAGCTTACTGCTCATGTGCTTCCAGTGCTCAGGAGGCACACTGTTCTGATCAGTCAATCTTCTATAGAGAAAGCAGTGTGTGTCATGCAGAAAAGTGACTGAAACCTGTGGCCTGTTGTGGCATAAGATTTAATGCAAAAGCTTTCAGACACACTAGTAAAGCATGCCCAAATAGCAGGGAAACATGATTTTTCAGATCAATCTTTGTAAAAGCTCCATCAGTATGTGTTCACAGAACTATTCATAAAGAGGATGAGTCTGTGCCTTGAATGCTTATTTATAGCCATATTTTAGAGGTAAGCAGCATCAGTTTAAACAGCTTTGAAAGAAAGATGTTTTGGGAGAGGCTCTCTAAGGGTTCAAGCTGGGTGATCCAGGCACCTGGGGTCATATACAAGGCATTGAACTGGGAGCAAGTTACTTGAAGCTCACCTCTTCTCTGTGCCATTGTCCTCCCTAAAGATGGGTGAGACATCTCTTCCTGCTCTTGGCTTTCCTTTTTTATCTTCATTAGCTTTGCCTATTTACACTGTAGCATCTTGGGACAGAGAGGTTCAGATCTAATCCATCAGTATTACCAAAGGTCTCAGGTGACTTTCAGAGGGGCAGGTCTTCTCTTCATCAGCTGTATCTTTCTAGACTGAATATAAAGGGAATCTAACTTAGGTGACAGTCAATAACAGTCAATATTCAAATTTGCTTGAACTGGATAGTTGATTGCTATGTGTGGACTACACCACAGCTGGACTCTCCAAGGACATCTGTAAAGTAAAGTGATCCCTATGCCTAGAAGTGTCACTGTTTTACCTCCTAGATATATGCTGGTTTTACTTTATTTTAGATATTACTGCTGATTAAAGGTCTTAGACAATATAAATATATTTATTCAAAAGCCATCTGGATGCAGTCTTGGGCAACCGGCTCTAGATGACCCTTCTTGAGCAGGGCGTTTGGACAAGATAACCTCCAGAGTTCCCATCAAACCTCAACCATCCTGGTGAATAAAACAGGAAATTAGAGAAGAGCATGCAGAAGGGGAAAAGAAAACCTGTAACAGCATGGTAGGATAGATAGAAGCACTTGCTGCTTGCTCATGAAGATCTTTGCTTCAATGTGAATGCAAAAACCTTTGGGGTTTGTGCAGACTGAGCTGTGATTTAGCTCTGTGAAATGTGGTGAAGTGGTAATGGGGCTGAATGCAGTTCATTTTGCCTTAGGGTGCAAAAGATGTGGGCAGCAGCTTGGGCCTTTAGTAATTGAGTATATTGGTCCAGAAGTGGAATCCCTCCCTCCCTCTCTGCCATACACTTGCCCTTTATTTATGCTCTTAGTGAGCATGACACTGAAACACAGACAACATTATCTTACTCTAGCAATACATGCCTTAATAGTAGCTGTAGGTGAAAACAGGGCTTTTTGCAATTTTTAATCTCTATTTTAGTCTAGTATAAAAATCAATGGTACTTAACCACCATATGGGACTATTTCCAATCCTTTGGATTAACCTAACCAGTTAATTTCCTTACTCAATTTTTATGCCTTCCAAATTATTTAATGCTTACAGCCATCTCCCATTTTAGAAGTTGTTTGGCCAAGCTAAACACATTTAATGTTTTTAATCTTTCTACAGAAATCAGACTCTCATACTGTATGCTCTGTGGTTATATCAGTTGGAGGAGGTGAAGGAAGCTAATGTCATGGATTAACATTCCCACCCCATGTGTACATGCTCACCTTGTTGCCAGATGGTTGAGAAGAGATTTTGAATATATTCCTGGATAAAACAGTCCTGGTTGGCCAGGACAGGAATGCTTCTTATCTCCTTTCAAAAATCTCTATGGCCCAGCAGTGAGGATAGTCCAGGAGCTGGAACACAAGAATTTATGAGCAAATTCAGGAATGCCTGAATTTATGTCCCTGCTTCACCTTCACCCACCTTCTTCCTATTACTGTCGGCAAACAGCTCAGGGTCGGACCCTCAGAGGTGCTTGCACTCAGGTTTTCTCCTCAGCGCTGCAAGACCTGACTCCTTCATGGCCACTCCAAGCACTGAATTGAATGTGCATGTTTCCTATGCTGTGTGCAGGGAGAAGCAGCCACCTGCGGAGAGGCGACCATGAGCAAAATGCACAGGAAAGTTTTAGGCACCAGCTTAATGGGCCTCATCAGAGGTGGATACTTACTTTACAGGATTCCTATCTGTCGACACTTTTTCCTGAAGTGGGTTAATTGCTCAAACGCACAGGTGCAGTATTGAACCATGTGCATGAGTAACTGCTGAGATGCACTGAAATGTGCAAGATGACTAAGAGAGAAATTCAGTTCTTTGCTTAATTGGGAACAAAGACTCAAGGTCTTCCTCATCCTGGGCAGGTGCTGCAGCCACGGATAATGTCTCCCTGTCCCTTTGCTGGGAGGATATCACTCTGCCCTTGGACTTGTCGCTGCTCAGGACTTAGCTCTGGTGTAATTGCCGGGAACTGCCATGGCAAGAGTTGTGCCTTAGGAGCATCCCCAGAAACCCAAAGCCTCAGCGGTTTGGTGAAAGCTTGAGAGAGTGCCAGTGATACCTGGGGCCCATACAGGGTTAGGTGGCTGCTGAGCAGCAATCTCCAGCCTTTCCCTATTGCCTGTGCTGGGGGGGTTCGGGTGCACAACTCGGCAAAGGGCACGAGCGGGCGAGGGACTGGCTTCCCTGCATCACCTGGCAGATGGGGATAACAGTGCTTTGCTGTCTCTCAGGGGTGCTGTAAGGAGAAATAGATTAAAAGATTGTTTGGTGCTTGGGGGGGTGCGGTGAGGGCTTTAGAAGAAGTTAAGATCAATAAACTGGCAGCAATACAACAAAAGGTGTCCTCCAGTTTAAGAACTGCAATATTAATGCTATCTTGAAAATAGCATCTACCTCTTTCTAACGGAAATTATCAAAATAATTTTTATTTTGCAGTTTTTGGAAAGGAAGCCTTTCTGTCTAGCTAAACCACTTATATTTTTTTTTAAATTTTATTTTTAATAGTGACCTTGTGTTCAAATGCTGGGATTTTAAAACTTTAATTTCCCTCTTTTCGGGGGGGGGGGGAGGGGCAGGGACGACAACACAAAGAGAAGTCAGAATTGGCCAGTTTTTGAAAAAAATTCCAATGTGGGTTTTTTCCACACTGATATTCCTTTATAATATGAGAAATTCATGAGAAGTGTTCATTGTTTATTTGATGCCACATGACAAATCAGTAGGAGTCGGCTTAAGAGCTTTGGTTTGTGTCTTTCAGCTTCACATCTTAACAACTGATGTGAAGAGAACTGTGACAATCCTCAAGACTTACCAAGAGGCTTGTGGTCACTCTGTTCTATATAGTGATGCTGTTATTAAGCAAATGATTTTTATTGTCTCATAGCTGTATGTGTAGTAAAGTGTAGTAACAGATAAAATCCTTTCTTGATTCCAGAATGGTAACTTTTATTTCCTACTCTTCTCTTTCAGTTTTATATCAACATCTGAGAACAGGAATTAAAGTAATAATAATAATAACAACAACAATAACAATAATAATCACAGCGCAAAGTGTGTAGTTGGGTAAAGTTGCCAACTTTTGATTAAGTTCAAAATCTGGACTTCTCTTTTTCCCTGGTGTAATCTAAAAGCAATTAAGAATGCTGAAGCCCTCCCTGTTTTTCCCTTTGTGACATTTATTTTTTCTAATTCTTAGGGCCTCAAAGACTTGTGTTTGTTCTCTGTCACTTATTAGCATGTGTGGGATTGGAATCTGTGGGATTTCTCTGTTTAAAACCACAATGTTTTCTCCTCCAAAGATGTCAAGCTCATGAAAGTGTTGATTTATTTTAATGGCATACATTGAAGTAGATGAATGATGAACATTACACCTTTCTTTTCAGATTAATGATCAATTACATGGATGTCATTTATGTGCCATACGTTTGCTCTGTTTCATTTGTGGTGCCCAAGCATCGTACAGCTTTCATTTATTGGCTCTCTGCTGGTAGGGCACTAGGTAGTGTACTTTTCATGGCACACGTCAAATTCAATTTAACTTGTTCTTTTTAACCCTGAGGGGATGTCTTCAAACACTTCTAATTCTCATTCCGGTCCTTTCAACAGCATGTCTAACAAACAGATCTCGTTTGCCTTAAGAGTGCATAACATGACTGTGCGGTTTTATTTTGCCCAGCATATTGCCCATCGCATTTTAATTTTCATCTAGAGAAGCAGAAATTATCTCCTCAGATATTTGCAACAAAGATTACACTGGCGTAAGACAAAATGAGAAGCTTGCTCATTTTTTGTCCTGTGCTGTCTTGGGAGGTAACTTGCTCCCAAGTAGAAAGCTTCTTACTTTATACGTATTGTAATGTCTCTGTTAATTTTAGCAACACAAGTTGTTCTTAAAACTAAAATGCAGACCTGAAAAAGTGAAATGTAATGTAAAATAAGTTGAGCTGATCATCTGGGCTACCTTTGTATAGGACTGTATGAGGAAAATGGACAGAGAAGGGAAAAAAATGATAGAGAACTGGTAGCTGAGGCTCTCCCTTAGGCTCCAAAATCAATGGCAAGGGGCCTGAAAGCTTGAGAACTGGTGGGTGAGTTAGTTCTGGTTATGGTAAAATGCCCCAGAAGCTGAGATGCTTGAATCGTTGATACCTTTAGATGCCCCAAAGGAAAAGTGGCAGGACAAATTCTGGACAAACTCCTGTCTTTCAGTACAATTTGGCCAAAACTTCGTGGTTTTGACCAGTCAATAGTTTCCAATAAAAATCTGTTTCATTGGGAAGTTCCCCAGCAAGTGTAATAAGATCCATATTGAATTGTTGACATGATTAACATATGAATGAGTAATAGCTCATTGCTCAAGTGGATAAAAGTACTGAGAACATCTAGAAAAGGCTACATTGAACTCTGCCATTCATTTGATGTACAGCCTGAAGAATGCCAATGTTGTTATTAAAGACTTGCTGACTCCATCGAATGCAGTTCTGTTGAATGATTCTGCCCAAATGTCTTCACAGTCCTTCCTGTTGCTTTTTGTTTGTTTTTAATTACACAGACTTTTACATGAAGACAGAATGTGTTTTGCCCATGAGTTCATCTGCTTCTCCGTTTGGTTGCTGGCTGAACTCCTAGTCCCTGGTGACCTCATTGTATTCTTCTTTTCGGCTGTCACCCACCAGCATCAGAGCATCTTTTATTTGTCCTTTCTGGATCAGACAGGTGGAAGAGTGTTACAGTCCCGCTGCAGAGCCTGCTTTCTCACTGAAGTGGCACCCTCTCTCATGCCCAGCTCTGGAGCCCCTGGAAATAAACGCCAGCTGGGGTGCCAGTCACAGCAGTAGCTGTAATCGGTGGCGATTTGTAACCCATCAATTAATAACACGAGGGGCTAAACAAGTCTCATCTGTCTTTGCATAAATATCCTTCACAAAATAGTGGGCTGGGTGAAAAGAAACTACACAATAGGCTGGCAGGATTAACTCTGAAACAAATGTCCTGAAAATTAGGGCAGTGGGAGCCTAAAGCCAATGAGGGATCCTCAGGAACAGGAATGAAAGGACAGGATATGCTTTTTCTCACAAAGCTGAAACTAATTTCATGTACATGAAATGACCTTGACTTCCATACCCCTACATATATATCTCTCTCTCTCTATCTATATATAATGTATGTAATATGGGTATGTACGTAGCAGAGATTCACATTCAAATATTACAGGTACTGTTAGTAGAATCTAACTGTTAAAAAGGAGATTCAAAGGATTTAATAATCAGATTATTTCTTCTGAGTTTCCTCCTTCCCTGACCAGGCAGGAAGTAAGAAGTGTCAGTTTAAGGAATATTAAAAAGATTCTATAAGCCATCTTTCTCATAATATCTTAATTTTCATAGTGAAGCACCTGGGACTTGCAGAGTCCTGTAAGACAGGCTAAGAAGCTGCTTAGTTCCTGCGTAGCAGAGCCATGGAACTGCCTAAGGAACTCTCCAGTAAGCTGGTTGTGTAAAAAACTCAGAGAAGAATCTAATACAGGATTAAGTTGGCTTATTGCAGCCCCCCCCCCCCCCCCCCACTTTTTTTTTCTCTTTTTCTCCTGGTGACTCCCCTGGGTGCACAAGAGATTGAGAAAGAAGCATGAACTTAAGCCCTGACTAGATCTGTATCTTTCCAAGGAGTAGATGGCCACAGCTTTGCCTCCTCTTTCCTCTGCACCAAATGGAGTTTGGGACCTGGGCAATGTTTGAGGATGCTGCAGTTTAGAGCACAACACTGTTATTTCAGACCTGTAATGTGATTTTCAGTTGTGTAACTGAAAGAGGAGAGATTTTAGTGTATCACAGATGTCAAATGAAATTTCTGAGACACAGATAACAAGGCAGGAGCTGTGTTAGCACAACTACAGAACAATTGCTGACTTGAAAGTCACTGGTATGAAAGAAACTGGAGGTTTTAAAACTCGCCTCTTGAGTCACACAACATGTGGTGCTCAGAAGAGCTTACGAGGCTAAGAGCTACCCAAATAAAATATTCACTGTCCAGTAGCCCTGGAGCTCATTACCCATAAATACTACAGGGTATATAGATATGCCAAGGAGGCAAAGGAGATGAAATGTACTTCTACCTTCGGAAGGGGAATTAATGTAATAGCATTCATTCCTTTTATAGATAATACTGCTATTTAGGAAGTCCTGAAGTACATGATGTCTTTGCTGATTAAGTCTCCTGTGTAAGCAAAATGTTCATAAAGTTACATAACTGCATTTTTCTTCCTACCTCATTGCTGGCAGCTGCAGTACAGGCTGCTGGAGCACTGCAAGCCTTGCTTCGCCTCCATTTCTAGGTGACCTAATAGTGAGGAGAAAAGAGTGGAGGGAGAGCAGGGGAACTGAAAGAGTGATGCTGTTGCAACAAATCCTTCATTCAGTCTGTATAACTCATATGCACCTCCTGCCTCCCTCTTGCATCCCTCAACAAATCTAGGCTCCCGGTGGCCTGATGTTTCCCACCTGAGATCATTAATGCAATCCTGATGCAACAAAGTGGCTGAAGTAATTTCCCTTTCTATCCCTGGTGAACTGAGTTGAGACCACTTCTCCCACTGGGCTTGAGGCTGCTAGACAGCTCTTTCCCTCCCACCTATGCCACAGTCTCTTTTCCCATACTGTGGGGCCACTTTCCCACAATGTGACTTTTAGTAGATTGGTGAATAAAAAGAGTCAAGTTGCAAGACAGACATTTGGCCCAGAGGATGTCAGACAGGCATTCTCTGCATCATCTTCTGCAAGCAGTTTAACAGAAACAATTGTGGTGGGGAGCATTTTGGGCATGTCCTCTAAGGGAAAAATTATAGGGGGTAATTTTGCTGCCTCTGGACTGGCTTATCTGACTTTTATATTCCTTTGTGGTAGAGCAGGCCCTTGCCCTGTTTTTTTAGTCAATTTAAAGAGTGAGTCAGGGCAAGAGGAGTCTATTTCAAAGTTTCCATATTAATTACTATGAGTCAAAGTAAAAATGAATATCAGATTAGTTGTTTTGCTTAAGTAGCACTGTCCAATCTGATTAATAAGTACCCTTCTACTGACCTCAAAATATGTTGTAAAACTTCTTCAAGATAAGGACCAAAAAATGTACCAAGACACTTCTGCTGCTCTTGTATTTGTTTATTGTACTTCTGCTCCGGTTTCTTTTGCTGCCAAGAGCTTTTAAATACAAATGAGCAAACTGTGGGCCAAATTAAAGAAAAAAGATTTTTAAAGCAAAAGGTGGGAGATCAGCAGTGGAGTGTATATGAAATCAAATTTTTATTGTGTACAGTTTTGTAATACCGAGATTCCCTCTCAACAGATGGATCGTTGCCCTGCTGTGTATAGAAAGGTGATGTCCTCATGGCTGAACCCCTTAAGGGATCTAGTGCACTTAGATGGGAGAGCTTAAAACATCCTGTGCAGAGTTTAAAAAGTCAAGCCCCAAAGGTGTTAGCACCAGGGAACATTCAATCTGGAAATTAAGGAAGGGAAAAGAAGATGAGGAGAGGAGACACTTCTTAAAAAGACTCTAAAACCACTTTTGGTTTTCCTCAGTATTCTGTTAACTATTGTATTGCATTTTTGAGTTGCTTAACATGGGGTGATGTGAATCTGCTGCATGGCTCTGGGAACAGGAAGCTCAGCATGCTCTGGCCATTCACTCTGAGTGAAAGGTAGAAATATAAGCTGTGCTGCAAGCCCTTTGCCCCAAGAATCAAGAAAAGCTGCTTTTTTGTCCTGTTCTGCCGCTTCTGGAATCAGCAGCAGCCCTCTTTCAGATGATGTATGATGGAAGGGTCAATCTCCTCCTCTTCAGTCTAAACCTTTCTCTGTAGTGCCATTTGTCTCATTTTTGGCAGCGATCAGCAGTTTTGCTCAGTGTATGTGGGACACTTGCTGCAGACAATTTACAAACATCAGGAGAAAGAAGGGAGTTGGTGGTGTTTTTGAATTCCTATCAGTTCTTCTTTTTTTGTTGTTTCTAATGAGTAGATGAAAAACAAAACGGGTGTTTTATTTCCTGATGAGCGCAAATATTTGTCCAAAATAACTTAAATTGTTTATTATCGTGACTCTGAAATTTGAACATTTCTTTTTTAGGCACCATGTGAAAGGTCTTATTTTTTCCATGATGGATATTTGTCATCAGCTCATGTGAATGTTTTGGCGAACCAAAGGATGGATTGCTCTGTTTTGCTTGCTTGGATTGTGAAATAGGAATACCCGTAACATGACAGGGCATGAAAGATCCTGAAATGAATTAAAGCTGTACTTTAATGAATGGGCTTTTCATTTAGCGGATTCTTTATAAACAACTGTGGTAAATCCACTTTCAGTAAATCCAAAGGATGGTTGACACATACATTTCATATGGGTGGGTACTGGCAGAGTGGAACTGATGATACATCATTCCAGATGGACCATTTTTCGGCAGATGAGTGTTCTAGCTATCGTATTTCAACTGGAAGAACTGCTCTGGTGTAGAGCCAATACAATATGTACTATGTTTAATCTGATTATCTCAGCTCAAAACCTGGACTGATGAGAACATTTGCAGGCTGGATACTCCAGGAATCATCCAACCAATGTGGATGTCTCAGCCTTCACTGTAAAGGGGGCAGGTTTCTACCTGATGAATTATTTGCTAAGTTGGGCTGAAGGTAGCTGAGCCAATGGATATTCCATTGAGCAGGCATGTACAAGTAAAACATATGATAATGCCTAGTGCTTCATTCAAAGCTGTGTATTTATTCAGATGTGGAGTCCCTCTAGGCAAATGTTGCACCTGACTGTTTTTCAAGTTTTAAACCATAAACAAAGATAACACCTACAATCCATCCTTAAGAGAAAATTAAAGAGATCTGTATCCAAATGTGACTATGATGGAAAATGTTGTGACTATGCATCTGTTGTATTTGAAAACACTGAATTTTGCCAAGACAGCTGTGCCAAAAAATGTAGGTCATTAGAAAGCAAGATCTGTAAGGAAGCACAGGCAATAAGTTGGATCATTTTGCTTTGCTGATCTTTTCAGGAAGTACAGCAGTTGAGGGTAAATGTACTATTTGTTCCGTAAGGGCTTACTAACCCACTTGAAACAGAACCTGATGTACATCTATCCATCTAATTTCTCATGATGATGTAGGCTTATGCCACTTTTTGCTTTCAGATGCATCTCAAAGAGTACCACCAGTGTCCATATGCCAATTTGCATGGGAAGAGTTCAAGGTGACTGATGTTGTGTGCTCCTGTTCACATCAGAGAATACTGGAGCTGAGCCCTATAACCACAACCCCAAATAAACATCTGGGATTCCTGATTGTCGACAGGTTCCTCAGAAAGTCACGTACATCCAGTACTAGTTTGGAGAAATGTTTTTGTGGGATATGTGGCAAGAACACTCCTAATGATATCTGAGCCCTTTGGCTGGGGCCCCTTTTTATTGTTGAAAGTACTAGAGTGATTTTCAGTCCTTGGTGATCCCTTTGTGTTAGATTTTGTATTAACCTGCTGTTAGGCATCTAGTTCCAGCTACAGACACTGACTCACACCCGTAGAAACACCTCCTACTGCTCAGTGAGGCAACGGACTGTGAACAAACTTACTGTCATCAATCAAAATGATTTCACAAATTTGTTCCTGACCTTTGTTGACCCTACGTTTTCAGAACTGAGAACGCAAAACACAAGCTCTGTAGCTCAGGGCTGAAAGTTTGGATCAGATAAGAGATACTGCTCCTTTGCACTCAAGTATAAGAGTATAATTACAACCAGATTGCTGGTGTGACTTCTGAGAGAGGGAAAATGTAAAATCCTTGCATGTGTAAGCATAAACTCCATCTTTGCAGATCTTTTAACCTAATTAAAGAGGAGGTTGAATGATTCCAGGAAGAGTGCATGAGAAGATGTGAACATAGCAGAAGACTACTTCTCTTGTCTTTTTTAAAAGCTGCTCAGATTTGTCACCCTAGCATTTGCACAGTTCTTGCTGGGCAAAATAGCAGATATACCTGATGTGACTGTAGGTTTATCATGCATTAAAAGACACCATCCAGTAAGTACATTATATACATTAAAGTCTGTTAGTGCATCAGTGACCCAATTAGTGTGCAGTAGACAGATGCATACCCTGGAAACATTCCCATCTCCCTAACTATGTTAAGTCTGACTCTTTCCATATTTAATAACAAGTCATTATGATAGATAAGTGATGGATACAGAACTCAGTCAAATGAGTATTTAAGGCATCATTTAACTATGGTAAGCAAGGGGTTAACATGGAAATTAGATGCCAGAGTAGACCTGATAAAGCAATTTATCAAATTTAGCAAGACTGTCCATTCTAGTCCGACCATGATGTAGACTGGCACTGAACTGAAGGTTATTGACCTGACCTGGTTTGCATGTGACGGTGCTGATTTTGAGAGCAAATGAGTTCTGGTGCCTACAAGTTCACAGAGCTTCCAGTTTCTCAGCAGATAAGCATTGGCTGGCCTTCTCTTTCAGACTGGCTTGTGCAAACACCCCCCTAATGATTCCCACAGGCCACGTAACTGGAGTGAAATGGGCTGCTGGAAGGAGCAGTTACTGAAATCTGGCACTGGTCCCCTCTGATTGAGCTGGACACGATGAGTACTTGTAAATGCATTAGTTACGCACATGCCTGCTCCCAACCAGCCTAGGAGAGAGGAAGGCTCACGCAGCAGTGCCGTATGGCACAGGGCGTTAAAAGGCTACTGCACACATCTGACTCCCTCTGACTTTAAATTTTAGATGCCTAGATATTACCAAGGAGTCTTTCTCCGTAAGCAGTGTCCTGTACTGACGCTAAGAGCCATGTAAAGTCAATCCGCTCTGTAATCCCCTGTGTGGCACTTCCAGTTTTCCTCCTGCCGTGTCGCTGGGGCTGCTGCAGCCAGCAGCGGGTGAGGAGGATGAAAACATGGCTCCTTTCCACAGCCACTGTTGACCCATTGTGTTCTGAGCTGAGCTGCCCTGCACAGCTGAACGGCAACTATCTCAAAATGTAGGATTTCTGCTTAGGAACAGAGCCAACTGAGCTTTGGTTTTTCTACGACCTTGGTCTGCTTTACACCTGATGTAATCGGGGTAACCTGATATAACCAAGGTAACATTGACTGTAATTGGAAGACAATCAGTCACGTTGAAAATGGCCTCTTGTAATGTTGCAATAATCTGTGGTGGTTTACTTGGGGTCGCTATGGACTCGCTGCTTTGCCTAAACTGACACATGATCCTAACTGAAACCAAAACTTTCTGAAGTACTATAATTCTTCATAGTCTATGCATATTTTTTCTGTAAATGGAATTGAAAACATGTCTTCATAGCATTTCAGCTAAATTTTTACAAATATTTAGCTGATTTAAAATTATTTTTGAGAGTATTTCCAACATATTCAGAAGAAAAAATAGCCCTTTGTTTAAACCAATATTCTGAATTTTCTAAGGTTTCCAGTGCATCTTAAGTAATGGAGGTAAAAATATTCTGCATAATAAGAGTTTTGAGACAAACTTGTATGTAGATCCTGCAAGATTATTATTTTTTTTTAATTAAAGTAGAGATTAATCTCAGCTATGTATCATTCACACTGGCTTCTTGAGTGGGTTGTGAACTGGAAATAAATCTGTGGGAATAGAGGGCATGCTCTTCTGCTCCATTTGGTCTTGTGAAGGACATGCTTGATGATTATAGTCTCGGGCCCCTGCTCTTGCTGCGCCAGTATCAGTCACAAGGACAGGCAGACAGATGAGTAAAACTGTTCTTGAAAGGCACAGAGCTGCATCAGTAATAGATAAAATGAACCATTGCGCCCAGAGAGTACCACACCCAATCACCTGGGCAGTCAGAAGACTGAGACCACCTTTGCTGGTGGAAAGCTTCTTTCTGCTTGTTTCTATGGACCTGAGAACTGGGTTGGCCTTTTGCTTTCCCCTGTCTCCTCTAACCCTAATGAGCTTCTGTTCTTGTGCTATTCAGTACTTTTCAGGAACTCAAGGTGGTGTGTTACTACAGTGTCTCTAAACAGCAGTTTCAAGACACAATTAAGAAAATTGTTTTGGAATGATTTATTTGCAACCAGATGGCTGCCCACAGAGGTGCAGGTCAGTATGTTGTCCATGATCTTTCTCAATGATTAGCATAATGGCTTAGGGTTTTGCATGGTGTAAACCAGGGTATATATTATGTGTCTGTCAGCTTACACACATTCAGGCCCTGCCTGATATACACCGGAGCAAATATAGTTGGATCTTCTTGGGCTATCCCATTTTGGGGCACCTACTCAGGTCTTGAAACATCCTTTAGTTCCATACACAAACAAAACCAAGCTCTTTCAAACATGTTCACCAAGCCGATTTGTGTCAAAATGTCACTTTTCATCAAAATCTGAACCGTTTGGGAAATGTTACATATGTCTGTTCTCATGTGCTTTGTCTTCCTCTTTTCTTTGCTTTTTTCCCTACCCCACCCTCTTCCCTCCTTCCTGTCAAAACAGTGACAGCTTGTGTTTTGCAAAATGGGCAAGTTTTAATTTTAGCAAAATTTAATATAGTAAAAAATTTTGGCTATCTCTAAATGTGTGCTTCCCTGTGCTGTGTAGCTCAGGGGTAAAAAGTACCTCTGAAAGTACCTCTGACTCGCCTCTCCCCCTTCCCCCCCCAGCTATTAATACAAGACAATATAATACAAGACAATATATTCCTGTTAGTTGAAACACCTCTTTATTTTTTAGGTGTACAAGCAGTGTCCTTTCCTCACCCTCAGGCCTCCCTCTCTACCAAAACAAAGCAAAGGCCAGAGGCTGGAGCACGCGAATTCCAGCCTCTTTCTTCAGCCACGCACCCCCTTCCCTCCTGCAGCGAGGTGAACACCGTCCACACATCATTTGAGACAGGAACAATATAACACAATCTGTTTTCAAATTTTCTAAATATTTCCCAACTTCCATTGCAGGCTCTTGTCTTCATGCTGTAAATTCGTGCCAAGAACTCCCCAACAGCATTCTTCTCTGCCTTCCCAAATCACTCAGAGAGCAAACAAACCTTTCCTCGAGTCATTGATTGCTGCAAGAAAGCATTTGTGTTTATTACATATGAAGGAAAAATGGCTAGACTGCACATTTTAGAGCTTGCAGCTCTCCAGTGAAAGCCATAAGTAAGAGCTTTGACAGCACAGAGGTGCTTTCTCCTCTGTGTATTTCAATCTGTGAACAGGACTTCTCCCTTCCCAGAGCAGCCAGGGTACTGCCACGCTGGGTAGGAAACAACTGCCTGGCAGTTTTCTATCCCCTCTGAGCCCATAAGGCTCTGGGACATGTTGTGCTGTTTATAACTAGTTTTACTGCCTGAGTGAAAAGCTTTTGATGTAATAAACAGTGTACACAGTTTCACAGGATAATATGATCATCTGTATTGCAGTGAGCTATACTGAATGGCTCAGTCTAGACAGGAATGTGTTAAATTAGTACCAGAACAATTTAACAGGCACTAGAATTAATTAGGAGAGGATTTTTTTTCCTATGGTAAAAAATCTAAGATATCTAGCACCAAATAATTAAGTTAGACCATAGAAATTTTCAGTACCCATCATCAGAAGTACTTAAAGTGATCTCGATATGTGCTAATACTTGTCTGTGAGGTCCTATGCTTGTGACAGTAGCAAAAGTTTGCCCTGCCCTATAAGAGTGCCTTTGTGCCTGGCCATGACTACATTTTGAGCAGGCATAATCCTTGATTGCCTCCATTTATTTCCTCACTGGTCTAGCAATGTAGCACACTTGTATTTATCTATATTTTTTTCCTCTGGGTCAAATCACCATCACTTTCTACTTCTGTAAAGTGCTATTGGAACAAGTGTCCTACCATTTGGTGTTTGTGTTTCAGCTCTCCCACTCTTCATTGAACTGTTCCAATACAGAAAGCACGATTCAGTGATTAAAGCAAAGAAGGGAAGTTAACAGACCGTGGTTCTGTTTCTCAATAGGGCATCAGTAACTGTCACGTAGAACTGGCAAACAACTTTTTAAGTTCTTTGGGCCAAGCTGTAAAACAATACTCTGCACTGGAATGTGACTCAGTCTGCAGGTGCTCAGCATCAGGCAAATAGAGTGAGTTTCCTCTCCATTCAAAAATCTTGTGTACCTGAAAGATTGTCTGATCTTTTGTCCCTAGCTGTATCAACTGGTTTAAAACACATACTACCTCTTCTTACCACCTTACGTGTATTTTTGTGCTAGTTCATAGTGGAGTCAACATAAAGAGGTCAGTGTACTTTCTGAGGTGTGGAGAGGTCATATTATCCACAGGTCGGAAACCACATTGCCACAGCCTGGTGCTTGAAGTCTGAAAATCTGGGTGAATATGTCCTAATTTTAGCACCCAGATTCTGAAGAGCCCATGTTAAATGGCATCTGATAATAATGTCAGTTGGTCCAATTGCCTCATACAAATGGGCTATCACAAAGCTTAATCTTTCATCCTTACAAAATGTGTCAAGGTACCTATATATAGCTGATATATTGATATGAAACATCATCCCTATTGCCGTGGAATAGTTGTTTTGCAAAATTATCTTTTCCAAAATGAAATGGCTGAACTTGGCTTAATGTTTGTTGGCTTGATCCAGATAGAAGTGGAAGAATAGCATTTCTGCCTGCTTTACACTGAGCTTGGAGGAAAGGTTGACAGAGCCTGCATTTCGGTCTGCTTTGACAAGATCTAGTTTGAGCTGGGGATGCTCCTTCACCAGTGCTCCTGAAGTTCCCAGTCACTGTTCATGGCATATGTTTCAATGAGAGCAGTCACTCCTGTAAAGCCTATTTCTAATGTCCATTAACAGGAATATTTTGCTGTCAATACTTGCAAATCTGTGCGAAGAGCGATAGGAAATGCTGTTACTTTACTTCAGGGGACTCTGAAGACCAACAAGCAGGCAAGCAAAACAAGACATGGTAAGACAAGCAGAACATGTTTATGCTAACTTCTGAGTGTGTGACCAAGGACGGGATCCAGCCACTATCTGTGCACAGCTTCACATGTATGTCAGGCTCTGGAGATCCAGAGCGTCAAGCATACTGAAGACATATTGCAGACCCGAGTCTGTTTGTTTAGGTAGTCTGGGTGGATCAAACAGAGGCAGGTCCGGGTCTCACCACAGGTCTCCCAGAAGGCATGGCAATCATTTCCAGATGCAATTTGCCTTCTTGGAGGCAGGGGATGCTGCCATCTCTTTAGTGTTTGAACTCAGGCTGTGAATGGTGGGTGCCTGACGGAGAGATTTGAGCCAAGCAAAGCCTGCAAAGTGTGCAAAAATTTGTGTTTTGAGGAGCAGAAAGTTTATGTCTGCACTTGAATCTGCTCCCATCTCCACTTACCAGTGTGTGATGGCCTTTCAACAGCATGCATTTCAGGTTTCTCCCCCAGTATGAGCTAATATGGGTCTGTGGGCTCTGCGGGCCATGAAGGCAATTCCTTTTGAGGCACTCTACTGCTAAACCTGCTCAATAGCTCTCCAGAGGAGTGTGAAGACTGTTTTTACAGCTGAATACAGTGCAAGGGTTGAACTATGGGCCTTTCATCTTAGAGATGGCTCCCTACCATATGTTTCTGTTATGAAGAACAAGGTCAAATCTTTCAAAGTTTAGTGTTACATAGCTAAAAGTTTGCATAGGGCTTTAGAAAAACAAAAGCATCTACATTATTATAAAAACAGAGCTCTTACTTATATATAATGAGCTAAAGTAAATATGTTACAGTTTAACAGCTGATTTGGAAAGTCCTTTTCACTGTTGCCATAGTTTCAAAGCCCTGGAATACACAGACTTTTTGAAGAAACTAAACAACTGTAACCACGATGGACAATTTCATGCAGGCGATGAATTGGCTGTTCAGAAGAATAGTTCCTGTTTTGCAGGAGAACTTGCTTCTCTGCTTTCTGCCTCCTTCAAGCAAAGCCCATGCAGAGCTGAGGCAGTCCTGTTGGGGAGCGATCAATATGCTGCCACATACCATCTGTAATTTTGGAATTTGCTTCTCCCACCCACACCATGGTGGTTTCACAATGTGCTTTCTTGTGCTGTAGCAGGGACAGCCTCCTCAGGACATGTTTTTCTTAGTCATGTGGATTTGCCAGATCCAGCCTTTTTTCCTAATCAAATGAGCTTTTCAATGTGTACTCAGCATTGGATAAGCACAAAGGCTCACGTAATCAGTCCAGATGACTCTTTAAGGAGGCTTTTAATGTCCAATTTACTGCCCATGTTTTCTTTTCTTTGAAGAATACCTTACTTCCCCACTTGGACCGAGCAGTACCATGGCACCTGTTCTGAGTAAAAATGACAGTATTGTCCTTTTTCAGCAGTGAGCAATATTTCATTTGAATGTTTGTGCTGCAAAACTGCACTGACAAAGGACTGTGCAGGGGTGGATAGATTGGGAAAACTTGTGGGACAGCCCGAGGAATTAGTATGTGGGCAGCTTGGCTCACTGGTTAGGTGTGGAGACCTGACAGATCTGGCCCTGTCAGACAGAGCCTGAGCTTACACGAACCAGTAGAGCTCTGCTACCTTCAGTGGCACTATAACAGTTTACAAAACTTGAGGGTTTTTTTCTTTTTTTAATATCCTGCTCTCCGGTGACCACCCTGACTCACCAAATTCCTTTTTCTGAGGGCACATTTCCTAGCTGTTAAATGTCAAATTATCCAGATTAAAAAACCTGCCAGTAAGGCTTTGGTTTGCTTCCTGTGTTGCTGTTGGTAGTTAATGAGCAACGGTATGTGGCTGCGCCATCCTCTGGGGCTTAATCTGCTCATCATGTTAGTAGTTAGTTACATCACAGAGGCCCACTGAATGGAGACTATTCCCTCTTGAAAAATTGCTCTCTCCTCTAAGGTAGAGGATCTGTGTGAGAAGAGAGGCACCTTGCAACGCTGGTTTAATTCTTCAAAAGATCTTGAATTTTGAAAGGACTAGAACACAGTTTGTCTACTTTGTTAGTGCCACGTAGGGACAGGACCCGTGTCCTGCGGGCTGCCAGACATGTAGCATCGCTGTGGACAGCTTCAGTCTCACAACAGGGAGTCCTGTGAGCAACCACCTTACTGCTGGTATTGTGACCCACTGCTGGCAAGGCTGACATCTCCGGGGTGGGAGCATGGAGCGCAGCACAACCCGCTCAGCATGCTGCCTGGGGAAACTTGTTCAAAGTTAGTCTGGAGGCATTCACTGCTACGCTATGCTCTGCAGTCTGGGCGTGTGTTAAATACAGGAGTAGCAGCTGGAAGAGCAGAGGCAGAAGAGGGAACCCGAGGTAACGAGAAGACAATACTGGTCAGATACACTGTTTTTTACTGGTTTCAGTCAGTTTTCCCCACTTCTCCACTAAAATTCTGTTTGGAAAAGTACCCCCCTTTTTTTTTCTTCTCCTGCTGGGCTTGTGATTACAAATGAAAATGTAAGCATGTATGTGACCCTCTTGAATCACATTTTCTACATAGCTGTATTGAATTGGGATCTTCCAAACATGGTAAGGTCTTTTCAGAAATCTCCTTTTTCTCTAATGTCTCCCATCAGGCTGCTGCAGGCATTCAAAGAGTAAGTATTTTAATAAATGGAGAGAAATGCCCATGCTAAACAGAATGCTGAACTCCTGGAGGCCACAGGTTAAAAAGAGAAATTTTTTGGCAGCTAATTGAAATCTAAGCGGGATTTTCCCGGTGTGCTATTTCCCCATTTGCTCTCTCTTCACTAATATTTAACAGGCCGTTATTGATTACAGTGGCAGATTTGTACTGTAAATGGAAACTGAAGGTTACTATTTTGTCACATAATCAGTGGCTATATATATATTTCATATATATGTGTATCTTATATATTTCACAAATCAATGCTTGGAGAAATCACGTCCTGGCACAGTTGACTGTAAAGTCAAAATGGCATTAGTAATTTTTTAAATAATAAATCTGAATATCTGAGTAAATTCTCCACTGAGATATGTAGAAAGTCTCTATTACTGCCGCATTACCAGCATGTCTGAATCTAGCAATGAACTCAGCTTCACAAGTGTTGTTAAGTTCCCTCTGAGTCTGCAGTCAGGTCAGTTGTCTCTTCCCTGCTAAAGTGGGAGTACTTCAACTCCTGTCTGTGGTAAGTCTCTTTCAGAATCAGCTGGCGGCTGCAGATCTCTTTTGGCTTGGGTTTTTCAGATTCCCGCCTGGAGGGAACACCATAATATCCCGTGTGTCCTCCTGCTTCCCTGTCCCAGTCCCACATGGGGCCATTCCCCTCTGGTGTTGGATTGCCTGTGCATTGAAAAGCTCATTTCCCGGCTGTGCAGGCACCTCTGGGATTTTTGCTTATTAGCCAAGATTTTTAGTCACATGGGGAGGATTTATGAAGCTGATTGATATAAATTTGTCAATGTGTAAAACTTCCACACAGTTCACTTCTTATCAACCAACCCATTCCTATAAAAAACTGTTAATTTGCAGTTTTCAACATATTTCCCTCCTCCTTTTTTTGTTCTGCTGCTGTTGCCATAGCTTGTGTCCATCTGAACTTTGGCAGCAAAACCCATTTTCATACTCCATGATACTCTTAATCCTACAACTTTGTGAAAGCACATCACATCCATGCCATGAAGGCTGGCAGACACTGCCACACTGGTCTTTAGTGCCTGACTGAATTTGCAACACAATTCTAGAGTGCATTTAAAACCGAGTCTGTGTCACTCCCTCTCTGACAGGCACACTGTTGCCTGTGGGTTTGGAGGGCTGTAGGTGCATTTTCTTCAGCACAAGTTTGTACAACTACTTGTCTTGATCTTGCCAGAATTTTGTAAACCAGTGCTGGTAACTTTATCAAACAAATGTGAAATCTCACTGAAACATGGAGTCAGGTTTGTCTGGCAAGACTTGTTTTCCCTTTGCACTCCAATCTTGTTGTTAGTCATAAGCTCCTGTTCCATCTTTGCCATAACTCTGTCTGAAACTGATGTCAGCTAAAGTTAAAGAGATTACCTCACTTTTTGTTTTAATACTAGTACAACACTGACATGCTTCTGAAATTTTCACTTCTAACTGAAAATTTATCAACAGCTAACACCTCACACATCACTTTTGATGCTCCTTGGTATGAATTATCTTGATCTACTGATCCAAAAATATTTCTTTCTAGTTAAAATTGTTTAATATTCTTCCTGCTTGGTTGCAAATTGACTGGAAGTATTTCATCATTATCAGTCATCTTGTTCTTGATTTTCCTTAACGCTGGGAAATCAGCTCTTTGGAAACAAAAGTGTAAACACTATTGATTGGGACTTTCTCTGCTTTCCTATAATGTGGTCATGACTCCTGCTTATGAAGCAATGACAGGTGGTACAGGGGGAAATGAACCATTCACCCATGGTGTACCTGGGAAATTGTTTGTCTCTAGATTCAGTACTCATTATATCCATATTGCTATAATAAGGTCAATAACAGGCTGTGTTCAGATTGTGTTAGAAAGCTGTCATCTAAAGTTTTAGAAAAATATACTCATATTTCACTAATGGCTGTATGTTATTCAATAACATACTCTTTGAATTCTCAGATTCATTTCATTATAGACAGGTACATAAGGAGTAACTTCTCCTTTTGGCCTGTCTCAGCAGACTTTAACAGGACCCTGCTCAGACTGTGTACATTGGAGTGTTGTTCAACATTAATAACTCATGATTTGAGACCCACCTGAAACGGTTCTGGGGTGGTTTGTGCTTTAGAGCAACACCAGTACTACGAGGAGCAACCAGTACCAAAAAAAATAAGGAATATGGTACCACAGGAGGTGATGTTTCCCAGCTGATATTCTTCAGCTCTTCATTTTACCCCTCATCTCTGAACATCTTTTTCCCAGACTCTCCCTCAGCCTCCCTTATACACGCTCCCTTTGGTTTTTCTACTCCTCCAGTCTCATTAGTAGGTCAGTGCTAGGCGCTGTAGGGTGGGCTGACAGTGCACACCTCTGTCAGCAGTACTTGCTGCCCAGGTCTGTATGAGCCCCCTGAGCTTTTGGGAAATACCACACAGCACTTCCCAGCAGCCCAGAGCCACAGGTGGGGCTGCAGTGGGCAACGCGGACCTTTAACGCAGGGCATCAAATGACATCTGCAAGCGAGAAATGTAAAACATGTTGGTGTTCATTCCTTAGCTATAAATAATAATGAATTCCTTCAAAAACTGTCTATATCCTCTCTTTCATTGTTCTCTATTTCCGCTGCAAATAACTTGCAACAATAAAAATGAAGGGATGCCAAATTTGTGTGGCTCTTCAAAGTAAATTCTTTCCTTGAAATGAAGTTCAGTTGAAGAGTCTGACCCTCCTTCCCAGCGTTTGTGCAGGCCAGATGGGCTAGTGCTGTCCTTCAGCGTGAGGCTGTCCTTAGGGTACGTTGTTCCTCTCTCTTTGGGAGTCTGAAAGAAAGGGATCAGAAACTTTACGTCTCCCTCTTGTCTTGCAGAAATTTTCTCTGCTATCTCCTCTGGGTGGAGTCCCTTAAGGCCATATGCATAATGATCTATTCACTGGTATCGGCTAATGTCTTACTCTCCAGAGCCATTCAGTCACTGCTGACTTCCCTTACAGTTCTGTCCTCAGGTTCCTTGAAGTTTTCTTCCTTTCTCACTAACAAGTGTTCATTATTTCTCTCCTAAACTCCATAGGATCCCATGGTGGGTTTTTGCATCTTTTAATTTCCCAGGAGGGATATGAAGGGACTACAAGTAAAATGCTTTGCTTGCTCTTATCTGGGAGATTACAGAGGGGAATTGGATAAAAGCAGGGGTTGAATACTCAATGCTTTGCCATTGTCAGCAGTGATGCGCTTTTGGTAGAAAATAGCATTATCCTTATGCAGTAGGGTTTTAAAAACTTTCCCAGGCATAAAAAAAGGAGGAATCAAGTTCTTTGGACATTACTCTTTGCTGCCCTGAAGTTCCTTTTCATTGCACTGGAGACAGAAAAGGGAAATAGAGTGACTGGATACCCCAGCTCCCATGTAATATTCAACAAAGAGAGACTGCCCTTATCACATATCTGTTTCCCCAACATTGTTCAGACTTTATCTGTACCCTGGCCATCCTAAAGCCCACCAGCAGAAGCTGCAGAAGATCTAGTTATGTCATCAGTAGGTAAAGGTGAAAACTTTCTGTGAGTACTTTGGTATCTGAACTTCTCATATGCTTGAGCTGGTGTCCTTTGCCTGCCATGATAAGAAAAACCTGATGTCTTTGGAAGAGTGAGAAAGAACTGTGGGTCAGGCCCTTCATTAACCTGTAGTGGAATTGCCAGAAGAAGTGTGGTACTGGGGAGAGATTTCCAGGCCCACCAAGGGTCTCATGAGGCACTGTGAACCTCTCTCAGTCCCCTGGCAGATTGCAGCCAGACTCAAAGTAGGTGTTTAAACTTCCAGCAGCCACTGAGCTCCGCGTGAAAGGAGCCGAACAGAAACCAGCATCAGCAGCAGTGGTGTGGGCAGCTACCTTGCAGGGCGTTCGCACAGTTTGGCCACAGCACCAGCTGCAGGGTGTGAGCCGGGAGGGGGATGCTGAGGCACGACTGCCCATCAGCTGTGCGACGAAGAGGCAGCTCTAGCCCACCCAGTGATGGGGCTGGTTTGGCCCGCTGTGCTGTCCAGATGCCGTGTGGTAGGAAGCTGGGCTTCACGCTGGCATCTCAGTTCCTCTGGCCTTTTTAAAACTGATCATTGTGAACATCATCCATGCTAATTATTTTTGAGAAGTTGCAGTGAGCGGCCTTATAAGACTGGCGGACTGTGTTCACAATTAAGAAGGACTGCCTAAAGGATAAAGATGGCTTTTTCTTCTTCCACGACACTGATTGAACTCTGATAAAACGCATATTTCCTTGTTTTTCTCAATGTACCCTTATGCTATGGGATGAATAAATTACACAGTGGGAAGTAGATGAGGAGATTTCATACTGATAACCATGTGCGTGCTTTAGTTTTCCCTGCTGTTTTGCTTCACTGTATTCCCTGCTCTAAAATGAATGTGTACCATTACACATCTCTGCTCTCTCACAGCATAAAACAGCCCTTCTTTTCCAGATGAAATTTTCTTCCTACGCGAAGTTAATCTTCATTCTCCTTTTTGGAAATGCCTTGAAAAATGCAAAATTGTGCTTAGAAATCTAGAGATGGTAGATGAAATAATGTTAAATGTCTGTCTCTGCTTGTCTTAAGTTCTTATACTTGTACCTGTAGCTGGAAAAGCTCAGAATTTCACTGCCAGCGCCTCTACTTACTTTCACACTTTCTCCTATTAAATGTTATTGATTTCAGGTTGCATCTCATAATGACCATTATGCCAGGGGCTGAATTGAGTGACTGTGGAAACCAGCACTATGCTTCTGCTAGTAACAAGAATGTGCTGTTAGCAGGCCAGATTGCTCAAACTGCCTCTAGGATTCTGAACATACTCCTCATGAGCCACAGGGCAGCCAGACCGTCCTCAGTAATGGACTGACTCTGTGCCTGGCGTGCTCCTGCTGCCACCATATAGCCACAGCTGAGCTTTGCCATTTGTTTCCAGCTGGGGAGGGAAGGAAAAGCCAGACCAACTTTGAAGATCCAAAAGAAGGTGAATATTGCTATTTGAGAGGCTAGTATATTCGTATGGGACATAGTTTTAAGCTCCATAGCGTTTACATTTTATTTCTGCTCATGTTAGGTGGGGAGAGAAGACTCAGATTTGACCTCTGCACCTAACATGCATGCCAAGAAGTCTGGTTACCTTGGTCCTATTTCTAGCCTGATGGTAAGTTTCTCTGCCACTGTTGTAAGGTCCTGTTATCCCTCTGTGCTGGTGTACAAGAGCACGACGTGGTGTCTTCAGCAGTGAAGTGGGAATAATGACTACAAGCGTATGGCAAGGCTTCAATCACTCATATTTGCAAACGGCTTTGATTATTTCTCAAGGAAAATAATGACATAAAGCCAAATACTATTAATAGTCTAAACATGTGCTCACTTTATAATCCAATTAATAAGCAAATATTTTAGCTTAATTACTCTATACTGCATGTTAGAGGCATAAATGCCTTACTGATAGTTTAATCAGGATTCCCCAAAACAACCTTCAGTGAGGATAGTTAATTGCATAAAAATTTAAAATTTGCAAAATCAGGTTTTGGGATTAAAAGGCAGAAGGGTCAGTCATGTCTCTGAGGACTGCCTTATTTCTGTAAATCTGACTTGAAGGATTTCAAAAGCTTCTTTTCTTACTTAGTGTGACTGGTGAACCTAATGAGCATTTTGATTTTTTTTTGTCTTATGCTTGATTTTCTAACTCCCAGGCAGTTCCAGGAAGGCAAGTTTCTTTAAAACAACATGCCTCAGCAATAATAATTTATAATAGGAAAGTATAGAAAGCTTGTGGGTCTGAAGCAGAACTGATTTTCTTTTCAGTACTCTCTTACAGTCAAACATTACACATAAAAAATGAGTCCATGCAATTTTAGTTGTTCCTGTGGGACTGGAATGTTAACTAAAGGAAAAACATTTCTGTAATACCTACTCAGTCATAACACAGTTCAATGACCTTCGCTTATGATCAAGTTAACTATCTTTATGCTTCCTAATCTTTGGTGAAAGTCAGCCCTGCACTGAAAGCTGATGGCTTTCTCTCTCCTGGGAGGAGGAGCCAGGCTGTGACAGCCACTGCCTGCCAGCTGTCAGCCAGAGGCACGGCATCCCATACAGCATCACCTACAGAAACGTACATGCACAGGCACATATATATTTGCATATATACATATATAGCATAGGATTCCATTTGTAAAGTCTCTGAGGTTGTTGTCCTTTGAGAGAAATTCAGCGACTCTTAAGTTTGGTTGCAGGTATTTGAATCAGTGTGATCAGAGCAGAGTGATGCTGTGGGTGGCATCGCTGTATGAGCATTGCTTTGCTTTCTCCATGAGATGCTTGTCAGGCAGAGAAGGTGAAATGCTCTGGAAGATCCCTGCAATTGCAATTCTGATATGGATGTAGATTCCTTTTCACCGCTGTTTGACATTAAATGGATAAGGCAGTGTGAGAATATGACAAAAAATTATCTTCTTTTTTTAAATGGTTGAGTCTTATTGCTATACTAAATGGAATTTTCCTCCTGGAAGTGACCAGCAGTTTTATTTCTTTTCTCATCACAAAATAAATTTACTTTAAAAGTTGGTTTTTTTACTGATGTAATATGAAAAAACATGAGTATGTCTATAAGGTACCAGCTATTGGATGTCATTCATGGATTCTCTGCCAGCAGTTTGGTTTTTTTGTTTGTTTTTTTGTTTGTTTTGTAAATGTACAGTAATTTTGAAAAAGTGTCTCAAGACTCTTGTGAGAGAAAATATGGTCAGAATCAGACAACTTTATCTATGTAAGTCCTTTAAAAAAGATGAATGGACAATTTCTTCCCTTCTGTGAAGCAGACACTGCAAGACTGAACATCATATCTCTCAGCCACCATGGAAAGCCAAGGAGAGGTGGAAGCATTTCTTTCACTGCGATACATATTTTTAAAATTTTATTTATATCCTTGGTCATAAAATAATGATAAAGAAGGGGAGAAATTCTGATGATAAATTCTAATGATATTAATTCTAATTCTAATGATAATTAGAATTCTAAATTCTAATTCTAATTCTAATGATAAAGAAGGGGAGAAACTCTGACGTGAGTTTAGGGAAATGAATTCTGTTAGAAGCCAACTTTAGAATTGTAGATGTAATGTGAGAAGCTGTTTCAGACCTTTCCAAAAGGATTAGCAAAACATATTCAGAAAGAGAGATGATTTTGGAAGTCAATATTGAATAACATTCAGCAAATGGTGGACCAACAAAAATGATTCTCAGCAGTGTCTGTAGAGGTTCACCATAGCCAGGGGAGGCTAATCTCCTCACTGTCTCTGGTCGTCGGTGGAGAGCAGATGAGTCAGAGAGGGTGAGGGTCCTGCTCTGAGTTGTCCTCTGGATGAAGTGTTTTTCTCTGGAGGCAACAGGAGCCTGGAGAAGGAGCCGAGTCCTAGCGTGGCACAGCTAGAGCCATGGTCCAGGGACGCGCAGTCGTAAGCACTGTAACCGTGTATTAACAACTGCACTGACAGACAACCAGGCTCTGGTGGCTAGGAATTTCCACTGATTAATTTGCTAGCATAGGTTTAAGAAATAAGTTTTAAAAAATTCAGGCAACCTACTTGCATTTGCCAGACCACAGTGCCACTGAAATGTTAAAATGGGAGCTCTGGGAGAATTTTCCATTTCTCTTGTGGAAATGTCTCACGCACCAGAGACAGCTGTGGAAAGCTGGAGCTTTAAGAGCTGTGGTGTACTTCCACTAAAGAAATAGTACCACTTCTGTACTGGTATAACTGGGGAAAGAGGAGGGGCCAAGGAAATGGGAGGTCTTTGAATCTGGTTTGAGATATTTCTGGTCTTTTGATCGGGGTCATTTAGCACTCATCTTAAAAACAAAACCAACACTACAAGTATGTTTGATTTTCAAGAGAATGATTTCATGTATTCCAAAACAATTTCTTGCAAGGCCTCCCACAGAGAAACAACAATATCTCTGTTACCTCATTGCTGGGGATTGCACTTGGAATAATAACCTCAAAATGAGAATCAGAAGCAGCACAGAGACTGAATTTCTCCTCACAGGGTGTGCTCAGGAGGTGGCTTTTAAATGCATGGGTAGATAAATGCTGCAGTGTTACACTTTATTGCACACCTTTGTTTTACAAGCTCACTACGAGAGCTGTTCCATGGTATAGTTCTAAAGAATTTCTGTTGTCTGCATTATGACAAATTTGCTGCTTACATCAGTATTATTCTATGAAATAAAGAGAGGAAGATGTATATGATACACATACCTGTACTGGGCTTTAAGAATGCAGTAGGAACTAATCCTATCAGGCAGGATTCCCAACCTTGTCGCTGATGATGGAAAAACTGGAGGGTATCATGCCTCAACCCTTCTTAATCATACAACCGGAAGTCTGACCATCATAAATTATGTCATCGTCCTATGCCTGGACAGTCATACCCTACCTTTCTCCCACCTTAGTAGGTATGTGAAAATCCTGTCATTTGTCATCGCTGACATGTGCCATACAATGATGTAGTATATCCACAAGAAAACCAGCGTCTGGACTTACGTCTCTTCTCCTTCGATGAGACACGTGCTTGTGTTTCAAGGGACTCTGCCATAGTGCTAGTGGGTCGTGATTCCCCAAAGGCTGAAGACCGGTGACGCCTAATGCAAAGGCTGAACACTGAGAGCTGCAGAGTTTTTCTGACTCCAGATGGCTTTGTGAGAAGCTGGAGAGATGTGGCATCTCCTGGGAAAAGACAGAGGCATTTCACAATTTGCAATACTGGTGTATTTTACCAACCAAAGAAGCTTGGTGGGGTATACCCTGGCTCTGTTCTGCCCTGCAGAGGGACTCTGAGGTGTAAGGGAAAGGAGTCACAACCATGTCTCTTTCTAGCATAGAGATAGGACATAGCTGGGGAAAGGACATGGCACCCAGCCTGGGAAGTGCTCGTTCATCCCACAGATTATACATAGACTTTGGCCCTAAAAACCTTACTCTGAGTTATATTATTTACTTTCATGCTCATGATAAATTATACCTAGACTGCATCCTGACACAGCTTGTGTAAACATACTGTCATTCATTCATCAGTCTGGCTGACATGCCTAGCTGTAAGTAAAATACAGGTGACCCCATTGTAACTTAGGTAAAACCAGCAGTAGCCAAGGCTAATCAGAAAGACACAGAGTGTAAAGTTAAAGCTGTTGTAGAAGACTATGTTGTAGACGTGTTTTTCAGAAGGTTCTCTTCAGTCTTATGAGCACTGCTATCAGTTGCAGTCAAAGCAGGTGGGAAATGAAACTCAGTTCAGCCTCTAGAGAGTGGAGAGTTCTCAAAGTTTTAAACATCTGATTCACATTTTGGTAAAGCAGCTATTTTTGGAGACATCTCTTCTCGCTTGAAATGATGTGGACTGAGTCTTTTTCTCTCATTATTGGCAGAACTCTCTCCTTAGATCTAACTGCTCTTTCATAATTTCCTGGTAGCTCTGGGGGCTGCCACCGTGGGGGAAAAACAATGATCAGGATGGTTATGGTGTTCTTCAGAGAACGTGTGCTTTTTAGGCAGGGAGTACTACATGGGTGGTAAGACACTATCTGCTATTCTATTATTTGGTGGGTTTATGTAGCATATAGGGAGGTTCAGCAAGATCCTTGGGGGACAGATGCTGCAGAAATTACTAGTGTGTGGAATTAGAAACAATTGGACTTTGAATCCTGCCTAATACTGCCTTGTGCCTAGCAGATTGTGTAAGTACATGAAAGGCTTTTTGTCCATGTATAACTGTAGTTATTAACAAAGGGATGGGCAATTATGATAAGTGATATAATAATATCAAATTCCAGAGATGATTGCATATGGCACTAGAGAAGTAGTGGATTATCCAGTATTTGTCTAGAAGAAAACAGACCACTGAGAAATAAGCTAGCAGTGAAATGCAAAGAGTAACCTTTATGCAGAAATGGCTGTAATGTTTCATGCAAGCCTAGACAACAGTGCCCTCCTACCTGTGTTTCTCATCGCTGCTGTTGGTTTCATATATTCCTAAGGCTGGCTGCACACAGTGGAACTGGCGGATTTTCCCTTAGGCATACCTGTCTGCTTTCCGTCATTAAAAACTCTTACTTTTTAAGACAAGAGATCAGAAGCTGTTCTGATTTTTCCTTACAATTAACACTCTTTCATGAAAGCTGCTTTACAGCAGCTCAGATAGCAAGCCAGAAGTGGATGCCTCTGTAAAGTGCTTAAATAAAGTGCTTATACCAGTGCAGCGCTCTGTTAAGAAGGCAGACTCCCGAGGAGGGTCGTAACACAGGAGGATCAGAGCACAGAACAGTGATGTAGATGTTTCTTAATTGAATTCAGTTTCTCACTGAATCATTGTCACTGTAATCATTTGTCTGTTATTTATGAAAGGAAGAATTGTACTTCCATACTATTTGCATATACATTTGGCCATCCTTCTCCTGGAATAGGGAAGTATTTCCATGCATCTCTCTCCTTTAGTAAGGGGTGACATCTGCTACACAGTTATCTAGACCCGCTAAGCGGTCTCAACACTGGTATCAGGGAATGACAGTGCTGACAGCGACTGCTGAGCATTAGGGTAAGAAGTGAAGCTGGCTCAGGATGAAGAGGTTGCAATATGTGAGTAGGTGTCACAGGATTCAAGCAAGGGAACCTCTGGACCTGGATTGAAGGAACATTATAATTACTCAGCACAATTTATGCGAACCATTACAAGCCAGACAGCACTGAAATAAAAGGAAAAATTGCTTTGTGGAAAAATTAAGCTTTCATACCACTAGTCTGGTTGGTCTTCAACAATGCTGCTTAGTTCATCAGAGGAATTTGTCAGCCAGGGTTGTGCTACTTGTCAGTCATATTAGCTAGCTTAGGTGGCTGTTGGGATATGGGCAGACAAGGCAGCATGGAGCTCTCTCATTTGCTCTTTGAGAAGCAAGGTTAGTGACTGCAGTGTAGGCATACCCTTGTTTTGATTCTCAGAGGTAGGTCATGTTCAAAAATGCTCTGCAAAACCTGCAATCAACTTTGGTATACAAAATGATTCCCCTTCACTCTACACTTCAGTGAAAGGCTTGCCTCCAGTTTAAACTTTCCTGCACCAAACTGTGAGCTTGCACTTCAACTCATGGACCAAAGTGGGTATTTTCCATCTGTAATGTATGGACCAACAGAAGTCAGCTGATGAATTTTAAGGCAAATGAATGGTGTGTTAGCTGAAGTAGCTTTGCTTTTGTTAACAGAGAGGACTACATCTTAACAGGATGAATAATAGAATGAATCTCTTGGCTTGTTACCAATCAGGACAGTAATATTTCATAATCTTTACACTATTTTGGGCGGTGAATGACAGCACCAGATGTACAATATCGGTGAGTCAGATCTTAGGAAAGTAGTTAATAATGTTAGCTGAACAATTTAAAACCTCGTGTTAGATGCTGAAAAGACAACAGCACAATTCCTCACAATAGAGGCTCAAAGAACTGCAATAGCTGTTGACAGATGAGCTTTGCTCCAGGGTCTTCTTGAACATCTCTGTAACAAATGGTGGGCCCAGTAGCAAAGCCTTAGAAAATAAAAGACTATGCTAGGCAGATAACATTGTCCAAGACTTTGGCTCAATTACAAGTACAGGAGCATTGCAAATGATAGCCAGAGGTCAGATTCATCCCTTTTTTCATGAAGCATGTAGCTCAGGAAATTCAGCAGTATAGAACTCAACACTTCTATTGATAGATCTGACTGAATAAAACTTATGGTAAATGTGAACTTGTTTCTTCTTCAATACAATAAAACACAGGTTATCAATCAGTTATGACTACCATGTATTTGCCCCTTAAAATTACCCTTTAGCTGCTCCTCTGAAATATAATATGAATATCAACTTTGTACTGTCAGAAGAGATTTGCTGGGCTATAGATTCAGATGTGAAGAAAGCAGACAACCCAGAAATGCTGTGTTTGTGGAGGAGTGGCATCTTTCTCACTGTGTAGGACCAACAGCTGAAAATGTTGGGGTCCAGCTTCAGGAGGGGTGTCTATAAACTCCTATGTCTGTTAAGAGGTAAGTCTTCAAAGTCAGTGGCATTGATCAGCAAGGCTAGAGGATGCGCTTATTGAGCTGATACTTCAGCTGAGACAGGTAGTGCTGTCTGTCAGCTTCAGAATGTAGGTGCAACTTACGTCAGAAACTTTCCCATTGAAGACACCAGAATCCAGATACCTCTGAAATCTTGGGAAATTAAAGTTTCTGGCAACTTCTCAACTTTGCATCTCTAGAAAAAAGAAGCCAGCCTCAGTATTCGGCAACTTTCAGTTGAATGAAACCTTTATGGACTGTGGACTGGGCTGGTTTGTATACCCAGGAGCAGAGCTGGATATACATACAGAGCTGTATCCAGGGCAGGGCTGAGCCTGAGCACAGATAAAGGATTGACGTAAGTCCTCGGATGAATGAAAGCATGCAGAGCTTTCTGAATCTAAAAAAAAAAAAAAAAAAAAAAAGGTCAATGAAAAAAAAAAGTTATCCAGGCTGGAAGAAGGGATAAACATGGGGAATTAGGCAAGCTGGGGAGGCTATCCATGTGTGACCCAGTCATGTGCGACAGTCCCTGTAGCCACTATTACTGGAAATGAGCTATCAGTGTACCAAATGACATGAGCAAGGTGAGGAAGAGAGGTTCCTGAAAAAATTTACTCAGCGACAGCTTGCACAGATTTTTTGTTGGCTGTAATTTTTTATGTGCCCATTTGCTGTTTTTAAGTTAACCCCTCCCTTGCATTTAGGAGTTCAGCAAGGGTCTGAAAGCTGAAGCCCTGGCACCTGCAGCCTCTCACCACACTGTCAAGCAGATGTTGAGAGGTGGTGGCATGTGAAGTATGCAACACAAAGGTGAACAGAGCTAAAACCTTGGTAAATTGCTCTAAAATGCAGTTAGATCTGTGAGGAACAGCATTATGTGAAAAAGTAGAGTATATATTAAAAAAATCTCCAATATCCTTAAAAAATGCTTTTACTTTGCTTCTCTACTGCCTACCTATCAGGTGTTGTCTTGCTTGAAAGATATTTATAGTGCCATTAATGCATCTAACTGGTGGTCTTATGTCCTATAATTGTCTCCTGGCAGAAAGTGGTTGCACAGGTTTCCTGATAGTAGTTGAAGGTAAAACCAAAGTACGTTTTGTGACTTGTTTTTTAGTTTTCTCTTTTTTGGGGTGGGGGTGGGTGTAATCTAACGTGTCTAATGTGAAATATGTAATCGTTTCTGAGATAAAGGACTACAACACAAATCTCCCCATGCTCTCTGACCTATTGTCTCTGGCTTTCAACTACCTGCTCACCTTCTCACTCAAGGGCTTCATGCTCCCAGCTGCAGAGTGGTTCAGCTTCTAGGTGATGTGTAATCATCTTTATTTCACCTTGCATCACTTGCAGCCTGAGATGGGAACCGGATCCCCACTCCCTGTGTGCCCGCGAGCAGAGCAATTTTCAGTTGGGCCTTTTGGAGTCTCATACAGAGTGTTGGCATTTCCCTGCCTCAAGTGCGAGTCATGACAAAGTTTAGATGAGCACAAAATGCCTGGCTTCCCAGATCAGGGCATTTATCTGCATATGTCTGGGCTCAGAGGGTCACTCGGGGAGCAAACTGTGCTCTTTTAAAGAGAGAGTTAGGTTGAGTTGGAGGGCTGGCTTGCTCAAGCTCTCTTTTCAGCTAACTTCCAGCCAATTCCCACCTGAAGTGCATAAGGCAACAGTCTATGTCACACTACGTGTTTATTTAGAGGTTGTATGTACAGTTTGTGTTAGAAAATCCAATTAATTTGTCTGGTTGGCAGAAAGTATCTGGCAAATATAAGGTTAATGTAAAGACATAAAGACATTCCTTTGAACAGTCTCCAGAAATGTTTAAGGAATTTACACAATTAATTTCAGAGGCGTTACCTTATACCTGCTGAGTTATGTCAAACAGGTGTAATACCAAGGACATTTTAATGAACAGTAACTGCTGCTTAGGAAAATAATATTTGCTCTTAAGCTAAAATGGGTGGGGTATGTCCTGAGTGCCTGGTGACAAGCCCTTGTAAGTATGTATAATTATGGCCAAAGGCAGAACTTCCAGAAGATGGTAATGTGTGCTAAAAGGCTGTCATATTTCTTAATCTTTCCTGATTTTGCCGTGGTTTTTCTTATATACATATTATTATATTGAACTTACTGATAAATACTATTTGTGGACAGAAACACTGAAGCTAATCATAGCAACCATTAGCTTAGCACTGTTACAGACCTTGAGGCAGTACAGTAGAAGAGGAACAACTTGAATAATGTGAGAGCACACAGGCTAAATTTGGTTTCATAGTCGGCATGGAAAGAAGGAAACTGCAGAGAAAATTTCAAATTAGAGGGTTCAGTGGAGGAAAAGAGGATCAGCGTTAGCAATGCTATGGCCCAGGAGAAGTTTGAAGGAGAGGCCGTGAGACAGCTAATCTGTCAAACTGCTCAATAAATGGGGCTGATGAGTTTTGAAAGGTCTCGCCATAATTAGAGCTAGTTTGAAACCTTCTGGCAAAGCACTTTAACCAAAACACATCTCGTCTCTGAAACCACAGTGTCTTGTTTAAAAGTTCTTGGATTCAACAAATTTCCACAGCAGCAGAGCAAAGCTCTGAGTCCTCTCAAGTCTTCTTGGGGACATGGGAGGCAGGAAGAAGCCCTGTCCTTGCTGTGTACGGCGGGACGTCTTCTGAGGCAAGGAGCTGAGAAGAGATCTCAGGCAGCAGGCACCTTCCCTTCCACCACTCCCGCCTTTAAATCCCAGTGTCAGAGGTCTAGCTGGTCTCACAGAGGGCACCGTGGCAGCTGCCAGGCTTGTCTGGTGGCAGCTCAGCCACCACCTGCAGGTCTGCAGTTCTGAGAGCCAGCCCTCAGCTCCAGGCATCCACCACTGGAGGCATCCACCAGTCCGACTGGGGAGGTCCAGCTGGGTTCACACTCCCATGATCTGTCCTTTGGGAGTTTGGCTCAAGGCAGGGGCATTGTTTCTTTCATAGGGGAAGCAAAGCAGTACATTAATGAAGGATTTTGAAACAGCGAACATTTCATACATTTACTCAAAGATGTGAGTTTATGTAAAGGCTTTCCAATCCTACTCATAGCAGCCCTAATTTGTGCTGGTCACTTCTTTTTTTCAAATGGGAAGGTACATGCCTCATTTTAGATCATGCACATCTTTAGCAAGAGAAAGGGTGGGAAAGGATGTCCTTGTGTCTGATAGGGCTCATCCTTCACCTTTGATGCTTTGGAAACAGACCTTGACAAGGCTGATGCTTACCCTTAGGTATAAAAAGGCTTTTTAAAAGCACTGTCATGGCCTTTGGCTAGTACAGACTTTTTGCTGCAGCCAAAACCCTTCCCTAGAGCAGACCCTCCAGCCCTTATGCAGACATTCCCTCACCCATCTTGAGTGTGGGCTAAGGCAGGGTTGGGTCCGAAGTCAACAGGAGCTTTTCCATTGCCCCATGTGGCCTCTGGAAGAGGCTCAAGGGTAAGTTTGATTATGTTTCTTCTTGTTTCACAGCCCCAAGAAGACCAACAACATTTATTGAAGTAAGCATGAGACATCTGTATCCTATGGGAGCACTATGGGTGTTGCAAGGAAGGGAGAGCTCTGCTGATAAAGTGGCAGGCTACAAGATATAGGAACAGTCACAGGAAAAACATTCCTGAAACAGCTCTTCCCCTGCCACCTCCTTCCTCAGACTGACATTCTGAATATCCAGCGGTACCAATTAAACGCTTACAGGTTATTAATTAATGAAACAGCCTGTGAGGATTTATGCTGCAAGGCTCCCTGGGCACTAAAGCAGCTGTTCTGGACACCCTGGCTCCTCCAAGACTTTTCTTTCATAAAATGCCTTCATGTTAGTGCTGAGATGGGTTTAGCACTGGTTATGTAGTTCAATAGAGCAGTGATAAATAAATGAAAATATTTTAAGAAGTGGATAACAGTAGGATCGACATTTGCAGGAGCAAGGAAAAGCCAGGGGGAAATCTGGAGTCGTGGAAGATCCACCCTCACATGTAATGGGTGAGCTTTCCACAGGCTTCAGCCAAGTGCTCATGCCTCACGTGTGCGACTGCAGGAGCAGCCAGCTTCCATGTGACCAGGGACGAATGGTGAGCATGGCTTTCAGCGTGCCTTAATGCGTGCCTGCAAAGTAAATTTCTACAGCTGTTATATAGTCAAGTGGATTTCTTTTATGAAATGCTTATGAGATGTGATTTAACAGCATTGACATTGAAAAACAGCTCCCGTACTTTCTCTTCTTTTACATAAGTGGGAGTTTTGAAGCAGGTAAGTTTTTGCAGGGTACAGCTTGTGGTTTTTTTAACTGGCCATTTCCTAACCAGGTCTCTTAAGAGGCCCAGAGTTCTGGAAAGCCCACGCTGCTTTGGAAGCTTTAAATCTCCATATTTTCATCAAAGGAACGTAGGAAAAATCTGAAATCCCCCAGACAGAAAATATCCTATGTGTACACATTTGTCTGACTGCTCCTTGTCACCAGATGCCTTTATCTTCAACTGCAGTCCTCTGAGAAATGCTGGAGTTAGCAAGTTGCAGAGGAAGGAGCTGGTTCCACTGTGCAGTCTAGACATGTAAGGGTTTGAATTTCACTTCAAGGTCAAGTCTTCAAAAGCAAACTTTCTAGCAATTTAATCTTTATTTAAAAAAAACATCCCAGAAGAAATGCCAAAGGGATTTAAAATTGAATTTATAAATACATTTACAGTCATGATCAGAAGTTTCCTTTACAGTTGTATGTAGACATGGGATTTAACGTTATGTTTGGCACTGCAAACCTATCATCCTAGAATAATTACTTCATGAACTCTTACAGTGAAAACTTTGCAAAGGGACTGACAGAGGACATCCTACAGCCAGACATCAGGTGGTGGTGCCTGACAGCTGACAGGGCTTGGCAGTGCTCGTGTGGTGTGACAGATTCACAGCACGGGATGGGTGAGCTCTCTAACTGGGGCAGGAGCAGGTCAGGGCTCCGGCAGCCAGCTCAGGGCTTCTCCAAATGGAGGCAAAGCTCTTGCTTCCCAAAGAAGAAGGGATGGGGATGAGCTGAAGGTGTAGAAGGGGGATTTTAGATGGGAGATGAGGGGGGCATCTCTGAAGAAATGGACTTAGTATGTGTTGCTGCAGGGCAATGGGGTAGGAGAGAGGGAGCGTAGGTCATGACCCCCTTTACAGGAAAATAGAAGAAAAGCCTGACTTTCCTGGGCCCTCATGTAAGGAAACTAGAATACAATTTCTTGTCCTGACATTACAGTGCATGGGTCAACTACTTAGGCCTATGGATAGTCCTGAAGCTCATCCATGTGACTCTGCCAGCATCTTGCAGTCGTGATTAGCAAATGCCACACTTATGTCTGACAACGGAGTTTCTTTGTCAAGTCCTTTCCATCCTTCTCTCTTTGGAGGCTTTCAATACAACAAACAAACAACCTGGTTGCAGCTGTGCAAGTGCATTCTGTATTGTGGCTGCTGGCAGCTGGAAACAAGGCTGAAACCACTGCCCTATTTTGCACATGATATTAAAACAGTAGGTAAAAAAGAATAGTCATTATTATCATGAGGCTGGTGTTTAATTAGTGACCTAGCAGCAAAAGGTTCCCGACTGATCATTCCAACAACTCTGAGAGCTGTCCTAGAGACTCAAATCAGTGCAGGCACAGTTTGCTGTGTAAGACTATTGGTATGCAGACAGTGTTCACACTGACTGGGAAAAATGAAGTGGTGTCAAGAATGCCTTGGCTGTATTAACTCTGAGTATGTCCTTGCTGCCCTGGGGTTTTGGTTTTAAACACAATATTGTTTGAAAGTGCTTTGTAGCTTTCAGTATCGTATTCCAATAAGAGGAAAGGTATAGCATGCTGACAACCTACGGTTGTACTTTGAAAGAAGATTGCCAAAAATGTATTATTTTGTCTGTTTGTTTTGAAGACATAATTCAAGGAATTTGAATTTTATTCTTGAATAGTGAAATAATCAGAAAAAAACATATATGCACTGACCGATTTATTAACAAGTAAAATCAGCACGTTGCCCAATATCAGGATTTCGGACATGTTTTCATATTGATTAACCTGGTGAAGATCACAGATGTACCAAAGGGCACAGTCCATTCCAGCTGCTGAGCTTGTCTGGCCCTGACACAGAGCGAGTTCTTCACCTCTGCATCTTGAAGGAATGTTCTTTTTCTCTGCTAAAAATTACAAAGCTCCTCCTCCCTAGTGCCCAGAAGTAGAGGATTTGGGAGACTACCATTCAGTATACTGACCTGCTTTGTGTTGTGATCTTTGTTGTAGGACTGACCCATCATCACAGCAACAAATTTGGCACTGTTTATTTGACTCAGAGCTAGAGACCTTGCTTCAGAGATGGAGCTGAAGACTTCTGAATAGCACTATCCAAAGAGAAAATACCCTTATATCGAAAGTATGGCCATTTATTTTACATGGACCATGTGAAACCTTTGTGCAATAAGACAAGAAATATTTCACTGAAAGGCCTTTTTATTACCTACTGCTCCTCAGTTGTTTGCCTGTATGCATATTCATTTTTAGCACATTCAAATTAGAAAAAAGCTTTTGGACAGTGAGTCCTTCTGCTTCAGGAGGGCTCTGCTTATATTTTTCCAAATGATAACAGATGTAAAGCACAGAGAAATTTGGATGCCATTCTGAGCTGTCTTCAATAAATACGGCTTATAGTTAGCATTGCATGACCGGTTTCTAAAAACCAGGACATGGATGGTCCAATAAAATGCTCACCTTTTGAAGACTAGGATGATTATTCCAGCTTCCAGTTCCTGAGAAACCTCAAGAGGACTGCTTTCCTTGAGCTCTCAGTTGTGTCTTCATTCCTCCTGAGTTAGGAATTGTGTGAATCTGACTGGAAAAGACATTTTCCACTTGTTTTGTCAATTCCATTAGAAGTATTATCCCCCTAGAGGGGATCTCTGGTCAAATTAACCAAAGATTTATGAATCCCCAAAGGGATAATTTAAGGCTGTATCATGGTCCAGTGGATTTTGAGTCTAGCTGAGAAAATTCGCTCCTGTAAGTTTCATACTTGATTTTCTTCTTATCAAAATATAGAAGAACCCAGTGGTTTGTCATCCTTCTGCAAAATGTCTGCCCCCACCCACAACTTCCTGCAGGGAGTGTAAAGAAAATTAAAAAACAAATGGATTTGGACGATTTTATTTCAAAATCTGGATTAAAAGGGCAAGTGATGTTCTCTAATCTCTGGTTGTAAAGCCAGCAAACAGCCTGCTAGTACCAAGCATGAGTCTTTAATGAGTAGGACAGGTTCTCATCCGGTGTAAATCAGTACTACCCTACTGAAGGACACAAGCTCAGCAGAGCTGTAATTTTTGCACTAAATGAAGATCTAGCCTACTATTTCTCAGTGCATTTAAAGAAGGTTGAGGAATGACCAGGTAACCTCCAGGCTCAGAAGTCTTTGAATGATTCAACCTCCTCCTCCCATCCCATCCACTGGCTAGCTCTTCAGCCCTCTCTTGTTTTAATTTCTCTTTTCTTTCAAGAGCATGCTAGTCCTACTGTTATTAGTGCCTTTCTGCCTCTGCTGCTTTTCCATTCTTCGGGTAAGCTCTTGAGGACACAGTACTTTTCGTTAAGTTTTCTTCATACAACAAACTCCTGCAGTAGCCTTTGTTTAGCAATTATTTGGTATTTATTTACCTAATATGATTTTGATCACAAGGAATTTATTTAACATTTGATGACAGTTCCACAGCTAATTACTAACACATGTTACAATTCATTGTCAAGCGAATGAGCCTTTCAAATAAAACAATGCAGAAGTAACCAATGGGACCCTGCTGAGATTTCTTTGTTTGGAAAAGCTGGAATTCAAAGACTTGAGAATCAGAAAATACTTTCCAGCCAATTAAAATGGTACATGAGATGCTGGCTCTCCTTGCATCAGGCTGTTTGTTAGGATGAGATGCTCTGCAGGATGACTGTTCCAGGAACAGAAAGGAAAGAGTGGCAAAGCATTGGAGTTTTGCTGCCCTGCACACTGCTGCCTGTTTTCAGTCAGGAAAAACGTCCCTGAAACTTTCTTCAGGTGAGAACTGTAAGACTGATATTTTCAATTAACTGGGCAGGGATGATGACTAGGATTATTATTACTATTATTAATAAGGCATTTTACAGAAAGTAATGAAATTATTAACTTAGAAACCTGATAGTGCACACACATATTCAAAGAAAGGAGAGAACTGAACACTAGTTTCTTCTGCTCATCTACGTGCTCTGCTGACCCTGGTCTTGCCCCCAGGAACGACTGTTCTCTCTAACTTTAACTTGTTTGATCAGTCAGCAGTTTTCTAGGGGAAAAGCTATGGTTTGTAGACTTCTTAGGAGAAGTGCACATTCAAGAGTGAATGACAGTGTGTCCATCAGGAAGGAATGTTAGTAGCAATTATGGACAGAGAAGAAAAAACCACAGGACAAAAGTATTGGGAAAAGCTCAGCAAAGTAGTGTGTTGGGATACGTGGTTGGGAAGAAAGAGGCATAACAAAGGGGACGAAGGGCAGGGGACATGAGGAAGACCATGAAGACGAGCAGAAAGAAATATGCAATGCAGAGAAGTCAGGTGAAGTATCTAGAGAGCTGAAGGGAAGAAGACTGTCAAGGACTCCTAGGTCTATGGATATTAGTATCAGTATGTGGACCATGTTAAAGGTTTGAATCTGAAAACCCCAGATGAAGAGGAGCTGGCAGTCGATTACCAGAGAAATAATCAGAATTTGGATATGTTGCTGGGATGGGACCATTGTGCAATATCAGTGTGTGGGGAGTCAGGGGCTTTATTTTTAGAGACTTATGAAACAAAGAGTTGAGTCTATCTTGGCATCTGCCAACCTTGGATGTACCTTGCTTTTTGAACTGTTATGACAGTGCTGTTGGAAGCTTTGAGAAATTTTTGGTAATAGTGTGGAAATGAGCATACCAAAAATGAACAGGAAATGCGCAACAGGAGCAAAGATTTAAATGTTCTTGTTTTTTCCTGTTACGCTGTTGTAGTTATGGCTGCTTGGCTCCTTCAGCTGAAAAGAAGGAAAACAATGGCAAACTGACAGTTTCTGTTTAACAGTTGGATGCAAGTATAGGGCATATGTTTCCTAAAAGACATACACCTTGACCTTGATTCCTCCTAACCATATACAGGCAAATACTCCAGGCTGCCCACTCACTGGTGGCTCCATCCACAGTGAAGGGAGATGGATACCTCCAGAGTCTGATTCAGATCTTACTTCAGGGATGAGCTGGATAAAAGCTGTTAGGTTCTTTTAATTATAATTCTAAGAGAGGATCTTTTAATTATAACTCTAAGAGTAAGTTGAATGCGGATTTGGTAAGCTAACGAACTGTTGCTGCTTATGAGAACTTTCGTTTCTGCTTTCCTAAGGAAGAGTTTATGAGAATTTGCAGTGCAGGAAAACTCACTGTAGGTTTAAGCTTTCTTAAAAGTTGTCCCCATTTACTTCCAATCCAAGGAAATAAACAGGTGAAAAGTGATAGATTTGGGGTGCCTGTACAGTTTCAGGCTTGGAATAACTGTGACACTCCACACATGGGTAACTACCCTGAATTTCCTGAAGATTATTTTCATAGAAGGTAGACCTCACGGTGTATGCAAGTCCTGTCTCCTGTAACAGCAACAACATCTCTGCACAACAGTTGCACATAGTGGCCCGTGATATACTGAACTTTGTTCTACTTGCAGACATTATACTTTGATCTTTGTTAAATGTGTAAGTCATATCACATAGTGGGAGAGCTCCACTCAGGCTATTTCATGGAGCAAACATCTGACAGATGCCAGAGAGGCTGGGGACTCTTCGTCTTTGGAAGTTGTGAAAAATGTGGCTTGGGAAGACCTTGAGTAAACCGACCCTTGCTTTGAGTGAGAGATTGGACAAGATGACCTCTGGGTTCCCTCCAACCCAAATTTTTCTATGATTTTAATAAAAATTTATTTGCTCAATAGTACCAGTAACTTCCATACCTATTTCTGATTTTGAAACAAACCTGCAAGGAAATAACTAAAGCTTTTAATTAAAATTGATTTAATGTTATTTAGTCTAAATTCCTCGGGATAAAAATGTGCTGATTAAAAAAAATAAAGAAAAAAAAATAAAGCATCTGTGACTAAAAAAAGCAAAATGGAAAAATGAATTAAGTTTTTGTTGTTTGATTCAAAACAAAATGTTTTGATTTAAAACTAAATGCTTTTTTCTTACTTTCATTTGAAGGAAATAAGAATAAATTTTTCAGAATTTTAATTTCTTTTGAAAAATTATTCTCAATCAAAAAAAATTCTGTTCCTTTTTTTGAGCATCAGTCTGGGAGAGCATTTCCTGTAAATGCTTCTCTAGAGATAAGATTTCATGAACTGTTCCAATTCCCTAAACCAGAACCCTGACGTGGGCTCTGGATAAGGCAACAGATTGTTGTTAATCATTGGGGCTTGTCCCAACAAGATTCTGAACCTCTCTGATACCAGAAACAAACAAGTGGTTTTTCATGGGAAATAAATCGGGAGAGTTCTGTCTGTAGTAACAGGTTGTGTGGCAGATTTTTTATTGGTTACATCATCAGCCTAAAAAGAGAGAAGAGTCTCTAGACGCTTTGCCTCGCTACTGTGTGTGCCATCCTAATGCAGCCCATTTTGGCAGCAGCTGTCAAAGCATCCTTACTGCACCATACCCGATACTACACTGGCCAATACAGTAGATGTTATATGGGCACGGGTCCTGTCCCAAGGAGCTTGACACTAGTGTGGTTCTGTTAGCCCTTTTCATGACCTCAACACTTAATTCAGGTGGGAACTCTCAGTGTTCAAAACGGATTCTTTCAATGCTGCCCCTGTTACATGCTTCCTGCCCACACTGCAGCCAGCAGTCACCAGATGACTTTCCATGAGTCAGCAAGTCCCCTTGCATTCCTAGGGTTATTTGTCCATTCATTCTGTGCCATGGGAACTGCTGAGCTAGTCATTTGTGGAAACATCAGATTCTTCTTCTTTTTTTGACCTTCAAATGCTCATTACATATATTTGAAAGCATAAAAATACTGAATTCATTCATACGTCAATAAGGACTCTGTTCAGGAGTGTAGGTAACATTTCTTAACACTTAGCACATACAGTATATCTCATAGTTGAGTCATGAGGAAGAAACTTTTGTCAGGTACCTGAAACAGGCCTTTAATCAACATAGGGTATAAGAAAGGTGTCTTCTGTTAATAATAGTTGATATTACCAGTCACTAAAGTAGCTGCAGGAACTTACCTACTGCCACAGAAGTGGATGGCCAAAGCAATTACAAATTTCAAGTTACAAGTTTTGTGTCGAGTCATTTATACTTGATTGTACAAACCTGTCAACCTATTGCCTTGTCAGCACGTCTGTGAGTGGAGCCATATAACTGTCACTGGGTTCCCATTTGACTGCTCAGCATGGACTGACTCTGACCTACAGAAGTCAATCAAATAACCAAATAGATAGGCTTACCACACAGCTAGGCTAGTGCCAAGTGAAGTGTCTGATGTTCACTATCGGGTATGTCCTCTCTCTTGATTTGGGGGTGCTGAGCTTATGTCCGTTAAACCCTGTGTGAACTAAAAGCACCCAATAATTGGTGCTCTCCTTTCTGAACTGCTCCTCTGGCAGCTCTGTTCACTGTCATATTATATCCTTTTTGAAAAAGCAAAGCAGTTATACCAAACCAAACCAGAAGAAATCAGCCCTAGGGCTATTTGATAGCCTGTGACAAGGGCTCCTCTGCAGCTTTCTACCACAAGAAGACACTCTGAGCAGATTCGTTCTCCAAGGAGAGACACAGTGTAACCAGGATCCCATTACACTGTCTGTATAACACCTTGAACAGTTTGTCAATAACTTTTTTCCTTCCCCTATAAATAAGAATGTCTGAACAAAACAATAAAAATGATAATTTGGGGAAGCTTGAGACAGTAAGATCAGACAGAGTTATTGCTTTGAAGCACATCTATATGAATTATGACCTAACCTAGATAAGTTTTATAGCAGAAAGGTGTTTAGCAAGTTTATTAGCTATAGCTTTTCCAGCTGCATGTGTGAACCTAGCAGAAAATATGTACAAAAGGTTTTCAAAAGATGCTCATCGTTTTCCTCCTATTGATATAATTTTCTCAGCTTCTCATGGAGCATGAGTCAGTCTTTTCTCTTTTGGAGGAAAAGGCCACTGATTGGTATGCTAAGCTAGCTTACACTTGTGACTGAAGTTGTAAATCACAGTTTGTGTACAGTGCCTTAATAACTGGCCTCAGTTTATATTGTTAACACTAAGGCTTATCCCAGTTGCATCTGCCTGAAGTAAAAATTTGTCAAGAATGCTGCCATGTGCAGCAACACCTTTGAGTCACCCAAGATTGAGTGTGTGACAGGGGAGTACCAAATCAGGTCTGCTCAGCTTCTTGATAAGTATCTTTGAAAGTCTGTCCATGTCAATAGCTGTCCTGCATTGCACTGTGATGCTCGTTATGTCCTTCAGGGTGGGCCAGGATTAAAGGTTTCTCCCTCCTCATTCTCTATGTCCCATTTTCTTTGGTTCTCTTCCTTCATTGTTTTGGGGCCACTGTAGACTGGGGGGAGCTCAGAGCTGGGCAGATGTGAGCCTTGTGTAGAAACACCTGGATTTTGAAACCTGCTTCCTTAAAGAAAGGTACTTGTTGGCCACTGCCTTCTTAGTGACTAATGGTTCATACAAAATGCTAGCCCATGAAACTGGATTGGTGTCATTATTAAATCTGGACTGTGGTTCAATGGCAGAAAAACGTTACCTTGAAATCTGATTGAAGTAGATCTTAATCTGTTTTGGAGAACCTTCCCCAAAGTTGGTCAAGACACTGCTTTTTAGCAGCATGACTGATTGGTTTTGTGGACCTGACCCTTGAGAGTGATGATTTATTTCGCATGAACCATTGAACTCTGTTCAACTGCAAACAACTTTGGATTGCAGCTGACCTCAAGCTGAGTCAGTAACGGAGAACAAAATGTTCTGGTTCCCCTTCTCACCCTAGGACCCTTGCATTCCACTCTTTGTGTAATGTGAAGCTAGGCATAGGAGTAAGTACTTTTACAAATAATAATATTTGCACATCAAATGGCAGTGAAAACAGGCCTATATATTCCTGTGCATAGTTGGGCTTAAAGGGAAAATTATAATCTGTGTAGTACACAGTGGCCTTAAGGCCACTGAATGTTAAAAATATCAATATATGCATTTAATACATGAAGCGGATTTGATAATATATAATTTAAATGTTATATGAACGTTATTTCAATATAAGAGGGATTTTAAATGGTTCCTTTCACAAGAGCTTCTCATACACTCTCTTGTCTGTCCAGAAAAGTTTCTCTCCAGGGGTTTTACAGTATTTGAGGGGGTCTCATTTGATCTTAAAAATATGCTTTGTTTCTATATTAGCATCAGAGCAGGATCCAGTGGAAAATTAACCAGAGTTTTTGAATGATCTGGCCATATAGAGGAACACTTTTTGGTTAGCTGAGCCCTAAAATCTGATTTAGTACTTGGTGTAGGAACATGGCAGAAAAATCTTGGATACACGGAATAGAAATCTTCATGAGAAATGGGAGAATTGTGTGTTCAGAGGTCTCTGACTTCTTCTTTGCTTCTACCCGCTAACTCATCTCCCAGAGTAGTCTCACTAAAAACTATCATATACTTGAAAGGAAAGCAAAGGAAGCTCAGCCTACAGGAGAAGCATGACCCTTTTGCCTCCCGGTGTGCCATGCTTCCTCTCTCTGAAGGGCATCCACTCTTGACCTGAGGAGAGATGCTGAGCAGCCACCTAAAATAATTTGCTTCTGTTGGCTACTCAGCATCTGGCAACTAGGAGGGGTAGCTGGGACGCTTTTGTTAATATCTCTTCCACGTGTTTCCTGACTGTTTTTCCAAAGCAGCTTAGTTGTATGTGATGAGCTCTCATTTCCTAATGCCAGTGACTGTAAGCGTATGCCAGGGGATGATTGCAAAGCCATGTTACTTTGTCCTGTCACATCATCTGTGCCTGGTCCCTGTAATTCCTTGAGAATGACTGATGCAAAATGATGACACAGGAGCATTGCATGTTTCATAATGCGTGTCAAATAATACGGGGGGGGGAAGAGGCTACCCTCTTTAAACAACTCTTAGCTTTTAGATAGTGAGTTTACACAAGGCTATGGTTGAACTAGGCGTTTCTACAAAGCTGAATAAAAGTCCAATTTGTAACAAGGCTAGGTGAACTCCTGTTGTCTTTGATTTAGCAACTGTGGGTAATGTTGAAAATTACTGGATGGATAAAAAGTGACTTCATCTCCTGTATCCCTGGCCCAGTGTGCAACTGACTCTGAAGTCCCTGCTGTCATATATTAACAGCTACTGTTCCCTGTGAATGAGAGATTAAAGCTAGTGGAATTATGTCTACCTGCACTCCTAGCACTTCTACATTTGCTATGCAGACATGATTTTGACTGTGTCTCAGGCGTTGAGAGGCAGGTTAGTGATTTGTCTTCTGGGTTTACAAAGTACCTGCTTTGGGGAAGAGCTTATGGGCAGAACTGTAACAACATAATTCTGGCTAGAGCTGAGACATAAACAGCAAAGTCACATCCACGCAGCCACTTTGGAGTGTGAAATGTAATTACTTTTGCCCTTTTAAAATGAAGACATTTTGCCTTCTGACTTCCCCTGAACTATCTTTGCTCAAAGCTGGCAAAAAAAAAAAGCATAACAATACATAAGGGCTTTAGGAGAGGAGAGAGGAGAAAAAAAAGAACCAGCAAAGATAAAGTCTGTTCTCAGAGGAGTCTTGTGATAACGCCGCTGGGAGGGGTCCACTTTGGACCACAGTACTGGCTATTTATGAAGAATGAAGTGAGAAGTAGACAAGGGATCACTGTTGCACCTGGCCTTTTTTTTTAGCTTGTCTCTTGCTCTCTCACATGTCAAATCTTTGTGTTTGGAATATGGAGTGTGCTCATCCTGGTGGGAGAGTAAGAGAGAGGGCTGGGGAAGAATTTATCATCCTTTTTAAATACTCCATTTCCTGATAATGAAGTCAGGGGCAAACACCAAATGGAACAAAGACTTTTTCATGCATGATTAAGCCACCATGACAGATTTCTTCCAGAAGCCTGAAAAATGAATGTTAAAACTAGATTTGGTTCTGAGTCAAAACCTGACAAAATTGGAGGTGAAGGGAGAGGTTTGGCAGAGGAAACTGAAGAGTGGGTCAGGTATTTATGACTCTATCAGGAACTTCTGTTTTGTACAGATAAATCAGTATCAGACACTGATAAGCTGATAATTGACCTAGTAATAGTTTTACAAGATTTGCAATGTATCTTCTGCAATTGTCCCCCCAAGTCTTTTTTTTTTTTTTCCCTAAATTGAAATTTGTCAAATACTCCCTTCTCCTTAACTGGATGGATTCACTCCCCCTTGATGGACTTCAGTGCTGAAAAACTTGCTTTGTGGGACACATTCTTTACACAGGGAAGAAAGTAACCTGGCCAAGTCTCTGTAAGCTGAATACTGGGCAAGAAATGGATTAGCTGCTGACTGCATGAACCTTGCTTGCTGTGGAAGTGTGTCCTCCTCAGTGCTTTCTCCTAACTTCTATTAGAAGTTTTCTAACTTCAAAACTGGGTTTCGTATTTCTTTCAGTGCATAAGCAAAGGCTTTGTTCTGCTGCCTATGAAATGTCTTCTGAGCTGTACATGCTATTTTTCACCTCAGTTTCACAATTTATGGAGCTTAAAGGTTGGGTGGTTTTTTTTTTCTTTTAAGCTCTCTGCTTGCATTAAAACTCTTTGTTCAGCCTTGACTAGCATGGCTGTCCCTCTTGACCTTCTCACAGACTCCGCACAGCAAACCTCGATGCATTTGTTAGTTCCAAGTGACCACAGCTGGGATCGGGTGAAGCTGAGCTCTTTTTTGCTACCACTGTTTACACTAATACAAATCAAACTTTGAAAGTGTATCTTTTTAATTTTCTTGTGGTTTCAATGCAGCCAAAAGACCTGAGTATTAAGAGTGCAAATGACCTCTTTGGGGAGGTGAATGCCTTTGTAAGCAGGTATTTGGAGGTGCCTGGCTGCAAGGCAAGGGCATCTGTGCCCTTTAGAGGAGCAGGAGGAAAAGGAAGGCCTTTAGTCTCCTCTCCTGTTGTCTTTCGTTGTTCTGGGTGGGTCTGCTAACTGTAATCCCAAGGAACTGTGTGTTATATTCTGAACTAGGAAATTAGAAATTCATACAGTCATTGATGTTCTTACTTTTGTAACAGTGGTAAGACTATGTCAGTGACAGCGGGTCCCTTGTTTAAGACAGTACTACTTTCCATGTTCTCAGTACAGCTATATATCTTGCTAACTCTGTGAGACAGTAGTGTACCAGATAGTTAGAAAGAAGAACGCTTCATGACTCAAAGATGAAGTGAAAAAAAAGAAGTGTTTTATATGTGCATATATATATATAAAAAGCTAAAATATAAAATTATATAGTAATCAAATGGCATGTTATGAAACAGCAAAAAATGATTAGGGAAACAATAGACAAAAGAAAAATCTAGATCCAGGAAAAAAAAGGATAAAGAATGTAAATACCAGAGCAATAACGCAAATTTTGAAAATTAAGAGGCACATTACTAGCTGGAAATTTTGGAAGAGGAAAAAAACCCATTAAATATAACTCTGTGTGCCTGTAAAGAAGTAGACAAATTCATCTGCACCCTATGGAGAATCTTACAGTCCTTTATTATCCGAGAAGGATGATGGCAAATATCTATGGCAAATCTTCTAAAACCAGTAGGCATAGTTAACTTGTACTAACCTGGTGTAGAGAAGTTGGCTGAAGAGATGACTGGTGTACTTGAAACAGGCATCAGTGTGATCAATGACTGTTGAGGTGCTTTGTCAGCAGTGCTCACTGTTCTGATTTGCATATTAGTGCTGTTTTGTATAGGTCAAAATCAAGGTAAATGAAAGATCCTACAAGTGGTTGCAAGTGAGGAACCCTCAGAGATTTCTATTTTATCTCTAAGCAAGATATTGTCAAGACAGTCACAAGTCTGAAACCAGTGATTATTTTTAGTAACAGTCTAAGTTCTTTACTGAGAAAATGTGAAGATAATGTAGTGATCATCAGACTTAAATTGAGAGGGTAAGGCAGCTGATGGAGTGATCATGATCATGTGGTAAGCAAGGCCATTCAGATGTTTTCAAAAGAAAGCTTATAATCTGGAAACAAAGCAAGCTGGACATGGCTGCGGAACATGGGCTTCTGATCTGGAGAGGCACCTGTGCAGACATTGCAGCTGCAACTCTCCACAGAGAGCAGCAACTGAGGCAGTACTGGGCTATACAAAACAGCAGGACCAGGCAGACACCTTCTCCCTTTGTGACAGTGTTGCTGGGCCATGGTATTCAACCCTAGAGACTGTTTTGCAAAAGGAAGAACGAAAAACTGGAGACACAGCAGAAGAGACACATAAAAGTGATTTGAAGGCTGAAGAATATGCCCTGCAGGTGAAAACAGAAGGGTGTCTAGGAGATGATTTCATTACAGTGCGTCTTCATAGGAAGGTCATGCCAACTATAAAAAGGCACAGTCAAGGAAGGCAGCACAGTGAAGGCTTAGCAGCTGATCCTGTACAAATTTGAAGGAGGAACAACTCATTAATGAAAAACATAAACCTTCAGGACAAGCTAGGAAGTGGATTTGCTGCCCTTTAAATTCTTCAGATCAAAATCTAATGTCTTTCTGTTGGCAGGTTCATTAGTAGGGGGGCAATTGGGTGAAACTTAATCACATGTGATGTACTAGAGAGAGCACCAAATAACCTAGCAGTCCCTTTAGGCCTTTAACTTTGTGAATAAAGTGTGTGGGTTTTTTCACTACCTGGCAGCAGTAGAAGAGGAATGATCAAATCTAATAATGTATTTTTAGAAGTCTTAACTTATTATTTCATACCACCTGAGATCCTAATTTGACCAGTAACAGAAAACAGAGTCTGGGGGACCTGTGCTGCTTCCGGTTTCAAGTGTCATTTCTCATAGTCTTATTTTCCATTGATTACACTAATGGACTTGTACAGCCAGCTCTCCTGCCACATATTTTTGAAAGAGTTCACAATTCATGACAACTTTTCAAATTTTAGAAAGCTGCTGTTGTTTGTTCTGTATGTTTGTATTCATTAGAGTAAAAAAAAATACTTTGTAAACCAGCAACCAGCTAGTACTGTATCTCATTTGTGGCCTCAAGTAGGAAAGCAACTAGCAGGAGCAATTCTGAGGCAAATTAGGTCAACTGTGACAGAGAATATTATTGGAGATTACTATATGGTGAGTTACTTTTTATGAATACAGTGAGCACTGCAATGATTGCTGGAATTGGTGATAATTAATAATCTCATTGCTGGAATTGTTGGTAATAAATCTTATTGACAATGTAAGAAGACAGGAAAGAAACTGAAAAGAAATTATATTTCTGCAGGTAGCTGCACCAAGTGGAGACTGAGGTCTATTAAGCAATGCCTCTTCTGGAACACGTCAGACCTGGGCCTTGGCTCTGGGGTTGTTGTATGGTAAATGCACCCTGCTGTCTCACGATTGTTTGGAAAAATGCAGCAAAGGTTGCATGCTTTAAGAGTGTTTCTTGGTGCATATACTTAAAAGGACAGCTGAAGAAACAGATTAATGATCTTAAACATGGACCTGAGCCTGAAAAGTTCCTCATCTGCTTCCACTTAAGCATGTTACCATAAAGTTTAACCTGTGCAAGACTTGCATGACTTGTTTTTATATATGTCTCTCTATATACAGTACACCCCCTCCCCTGCAGATATAGGTATGCATGCTCCAGCCAAAGCAGAAAATTTAATAAAAATCAAGTACCTGTCAAATTGTCCAGAAAAAAATTAATTTTCAGCATGGCACTGGATTTATGTAAATAATTTCTTGTACATGGAATTTACCTGCAGTGCTGTTGTGGGTGTGCATAAGACCTATAACCAGTAAGGTGGGGTTTCCCTGCATTGTTTGGGGGAGTGTCTGTGTGGACAGATATGAAATAGTGATCTGAAAGCTTGACAGCAGCAGTATAAAAACATGTTTTTCAAAAATGTTAGGAATGTTTCTTGGTCTGATATTCTGGTACATTCCATGCTACTGATTCAAAGAAATATAAACAACCCCCCAGCATGCAATTACTTACCTAGACAAAGTTAAATGGTTTCTAAGTTACTTATGAGCTAAGACAGTGGAATTTGTAAGGGGCTTTTTGAAGATAAACAGTAAAATAAATGTACCTATGTATGTCTGTTATAACTTCTAAGGTGTGGTTCTATATACCATAAGTGGGCATTTTACTATGATACCATATGGCAGAACTATGGCTTCTCTGTTCTTTTTCATTTGGTTTTCAATACTGACTAGAAATGTCAGATCCTGGTTTATCTTTATTGTCTTTGGCAGCTTTTTCAGAAAATCTGCCAGATATCATCATTTATATCCAAAACTGGTGATGCACTTTTCTTATCATTCTCAAGGAATGACAAAAAGGGATGAAGAGTCGGACTCCCACTCAGTGAAGCCACTTGTGTTTCGCAGGCATGGGAAGTATGTCTATGTCAGGGGCTTAGGTGGGGTAGGGGTACAAGGTATGTCTGCAAGCACTCCATAGCACTTCAAACAGACATACAGACAGCTTTCATCTTGTGAATTTGGTTATTAACACCACTGTGACCTTGCCAGCACATGCTGCAAAAACTGCTGTAGACTACATAGGGTCTGAAGCCCATTTTGCCATAATTGTGTCAGTGGAATCCAAGTCTGTGATTTTGATGGGTTTCTTAGGTTTTGGTGTTTGCAGCAGTATCGGTTTGAGGTTGTGAAAGATTCACCTCCAAGACCTTCACAAATCTGTATGGTCTTTTCAAGCGGTAAGAGGAAAGCAGAATCCATATCTATGCTTAAGGTGGTTTACAACTGAACATCCTACAGTCTTTCTACTGGGTGTTACCTACAGCATTGTGTAGATGGAGTGCTGTGTTGTCTGGAGACCAATGGTCCCCAAAGTTATTAAACAGATAACAGACACTCTTTTCTAGTAGCTTTAGGCATCTGGGTATGTTAAAGGGCATGGTCCAGAGAAAAAAGGCCATTGTTTGTAAAGATACTCAGGCACTGGTCTCTTCAGTGTTGGGATGCTTAATTGACTAATGTCTCTATTTTGTTTAAAAAATTACTTGCCAATCTATGGCTGAGAATTCAAAGGAATGGGGGTGCTAATGGTGGGTGGTCTTATTTCTGCTTGTTTATCCAATAACTTTCTAACGCAGAATGCAAAAAACTGTCATAGGTGCAAGGACTGAAACCTAAATTTTCTTCTTCCCAGATGAGTCTGGAAGAATACCAATTCCAGCTTCTTCCTTTGCTGTTTCTGCCTCAATGAATCTTGAATTTTTTGTCTCATTGCAAAGCTTCTGTAGACAGTTGGAAAGGTTTTCCTCTTGGTGCCAGATGCGGGTTTGCATTCTGTTATGCACAAAAAAGGACCTAACCCTTCAAAACTGAATCAAATAATGCAGGATTGAGCAGACTTATGTCTCTAGAGACAATTCTAGATAGTTAGAAATAGATAACTCTATCTCTAAAAGCTCCAGGCTTTCTTGATTTACCCTGCATAAATTTACTCAATAAGTGGGTAAAATGGTACCCAGTGGCAGAATAATGAATTCACTATAGATCTCCAAGGTTTCAAGTGAGTGCTGTGAAAACTAGACCATTTTCTCTCAATTTGAGACAGGTTTTTAATGTGCTTGAGATCAGTGGAAAGTATTCATGGGCACAAATAATGCTCCTCAGTATCTAAAACTTCATTAGTATTTGAAATATTAACCTTGAGCTCCTCTCTTATTATATAATTTCCTAAGATTTATGAAATAGTATTGCAAGCTGAAAAATCTACATATGCATTTCTGAATACACTAGCTGTGTAATTAGCTAATTGAAACTTTGTTGCACATAGCATTTAATGTAATTCCCTCATTTCATAAGATTCAATATCAAGATCTCTCTGATGGAAACAATTTTTAAACCCATCTATCTTTAAGCTCACCTGAAAAAATGTTGAGAAAACACTGTTGCTTTTTTTTGTTTTGATCATGTGGCAGCTTCTCTATTCTACCTCTCTACCACAAGAGCTTTTAAATTTGAATTATTTCTGGTAATATACTCCAAGGATAATAAAACTCCTCAAGTTGTAGACTATACTAACTCTGTGAGAGAACTGAAAGAGTAATTTTAAGCCAACTAATTGCTGGTTAAATCACTTGTTACCATCTTTGCTTTTCTCAAATCAAAACTTCTTCAAACACATTTAATTTTTAATATTTTACAGTGATGCAGAGAATATGCAGGGAAGCTTATGTTGGGACCTATACATGAAATATAGTCCAGATTTGGCTCCAAAGAGCTTTCTGCATCTATCAACAAGACAGATGAAGAAGAGGAAGAGAAAAGCAGCGTTGCTTGACCAAATATGAAGTCAACAGGCCAGGGACAGAAAAGGGGGAAAAAGTCTTTTTATTTTCTTTGTTTCAGATTTGTATGCTGATGAATATGCTATATTTAAAATCAAGCTGGATTGCTTTGTGATAATCAAATAAGTAACAGAGGTATGATATTGAGTATTATGAACTTCATATAACAGCCATCTCTCATCACACTTTTAAAACAAGAACTAATTTGTCTCCAGCACACGCCTGGGTGAATAATTTCATCGCTGCGTAAGAGGTGGTAAGTGTGAAAAAAAGTAAAGGTAAGGAAAAAAAAATATGTCCAAGATTACATAGAAACAGTTTTCCTGCCTTCTGTTCCATTGTGGTTGACAACAGATCACATACCATCCACTGCCTGCAGCCTACCATGAAAGTATTTTTAAAAAAAGCTTCTTCTATTAATTTTTAAGGTTGAGAATGTCCATAGGAAAGCCAGTGTCATAGATGAAGATTGGACTGGATAAAATCACGTGAAGGACTATATAATTTAGATTTTATATTGTTCAGCCAGTCATATCTTTCTTTCCCTTTGAGACAGTTGTATTTTGAAAGGGCTATTTTAAGTTCCAAAATCTGTGCCTTGCCTTTACTCTGGCTTTTATGTCCTGTCCTTTTGTGTGTGTGTGTGAGATTACTTTATTAATTGTAAAGAAAACATCCTTTAAGGATTAGACTAAACCATTTTTTTGCAACCAGTGAGAGGGCATTTCAGATAACATCCAGCGACGTTTATAATACAGCTCTTGCTGGTCTAAGATCTCATCTATTCTGCTCCCAAGCAAGAATAATATTGCAACAAAAGTAGACCACACTTGTGTCACAAGACAGATGGTGGAATAAAGGGACTGCCTGGCTAAGCCCTGAAACTGCATGCAATATGGAAAGCTTTTGTATCAGCTCTAGTGGGGGGGGGAAATCTTTTGCTGGTAGATGTCTCATTTCTGCTAAAAGAGTTTGCCAGGATAGTTTAACTAGTAAATCTCCTCTAGGTTAGGCAAGGCCAGGAGGTTGGTCTCTGTACTCCTGCCTTGGCTTAAAGCATATTGAGACTAATTAGGGTTGCCAAGTGGTATTGCTACATTGGCACTGTGCTGCCTTCAGCTCAATAAAAGCTGTAACTCCAGAGGATTTACTAATGGGCACAAGACTGGTCTGATGTGCCGATACTGCTTCCAGTTTGTGTCTCTGCTTTGGCTCTCTGCAAGGTATTTCACTGCATGGTGTTAAGTTATGGCAGTGACTGCTCTGGGCACATGCAATCACTTGCCACATCCATGTGATTCCCTCATAGACTTTTATCTGTTCTCTCCTGAGTTACCTCATTTCACATATCGATGTTTCAGCAGTGTGGTGGGTTCCCTGGCTTGGAAAACAGAATTTTCAATTGTCAAACAGCATGATCGGTCTCTTTTTGCTTGAGCTGACTTGCCATTAAAAGCTTAATGGAGAGCACTTGGTTTCTTAGCAAAGGTTGACTTCTCTTTTGGATGTGGATGGGGAAATGGATTATATATTTATATAAGGAAAAGGTGTTGTGACAACTTGCATGCCAGCCCTATAAACATTGCTGAATAGATCACAGGAGGTCTTTGCTTTACTTGGCATGGTTTGGCTGTCCTTTCCTGCACACAGGAGCACATGAAGGACTGTGTTGGGTGTACTAGTTCCAGTTACAGCTGCACTGGATTGATGGAAAGACAAAGAGGAGGAGAAAAACTAACTCAGTCTGATTGTAGTTACTTCTGTTCATATGGATATGCGTAAGGAAAGAGTAAAATGAAAAATTATGTGGAGTTTGAAATCAAGGTAGAACTGTTGCATGGAAATTCAAGATCATTGTGCATTTGATTTCAATGGGATTAGCTTTTTACCCTTTGTGTATGGGTTACAGTAAGCCCCACTGCCAAGACATGTGCTCAGCTTTAAGGTCCTAAGTTGTCCTACTGACATGGAGTATATGTGCAGCTGAAGCTGAACATATTCCTAAGGCTTTGCCAGATCACAGCTTTACTAGATGATCTGCCCACAGAGGAACAACATGGTTTTCCAGCTTAGGAGTTAGACCCTTACCCAGAAGGTGGCTATCGAGGGTCCAAGTTCTGCTTAGTTTTATATACAATGGCATTGTGTTGGCTTAGGTAGCTCCTATCATAGAATCGTAGAATGGTTTAGGTTGGAAGGGACCTTAAAGATCATCTCATTCCAAGGCCCCTGCCATGGGCAGGGACACCTTCCACTAGACCAGGTCACTCAAAGCCCCATTCAACCTGGCCTTGAACACTTCCACAGAGGGGGCATCCAAAACCTCTCTGGGCAACGTCTTCCAGTGCCTCACCAACCTCATAGTGAAGAACTTTCTTACATCTCATCAAAATCTACCCTCTTTCAGTTTAATGCCATTACCCTTTGCCTTGTCCTTCTGTCCAGCTATAGGGGTTTTTTTGTATCCTTCCACCAGAGCTTGCTGCTCCTTTAGTTGGGCTAATACAAGCATTTGGGAAACTGTATCACTGAAATGACCCAGGAGAAAAATAACACTCCAGAATGATAGCTTCTTCACACCTCTATTTGGCATTTTGCCCTGTGAAGACAACATATCAATGCCCACATAGCTTCTTAAAAGCCACAGAGAAAATTGCAAAAATTATTTAAAAAATTTGTTTTAAAATTTAATTGCCAACAGAACTCTTGCCAAGGCTCCTCAGAGAGACTACACCTACGCTGCAGTAAGGAGCATTTGTAATCATACTCCAAAGAAGACAGGTCTATTCTTGCTATCCTGAGGATGAGTTTGACCCATTTCCTTTAACAGAGAGAAAGCTCTTGTACCCTTCCTTCTTCGAATTTAAGAACAGCTCAACTTGCGCCCGAGAGAGATGGGCTTTAATTCTGTGGACTCAAGTTTTCAATGGCTTCTCTGCCTTGCATTTCTTTTATCTAAGCATAGAAGGCGCTCTTACACTGCCGTCTGCAGCTGGGAAAAGCTATTCCTAGAGCTAAACATTGTTTGAATTGTTGGTTCTGACTGAATAAAGCGGTAAATGGTCCTACCCCAGGACACACAGCAAAGCTGATAACAAATAAGCAAACACATTAATCTGTATTTCTGCAAAGGTAAATACCTTTCTGCAAAGGTAAATAAAGTTATTTACATTTAGGGAAAGAAAAAGTCCATTAAGACATACCATAGTAAAATACAGTGAGTAGCTATAAACCATGATGTCTTGTCCATGCAAGATCTCTTCCACAGATTGGTCTGCTACTTTAAGCTTTACACAAGTCTTTCTCAAAGGCAAAACCACCTTTCCTAAGCAGACTTCATAGGTACAGGTGTTTCGGAATAGATTTTGTATTGTATGAAATCCTGCCAATAATTCCAAATAGGCTATGTTTTGAACTGTCCAAATCAGCTACTTGCACTGGTTTGAATTGTCTGTAATTGTTTTGATAAGCAAATGAGAATGAAATGCGATATGTAGATATACATGTACATGTATACGCATATGCACATGCACATGTATATGTATACACATCCATGTACATATATATACCCATGTACAGGTATGTATACACTGAAATGTAACTCTTCCTTACACTCATCATGAGAACAGTAAAAAACCACAAGTCGGTTAGAACTAGTTTTGACTTGTGACTAATCTTGATTTTCTCTTTACTTATGTGGTTTGGAAAAGTGGGTGATAAGGCACCCCCTGCTCTGCTTCCTGCTCTCCTGGGACACACCCTGAACATCTCCAGAGAGCAGGACAGATCCATCAGCGAGATCACACCACTGGAAGATGTAGCTAGGGGCTGAATAACACCGCCTATCCCTTTCTTGTTGCAGCAGAAAGACTTATGTTTTCTCTCTTCTCTTCTCTTCTCTTCTCTTCTCTTCTCTTCTCTTCTCTTCTCTTCTCTTCTCTTCTCTTCTCTTCTCTTCTCTTCCCTTCTCTTTTCCCTTCCCTTCCCTTTCCTTCCCTTCCCTTCCCTTCCCTTCCCTTCCTTTCCCCGCTCTTCCCTTCCCCTCTCTTCTCCTCTCGTCCCCTCTCTTCTCCTCCCTTCTCTCTTTTCTTTTCTCTCAGGATATTTGACCAGTGACTCCCTTCATCCCCGCACTTTACTTCTTTGATGCAGGTCTAGGTAATTTTCTTTTACTGTTCTTATTTCAATCAATTTTAACTCAGCTGTGTAGCACGCACTTATTTGGACTCCAGTTTTCCCCTCTGTCACTGGGATGCTCCTTGTCCTTGGATGCCATGAGCTAACTAGATATATTTTTAACTTGATTTGCTTTCCAAGATCTTTTGCTGCTAAGTCACCCAGAGTCTCCACAGGAGAAAGGCAGGCATGTCTCTAAAAGATATGTGCAGAAATGTCTCTAAAAGATCAGTGAAAAATCATTTTACTCCCAGGTTCTCATTTCTGAGTGGGAGCTCTAGGCCTGAGTCTGACTTTCTCCCTACCTCATTGATACCTTATTCCCAGCTCTTCAAAAAGGAGGTTGCCATTTTGCTCTGTAGGCTTCACCTCTTGTTTCTCTCAGGACTATATATGAAGGCAAGATCATATCTAGTATCCCATCCACATGGGGGAAAAATCTGAACATCTGTGGGACTTGGCACAGAGAACTGCTATAAACAGAAGAGTAATTTGACACACTAGCAGGCTATATCATTGAACACCATCAAAAGCTGGCAGACGAGTAATGGAAAATGAGTTAAATGTCATTCTGCCTTTCCATAGCTTGTCATTATGTTTTTTCATCAGAGACACCACGCAAGTTTAGCATATTTTGGCATTACTCAACAGTCACTTGATAATTACAGGGGCATGCTCAGGTATATTGATCTTTTTTGGTTCACTCTCCTTATTTTTTAAGAAAATAAGAATCTAACATACAGATGAGAATCTTGGAATATATTGAGTCTATGCACCTCTTTGGACCATCAAATCTTTTTACATGTATTGAGAGCCTTTGAAAAGAAAGTGGCACATAAGATAATTAACAGTTGAACAAAAGATTCAGAGGGAAACCACTTGTGAAATGAATACAGATCCATCTAAATGAGGAGGGGAACAATACAAGAGAACAAAACAAATGAGTCTACCACAGAAACCCAGTGTTGTGATTATGCCAATGAGAAACACCACAAAGAAGCTCTTCTGATAAGATATTGAACGAAATCAAAATGGACCTCACTCCTTCAGCACTACTGAAGTGAGGCAGTTTTCTTGTACAGTGAAATTTTTTCACTGTCATAAGGTGGGGAAATGATAAACATAGGTATAATCTCTTGCACTGTAACAAAGCTATGGAGTACAACAAGAAGCAAAACCTAAGCATACCTGAGGGGGTGGGGTGGTGTTTAAATATTAGGATCTTGTGTGTTTTCTAATGTTTTCAGATTTTTCAACTTCATCTTCCCAAAATGTGGGATGAAAGCACACTTCTTTATAAAGCAAGAAACCCAGACGCATTCATACTTGTTCATATGACTCCAAGAGCTGGTTTTATCACAGAAAAAGCACAGCATCATGAGATTCATAACAGCATTTGCAAAGCTTGGTCACACTGGGTCATGTGAAGCAGTGATCTTGTCACATAGATCAGTGGCTGTTGAGTGCAGAGGATGCTGCCTGTATTTCAGAATCATCAACTTTTTATTGCAGTAAAAGGTTTTTAAAAGCTTACAGTGGAATCTAAAAAACGATACTGATTAGATCAGCCTTTTTTTCTAAGAATATGCATTCGTGCCATGTGCTTAACTTCAATCTACGTGCCAACAGTGCTTTGATGATATATTAATTTTGCTCAATTGTCCGTAACAAATACTTTTAACTTGAGATGTTGATTTTTCTCATGCATCACATTTTTTTGACATTATTCTAAAGACCAGGAAGGAAATTTTTAAAAGGCACAAGTGGTAGCTAAGGACCTCACTACCAACGTGAAACCTGTGAGCACTAGGTGTGTAAGTGCCATTTAGGTTTTTGGAAACCTCTGCAGAGGTTGTAAACCATACAGTAGTTTCTGGCAGAGGTCAGGTCAGCCTCACTCATTGTTATTTTCATTTGTTGCACCCCATCACCCAGCCTAAAGAGGAGGCTAAACACAGTGTATGTTCTCTGAGTATCTTTATAAATAGCAAAATGCAGCAAGGTAGCACAGGAACAACTGTGAACACTGTTACCAGTCTGTGTTGTAAAACAAACTGTGTGAGCTTGTTGTTAAAGGAGATATTCACATACTCCTGCTGGACACATGCTGATGGACCCTTAGTTGTAATCCAGTAGGTTGTGGGCCATGGAGACAGACGCTAATGTCTTTCAACAACCTCTGACCAAAATATTCTGAATTTACTAATAATTCTTTGCTACTATGTATTTGTAACCAGAAAAGGTGATCTGTACAAGTGCTGCACTCCTATACCTATGGATTTCATAAAGCACAAAGCTTTAATGTTCATCAGAGGTCCTGGATTTATCCATCTTTGCCTGGCTGGCTTGGAAGGGAAGAACACTCTCCCAGTGCTGGGGGGATGTAGACACATTGCTTTACTGACTCCATTTCAGCAACTGGCTCTGTGCTCAACAGCTGATTTGCCTCTTCCTCCGTGTTGTGCCTTGTGCATGTTCACATCACATGATGTCGCCGACCTGTTTTTCTTGCTGCGTCCTGCTGCCTAAAGAATTATTGTATTAATGACCTTGGACATTGCTAGATAAGGAAAATAAAAACCTGCATCCAACTAAGAGGTACCAGGGGTTTTTCTCCACATTCAATGACTAGCAAGGATTCTGCCCACTGCAAGGCTTCACATGCTTGAGACTGAAGGGGTAGGAGAATTTTTTCACTCTTCAGCTGTGTGCCTGTTTGTGCTCTTTGCAATGGATGGGACGTTGAATAGGACCCAGCTGTGTTTTCACACAAGGGACAGCTGGAGATGTTTGGGCCCCCCAGGAAGCAAAAGCTGAGTTTTGTTGAGGTGAATGCTGCCTGGAGTGCTAGCAAGGAGGATAGACATTTGGCTCCAGACAGGCGGCACAGGTTAATGTGACTAAAACATCCTGAAGTGCTATGGGAAGTTCTGCTCAGTAGCAGGGAGGCAATAGCGGTCGTCACTGACCTATAAACAGGATGAGGGAGCAGCAGTGGCAAAGTGGAGAGACAGTCGCTGGCGCTACATTGACAGGCAGACACATAAACAAAGCAAGGGAGGAAGCTCTGTTTATATCTGGAAAAGAAACCCCAAACTATAGGATGCAAATGATGGACTTACGTAGCTATAAATAGCTACAAAAGCATAATGGGACTTAGGAGATTTAGTTGTGCTGTAAAGACTCCATGCAGAATGGACTGAATACACTTATTTTTCATTCAAATGATGTGCTTGTGTTTCACATATTTAGTATTACTTAGTATGCTTTAACTGGGCTTTTTAAACAGGGAGGAAGAAAACTGTATAAATCAAATAATAATTTGTGTTCTTTTGTAAAAAAAAAGAGGCTAAAAAAAGCTGGGAGGCTGCCAGACTTCAGGCAGTCGCCTAAGAGACCCAGTCACCAGTAGTTTGGTGTTTAGGTATGAAATTGTGTTTTATTAGATTATTAATAATACTTTGGAAGCCAAAGGGTAAGGAGAATATAGGCAATATTTTGTTGAGTTTTTGGTTGTATTCTCAGGGCTTGTGGATATTAATCAGAAGGCAAGTGAGACTGTCATTCACCAAACATTATTCTGGCAGAGGAAATGTGGGTGACAAACAATCTGTATGCAACCATGCCCAGGTGCAGGTAGAGATCTTCTTTCTACCTTTACACATAGGTAGTTAGGAACCTTCACCTCCAGCTTTTGCTAGACCACCAGATAGAGCTCAGTATGTTTTTTGGGTTCAGTTCAATGGGGTTTTGCATCAGTTGTGGTAGTTAAGAAGGTTGTGAACAAGACTAGGTCAAGATACTTTTATTACAAATAGTTTTTCTGCTGAACTGGAAGTGGTGATGTAATGCTGACAAGGTACATATACTTAAAGCATTTGTGGATGTGGCCACGTGTTTCTTAGCAGAATTATTTATGTAGTATAAAAGAAGAATCATGTTTAAAAAACAAAGAGTCACTGGGAATAAGATGCATGCTGGCACTTTTTTACCGGATAAGAGTTCTGTGACCTTTGAGGAATTTTGCGTAGCAGTCCTACTATGGGTTGCTCTGCATGTAGTTTTTAATTTTCCATTTTCATTTGTAACACTCAACCTGCTTTCACAATGGCCTTTCTGGCTTTTCTGAAAAAACTAATGAGTATCATTGTTTATACACACAACATAAACCCCTGTCTTTGGTACTTTCTGGTATTGTGTGCAGACATGAATACTTGGTTTAAGGAACAAATGAAATTAGCAGCTGTTCTGTGTTACAGTAACATGCTTAGGTACAGTAACAGTTACTCGTCTCACAAAGTCAAGGAGAGGTAAAGCTTTTCATGCCCTCAAGTCACCTGGCCTAATGGATATTGCATAACAACTTCAGTTTCATTCGGGGTGGCATTGTAACTTCCAACTTGACTGTCAGACTCATTTCTTTCACAGCAGGGCATGCTGTGCTTTCTGCACTGTGCAACTTCCACAACTGAGTTTCTTTACTAAGGTTCAGAGAGAAATGTCAGAACCACCTTACAAACATCCTCAGCCTGTCAAATCTTTCTGTCATGGCTGCGGGATCAGCCTAGGAAGAAGTAAGGCTTTCTTTGTTTGATCTCTACAGGAGTTGTTTAAACACAGAAAAAGTAATGTTAAATTAATGTGCTTGCTTTACAACTGTCTTCTTTCTAACTGGAGGGGAGAGTTTTGCTCTGTCCTGGCAGAGCCTTTGGAACAGGATCTGCCCAGAAGGCAGGAACCCCCACAGCCTACCCACAGCTTGGTCTTCAGGACAAAGGCAAATGCCTTCTTTTCCTTCTCTGAAGGAAAAGGAAAAACCAAACAAACAATTGAGGAGCAGTCTTGATGGGAAGGAACATAGTTTCTCTTTTCCTGTCTGGGATAGTGGGACTGACATGATACATCAAAATATGGCCTACAACAATATATATAATTCCTTCCAGCAATACAGCACCAGTGCTGATGGCAGTGACTATTTCAGCTCTTATCTTCTAGGGAGTTTCACTTTGAAAGGTTCTTTTTCCTCACTGTTTTCAAAAGCATAGGCTATGAGAGCTCCATAAAAACCTGCCTATCATACCCAACTCCAGCTTCTGCATAGGTGTCAGAAGGACCTGTTTTTGTTGAGACCTCATACTTGCTTGAATTTAAGAGGTTTAATCCAATATTCCTGAAAAGCAGGGAACACACAGAAACTGAGGGGAAAGATCAGTTTCCCCAGGATGAACACATCTTGGAAGCAGCGTACTGGTGATCAGTATCGCTGAGGACACGCTGCATACCTATCATACAGTGAAGGAAAACTCTAATCAAAGCAGGCATTGAAACAAAAGCAAAACCTGCTCTGGCCAAGTGAGGTGTCTTTGTTAACTATCAACAGTAAAAAAGTGTGTTCTTTTATTCAGATGGAATTTCATGTGCTTCAGTTAGTGCCCATTGCCTCTTGTCACGTCACTGAGCACCACTGAAAAGAGCCAGGCTCCATCCTCTTTGTGTGCTCCTTCAGGTATTTATACACATTGATAAGATCCCCTCGAGCCTGCTCTTCTTTAGGCTGAACAGTCCCAGCTCTCTTTGCCTTTCCTCATATGAAGGGTTCTCCTTTCCCTTAACTGTCTTTGTGGTTCTGTACTGGACTTGCTCCAGTAAGTCCATGCTTTTCTTGTACTGGGGAGCCCAGCACTGGACCTAGCACTCCAGGTGTGGTCTCACCAGTGCTGAGTAGAGGGGAAGGGTCACCTCTCTTGACCTGCTGGTGACAATCCTCCTGATGCAGCTTGGCGTACCATTGGCCTCCTTTGTCACCAGGGCACATTGCTGGCTCATTTCAACTTGGTGTCCACCAAGACCCCCAGATCCTTCTCTGCAGAGAACATGTGACATTCCAGCTGTGTGATCCCCAGCAGGTAGTGGTGCCCAGAGTTATTCCTCCCCAGGTGCAGGATTTTGCATTTTACTTTGTTAAACTTCATGAGTTTCCAGTAAGCCCATTTCTCCATCCTGTCGAGGTTGCTCTGATTGGTAGTGCAGCCCTCCGGCATACCAGCCACTCCTTCCAGTTTTGTTTCATCTTTGGGGTGCACCACTAGTGTCTTGCCTCCAACTGGACTTTCTGCTGCTGATCAATACCCTCTGGGCCTGGCTGTTCATCCAGTTTTCAGTCCACCTCACCTTGCACTTTTCTAACCTTTACTTTATCACCTCGACTATAAGGATGTTGTGGGAGACAGTGTCAAAAGGATCCCTCTCTCAAAATCTGCCTTGCTTTCTTCTTGGCAGTAGTCCTGACATTTTTGTTTTGGCTTGCTTTGTTTGTTTTTAACAGTTTACTTCAGTGGTTTGCTCTAATAGGGAGATTTCTGTTCTCTTTTCTGGTGATCAACGTGTGATTTCATGTGTTAAAACCCTTTTGTAGTTATGTGCTCTGCAATGTAGTCACTGTGGTCTAAGCACCATTCCTTAGCTCAGGCGTGTTTGCGCCCAAGTGCTATTTTCCTTAGAGTATTCAAGGGACAGAGGTTTATTCTGGGAACTGGAAGACTACTGCCACAGGCAGAGGTGTTCCCCACCAACCAAACACAGTTTGCAGAAGTGTTTACATGACATCTAAGATCAGCTGCCATTTCCAACTCTAACATCCCTCTGATGCTTTCTGCATTTTACCCAGCATGTTAGTAATAGGTTAGCAGCATTTAGGCTGGATCTTGAGTCACAGGTGACCTAGGGAGAAGTTCATCAAAGACACGATTTGGCTGCTGTTCCCCTGCTACAAAGTGCTGGAACTTTTGGGAGTGGTGCACCAAGTCCCTGCTCGTGACTTTTGGGACTTCTTGCCCCAGGTCAGTATTGTCGAAATTCTTTTCTGAAGAGCTCATCTGGGCATGGGGTTGCTGGGTGCTGAGCATCTCTGAATAGCTCTGCCATGTTTCTAAGTTGCCTATTTGAACCAGGCCATGTTTGGAAGGCTAGACTGACCACTGCCACTAAAATAATTTCTGTTGTTCTGCTATTAAAGAGGAACAATGCCTTTGCAATACGGATGTAAACTGTGGCATTTGTAGCACACTTAGCACTTTTGTTAATTCCCTGTTTACCATTGAATTTGCATTCATTGCCTTAAGCTGTCTTAGAAAGTGAAAAATATGAGCAAAGAGAAAGTGTCAAGAAAATGCTCTGAAAGCGTATTAAAATTTTCTCTTCTGTTTTTCTCAGATGGAAGAGTTGGCTGTTACGTGCTACTCTGCTTGGTGGATATATGCCTGGCTACAGTAGGTTAAAAGGAAATCAAGGGTGGTGCTGCTAACATTCCACCCTCAGCTCCCTATTCACCTCTCGTCATCCACCCTTGCATTTGAACTCAGTTGCGTTACCCACCCACCTAGTTTCCATGTGAAACTGTGCTAATGGAGATCTGTCCCACAACACACAGGGAGACTTGAGCTGCTTTTGTAATTTCCAACTTTCTTTTTGAATTTCAAGTGTTTCTGACTTGCTAAATCCTGATTTGGGTCAACATCCGGACTCGATCCACGTACGTGTAATTCAAGGATCACGCCACATTGAAGAGGCTGATTATGCATCAGATCTAAACTTTGTTGTGGTTCAGGGACATTAGATACTGGGGTTTTGGTATAATTCTGTGTCTACCAGGAAGGAAAGGGCCAGAAAGGGAGCTGATAATGATTTGAATGGACTAGACCTTGGGCATTCGTGTTCTGCATGCCCTGCAAACTCTGCACACCCATTAGTGCTGACGAAGTGTTAGAGACATGCCTGGTGCCAGACAGAGGTCAGTCCTTTCAGGAATACTTGCCGTATTTTTATATCCCATCATCTCCTACCCGTGTCTTGGCAGAACTAGGGTGATGCAGTGTACCAACAGGCTTTACACACCTTGTCTCCATTTCCCTCTTCCAAAGGTCTTTCATTTCCCCTTTTCAGTCCAAGCTTCTCTTTCTCTTTGTTTTGTTTTCTCCTTTCAGTTTCCCTCCTTTTTCTTCATTCCTTTTCTCTGTTGGAAATCTCAGTCTGTGTCAGAAAAGGCCAAAGCTGGAGATGTATCAACAGGGTGCCTTGTAGGAAATAAGCACTGGGTTGCACTGTGAGCTTTTTCAGTACTCACAGCACAGCCTGTTTTTACACTCAGCTGTCGGGACAAGACATGCAAGAGGACATGCTCAGCAAGAGTTTAGGGCATAGCAGCGGGGTGAGACAGCTGGTGTGGAGCAGCCCAGGTTCCCTGCCCAGGGAAAGGAAAACACTTTTTATTCTGGGCCACAGAGGAGTCTTCAGCTCTGACTGGATTTAACATGCTGAAAGTTTTCTGGTGCTGGGCCTATAGCAGCCCTCACTTAAATGTGCAGGAGAGGAGCTAGGCAGAGGTGACAGCATTACTACATTTATTATCAGTGGTCAGAGCACGCCTGGCTGTGTGCAGGTGGCAGCAGGGACTGGGGTCCATTCCTTTTCTCTGCCTACCGTGAGCTCACATTTCACCTAACTCATGGTGTTGGAGACTGTCCTAGCTCCTAGGCTGTAGGTTTATTCTGTCTCTGTTTCTGGTCCAATAAATATTTAACTGGTCTATGCAAAGTGGAATTACTTCAGGAAGAGCTGCCCTTTTATGTCTGTTTAGAGCGTTCACGGGGGACATGCAATCTTAGGTATTTTCAGGCTGAGGAAAGACCCTAAGTCTAAGTGATGCTCAGCTGGATCAGGGACCTCAGCTACTCGCAGGGGGTTTGTCCAAGTGGAAGGTCCTTGTGGGGTCACTTTGAAAACACCTACCTGTAGGGTTTCTGGCCTATTACTACAATACAAGGAGCTATGGGGCTGTTTAGACGCAGGCAGTCTTGGGCTTTCTTTGATTTTTACATATCTGGAGAATTTAACTGCTAGAGATGTAGGAAGCAGCTGGAAGAAGCACTGGGGACTTCAGATGTCTCCAAGCCTAGGGGACAGGATCTTGAGGAGACAAGACAACAGACAGGTCCTTTCGTAGATCCAGTGCATGGTGAAAGAAAAGTCCCATATGTCATCCCTTCACAGTTAGGAAAACTGTCTTGCTAAACCACACACCCTCCTATGGCTATTTCTGAGGCAAAGACAAATGAATATGAGAAAACAGAAACAATGGAAACTGCAACAACTGAATAAATTGTCTTCTGACACAAGGCCTGGACTTCAGAAGTGTTTACTCCATCCTTAAACCCCTCAGCTTTCATCCTGATCCTCTTTAATCTTTTCACCTAGCAGAGCCCCAACTCTATGTGCTAAAATACAGCAGCAACCTGCACACATGGAAATTCATCAAGTCCCATCATATGTCAGCCCTTTCTGCAGAATTGTCAAGTAATGTTTAATCGTCAAGAAACAATTAGCTGCAAAAGCATTAGCTTAAGTACAGTTCCTTAGTCTAACATTGACACTTGGCCAGGTGTTTGACGCTCATGGCTATAGGAAGGTGTTTCTCTGTCACAGGAAACATTTAAAAACCTGACAAATAATAAACCAAAGAATGTGACATAAAAACAACAAATGGAAACAAACCCATAATTTAGGGACTGTCAGACTGCTCTGTGCAAACTTTATTCTCCTTGTTAACAAAGCCATAGTTCAAAATTTGCTTGCCATTTCTTTCTAATGAAGTGTGAAGTGTTCATGATCAAATTGGCTCATGCAACTTATAAACTTGGCACATCTCATTTTGTAAGAGCAAGCTTTCCTTAGAAACCTATTTTCCATTGCTTGCTGTAAATATAATGTTGTTAGGCAGTCTTTTTTGTCATAAAAACCTGCTCTTATAACAGATACTGAAACTATTAGGATAAAATAAGTAATTGGATGGTTTTGATCAAAACTGTTGAAGCTGAATTGAGGTGATTATTATTGCTGTTAGTCTAATTTTGAGATAGATTTCACGCCTCCTGACTCACCAAATGTGAAAGGCCTCTTAAAGTCTCTAGCATGTGGCACTTTACAGCTTCCACATCTCCTGAACTGGGGGATTTCCTGGGGTGACCAAAAGAGTAGAGGGACATCACTGACTCCAGCAAATCTAACTGACACCAATCACTTTATGCAAGCTCAGCTACTTTATATAACTGTGCTAAAAGCATTCACAATTAATTGGTTGCATCCTTCTCTCTCCTTTGGTCAATAATGACATGATTTTTTTTTTTTTTAAATGTGGCATGCACATATGTATATTGCTATGTGGCAGCAGAAAATTGTGTTCTGTCATTGTGATTATCTGTTGTCTGTTTTTTTCTCTCATCTGTGGTATTTTTTATCTGCAGTCTATTGTCTATTTTCAAAAGCCAAAGCCAAAACCACAATGACTGTGTTAGACATGTCTTGCTGCAAAAGAGGCTAATGGTATCCTGAGTTACATCAGGAGTAGTGTTGCCAGCAGGTTGAGGGAGGTGATCCTTCCCCTCTACTCAGCACTGGTGAGACACACCTGGACTGCTGGGTCCAGTTCTGGGCTTCTCAGTACAAAAAAGACATTGACATACCAGAGAGAGTCCAGCAAAGGGCCACAAAGATGACTAAGGGGCAGGAGCATCTGTCCTATGAGGAAAGGTAGAGAGAGCTGGGACTGTTCAGCCTAGAGAAGAGCAGGCTCAAGGGTATCTTATTAATGTGTATAAATACCTGAAGAAGGATGTAAAGAGGGTGGAGCCTGGCTCTTTTCAGTGGTGCTCAGTGATGGGAATGGGCACAAACAAAGAGACGCAATGGGCACAAACTGAAATACAGGGAGTGTTATCTGAACCCCAGGAAACACTTTTCTACTGTGAAGGTGACTGAGCACTGCCACATGTTGGCCAGAGAAGTTGTGGAGTCTCGATCCTTGAAGATATTCAAAAGCTGCCTGGACATTGTGCAACTGGATCTAGATGACCCTGCTTGAGCAGGGAGGTTTGACCAGATGACCTCCAGAGGTCCCTTCCAACCTCAGCCATTCTGTGATTCTGTGATTTTGTCTTCAGCAAGGCTTAAGGAACCAATGAAGAAACAGAAACAATATTTCATGTCTTCAGTGAGATGAACAAGCAGCCATATTGGGTAAATATTGAAAAATGAACTCAATTTGCCAACAGCCTGTATCAATACATGGGCCCCAAAGAAAAAAAATCTTTCCTTCCTTCCTTCCTTCCTTCCTTCCTTCCTTCCCTCCTTCCTTCCTTTCTCCTTCCCTCCCTCCCTCCCCTCCCCTCCACTCCCCTCCTTCCTTCCTTCTTTCCTTCTTTCTTTCCTTTCTTCCTTGTTTCCTTCCTTCCTTCCTTCCTTCCTTCTTTTTCTTTCTTTCCCTCCTTCCCTCCCTCTCCCTCTCTCCCTCTCCCTCTGTCTTCTTTTTATATATGTTTAGGAGAAACTTCCTAATAAGTTTCCTGACCCTCTATCAAACAAATCACAGGGACAATCCATTGGCCTCCTTTTCCCTGTTTCACTGTAGCATGTGATATTTATCTTCTATCAGACTCTGTTGTACAGTTCCACGGAGGCCACAGTTAACTTTGGCAGGCATTGTATCAGTGACTCAGTCTGCCCTGGCCCCAAATCAGAGTAGAAACAGGAATGTCAGGCCCCTAAATTAGAAATGATAAAATGATGAAAATGGAGAAAGGAAAGGGGTTAAAAATATTTATTCTGGGTAAGATTCAGAGAAGCTTCTGACCTTGGCCTCTTTGCTTACTGGAGAGGACACTGTCCTCAACTTGGTTATGAGATAGAGCTGAAATGCAATGTAAAAGTGATTCCAAATATCTGTTGCCAGGAAGCAGATGACATACTAAATTGCTCTGTAGATTGAGCACTTAATTCAGTGATTTCCTGCTGCAGGAGTTGCCAGTATACAGCCATTTTGTCTTTTTTGGCAAAGCAGCTGCTTTTGGATGGCTGTCTCCAGTAGTCTTTCCTACGCTTCCTGTTGTAGGAAGGCCTGTTTCCTGCCGTGAGATTCCTGATTAGGCTCTGCACTATTTTAGTCTGCAAAATGCCTGTGTAGCAGGTTGCTTCTCTGCATTTGATACTGATTTGTGGGAAGTGAAGCCAGATCACAGTCTGACCACAATAGAGCATCCAAATCCTTTGAGAAATCTAAAAAAATGCTGTAGCTCCACTGAAAAAGACTGATGCTTAAAGTAGTATTTAGAGGTACAATGGACATCCAAGTATTTATTTTTTCAGTGAAGTTTCATTGTTTGTTTCTTTTGGTTTTGGTAACCAGGGCCTATCAGCTTTACACTGTCTTTTTTAAGTATCTCCCAAGGTTAGTTTTCTGCCTTGAATGTTCACAGGATCTCCTAGTCCAGACCCTTTGTAGCTCTAGAGGGATAAAGATGTTTTCCATCTCCTACTTAGTATATTGTAGACTTTGATTTTTTTCTCTGCTGGTAGTAGGGGTGGAAATACAGTCCTGACATAACTGGGAAGACTTTACAGCTGTATGACTTCTTTTGACATGGGAGTGTGTGCTCAATGGCTGGTACTAGAAAGGAGTAAAAGGCCTTTTATCCATCCCCTATAGCCACAATAATGAGGTCCTATTCTAGGTCTGAACAAACTATTAGATAGTATTGCACAAGTCTCCAGATGTTCCTACTGCACAATTACAAATGGCAAGAAATAAAATAAAGTTTTGTCCTGACTGCTATTGGTAGCATGGACATGGAAGGCAACTTGTAAAAACCAAAATAATTTACTCTGGAATATTGTTTCATTCATCTGTTTTGTTAATATGCTCTATTTCCCCCATGTTGGAAAGTTTCCTACATGCCTGGCCACAAATACCCCGTTGCTGCAGCTGATGGTAGGATAAGGGCCCTTGAATTCCCAAAGGCAGAGAGAAGACGGTTCAAGAGTTTCTTTGTTTCTTTTACGAGTTGCTCTTCAGTCTACATCCTTCTTCTGTAAAGCAGTCATGCAATGCCTGTTGCTTGCTCTTGACCTCAAGTTTTCCATATTTAGGGGTCAGGAGATAGATGCTGTCTCCAGTGACACTGGAGTTCATGTTGTCATGGCCTAACAATGTAAGAAAGCAAGGTGCTGTTCCCCCTGGGTTGCAGCACAGGACATTCTTTAAGTCTCTTCACCATTCTGATCATTCGCTTTTGTATTGTTTTCTCATTATTATTTTTCCTCATCCTCTTATTGAGAATCCCAGCCTCTTTTTCCTTTACTATGCTTCATCTCTCTTCACTTCCCAATTTGGATGATGGAAAATATGAGTCTTTTCTGGATGTAAATTTATATGAAATATTCTTTAATTTTTTTCAAAAAAATACGAGGAAGTTAATCCCAGCAGTCCTTATCTGGTATTTTAATAAATGAGAGGCTTAGACAGAGGCCAGGAAATTTGAAATTAATTAAACACTGATCCAGACTGCTGCATCTGTGGAAAAGTGATGCAGTTGTGTGGCTCTGGTGGAGGCCTCCCTTCACTTTAGCTTTCCTGAACCCTTTATAGTGTCTTCTGTAGCATTGCTATGTCTTAGACAGTGTTTTGTTGTTATTGTTTAATACATATATTGGCTCTTGCATACCTTTGTTACTCAAACTCAGGAAAGAATTAGGTCTACTGCAGCCCCAGCCTGAAAGTCCCTATGGTTGTGTCAGGAGCACACCAACACACACAGACGCACAGCACTCACACTCGGTGATTTGTACTAACTGGCAAGCTGCAGCGAGTTACCAGCGTGTTGTTACCGCACCGTACACCAGGGTACGTGTCACCACAGCAGCAGCTGCATGTTGTAGTCTAGTCGGTCTGTCCTATACTATCTGAAGAAGGCCTGGATGAGACTACTGGCATTAGCATGGACATTTCTCTTTCAAACTGAACAACTGTCAGGGAGCTCAGAGATCAGCAAAGTCACTGGCAAATAAAACCAACAGTATGACACAAAACTGTGGGGAAACTAACTGAACGAAAGATTGAAGAGCCTTGACTACTTATCTGGCTTGGGAAAGGAGTATTATGAAGGTGGCGATTATTCTTATTTGCCAGAGGGGAAAGAGGCAACACGGTAAAACTGCTGAAATGACTTAGGGAGATTGTGAGAGGAAAAATACAGCCTCCTGAGTCAGCTGAGTGCTCTCGCTTGGGACTACAGTCCTATGCTAAGTGCCAATCGATATTTTCTGTTTGCTGCCTTTGTATGCCCGTCTAATCTCTGCTGGTATCTTAGGCTTGGCTTCCATCTCCCCTCCTATCTGTCTCTATTAACGTCACCAGCATCCACATGCAGCTAAGTAAACGTTAGCTCTAGCAACAAACGGTGTGCACTTTAGAGCAAACTACCTGGCTACACAGCCAAGGCTGGCTCTGCAGAAAATGTTAATCAGAAATACTTTAGGAATCATGGATTTGATCTCCTGGTGCAGGAAAACGGATCAGTAGCTGCTCCCGAAGTGAACCATGACAGGACAGTGTGACAAGAGTTGTCTCTTTGCCTAGCTTTTGACCTTTCATCTGAGGATACAGTTTCAGGGTTGAGTAACAGTGAGGTCAGTGTGAACAAAGACAGGGGTTCCCAATTTTTTGTTAAAGGCAGGACTCAAACTTTCTGCCTATTTCTCCACATACCCTTCAGGACCACCATCCTTGGAATCTCCTGCAGGTCTTTGCCTCCCTCACGTTGCATCTCTGGCCACTGCCTGCCTCCTCCTGTCCCTTGCATTGCCTGGCACCTCAGAGCTACCCTGTCCCTCGAACTTAACTATTTTGCCACAGCCCAGTCCTGCCCTCTCCAAGAACAGAACACGTGGTGTGTGCTTTGCTTTTGATGTTGTCCAGCTTCACAGCCAAAGTACGTCTCAGTTTGGGTATGAGCTTGTAGCACTGTGGCTACCTTGCACTAACTGCCCTCGTAGAAACACTTGCCATAGATACCAAATAGTTTATTCTGCTTTCACTTAGGAGACAGGTAGTTCACGGCTGTGGTTGGGGAAGAACTTGTGCACAGTTTGGTGTTCTGGAGTAGCAAACAGGCAAAGGAACTGCAGTTGGTGATTTGTTTAGCTATGCCTATAGTTTGGCTAAGTCATATTTCTCTGTTTCAGGTAGGCCTCTGTTTTCAATAACAAAATCCTGTACAGGATAAAGACGGAATAAACTCTTTTACTGTACTTCTGAGCAGTAATGACAGCTGCATCTTCTCTGTTTCAGAGAAAAGCGGGCCCTGTAGATCTGCAGAGAGGGCATTAGTATCTGAACTATGAGACTTTTACTATTTAACAGTGGTTTCTGGGCTCGAATTTTATAACTTCTGTGTTGGAACAAAACAAAGAAAAAAATCCCGATATTTGTAACAAAATTAATAAAAATGGATTTCCTTCCACAAAAAAAGCTTAACAATGGTTTAAAGAATACATGCAAAACCAGACAGACCTGAATTGTCAAGCATTGTATTTGGATGAAAGTGCGACTTCTGTTGAGCGTTAACCAGTATTTTCTGCTTGCTGCCTTTGCAGACTTATTTGATACCTGCCAATATCTAAAGCTTTGCTTACATCCACCCTCCTATTCTTCCTCATTAACGTCACTAATCTCTACTTGAATTCCTTGCAAGCAGAAAGACAAAGTGCCAGTGTACAGTAAGTGCAAAGAGTACTTGTCACCATGACTAAGTGTTAACGTAAATCAGCAGGGTTAATATGTAAGCTTATCAGATGGCTTCAAATGTGAGTGGTCCTAGCTGGTAATACCAGTGCAGAGCAGCTTTTTCAATTCCTGCATATTGCTGAAATACAGAGGGAGCAAAGAGTTTTCCCACTTGACGCTATTTTTTTTATTTTATTGAAAGGTCAGGTATGACCCACAGTCCTTTCTTTCTCCCTAGTCTGCAGAGGTCGGGGAGCTCTAACACTCACAGCAGAACAGGCATTTATTTAGGAGGAGTGAAGAGGAATCCTTGCCTGGTTTTCATGGGCTGCCAAAGGACAGCAGAGTGACCTGGACTGTATGCATGCATGCTGGTAGACGGTATAAAAGGGTTCATTTGTCTGTGCAGCCCACCAGGCTTTGAGAGTGGGAACATACGAGTTCTGAAAACTGACTTTAGGGACATTGTATCACCTTTGATCACAGTGTGATGTGTTTCCTATTGACCTCAATGTACAACTTGGAGACCTAAAAGAAAATTTTATTATGTATTTTATATAATTATAAAGGTGTCAGAACCTCAGTTTCACGCTTCCTTCAAGAAATAGAGTTTGCTACAGCAGAGCACATCACAGGTCCTTTAAATGCCAGTTTCTGTTCATGGTGCCATGATTCACAGTAAGGAAACCCCATTACTAATGCACCTGGTCAAACATCCAGGGCTGTAAGGCAGGGAGGGTGGGGAGAGAGGAACCTGTGTTGGCTGCAGACAGCATAGATGTAGGGCAGTGATGCTGGAGGGGTAGCTGCAGTGCCTACAGAGCACTTTAATATTAAATATGAGCCATATCAAGGACCTTGGTACCCAGGGCAGGTTAGCAGCTTAGTGACACTCCTCAATGGGTTTGGGAAAGCTCATCTTCAGGTGGGTGAGGACACCTGGCAAATCCAGGGCTGCTGACACCAAGCTGTCTGCCAGGGGTGATGGCCAGCAGGGAGCTAGGAGAGGAGACTGTCACACCAGGCACTGCTCTGTTGGCTCTGGAGAGGGTGCAATGACCTCTGGGGCTGTCTGGAGTTGAGGGTGCTGGATGTGAATGAAGCCTCGATGTCTCACCCAGGCTGTGGTGTGGAAAAGCTCCATCAGGACAGGAGCAGCTCTAGGAAATGCAAGATCTTGCTGCCCAGTTCTCTAGTGGCAACACAAATAATGGTCAGTGTAGACATCATTAAAAAGCAGTAATTAAAAAAAAATCCTGCAGTATAAATCAGAAAATGACATCTCAGTCTTTTTTATAACACTCTTTCTCCCATGGTACTTGCTTATCACTGCTAGGTAGCTTATTAACACAGGGCTGCTGGTTGACACTGACATGTATTTAATCAAGGCCAAGCATGTTTTCGATGCGTTTTAAACATCCTCTTTTTCTCTCTTCCCTCCAGTCCCTGTAAAGAGTTACATAAAGTTTTGAAATCAATATAATGAAAAGTGCAGGAAGATGTTAGGTCCACTGTGATAAGACTGATGTTGAACGGTAGCTGAGTTTTTTAGAAATCAGGGGAGATCGTGTAGTTTATTCATGCCATTGAAATTCTCTGGCTTTCACTAGGCCTGTGAAAAAAAGGTAGGTTCCCAGCACAGTTTTTTTCCTGGTTAGAAGTAAATAAAAATAATGGTCCTAGTGATGAAGGAAAATAAGTCTCCAGTAAGTCTCAACAGTGACCTTGTTCAGTTTTTCACATTAACATTTGTCCTTCAGAGTTGTGCAACTAGTGCTGAGACCTTGGGGTCTTTATCTTGCATTGAAGCACCCATTCTCTTCTGCAGCACTTAGTAGCTCACGTTTAAAAGAGAATTTAATTTGTTCTGCCACTGCAATAAGTCATCTTCTCACATACATCAATAAGCCAATACTATTTAAAGAGCTAAGAGAAATATTTATGACAGATGAAACAAAGAAAATACTTTGAGATCAGAAAGTAAAACCAGTTCATTTAAGAATTCATAGTGACATCTTTTTTGTGTTTTTCTTGTGTCGTGAATAATTGCTTACCCCCACAGTGTGTGCATTATAAGGCTGTACGTTTATTTGGAGCCTTAGAGAAAAATGCAAATCATTCAAAGGTCACTTGAGAGCTCTCCCAAGCCCAATAGGAGAGGTGTTTTCCCAGCCCCTTTAGACCTAGGGTGAAAATCAAATACTCTGAACCAAGGCTAAATCAAACGCAGCGTTTAAACACTGCAGTTTTAGACCACTAGCTGGACTGCATGCTGGAACAGAGTAGAAGAGGAGCTTGACTCTGTCAGCTGTTAGTCTCAGCTCACAGATCACACCTAATTCCTCAAAAGCAAAGCTGGTGCTACTGCCTCCTGGCTTAAAATCTCAAATACCAGTTTATCAGGATGCCAAATCATCAGAGTCAGGGGCTTGCTGGGACAAAATCTGGGCCTTTCATGAAATGCAGATAAAGCTAGTGCTGCATGGTTTTGTTTCTTAGGGGAAGGCACAGCCACAAACTATGTTCAAGTGAGCTTCTTAGTGCCTATAAGCTTGTGTTGGGTTATGCCTTCCAAGCTGACGGGGAGCTCGAGCTGTTTTATTTCTCAAACCACATCGCTGGGCACTAGATTTATTACATATTTCACAACTCCTAGATTATATTTCAAAATCATTTGACTTATGCTCTGTATGGAAGTCTCAGGACTTCCTCTGCCTATGCCAGAGCTTCTCCTACTTTGACCTAGCCAAGTTGTGACTCTCTGCTCCCAAACTAAGAAAATTGGGTGGGCAGGAGGAAATGAGCATTTCTATGTTTTGAGTAAGGAGGTGTTTCTGGGGAATATGGGTGTAATGCGCTAGGAAAGAGGTTGGTTTGGCTTTTCTTCCTGTCCACGCAGCAGAACTGTGCCAGTGTTCTGTTTCTAAGGACTTTGGGTATGGAACATTGAAAAGAGACCAACATAGGCAGGGAAGTTAATTCTGGTGATGTAAGGGTCAGCTTTTCATACACACAGTGAATTTTATACCACAGTAATGCACATATGTGTATTTCTATTCAAGCAGATGCAATGAAACACAGCAAAACCTTACACTGCCTGACACCATAGGTATCACGTCACTCTGATACCTCGCCAAAAGCAAGCAAAATCTTCTGCACTCCTGCTCATCTCATGAAATCCTAGGAGAACATTTTATTGCTCTAATCAAGCTACTAATTTCATACTTTAAAAGCTGCTACAGTATTGTTATTATCATTGTGACAAAGAGGTCAGTGTTTTCTGGCTGTTCCAGCTGCTGCCTTATTTGAATGGAGATCAGTACGAGACAAGTACAGAACATTGCTGGGTTTGGTGCATCTGGACTGAGCAGATCACTCTCATCACAGAGATCAGTCTGAATTTCTTCTGCTGCTTGTAGCATCCTTTTTGCTGTTTATACAGGTATCAGAAATGAAAGAAGAGGGGCCAGGTTTTAATTGCTTTCTGCACAGTTAGTAATGAAGTGTAAACAGCAAAAAGATCTTTCCCAAACATTCTGCTAGATAATTGGCTGCCCGCAACTGCAGTCCTGTTTAAGGTCTTCCCTCCTACCCTGTTGCATCAAAGAAAAGGGACAGCAGGATGTATAATTATAGTTACATTCAACACAGCATCTTCTCTGCTGCCAGTGAGAGCCAGAAACACATGGGAAAGCAACGTCTCCTGCTCAGACAGCAGGCTGACACTGCAGTGCATAGGGTAAGTAAGTTGGAGGAAATACATCTGTCTAGGACACAGTGCCACTCCATCTCCTGATGGGAACTCCTTCAGAACTTTATCTGCCTGTCTCATTGCACTCAGCACATCACCATTAAAGAAGGGGAGAAACAGACCTATTCATACAGGTGGAGGCAAGTGATTCAAAACCCATCTGTATATTAACAGCCTATGTAAGTGGCTGACTGAATGACCTGTCTGTGAAAAGTAGTTTTCTGTTTCTAGCTGCCCCTTACTCCCCAGTAAATAAAGTCTGAGGCACCTTTGTCACTTCATTTATTACAGTTAATCACCATAGTTACTAACAAAGTTCAGGCTAAATTCCATGGAATTGGTGAAACTTAAATGCATAGTACAGCAAACAAAGAAATACCTTAGATTCCAGATGCTTTACAGTTTCTGTGTATTTGTACAAGCAAAACAATTCCTTAACACTGAAAATGGTGTTTAAGACCTTTATTTTAATTTTGACTCAATCTGGAACATGCTGTTACTATTTTGAGGGTGCTCACTTATCTTTCTTTTCATTGGGTGTCTAGCAGTCCTACTTAAGTACAACAAACAGTGGTGGTAGGTGCAGTATAAAACCCAAGCACAGTTTGTGTCTCAGGCATTTTACAACCTGAATTATAAAGGGAGGAGCAGGCATAGAAGTACAGTCGGAGTAAAAAGTAGACACAGCAACTGTCTACATCTTGACAAATTACTTTTATAGGCTTTATAGACTGCAACAAAGTTTTCAGGAGAGTCTTGAAGAGGGGAGCTTTGCAGAAGTTTGTGGGGAGGTTTTCTTAGGCATGGGGACATGTCTGGAAATATAACTCCTAGGTGGCGTAAGCTGCTAGCAATGTTTTTTGGAAGGAGGAGTCATCAGTTCAGTAATGAATGAGAGATGGTAGATAAGTTCATTGAATCACAGAATTGCTGAGGTGGGGAGGGACCTCTTGAGATCACCTAGTCCAACTCTGCCCTGTTCAAGAAGGGTTACTGAGAGTAGTTTGCCCAGGACCATGTGCAGTTGGGTTTTGAATATCTCCAGGGATGCAGGCTCCACAACCTTTCTGGGCAACCTGTTCCTCTGTTAAACCACCTTCACAATAAGAAAGTGTTTTCTAATGTTTAAATGGATTTTCTTGTATTTCAGTGTGTTTACATTGCCTCTTTTCATACCACTTCATACTGCTGAGAAGAATCTGAGAAGAGGCATGATGGTCTGTGAACAGCTATAAAGGTAAAAAGAACCTGTCCCTATTTCATGTTAGAGAAAAGAACTGTGAAACATCTCTCAGACGAACGCAAGCCATAGGAGAAAAAACTATATGAATAGAAATGAGTAGAACAAGACATACTTGTCCATAGCAGAGTTAAGGGTGCTACTGACATGTGGGATGTGAGAACTACTGTGATGTGAGAACTTAGTGGAAGATTTTAACTGTGTGAATGGACTGAAAAGCCATACCTTAGCAATCTGGACCACAAAATGGCAGAAGTGCCTGTTAGCTTTTGATCCATCTGATTAAAATAAGTCATGAATGAGCTTGCCTATTCTCCTACTATGAAATCCACTATATATGTAGAAGATGGATGTTTGGATCCAGCTGCAGGATCTGACATGATACACCTGCAGAATCTCTGACATGCAGCATTGACTTCTATTCACTGACTACTGCTGCTGAATGTCCAAGTCACCTTGGCTTGCTATTTTCAGCTTGCCAGCAAATTGTTGTACTGCCTCATACATCAAATATAGCCTGTGACCATATTGTAGGAAGGCAGGTGCCTTCAGGTTCCTTCCTTCCTATCCCCGGATATGTATCAGCTGCACACAGTATACTGATTAACCGCCTTGAACACCTGGCATATTAAAATCTGAGATTAATTTAAAATTAAAATAGCATCAAGACTATTCATATATACGTATATGTGTGTGCATGTCTCTGTATTTGTGTATATATGGGTACATGATGCTGACTGTAACAATCCATTGCATATTAAAATAGCTTTTGCAGACATTCTTATCTTGGTATTCCTGAAACTCATTAGGCTCTTTTGACAAAATTTCTTTACTTATCCTCATTCCCAAGTTGTTTTTAAATGCGTCCTGTTTTCTGTCTATACTGTTATCCACCTGATTTATTATAACTCATCTTGTTTTCCCTGGAAGTTGCTGATCAACAGCTAAACCACTGAAAGAGGTGAAGAGTGCCTCCCCAAAATGGAATTTCATTCATTTGCTTTAAGTGATCTTTTCATTGTAGACAGCTCTCCATGTTTGAATTAACTTTGTCTGTTATGGTGAAAGAAAGGGAAGGGAAGGGAAAAAGAAAAGCCTCTACAAACAAATGTTTGGAAGTAGCGTGCCCAAAACACGGGACACATGACAACTACTCTCTCAAGGAGAGATCTGAAAATGCTTCATCTTCAACTATGTTGAAACAGAAGTTAGTGGAAAGCATATTCCCTCTGAGCTGATGAGGCCCCTGAATTAGACCATGTATGTCCCATATGCTGACATCAGGCAGGTTTTTTCCTAGTTTCCATGAGCAATATCACTCCTACATTTCCAAACTTCTTGTTACTTGCTGAGCAGTTTGTCTGCTGACTCAGATGAAAAGGCACAGCCCTGTCTGATGAGCTGCTCAATTCAATCTACTCTGCTCAATGTCTACATGACCTCTGGCAAGTTATCAAGGTGGCCTTCAGGTGAACAAAATTTGAAGATGAAATGTAGCCAGGGCTGTAGTTCTTCATAAGCAATGCCCCCCGGCATGAGATTGAATATTGTCAGAGGAACTGCGATATATTTGATGGAATACTATAATTTGATGTTGCTGTTTGATAAGACTGAGTGGGAAAGGGAAGATATTGGTCAGGAAAATCTCACTCAAGTAAAACAAAGTTTAAAAAATCACAGTAGATCTATTCAAAACAAAACCATGGTATTTTATGTCAAACTGAAATGAAAGTTTGTCACTTTGAACCAAATCTATGTAGTTTTTCAGTTTTGCATTCATCCATGCAATGATGCAGTGATGATGATAAAACTTTTAGATAACCAGACTTACTGGTTATTCTTTTCATTGTTCCAGATCCTATTATTCCAGAAGGTGCAGCTTTTCTATCCTTTATATAAATGTTACCACAACACAAAATGCCATGCCAAATTATAAATACCACCTGAAGCCTGCAGGAGGAATTATGTTGTTAGCCCACCAGTAATGTGTGAAACAGTTGCCATATTTCTGTCTAGGAGTTCTCAGCAAGTTGTATGTCCAGATGTTTGGAAATCATGGAAAACTGGGAGAAAAAACGCTCAAATTCTGCACAAACCATCAGGCTAGAAAAAAAACAGTTGTGTCCAGGAATCCCAAGAGTAATAGTGGGTCTGTAAACTGAGTCATACTGAATTGAATGAGATTTTTCCTATTGCCATTTCATAGAACTCTCTGTTGTTAACTGTTGTGAAAAGTAGTTTACGTGCAGTAGGCCCTCTTTTTTCCAATAATAATATCACTGTTTCTATTTTTCTCTTTTTCCAGTAGAAAATCCTAGTCCAAATAGTTGGCCAGACAGCCTCCATATTTCATTTAAAATAAGGAAGACCAGTTTTGCTCTCATGGTCCTCCCCATGTCTTCCCCAGGGTTGATAGAATTACATATATGCATGAAGGGCAAGAATAATGGCTACTTGTTATAGAAATAAAAGTGAGCATTTTTTTTCTGCTAAGAAAAAGACTAATAATCTATTTTTGTTTTTATTCATCAGTCTTTAAAGAAAAAAAAAAAAAGCTAAGCTGATTTAAATTAAATTTTACAAAGCACATGCTCCTGGGCAGAGATCTTATAAATCCACTTTCAGCCCAAAGCACATTTTTATGGTTGAGCTATAATAAACCACTCAGAACAGGGATTCCACTGGAATTGCTTACAGAATATAGTAGCACGAAAGGTATTATTGCTATAAAGCTTCACAGTAATGTTTGAATTTAGTTGACAGAACCAGCAGGGCCATTTTTATTTAGTTTGACCTCTCATCACAAGAACCTACTAGAATCTCATGCTACAGAGAGTAAAACACAGCCAAAAATTCAAAGCAGAATAATGATTAAAATAATAAAGTGGAGGCCAGGGTTTCCCAATGCTATAATACATTTGATGCATGAATGCTGCTATTCTGTGTGTCTTGGCACAGGGAAAAAGCAAAAAAAGCAAAACATTTCTGAAGTAAGTTCCCGTTCATCAACAGTTAAAAGCCAAGGTGATCTGCAATGGACGTAGCCTTACTACAAACTTGATTTAGCAGATGCCTGTTAGCTTACAGTGAAGCTGCGTTTGCAAAATAGGGTAATCTGTCTAGTGGTTACACAACATAATGTTGCATGGCAATGCAGACATATATCAAGAGGATAATGGGTGACAAGGAGTTTAGAAAAAATGATATAGGAGAGAAGGCTGGGCATTATCTGATGATTATGCAAAATGCATGTTAAAGGACTAATGATAGCTGTTCTCTATTGGAATGAAATGTTTACATAAAAACTTCCCCATACAGATGCCTCTGTGTCCTTTGGGTAGGTTGCCAGGTTATTTAATGACCTAGTTACTCTTGTATCAAATCCAAGGTATGGTCTCTATTTCACGTAAGAGAAATATGCTGGCTACTAAAATTGGAAGATCTTTTCCTACCTTATCTGATGGAAGCATCTTAGTCTGGCTCTTGGGAGGGGGGTAGGGTCACACAGGAAAAGGTGTCAGAGGGAAAATGTAGACCATGTGGCTGCATTCAGTAATCCCCTATGCTTGCTATTCTCCAAATTAGAAACAGTGCAACTGGTACAGCTCCAAGTATCAACAGCAGCAGCTTGAACATAAAAGGCCTGTCCTACATCTCAAATATAGCAAATCTCTGCTTTGGTCTCAGCACACTACCATAGTCAAGATAAGACAGTGCATACTTTTCTTCTGTAATCCTTGCTACATGCTAAGCAAAGCATTGAAGTTGGATTAAATTCACCCTGAACGATGTCCTATACATACTAAAAGATAAAGACATTAATTTTAGTTAAGGAATTATGTTTGGGCTAGCTCGCACACACGGTTGGAAATGAAAGACAAGAGAGAAGGGCATGATAGGGGATCTTATAGGGAATGCTGAGGTGCTTAGAGGAATGTGCTTTTGTGGGCAAAATAGCAGCTTTTAGTAGAAAGCCTAATTCTGACTCACTGATATGATACAAAGGAGGAGAGAGACAAGTTTGAATAGGTGGAACTGGGATCATAATTTGATTGCAATGGAAGGAAGGGGCATTTTCTTAGCTTCATGTCTGAAGAATCTTTCAAACTGTCAGGAAGATGAAGGTGGCACAAGAGATGGGCAAGTAAGTCTCAGGAAAGATGTACCAATGTCATGTCCTTAACTGAGAACCAAGAGGGATCATGGGATCAATGTATTCTCAAACAAAAAAAGCATGAAGTGAGACAGGAAGGGGCTGTCAATCATGTATGCTTCTGTGATAAACTCTTTGAACAGCTTCTGTCCTTTCTGTTATTTCAAAACGGTCTGAAGTATCATGGAGCAGTAAGGGTTAAATAACAGAATGGTGATGCAGGAGGGCTGCTTGACTGTATCTCTTCTGTAAGTGCTAATAAGTCAATGAACCTGTGAAATGAATGATAATGAAGGAAGAGAACGGCTGGTGCCTGCAGGATGAAATCCTAATCCTTCATTAGGGGTAGAGCTAGCCAGTTCTGTTTTCCTGATCAGTGAGCCAGAGAAAACTGCTGGTATGATGGGAACCTTAACCACCCATGGATGACAATTTAAAACCGACTCCAACCAGTAAGATATGTCTCAGTCCTTGCCATCAGCAGTTATGGCTCCTTTGAGGGAATTCTTGGCACTATGAATAGTGGTAATTCATATGGAAGGATTTCAGGCTGTTACCATCTCATTCAAATATCTCTACTGCTTTAATTTTTTTTAATCCAGCTCTCAGACAAAGAGAAGCCACAATACCTCTACAGAGTAATGCATTATTTTTTAGCTAATTAGTTTTCTCTGAAAGTGTATTTGACCACCTTGGAGGTGTTGTTGGCTGTGTTAAGTAAAAGACAAAATTCAGATCCTGGTTTAAATTAACAATATGTGCAGTCAGAATGTGAAATCTAAACCACAAGTTATTCAAGTTATTCAGACATCCTCAACATGTATGATTACCCTCAGAATCACCAACACACTTCTTGCATGATTTCTGATACCCTTAATTCTATTAGGAATTGTTAGGAAAATACTATGTAGGTAAAAAATTTCCTTTTTGGTATTGACAGATGGAGATGGGATTTTTAAAAAGTATTCTGGGCTCTCAACATGTTTATTTTATTTACAACATGTATTAAAATTTCTGTAAGGGGCTTTTCCTCTTACCTTCTTCAGATAGATACAAAATGAGTCAGCAAAAACTCTGGGGAAAATCACACCCCTATGCATCACATACCTTTCTCTAACAAGCCTTCATATTTTGGAAAGGATAAGGTGGCTGAGATGAAGCATGTGTGCAAGAACAATATGGTCCTAGTCATAGTCTGTAGCTCCTGTTTTCATATGCTTTCAAAGCTGCTTTCTTGCCATCCCAAGCACGGGATAAAGAGGCAGCACTACACAGTGGGAGAACAAGTTTCTGAAGAGTCATAAATGTAATGGGCAGGTAAAAAGCAATCAGCTGCGCACATGCTCCTGCTCTTTGCTGTGGCTCTGCACCATGAGAGCTGATTCAGAGAGTACTGCAGGCTGGCAGAAGGCACCAGCTGAATCCAGGGAGTCTCTGCAAAACCCTGGGAGTGGGTTTCCCAAGCTCCTTGGCACAGCTACTTTTTATATGTGCTCTACAGGCCTAAAATACAAAACTCTCAAGTCCTTTGTTCTTCTGAATGTTCCTAAGGTTCGTCCTCTGACTCTAAGGGAAAACTCTGTGATGAATCTGTACATTTGTAAAGCTTTTTGTGATGCTTTCAAGAAGTACTGAGATCATCTGCTGTGCTTAAAGGCAGAGATTCAGTGAATGTGTGACTGAAAAACAATCATTTAAAACCTCTGAACTTTCACTGCAGATAACTAAAACATGCTTACAGACATTTTTCCTCATTATATGAATATTTGAACACTTTGCAGAAGGATATTATTGAGAACTTGCCATAAGCTGAGGGTATTTTAATGCAATGAAAAGCTTTAAAGAATCAGCAGACTGCTCCAGAGGTTTCTTAAATAGAAGAGAAGAAGAACACTTCAGTCTCAGGGAAAGAAAAAGCTACACCTGCTTGCTTCATTGTTTTTTGTTGGGTTTTTTTTTTGTTCTTTCTTTTTTATTCACTAATTAAAATGAGAGAAACTTCTGCTGTCTTTTCAAACGTTTCACATATTTTGCATTGTGTACATTTAGGAATGGGAACCCCTTGTGCTCACTGACCGACAAGCTGGCTGGGAGTCTGTATTCAAAGCAGAACCCTCCAAAAAGCAAAGATGACCCATTTTGTAGCTGCTGCTCAGGATACCCTGTCTTCTTTAGGAGTGTGATTTAGATTGCAAATGTTCCTACTGTTCTCAGTACAAGAAATTATGCAACTTGCACACACACTCATTTACCCCAATCTTCCTTGCTGTGTCCCAGTTTCTTCTCTATGTACACCTCTTCGTGTCTCAGGGAAACAGGGAAAGCCTCTCCTTAACAGTTATTTAGTCCTGGTCCTCTTCTGCTGGTCAAGCACTGATAAAGTCACGTTACAGCAAATTAGCATCTGGGCTTTTTGTCACCATTGACAAGCTTAAGTGACATTGTGATAGCAAGATAGTGTTGTACCTTGTGCAGACATCGGTGGTGCAACAGAGAGAACCAGTACTGGCCACAGAAAACAGCTGAATTTAACTTTTCAGCCTGAAATCCTGATGAATAATGAGTCTTTTCATCAGCACTTGCAGGCTCAGTGACCTCTGCAGCTCACATTATTGCCTTCTTCCTCCCCTCACTGCCTGGCTGCGGCCTGAGGAGAAACGGTAACGCTAATCTTTGAATCTTTGTTATTTAGTAACTAGTTTCATGTCACAGGAATCCAACGTCTTTAAGAAACTCTCAAGAGAAATGAAAATGACCCCTGCGTACTCCGAGACCTGTTCAGTGCACGCAAGGCCCCCCCAGGCGCTGCCGGGCATGTGGCTGACAGCAGCCAAGGGTCACGTCGCACCGCTGTGGCAAAGGAGGAAGGAGACAAAGGAAAAAAGACACATTAAAAATGGACTCTCACAAAAATATTGCCTCCCCTGTCTGTAAAAAATGATCGTGGAATGAAGCTGGTTTAGAAGGAAGGCCCAGAGGTTTATTCCTTAGGCAGAATTTGGCACAGGAATCCTGGCCCAGGTACAAGAACACCCAACCCCTTCCACGAAAGGGACGCTGCCTCCGCGGAACCTCCGCCTGTCAGCACCCCTGCCTGGTGCCCCAGGCAAGCGTTCGCCCCTCGACCCCGGGGACCGGGCTGTTTCCTTCTCTCTGGCCCCACAGAAATGCAGGTACGTAAAGCCACCTTTCCTCTTGCCCAGAGTCGAGTCTAGGACAGCATGGGCATGTCTCCTCACCAAACCTTGCGTCGTAGCTGGGGTGAGGGCAGGGCCTGAGGCTGCTGGAGCGCAGGGGACGCCTGCCCACCGCTCCCAGTAGCCCTCCTTGCAGCTCAAGCGCCCGAGTGCACTTGCTGAGGGCAGCACGTCTTCCTCGCAGCGATGGTCTTGGCGACGAGGACACGTCGATCCAAACCAGCCCTTCCTGAGGAGGAGGCTAAGAGAAATTGCTTGGCTCTTCTTAGGCTTTCCTAACTCACCAGGGGCGTGAGGGAGGGTGGGCAGTGTTCTGTGTCTCGGCAGAAATGAGCTGGCCAGGGCAGCCAGAGAAGGGGTTTGCTGGGGAGCCAGAGATGTGTCTGCTGGTGGCCTGGGCCAGCTGGGGTGCCCGAGGGCCTCGGAGGGGGGAGCCCCGAGGCAGGGGCAGCTGTGGGCAAGGGGCTGCACAGTCCCACAAGGCTGCCTTCTCGCAGGGAGGCTGCAGGCATCTTCCCAGTGCTGGTGGGCAAGAAGCTTCGAGGCAATCTTTCTGTCTGTCGCTCAAGGAACCAGGAACTTGCAAGCTCTGAATGCATTTCCGAAACAAACTACCTGGCTTTTTTCCTTTTACGGAACAAAACCTCATCAGAATTTCCATCTTGCATGAAATATTGCTATTTTACTTTTTAATTGTAACTTGAAGCACATGAAAGAGCACACTGAAATTCCCTAGGAGATGGAAATTTTGAGTTTAGCCAAATTTGTTCACCTTTCATGTTCCAGCTTCTGCAGCAGCTGAGGCAGAGAAACTGCAGAGAATAACCTTTGTCATTGCACATTTCATTCATACCAGAACAACTCCATTACGTGCACTGACTGAAAGAAAAAGCCTGTAAATAAAGAGCAAGTGACCAAGCAGCTAATGACATTACCGTAATGCATATGAGCAATGGATCTATGCTAAATTTACAACGTTGTCCTTCTGACATCGCTTCATCCCTTCTGAGTACTGGTCTTTGCAACCTTAACATTTTAACTGAGGCATACTTTGTGCTTTTGGAACTGTGCTTTGAGCACACTGTATAACCTAAAGGCATTTAAAGCCATCCCATTAGGATACAAAGAAAATGAGAGACGAAAGTATTTTTTCCAGTAGGGACATAACAAGGCATGCCTCTAAATTAAGGCCTGCATTTGTGGTAAGTACTACTCAAGAGTTTGTATCCAGAAGTCATGATTGTAATTTTTTATGCTGGAAAAATGATTGGAAAAAATAGTGGTACCTAATATAGTAGCACCTACAACTCCAAAGGGAAAAAAAATTCTCCTGTCATTAAGTTTCCAGATGGCAACAAGATTACTGGTGTCAGGACTAGAGTGGTGTAGTCTCCAGTACTTGAAGAGCTCAGCAGATTACTTTGTTGAACCTAAACACAAAACAGACTGGTTATATCAAGCAGTTCTGAAATAGGGGATATCTTCATTCTTTGAAAAAAGAACTAAATATGCAATATATCACTTTATATCCAATATATCCTGACCTAACAAAAAATGTTCTTTTGAGAGAGGATGTGAGGCTTCTGAGATGTATCATAGATAAATTAGTTTCAGCTGCCTGGTATGAGCTTACTGCTGCTTTTTTTACTCATCTAAGCATGACTTTTGTGTTCAGTGGAAAGGGGGAGTGTTAATTATTTACACTACTATAAATCTTTAATTACTGTGATATGGTGTCTGTAGTCCCTTTATCATTTGGAGCAGTGGAATAGCTCTCACTATGGTAGACACAAAATGAGATGTGACTGAAATGAAAGCTGTTCATCACTGGCTTGTACAGGAGCCAGCAGTACATTTTGGTTTAGCGGGCCTTCAATGTCTTCAGTGACAAGCATGGTGTGTGGCCAAGCTATTTACAGTGCACTGAAATAATACAGCGTGTATATAGATAGCCTTAGGTATGATTTATGGTTTGTCCTCTGGTAACTGCAAAGACACATCTCACATCCCATGAAGACCCTAGTACTAAGTAGTATCATCATTCAAGCAGTCACTTCAGTTTCAATGGAACTATCTGTGCACTTACAGCCAGGCCCATAAGTAACTGTCTTTTTGGTTCAGGGCTTGTCTTGCCTTGGTATTCGGGGATTTTTCAGCCCTATTTTGTATAGGATTCAGATACCACCACATTTATTACAATAAATGGAGAATGAGATGGAAATAAGTGGAAAAGGATGGCAAGCTTTTTGACTTGGCTTTTATCTTTGCAGCTATAATTGCACAGCCTAGCTGGGTCCCTGCATAATTCATGCAGTCTATAACTAAAGATAATCAGGAAAGCAAAGAGGGAACACATACTCTCATTTATACAATGTTGTTGCCCCTGTTAGTGTGAAACTGGATCTGCCATATCTCAGGTGGTTCTTTCCTGTCCTGTGTTACCCTTCTTCTCATCACTTTACAATATTCTGGTTTGTGCTTCCAATATTTTGCTATTTATTAAGGATAACCTCCCTTTCTGCAGAGGAAGGCTCCTGCTCAGACCATCTTCTTTCATTCTTTTCCGAACAAAAAGTCTGGGTAGAATGTCCTTCTTGGGCATAAGCATTTCTTTGTCTCAGAATCACTTTCACTTTGGCTCTGGACACAGTGAGCCATGACTATTACTGAAATTGTTTTTCTCTTTTCTGTGACAGACTGCTGGTGACCTGTGAGACAACTTTTGCCTGTATGCTAGAAACACCTCAGGATCTGGCATTTTTCTTTCCTTTGGAAAGAAAAAGTCATGTTTTCTAGTTTAGAATCTGATACCGTGACAACTTAGACTGTGTTAGTGTGATTTATCCGCAGACATTGAGAAAATATGAAGCTGTATGAAACTAATAGCTGTTCTCTGTGGGGACTCATGCATTCCCTTTTTTTTTTTTTTTTTCTTTTTTGCTTTAAAATGATAGCAAAGTGCTGGAGCAGACTGGCCGGGGAATGGCTGGAAGTGCCAGGAGGTCCCTGAGAGCCCCCTGGGGAAAGGGTCTGGGGACCGAGCTATGTACCATACGCCTGCCCTGGGAAGCAGGAAGGACCACTGATGTCTTCAGCTTCCTTCCAACCTGTTTTTCTGTTAGTTGAGTCTGTACATCACCTTTCTTCTCTCCGCTCTGGGACTTGGAGTTCAAGATGAATTCCCAGATTGGGACGTGAAAGAGACAGCTGTCATTAATCAGCACTTAAACTTTGCTGTCTTATCTTACATGCAAATTGTGACGACTTTGAGGCATCCATCATACTGAGTCCATCACTCTCAGGTATACTCTGTTGTGGCACTGCTGGTTTGGCTTAGTCTAAATATAAAATAGTGTAAAAGCAAATGTGTAATGGTTTACAAGTGAAACCATTAACTGAGCTAACATTTGTGGCAGCCACTGGACACTGTCATCTGACTTCACTGAAGTGTATGAACTCTGATAAACTTGAGCTGGGTTTTTATTTAGCCCCTTATTTGTAATGTACTTACTTATAATGTCCCTTAACATTGAAGTGTGTAAGTGGACCAGGCCTCTAACAATAATGTGCTCTTGGTTATGTATATTTAGTGTGACTTTCCTCTAACTCAGAAAACAATCTCTATTAGTCTAACTTAGAGTGGTCAACTGAGAATTTTGTTTTAAAGTTCCAGTATGCCTCAAACTTTTTAAAACTAGAATTTTAAAAATAATTAATAAATATTATTTTGAAAAAAAACCAAGTCTCATAAATCAGCTGCATTTCACTATTGTTTCTGAGTTAATAGCCTAGAATATAGACAAAATAGAAATTATTTCTGAAAGTAGTTGAGAGAAATAAAACTTGTCATATCGCTTTCAGGAGGTCTTTTGTCTGTCGTCATTGGAACATCTTTCTTTATGGTTAGGGAAAGGGAAAGATCTTTAAAAACCTGCAATGCACTAATGACAGTTTGTTTCACAAAGAGTAACAGAAGAATTTTCGCTATGGAAGGTTTCATAACTTCTTTAATGGTTTCTCTAAACTAGCGGTCCTTTTACCTTCATCTCCAGTAATCCTTCATGATTCAATATTGGAGGAGAATGGTTGCTCATTATTGCTGTAAATGTTACGCTTTAAATTATAATGTGAAAAGCTTCCTCAAGTCCTCACGGAAGAAACCTGAACATGTTAACTTAGGAAATTCAATGGATGTACAAATTAGATTGGCTAATTAGATGAATATTCATGTGGTTTCCTCAACTTTGCTCATAAAGATTTACTGCTGCTCTGTTGCTCTGTTTGCTGCATCATATCAGTGTGCCAGGCAAGAAGCAGCACAGATATAGAATGGCTGTACTTCATATTTTCACATTCCGTAACTTGTCTATCAGTAGCTTTTACTTGTATTTTCCTTTTACTTTCTTTTTATTATCATCCATCTGGGAAAAAACAATACATTTGAAAATGATCTGTTTGTAATTGATTGATGACATCCTTCACTAGGACATTAAAATCCAGCATATTCTCTTAGTTCAGTATATACATTATTTCTGTAAGAACAGAGTTTATGTTCTGATATTAATAGCAAAATGATGACTTGCAATGCGACTGTTACACATTTTTTCTCGGTTATTTCCAGACTTTCTTACAGTTAGAGCTCTAAAGATTGAAATGTGGAAAAAGTATGCAGTTATCAGAAAGTAGCTGGCAGAATGATTGAATATTCAAAAGAAGATTAAAACCAGAGTATTAACTGTACAATACCTAGTGTAGTGAAGATTTGTTTTAACAGTAACTGAGCAGTTAGGATGTAAATGCAGAGGGAACTGGCAACTACAGTATCTGAGCATGCAAAACTCCCATAAGAACACTAGCCAGATATGTGACCATATTTTTTTAACACGAATGCATTAATGGGTTAGTGCAAATACCTTGTGGAGGATGTTTGCTTCAAAACACAGTCTTACCTTTGGCTTAAAATTTTGCTCTCTAATATTTTCTTTTTTTTTTCTCTTGGCAGTGTCTGAAGTCTGATTCTTAGAAACCATCTTACTTTGAAGTCATGCACTTACTGCTCCCAGACAGATCCTTATTCATAAAGATGCTATCAGTTCAGTGCTCATAGCTGGCTCCCTGGTACAGTAGTAGTGCGGCCCTTGAGCAGACACTGCCTTAGTGTCTGGAGTAACAGAGGCAGCACATTATGCTTATCAGTGGTTTGATTTAATAAAGGAAAACCCTTTTCATTGCACTACAAGAATTTTTTTACTGATGTATAAAATAAAATGGTTTCCGAATGTGTGTAAAAGACTAAGGAAGCAGGTCAAATTTAGTTACATATTGTTAAGTCATTTTCTGAAGCTTAGCTTGTCCTGCTTGATCAACAGTGAGCTAACACATACAGGGAATAGTGGGCAGATGCCTGGTAATGGTCCAGTATTGACCCTTTATTCTTAGAGATTATAGATGGCTTCTTGAAACTCCCTTACTTCTTCACGGGAGTGTAGACAAACATTGAATTTCAATTTTGATCTTGGTGTTGTGACTGAAATAGAAGTTTCAAAAAAGGTCATCAAAGGGTGTGTGGTGACCAACACTGTAATTTTTGATTGAAAAAAGGAACATTGTTTTACAATGCAAGATCCAGTTTCTTTTGCTGGGAGAATTAACAGAACATTTCCTGGTACTCTCCTGGGCAAAGTGAGCGCAACAGGAGCACCGGTCTTACATGTCTGTCTGAATGAGTTCAGCTGAAAGCCAGATTTGTTGCTTACAGTGTCTATATTGTTGTGCTCATTCAGGGCACTGAAAGGACCCCTGCGTCTGGGGCTTTTTGTGTGTATGTTGAAAACATTTGTTTCTTTCAGTACCTAGTCAACATTATGTAATACCACATCAGCCTATGCAACGTGGTGCAACATTGTGTAAGGCTATTACTTTTGCCCCTTGGCATGACAGAGAATAAAAATGGGATTTAAATTGCTCCCTTCATACTTGAAATATCCCAAGGCACTTTTTGAAGTAAAATTCTAAATTATATGAAGGAAAGCTGAGTGGGTATTAGGTAACCAGCAACATCCTGGACATGGCAGCAGAAAGCCTTCTGCTTTCTTTGCAAAAAGAGGGGGGCCAAGACAGATGTGCTGTGTTTGAAAGCTCCACGTGCAGCTCACAATAAGAATTATTTGAAGTTCATCATGCCATTTTGCACTATTACAGTGGGAATGGATTTTGTGGTCAGATCTGTGTATTTTTAGATATATTCAAAATACAGCAATTATTTGGATGCTGCTGCAATATTAATGTATTGTGTATGTATTACTTTCATAATTTGATATTACATATTATATTTGAGACTTATGAGTCATTTATAGCTGGAGTTTATTTATAACATCTTAGTCATAGGGCATAGTGCAATTATGCCAAGGAAATGAGATAAATATGAAGATTAAGAACTACCCAGCTTGATAAAGTCAAATTCAAATTTTGAAAGTACAATTCCCATCACCTCTGTCCCCCAAAATATTTCAGTGTAGAATTTCTGTAGTAAGAACTGAGTTCCATGTAAAATTCATCAAGTCTTTCTTCTGGTATCTCTTCCGTACTGTTTCTCTGGTGTCTGATGGATGAATGCTTAAGGCTTTTCCTCTTTGCCTAGTCTGGGCAACTGGCTCTAGGTGGCCCTGCTTGAGCAGTGATTGGACAAGATGACCTCCAGAGATCTCTTCCAACCTCAACCACTTTGTGATTCTGTGAATAATTTGAATCTCTTTCCTCTTCCTGCCATTGATTTTCAAAAAACTTGTACACCATTACTATTTCAGAAATGTTGTCATGGCTGTCAGCCTTGGCTGAAGCTGGCGAACAGCTTCCAAAGCATTTGTAAGGACTCTGGCAGTTAGTTGAGTGGCACAGGAGCTTTTGTCTTGATTCCTAGGAAGTCCAGTCCCAAGCATATATAGCACAAAAACATTAAAACAGTTACAAAGGTATTAGACAAAGGATCCGTCTAGCCCTGTACCTTTTCTTCAACACTGGACATAAGTAGGTGCTTCAGGAACAGCAATAACAAGATAAACTTGTTCGATAGGGCCCCCAGAATAAAAGGTTTCTTTTCTGTGTGCTCATCCAGTTTTCTGGAGAACTCAGGTAAACTGTAGTTTTTGTGACTTCTTTGGGCAGTGAATTTCATAGTTCTAGCACCTGCTGACAAAGAACCAGCTTTCATTGTTATGAACCTTGCTCCTACCATCTTCATTTGATGGGTCCTAGTTTTTTTGTTGAGAGGGGCTAAAAATGTGATGCCTCTTCACTCTCTCCAAGGCACTGGTAATATTGTAGACTTCTATCATTTGTTGTCATGAATTGTCTCTTTCCCAAGCTGAAAAGTCCCAGTCTACTCAGACATTCTTGTGCCAAACCAATTGTCTATCTTAGAAAATACTTGTTGCTCCCCTTGAATCTTTCTGATTATTAAGAAAAAAAGGGACACGAAGAGTGAGAGAGAGAGAAAGAGAGAAGTGATAGGCATTCTCAGCCCCACATGGGCCTAGGCATGTGTTTCTCATTGACAATGAGGACTGCAAACTGTACTGCCACAAATCTCCAGGAGCAAACTTCATTACGTGCCTCAGTACTGATGTGCCTGCCTTTCAGACATTCCTTGCACTATTTGAAAACACAGCTGTAAATGTTTTCTGTGGCACAGAAACAGTTTAAAGCACAACTTTTAAATAAATGGGCCACTGAGATTGTGAATGCCTTCCAAAGTGTCCTAGGCATAGCAATATCTGTGATACTACACTGAAAATCAAACCAACATTTCACGATGACAAAAATTGAAACATTGGCCATGCTATATGAACACAGCTAGGAGAAAAAAAAGCTTGACTCTAACAAAAGCCAACACATTGCTATCTCAATGTATACAAACTCGAAGTGGGAACAGGTTACTTCTTCCTTTAACTCATTGGATTATATAAGGCATATGTAATCAAGAATAGCTTTAAGTTTTGCTTTCAATTTATCCTGAAGTACTACAACAAGAAATTCAAAGGCTATATTCCTCCATAAACTGCATTTGTAGTGATTTGGTCAGGACCTAGCCTTGAGTCTTCTTTTGCTGCTGGAAGGAAAAAGCTTTGTCTTGGAAGTTAACATATATGGATTCACCAATGTGCCCTGATATTCAGTGTAGCACTAGTTAACATGAAGAACAGCACTAAATGCAGTCATTAGACACAATTCAGACAGCTGAGTGTCCAGTTTTGTTCAATAAAAGTGATGTATTGGTAAAAGGAATTTACTTCTTGCATATGTCTATCCTAACTAATTTTGTACCTATGATTTGCTGCCAGGTCTTCTGGATGAGCATTATAAGCAATGGCATTGCAGCCATTGTTGTTCTAGTGCCATCCATCAGTGCCATCACAGGGACACGGTGTCTAACTTGAGGAGTTTATACTGAGACAAATCAGAAACATAAATAGAAATGGAGGAGTGGGAAAGACAGGCTAATGGTTATAATAAAAACAATCTCATACAGTTCTTTAGTGCACAAGCATACGTATTTCATACACATTTGTTCCTGATCCTGCAATAATGGCTTTGGTAGGGTTTTTTCCATACTACTGAAATTCCACTGGTGAGACAAAGCAATGGGAGTTTGTTGGGATGGACAGGAATGAGAAAAGTGAAGTCCAGCATATTTCAGGAAAGCCAAGAATTTGGAATTCAAGCTATTTCTTTTAGAAATACAGAGCACATTTCAAAGGTTTCCTGTTTGTGAGGGGACTGATGTTCCCTAGTATGGATTTGTTTGTATTTAGAAGTCATTTTAGTGAAAAATGTTACATTCTTTTCCAGAGTGCTTGAGCACATGCCTGCAAAAAGGGGGACAGAACAGAGAACGTTTTAGTAAGCTTCTTTACTCTGTCCAGTTATGCTCTTAAAAGATTTCTGAGTGAAAAAGGGAGTGGACTAATTTTATACGAAGGAAACATTGGATAGAGTTGCCGGAACACTGATACATATCATTACAATGGACAGAACAGGTCAGCTAAGGATTTTAGTGTCATCTTCTGGAGTTCTGTGTCACAAAATCAGCACCTCTCTGCTGAAACAGTCCACAAGATTTATTCACTGGGGCTGGTTATTTGTGATGCTGATTTTTAGCATGCTGCTGTGTGTCCATGTCTCACTGCTTTGAAATGAAAAACTCATTTTATACAAGAGACCCACTGTGCAAAGTGGCAAAAAGATAACATGTGATGTTTCTGTTTAATAGATTGATGCAACACCTAATGAATAGTGTGAGCTTATAGCTTCTATCACATGAAGACCTGAACCATAAGAAGAAGAAAGTGTACAAATGAGGCATGAAGAATAGGCAGATGCAATGACGAGCTATGAAAGACCTTCCAGTTCTTCCTAGATGAACTGAAAGTTCTGGTGTGTCAAAGCATAGGAAGTTAAAAGTCAGTGAATATTATTGTCATGGGTTGACCTTGGCTGCATGCCAGACATGTCTCCCCCCAAAGCTGCTCTTTCATTCCCCTTCCTCAATATGTCAGGGGGAGCAAATACAACGGGCAAGCTCATGGGTTGAGATAAAGGAAGTTTAATGAGAAAAGCAAAGGCTGCACACAGAAGCAAAGCAAAATGAGGAAACTCTACTCTACTTCCCATCAGCAGGTGATGTCCAGCCACTTCCTTGGAAACAGGACCTTAGTATGTGTAGTGGCTGCTTTGGAAGACAAATGCCTTAACTGCCTCCCCGCCCAAAGCCCTTTCTGTCAACTTTTATTGCTGAGTACGACATCATATGGCATGGAATATCCCTTTGGTCAGTTGGGGTCAGCTGCCCCAGCTTTGTCCCCTCCCAAACTTTTGCCCACCTCCAGCCTACTGGCCTTTGGTGGAGAAGGTTGGAGAGACAGCCTTGATGCTCTGCAAGCACTGCTCAGCAGTAGCCAAAACACTGGTGTGTTATCAACACCACTCCAGCCACAAATGCAAAGCACAGATCTTTATGGGCTGCTATAAGGAAAGTTAACTCCATCCCAGTCAGATCCAGTACAATTATAAAAACATAAATTTACACTTTTTTTTACACAAGTGGGCTTATGCTCAGTGATATACCCAATGGATATTTGCAAACCTAGGTAAAAATTCCAAAGCAGATTGCTTTTATCAGTTACAATCTCAGTTCCCAACCAAGAAAATAAATAAATTGGCAGATAAACCTCTTTAAAAAACAGCTTGCTAAATGAATTCCACCCTGCCTTTTAGGCCCTGGGGCCAAGGTACAATATCATGCTTTATATTTAAATGGGGCTTGTTGAGATGGTACGTTAATGTCCCCCTTGGTACAGAGAAAGTGGTGAAGCAACCTCTTAGTACTTGGAATGTGCTTGTGAAGCCTGAAAGAGAAGGTAGGTGTTTAAAGCACTGTTTTAAGTTAACCTGACTTGGACATCGTGAACTCTGCACCTCTTTCAGCATTTCTGGCAGCTTCCTTAACAAATTCAATCTGATTAGGCTCATAAAACAGGTTAAACTCTGTATGTGCTCCGTTATTGATATTGCAAAACTTTTTGCAAGCTTTAGCAGGGATGGTAAACTTTAAGGAAAAAAAGCCAGTTGATTAATACTGAACTGTCACAGATTCCTACAATTATGATCTGTGTTATTGCAAAGGAGTTTATAAAGAGAAAGCATTCTTTTAACATGCTATCGGCTTAATCATGTATTCCCAAGAAATACATTTCCCGGCATTGGTAGATTTTAGGTTAATTTATGTATTGAAAGCATACTCTTTTCCCTAAGTTAATTCTCATCATGTGGACAGCAATCTTCTGATATGAAATGCTGTTAAGAATATAAATGAGAAATGTATTTGATGTCTGGATTTTCCCACATCGAAAGAGCTGAAAAGCTCATGAAAAGAATATACTTATAAAAATCTAATGCATTTAGCAAAGCAAAGCATACCAGAAAACACAGAACACCAACTGTAGAGCATGGAAAACCATGGTAGAGATAAACAAAGAGCTACTTATTAGCTGTCATAATGCTGGAGTGTGGGAGAGCAGTGCAGCTAAATTCTTTCTTTTATACACATTTTTTTCAGTTGCTTTGTATTTTGGCAACCAAATTCCCAAACTATATGAATTATTCTGACCTGACTTGGCTAAGGTGTGTATTTTTTAAAAAGATTTGAGAATATAAACCTTCATCAGCTATTGTGCAGATGTACATGGATGCAGAGGCTGACATCACCCGCCTTGCTGTAATTCCTCTCATAGTATCAAAGGAGCATGACACACTTAATTTCCTCCTCTTAGCTCTTGGGTGCTCTTAGTTCAATCTCAGCTGCAACTTGACTTCTGTCATGAAATGATGCATATACACCTCCTAAGTATGGCACCTTACTGTTAGCAACTTTTGATTAGGTGACTGCTATATCACTACACACGGATAACACCATGTTTTTAAATCCTACAAACAATTATTTAGGGAAATGGCATTTGGGTATATCCCAGTTGTGTTTAGCCCCCTTCTTTTTCCCTATAGTCCTAGTAAGACACTTAGATAATATGTAGTTGATTTAATTTCTTGGATAGGGAAAAAATCCAAACCTGCTGGCTAAATGGACTAAAGGGAAGGGCAAACAGCCTGCTCACTGCTTTAATAAGCTGCTATTGCTTTTTCAGTGGGAAGAAAGGAGATTCTCTCTGACTTCACTGCACTCTGCTATGGGCAGCAGCCTATGAGTCACTGCCTTGAAGAGATAGTGACTTATTTTAATTACCCTCAATGAACCCTGCATTTGCAGGAATGAGTCATAGCCTAATGCAATTTCATAATAATTATATAAGAAGTATTTTAAAGTGATGCCTTGTAGCTTTGCCTATTTTATTCGTTCTCCAGGGTGACTGGAGAACATGATTAATTTTAAATGAGCTAGTATATATTATTTACTAGTAATAATTACTTCTGTTATTTATAGATGGAAAGTGTGCATGGTTCTGTACAGATCGACAGTATGATAGGGTTCCTGAGCCCAGGGGCATGCAGCACATGGATGCAGACATCAGAGTGATTAAAAATGTGGTGAGTGAGATTGGTACTATGATAAGCAGACAGAGCAGCTCTCTGAAGTGTTTTGCTTACCTTTTAATGAATAATGTGGGCTCAGGTCAAGCGGTCCCAATCATGTATAGGTGTGCTAATGGCCAGGGAAGTGCATGAAGCAGAAAGGCAGGCACTGCAGTTTGAAGGGAAGTGTGTAAGAACTGAGGGTAAAGACCTCAAACCTCCTTTCCTTCTCTTTTACCACTGACGAACACCATTTTGTCACAGTTGCACTGTTTTGTGAAGGGTGATCAGGTTGGACAAAGCATATTGGCTGGAGAGGATTCCAAGAACTTGCTCATGGGAGACTGTGCATGTTTTCCACTTGGTACTGGGAAGGACATCTTTTATTAAGTAAATGATTAGAGAGAACTCTGGTAACAATGTGCTGTTGTTAGAAGGCAGTATAACAACGTACAAGATATACCCTTTTACATGCTCACTAGGGATTTTTGCCTTACTCTTTTGAAGGGAAGTGAAGGAATCATCAGACAGCACAGTGGCATATATGCTTGTGTTAGAGCATGTAATCCCTGTAAGGGAGCCTGTTGCTAGGTAGAAAAGACTGGAAGGTTGGGGTGGGGGTTTTTTGAACTGTATAGAGCTAGTTTAGGCATGTTTGTGTGCTGCTGGGGAGGAGCTAATTTATGAAACAGGAATTTTCTTTGTTTTCCATCCAGCTGTCCATTGCCTTGGGCTATCTTCCTTGGGTGGTGTCTATCTACTTACCATAACAAGGCTTGGCCTTCTTGCTCAGCTCATGTTTGCTTGCCCAACACTCCTAGCATAGATATAGACTTTAGGGAAAGTTTGGTTAAGAAAGTTGGTGTAGATGGATAATTACAATATATCACTCTATGGTAACCTAATTACTCATATATGCAACTAAAACTAGTGAATGTGCTTTCCACTGTCAAAATGAAACAAATACTTACATTGTCCTAGGGTGGTCTGAAAGCCCTGTTATCATAATGGTCTCTTCAGGGGAAGGAAAATCAAGACAAGAGGTAAGGTAAATGGTACCAACTCACACAGAAATCATGGCTCTGCATAAAGAAGGGAAGCCATATATCTTCAGTCACAGGCAAAGTATCTTAACCACAAGAACATTCTCACTCCTGTACAAACAAGCAGCTTGCTTTTGTTTCTTTCTTGTCAGTAGTTATGATAGACAGCTCATGCATGAATGTTAGTGGCAGAGGGTTTGCTATAAGAAACGTGTTTGGAGTGGAGACTTGAAAGCTGTATGAGTCAATGGGTTCACGGAAAAGAAAAGCTTTTTCATTTATATGAAGACCATTATTTCTTGGTATGTCAATTTTATTTCTGAAAGGATTAGCTGAAGCCCGGAGGTTTAAGCTGTGAATCAAAATGCACACAGGTATTGTGAGAAACAGGAATGAGCAGTCTACTTTTTAAATCATTCTGTCCATCTGCCTATCATTATTATGAAGTATGTCATCTTTCTTGGATTTAGTCAGGAATATATCTGAATCACTTATTACTTATTACTGTGGTGCCTGTACAATAGACATGGCAGAAGAAAACACTGACAAGCTTCCAGAAGGGTTTAGTCTAAGTGTCAGTAACTGGATTTGGTTGTGGTTCCAGGTTTTTTTCTTTTTGCTCTGATTCCTTGAAGAATATGTTGATGAGCAGTGTCTCTTCCTATGCTCAGATCATTGGACACAGCAATATTTGCAGTATGTTACCTCTGGCAGAGGGAATTCTACTGGGCATTTACTGTACGGGATGTTGTACTGTATTGTTCCCAAGAGTCTGAATGGGAGTTAAACAGCCAGTTGGAGAGTATAAAACCATCATAATTACTGTAAGTTTAACTCACGTCTGGCATGACTGATTTGGCCACAAATTGTTTATCTGTAAACATTTTTTTTTCTCTCCTTGGAAGTGACTGCCAAGGATATAGAGAAGGGGCGAAGACAGGATTGCTGGTGGCAAACACTATCGGTTGTAATCCTATCTGATGTTCAGGGAAGATCAATATTACAGCATGCTGAAGTATTTCCTTGGTATTTTGCATGCTGGCCCTGCAAATTCCACTTTCTGTCAGAGCAAGTGAGAGTCACTGCCAGAGCTGTCCTCTGTCCCTCCCCATGTCCTGGCTAGATTCAATACATGTTCTTTTGAGTGTTAACAGCAAACATTGCAAGAATGCTTATAATAAAGGCGCTTGACACATCAAATTAAACTGCATAAACCCAGCCCTGCTTTTGAACTGTTTGCTCCTGTAAGGGGGGCTGCGGCCGCTGGCGCCTGTGGCCGGATGACAGCAAAACAACAAAGTTGACTCCTGAGGAGCCTGGTGCTTTGTTCTACAAAGGCTGGGGGGAGAGAAGCAGCTGCTCTGCTGCTTCCGTGGAATAGCTCCATTGTTAGATAGACAATACTTGGACACAAAGCACACATACCTTTTGAAGCCTCGCAGTCCAACATGGGTCTCTTACTTGCACTGTAGGAAGCATGTGACGTGCTTGTAAAAGAGGCACACACAACTGGCAAAAGCTAATAGTGCAGAAATGTTGGGCTGATGTGTAAATAACATCTTTGAGAATGTTTCTGGCTTTGCTTTTAGGGCTTTCTACAGAACCTGCATATGAAATCTGTGCATGTGAGAGTAGCCAACCCATGATGCTAAAACTAGATGCAGCTGTTTCTAAAGGAAGTACCTTTTCTTCTTCCTTATTATACACCAGAAAAATTCTGCAAAAGTGGAGATGAACTAGAAGAGGTCATGGAGTGAAGAAATAGAATTCAGTTTTTTGAGGGTATTCCTGATCTATTTCTAATGCTCTACTGCAGTGATCTAAAAGTGCAGCATCTGCCAGAAACAGAGGGTATGAATGTTTTCAGAAAAGTGAAGTACAGCTTATTCCAAATGCAGTGAATAAAGTGCCTGAAAACTGAAGCCTGAATATGTTTGTCCATTTCTTTGCCTTGGCTGAAGACAAAAGGTTGGTTTGAACACTTACGAATAAATTATGAATGAATATTTTTGTTAGCATATGCCATTTCACCGCTGCCAAAACAGCATTACCAAGCAATATTGGCATTGACAAAATAAAACTGAGAGAGGGAAAGACTAAGAGATTTAAAGTATGAGAAAACAACTTTGCTTCTCCTAATTTAAAGAGACCTGGAAGGAAAGCTTTGCTTTTAATCAGAGCCAGGCTTTATAACAAGATCACTCGCATGTTTCAAATTTCAGACTCAAAATAGGCTTTTTGAAACAAATGTGATTTGTGAAAATGACTGAAGAGGATTGCTTTCAATCTGTGCTTGCACAGAATCAGAGGATTGGTCTGGATTAATGTGCTGTTTCAATAGTATAGATATGTGAACTGGACCAGCCCTCTAAAATGCTGAGGTTCTGGTATTTCTGAGAGCATCAAACGTGCTGGTGAGGCCAAAGCAAAAGGTGGCAAGATGAGAAGAAGCTGTGACACCAGGGAATACATCCTCCAGGGTGACCTGCTCCCCTGGCTTCATTGCATCTTGCACTGCAGCTTCTCCTGCACACTTGGACTTCTTTGTCACAGCCCTGGATCACACTTCTGCCAAAGACCTGAGCCTAGCACCACAGGTCCTGCTGCAGGAGAGAGACAGTGGTGCTGTATGGCGAGTACTGGCAATGCAAAGCATCAAGGTGGGGTGTAAAGAAGTAGATGTTGTGTTCAGTCAGTAGGATCTCACTGGTTTGAATTCAGGGTTTCCTCCTAAATGCTTAGTTTTAGAAAGCTTTGGAGTCTGTCACACCATTCTGTCCTGGGTTCAGCTTTTTGCTCTGGTATCACTCGTTCAAGGTCTGTAACAGCATGTCCTCCCTTGCTGTTTGCCTAGGTGGAACGTTTACATTGACCTCGTGCAAGTTATAGAGCGGTTTAAACACTTCCAGTTTCCCTAATAACTTATTTACGGCATGGAGGTTGCTCCCGAGGTTATTATAAACAGAGCTGGGCTGTGCAAGTGCCTGGACAATTAGAGTGCCTTTTTATGAGAACTCAGAGTACTCCTTTAGAGGAACTTTTTCCTTGTCTGATGACTACCCCAAAAGCAGGCAGGTAGAAGAAAAAACAAAAGATACAACACTTCAAAACATGAAAATTACATCACCATGAACATCAAATATCCAAAAAGAACATAGCACTGTAATGTCATGAATCATTTGAGGAAAATCAAAACCTTTCCCTGAACCCATGGGGTGACTTGTTGACATGGTTTCCTATGCAAACAGTTGCAGGAGGAAACCCTCCTGGTCAAGTCCATCAATCTAATGACAGGTTCTTTGTCTAAAGACAGGGAATTAAATTTCTCCATACATTTTCAGCAGCTGTCATCTTAAAACCTAGCTAGTCATAAAAAACAAAATGGAAAAAAAATTAGTTTTGAGTACTTTTTTGAGGGTTTTAGATCCTTTCCCTCTTTTCTTCTGTCCCCTTGCCCCCTTTAGCTTCACTTAGGAGGTGAACTGTGTATTAGATTTGCATCAAATCTGAGCCTGAAGACAATGAAACTGTTTGGCGTAAAATTTGTTGAGGTGAGGATCGAGCTGCTTGGGTTCTCATGTTTTACTGCAAAATGCCTAACCAGAAGTCTGTGGCCAGCTTTGGTCAAATTTTTAGGTGGATCATCTGGTTTGGTTACTGCCTGTTATTTTAAAAAAATGATGTGGCCTTTTGGCTTGGTCATATTATGGTGGGTTTTGTTTGTTGATTTGATACAAGGACCATATATGTCAATAGAAAATCATTCAGGCCTTATGTCACTTCAGACAATACCCAGGATGTGAACACAAAGTTCTTGGAGGCGAAAGGAAAATGCTTTACCCTGCCTCTTCAGCCGGCCCTCCATGGACTGACAGGAAACCAAGTACACAACACCCTGCAGCAAAGGGGCCCTTATATTTGGAAGGGACAAAGAAATATAAAATATTATCCATGATATATGCCATTGGTGAAGCAAGTGCTAGATTTTCCATGTAGATGTTCAGTAAGGCCTTAAAATGGATTGCAAATTTCAAAGCTGATTTGCCCCATCCCAGCACTTTTCTAATGATACTTCCACATTGGAGAATAGGCTGTTCAATTGCTTTTTGCTGTGCAGCAGCATGGGAAAGTACTGACTGAGTTCAAATCTTTCAGAACTGGCCCCACAAGCAGTTAATTTTGAGAGCTCTCACTCCTGACGTTTCAAAACAGCTAAAAAAAATTGTACCCCAGATATGACTAATCCTGAAATCCATGGAATGCTTGGAATATCCCATCATAGACATAAATCTTGGGAGATTATCTCCTTCATGTGAGAGGCAAGTCCTAACAGCTACAAAATAAATCCCTCCTGTTCCTTGGGTTGCTTGTGTTAATTTGTGCACTAATGGCAAGGGAAAGAACGTACAGTGTAGTTGTTGCAGAACAATTGGGTATAGTTGTTGGAGAAGCATTTTGCTGATGGTGTTTCCTCTGGGCAAATAGACTAGTCTGAGTTGTAGCTACAATATCCCTGCTAGAAAACAGCCTGGAACAGAGATTACAAGTTTTAATGTCAAAGTGCGATTGTTGCAGGCTTTTAAGTTTTCATGAAAAGTGCAAAATAAGTGGCTTGTAAGGTCTTTTCTTTGTCATGGCTTCTTAAAATTTTTGCAATTGTTTGTACAACTTGTCGCATGGTCTTGCCAGACAGCAGCCGTGCTTTTTCTAGGACTGCATGTCACCCTGTATATAAACTGTACATAGAGAGCAGTGCTGAACCTCTGGTTTGAGTGCCAGATTTGTTGTGCAGCATAAAGTTTGAGTGGCATTGTGTATGCGGGACCCGAGACAAATACTTAACTTATCCTTCCAACCCAAATTCACCACTTCCCCTGGTCAGTCTTCTCTGCAGCCCTCGCTGGTTCTGCCAAGACCACAGATGAGATCTTTGAGCTTCTCTTTCACCTTGTTACCTTTCTGGACAGAAACTGAAAATAGTTTTATAACTAGCAACTTTACACACAAGGCTCATTTGGAAGTGACTGGAACACATCCAACTTTTCTTACTGGATGTTCACCAGATAACAACCTCGTTGTGGCTGCGTCTGGACTATTTTTGTCTCAGAGGCTTGGAGTTGAATGGCTGTGTATGTTATTACAGCTTTACTGTGCCATTAAGCATTGCTCCCAGTAAAAATATCAAAATTCTGCATTGCAGCCTTCAGCCCCCATAATTATATTTGCATTTCAATTAGCCCAAAGAGAGCAGGGATAACTTCCTGCAGTGCTGTAGGGTTCTTTTCTTGAGAAAACTTGAGGGAAACCTCTCCCACATGCATGTTGTCTCTACCATGGCCTATTTGTCTGTATTCTTTTTTTTTAACCAATGCTGAGACTAATTTAATTTTGTAAGTATTCTCACGGTGTCATCAAATTAATGCTGCCTGTCAGCTGATAAATTGTACCTTTTATTGAACATACTGCTAATTAGTAAAGAGTGATGCTTAGGCAGCATGTCAAAGCAGGTCTGACACTAGAGATCTATGAATCAGTGTGAGGCTCTCAACCTGCAAAATAGTTTACAAGAGGAAGGGTTTCATTTCCATACTATTTATATTTGTGTTGAACAAAGTCATTCTCCCAGGGACCTCTGAACTTAAAGATAGACATGACAGATCAAAAATAATTTCTATGAGAAGAATTTGGATCAGATATACACTGCATCAAAACCCCTTGGTTAGTGCCAACATGCTGCAATAAATCACATATGGCTAGGGAAAATATCTGTCTGGCTTACAAAATCAATCTCAGGGAGAGGAGACTGTTTTGGTTTTGTGTAAGCAGCCATTTCTACTGGATTATTTCTTTGCTTAATGAGTCCCAAATGCAAGCAAGGGCCTTGGCTCCAGAGTAACACTTGCTTACCTTAGAGGCTACTGAATTTCATTAATAGTAAATAATCTTTTTGCAGATTGCCCTTAGGTGTCCTGCTTGCATTGCCAGCTGCCTGTGGAGGGGTGGCTGATTAGTGAAGAGGGACAACTGTTTATTCCCTTCTCCCTCGCGGTAGGCCAGGATCCTGAACTGCTGCTGTTGATCGATTTGTTCTGACAGTGCATGGAAATTACAGTGCAGCCTTTTCTAGGGCAGTCTCCAGTTTCAGAAAAATGCGTTTTAATAGCTTGATAGGTCTCCATGAATGTGGATATGTCCTGGCAATTGGCTGCTGTGCTCCTGAAACTACATTCTAATGTTCTGTATGCAATTGACTGAAAAGTACTGTATAAATAGGAAGCATAACTGGATTAACTGTAAGATGACAGTCATTAAGATCCTAGCCTGGGTTCTGGATCCTCTCTTTTAGCAACATCTTTTTGTGTGACTTAAAGGAGATCGATAAAGGTTAGGTTTCTCCATACCCTGGGAGACCTGGGCTTTAGTTTCTCTGTGCAGTCTGCAAAGTACGAACCGCAGCACCCTTGCATTGCACCAGGTCTCTAAAAGTACATATTTCAAGAGACTGCTCAGCTCAGATACTGAAGATACAAATGCATGTCTGCTCCATCAACCAATGGGAAAAGTTAGGCTAAATCAAACACAAATCCTGACTTTCCTGGACTGTTTCATACGGTTTGAGAGAAGGAGGGAAAAGAAAGGGAGACTGAACTGGAAAAGTTCCTGCCGATGTGGAGTAAGTAGTTTATGAGGAATGTCCTCACAGGACCAGGCAGAAGATTTGGTCATACAAGGACATGGGTAGGAGATCGCACTTTGTCTACTGCACCTGTACTAAAGGCACTAAAGGTGCTTTAGGTTACTCCTAGAGCAGTCTCTGCTTGTGAACATCTCTGTCTAAAAGTCCTTGCTCAGGAGCTCTAGCTTGGAGTGTACCTGCCTGGAGTGATTACTAGCCACTTTGCAGAGAGCAAAGACCTGAAGCTGTCAGAGGAACAGCTAAACATGAAAATTCTGAACAAATGCTGGGGCAACTCATTTCTACTCCATCTCTTATGCAAGATGTGTCTCTTGGGTGTCATGTGATACATTAAAAAAAATGACATCAGCTACCACTCACCAGAAGCCTACTCTCCCAAATCCTGATGCTGGTTACAACACAGTGGCCAAGCACGGCCAAAAAGTGATGAACAATTTGTTTATCTCCTTTCTGAGACATTTAAGGCTCAATGCATTTTCTTTTGTGCTGCTGTGTCTCTGCACTATGTCAAGTGACTGGACAGGAAAGAGCTCTTGTGAAGTTATAAGGGGATTGGGTAACACCAAGCTACAGTTTCTCTTAGGAAGACCCAGCAAGGTCCAGAAAGAATGCTCTCTTTCTTGGTGGATTCTTCCCTACCTCATGGCCAGGTGTGGGAAGTCATCAGATTAAGGGATACACTGGGAAAGTGTTTGGTTTTGGTTTTTTTTCTTTAACTGGAGAGGGGGGAATATCAACATAATTGCATGATGAAAGATAATTATCAGAACCTAACATTCAATGTGTGAAATTTGCCTGGCCTAATAATGGTCCTGTGAAATGTCGTCTGTGGTATTTATCAACCGGAGTAGCTGCTAAATTATGTGATAAATGTATATGATGGATTAAATGGATGACTATACAACCACCTAAGCCTTATTCTGCTGCTTCAGTGCTCACAGTAATATGCCCTGTGGGTTTTTTTTGTTCTGCAATCCAGCTGCTGGTCACATGGTACAGTTTTGTGGTTTAGCATGTCCTGTATAGGTAATTTTTTTAAAGAATCAATGGTAAATTAGCTTGATTTTCTAAATCAATATTACTTTACCATACCCAGATCATTTACACTATGTGAAGAAAAGCATTTGCAAATTTGAGACATTTAATTGCCTGATTTATGAGTTAACAGTCAGTGATAGCTGAGTGCTGCCTTCATTTCTAGTCAAGAAGGTTATGCTTGGCAGGCATCACTGTTCTGTTATGTTCAGCCAATGAATACTTACCAAACCCGTGCAAAATAGAGTGGAGTATGGAAATAATGTTTTGAAGTAGAAAGTTCTGGCTAGAACTGTCTGGCATATGTGGGGAGGTGAAAAAATACTTGGTCAAATTACATGTTCTATTGCAGACTACTAGGTACCTCGGTTTAATACGGTAGTACTTAATGATGAACATTAAAGAACAAATAACTTTCCTCAATTCATCCACCCTGCCTGGATTTCTAAACATCTGTGGCAATGACCACACGCACACATGGGCTCCTGTAACAACAAGCATTGAGGTTTATTTTAAAAACAGGGATGGATTCCTCAGGCCTGTGCCAAACCTCTAGTAAGGACCATGAGAAAAGTTTTTAAGATACTTTAGTCAGGTCTTCCAGCGATGTACATCTGCACAAACCTTTGCTCTGTCTTTTTCTCATAACTTTATTGACCTTCACTTAACCTCAGAGGCTTGATTTTCACAAGGTATATTTAAATACCTGCTTCCATTTTTTTTTATCCCTCAGCAACTACACAGATTGGATGCTCCATGATGTCAACAGAGGATTTGCAATGTCAGGCTTTTGGGAACTAAATTATGTGATCAGCCAAGATATTTCAGTGTACTGATCTTGCTAGTTAGATGTATCAAGTGCAATCATGTATGTGTGGGAACTAGAGGGTATGTATTACTAACTTGGAGCTCAGTCATTTGAACTTCATGATCTCTTGGTTTTCACTATCTGATTTTTTTTGTCTAAGGGAAAGCATTCTGTTTCAAACTAGAACCTGAAACAACTAATTCTATTCCCTGTTGATTTCTTCTGCAACTATCGGCATCTTTTAGCCACTCTGAATCACTGTTTCTCTACTTGTAAAATAAGAGAAATCTGAAAGAATGGGACAGGCACTTGATACCATAATTTTTACTATTACTGTTGTGTTGGTTAGATCTGAGGATATCTTTGTACTGATATGAATAATCGTAAGCATCTAGTTTCAAACTTAACACACTCAAGAACACATTGAAGGTTCCAGATCCACAATTTCCTTCATGCCAACAATAAAAACACAAATAAAAATTAAATCAGATTAAATAAAAAAGCAGTTGGGATAAGCTTTTTGTTTTGCCACTAGGGAAGAGCCCTGAAGAAATTTGACCCTGCTTTCACAAAACACCTGAGAATGAGTCAGTATGCTTTAGTAATCTTGTTTACAGTATTTTCTTCTCAATTACAATAATAGCTAAATATATTTCAAAGAAAGCTACAGCTGCCAGGTCTTTTCCTTGGTAGAATTTAATATGAAATATGTTACACTGTCGGCTGCCAGAAAGACTAGGTGATGCCTGGGTGCTTGATTCTAGTCCCATCAAAGCCCAACAGGGCCCCAGTGTAGCACAAACCCTGTGGAAGCAGGAGAAGGGCTGGTCTGGCTTCTTCTTTTCCTGCTGAGGACTCTCACCTGGTGCTTCTTTCTCAGCTAACCTGTCTCACAGGGGGCTTTGCCGGAGGTTCCCAGCAGTTACGGCCGTCCACTGACTGTCTGGTATTTTATAGGCTTGCTGTAGTCTTAACAAAGTATGCCTAAAAATAGTAATAATCACAGTAATATTTTGCGTCTGTGCCATCAACCCTACGGACATGAAAGCCCGGCACCTATTGTGCTGCCTCAATGATTGTTATAATGATTGGCATGAGAAAGGAACGTTACAGTTCCTTTGATACTATAGGGAACAAAGGCACACTTTGCAGCCCTGAGTTTACTTACAAGACTTACGGATGAGACTGAACACTGCAAAGACTTGTCAGTGTCAGTGGGAGGGGGGGAAGGGAGAAACCCACAGCTTTTATTTCCACTAGTAAATAAAGCTTATTTTTATTAATTCTCCTCTATGAGTTGAGCCATGTGCTGTAGCACTGTATCGCTTCAGAGGATGTTGTTGCAACAGAAAAAGGTATTTTCCAACTCTTATCCACCCACAAAAGAATTACCAAGAAAGCTCCTTCTAATGTGCATGCCTCAGAAAATAAACATTTATGATCCCTGATGTTAGAAATGTACCTACCGGTACTGGCATGTTCTGTTTTCCCTGTCTTTATTTGGACATTTTCCATTTTTTTGTTCTTCTTATGGTTACTGGTGCAACCTCATTCTTACGCTGATCTGCTTTATCATGTCCCTTCAGCTGAACCTGCAAGACAGCTTCAAATCTCAGCATGCTTTAGCTCTTGGATTACGCCAGCCTCCATCTGAATTGAGAGTATACCTCACTGTGAGGCAGACAGGCACGGCCCTGGGGCTTTGGACGCAGCCTAGACCTGAGAAGCACTGATGAAATAGGACAGGATGGATGTCACGGGCTATGAAACTCCAAAATGTTACAAGATGTAAGAGGAAATAGTGGCTGCAGGTCAGCTGTTGCAAAGAATGTAGCCAGACTGACTGATCAGCTTGTTTCAAAACGCTGGGTTCCCCTTTTATAGTTGCAAAATAAATAGGCACAGAAATATTTTCTGTTTTCTAGAAATGGAAAGGAACTGGAATATCAGCAAGTTTAGGGTCCTTATTAAAAGCAGAATTGCCATTATTTTGAGCAGAAGATATTAACCACAATATTTGACTTTTTTCCAAAAGACTGGGAAAAAAGATCTTTTAATTACTACAGTTATTTCCATATTTGACTGCATTTTCTTTTCCAATTGCCTCAAGGTTTTATTCTTTACCAGTATTTGTAGGGCATGGGTGACTGGTAATTAGTCAAGCAGGTTACAGATCTATTCCTGATTTACCATCTCAGAAAAAATATTATTGGGTGAAGATGAAGTATGTTGTTTAATTATACCAACATGGAATTGCTTCAATTAATCACTGAGTGAATATACTCTAGAGCTTTTAAGTCAAAGTTAGTATGGTAATTTTCAATAACTCCACCATGCTAAAAACCATCAAATTTTTACTACTTTAGAGTGTACAGTCTGACTGTAACAGCTTTGAATCACCTGAATATTCTGTTTACCCTCATTTGGCTGCTTATTTTGAGTCCAAGTGCTTCTCAACAATATTTAGCCATTAGACATGAAGGCAACAAACAGCTCCTCAATACATGTGTCCTGAGCAAGTGAAAAGACCAAGTTGTCTTTATCATATTAACTTGATAAATGAGAAGCACTAGCCAAACTTCCAGACATCACCCAGGGCTAGCATGGTGGGATGGAGATATTCCACATTGGGCTGCTATACTGTCTGCCACTGCAAGCAGCAGTAATAAGAATACCAGCATTTAGCTATGTTTGTTTGTAAATTTATTTCCAAATTAACTCACATAACTTGCATACCAACTGCCCATTTGCTTGGGTTAAAGTTTGCAAAAAGGCTCTCACTTAGATGCTATTTATTATTAATGTTTTAATAGCGATTTTTAGCATAGAGAGATTAAGGTATGACCTGCGGTATTTATTGCCATTTATGGTGACTTTTAGGAAAGATCTATCTTTTGGACAGAAAAGAGAGTGAAAGAATGCTGTACCAAGACTTTTTTCCACCTTATCTCTATTTCTAAAATAACCATTTGCTGTGACAGTTTGAATATGTTTATTACTGATTAAAATAATTAATATTTAACATTTAATATGAACAGTTTAACTACATTCCCTTAAATTCCTCAAAAGAAGGGAATGTAGAATTGCAACAGACTGCTCTTAGGTGTTTATCTCTCTTCCGTCTAGTGTTTGCATTCAAATATCTCAGAAGGACAACATAGGAGACTAAGTTTATGGAATACACTGCCTGGAGACAGAACTTCTTATTAATCTTGCTTTAGAGCGTACTGAGCCAGACAGTTTCCTGATCCTGACCACTGAGAAGTGTTAATATCATCGTATTACTGGAATAGAAAATGTGGCAAAAGGTGTTGAGGAACCTCTTCAGTATCAGCTGCTGTTTTGCAGCAGGGCTGGGCATCGATTCGCTGGGCTTCGCAGCCCCTAGCCACCCGACCTCGAGTTCCCTTTCTTTAGGGCGCACACATGGCAGATTACTCTGCCCCTTCTTTTCACTGAACTATATTTTTAACTTCACGGGTAGTCTTCCACTTCCCTTCTGGATGCGTGAAATCATTTCTACCTCCTTCCTTCCTTTCCTTGCATGTTTACTGGGGACAAGACATCAACCCTTGCGCTGCGTTGTTGAAATATCGTGCCCTACAAGCAGCGGTGGGAGCAGAGATGCTCAAGGGTGCCAGCCCTCCCTGATCACCACAACCTTCCCGCGGGCCCCCGGGGGAGGTGTGCAGTCCGGGCAGCGGGCGGCAGGGGGCAGGAGGAAATCGCCCACGGCCCCGCGGGGCGGGGCGGGGCGGGGCGGGGCGGGGCGGGGCAGGCAGCGGCAAGCGACCACCGCCGCCCTGAGCCGCGGCGGGTCCGGCGTGATCCCTGCCTTAAAAACCGATCCCTTAAAAACGCGGACAGTTCAGTGCTGCAGAGCGGCCTGACGGAGCATCAGGAGGTGTTATTACGAAATGGTCTCCCTGACATCTCTCTCACCCTCCGGAAAGTGTACCAGCAGAATACAAGCAGAAAAAAACCCCGATTTTTCAATCTTCCCTGCAGAAACTTGGGTGTCCTTTTCAGCCCCCACCTTCTCCTTCTGCTTGTCATCCCCTTTGTGCAAAAATTGATCATGATGGCATGACGTGGTGCTGAATGGTGAATAAAATGGGAGTTTCTCCAAACGAGCTTTGGCTCTTTATTTTCCCAGCGTGTCGTCGTGTGCCCACTTCCTAAAAAGCAGCCCACAGCAGTGATGTGGATTGCTGTCACAGTGATGAGTAAGACCAAGAGAGAAAGCACAAGGCTGAAAATCATTTGTAGAACTGTAAAAAAAATCCAAGCTTACAGTCCTTACCAAGCCAAACTCATGCAGGGTAATAAAAGACCTACCATATGCTGTAAACAGCCTCCTTTTAACATTTGCAATGAATTACATGAAAAAGAAAAGAAAACCAAAACCAAACAAAACCCCAACCCAAATGGTATTCATCAAATGCTATTAACCAGTTGCAAATGCTGTGGGGCAGAAAGCTTGCTCTGAGTGACCTTTTCCGCTTTGCAGTTTGGGGCTTTGCCTTGTACCAATACCCAGAGCAGCCACCATCAACCATCTGCAGGGCGAGGTGCCAGGCTCCCAAAGATGCCCCCGAGAGCAGCCGGGGTACAGGCAGGCTGCCCTCTTCTGCGGGGCGCTGCCAGCAATCCCCCCTGGGGCCAGCCAGGCCAGCCGCAGGGCAGCTTGGCACCAGAGCAGAGCTGTCCCAGTGCCGCGGAGGATCGGGGTCACTGGCTCTGGCTGTGCATGGCCTGGATGACCTCCTAAACCCACAGTGGCCAAGGAATTGAAGGGCTGGGGGCTACTGCAATGTCATGTTTGCAGTATCATGGTAACTTACCCAAGATTTAGCCAGTCAGGCAGTAATTGTGGCAGAAACACTCAGGGTAGGTCATTACACTTGTAATTTGCCAGGCTCTCAATTCAGCTTTTGTTGGGGAAAATAAATAAAAAAAAGCTGTTGCCTTGAGTACTACCGAACAAAACAAAAACCAGTGTCTGGCTAGAGATTGCCCATGAGCTTGATTTTTAAGAGGGTTAGCAACACTGCGATACTGTTCCCATGCTGTGCTGACGTTGAGTCCTGCCTCATACTAGAAGTGCCAACTCCAGCAGCTCAGGGCAGTGTAGCCTGACACCCCCTGTTTATGCCCCTCTGCTTTCCTTGTGGAGGACATTGCTTTGCCTGTGCTCATGGCCACATGTCCGTCCTCCTGAACACCTTCTTCTGGGCTGTTTGTTGAGTTTGGAAATGCTAGCCTTAGTCTTTATGGCCTGAAATATAAACTCTAAATCTCTGTCTGATCTTTTTCCTCAAGCTTTCTCTTCACCAAATGGAGGTGAGAGGTACCAACCTGTTTATAGTCACTCACTGCTCAGGTTCCCATACTTCCCATTTATTTTATTAAAAAAAGACTGTACCTACACTGGCGGAAAAATGCAGACCAACTGAATGGCGAGCCCCAGGAGCCACAACTCGGAGTGGCATTACTGGGATCTGCCCCTGTTTATTTGCAGGTACCTCGCAGGTGAGATTTAAGAACACCCTTGAACTCAGAGCACTCCAGGATGTCTCCAGGGTACCCACATCCCCATGAGATTTCTCCAGGAGAAATAAAGCCACAGGTCAGATCCTCCCCACCCTGCCGCGTACTGGAAGGTAGGTCTTCCACCCACAAAAAAAGCTGAAAAAAGAAGGTCACAGAAGGCCGGGCTGAAGATTTTCATGCTCCTGGTACCCAGAGGTGTAGTGAGAAGTTTGGCTGTAACATTTGCAGTAGAGGAGCTGAGGGGAGGAACCTTCTGAAATGGGAACAGACTGGTAGCATGAGAATTGTCTTTGGCACACATCGCCGTAAATTACGTCCACGCTTTTCAGTGTCACCGAGAAGAAACTGGAGATGGATATGTGCTCTGTGCAACTTGGGAGCAGCTGGTAGGTGCTGTGGAACGAAGTGGTGTCGGGGCTGGTGGCTGCTGGAGCGTGTTTGTGCTGGGGCCAGTGTCATTGCATGGCTCTGCTTGCAAGCTGCAAAAACAACCAACGGGCCTATTATTGCTGTTATTATTGGAGAGGTTAAGAAAATGGGATGCATCTATTCAGGTGCTTAAAAGCATTAACAATCTCCTTAATTTACCTCGCTGTTTTTGCTGACATGATTAATTTCCAAAGGAGCCTGCATGATTGCCAGATTTTGAAAATATCAGAAATTATTTCCAAGAAGCCTTCCTTTTCAAAATTGGTTGGTTAAAGGTGGCATAAATTATGTTCCTATTGCTTTAATAAACAGGCTATTAAAAGAAATTGTCATAGCACAGTAATGCTTTACCCAGCGATTCAATTCATGATTATGCTGTACTGTTTTATAATGACCTGAAATTGTGTATTGAACATGAACATACATTGTTTTAATTATCCTGGTGACACAGCCAGCTTTATAAAACTTGCTACAGGTTCATCAGTTCAGATCCAGGTATAATTCATATTGGGCACAGGAAAACTACTTCAAAATATAATGGCACAATTGATAATAATCATTGCTTATATGTTCTTTAAACACAATAAAATGATCATGTAACGTTTAAGGTTGCCAACACCTGGGGATTTCCACTTTTCCCAAGTGGGTAGAGCAGTTTTTTACAGTTTCCCCACGCGTCTCTTAAGCTTAACACCAGCAAGCCTACCTCTGCAGGTGACAGCTTACTGCCACACCTATCGCATGACATTGCACAACCTTCCTTGTCTGCCTATACAGGGTTGTGCTATGCGGTTAAGTGCTGGGGCAGTGCAGCCAGGTTAGCTAATAACCAAGAAACACTGTTGAATCTGCATCTCCGGAGGCTCCATGAACAGCTGGGACAAGGGATGGTGTAGGTTGGTCTTTGGATAAAAGCGACTTTTTGGAGTCCTGCCCCTCTTTATATTCTGTGATATTATAATGGTTTTTCTTGTACTTGAACACCTGCTTGACCAGGTGCATGGCCTTTCAGGATTTTTACTGGGGGATCTGACTTTTTGGTCTTTAGTATGAGCTTGGTTTAATTAGAAACTAACTGTAATATTCTATAGATTTGCACCCCTAGTTTCACTCACCTGAAGCTGTGCCTGTGGAGTGCTTTCCAAGGCCCTACCTGCAGTCGTTGATTTTTGCAGTCATTGTTTTTCTCTGCTGTAAATTCTTTACATGCAGAAGCTGTATGAAAACACAGAGTACTGGCTGTAACGTAGTTACAGTGTTGTATGCAAATAAATCACTTTCAGCTATACAGCACTGTAGCTAAGAATTTCCAAAGCATAACTGGAACACAAGAAGAATATAATTTCAGTAGAATTTAATGAGGCTGTAACTCAAGATACAGGTGGTGGGAATAACTATAATGCAAGAGCAAAGCTTTAGTCTCCTGAATCGTAAAACAGATTCAAGGCTTTAATGGATGTTCTTCTGAATATATGTCAAATAAAAGGCAGGCTTGTTTTTACATTTCTTTCTCTGCTGCATGCCTGATATCATTTTCTCATCCTCGTCTGTTCTTTGGCTTTTGCCCTCCTTTTATGAGTTCCTCTCATGCTCCCATATTATACTGGTTCACAAAAGTTCGCTCATAAAAATTTCAGTATTTATTTACCTTGTGCAACTTTCTTATTATATCCTCTCTGAATGTACTGTACATTTCTGATTCCAGAGTAGTACAGGATGTTCAGAACACCTGGATGACAAAGTTCATGCATGTATCTAGGATTACATGCACCCCCCCACCCCCGTTTTATAGGATTCTTTTCACTTATGCTTACACACCAAAATACCGAAGTGTTTTAGCTTTTTCTTCTGTTTGTCATAATTCCTTTTAAACTAAATAAATGCAACTGTGAATAATGCCACATTGCTTCTTGTGTTCATTAGAATAATGATTCCTAGTGAAATACTACCTTGCATTATACATGTGCTCATTTAATGAATCCACTGAAGTTTTACTTTGTGATTCTCATCCTGATCTACAGCTCAAGGTATATTGCCTTGTTTTGTTCAGTAGCGAGCATGCTTTGTTCTTCCAGTATATACAAAAAAGATACTTTTGTATGGGGTATGGTCCTGTGTTCTATATGTGGTCCAAAGTGCATGTTGGACTTCTCCAGGATGGCAGAATCAGGAGCAAATGAAATATATTGCAGATATGAAATATACATGGTGTTACATATCATAACATTTATCACAGTATAACATATATTATTAATAAACTATGATAATAGTATATAAAGGTTTTATGTCATAAATGGGCATATAAAAAGAACAGGTCAACAAATACAGTTTTTTCCTTCACAAATCCCTTGTAGTTGTGTGGCTTTAGAACAGTGGTGAAATCCTCAGTCCTCAGTGCTCTCTCCCATTGCACCAGAGAGTGTCTTTTTTTCTTAAATTGTAGGTCCAAAGTTTCTTGTAGCAGGGTAGAAGGATTCTGCAGTTTGTGGTAAATGGAAGCAAGTGAGCAGAAAGCTCCTCTAAAAGTTTATTGCCTGTGAGTGGGTGGCACTACAGGAGAGCTGGGGTTTGTCTGTGTAACACACTCGGTCTGTTCCAGTCCTGTGGTTGTCATAGGTACACCTATCTATTCCCGAGCACCAGCTTCTGCAGTTCTAGATTCAGAGACATGCAAACAATCGCTAAGCTATTGTTAAAGTTCAACAACTTTAAATTATATTTGACTTTTACTTTACATTACAGCTTTTATAACTTTTACCTTTTGTTGATATCTGTAGGCAGCAGGGTGTCTGGACCACAGGCCAGAGGTCTGCATTGAAATGGGCATAAAGATATGATACTTTTTTGATGTTAGCTTCTTCGGTTTTCGCTTTTCATCTATTATTAATTTTTTGTACTTAGTTAAATCCACTCTTTTTGTCCCCTTCAATTCAAGTGGTTTGAAAAGGTCTCTGATTCACTGTGGCACCACTTCAGTATAATGCCAGCGTCATTTAACTCGTACATGAATAGTCACAGCTTTCATAGAAAAAAAGAGTGCAAGAGCCAGGAGAAAAATGAGCTGCCATCTCTCCCAGGCCACCTGCCTGCACCAGAGGAGGTAAGGAAGGAATTCGAGGGCAAGCTATTTTTCAAACCTAGCACAGCAAATACCTCCAGAAGACAATACTTTATAAGTCATTTCAAAGGCTGGATCAGTTTGTCCTCCTAGGTCACAAATACGATGCTGCCACTTTCAAAGTCCATCTGCCAGCAACACCAAGCAATCAAACTCCTCTCTCCTGCTCCCTCGTGCAGCCTCCCTGTAATGCCTAGAGGTCCGTCCCTCCTGCTGCGAGGCAGCAAGAGCTTCCCTGAAGCCGGGCACCGGGGCAGGCAGCTGCAGGCGGCCCCGTGGTCAGAGACCAAAGGGGCTGGGTCGCCCAGGCTGTGGGCCTAAAAGAAACCCGTGGGATGCAGAAGCTGCATCTCCTGACAGCTCCCTTCATCCGTGTGCATCAGCCCTGGCGCTGTGGTAGCTGGTTATTTTGCAGCTGCTACAGTTAGCTCACTGTGAGCCTTCTGAACCCTCTCTCTTCCATATATCTTGGCGTGCTGATGGGGATTTAAACAATATTTGACTTGGAGGTACTACAAGGCAAACACACAAGCCATCAAAGGCGTGTTTTATAATCATGGGTTAACATGATTCTTTTCTTTGGCATTTGACCAAAAGGAAGAAAAAAAAAAAGATAAAAAATAATTTTAAAAGCCTTATGATTTTAAGCATGCAGAATGTCCCAGCCTTCTATCATTGTGAATCTGTTTTCCCATGTTGAAGGGGGAAAGTTTACTTGGGAGTAATAAGCCGGTCCTATGGGACTGCAGCGTGCTACTGCAATCATGCACAAAGCGAGTCGGCCAGGAAAGGGATGTCAGCCAAGAGCCTGGAGACCCACACTTCAAAGGACACCTCATGGGCAATGGCTTTATTTTCTTTTTAAGAAAATGATCTGACAAGCAGTTTCCTGCATTGCTAGTGGTGCTGCTGAGAGATACTGTCCTATGCACATGGAAGTCTAAAGGGATGGTTCTTATCTTCTCTACATGTGCTGTGGTGCCCCAAAAAGGTGGACTACATCACATAACAAATTTAAAATGACCATATGCCCAACCTCATTACCAGGCCTAATAGGCAGCAGATAAGAATCAAGTTAGTGGGACGCTATTTCCTGAGGAGAGGTCATTGCTTATCTGTGTCTCATCGCTTTGAGCTATTTATAGGTATTTAATCACTCCAGCACTTAGGGCAAAGCCTTCTTGGAGAAATCTATTTTGGAGTGGGTTACCTCCACATGAGGTAGATCTCATTTAGCTTGACAAACCTCAAGAGCAGCACTGGAGATTAACGGTGGGTGGGAGGGACACCTACGGGGATGACAAGACAGAGGTGCCAGGCCAGCCCCACTGCCGCCCCCAAACCAGGGTAATGGAGTTTACAGGGAACTCTTTTTGAGCTGTTTCAGAGCACTGTCTCTGCCTGGATAACAGGTCTGAAATGCTGCTCTGCCTTATAGTTTTGTCAATCCCGATCCCAAGACCATATGTGAAAGTGTATTTTCCCAGTGCATGTGCAGCAGGATGCGAGTAGGTCTGAGAGCCTGAGTGACAAAGCCTGCCCTCCCTAGTATGACTTTCAAACTGAGGTGAATTCACTGAGGCTGGGAGGTAGAATAGGATTTGGTACCTAATGCAAAGCAAACATTTCCTAATGCAAAGCAAGCAGTAAGGTCCCCCTGCAGTGGACAGGGCTGAAATAGTTTGGATGTTGATTTAGAAAGTGTTAGCCTCATGACAGAACCTGGAATTAGCACCTGTTGGGTTGTGCAGCCTCATGGGTAATCTCAGCATCTGTTGTAGGTGCCTGCCTAAAAAGCGTGGGTCTGAGGGTGTGTGGGCTTATGCGTGATCTTTATCACATTTATGCAGGGCTTAGCTATAGCTATAGAGATATTTTCTTCTAAATCTTTTCCCTGCCAGTTGACAGGTATAACCCACTATTCAAGAGATACGACTTTTTGTCTGTTGCTTTTTACCTTGCCTCTATGACTGCAAAACTTTAACTTATCAGTGTCTACACTTTTTCATCAGAGACCCTATAATATGATATCCAATCTTCCACTGCATTATTTGGAAATCAGATTCTGTTGTTTTCAAGAAGAACAATTTCAAATGGGAGAATTAATTACAGTGAACACCTAATTCTAGCTTCATCAAATATTAAAAAAAGGACAGGCCTGAGAAAGCAAATCCCGTCACTGAGTAAGGTTCCTAATTTTATTATTGTTGGGTTTTAGAGTTTGTAGATGCAGTAAGTCCAACACTTGTGTACATTCAGCTACTATTCGTGGCAATACCATGACCTGGTAACAGTTCTCTTTTCCAGTCTGAAGCAGAGAACCCAGTGTGGGCTATATTCATCATGATCTCAGAGCCAGAAGAATGAGAGAAATGGGGATTTTGTAATCCAGAGGTTACTGCATGACAGTTCAAGAAGTCACACATTAGACAACTGTGGAGTTGCCTAAAACTACATTACTTAAATTACTACCTTTACTTTAGAATTTGCATCTTTACATTTTGTGTTAAACAGCTTTTGCCATCTGCCATGCCCCCCAAAGCAGTGCCTTACCTGGCTCAGGGGACGGGGTTCTGAGCTAAAAACACTTCCCAGCCCATCCAGTGCTCAGCTCTTTCACCACCTGTGTGGCAGCTAGCCCCTGGGCCTGGCCTTCTCTTCATGCCAACATTTCAGAGATAAACCCCTTAACAGCTGGTCTGGGGTACTACTTTAGGGCATCGCTTTGTGACTGAGAACAGGAGCTACAAGGACCATTTTTCCTGTCTGCTAGTTGATCTTACTGTACCCACAGTCTTAGTTCAGCTACTAGCAGTGTTTCCATATTCTGACAAACCAAAATGAGTAGGCAGTAAAACATTTATATCTTCCAATTTGGTAAATTCATTTGTTGCTAAATATTAATCATGTGCTATACAATGCTTCTTGCTGGTTCTTTCATCTCAGAAAAGTCTGAAAGACCCCGAGTCCCCTGTATTTAGGGAACAGACATTTTCATTTCTCAACAGAAGATATGTTAGACTTGCAGAGCTACCTGGAGAAGACAGCAGACTTCTTGAATTTTCTAAGAGTATTTTAACGCTTTTTGGTCTCAGTGCTCCGATGCAGCTCCTCTTGAATACTGAAACACAAGAGAGGACATTATTTCCTGCAGAAGGAGTCTAGGGAACTTTCCCAGAGGGAAAAATATTAAGAAACCTCATCAAAGGCTCAGTTTTAACATTTTCATAGGGCTGAGCATGATTCACCATGTTTATGTCTCCACTTGGATGGGTGTGGGGTAAATGCTTACTAACCAGACGGAGGAAGCATCCAGCACACTATTTATCTTCTCATCTTCCTTTATCAGTAGACAGTTCAAGTTAAAACAAAAATTTAACTTATTTCCTTTAAAAAAAAAAAAAGAAAAAAATATGATGCCACAGTGGTTGGTTTAAAGAGTGGTCACATGTTTTGCTAGTGTTACCGGGGGACCAAAAATGAGTACAAACCTAGTTAAGGCTGAATGTCATGGCCTGAGCAACAGCTTCCTTGAATGACCCCGTGATGTAAGTTATTACCCTTGGGGAGCTTAAGTAAAATCATCAAATATGTTGTATTTATACCCTGATTAGGAGTAAATGCAGAGCTCAGCATTAATCAGACCAGGTATATTGTGAAATTCAGTGTTACTATACCAAAAGATTACAAGGTGAGTTTTCTAGCAAGGTTCATGTCTTCCCTTGAGAGTGCTCAAGATGGGCAGAAGACAAACTGCAATTATTTTTATCTTGATGCAGAGCACAAAATAAGTAGTATTTTTTTTTCCTCTGCTTTGCAGAAAAAAATGCACATCTTTGTACTGAAAATGTTGCTCCTAAAGTTGTGATTGCTTCACAGAGAAAGCATTCCTGTAGTCTGTGTGTTAAAGCAGACTGATTTCCAGAGTCATGTTAGGGGCACAGAGAGCAGCATATTATGAAACAAAGTATTATCTACTAACTAAAGCAGAGAACTAGAATCACAGCTCTGGAGTGACATTCTTGCCTGTGCTGCATCACCATATGCAGAAGGTTGAATGAACTCCTGCTGTCCTTGCTTCGCACCTTCAAATTCAAGTTCACAATCTTTTTTACTTCCCAGTAATAAACTAATATTGGAAACATGTTTGGATACCTGAAAGTGAGGCAACAGCCTCTGAAGGGAAACCCAGTATTACTCAGTTTTCTGATGTACAACACACAGCTACTGGTGATGTAGCCCTTTGCTTGCATGAGGATGTGCAAAAGGGTTTTTTGGCCCATTCTGCTCTGTATCATGGTAGCAATTCCTGTCTATTGCTAAAGCATCAGAACATTTATTTTGACTTTTTTAATCTATTAAGAGTTATCAAGTGAGGGCTGAAGGTGTATGGGAACCTTCTCTGAATGTGCTGACAAGGAGAAGTTCAAAGGTATTTCTTTTGCAGAGAGGAGGCCGATCATACTTCCAGACAACTGAAGCACCACTGGCCTGGTGAAGGACACTATGAAGATCCTACACAGGCTTCTTGACCTCACCATAGTCTTAAATGCTTCCTCTGAGGAGAAGAATGTTAATGGGGTTCTGCCTCTCATGTCACTTGTCTTTTTTCAGATGTTCAAATTATTGGGTTTTCATCATCTTTGCTTGCACAAGAACAGCCTCTTCTCAGCTCCTCTGAAGCAATTGCCAAATTTTGTATTCTTTGGCATTCTCTTCTATTTTGGTCACCAAGTAGAGGGGAAACCAGGATGCACTCCTTGTCTGTATTTCTTCTTGTTAGAAAGATATTGGGCATCTGCAAACAAAGCAGACCTATTGAAGTGTGAATGAGGGCACAATTTAATTGTCTCTGTCAGAAAGGAGCCAACACAAAAGGAAACCAGATATATTCTGAAGATCTTACCATAATTCCCTAAATAAAGGGGAAATAAATGTCCTTACATGTACCTGTCTGACCTTCCTTTGCAGTCAATTTAGAGTAGGTCCATCTTTAAAGGGTCATTTTGGGGGGTTTTACTAGGAGCAGAACATGAGGCTTTATATCCTCATCTGGACTAGTGTCGTGGTTTAAGCCCAGCCAGCAAGAAGGCACCATGCTCCCCCCAGCAGTGGGATGGGAAGGAGAATTGAAAAAAAAATGTAAAACTTGTGGGTTGAGATATGAATGATTTAATAACTAAAGTAAAATAAAATGTAATACTACTACTCCTCTTCCTCCTCCTCCTGATAATAGTAATAATGATGATGATGAAAAGGAATATAACAAAAAACCAACCAACCAAAAAAAACCCCAAGAAAAGACAACCGATGTACAATGCAATTGCTCACCACCCACTGACCAATGCTCAGCCAGTCCCCAAGCAGCAATCGGCCCCTCCTGGCCACCACCCCTCCCCCCCCCCCCCCCAGTTTATATACTGAGCATGACGTTCTATGGTATGGAATATCCCTTTGGCTAGTTCAAGTCAGCAGTCCTGGCCATGCTCCCTCCCAGCTTCTTGTACATCTGCTTGCTGGCAGAGCATGGAAAACTGAAAAATCCTTAACTTAGTATAAGCACTACTTAGCAACGACTAAAACATCAGTGTGTTATCAACATTATTCTCACATTAAATCCAAAACACATTGTACCACCAGCTACTCAGAAGAAAATGAACTCTATCACAGCTGAAACCAGGACAATATCCACCCCTTATTCTATACCATTTACATGACACCCAGATCCCACACTTTCTGATACATTTCCAATTAATCACCACCACTTTTCCTGTCTTTCAATATATACACACAGATACCATTCCCACAGTCTATGGGCCATCTCCGTCAAATGTCTGAGTTCATTCAGTCCATGATTTGGGGCTCCCTCTGTCATAACAAACTGTCTGGGCAGGAGGGATGGTGCAAAATCTGCTCAGTCGGCAGAGCAGGATTGGGCTTCAGTGCAGTGCGGTGAGTGGGTGACATTGGGCACAGCAGGAGGATGGTGTGTAGTGTTGGATTGTTGCATGCTGAAGTCAGTTCTTGTTCCATCACTACTGCGTTTCACCTGTTTTTATCAAAGTTCATTCTTCTTGAATCTAAGTGATTCTTACTGTAATACCATTGATATAGCATATAACAATTACAGTAATGATGACATACAGGGGCAGGATTATATAGCAATCGACATCATACAATTTCAGCTATTAGCTATTCTCACCTAAAATCAAATCCCCTTGAGGTGCACATCGGAATTCCCTATCCTTCTGCATCACCCACCAAGTGCACCCAGGTCCTTGACCAAAAGCAGTCCTATGAATGGGTTTGCCTTTGCCTGAGGCAGAAGTAACCGAGACTGTTTTCCCTAGCATATTTTTATGTGTACTGTAGGGACTTTATCCCCACCTACAGCATGTACAAGTTCTGACTGGGCAGGGCCAGCTTGATTGACAGATTCTGTAGGGTTGACTAACCAGGTGGCTTTTGCTAAATGAGTATCCCAGTGTTTGAAGGTCCCACCACCCATTGCTCTCAATGTAGTCTTTAACAATTCATTGTGTCACTCGATATCCCTGGAGGCTGGTGCATGACAGGGGATGTGATATACCCACTCAGTGCCATGCTCTTTGGCCCAGGTGTCTATGAGGTTGTTTTGGAAATGAGTCCCGTTGTCTGACTCAATTCTTTCTGGGGTGCCATGTCACCGTAAGACTTGCTTTTCAAGGTCCAGGATAGTGTTCCAGGTGGTGGCGTGGGGCACAGGATATGTTTCCAGCCATCCGGTGGTTGCTTCCACCATTGTAAGCACATGGCGCTTGCCTTGGCAGGTTTGTGGGACTGTGATATAGTCAGTCTGCCAGGCCACCCCATATTTATATTTCAGCCATCGTCCTCCATACCACAGAGGTTTTAACTGCTTGGTTTGCTTGACTGCAGCACAATCAACTAGTCACCTCTAGCTGACAACTAGGTGACAACTAGTCATGTCTAAGCAATACCTTCCTGGTCCAGTCACTCTAGAATTGATTGGAAGTTCCTTCAAGCATAAAGAGAGGCACTTTTGGCCCATCCCAGTGAATTCATCATCAAACAGAGAAAGAGGAAAAGTTTTATTTTGTGAAGTCAGTGGCCTGCACAAGTATGCATTTCAGCAGGAAAGTTCAGAGAGTGATCTGAGGTTTTACAAATCCATTTGCATGAGACCAACAAAAAGCTTGGGTTGATCTGTTTGTTATTCTGGAGATGAACATTCCCCTGAGACTTCCTAGAGGGCATTATTAATGTTGCATGGTGTGAACGCCTTGATCTGGCAGCAGAAGTCCTCGGAGCTGGCAACAGCTGCCTCTCATCTTTCCCCAGTGCTTCTCTACACTTTGGCTGCACAGACGTTCCTCCTCAAAGCTGAAAAGGAAAATAAAATCAACAGGGGAGGGACGAACAGCTGATTTAAACCCATCTCCAAACTGTTGCTAGGTGCTGGTGGTTTAAAACTTGGGAAACCTTGCTGGGAACAAATGCACACTGATGTCTCACCTGTCCTTTTTGGTTAGTGTCATTGTGTCAGCCAGGAAGGTTGCTGTATCCCCTGGGAGAAAACTGGCTGTTCCTGGCGCAGCGACAAGTGACTCAGGTGTGACTCATTGGTGCAGGAGAACCTGCTGGCAGCCAGGCACTGTCATCAGTGGTGGCAGAAGCCCTCTGTGCAGCTCAGGCATGGGGAACCGCGGCAAGCCAGCCCATGCCGGAGTGCTGCAGTGTGGCACTCTGATGGCACAGACCTGGTAAAGTAAAGGAAGCCCCGAGGGCACAGAGCATGGCAACAAGTCCTCACAGAGCTGACCACACAAGGTGTCTTTCCTGGTCTTGCTTCAGCTCAGCAGGGCCAACACTTCTGCAGGCTGACTGGCTTTATCCTTGGGATCATTTTTCTTACTCTGCTTCATTTGCCACAGCAGACAGTGCCACAGTCCTCACATCCATCACAGCTAGTGGGAGACAGCTCCTGCCCAGCTTCCCGGTGCAGCCCTGGGGCTGGGCCGTGGAGATGAGGAAAGATGCTCCCTGCAGCACCAGTCACAGTGGCCAAGAAGGCCATTCATCACCATTGCTTCTGCTGCAAAAGGCACCCAGCACAGCCCTTTCATGAAGCGGATCAAATTATCCTGGGTTCGTTCTCCTAGGACCCAGCTAAATATGGTTACAATGGCTGGCATTTAATTCAATGAGTAGTCCCAATGATAGCTACTATGAACAGTTTAAAGAGTAAAAGATTACTCCTCATAAGAGTTTCAGGCTTTGGTTGTTCCTGCCACAGGCTTTTCCTGGTATGTCCTTTTCCTCTGAAGTTAAAGTCTTGTCTTCTGTCTTAATATTCTTCATGGATTTGATACTTTTCTGCTCTCTTTTCTGCTGTCTGTAAAATATCTAGAGACAATGATTAGATTAGAAACTGACAATAATTTGTGGAGAGCTGAAGGTAAATCCTGCACATTGATGTGATATCAGGAATTATTAATATTCTTGCTGCAGATGGGATAACTGGCAATAGGAGAAAGGAACTGAATTTCTTGATGTCATGAGGAATCCCTGTGAAACTGCTGGAGAAACAAGAAGTAGTTAGGCAAGTGACAACTGCAGACGTGCTTTCCTGCTTGGGATGCTGAGGATCACGCTCATGTGGTTAATATATGATCCAAAGGAGGAAAGATTAAAGATAGCCTCTCTGTTGATCAGAGATGCCATCGGCTGATTTGAGACTACAGTAGGTCATGTGAGGCAGTAACATTGCATGCTGCCCTGTGTGCTGCCTTTGTGATACCAGCACATCCCCCTGGGTGCTGCGAGTTGTCCCTTCGGCGTGTTACTTGTCTCTGTGTGACTGTGGATGCCTGCTCCCCAGGGCTGATGTGACACGTGGGCCACTCTGCAGCACTGCCTGGGGCTGGCAGGGAGACATCTCTGGTGTTGCTATGGTGTGGCAGAGTGACTCTTCACAGAAACCTCGTCGTTTTGCCTCGTAGCACTCTTCTCTGCTTTCTGTGCATGCTGGATGTGAAAGAAAATGTTCACTTCTGCCAAACCAAATTCTAATTCCAGGTGTGAAAAATAAAATTCTAGTGCCAAGTTCCTCCTCTGAGGGATGTCGCCAGCCTCAGTGGTATTTTGTAGTGTTGAATGTGGCCCACTGACCTTAGAGATCAAGGGGTCTAGGTCCTGGATTTGAGTCTCTGCCAAACCAGCTTGACAATCTTTTTCAGTGAAAGATGTGGAGGACATGGGAAATGCAGCATACATAGTTTATCTTGATTTTAGGGATACTGTGGACACAGCAGTACACAGATAGCTTAGAGAGACACTGGAGGAGCATTGTCAATAGTATAAAAAAGGTGGATGATAAAATTGGCTGATGGGAGGGATACAGCAAGCAGTCAGCAGTGGTGTTATATCAAAATAGGACTTGCACCAAGCATGGTTCCCCTGAGATTAACATGTGCTACTATGACCAAGATTATTCTGCCTAGTTATTAGCAAGCAGTGAAAGCAGTGTCATAGAATCATAGAATCATTTAGGTTGAAAAAGACCTTTAAGATCATCAAGTCCAGCCATAAACCTAACACTGCCAAGTCTGCCAAAGGTATTGTTCAGCCATGGCTGAATGTGAAGCTGGTACAAGACACATTAGGTGCAGAAGCATACAAATAAGGTATTACTGGATTAGAGTTTTAAAGGAAGAAAAACTTGTATGAAATTATGCATTTAGGTAAGAAGTACAAGAAAACTAAATAGCTGCACTACAGAGTCTTCCACCTCTGATATGGCTCTGGTAGTGGTCTGTGAAAGGCTTCAAGTTAGATCCACAAGAAGACTTAGATATCAGACAGGCACTGTTGACCATTAAATCTAAAATTACATCCTCAGAATGCGGCTATTGGCTGCTCTTAGTCTTGGAAACACATTAAGTCACTAGGCAATTATGCTTCCATCACTAATACCACTTGTGTGTCCAGGCTTACTCTACAAGCAACACAGTGATGGGTAAAAGATCTCCAACCTGGCTTCAAATGATTTGGCACATGTAATTGCCACACTGCAGTGCTGAGCAGAAATACCAGCGCAGGAACCTGAAGCTGTGAAGACTTGCTGGGCTGATGCTGCCAGCAGGCAAAATAGTCAGGGCAAATGGCTGCACCACGACGGCTCCCAGAGCAGAAGCTCGCTTGAGCTGCTCCAAGAATGGCGACAGGCAGCTGAGATGTGCCCTGTGTGCTGCGGGGCTGAGCAGAGCTCGCTATGGTCTTTGCAGTGCTGTGCAGCTGGCTGCCCATCTCAGGCCTACCATAGGGCTGAAGGGCTTTCACGAGCAAGATGAATCTTTCCTGTCCCTTCTTGCCCATGAGATCTGAGCTGATAAGAATTTTCTGAAAATCACTGTCAGATTAAGCTGCAGGTAAAACAGGGAAGATGGTGACTATTTGCACCTGATGAGAAATTGCTTAATGTTGAAAGCATTCACTCATTAGGATGAGCAATGTTTGAGTCCTGCCTTGGTGAAAAGGATCATGGACTTTATCCAGACTCCAGACAATTGCCCCAAGCACAGAGTGACCATGTGTTGTGTGGCAGGGCTCGCCAGCTCTCCTGTACAAAGCAGCACAGCCTCCCTGGCATAATTAAGCATGTATTTGTCCAGAGACAGAACTAAAAAGATTCATGCTTGGGGCTTAAAATGCATATAGAAAAGTTTTGGGTCTGTTCCAGCACCCCTTTCTAAGTCTTGATACTGGACATGTCTATCAAGACTACCCAGTTTGATGCTTAAGATTCCTAAATCATCTGCACTCCCGGCATATATAGAAAGTAGGAAAAAACCTCCTTTACCAGACTTCTGTTCCCATATAGTTCTGAACACCCTGGGTTGGGAGATGGCATAAAGGTTACTTTTGAATCCATAACTATGGGTTTGCTTAACTTAATTCTTTTGAAAATTATGAAATGAAGGAAAGGAAAAATGATCTTGTGACTGAAGCAGAGGGCTGGCATTCATGAGCTTGGGGCTCTATTCAGCTGTTCCCTGGGCTTCCTGCCTGGCCCTGGGCAAATCACAATCTCTCCATGCCAAAGTTTCCGCCTCTGTAATGTGCAGATAAGGGTGCCTACTTCACAGGGTTTGTGTGAGGCTAAATTCATTATAATATTCTCATGTTTTCAGGATTTTTTTTTTCTGAGATTTGCACCTCTGTTGGAAGCACAAAGAATTATTTTAGTCATTATTGCTAACAATAATGACGAATACACTTTGGTTTGGAATGTGCTTGCTCTCACATGTTTGTTTATAACTTCAGAGTATAATAAATAATTCTGTAGATGCAATCTCTTCATCTTGTTCCCCAGCCCTCTGCTCACCCAGCATGAACCTGCAGTTACACTGGCAGTCCTAGACCAGAGCTTCAGGGTTAGCTTGGCCTGCCACATTCCCTCATGGAGTTTATAATCAGCAGGATCATCTCTAAGCGTAGCCTCCTCCAGCACAGTATTACTCTGCCATGGTTCCCAGGCAGCAGCATTTGAGAGGAAAGACAGGAGCGTATTTCTCCTACAGGTCAGCAGTGGTCTACATAGCTCTGTAGACAATGTCTTTGCTCCAGGACTTACGAAGATCCTACATCAACGGTGGTAACTGTCATTTCATGCTCCTGCAAGTGTGAAAAGTATTGCCCTCACCATATTCTTGTGGTTGCATGTACTGATGGTCCCTCCTTCTCCCACTGTATCACTCCCATAGTTTTATGTTTCCTCCTTCCCTCTGTTTTTTTCCTGTCATTCTCCCCTCAGTTGTCCCAAATTGCTTAATGTTTCCCTTCCTCTGGTGTATCCTCCATCCTTTCTCACTTCAACTTAAGTGACACAGGCAGACCATAGAACTCTGAAATCTAAGTTTATAGGGAATCCAAGCATGCTTTAAAATGTGCACATAACTTATAACTCTATCACCACACAACCTTAACATTTCTTAATTGTTTTGTCAACTTTTCACCTGTCTTTCACTTCATTAGTTTTGCTACCTGTTATTTGTTGTTCTCATTCACTGTCCCATTTAAAACTAGAGCTCTGTTTTGTAAAAAAGTATACAGCTGGGTTGCAGTGTTTGCTGCTATCCGAAGTCCAGTGGTTAATTCCACTAAGAATGACTGCATGAGCTCTGGTCCTCAAAGTGTCCCTGCCTTGAAAATATCCCAAGGAAATGGGGCATGACAGTAACTTGAGAAGGACAAGCTGCCAATATTCCCTCTAAAGTCTTTTGCAAACTATGACAGAGAAAGTCCTTTTGCAAACTGGTTCTTTTTGGAAGAGGTGCACATGATGCCATGGCCACCCTTCTCCCATGCAGCATGGACGTATACCCTGTGGGCATCATGTGGCATGGAGTGAGCAGTTCCTAAGAGATGAGGGGGACCACAGACCCCAGCCACTGACATGTGTACCGTATATAATTTTTCTTCGTTCATGTGGTGCATGGAGAAGAAAAGTCTCTACAAAGTTTTTTTGTCATGCTTTTGTATTCCTCTTCCTTTTCTAAATTATGTATCACATTTTCTACTATCAATTTTCTTGGTGCTGAACAAGTCCCCATGTTAAAATTTTCCTGAATTGGAGGGAAATTAATCTCCCTGCCTTCTGACTGAGCTGTTCCCCCAAGTCTCTTGGTTGTCCTTCATTTTCATAATTCTGCTAGTATGTCAGATACTTTAAATCTCACCTCCCAACCGAAGCAACTGCTTGTCCTTGCAGAGCAAGTCTTGGTGAGTCGTCATAAACATGATCCGTTGTCTAGATCTGTCCCACAACATGTCGGGGCTGCAACTTGGCTTGTTTGCCTATTTGGGAAATCCTAGTTCTCAGCTGTTATGTTGTGACCCTTTTTAAACAGCGATGTCACTCACCCACACTTGTTCGTTCCCTCAGCAAGCATGACTGTGAATCTGACAATACTTACTTGCAAGCTGAGCACTGAGACCATAAGGCAGAGAGTGTCTTGACGTCATCCCAGAGCAAGATGTCCACAAACAAGATCAGCATGTTCTGGCCGGCTCAGCACACCAGCTCTCCTTTCAAGTTGCATCACAGAGGGATTAAGCTTTCTTCCTCTTTTATGTAGCAATAAGGGAGCAAAGATGACTCCCTTTCAAGAACTAGAGAAGATCTGTCCTTCATCAAAGCAGCTGAATTATCTTGCTTGAGTTAGCTTGGCCCAGAGCAATGATATGAGGTAACTAAGTGTCTTGGAGGAGGTGCACCATATATTTTCTGTCCTTCAGTTCCCTGTACGTAAAACTTTTCTACTGAGAACAAGCACCTTCCCAGTTCAGATGCATGGGGCGCCTTCATAGTACTGTGAATATTTATTAGCTCTGTCCTGCTTTTTCTCTTAAAGGTTGTCTGCCTGAGGACACTTAGAGGTGGAATATTTTCAACAAATGTAAATTCAAGGAAAGAACCCCCTTCTTAAAAAATCCCTTAGGTGTAAAAATAACTACAGAAACAAAAATATGGGGAAAAATGAAATAGCTAGTCAAAGAAATGAAACATTTATTTATTTATGAACAAGAAATGTCTTACGTGTAATTCAGTTAGCAAGTGGAAAGTACTGCTTATGCCTTAGGTATATACACAGATGTGTTTAAATTCTTTTCCACTGCATAAAGACAAATATATGTTGTAGTAGAGATATACTGCAATGTAAGGTGCTTATGAGTAAGTTTGCTTGCTGACATATCTCTGAACAACAGGAAAATTTAAGTGTTGCAAATAGAAGGCATCAATATTGTTAATTTATAACTGTAAAAGAAAGTTATAGCCTTAGTGTTCATAAGTGGTCGATGCTATAATGAATACAGAAAACAACTATACTTCCACAAAAATGTCTGGAAAAGGATATCTCTGTATATATATATTTTAGTGTAGTTGATTCAGCTCATTCTTAAGGTCTGAGAGTAATACTGGTATAATGCCAGACTTTCTAGTAGTCATTAGGTACCTACACAGTACTTTATTGTCATAAGTAAAATGCTGTAGCTGGAGGCAAAATTAGGCATTGTGTATACAAATACAACATAAATTAAACATTTTATGCAATAAAATAATCTTTATAATGCCTGCATAATACATTTTTTTCCTTGTAACTTCTCTAACTAGAATTGGATCTGGATATTCTGATGTTAATTTCTGCTCTGATCTTTATGTACTTCATCTGCAGTAGTGAAGATTTGAAACATGTTTCCCACTCTTTCCACTCTCCCATTCAGAGGGAAAAAAACCACTGCATCAACATTTTCTTTTAATTTTTCTCCAGACTTCTCATTTTTTCATATCAGGCCTTCAGATGCGATTCCCAGAAGAAGAATCCCTCAAAACGACAAGTCATCTACTCTGGGTTTTACATCTCAGCTGCTATTACTCTATAAATGAATTTGTTTAGAGGCAGCTTGGCAGCATGTGACACTCCACCATCCAAACCCAGCAAGCCTCAGCCACAGGTTTAGTGCCATCTCAGCATCTTTGTCTACAGCAATTTGTCATGTCCTTCAAAAACTCAGAAGTCAGATTTTGAGAACTTACACCTATTAAATGCAGAGTTTCACAGAGGAGATGAGTTTTCATCTCTTTGGCCTAAAGAGCACACTTGAAACACTGTAGAAGGCGACTTTGAGAAAGGGCTATGCAAGGAAAGCAGGCAACATATAGCAAGGTTCTGAATTTGGTAACAGGAGCAGTAACAATACAATAAACTTTTATTTATATTTAGATTATTTAATTTCATAATTTAATTATGCTGTTATACCCATGAATTTGTATCAAATCCAACAGCATAAAACCAAACTTAATTTAATAAAGACATAATAACACAGCAAGATCCCACTGTATAATTACACTAAGGCCTTGATGAGTAACCAAATGAACCTGCTATCCTTTCCCTTGTCCTTCTTTGGTTACAGTCATTTGTTGTGCAGCTGAAGCAATTTTTTTTCTCAAGTGTGAATGCTCACATTGATATTTCATGGTGCCTTCCCTGTACCATGGGTAGCTTATCTAAAATGGAGCACAGTGTATGACCTAAGTGCTAGAAGAACAAGACCTGAGCTCTGCCGGAACTGTATGTGCATTGCCAAGAGACAGTTTCCTCTGCTTCAGTGATGGGAAGTCTATGGGCAAGTAAGATTTAAGGTGGCACTTTGATGTGCTGTATTTGGATCATATGTTCAATCACTAGTTGATTTTAAAAAATATATTAAGTTCAAGAGGGCTGTGAGCTCATGGTAAGCAGAAGGTCATTTGACCTATTCTTTAATGGACATAGTTACTGTCTATTTTTTTTGTGGTAGGCACCTCTGGCAGTCACATGGCTGTTCAGATCTCTTTTCATAATTTTGGAATTCATGGTACATGTGGGCTGAGCTGTATGGGCAGCTCTAACACTTTTTTGCTGGTGGCTGGCCTAATAAAAAATTTTGAAGTAGAGGGGGGTGTGTGTTGCTTGTTTATGCACACGTTTTTAACACATTGGAGTTTTCAGAGAACAATATTGCCCAAAAGAAGAACAGCACAGACTATCCACCATGAAGATAATACTATCTGTGTTGCCGTGCTGTGGTGGTTCAGGAGCAGAGCTCTCTGCAGCTTTACATCCAGCTGTGGGATCCTGGGAGGAAGGCCTGCACTTACAACATTTCCTCACCCAGGTCTGGAATCACTGGGAGTGAAATATAACTAGAGTCTCACACTGTGTTTTGTGTGTAGCCTTATATCTTGGTTTGCTTCTCTTGTCTAATTAGGCTGTAAGCCCTTGCAGGTAGAAGGTATCTTTTTCTCCGTGTTTGTATAGTACATCAGGGTCTCAGTCCTAACTGATGCCTCTGGGTGCTGCTAAACCAGTAATGAATAGATTCATTGCACATCCTTTGCATGTGAGCCATGTTCTTTAGTCTTGCTTGGCTAGGTAAGACATGATGCTTTTCCTGCTCCTTAACCAGATAAACATGCTCAGCTGGCCAGAGTAAATTCATTTCAGATGCAGGTAATATTCAAGGGTCTGTGTTCGCCTGTTTGTGGTTTTTGTTTTATTCAACTTTGTTCTCTTCCATAGCCAATTCAGCTAAATAGAGATAATGTAGAAAGAAGGGAGAAAAGGTGTAGCTGAGCTGGTAAAACAGGCTTTTGTATGGAAAGTAGGCTCTTCTTATCTAGTAAGCAGGACTGAAAAGCTTGATTCTCTGGTAACCTGTATCTTGTGACACTGGTAACTCTAAAGCAAATACCTTTTTCTAAGCTGGTAATTTTTACTATCCACTTTGCATTCAGGCAAAATTCATGCCTGAATCGAAAACTGATACAAAGAGCAAAGCAAAAATCATCCTAAAAGAGCATTAATAAGAGAAAATAATGAGCAAAATGGCAAGATAAAGGGGCAAAATGTATTCACCTGCATGGCTCTTTCCTATCCCAGCTGAAAGATTAGCTTTCATAAACATGTTATTTAATGATCCCAGTTAATGTGCAGCATTTCTAACCCATGTTTAGGTAAATGTTGCTGCTCTCTGCACATTTTTTAACCCATGATGTAAGAGCACTGCATAAAATGAGCACTGTGTGTAGCACAAGTGTACTCTTGTATTAAAATCACGTCACCAGAAGCACATCTATAGATATCCGATTATTTTCATAGAATCATAGAATCATTTAGGTTGGGAAAGACCTTTAAGATGAGTGAAGTCAATCATAATTTTGCCAGTAACTGATACATTTACTTAACCTTCTTAAAGCCTGTGGACAGATGCCTTCAAAAAGCCTGAAAATTAGAGAGAGTTCTGGCAGAAGAGCAGCCAACAGTTTCATAGTTCATCTTGTTTTTCTGTTCAGGCAAAGAAGAGGGCCTGGGAAAACTCTCCTGGGTTGAAATTACAGCTGTGTCACAGAAATGACACGAGCACAGGAAATAGTTGCCTTATAACCGCTTGCTGGGGTCCCAGCTGACTTCAGTGACGTTCGCTGCAGCTTAAGTGTGTGTGTACATCAGGAGCAGCAGAGGAACGTTCCGAAAACCAGTGCTTCTTGGGCCAGCAATGGGTTTCTCTGCCCCATTCAGGCTTTCCGTGAAGAGGATGCTTGGAGAGCCAGATGATTTTACAGGGGCTCCCTTACCACTGCCTTACTCTCTCCACAGAAAAGTATCTAAAATGAGGGACATTTCTATTGTTTTTGTCAAACAGAAATATGAAATACTTACACCCCTTTCCAGTTAATTACATAATTATATCGTTTCATGTCAAAAGAGCTTCAACTGTTGAAAGTGGTAACCTCAATTATAGGAAGCCTCCGGGGACGATATTATAGACACAATGCTGATAAATAATAATTATCGTCATAATAATAGATAACACAGAGGCTTGCTACTTCTCAGTTGTCCTAATGACTGCATAACTTGATAAGAAGAATACCGTTGCTGATAGATAAGAAACACTTTACTAGGTCAAATTTAAATTACTCTTTTAAAAAAGGTTTTGTAAACAAAGCAATTCTGTTCTCAGGTATGACAATTTTGCATGCTTCCCACTAGGAAAATAAATTATTTGTGAATCAAGATGTGCGAAGTCATACAGGCCAAAGGAGGAACAGCATTTTAAATAAAAAAATCACAAGTGATTCATGTGCTGAAAACTCCTGTCAGAGTTGATAGTAGCAAACAAATCAGTGATGTGCAGTTTTTGTAATAACTTCCTAGTTCATTGTTAAGTCTAAAAGGAAAGTAAGCACATGCAAGACTATAATAAAATAGGACTGATATCTGTAAAGATCAGAAGATATGTACATGCATGTACTGGGTTTGTGTGGCAAGGTTTTGGTATTGGAGGGCCTACAGAGGTGGCTTCAGTGAGAAGCTGCTAGAAGCTTCCCCCATGTCCGACAGAGCTAATGCCAGCCGGCTCCAAGACGGACCCACTGCTGGCCAAGGCCGAGCCCATCAGCGACGGTGGTAGAGCCTCTGGGATAACAGATTTAAGAAGCGAGGGGGTGGGGGAACCTGGGAGGAACAATAGCAGTGGAGAGGTGTGGTGTCTGTAGGGGTACTTCACAAGCAGTTTCATCTTTGCTTTTTTATTTTAAAAAATTATCTTAATGGAGCTGGTTGTATGGTAGAGGGGAGGAAGCTAATGGTGTGTGGGCAGAAAGGAAAATGTAGGTGATATAGTAGGAAATGGAGAAAATGGCAAGTCCCTCACTTCTTCAAACATACACGCAGAAATGTTGCACTTCACAAACACTCCATAATTATGGAGAGATTTTGTAACACAAAAATAAACCCTTTAATTATATGTAGTGCTGGCTGCAGATAATGATGTGGATTTAGTTGGGAATGGATTAAAGAGATGCGAACACATTTTTTCATTCAGGCACTGGTGTTTTTTCCCTGCCAAGCCATTAGGACAAAGTAGGAGGCACACATGGAACAAGGACCCTCTCAGAATTCATCTTCAGAGCTGGGCAGAGAATGGCTCTGCGTCACTCCCCTTTCCTCCCCTCCAAATGTCCTCCCCTCCAAATGTCCTCCCCACAGGACTTCTGCAGAGCGCGAGTGCAGCTTGGCTTGCGGCTCCTTAACGAAAGCCTTGTCCACACGTGCTCAGAGCAGGGCAGCGCTACGCAGAGGAGCAAATGTTGGCTGTCGCTGAGTCCCTGCTCCTGGTCCGGTGCCTCCGCTGCAGGTGGAAGATCTGAAGAGGAAAAAAACCCAAAGGCCTGTACTGGCAGGAGTTAGGAGAGCTGTTGTTGGCTGCCCATAAATGCAACGGGTAATTGGTTCTGCTGAGCTTGCAGGACAATTCATGGAGCAGAGAAGGCCATAAATACATTTTTCAGGATCCAGTTCAAGTTGGGACTGATTCTCCTTCTTCTATTTTGAGACCAGAATGAGATAGCTGATTTCAATGTGTAAGCACCGGCTTACTGCTGAGTTTAGCAACCAAACTCATTCAGATATTCCCTTCACCTGGAGATATGCTTACAACTACGGAGAGCAGAGGGAAGGAGAACAGCCTTTTCCCACCGTGTGCGATGCCACAGGCGGATTGCCCACAGGACAGTGCAATTCAGATCCTCCCCTGAACTACTGCGAGTCAGGGTAAGGCCAGATCCGTAGCCCACACACAGTGGCTTATAAAACAACAAACCGGAGGAAATCCCCTGATGCCCGCTCCCACTGCACCTCAAGCATGATCCCACTCTTGCTTGCTCCAAGCAGGTCGTGGTGTGGGAGGGACTCGATCCCTTTGCTCTAGGGTAACCTCCTCCTCAAGTACCAGCCTCCTCCCGTATCTTCCTGGGACTCGCTTTACATATTTAGGGCTGCTGCTGAGCGTGCCACGGTGGCTGCCCTGCCGGCCAGCTGCCACCAGTGCTGCTCCTCAGCTGGCAAGAGCTGCGAGCCAGCAAACGGCCCCAGCCCTGCCGCACAGGACATCTGGAAAGTGACGCTGAGGGTGTTTGGGATCTGAGGTTACTTTTTGGGGAATGAGGAGGAAGGAAGATCAGAAGGGCCAGGGCCTCCTAGAGGAGCGACCACTACCGCCTCCCACGCCAGCACCAGTGCCGGCACCAGCAGCAGCAAGCGTCTCCCCGCAGCTCCCTGCTGCAGTGCTGCACCGCTCCTCTCCTTCCCTTTCTGCAGCAGGAGCCGCACGGCCTGAGCCTCTGTCCTTGAGCTGCCAACATTTCACTCCTGCCGTGAAGATCCCTCGAGCAGGCTTTGCCCGGTGCTCCCGTGCTCCCCCCGCGGCTGGGCGGTCTGACCGGGAACACCTCAGCCTGGAACGTGTCTGCGAGGAGCCGTGCAAGGTTTGTGCAATGCTCAACAAGCCTTACAAAGACCTATTCTGAGACAGCAACGATGACGTTAATAAAGGCTGGTCAAGCTTTATTAATTGATGGTGTAACTTAATTAAATTCACTGCAATTGCATCATTAGTTTTGACTTATTTTTGCCAAAGGGGTAATCTAGAGATGATCCACAGTCACCAGAGAGAGAGGACAGCCAAATGAAACATTCAGGTTTGAATGGACTTAACGAGCAAGGTTAAGCCCAGCTTTGGACATCGATCAAACAGTCTGGCCAGACACGGTTTATACCCTCAGCTACTGTGAGGCAGCCTAGCTTTAGTGAAGGTGAGACAGCGTTTTCCACCCAGGTAAGCCGATAAGTCCGTGAAAGTCTAACTGACGCCTGGTGTACTTAAAATAATACTTAAATGCGTTGCCTAATTCCAGATGGGAATTGAAAGGGATGCTGAATGACCATTAATATGATCATATTTATACGGCTGTACAGTGGCCTCTACCTGAGGGCTTTTACTGGCACAATAATTCATTCCAGTTAAAAAGAAAACACATCTCTAGTCAAAAAAGTCAGACCAGTAAAATATTTGAAGCAGAAAGCAGGCCTGAGTGGGTGTGCCTGTCCCTGTAGTCAATGGCAGTAAGATAGGAAGGGTCGGTGCTATTTTAAACACAACCATTAGTTACTTTTCCTGAAACACCCTACTTGTATATCTAGCCTGGTGCGCGCTTAGCTCCAAAATGGGTAGTTACAAGCTGACAGATTTTGGGTGTGTTTGAACTTTCATACCCCCCTCATCTGATGTGCTGCAATCTCTGCAGCCGCAAAAGGCTTCTTTCTTCCTGTGCTCTGAAGAAATAAGTTATCATTGCTTTTCCTAGAGTTAGGGATGAGAAAATACTTTTCAATCTTACTTTTCACTTTTTCTAACTGATCTTTATGGACATCTGCAACTCACTAGACCAATTATAATCCTTTTTTTATCCTTCCTCATTATTTTTCCTTAGTTCTCTCACCCTGTCCTTGAGTCCTTATCTTCACCCAGATTTGTCAGTCTTCCCTGCTGATTCCTCTCCACTTCAGTACCTGGTCTTGTCTCATATCCTCCCTTAGTTTTAGAGGTTTTTTAAACCTGTCCATTCCCAGGGGCCAGGATGGAGCTTTATCCTTTTGACTCCAACCCGGCCCTCACTCTGGGGGAAGAGATGTGACAGCACACAGGAGTCATAAGATTTTGAATGCTTTCACGCTCTGGGATCACTTTAAGTCTGTTTTCTTCCCCCAGCATCCACTTTTCCCTTCTTTACACCGTTTTTGTGAAGTGATTCTGGCAGTGGACTGCTGCTGCGGGAGGAAAAGCCAGGCTGGCACTCAGTCTCCTGCCACCCTTCTGGGATACCAGGCTTCTGCAAACCCTGCCGTACTCAAGTGCCACCTGACTTCAGCCCATGCTTCTTGACAACAGCAATGAGAAAATGTTAGTTATCCTTTCCATCCAAGTGTCTCCACATGCTGTCCACATATGAATGAAGTATAAACACTTCTCTGGGATGAGTTGGTATGTAGGAAGTGCCTGAGATCATGCAGTGAATAACTAGGAGGAAAAGATGAAGAATTTAAGTGACTGGTTAGACATTTTTTTCCTCTTCCTGACTCCTTCTTGTGTGACCATATACAAGTCACAACTTTTCTGTGACCAGATTTCCACTTCTTTAACAATGAAGTAATAATGCCTGCTTTCTAGGAATGCTGTGAGGCTAATTCTTCAACCATTGTGTAGTGCTTTCAGATCATCACTCAAAAAGGTCACAACCAACAGTAACAGCAAGAGTCCAGGCCTGTGCCCTCTTCTGTTTTAGTTCTCAGCATGAAGAACCTCCTGTAAAGGTTCACTGGTTTCAGCACTGGTGATACACTTGCACTACCAACGTCTCACGATGAAGAAGGCAGAAAAAATAGTTTTCTGTCTGAATGTCTATACACGGCTTTTATGTTCCAACATCTTCTATATGCAATGTATGTCATGCCGTTACTAAAAGACAAGAACTTGCAGAAACACAAGAGAAGAATTTAAGAAGTGGCTACCTGACAGTAAAACTGGCATTCCTCACTCTGCATTTGTGCAGGGGAACAAGTGGTCTGCTATAGAGAAATGCTGAGCAATCACCAGTTCCCATCTGTGGTAGGATGGAGTTGTAGTTTCTAATTTTATCTGAATGAGGATTTCATCTGTGATTTTATGTATCCGAATTCAGAGGAATAGCTATTATGCCTTGTCCTGGGGTGGCTAATGAGCCTTTTCTCCACTGATGGGTGTATGTAGCTCTCGTCAGCAAGAACTGTAGTAATATTTTGGTACCAACAGGGAAATAACTCCCAGTGCTTAGTAGTACTTCTGAAGTGAAACGAAAAGGAGAAAGCCTTTCTATTTTATTCCTTTTCTCCTTTTGGGAGGGAGCGCACAGCAGCTCACTGTGGCTGAGTCAGTAAATGCCCAGCTGGGATTTGAAACTCATGACATGAGAGAACAAAGCATCTTTGCTGTGCTAATGTAGGCAGCGATGATGTGTCATCGACTACCATGCACATGTTAGTGTATCATGAGGGTTCAGTGCTGTTTTGGTGACAAGGAGCAACCTTATACTTTGGTACTATGTAAACACTAAGTCTATTCACAGTCTCTTTCCTTGTGTAATAGCTCTCACATACAAAGTAGCAACATGCAAAAATCATTCTGCTGATGAATGAATCATTTTGATCAGAGCATTTTGCTAGTGTTCTTTATTTTCAGGCAGTGATAAAAGCAGCTTCTTTTTTGTATGAGAGTCACAGGCCAAAGAAGAAAAAACATGATTTGTATAAAGTGGCAACAGGAACTCATCCATGCAGTGGGGTTCCTAGAAAGCAGAGGGTAAGGAGTAGCACCCAGAATACTCCTTTATGCTATAGCTGTTTTTTTGAATGTCAGACAAATAGAGCAGGAACACAGAAACTGCTGCACAAGCTCATGGCACGAGTAAGCTTAGCTCTGTTTCCCTTTCTTAAAGAGTACCCAACTGCCACAAACTAACAAATAATGGCCTTTAGTTAACAGCATCAAGAATCGCAGCCACTGCTCAGTACCTCCACATGCTAAATGCTAAAATGTGTATAAAGTTTTTATATGCGATTACCTGGTGCCAGCTGCTCCGCAGGAACTGTGTGTTTGCCCAGACTTGCCCTGTGCAGCTTCCTGCCCCACGGTGAGGTCTCATCCCCGCTCGCAACGGCGGGAAACATCTGTGTGCAGCTCCGTGCGGTGGCGGATGCTGGGTGGGAAAGCTCCTGCCCACCACAGAGCGCCTGCCTCCCCCACAGCTGCTGAGTGCCACCCGCGTGGAAAAACACCGTGCTGTGCTGTGCCTGCATCGAGGTGTGGGTAACCTGCCTGGAGGCACTCCTGGTACCATCACCCTCAGTCACGCGTGACCAATTTCCACCTCAGCCTGGCAGCGTGGGGGCAGTGCCCGGCCTTGGGCTCAGCCGTGGGGGTGATGATAGCCATGTGTGCTGGGCCCCAAGTGACCAACTGCTGCTTACAGTTATTTCTGCTCTCCATGGAAATGTGTTTACAAGTTTCCTGAAGAAGATGTTGAGTATATTTTCATAGCCGAGCTTACATATGGTTTATATTTCCTGTGTTATTGCTTCACGTGAGTTATCTCATTTCTGCGCCCCTTCTCCCTCTCCCTATTGCCTTTGATAATTCAAAACAGACTGTAGTTAAAGACTGATTTATACCCTTCTAAAAATCTTCTTACATTTTTATTACATCTCAGAATATTCTTGTTACTACCCCAGCTCTCCAGGAATATAATTAACTGCTTGAGGTATTTTAAAAAGTCATGTCATGGTCATTATTCCAAGGGGCTTCACCTCTACAACAGGAATTTTGAGGATAAAGATGATCTAAGTAACTGTAAAGATTTGAATAAACTAGGTATTGCATCATACCAGGAAGGTATCATCTTCTTCAAGGGTGTAAATGAGACCTAGGAAGAGAAGACAAACACAAAAAGAATTGTTAGAATATTAGCTATTAACCCATCTGGGAAGCATCTTACAGCAAAGGTGAGGAAGTCAATGTGTCCATCCTTTTCAGAGACATTATTATAGCATACAATAGCATATGAAGACAAACCTCATCTTTAAATAAAATAAAACCCCAAGTTAATCTTCTACTTCATCCCAAATTATTGCCATTCTAACCCCTTTGCTTAAGTACTTTATATGTTTCAGTGAACAGCACAAAGCTGCTGCATGATCATAAAATTTGAAGACTGCAGTATTACATATTATTGGCTTTAAATGACCCATTGCCCTGAAACAAATGAACATAAATAAATAATATTAAAAGAAAACAATATTCAAACCATTGCAATAAAGAGCGGAGGTGATATTGACTGTGTTTCTTGGGAATGAATTTGCAATTGTCCTGAGAAGCAAAGGTTGTTCTGCTCTAGCTGGTTTCGTCTGGTTTGTTTTTAAACAATAAATCTCATACCATTTTCTGCCAGGCAGAGGAAAGGGAGAGAGGGATGGAAAGGACATTAAAAGAGGTGCAGCCCAGTCTGCGTGGCAGTCTGCTGAGTGATGCCTGGGTGATACAGCAAAGTGTCCAGTCTAAGAGCCTAATTGTAGTGGTATTGTGCAAATCAGGAGCAGTATTTTCTTTTTCTTTTAAATTTTACTTATGTGTGAAACAAAGCAAAGAATTTACAGTAACATTTCTTAAAGTATGGCTAATTTTCTTTCACAGTTCTAAACCATTATTTGACTATGCTTTTGCACTAAAGTATTCAAATATGTCCATTCACTTTTTTCATTAAGAATCAATGCCAGGCATAGTGCTATGACATTGTTATCTGAAACCCTGGGATTGCGTTATTAAGAACTATAGTGATCTGAGCCATTACTGTACGGGCTGTAGAGAAATATGTATTAAGCCTTATTGTGGGCAACTGAGGACTTAAGAGTTTCTGGAAAACAACAAGAGGTAAACTGGACTAGTGCAGATATTCAGGCAGTGACAAAGAATATCATATTGGGTAGAAAGTGCTTGGATATCTTGCTGTGGCCATAAATATTAGACATGAAAAATCATCCCTGAGAAGAAAAAGGCTTTTGTAGTTGAATTCTTGGGACAAATCTGAAGAAGGGCCTTTAATTAAAAGCTGTATGTAGTAGAACAAAATGCCAATGTTTCAACGTAGTGGTACAATCCTATTGGCACTTGGCATAATACAGTAGTGACAGTCATCGGGGAAAGGGTAAAAGGGCAGTGTACAGATGCTGTATGTAAACTTCTACAGCCTTTTGTGCTTAAGTTTCTACCTGTCACTTTGAAACTGTGCTAACATGAGAAAGCAATGGTTTACAACCAAAATATTTTATTTTATTTTTTAAAATAACCCCAAATAGTACAATAATCTATTCACAGGGGCTAAAAAGCATATAATTTACTTTGTGTCCTATGTGTACTACACAGGTATACTCCCATTAAAGAGTAACTCACTCAGGATTTTCAAAATGACACAGTCATCAGAGAGGATTTTTGTGGTGTCTTGTCTAATGGTAGAATGATAATCTATTCAGCAGCTAGAAATAGCCCCAAAAAAACTATTGCAGTGGAATAATATACTGGAAAAGAAATAATCAGAGCCCATAGAACTGGGAGGAAGCCTTCAGACAAAAGTGTTTTAACAGTGATTGTTCCCAGCAGAACCATGAAGCCTGTCTGGCCAGACCTTCTTGAAGAGGACTCTGAGAGGCACAAATATTCATGAACTTGGCTGGCAACTGAGCAGCAGATTTCTGTGCCCGTGAGGGAACTTAAGAAGCACAAACTGCAAAAAATCACCCAGAGAGAAATTAAAGGATGAGTTACAAGCAGCGATAGCTTACAGGTTCAGGAGTCTGCATATCCCCCACCCCCCAAACCCAGACACAGTGCGGGGCACTGCTGTGGCTCAGCCTTGCTTGCTCCAGCAACAGTAGGGACCATCAAAACATGTTTGTTTGGGAAAATTGAAAAAAAAGGAATAGATCAGGAAAAAACATTTTTCATAACTAAATACACAGTTTTTATCTGACTTGGCATTCTTCAATGGTTGTGCATTAAAGCACGTAGTTGTCCTAAATTTTGTGTAAGCCGCAGGCTGAGAAGCATAATTGTCTCATTAGCAGTGACACCAGAGACGACGTTGTGAGACCACAAACACCACTTAACATCCTGAGAGGCCAATATCTCATGCGGAGATCCTAGTGTTGGTATGGTAATAAACTGTTCCCATCTTGCATTCCTGAGCAGCATGGGGTGCTGGTGAATAGGCCCTTCCTGAAATCCACAATTTTTTTCCAGTTCTGCTTAGTAAACTACATGTGCCCAGAAAAATTCACAGTGAATTAGTCAAAGCTTCTGAAAACTGTAGACTGGGCTATAGGTGGCGTCAAACCTGCAAAGAGCTGAATCTCTTTGTCCAACTGATGTCAGCAGCAACAGATAACAAGCAGTGGTTTTAAGAAGTTGCTTGGTATTGCCCAGGATCAGCTCTAGCCCAGTGAAAGGGATTTGGAAGAATTCTGGGAAACCAGAGAAGCTGCCCAGAATGAAAATTTTTATACAGGACTTCAGAATTCTGAAGGTTTTAGAATTTTGCTCAGCAGGTCTCAAAATAAACCAATGCCATGATGGCTCAATGGCTTCTTAGAAGAATACACTTCATTTTACAGAGTTTCCAGTAGGTAGGTTTAAAAGAACAAGGTTTGTATGTGTGTAAGTAAATAAATATTTTATAAGGGAACAATATCTAGGAACTGACATGGCCTCCTTTCTCACTGTCTCGCAGGGCAATGACACATGAATTCCTAGAAAAGCAAGTAGGAAAAAATATGTCAGTTTTGAATTTGGCTTACATCCTCCACATAACACAGTGCAGATGAGTATTTTGCTTAAAAACCTTAAAAAGTTGTCGAGATAAGAGGCACATCAGGCATTGACCATGCAGAGCGAAGGAAAAGCGCTGAAAACCCAAGTCCAGGTCAGTACCTACTGCGGAATCCTTCCACAACCACAAGAGGCAGGCATGAGTTTTCCAAGTTTAAAAAAAACCCAACACCCTTATATACATAAAAGAGCACAGGAATTTTCCGTGGGGGTGGGGAACAACAATAGAAAAGTGATGACCTTGGGATGGCGCCTAGAGACTGAACAGCTTGGCTATTGTATGGAAACAGCTGACTTCTGCACAGGAAGCAATCATTGCTGATTAGAGGCTCCAAACCCCTGCCTCTATTTTTTTCTGTCCTTGTTTTGTACGTACGCAAAGCTCCCGAGGCCTCTCCAGACTCACAATTTCACCCCCTCGCCAGCTACACCCGGGTGCATGCGTCACCGGCCGGCGGGGAGGGAGCAGGCAGGGCAGGCAGAGACCCGGAGGGACCGCTCTGTTCCTGCGCTGCAGCTCCCAGGGGACATGGGACTCAAGGGCGCAGGGTCAGCCTAGAAGGCGCTTTGGGGCTGAGATTCACGGCTATTCGGCAGTGAACCTGGGACCCGGCCTTCTGTTTCTCATCAACTCTGTGGGCTTGTTCCCAGGTATCTCAATTTCAGAAGGAATTTTTATTTTTATTTTTAGTGCTTTTAATGTTGATTCCCCCTCCGGCCTTTTTTGTAACAGTCAGGTCTTTCGATGAGTTAGATGCTAAATTAATGCTAGACGGAACATGTTGTCAATTTGAGGATGAGCTCCTTAACAAAAGCACACTGTGTTGAAAAGCTTCAGCCTTTCCTGACTCAGGGATAGGGATGTGGGGAACATAATGAAGCACAAAACCAGACTCCTGGAGAATAACAAAAATTGTAGGTTTAATTGCACACCACCAGTTTTGTTAAACTGATACATGCTGAACGCATAGAGGCAAAAAGACAACCACAAACATTGCACCCAGCTGGAGGAGGTCGGTGGGAAGGTGTTCGCAATTCTTGTCGAATCAGGTGGGAAAACCAGCTCTTCCCAAACATATGGGGAGCACCGCATGGAGGTGAAGGTGGAAGGACAGAAAGTGGGAGGACACTGAAATGCTGGTTAAAGTTTCTTCCCTCACTTTCTTCCAGTGTGGCAATCAGGGAAGAGAAGGCAGAGGCGACAGCAAAGCCGCAGAGTTAACTGGCTGGAAATGCTGCAGGGGAAAACAAGGCTTGCTCCGTAAGCTGCCTCGGTCTCTGCTTCTGCCTGGGAGCTCGGACTGGTGCTGCTGTGCTCCGCAACGCTGCCCTGGTGTTTCGACTCATGCCCCAAAGAGGAATGCAAGTATCATGAAAAAGTTAAGCACCTCCAGGCTTAACCAACAGCAAAGCTAAAGTTTTTCAGATTTTTAATGTCAGATTTGCATGTCTGTGGAGGCAGTTAGGGACTTAAGCTGCTTTAAGTTTATAATATTTAGACTGTAGGCATGCTGATAGACTTTATCTAGTGACACCCACACTTGGTATTATGCTGCTTGCTTACCACCTGCCCAACCCAGGGTAACCAAGAGATGCTGTGACTACTCTGTCCCACCACAGTGTTTCACAGATCTTCACTACCTGACAGTCTCAGATGCTGTGGCAAATTACTGGAGATGCAGCGCTGTGGTAAGAATTTGGGTTCCATGTCGATGAGATGTGGTACTTAGTCACTGAATTTGACATGAAGAGATTCAGACTGATATCAGCTAAAGGAAAGGAGAGACCGAGGGATGATAGTCCTTGTCTGGTAGGACTTTTCTTAATGTCCCGTTTGACTAAAGCTGTAGGCGGTTCTCTATGGAAATAAAGAAAGAATACCAGTGGTACCAGAGATCATGATATCATGTTTACACTTTTGCTACTCTGACACTTTAGACTTTAGGTTAATAAACTGCTCTCATTCGTGATGATTGTATGATTTAATTTCCACCATGCTTTAAAATATCACATTAAGTGAAAGCAAGTAGAAGCAGCTGTTGAGTCCTGGCAAGCTTGTGGGAGGATGGCTAAAGCTGGAACTGCATAAATAACAATGCAACAACTGACTTAAGAGGTTATATTCCTCCATCGTCTCCCTTTAAATCACTGCGAGGACATCTCACCTTACCCTGCTGACCCTCCCTCTGTTTCAGGTACACTCCTAAGTGCCCATGTAAATCTTTCAGGCACTCACTTCTTCTAGAAGAATGGATTTGGGATTTAGGAAGTTGTCTCTTCAGAGGTGCATTGAGAATAATGAAAAATACAGCGAGTCTGTACAGAGTCAGGAATCAAAAGAATTATTACATTAAGTATCTCTGAGATCTTCAGCCTTCCAATACAAAGAGCTTGCTTTCAACACAGAGAATCTGAGAAGCCCCAGGAAAGGGTTAGGCATGTTTGGAAGTGACATGACTGCTTTCTAAACAGTGCTTATATTAAAGATATGTATTACTTTGAAAAGACATGGTCATACTAAGACACTCCTTACTGTATTGTACTCTTTACCAGTCAACTCCCTTGATTTCTGCAGTGTGGGAACAATATATTTCAGCAGCACCTAACTTCTAAAATGAAGTCTTAATCTCAGAAGTTTGGAAAATTAAAGGTTTGTTTTCTGTTATATTCTATTCATCACAACATTAATGCCATTTCTAGTATGACTGCTGTTCAGGTGAAAGATGCTGAAGCAGGGGTTTATTTCACCTAGCTTTAATTGTCTAAACATTATAGGAGTAGCCTTAGCCTAAACCAGGATCCCTCTTCAGCCAACTCAGATCACGAGGAAAATTCATCCTGTCCCAGTTCAGGTCTATCAATTCATCCTGAACCTCCCTATGTGAGGCATTAAGGTTCCTGATGGTATGCAACTGTCAGCCATGGAAAAAATGTGTTGAATAGCTGTCACAGTACAGATGACAATATACATATTTCTGCGTGGTAGTGGTCATCGTGCTTGCTTGTTCTCAGGTGCACAGCTGTTTTAGATGACTGTTGTGCTGAAGCTTTAAAGCTGCTCTTAGGGTAGTTTTTTATACAGTGTTCTTGAGCAGGCACTATATGCTTATACAGCATTACACACAGCAAAGGCCTAACTTGACTGAAGTGTTTGGGCACCATTGTAATCCTCAGTATTATTATCAAAATTCTCACAGGCCATATTTTTTCCTAGCATTTGACCAAAATTTCCTTTGGTCACTGGGCTGAGTTGCTTTCCCCTTGCTACAGTAAATTAACATTTTAATAAATTGACAGTCTCCTGATTTCACTCATGTGTATCCTGCTGCCCTTTGTTTAGCATACCTTGACCTGTCTCAGTAAGGAAAACAAAAAATTACAGATCTTCATAAAACATATTTAATTCTCCCCTTTTCTCTTTTTTTTTTCTTGTTACATTCTTTGGTGTGATTTCCCTTTCAGTCTGCCTTTGCCCTAAATTCTGATTCCAGTGGCTCTTCTCCAGCAGTATCATGGGGCAGGCAGCCTGCCCTCCTGCCTGCCTGCCTGCCTGCTCTGCCTGCTGTGTCCCCTGCCCCAGCTCGGCCTCACCCTGCTGTTCTGAGCCCACCCAGGAAGCCTCAGGATGTCTGGATCCAGACAGACAAGTGATCAAGAGTAAAAAAATACATTCTTGACCCTTTCAGACTGGATGGCACTTACTCATTGGAGGCAGTAAGGATCTTTTTTTAGAGGAGTGCCTGAATAGGCTGCACAGAGGGGATCTGCCAGCAGTATTTCTAGATATGAAAATTTAAAAATAGATTTTGTTACCAAAGTGGACTGTGAGGGGATGATGCTATTTTTTGTAATAATTTCCCCCTCCCACACCACCACCCATCCCCACATACGCTCCATTAATTTTTGGTCTGGCATTTTCCTCCCTCTATAAACCTCTCAGTGTGATTAAGTAGTGGAGCTATCCCCAGCTACCAAAACCTGCTTGTGATCCATGAGCTGGGCTCAGGCCTCATGCTCAGTAATTAGTTTGTGAAAGACAAGTTATTTCCAGTTCCTTCTTACCAATCTCATCTCACTGCAGTTTGAGCCTTCCTGAAATATTTCTGGTAGGGAGATGCCAATAAGTAGAGCACATGTCTATCTCTTTCCACAGTATCCTATAGCAGAAAAGGGGATTTATTCTACAGGATTTGATGAGAACATTTACTTTTTAGAAATGGCTACATTTTGCCCTTATACTCTCATATTCAATTACACACCTGCCCACGTGGAAGACTCATACAGTACTCATTTGTACTTGCAACTAGCCTCAGCTTAGATCTCCCTTATGGTTAATTGCAAGACTCCATGAACAACCAGAAGACCGGCAAAGCCACAGCTTGAAGCAGAAAACCAGTCTGCAGCTATATGACAAGTAAAGCACCTTTGGGTTCAGTTGCTTTCACTGTGTCTTAGTTCATGGCTAGAAGTGACTCTCTTAGTGACAACGTCCTTCTCAACTCTATTTCTTGTATCATCCAATCTCTGTCAAGCATGGCGAAACAACAGTGTGTAACACTTAGCAGTCTCCTAGCAGTTGTAGTTTAACCCCGTTTACATTATTGCTCTCCAGAGCTTAAACTGTTTAGCATCAGAAGCGTACATGGCCTTTCCTTGCCGAGAGAAACACTGAACAACAGAGCACATAACATCACCACAGCTAGATGCAAAATGTTTTTAAACCCTTCTATAACGAGTGTTCTATTCATATGGAGAGGGAAGGAGAAAGAGGAGGTAATTTGACATGTCATCCACTTCCACCAGAGGCTCCTGAGGATACTGTTATTGCTCAGGACTACTGTTTTCCGCAGTCCAGAATAATGCCCACCAGCCAGTACAATGTGTGCCTGCTTTAAGCTGCTGCCATCCATCCCTCTGGAACAAACAGAGGAAATGCATCAGGAGGCCTCAGCTGCAGATGGAAAGCACATCACCGAGCAGCGCTTACGCTGCGAGATCCCCCAGATGAAAGCCGATTTCAATGAGCATTGTGTTTCAAGGCACACTTCCTCCAACTCTGGAAAGCTTAAGAAGGAACATCCCACTTGTGTCTGCTGACACAAAGGGCCGCTGTGGTTCGGGAGATGTTATCAGCCTTCCCGTGCCACGGCAGCAGCCTTCCAGTGGCGTCTCCCAAGAATTACTCATTGTTCCCTGGGAGGCTTGACTCCTCTGGGTGGGATCTCATGGCATCCAGTTCAGATGGAAGTAGGTGGTGCTGGGAGGCCAGCCAGGCTCATGACAAAGATCTCCGGCTACAGGGGAGCTACATCGGGGGACCAAGCTAACAAAGCCCTTAGCAATCACAGATGTGACTACTGATTCATAAAATGCTGCCCTTTTTGTTGGTTGTAGTTAGTAAGTACCATCTGGAGCAATCAAATCACTGAATAATGTGAGTCTCGGCTCCTAGACTCAGTCTCAGAAACTGAGATGTCCTTGACCTTCTTTTTTGTTCATGTTCACAGGCACCATTAATTTGTATAAACTCTTTCCCTTAGTTGGCAACTTGGAGCTTGATTCTGTCATGGCCACCATAAATGGGGAAATCAGGATTGATCCACGCTTTTGAAGACCTTCATTGGAAATCCATAGCTTCGGAAAGACACACACGACCCTTGAAAGGCTCCAGTCAGGTTCAGTTTGCACAAGCCTCTTGTAAGGTGGATGCATGCTCACATTATCCAAACCTCTTGCCTCTAAAATTAGAGCAGAGGTATAAAAAGCAGCTTCCCTGGGAGACTTCCTAGAACTGGTGCTTCCGGTGCCAACTGAAGATACTGGGAACAACCACTTTTCTCACAATGATTTGGCACCATGGCTCTCAGACGGCACCTCGAAGCACAAAAAAGGAAAAGGAAAAATGATATGAACATTTCCGGATTTCAGCAAATCTTTGATTTGCAGTCTGGCAGGCTCACGTTTGAACTGAGGAATTTATTTGTTCTTTTTTTTTTTCCTTCTCTCTCTTCTATCATACCAGTAAAACCATCTCTGGCTTCTCTTCCTTACCTCTTTTTTTTTTTTAGGAGGTCAGTGGGAGATAAACTGCAAAGAAAAAATGTCTGCCAGCAATGATTTCTTACATCTAAATGAAAAAGATTGAAAACATATGTTTTGGAGAGGTATGGGAGAAAGGCGGCAGAGAGAGAAACAGATAGAGCCTTTCCAAAAAGAAAATATTTAGTCTGCCTTCCAAGCAATGGAAATTCCAATTTTAGAAATCGTGCTACAGGCTAATAACGTACAACACTGTTGGCTATGGCACATGGAAAAAAAGAAAAAAAAAGCTTTTGTAATTCTGTCCCTTTCGCCAGAGGAATGATGTGAAGCCAGTCAAGCACATCAGGGGAAAATGCTAATTTTCCACAAATAAAGCCTAAGAACATTCAGCTAATATTGGTCATGCATAACTATATCTTGAGCCCATGCTGTAGAGGTGTATCATATCATTTGGTAAAACACGAACCTTTGAGTTTTCCATCAGTGGCAATCCTGCAAGCTCCAGTTAGTTAGCATCCCAGCAATCAGCATGTAGGGAGCCTGGTGGACTAAGGGCAGAAGTTCATTGCATAGTTCTCCTAAAATAACATTGTTATTTTGTGTAGCATATGCCACAACTCCATGGCAACCCAGCCAGGGAAGATGGTGACTGAATGGTGACAATGATGCTGAGTTATCTTCTGATAACCTCACTCACCCTGTTTCTGGACAAAGTGTCATGCGAGTCAGCTGCTGATGGCGTGTTGCCACCAGCCTCCACCAGACAGAAGGAGAGAGATGTTTGGAAAGAACTGCTGACAAATAAGGCCAAATGTATGCCTAGATTAACTTTTTAGTTCAGTGGTTACCTCAAGAGTGAATTTGGCCTATGGCTATGTTTAAACCACTTTCTCAAGGATGCTGTGCTGTTCCTGCGGAGGCACGGGAGATAACTTGTGACACATGAGCACAGTAATCAGTGCAGATATATCCTCTGTGGCTCCTGGAGTATGCCATATGGCTCATGGAGAAAGAATGATACTATTAACAGCTGACATGACGGCAGTGGGATGTCCTGGATGAACAAAAAAGAAATCATTACAAATGCATGGCACAGAGAAATTCAAGGTATCCCTGCATGAAATCCCCAATTCACTTACAAGCCTGAACTGCAAATATTTGGCACGGTTAAACAAGAGAGAAAAGAATAAATCTGTAACTGTTTTCCCATGTTACAGACCAATTTGTGGTGCATAATTCCTAATGGATGTCAGAGCAACCCGAAGACTGCCTATGAGTATTGTTTCCTTTGGCCATGATGGGTCAGTTCAATAGTTAGGGATCTAGCAGGACTCGAGGCAGCTCTGGATGTACCCACTAGTATTTGGGTACATGTGTTGAGATAGCCATTAAAGTCCAACAACATACAACAGTGAAAACTCCTGTGGCTGGAAGAGCTGTCCTTCCTCAAAGTAGTCAAGGTGAACCATAACTACTAATCACACATATTATTGCTTAAAGTTCCTAAATTATCCTATAATCCACTACAAAGCTGTAGCTGGAAGTAGAATTTTCATCTAAGTGAAAATGTACAAATTAAAAAAAAAAAGATAAATCCTTCACTGGCAACCAGAGACAGACTTTTAGATGCATTTGGGAGCCTTTGGAAGCAGAGGAATACTTGTGTGGATTGGAAAAAAATAGCAACAGACAAAAACTGTGAAAAACTTAAAATGTCACCATACTTAGCACGATGGCTGCTAATTTATAGTGGTCTGGCCATGAGACATCCCTGGACTGAACTATGTGAAGGCCAAGGGAAGGGAACCTGCAAGGACAAATTGCTTCCCTCCTCAGCTGTGCCACTATGGAACTGTTTCTGAGCATCTCCAAAGATGGAGACTCCCTGTTTACAAGAAGTCACATGGAAAAGACAAGGGGTAATGTGTACAAGTTATGCCTGGGCATATTCTGATTGGACACAAGAGGAAAATTTTTCACAATGAGAACAATCAGTCATTGGAATAATCTCCCCAGGAAAGTGGTGGATTCCCCAACATCAGACACTTTTAAGATTTGGCTGGACAGGTTGCTGGGCCATCTTGTCTAGAGCATGCTTTTGCCAAGAAAGGTTGGACCAGGTGATCCTTGAGGTCCCTTCCAACCTGGTATTCTATGATTCTGTGATGCCCCTCGGTGCCAGGGGGATTTTGCTGCTCCCTCCTACAGGTGATAGGTGACTGGAGCCTTTGAGGCTTATGGGATTTTATTTAAGTGCCCCAAAATAGAGGTTAGATAGAAGTTAAATATGTAAACTTTGCACACCTGGCAGTGCCTAACTCCCACTGATTTATGAGCTGCAAGGTGATGCGCTTTGGAGACTCCCAGTCAGTACCTACCTATACGTTTTGGCATCAAACTGCATTGACACCTTTAGCTGACAATGATCAGCTTTAGCCATGGTACCAAAGATGATACTAAAGCAAACAGGAATTTAAAAAAAAAAAAAAAATTTACATGCTTGGAAGGAGCTTCAGGAAGGGGTGTCCCCAGTTAACCACAGCAGAAAGCCTTTCTTATTCTGGAAAAACATGATGATGGAGGCCTCCTGGAACCACCACCAGGAGATATTAGCTGCTTACTTTGGACCTACTGATACTGAGGGAGTAACAGCTCTGTTGCAAAAAAACAAAGAGCTCCTTTGGGAGCAGTAAAACTCTTCAGTGAGATGGTGATAAATAGGGATAGCTTCTGGACCAGGCTACAGGGATGCCAGGGAAAGTGACTTGCTGAGGAAATTTATGTACTTTTGTCACTGTTCCTAGTCTGCAAGTTGAAAGTGACTTCAAGGCGATTATAGAGCAGGAAGGTCTACAGGCGCTGACGATAGAAACAGACAGGCATGGCACAAGTCTTTAGTAGAATTAGAAAACAAATGCTAAATACCACTTGCTACATGAACATGATAGATACAGATTTCTTGTCTGTGTGCTGCTTTTCTGCCCCACCTAAAGTCTTACTGATGACATTAATATTTCTTACAGCTTCCTCATTCAGCATTTCTGGAGATAAAAACCCCCAAAAGTGGAGGGGTTTTTTTGGCTGATTACTTATGTCTTTCCTGTCTGTTCCATTTGTTTTGGAGATGCACATTTCTGAAGACACAGCAGCTGTGATGCTGCATGAATTGCCCTTCCTTAGCTGCCACTTGGGAACATGGTCAGTTGGCATCTACTGCTATTGGTTGTTTGTACTGCTTGGGCATTAAAAACATTTGCAATTTTAAAGATATGCATTGGGTCCAAGGAACAAACTAAGGTGTTGCTTCCTCTTAGTTAATGCCATCCGTTTCTGCCTGGAGGCAACTTCTTCACGTCATTCCCAGGCAGCCTGTGTCAGGGAAAAAATACTGAAAAACAGTTTGTCACTGCTGTTCCCTTAGGGCAAATCGAGGTTCGGGAGTGCATGAGTCCAGCTTTCTGCTCTGATAGAAATCTATTCAGCACAAGAAAGAAAAGGGAACTCCTGGCTACCTTTTGCTGCTTCTTAGCTGATACCCCTCAGTTTGCTCTGATCCATGACCCTGGACAATGACTCTCTTGACTGTACACAGTGGAGAAGTCAGGATCTGTCAGTACAGATGTGTAGGAGGTCTGGCATGTATTCATTCTTCTCATCTGACCAATAAATCTCCCACCAGCTCTATTTGCTCAGCTGACTTGCTGGAGTCATGACACCATAACTTACCTGGAAGCAAACTGTACAGCTTTTTCCAAGAGTTTCTAGGGACTGCTGCTTTCCATGTGGGCAGTTAAGGCTTGCTATGATATCTTTAGAGTATTGTGGTATCGGAAAACGCACAAGCATTCCAACCACAAGCAGCCTAAGGTTAGTGTATGAAAAAACCCCTTTAATGCTACGTTTTACAACAGCAAAATACTATGTATAGCTTTGCAGGAGATAAGGCTAATTCAGCCTGATACTTGAAGGCATAAAGTCATGAGCAGTAAGAGCTGGAAAGAAATGCTTCACTCCATGTGTATCAATGCCTAATTGGGTAAGGACAGCACGTTTTGTCTGTAATTCCATTTGATCACCACGTGCTACTTGTTACTACCCAGGCTGAATACCAGACAGGATTGACTAATAACTTCACCCAGTGAGCCAAATCTATGTTCTGAAATGATAGTTATTTTTAGGAATGCAAATCAGAACAGAGACTTACTGAATCAAATTTAGGCTTCTTGTCTTTACCTCAGAAAACCTTCTCAACTTTTTTTATTTCTATGATAAAATCTTCGTAAAGCTCTTATCTTCTTCTTTGATCAGTGTCAACATTTCGGACCTTACCACCTTCTCTTTGCGTAACACAAATTTGCTATTTCTTGCACAATCTAACACCAGAACTCCCTCTTTGAGCAGATCTCCCTCTTATCTGTCAATTCCCTTCCTAAAGCCTGTATCTTTGTTCAAGGTCTTAGGCAACATAAGCAGAGCAGCTTAGCTGAGCACTAAATTCAAAAGTTCTGTTCATGGTTCTGAGCAAGCTCATCATCTGTTTTCTACCTCATTTCCCTCATTTGTAAATGCTACTGGCAATAGTTTTTAGATTTAGTAAGGATGAGAGCACAATGAGAAACATATACTACAGCGTGATGTCAAGACTGGGGTCTATCTGGCTGCAACTATATTGCAGACTAAACGAAGAGATTCCTAGCCCAAAAGACAAAAGGTGGCAGAATGTCCTCTATCCACGCAGCTCTGTTCCAGTGCTTCTAGAGCAGACTGGCTACATTCATGTGTTGTAGCAGTTGGCCCTCGGTCTCTTTGGGTCCCATGGGGCACATGTTTGCCTTTAAGACATAATGATTACCCTTTCTGGTTTTTTTTTCATTCAAAGTGATTGAAATAATGGCAGGGTTGCTGGAGGACCATGTAAGGCAGGACAGCCAGCTCTAGAGCATCCATAAGAACTTTTGAGACCGGTTCTTTGAGTGACCTGTCATTCAAACTGTGCTGGGAGATTGTCTTTGAGAAAGCTAGCTGCAGTGATCTGAACCAGAGTGAGGTAACACTTAAGCAATGTAGACACATGTATGTGTAGCACTCAGCTGGCCATCTTCCATTTAGTGATATATCTCTCACAGACACCAGTGTGCCAGGGATCTAAAGCTAAAAGCAAATGCTTACAGCAGGAAGCTCTCCAGGCTAATAGTCACAGTGAACTAGCAGAAATAAAGCTCTGTAAAATCCGCTCTGTGTGTGAACAAGAAGGTAGACTTTCTCAGAAAGACTGTCTGGAGGAGACCGTGGCATGCCTCCTTCCGTTTCTCTTGATACCCACCTTGTACTGGATAGGAGAAATCCAGAAGCCAGATACTGTCCCGTGATGCTGATGCACCAGTGGGGTGTTTGACCAGGGCGATATTCTGCTGGGTCACACACCAGCCAGTGCCAAGCTGCTCCTACAACAAAGTGACATCAAAAAACCTAACTTGAGAGTAGTGCTTACTACTTCTGCAGTTGCCTTCGCCTTCTCCCTCCCTGCCTACCTTGCCTTTGCCTCAGCCTCTTCTGCAAAGAGGTGCCAGCTCTGAAGCTTAGGTAGATAGATGTACACGAGTCCTTGCAGCCTGCCTATAATGCATCCATCCTGGCTTATGCAGAGCTGCAGAAAGGTGTGCCTTTTTCTCCTTGGTGTTTGCAATTACTTATGTGAAGGGCTGTCCGTACAAGTCCAGAGACCAGACACATAAAAGCTAGGAGTGGAGTGTCGCAAATTGAGGTTCCTTTGTCCTTGATCCTGCCTCAGAGATGCAACGGAGTGGTACGCTGGTTATGATTTATGTGTATATCAACAGCAAATGCACCACCCCCTTGGGCGTCCTCCACTTCCCAAGCCTTCTCCGCAGAGACTCTGGGTGTATTAATTCCAGCTGGGCACACAAGTTCAGAGAGCCCCTGTAGAAGAGAAGTAGTGAAACGAAAGGAAGAGAGAGACACTCTTTTTCGATGCTGCTTTGTTTTGCTCCAGGAAGTGAAGAGACAGACGTCCAGACAGCAGAAACGACAAGTCACGGAGCGGGCACTTCCTATGAGACGGGAAGCCATAGCGCCCGTTACACGGGGCTGCGGTGGGCTGCAGGCTCCGTTCCCTCCTTTGGACTTTTATTGCCTCACCAGGCGCCGTGGTGGCTCAAAGGCACTGGTGCACCGGGCAAGGCACCCTGCTGCGAGAGAAGCTGTTCAAACAGCTTTGTGTTTAGTGTCAGGTGCCGCCGTCAAGCAGAAGTCTCTGGCTGAGTTAGGAAGAGCCCCGCGACGCCAGCTGAAGGACCTGGAACACCAGGGGCACAACCACTGGTACCAGAGGCATGTGGCTGAAGCAGCGTGGATCATGAGCGGCGGTCCTACAGCACCTTTACAAGAAGAAAAAAAGCAGCTGGCAGACACCTAAACTACCTAAAATGTGTCTTCATTGATCTGTTCACTGGTTTATGTCACACCTTAAATGTCTAGTAAGGTTATCAATGTGAAATGTTAAGGGGTATCTGCAGAAAGTGTAACTTTTTTTTAGAATGAAATCGATTTTCAAAGAAATTACAACTCTGCCTTCCAGCATTAGTTTGTAGGATATATCCTATATTTATTACTCTTAGTGTAGTTGCTGTTTACACTTCACCATTGCATGGAAGCTCCAGGCGTGGACTGTAATGGTAGGCCATGTACAAACACAACAAACTTAAGGCTCCTCCAAATATTGATGAATTAGGGTGTAAGGAATGTGTGTGTGCGAAAGACCAAATTAATACATGGGAGAGGAAAATCCGGCTCCTGGCAGGAAATATTTACAAACATAAGCATGTACATATATTTAAGCATGTATATATTCAGTTTCTATTGGTGTAGTTGAAGGGAAAGCACAAGAGGGTCAGCTGTGACTCTAATTTAGGAGTCCCAGCACGCAAACAGATTGGTGCACCTTGATGGCTTTCCTACTCTGTGCTGGCCAGTAGTGGCCCTTTGCCACCTGCGCATTGCCCCAGAATGGCTCTAGGACTGATAGAGGGTGGCATGACATTATACAGACTAGCCCTTCAAAGACTGTTTTGCTGCTGGTGCAACCATCAGTGAGCGATATCTGCCGGGGGGTTTATTCTCATGGAAGTGCAAGATGGCAATTTGGCTTTGTATAGCACAACTCATTTTGATCCAAGTAATGCCATCAGTTGCACTATAGTGATTAATGCTGTCAATGCGTAGACATTAATAAATACAAGTAATACTCAGAAATCTGGAGTTAATTTTCTATACCAGAATTATTAGGCTGTCTTGAGCTCAGGAACCAGATGTGACATAGTGTTTCTAAGTTTAGGTTTTTGAATGAGCTTCCCAAGACAAAACATGCTAACATTTTAAATAACTAAAAGTGTAAAGCTAAAGCATGCAACTTAATATACGAACAAAGAAAGCAAACTACGGAAAGACCCCAACCTCTCTTACCTTTCTGAAAAAGCAGTGAGTGTGGTGATATAACTAAAAGGGAGAGGTGAATGAAACTCTAAAATCCTCTAGGTTTTCAAATTGTTCCAAAAGTTGAGTTGTTGCAAAGCAGATAGAAGTCTGCTTTGCTCTTGTGGTTTCTGCTGGAAAGTGTACAACTGTCAGCAAGAAGAAATGTGACCTAGTGAAGTGCTGAGATACACACCAGTAAGAACCAGCTACCAAATGGAACAGGCATGGTTTCCAGGGCTATGGGAAGAAGATGAAAGCAGCATGGAGAGTTATGTAGGGAAATTACTGGAAATTGGTTAATTACAGAAGTTATGGAAGGTGATTTTATATGAGGACCCATGTATTCATTTACTTACTAAACTGTGTGTTTCCAAATGGATGAATACTTCTGAAAAAAAATCTCATCTTTATTCCAGTTAAGCTGAGAGTACTGTAACAGCTCATATTATTTTTCATGTATTTTTCATCCAGTTCTGGGTAAGCCCAAGGGGGTACTTCATTACACAGTAAAAGAACATAAAGATTGTTCAGCATATCAGCCTAAGTTTTTTTCAAGATTGAGTAGGTTCACTTAAAAAAAAAAAAAAAGGGAAAATAAAGAAAAAAAGCAGTTAGTAATATTTTAGGAATTGTTTAGAAAATGCTTCTGGTAAAAAGATCACATCTTTTAAGTTGCTAAAAGATTTCAAATGGTGAAAGATTCAGGTAGTTTCTGAATTATCAGAATTTTTCAAGAGCTGTTTTCCTTTAAAACAAACAAACAAACAAACAAACCAACCAACCCCAAGAAAAAAACTACACCTCTAATTTATTGTATTTGGAAAAGACTACAAAAGTGCCTCACTTTGATTTCATCTTACTCATAAGCACTCTGTTTCCATATCAGTTTTGCCTTTTATAGAGTTGCAAAGGAGCTGAGGAAATCCAGGTGAATTATTTCTACAGAGAAGGTTTCTACAGAACCTTCTACAGAGCAGGAAACACACTGGAAAAATTCCTGTGACAAATGCAGGCTGTCACCCACTGTCCAGTCCCTTGTTCTCACTGCTGCACAGAGCAAGGGGGTCACCTATGGAAAAGTAAAGCTTTAAAGTCATGGCCCTAGCTTAAAATGACTGTGCTGGATAGATCACACTACCTTGCCCAGTCCCTTTTGTAACCATTTATACCTGGGCCAAGTATGTTTCAAGTGGTCCCTCAAGTTCACAACTGCTTTTTGTTGCCAGACTGTCACAGAGAAGCAAGAGTAGACAGATAAATTTGATTCCAGTCAGTTGGACTCAAAGGAGAGTTGGACAGAGTCCATCCACATGATGCTTGCATTTTAAGTGGGGTATCTGCTTCAATAAACAATGTGCTGTGTTTGCTAAATAGGTCGGATTTCAGCTCAGGTGTCCTGGCTGAAGTGTGATCTGAATTCAGCCCAAGCTGGACTGGGAGGGCTCCTGCACAGAGACTGGCTTTTGGGTTGAATAGACAATTTATGCAAGAGATGAGAACTCTGCACTTCATCACAGCAGTGGTGGGTCTGGTCCAAAGGTCATTGAGGCTGATGGAAAAGCTCCAGCTGAATTCAATAGCCCTGGAGCAGCCTAATGTGTGCAATTTATACTTCTCTTTTTTTTTTTCCTTAAGAATTTTAGATATCCATTCTCCTGTATATAGCCACACCTTTCCTATTTGTTATTTCTTGTTTGCATTTGACAAACATTTAAGAGCCCTTCACAGACTGGACAAGAGTGAGACAGAGGGGAAATGACCAGTTATTAGTCAGCTCGGGGATATTCTTCAAGTCCTGGGGTGAAAAAAAAATCCAATTTGTATTTGTTGTTCCATACTTCTGATCTATTGTCATCAAGCTGAAATATTTGCCTTATATTGCTAAAAAAAAGATCTTTAGAAAGCTTTGCAAAAGTATGTTTGTTAGTGACTGTTTTGTGAACTCTCAGAACATGAGAAATGCTAGCTTGTATTTGCTTGTACTAAAAAAGCAGAACTTTTTCTTCCAAAAGGAGTTGTACATGTTGATTAAACTGATATTTCTGTGTTTCTCTTAAAATTGTTCCACTGGTTTCTTCCTCACCTAGAATGTCTCTCCTTGGACAAACCTAGAAATTTTCCATAGCCTTTATAATCTGCAAAAGTGCTGGTTTTAGGCCTGACAACTGCTGCCCTTGTTGTTAAAATTAATCAAAGAAAATAAAAAGAACATTTTCTTTTTTACCAAAACATGATGAACAGTAGATAAAATAGTATATTATTGAAAGATTAGTGCTATCATGACATATACCAGTCAATTGTAGTGCAAATTTATGACATATTAAACAAAATGTCAAAAACAGTGATTCAGAGAAAGCACGCACATATGAAAGTCAGAAAAGCTGTCTCATTGTGAAAGTCAATTATGTCCTACAGCTTCAGGAAGTGGATGTCCAGAAATTAGCTTTCTGCTTTGCTGTAACTCTTAGCTCTCTGTGAATGAACACACTGACACTGTCTTACCGTGATATCTGTGAATCCATCTGGTGTTATCCAAAGATAAGGAAAGGTGTCATATGATGAAATGAGCAAATGTAAAATTCAGCAGCCTGGTACATCCTTTTTCTTAGTCATTGTGTAAGGGGCTGTGCTACTGCCTAGTCACACAGCAGCTCCTCACTGAGCAAGATCACATGCAGGTCCACCATGCTGGCTTCATTGCAGTGTTTCAGGGTCTGGTTTGTTCCAGTGGAGGCTTTGACTTGCTCTGCCCCATACTTGAATGCCACGCTCCTATGGTGCACCATTCTGCATGTGGTTTTGCATGGAGGACTCTGATTGTGGAGGACCATGCTTACACTTTGAAGGACCTGGGAATTTTGCTACTTTTTTTTTTTTTTAATTCATTAGACTTCCTGGTGTTTTGCCAAGAGGTCATTTTGCTACCTTCTCTTCCTCAGTTTTGGGGCATTATGTTTTGCTGAGCAAGTGCAGAACAAGAGGTGTGAGACTGAAATTATGGGCAGAGACTCTATCTTCATCCCTTCTCACTGAGATATTTGAAGTGTTGGTTGTAGGGCACAGAACAGCTGTGGGTAGAATATTGTAGGGTGTGGGAGAAATGGGATGGGCAGGAATGAAATCTTTCAGATTCAGATGCACTTTTTGCCCCTTGCTAGCAATTCCTGTTTCCAGCTAAACAGGGTGACTCGGCATTGGTAAGATGGAGTTTGCTCTTAGTTACTTTGATCCCTTCTATCTCCTGAGGTCTTACCCAACCTTGTGATGAGGAGAAAAAGAGCCTGTTGTTATCAAGGGGAGTTACCCCCTATTAATGATGAAAAAATTGGATTTGACAAAATAAGGGTTTTCACTTCAGTTCCTGAAACAATTCTTTCTTTGTGGAGGTTGAAGATATTTGTTGCCAAGAAATTTTTTTTCTTTATATATGTAAGAAATCTTTCAGACACTAGGTAACCTTATACTTGGATAACAAAAAGCCAGATTTATCTTCCATTAAAGCAAAGGCAGACTTTGAAAACATTTAAATCTGAGGAAAAATTGCCACTATTTGCACAATTCTTTCCATTTCTGAAGGAAATCAGAGTGCTTTTCTAGCATAGGGAACTGATTTTGTGGTAGAAGAGCAATCCTAAGAGATGGGTTTTCCTTTTAAGTTGACTTCCTCAAACACATGTAAGAGACGTCAGCGTTTTAACAACCTTCTGTCTTTATCTTCTAACATACATTTACTTTTGGGTTAGTAAGAAAAAAAATGGTTGCAATGGGAAGCAATTTCTAATTATATTTAACATTTGTGGCAGTTTAATGGACAGTACAGTCTCTTATGACATTCTTGTTTAAGTGCCACTAAGTGAATACACATGGGTACTCCTTTCACAGGCAGAACTGCAGTCATCCATCAACTGTTGTTCAATGAGGAGGGAATAAAGCTTTTTTTGAGTGTAGCTATTTAATTTTTAAACTTTTTTTTTCCCCAATCAAACGAAAACACATTTCAAAATCTATGTCTGTTTTTTTGTTATTCCCACTGGCAGGCTTAGCACTGAATAATTTAGCAGACCGAGTAGCCTATGCCAAGTATAACCCAAAATCCTCAGACTTACAAAACTCAATTTCAAGTTTCTCACTTTAAGCAATATATTTAATAAATTATGTATTTTCCCTTCTGATATGCATTTTCCAATGGATTGCAAATAGCCGAGACACTATCCCCTGATACTATTCATTTTCATATTAAAGGAAGAAAAAAGCTGAATATGGTATAAATATTCCCCTAACCAAAAGTCTTACTGTTTGGTTGGTTGTTTTTTTTTTTCCATTGAATCTAACCCTGGGAGAATGTGGCCATACAGAAAAATTATTCTGAGTTCCTGTAATCTGCACTAGTTACTATTGCATGAAGAATACGAGAGGTAAACATCTAATTAAATGTATAATCATCTCTTTGTGTAATTTGCCAAAGATATAATTTATTCTAAATTTACTGAGAAAAGTACAGAAGAAGGAATAATCAGCACAGCCTGGTAATTAGGTATGTGTCCTCTGGCACGTGGCCTGGCATATTTTAGACCAAAAGTGGATCTGAGCTGCACATTTTTGATGCAGATCTTGACTGATTATGAACTCTCCAAAATTCAGGGTGTTTAGCTTAGGGTGCTGGCAGAGCCCAGAGGAAAGGGTACAACGGCGCCCTGCATCCCGGTCAGATTCCTACATCTGTTGACACTCACGGGATTTTGGATTGAATTTTAGCCTTATCATGCTCTCACTGATACATACCACAGAAAGCAATTAAGATGTTGGGCAATCTAAGTGATTGTGAAGCTTCAGGGCTTGTTAAAACTTCTTGTTATCCTCCTCAGGAGAAGCAAACATGGGGAAAAAAAAACCCATAAAGAGCTACTATGACCTCCTCTGACCTCTCATTTTTTTGCGTCTGAAAGAGAAGAGTGAAGAAACATACAAGTGCCTGTGTTAGTAACAGGCACACGTCCTTGTAGGATCAATTCATTTCCATTAGCGTCACAAGTGGAAGCAGAGCAGTGATCTAATCCACAGATGCTTTTATCAAACAGCTTGCCTTAGTTTCCTCCACTGAGCTTTCTGCTTTAGTCGCTTGTTGAATTAACCTTGAAGGTATAACATAACTTTCTAGACCCTACCCAGTGTCTGCAAAGGAGTTATTTTTCATCTTTAAATGCTGTAGTGGAGGGAGTCAAGGACAACAACATTTTTACATCGTTAAATAAATAACGCATTATTCTTCCTTAGAATGATCTTCAGATAAGCAAGTACCTGATCATTATGCTGGGTGCTTTGTGGCCATATTCACCGAATGAGTAGAAATAATATCTAGCTTCACGTTCCTGTAGTCAGTCTACAAGAGACAGATTCTCTCGCTTATTCTGAGCATCACTTACCTATAGGACACAGCAAGACTACCGCCAAGGCAAAATAGGACACTGCATGTACCCCCAAATCTCCACGATGAGAAATGACCTCCAGTGACATTACTAGGGCCTTGTACAGGAGACACCTTTTGAAGGGACAAGAGATCATCATCTTGCCAAGTGAGAGCAAAGGTTTTGGAATGTGTCTCTTGAGGGAATGTGATTGGAAAGATGCCTTTGGCAAAGGGGATAAAAGAAATCTTGAAACAGCAGAAATAAGAAAAACAGTTGGAAGGTCTCTAATGGAGAAACATTCTCTAGGAAGACCAAGAGGAAAGCCTGTGTTATATCAACTCTTTGACAGATTGGCTGGATGTGGCATCTGGAAACATGTTGTAGGAATTTGCACAAAAGCTTGAATTTTCCTTGAAAGGCATTTTTATGTTAGACAGGACTCTCGCTTCCAGTTTGTTCTGCAGCACTAACAATTGCAACTTTGTCCCATCTGAAGAAAATAAAAAGAAAATTCTTCATCATCCTTTGTCTTTATTTATAGCTTTCAGGTACATTTGAGAAACACTTTATGTGGCAATGGGAAATAAGTGGCCACTTATCTTTTTCTGGGAAGAGCCACTTGAGTTTACTCAGCTGATTCAGTCCTGTGGAGTTTAATGAAATACAAAAGAAATTTTTCCATCCAGCACATACAACCATTATAATTTGCTGCTTGTTTGGAAATAGCTGCTATCTTTCTTAAGCTAGCTTTGTAGTATCATAAGATCTTCTCTGCTCTCTTGAGAAATATGTTTTTTAAGAGCATATAAACTGAAAAAACATTTTGCAGGAAGAAACTCTATGCCTGGTATAACAAACATTTTCACGCCCTCAGAGCAGGCAATATTCAGAGGTGGACAATAATAAGAAGAAATAGTGAAAAAAGGGATCAGAAAACCAAGGATCAGAAGCCACCAAGGTTTTTCCTGCCTGCACAGAGTGACACGGGTCTCTGTTCCATGAGTCAGCCCCTCTCTGTTTTCTTCCCCTGTAAATTGCTAAAGCTCAGCGAACTACTGAACAAAGTCCCCATCTCCTTCCAGAAGGCCTGGCTGGTACACAGCTATGTGGATGTTGCTCTGAGCAGAGCCTCCCCTCAGTCCCCTGGTGCAGGTCACTCTACCTGGGCAAGGCAAGGTGCCTGTGAGGCTTCTGAACTCTGATTAGAGATGTGATCCGCTCCTTCTCCTTATCAACATGTGATTTTTCTTGCTTTTAGAACCAGTTAAGAGATAAAAAAACATAAATCTTCTCCAGGTCACTCTACTGTTCAGCTAGAGTGTTAAATACAAATATTAGTTAATATACCTCGTGCACTGAACAAGGTAAGAAAAGTGAAGTTGTATTAGAGTATAAATAATACCTTATGCATCCTCATCTTTGAAGAGCTTTTTAGTGCATTTCTCTGGCTAGGCCTTGAGATTAAATAGGCCGCTTTCAATTAAGAAAACAAACTGCTGCTAAACAATTCACTGCAACTGAGTCAACACTAATTACTTGATCATAAATGGTTAAAAAGGAAATAGGCAAGGTGAAAGGGGAAGAAAGGTAAATGGAGAACATACTGCTCTGCTGGTTTTCTTTTTTTTAAAATCTCCATTGCTGTATGAAACCCTCCAGGAAACTCCTGGCACTTGGAGCAGGAGCCTCTGTTGTTATACATACAATCACTTACTTGAATGGATGCTTTTCAAACTCAGAGAGCGGCCCAGCTAATGAACGGAGCGAACTATATACAATTAGCTCTCAGGACTTGGTGCATGTTGCTATGAAGTCTGAATGTGTAGGCGCAGATGAGCTGCGCTCACATGTGGATTTCCCCAAGTAGAGGATTTGAGGTGAGCTTTAAAAGCCTCTCCATTAAGTCCCTCTGCTATGACTCAGCTGAGCACCAGGAGCTGACATCCATCTGCCCCCGGGCAGCACCGCACCTTCTTTCCAGCTGCTTCAGAGCCAGTGGGAAATTGCAGCACTGGGGAAAGCCTGTGTCTTCCCCCCTGCCCCAGTTCGGGAGCCAGGGTGCACACCCTGATCTACAGGGTCCAGCACAAGCCAGTCCCCTCCTGTCTCCCCTTTATGAGAGCTGCGCCTGCTGTTGGAGCTGTCTCTGCCCCCAGTAGTCATGCTGGGAAACTGGTACCACAAGAGGACTGGAAGTGTCAGAGCAGCTGGGTGAAAGGCCAAGGACTGCAGGACTTCCCCAAGGCAATAAAAGCACACAACATGAGTGCCCATCACCAACCCCTGGCTACCACAGCTCACAGAGATTGGAAATGTGGGGATGTGGAGGAAGCTAGAGAGTGTAAAACAGCCTAATAAAAGTCATAACTGAGCTTTAGTTAATATATGAATATATAAATTACTGGTCAGAGAAAGATGTGCAAATAATTTAAATCCAATGGAAAGAAAAAAGCAAAAATTATAATTTGACACTCCCAGCTCCACAGCTTGAGGGGAGCAAGGAAAGATGGGGGAAGGTGGAGGACTGGGGAAGAAGGGGGGAAGAAGGGGCCTTAACCTCCATAAGCACCATGTAGTGTGAAAACTGCCCCAGATGATACAGGGTCTTCTCCCAGAAAGAAACAATTTTTGTTTTTAACTCACAACCAAATTGAAAGAAATAACTATAAAGGCAGAGAAGGGCAGGAAAAAAGAAAAGGGCCAGCAGGAGGAAATCAGGAGGAGGCAGGCAAGGGGAGCACATTTCCAAGCTGTGGGGAAGGAGCAGTGTGCCCAGCATGTGTGGGAAGCAGCACACGCACAGGGCACAGATACTGCAAAGGGAAAAACTGCTCCCCAGGCCAAGTGTTGGGAGATGTGAGCAGGCACGTTGACAGGCCACTGAAGAGAAGCCAGTGCTTACTTTCACCATTAAGACTACTGCGACATTGTCTGTTACGCTCCAATTTCCTTTTTGAACGTTTGCATCTGTTTGTTTTCTCCTCCTGTGTGCCAAGCGTGTAGTGACATTTTACACAACGCTGTACTCTAACGGGTAAAAGGCAGAGACGAGTCTTGCGCAGAGCCCAGGCTCAGCCCTGCTGCATCCAGAGGGGCTGGCACCTGAGTCACACTGAGTCTGGAACTCTTTCCGTCCAGGAGAGTCACTTTTCTCAACGAAAGCATAATAACATCAGGTTTCACAGTGCGATGGGAACAGTAACCCAGACATTTCAGGAGCTGCTTGAAACTTTTAGGCATTTCATAAAACAACTGGCTACAAAACAAGCTAGAAGACTAGTCAGTTCACTGAAAGCCTGTTACTTTTACTCATTCCGTTAACTGGGTGACTGAAAAATGACTGCAAAATTACTGAAAATTGTTGTCATTTTTCAAAATGACTGATTTCACTTGCAACTCATCCGGATGTGCTGAGAATAGGAAATTGCACAGGGACCATTTCTGCAATGGTGAACTGTACGAAACGTAAGTTGTCAATGTAGTCTCTCCTCTTACACAGTGAATTAGACTGAAAATAATAGATGAAAACAACAAAAAGGCAGACAGCACATTGGTGTCTTCTTTCTCAGCTTAGACTACCTCTAAATTTGACTTCATGCTTTGCAGGAATTGTTTTATTATGCTAGGTCTGCTACAACAAAGTAACCTGTGACAGCAGTGTCCTGAAACTCTCCTTAATGTTCTGTCAAACCTGAGAAAGTTGGGAACAACCAAAAGCTGGGGGGAGGGAAGAAATGGGTGAAGAGGATGTCTCTGACGTGCGGCATTCTGCTTCAGCAGATGTAAAAGTACGAGATACCAAATCGCTTTTTACTCGGTAGCTTGTGAGGAAGAAGAAAAGCCCACTCTCAGCTGGCTTTCTTCTCACTGAGGGAGCACAAGAGGAAGGGGTTGCGAGTCCCCTGCACTTTCTGCAGCCGTTTCCCCAGCCCCACTCCACCACCCTTCTGGCTCCAGCCCTCCTGACTCAGTGATTAGGCAAGATAAAAAGTTTACCTTGCAAAAGGCCACGTCCTTTTGCAACATGCAGAAGCTTGTCTGCTGTTCACCAGCGCGCCAGAAAGATGGCTTTGTGTCATGAACTTGCTTGTTACTGCAATGGGTAAAAAAATGCCAAGAAATTCTAAGAATATGATTGAAGAAGGGACTTTTATAGTATTCAAGTATGCATTATTAAAGGAAGTACTTGGGTAAATATTTAAGTAAACCTGAGAACTCCTGCTTACCTCCTGTCAAATCCTGAAAGTACCTAAGCTCCCTGACAGGCTCGTTATTCTGGTTTTCTACGGAAATGAGTTCATGAGATTGTACTGTCTGTCTGCCTTCTCATGATAGCTTTTGAACCCTTGGACCAATTTCACATCATGCTTGGAAGATGAGTGGAGTCTCAAAGATAATTCTGTGTCTATGGGTTTCAGGAAAAGTTGAAGGCAGTGTAACAAGCCAAGTCCAACTGAAAGCCAGAAGCAAGGGGATTAGATATCCAAAACATCGCAATGATTTGGTAGTTAACATCAGGTTATGTGGGTATCCCACCCCTACATTGCAATCTCTGCTCAGCTAAATCCCACCCTGTATATTCTTCCACCACATCCTCTGGTGATGATTCAGCCTGCCAAATATTTCCCAAAGTATATCTTCACACCAACAGATGAAAGAACAGCTTCCCAAGTCAGTTGTGGCTAACTCTTTCTTCAAAAAATATGACCAAAAGAGGACCAGTGCCCTGGCCCACTTTTAATCACATTAGTTTAGCATCACCACATTTGCCCAGCAAGCAATGGACCGGCAGGGATGCATTTTAGGAAGTGGTTTGATTTCCAGCCTTTCCTATTAGTTGGTTCTAGGTAGCAGTTCATTGAGCAAATCTCAATGAAACTAAGAAACTCCTAGGTGACTCTAGGAAAGTCCTTTGTTTGCTGACTGCTTTGAAAGCCATTTTGAAGCAGCCATCTGTCCCCCTGTACTGTCCAGCGAACCTCGGAGTCTGACACTGAACTCTGCACTGCAAGGCAGGTACCCAAAAGCGAGGCACTGCAGCACCTGAAGGACATGTCAGTATGGCACTGTCCTGTACAGATGTAGCCTGTACCTGTTATTGGAGGCAGCCCTCAATTGCTGCATGAATTGTCTTGGTGGTCAGTAATATTTTATCTTTGAAGGCTCCCCAGCACTGACAGGGACCAAGAGTGATACCACAGACAGACAGCTAGGCCAAGTAATGTAAAGTTGGATTAACCAAAAGAGCATCAAAAGGCAGCACTTCAGCTGGTGAACACTGCTATAGTCCCACTGGTTCTTTAATAGAGTTTGGACAGGCTTAATGTCAGCTGAAAAGAGGATCCTGTTTCTTGGTGATGTAGAAGTGGTCAATGCCCATTTGTCTTCATATTCCTGGTAGAAAGGTCAGGCAGAGCTCCTGAAGCCTGGCTTTGAGATTTTTACAATGCTGTTAGGGAAAGTGGCAACTTCATTATTAACCAATGTTGTTTTATTACTATACACATACAGTGGTAGATGGGTATGTATATTTTTATACACACAATATACACTATACCTTTGTATATATATTTAGCATACAAACAGACAGCTTTAAATATAAACTTTTCTGTGTTTTTTTATAAGTGAAGGCATTAATTACATACTTCCAGATTCTGTGTGCTGCTCTCACATTAAGGTCAGAGACAGCTTCGAAAATGCGCAAAGTGAATTAAGAATTTTCCCAGACAGATTAGGTACATACTTAAGTTTTATAAACCTAGTCTTAACCCTCTTTTTCAAATCTCCTTTTCTAGGAACTCCATTAAAGCATGAAGAACAATAGTTTGATTATAACTGCTGTAACACAAAGAGCTCCGTTACGTCCTGGTGTCATGCTGTTGCTTTCAGTGAGATCTAGAGTGGAGAATGATTTGATGCAGAACCTCAGGGCCAAATTTTGTGAGGTGACTGGAAAGATGCTTCTAAATCACTCACCTGCCACAAAACTGTTTGCATGGCATGATTTTAAAAAAACAAAGTAACCCCGAGTCTGGCAGGCTGTGTGCTCTGGCAGAGAAACGAAGCTACCTGCTGTGTGGGAAAGCAGGACATTGTGTCTACATTTAGGTTTGTCGGTGGCAAGACTGACTTTTCCATATCATCTCCTTCATAGCAAAGGCCCTGAAGAGCTAGATTTCTGAGGCCCTCCAGAAACATAAGTGTGGCAGTGCTGACATTTTGGCTTGGAGTAGCAGCATGTTTCTGCACAAATACCCTGGCTGTCTGACTGTGCTTTGCTTGTGTTTCCATTGTAGTGGACTAGGAGCAAAAGAGGAAGCTTTAATTTACTGATCCCCTCCTATTCCACAAAATTACTGGCTAATGCAGAAACAACCTGTAACGTCCTGGAAAGGCCCTCCTGCACACACTGGTATTATATTTACCTATGTAGGCAAATGCCCACCCCAGATACACTGCAAATGGATTAAGCTTTGCTTAAAAAAAACCAAAACAAAACAAAAAAACCCCCACAACTTATTTGCAAAGGGGTTGTGTAACTGAGATAAATACTGTTTGAATGGAACTGCAACCTGTCAAGCATGACTTTATGTTTGTATTTTTTCATGCTATTTTGCTATTCCTGCACTTCTGAATTCTCTGTGACATAGTAAGCTATGGCTATGTTGCTGGACAAAGAGGTACAGACAGGCTACAGATGCACAGCTAGTCTGCCCAGGAGCCTGGTAAACCAGCCCGTCTGAACTCTGTGCTATCATGACTACTTTTCAGTTGTTTTGTAGGTAAAAGAACTTCAATGCAAAGCTCATTTCAAAGTCTTGTGACTGCGCCACTGTCTCTGCTGTCAGCGCAACCCCATGCACAATTCAGGGAATGCTTTCAGGTTTTGGTCCTAAATGGAGCAGAACTGATCCTCTGAGGGAAGGGCTAAGAAATGAAAGCAGACGTGATGTCGCAGCAATAGGTGAAGATTTCATTATCTGTGAGCAATTAAATGGTAGAATGTTTACCACAGGGAAAAAAAAAAATGTAGCTGCACATCCAGTTGCACATATCTTAATTTTGCATGCAATTTTGCAAGAGGCTTTCATGCATCAGTGATGCATAGCTCTCCATGCATTCAAGATCAAATTTCTCATCTGTATATGCTACATAAAAATTTGCATACAACTGTCTCATTGTCATTTGATCTAGCCATTCTTATGAGCTGGAACAGTACAAAGGAAGACATGTGAAATTAGTGATAGACACACCATAGTCTGAGCACAGGCTAGTTTTAGTAGCTCTACTTAATTGTTCTGTAACAATATTATATAGCTTACCTTACAGACTGGCTGTATAGTCTGGTGATCTGTTGTGGTGGTGTTATAAAATTCATGGTATTTTATTTTCATACTGTTACTAGTTGGTTGCTTGACTGCGTAATCCCCAGTATTCTTTTTAGAATTGGCTAAGAGATACATCTCCCCATTTGCCCTTAGTTAATTCTGAGAATTTGAACCTCTCTTCAGTGCCATTCCATCTCTGGGAACATTTTTTCCAGAGTCTCTAGCGAGTACTCGGGGTGGCAGTGACTGCTAACAAGCACACTCATCTATCTTTTGATTAGAGGGGTTTGCAAAGGATTATGTCCATTCTATGAAAAAATGTAAACATTTCAAGTTTTATTTTTAGCCCCAATTGGGCAAAATGACATTTCTGAATGGCCCACAAAATATCAAAAGGGCCTTATAAAATTGCTATGTCAGAATGTTTCATTTTGACTCCTTGTTTCTACACGAGTCCATCAGATGCTTCTCATATATGTTTATGAATTTTTAGAGAAATGTTCCAACAGTTACTTACATTCCTGTGAAATGTTTTGATTTCACTGAATCACTGCTTTCTATCAGACTAGTTTTCTACGAGAAAATTTTCAACAAGTTTTACTTTTGGTTCCCAAACACTCTTTATTAATGTTTATTGAACATTTTCTCCTATACTTTTTTTGAAATCCCATTATTTTTGTGAATCTAGTGCTTGGTTATGATTTAGGATGTTTTTCTAGTTAAAACGGCTTATCAAATCAAATATTGTGAAAAATATGTTGTTCAAACTAGTCTGTACCTTTGGATTTCTAATCCTGTTAGTTAATGAGTGCACTGCACTTTCTTTCTCTAAACCTCTCTCACCCCTTGTTTGGAAGCAAGGCAATAGTGCTACTTTTTTGAAGGATTAGAAATTCATCTCATAAGTGCTTATACTTGTCAGTTAATTACCTGTTGATGCCAACAAGAGCCAGTTCTAGCAATATTTGGTCAGGAAGTTATGTAGTGCAGTTAACAGGACAAAAGAAAACGCACTCCTGCTGTTCTGTGGTCTTTGATTTGTCCAACCTTTGCTTTCAAGTATTTTCCAAAAGCAAGTCATGGTTGTTATGTAAAGACTAGACTTGGCTCCTTGCTAAATAGGTTGGGGTTTGTTTTTTTTGTTTCCTGGTCCTGCACTGTAATTTATAATTGAATTGAAGGAAGGTTTGCCAAACAGTGGTCACACGGAGAAGATTTGAATGCTTCAGCTGATCTTTGCATCCGGGAGGTTCTCAGAGACGTTGAACTGTCCATGCAAGCATGACTAAAAGAGCTAAAACTTATGCCGCTGTATTTCTTCCCCTGAAGGATGGCCATACAGTGAGTCTCTTTCTTCCGTTGTGATGACTTTTCTCTTTACAAGTGGAAAGTTTCAGAGTTTCAGCCATGAAGCGGCCATTGTCCCCCCACGCAGCACCACGTACTGGGGCAGCATAGGATATGCTGGGAAGTAGCGGGGCAGCAGGCTGGAGGGCAGCAGCATCACCACTACCAGCACATCTCCAGTGCTTGCAGTGCCGAGCCTTCCCTGTGTCCTGCTGCACCGGCTGCATGGGACCGAGGAACCTTCGAGAAGCTGCCGATGCTCTGCTGGCAATGCTGAGCTTCCTCAGCTGCAGCAGGAGACCGGGAGAGAGAAGTTAAAGTCTCTATGGTTGCTGTCAGAAATGAAGCACGTGGGAATTTCTCAATGCCAGTCACTTCTGGGCAGAATACCACTGTGGCAAAAGCAGGGAGGAAAGGCCTGTCTCAATTCTCACATAAATCATCCATTGCCTCACTCATGAAAGCATGTAAGAATCACCCTTCCTAAGTTTCCAATCTGAATCAATTTAAAATAAAACTAGTTCAAGATCCCCTACCTCCTCCACACTTTTATGCACCTTTGTTCCTCCTTTGTGTGTAGCTACCATTTATGTTATTGCCTCATACACTTTGCTTTTGAGAGTGAAGACATTGAAAAGAGTGGAGCCAACAGAGCTGCAAGAAATTGCTTTGCCAGAAAGTGCACTCAGGGAGAATGGAAACTATTTGTGAAGTTGGATCTAAATCAGTAAATGGTTTCAAGCAAACAAGCAGTTTGCACTTGAATCAATCAGCTGAAGTTGAAGGGTTGTGTTACCAAAAAAAAAAAAAAAAAAAAAAAAAAAATTGAAAAATGTTTATGGTTACATTTTCCAAGAATTTCAACTTCTGGTTTTGAAATAGATCTGATTTTACTGGGTAAACTATCTCCCAAAAGAAAAAAATAAATATTTCATTTCCAATTGATCACAGTGTTTCAACTTAGCAGAAAATGAGGTTAGTCAGATATTTCATTAAAAAAAGGAAAACCAAAAAAAAAACCAAAAAACCATGAGGAAAAAAAAATCTACTGTGAACAGCCTGGACCACTTGGGATTTTTCAGTCTTAGCTTGGCTTCCCAGAGAAACACAAGCTTGCATGACTGCTCTGTATAACTATGTGCACCTTGCCTAATGCCCACTAACATTTTTTGTGATCACTGTCTGATTTGAAGCTGTCTTGGCTGAGGTGCAGGTAGGCTGCAAAGATATTTAACTTTGCCAGTTTTGTAAATAACGGGAGAAGAGAAAGACACTTAGGCTTATTACAGCAGAAGATAAGTCAAAAAAGGGGAAGCAGCACCGTGATGACCTTGACTGAAACCAACCTAGGGCAGCAGTGCAGATTTCATAAGGCAGTGAAGATGAAAGCTGTAAGACCATCCACCCATCAAGAGCTGCTGTTTCTCCTGCAGCAGGACGGCATCCCGTACTGTGTCGATACTATCCATGCCCTTTGCGGCCTCTTCACCTGCTTAGGGTACAAGATACCAAAAAATGTGCTTTCCTTCCTCCAGCACAGCATGGGAAAATCACTCCATGGATTATTGTGATTTATAGGTGATGGAAAGCATGCCAATGAGAACAGAAACTGAGCTGGATCCCTGTTTCCCCTGTACTGACCCTCCCACACCCATTTACTGTGCTTCCTTGGCTAGTTTTGGTTAATTCAAGACAATCTGGTTCAGCTACTAGGAAGAAAGGTTGATTTGCTTGTACAGGTTGGTGAGACAGAAATGAATAGAATTCTGTTAAAAGGTTAGTAACCTGCAAGGCAAAATCCAGAGGAAAACAAACAGCTTTTGATGACTCTCACAAAACCCCAGTCTTCAAACAGCTCTTGAGTTCTCATGGTACATAAAAAACCTCTATAGCAAGCATGAGTTGAGGATATTGTTTTGCCTGCATAAAAAGAAAAAGGAAAACTAAGCACATGGCATTCCATACCTGCATGATAGTGTGGCCACATATTTGCTTTTGTGACGTAAAACCACTTTCCTAATCAGCACAACCATTTTCATCATGAAACCATTGTGTTGTTTTCCACTCAAAGGAATCAAGTCACATTGACTCTATACTAACAGCTTAAAGATAGGCAGAAACAATGAAGAGAATCAACCTTACGTAATCCTCAGATGATGCCCGGGTTTGAAGTCTTGCCCACTTGCTCCCATGCCAACTTCAGCAAAACAAGCTCTCTCAGGAGGCTGTACTTCTATTCTTTTTCCAGACGTAGCTCTGGGGCAGGTGAAAGGCACTCAAGAAGAGGGACGAGGAAGAGCCACTAGAACTTTTACTGAATGTGCTTTTTGCAGCTCTTGGGTTATGCACAGTTTTATTATTATTCTATTCTTATTCATGGTTTAAATAAGGGGGCAAAACATCCCTCCTTTAATTCAGTTAACATTAGACAGGAAGAATAATTCTTTACATCATGTCCAGTGGAAATGCGTTCACAAACATACCATGCTCTTTAGCTTCAGGCTTTTACAATGCTTCAGATTGTTTGCTGGCATGGATTAACCACCAGAACTATATCCATAAGACCTTCCCTGCCCTAGTGGTAGGTAGATATAGCTTTGCCAATATAAAGGAATCTTTGCTAAAGCTTTGCAGCTCACCTGTGTTTGTTAAACGTGATTCTTATGTCCATATTCCTAACCAGGATTGAGCACACTGTGGAAGAGCTGGGTCTGGTAGTGTTAAATGCCGGTCGACTTCTGTACTGTGCAGATGGAGACATCCCCGTCACATTCATTCACCAGAGAACAGTGAGCTGCAACCATGTGCAGTCTGACTGCTACTAGAACCAATTTTATTCATGGGTAGACCCAGATCGCTTGTGGAAAAAGTATTCACAACGTTTCTTATGAAAATTGAATCACTGCTCAGTTTAATGTGAGCCATCATTTATTTTTTTCTCTTCCATTAACATACCTGCAGCACAACTAAACTTTTATTTGGATGCAACAATCATTATTTAGGTTGCTGTTATTGTTTCTACTGCACATTTACAAACCTGGACATCCACTATGTTTGCTGCTGTACGAGCAGAATAAAAAGACAATGAATTTACAACCTGTGTACAAAGAAAGGTAGAGGAGAAGAGGCTTGGTGACTTGAGCTTCCTGACTGTGCTACCACCAGGGACTGACCTGAGATCAGGGAAGGCAGCTACTGGGCCAGGATGACCCTGTTGCTTCTAGAATAGGGTACCCCTCTAGGTAGCTACTGCAGCTACAGTAGGTAGATACTACCCAGCCCTACAAAAGTCTCCATAAGCTGTAGCAGAAGCCAGCCTGGCTCCCTGACAAAGGCAAAGTAGGCAATAAAACCATGGTCACTTTACTGCCTGTAGCAGAAGACTGAAACTCTTAAGTTCTCTGCGTGATTCTTGATACCTTCAGTAAAAGCTCGTATTTCACTAAGCACATTGAAATAAAGCAGGCATAAACTTGCTTTATTTTAAAGAGGAGATTTTTATTTTTTTTTTTGCCACAAGCAGTGAAATGTCTCTGTTAAATAACAAGAACAGAAGGTATGACATGCAAAGCACTTTAGTGTGTAGGTCCCTATTGCTAATTTATTATTTTAAGGATTGCAACATGAGTACATTTTCACTGACTCTTGATTCATAAAAGGACACCTACAATAAACAATTGTTCTCCCTTTTGGAAACATAGTACATAATAAAAAATTTAAAGAAATTGAGTTTAACAATTAGAGCATCGATTTAAATATCTAGCAGCTGGTGTCAGGCTATTGCTACAACAAAGGTTCTTCCTCTATAACACTGCATTAATGTGATTCAGATGAAGTTCTACTACTGAATTGCCTCCTTCCTTCCTCCCTCCCTCCAGAAAACACCCTTTCAAGGTCATTAACTTCCATGCTAACCCCAGAGATCTGCAAGCTCTTTCTTCTTGTGGTGTATTATTGCTGGAATTTAAACTAACTATGGATAGTATTTTGGAAAGCAAGGGATAAGTACATGTATAAGTGAATTCACATGTATCCATGTGTGCTTATTTACAACTTACTGAACTTTGCTGATTTCCCATGGTTGTCCAGCAGGCTGTGAGTATCCAGATGCTTCTATCCCAAGTGAGAAAAAAGGGCGAGCTCTCTTGGCTTTCTTGCTGTTCTTCATCAGGTTTTGCAGCTCTCCTGCTTTACATCAATTGCTGTGAATGTTTAAATGGGTGGCATGGCAAAAGACAATGGATGAGACATTCTGCTCATAAGTACTGTGGGAGGCAATGTGGCAGGCAGGCAAAGAGCCAGGGTCTTGGCAGTGCTTAGATGGTCTGAAGGAGCTGAAACCTGGCTCAGCAAGGAATTCCTGCCGGCTCAGCTGGATCTTGCAGAACTGGTATGGAGAAGTGGGTCTTGCTCCAGGCCAGCTCTCTATCCCATTCCCTGGTGCAAACTGTACATTTGGAGAGAGCGTGACCATGTGAAGCATTTGCAGGGCAGTCGTTCACTACTACTGTGCCCTACAAAGAGAATATCTTTATCACAGACAGAGTGTGTGCAATATAAGCCTCTCCTCAGATCTGTCCCTTGCATGTGATAAATGGGCTGCTGGTGAGCGCTCTGAGGTGTCAGCAGCCATCAGCTCCCTAAAGATCCCCCTCTGCCTGGTGGAGGCTGTCAGCAGAAGAGGATCTGGTCATATGTTTTTTTCTCTGTCTGAGAATCAACACTTTTCCCTACTCTTTTCAGACTATTCTGATCATGACATCTGACCTTCTAGATAACAGGGGCTTAAAAAATGACCAGGGGAAAAGCTAACTGACCCAAAGTGTTAGCTTCATTACATAGTAAAGCAAAGGCATGGATGCCAAGAAAAGGAGGATTTACTACTTTGTTTTCACTTATGAAGCAATGGAAATTAATCTTCCTAAACTTGCCTTGCAGGTTTTATTGAAGATATTTTATGTTTATACAAGTATATTTGTGTCTATACACATATACATGTATGAGCTCTTATACAATATCAGATTCTGACCTGTTTCATAAGACAAGGATATCTGAAAATGTGTCTGTCACTTGTTAACTGTCCTTTTCCTTATATGTAAAAACTTAGGGCTGGCTTGTTCTGAGTATTCAGAGATTTCAACTTCAATATTAACAAAAGTAACTTAAAAAATCCCAAAAGTTCTACTTAGTCTAGTTTGCATTTCACTGCGTAACACAAGTACACATAGGCTCAAGGATAACCCATTTAATCAGGCTAGATGGCACTTGAGTAATGCCAGTTGTCGTTTTACAATTTTCTACTTCGAGAAGTACCAATTTTAGGTCCTTTTGAAAGAAAGTAATTTACTTACTTCAATATCTATCACAATTTAAACTTACTGTGATTTATGCCCATTATCACCTTTTCTTAGTGGAAGCAGTCATTGCCCTGGTGATAGAAATTAGAATTAAAACCAGTGGAAAATGTGAGTAAAGTGAAGCAATATGAAAATCTTAAAAAATGCTGCCATTTACAAACTCATTTGAAAAAAAAAGTAGCTTCTTTTCTACTGTGAAATCTGTAAGAATAGGTAATACATAATTTCTGAAATACTGACAGTATTTGGTATTTTTCTATTTATATGATGGTTTTGACTGATAAATAAAAATAGCTGATAATCTCAGCTGTGGATTTCTCCATGCCTCCTATGACCAAGTGTTATGGATGCGCAAAAGGACATGGCTGATAAAATACCATGAGCTATCTGAAATGTACCATGCCATATTTCTTTGTGAAACCTGTTTACTTCTGAGGAATTCATCTACTACCATTCAGTTTAGTAAATCGGAGCATAACTAAAAGCACAGTCTGTATAACACGTGGCAGTCTGTATATCATGTGGATGTATGAAGTTCATGTGATTATTGTACATATTACTATGAATAAGATGAACAAGTCCTTTTGTCACACCAACAGAGGCTAGAATATTAATATATTTATAAGATGTTGAAATGTACTGCAGCTGTCATGAGCAGTGGCTGTAAATTGGCCCCTTTCGTCTGGCTGTACTTGAAATTTCTTACATTTAAAATGAGGAGCCCTGTGATCTCCCCCAACTTCGCTTGCTGTAGTACTACATGGGAACATTTGCTAATACATTCGATACTGTCAGGATGAAACTCAAATTATAATCTGCCAAGAACAGAGGTTGTCAGGTCAATCTTCTGATAAGTACAGCTGATTTGCTTCAATAAAGCAATGGAAAATATGTAAATTCACAGGGTGACTAATTACCCCTTGGGAAAACTTAAGCAACTGGTCTGAACTGTCCTGTAATTAAAACCACCCAGATAATGTAAATAATTGTCTTGTAAACATTTTGCATCGGAAACTTTCTGCAGCTACTTATTCTGTGGCCTGGCTTTGTATTTGCCAAACTCTTCAATGCATTTTAAGCTCATTAAGGTTTAGCTCCTGCCAAGGACTTTCTGTCGAAGTCACCCAGTCCTCACAGGTGGCAATCCTGGCTGGAGGCTTGCACTCTAACAGAGCTAACTGTTCATAGCTGAGGGCCAGCACATCACATGTCCGTGTTCCCCCGCATCAGCAAAATGGGCAGCGAGAGGGGGGCAGCCGGACTTTTCAGAAGCACCTGAAACTTCAGCTGAAACTACTGAGAGCTGGAGATGTAGTAACGGGAGGCAGGACGGGGAATAAACGTGGGGAAAAGCGGGGGCTTGGGATGCATATATATGAAAAGCAAGGGTACTAGGTGTAATTGAAGTCAGTTGGGTGTTACTTTATTTTGTAAAAGTTCATGCTTTGTCTTCTTGCCCCATTTTTATCCAAAAGTGTCCTTCCAAAAACGTTAATAAAAAGGTGACTCAAAAGCTTCTTAGCCCCAGTTAGACTTCTAATCTAAGCTTTGTGTGTGTGGAGGGAACTGTAAATAAGTACTTTTATCACATGAAGTAACAGAGGTGTTTCTAGTTCTTTGCAGAGTGGGCTCAGTGACGCTGGGCAAATTGCTTTTACTAAAGATTTGTCATTGATCACAATATTTCCCTATGTGATGTGCTTCTAGTACATACTCTAGACATCGGTTACCAGGCACTGAAACGTGAAAGTCCAGGTTGCTTCCTTCCAGCTTCCCCAGGTCTTCCCCCTCCCAAATATGAGAACAAATTCACTGGTGACTGTAGAGGCTCTCAGATCTTCTGGTGATGACTTGCAGAGCTCATTTATTAGCTCATGAGCTAATAAATAATATTGTCCTTGGAAGGGGATTTGGCTTGTGCAAAATGAGAGCCACTAGATGAGGAGGAAAAAATGTAACATTCAGTAGCTGCTCATCAACTGAGCATCACATATTTCAGGCCCTGAGTGAGGCAAGGACCACTGTAATCTGCAGCTGTAATCAAAAAAATCTTTGCCATAGGGCAGGCACCCAGAACAGCTGAAATAAGACAGGATAGAAAACTGTAATTCTGGAATTTGCTGGGTTTTCAAACACTTGAGTCTGCAGCACAGTATCTGTATGCATGCATGCATGTGTGCATGTGTGCATGTGTGTTTTGTTCCAGAGATTGGTCACAAGAGAGCAGTGAATCGAAATTCCAATTGCATGGGAGTTCAGCCAGATCTATGTTCAATAATGAACTTGAATCTTTATAACAGGCAAACAGTTGGACTGAAAGACATCGTGTTGTGTGGTGCTTGGAATTCAGTCTTGAATCTGAATGCAACTGAGTTGTGGAGCTTCAGTTTGCCTCACATAAGAAGTAAATGCAATTTCAGGAGGTCATTGGTTGATAGTCCAGAAAGTTAGTCCTTTGTTTACCCACAGAAAAGGTACAGGGGAGACCAACATACAGATTTCCTTGTGCATTATGCTGAGGCATCCTCTTCTCCAAAACTGCTAGTTAGCTTGGCTGGGAGTAGATATCTTCCAGAAAAAAACATTGAGGAAGATCAGGATTTGTGATTTGCCTTAGTTTCCAACCTTCTTAAACAAGGTCTCAGCAGGGCCTTTCAGAAAGTTTGAAATCTTGTTGGCTGGAAGCTGTTCTTTTGCTGAGGCTCAGCTACCAAAATGAATCACTACCTACCAGTATCCTCCATCAGCATTTCCAAAACTTTTGACAGAACTTACTGCAACTGAAAATGGGGCAGAGGAGCAGGACAGGGACATTTTTTCCTATTCTAACAGTTCATATTGCTATTTCTTCAGTATCAGTGTTAGGACTAGTCTGTAGTGTATAGTCACAGAAGAGAAAGTAACCTCTTACCACAGCCCAAGATGGGACAAAGACCCTCTTATCACATCCTGTACAGGGATGAATCACTCACTGGAAGCACATCACTGCCCTACTAGGGACCCTAGGCTAACTGCCTCATTTTTTGATGGCTGGCATTACAGGAGCTGAATCCAATCCCATCTGTTAAATGTTTCTCTCTACAGACCCTCTGCAGGTGGCTTTAATAGCACTAGCATATTATTCTGAGGACTTATGGTGAAGCCTGAGTAAAAAACCCTCCTAGGAGGTTGATGTGGAGCTGTCTCAATAGGCTTAGGTTGTTCTAGCACCACTGATGTGGTGTCAGAGGTGGATTTTCAAAGTCCAGCTTCACTTCTTTTGTAGTCCATAACTTTTTATGTGCTGAATCTTGATCTTACTGCATTGTTTCCCTCTCAGGATTTTTCATTTAGAAATATTTCTACTGAATGTAATCTCCAAGGCAAGATTTATATATTTGCTTTTCAAATTTATAGAAGCTAGCTTTTAGCATAATTTGTGAAACAGAGGTGGATCCAACCCCAAGCCAAATGACAGAGCACAGACACCAAGGCACTCTCCACTGTCAAATGGTGCAGGAGCTTGTATCCCTCCAGCCTCTCTTAAAACAGGTGAGGGACACAGAAGTCCTTTCAGTCCCACCTCTAGATCTGTACTTGGTTAAAAACAGAAACAGTAGAAGTAAAGCAAGGGATGTGGTTGCAGTTTGGGCTACCAGAAGTATGTAAAAAGGGCATTTGTTAGCATTAGATACTTTTCCAGTCCAGAGCACAGAGAAGAGATGTGAATGCCTCAGAAGAAACTCCGTTTCTGTTCCTCTGTCTCTCCTGCTGGTGGCCAAATGTTGTGGAAGTTCGCCTGAGGCTCTGTAACACTAAAACCATTATCTATCTAAATCTGGGGCAGCTGAAGTTGCATTCATGTGTTCATTAGAGCTATTCTGGCAATAGAAATGAAAGATTCTGAGGTTAGATTACATCAGAGAAGAGTCCTTTTTCATTCTCACAGTGCAGCTGAGGTTATATCAACACAGGTTGCCTGTTCTCATGTTAAATTAAACCAAGGAGAGCTGCATACTGTGACAATGAAATACCTCCCAGTATCCTAGCTGTTTCACTTAAAACCACCTGGCTAATCTGCTCTGCACTCTCTGCCTGTAGAAGTCCTTACAGTGGAAAAAAGAGCAGGCTCCCTCTGTGCTGCAGGAATTCTCCTGAGCTGCTGGCTGCCGCCTAGAGAGCTGAACAAAGGGCCTGTTAAAAATCTCATTTCTGGTTTTGGGGGAGGCTGCACAAGTACTGCAGAAACAGTTAAATTACTATTAAGTTGCCAAAACATAATACAGTGTCATCCTTCAAAAGTGATTTTTCGTGTATCCAGAAAACTATACCTTCTTCCTCCCAGATATATTTTCCCACATAGAAAGTAACCATGTTTCTGATTATTTGCAGTGTAAGTTTTGTTTAGTTTAGTTTTGTTTTCCTTCATTTGCCATATGTCTTGCTATCATGTTTTGAAATTATATTCTTCATAATTTTCATTGCCATGGAATTTGAAAAACCAAGAAAAAGATCAAGTCTCCTTAGTGTCAGGCAAAATAATAACACAGGGGGAAAAAAGTGGGTGGGGTGGTGGTCTTTACAAAGAGCTATCAGGTAACTGAAAATTGAGAGGCAAAACATGGATGCATCCAGAATAATAGGTCCAGTAACACAGTACTGACCACCGTGTCTAGGATGACTGCCTCAGCACATCAGCAGCTTAGCCGTTGCCAAGTTTTCTGCAAAAAAAAATGTGTACATGGGAATATGAAAAACAGTTTCTTGTGATTGTTTATAGAGAACTTCCTAGTGCTAACTACCTAATGCAAAAGATAGCATGAATTAATAAAAGTTCTGGTTTCCAAGCAAATGTAAATCAAAAAGGAAGGACTGGGGTAGTCAGTGGATGACAGAAATATTGAGAAGGGAAGATAAGGAGTCAGATAGGAGGGAGAGTGGGGAAAACTGGAGAGAGAAGAAATGAAAGAGGAGAAGCTGATTCTTACAGCCTGGGGAGTGTGAGGGAAGAAACGAGCAGCAGAAAGACTGCCAGGCAGGTCTAGGTGTTTAGCATAACCAGCAGCTGAAGGCAGCAGGTCATGTTGAGTTCGATGGTACCTGATCATGGTAGAAATGAAGCTGGCTCTCAAGAAACAATGCAAAAGAGCAATAGGCATGAGATGATGAAGGTGTTAAGGGGACCAGACATATGAGGTAAAGAGTGTAAGGCTGGAGAGAAGCCAGGGCTGGTGGCAAGGTGAAGAGAGGCCAGGCCAGGTGAAAGCAGGATGGCAGGGGTATGGGATTTGCATTTGGCTTGATGGGAGAGAGGGAGAGATTGAAATGGAAAGGGTAAAACACAGTCAGAGCCACAGAGATGTGATCCCAAAGGGGAAAGGAGAAGGGCAGAGAAAGGGGAGAAATGAGAGATAAGGAGAAGGGTGAGAATGGTTAGCAAATGGCAGGCAAAAGGGAAACATGCTGGAAACCATTCACTGGACACATCTGAGAGAGCTGACAGAGGGAACATTCTGCAACAGCAGCAATTCCCTGTGTTTCCCTATTTATAGGTATCTTATTTGAATAACCTAGATAAAATTGCAGTGTTTTCAATCTTACTTCTCTGGTACAATATTGACATTTATTTTGTGTGTGTGAAGATGTGCATGACTAAGAAAAAATATTTCAAACAAGGAAGTGGTATTAGTTTTATCCAGCCCTTGCTGCTTGTCTAGATGCTTGGGTTTTTGGTGGTTGTGTCTATTGGAAGAAACAGCCTTTTGTTTGGTACAGGGGTATCATGTTGAATGGTGCATGGAAAATATTTTCCCTCATAAACAGTGGGAACTTGCACAATAACTCCTAAGTATTTCATACTTGCATATGAACCAAACCACTGGGCCTGACTCACCACTGTACTACTTCAGTTTTCCACTGCATGGAATCTACTGGCACAAGCAGACTTACACTAGCATAACACTGGAGTTATGCAGAAGAGATTCCCACCTCCTAATTGCATCAGTGGGGCATTTGCTATTGTATAAACTCATCCCATTTGGAGTTTTTAAGAGGTTTCTGGGAACAGTAAGTTTATATATGGCTTTTGCTTTTTAAAACAAGCAAACAAACAAACAACAAACAAAAATCCTCCAGGGGTTAGAAGAACCAAGCTAGAGAGGAGCAAAAACTGGAATGTGCAGATTTAGGTCCACATTTTTCCCAAAGTGTTTGGTTTTGGCTCATTGTAGGCAAAAGTGTAACCACAAAAACCAATTGCGAATCAACACCATAAATATGCAGATCAGCCCTTGGCCAAAAATGACACTGTAAAGAAAACCAAAATCCTAGGGAGACATCTCAAGCCACTGTGCGCTCTTGTGTCATTTAGTCATCAAGAGCACTGTTGGCTTGAGCATCTCAAAACTGCTGTTCTACATGAACCTAGAAGAGGTATGAGAGCATGGCAACATCTCACTACAGCTGTGAATCAATATATCACAAACTTCACTAGAGAGGATCACTTTGAAGAGCAGCAGACAACCGAGGCTTTCACTGCTGTTATTTAGTCTGGCATGTCTTGTCTAAGACTGAGAAGGGAGATGACAGTTTTTCTGAGATAGACCCTGACCTGAGACCACCCATTCATTCATCTGTTTTAGGACCCATTTGTTACAAGCCTACCCTCTACATAGATCACGGGGCTGGCCTTTCACCTTCTCACTCCGTTATAGATCATTATATAAGCTTCCTATTAATACCATCTGCATTTTAGGTGTGCTGGGATAGAAGAACACCACTGAGGAGAGGGGTCGCTACGCTGTGTTTGTAAATTCTGCCATGATTCTTTTGTGGCTTATTACCATGTCTGAATACATGCTTAATGCTGAGCAAGGAAGAATACAGAGTGCATTGGTGCCAAACCAAGCACTGAAACCACACCCCCAACACCCACCAAGTTGTGTGATTTAGAAACACATGATTTTAAAGAATAGTCATGCTGAGTTTTCTTTTCTTTTCAATTAATTGAGGAATCACGTATTTTGGACTTCTCAGTGGTGTGTCTAAAACCTCTTGGCTTTTGCTTAGATGAAAGTTGAGATTTCTCAGTAATCATCGGACTTCTGAGGAAGCCTTTAGGAATAATGAATTGTAAGGCTGACTCTACAGTCAGCAGAACTAGTTACAACACATCCATACCCTAGAGATCCAGCTAAATTAGAGCCAAGTTCTGCTCCAAGCTGTAGTGGTATGACTGTAGAGCAGCAGACATACAGATTTACTCCACGAAAACTGAAGACACATATATACTGAAACTGCAAGATCCAGATGTATTTGTATGGTTTTTTCTTTACTACTAATTAAAAAAAAATCTAGATCAACTGGAATAAATAATGCTATTTTGCAAAAACACAGACTATTTTCCAATTAAAAATGGATTGAGATGTTAACCAATGATGTTGTCTAGACAAACATTATAAGCTTGAATCTAGCCTTGAGCCAATAGTTGCTGTTACATCAGTCTACTCAGGGCGTGTTCATCCCAGGATGAAATTTAGTATGCTGAAGAGACCCAAGCCGGTAAGTTCCACACATTGTGCAGCCCAGTCTAACAGGATTCATTAGCTGGAGGATGCTCTGTGCCAGCACTTGGCTGACATGGCTTTTAAGCTTATTTTCCATATAATAAATGACCTGGCACTGATGGTTCTGGGCCTGGTGCAGGGGGTATGAACTTGGATGTTTCTGCATCTCCCATAATTTAAGTGTCTGGCTTACAACATAGGCATATAAAACATATTCAACTAATAGTCTCTCCTTGTTCTCCTTCACTTCTGGTGATTGAATCAGCAGTAGCTGTAGGCCATGGGTCCATATTACTCTTTATCCCCTTTGGGAAGACCAGACCTGGTGGGAAGCAACTTTCCAATATTTATGAGTAGATGCCGTGGCTATCTTCTTTGCAAAGGATGCAGTAAGCAAAGAAAATATCTGGTGCCTTTCATTCTTACTCACATAATGCTAGCTGTAAGCTTAACCCCAAATGTGCTCAATATATAGGTTGACTTTTGATTTTATTGATGTCAATGGCTTTATAATGGGATATATTTATGTAGCATGAAGTATATGCTATCTCTTTCTACATGAAAATCATCACCAGCCACCATAATATAATATAATATAATACAATACTGACTTGCAACTGACACGCTGTTGCTTGTTAACCAAGAAACCTCTCTAGAACAAGTCAGATAGAGCAGGGAACAAAGTACCAAAATGAGGTCGTGGGTGAGTAACAGAAGACATGCCCTGGGATGGAAGATGAATGGGTCATTAGAGAGTAAGTGAAATTATAAGCCGTTACTTAGAAGCCCCGAGGATTCCTGGCTGCCGGTTTTCAGTGCTGAAAACATGTATTGGATAGGACTTGCGGAGTTAGCTAACGCCTGTGCCAGTGCTCCACGAACAAGGAACCTGAGCACCGGTAGGTATGCGGCTGGAGGGTTGATGAAGTCCTTTTGGCTTCTGCTGGCTGCCTCATAGCTCACTGATATTTTCCTTCCTTCTAGTTATAACTTAATCTCTGTCTGCAGAGCTGCTTCCTTTGCACACCATCCTGTACTTATATACCTCTATAACTAGGATGATTATAGCATCCAGAGTGGAATAACTGGCCCCTGGTCCCTCCCCACAGTGTTGCTGTTCTATGGTGAGGGCAGGGTTGGCTACTGATCACTTGCAGAGGGGCTGCCAGCTTCAGCCTCTTTCCTAGGTCTTCTTCAAATACATACTTCAAACAGCCTGCATAAATCAGACCATCTCTAAACTTACTGTCTAGCCTGCAGCTGAACTTATTTTGCTATTTGTGTTTACTGAAAGCTGCAATTGGACACATTGGTCAGCCAAAATGACAAAGTCTTTACCTCATTCCTGTAGACTTTTTTTTTTCCCGAAGGAATAACCAGGCACTTCTAGCTTTGTCAGGGAAGGTGAATTACAGAGGCAATTCCTTTTCCCCCTTTCTTTCTCTCCCTTCCTGCCCCAAAAATGAGAAACAAAATGAATGCTATTAAGGTAACAACAGATAAAACAGACCCAATTGCTTTACTGTACTGGCCTAAAGCACACTGCACAGAAATTGCCTGGTTTATAGTGCTGTTTCCCTTATGTTGAGGGAGAGGACATAGCTCTTCAGAATAAGGTCTTACAAAAACATGGACTTCTATGGCAGAGCTAAACTGTAAACTGCGTTCTAAAAGCCATAGATAAATGAACCCCATGACAGTTCACATTACAGTTATAAATATAAAAGGGATAGAAAAGGCCTGACCTGGCACCCTTACTGCTTTTCTGCAAGTGTTATTTTGCATTCCTACAAGTCAAGTGAAAATCCCTGAACCCTGCCCGGGGTCCTGTGATATTTCCCCATGTCCTGGCTCACCTCCTCGGCTGAGTTTGAAACACAACAGTGCACTGCAATTGGTGGTTTTTCTGAGCCCATCCAGCTGGTGAGTGTAGCCAGAGAGCATAACCGGGGATGGGAGCGACTTAGAGCCTTGCTCTAAGGCTCTTGGCAATGCAGGATACATGTGTCCACAGCACCCTACACGTGCACTGCAGCCAGCCAGCCATGCACCAGGCAATCTGAATGTTGAGGAAAAGGTGTCGTCCAAGCTGGTGTCATCTCATTTGGGTGGCAAAGTCATTGGGCTAGGGATAAGAGAGCACCTGAAATGCCAGGGCAGCTTATTCTGGAAGAAGTTCACTTCTTGTTTCAATGTGACCTTCTGGACCCGCTTTGGAGTTGTCTGCAGCACAGCATCGGGTGTTTTTGCATCTGAAAATGAGATAGGACTACAGGACTGAGAGGGAGGGAGTCTTACACAATGGTAGAAGCATAGGGCAGAGCATAGGGCAGGGAGTCCAGAAGGTCGCTTGCAGTGGCACATACCTGATGTTACTGACACCTGTGTGTCTCTCAGTTCCTCCCTGGCAGGGTTGCCATAGACCTTGAGGGACATATTCATCCTGTGACTTCTTCGGAAACCCCCTTGAGGAGCCACTGAGCAAGGCTGTCCTTGAGATATTCTGAGTACCACCCTGCAGTGGCAACTCTCAGAACAACACAGGCCAGCAGTAAGCTATCTGCATGGGCCACTGCTGCAACTCAGAGAAGAAAGCAGGGCCACAGACCATCAACTGAAACACTTCTTCAGTGATCTCTCATCCTCCCTCCTCCCACCACAGTTATTGGTTTCCTTCTCATCCCTTTGACCCAGACAAACACTGGAGCTTTCTATTAATTTCAAGATGTAGTGAGAATCCCAGGTGGCTGCAGTCTTGTCCCCTTCCTCTGAGCCTTGGAGACACAGTGTGGTCTTTTCTGTAACTCTAGTCTCGTCTCCTCAAAGCAGGCTGGGTTTTTTTATGATTTTATTTACTGATTGTAAGATCCCCACTCCACACCAGGCACAGGAGATGAGAAATGCTGTGGGTGTGAGGTTGGAAAGGATTCTCCCCTTGAATATATACTGTGGAAAGAAAAAAAGCCTCCCTAGTGACTCAAGAGCAGCTTCAGTGAGTGGAAGGAGGAACACCGCTGTTTGGGCTTTCCTAAGAAACTTCTGCTACCACAGCAGCCAGGACTTCTTGAGAAAGAGGTTGTTTCTGTGTCACAGGAAGAAAGGGTCCTACAATTTGTCATTAAGGTCAGGATAAGCATCCAGGCCAGAAGTTCTTAACATCTTGTGGTTTATCACTAAGAAAACAAAGAGAAATGAGTCACTTGTAGCCCAAACTCTAAGAAAAGAGAAGAAAAAAAAAAAACCACCCGAAAACTAATACAAGCTTTTCCTTGCACTCTGTAGTCCGGTTTCAGATAGGGGGCTTTGTGAGACTCCGTGTAACTGCAGCTTGTGAGCGGCAGCATTAAGATGACTTGATTAAACCTGCACCGCAGACACAAGCTGGAGAGGAAGGAGAAATGGATAGGATATTTTGATAGACATGGGGCAACTGTGTCCTGTGCTTGTGTTCAGGAGCTATTTTAGTTTGCCTGTGGAGCAAACGAGGCAGTATCTCTGAGGTAGAAAACTCTTTTCCCGTTCTTTCAAAATCAGAAGTTTTAAATGCTTAAGAAAAGAGCAAGGGAAAAAAAAATGAATGTGTACATAGATGAACCACCATTTTGATAGAAAATAATAAACAAACCAATGTTAGTTTCAGGATTAAGGAGTCAAAGTGTGTGTGTGCTGGCATACAGATAATTTCCAAGAATATCTGAACTGGAAAGAAGCCTTTGCTCACACCTGTGAGCTTTCACAAGGGAGCAGAGAACACCCAGCTGCCTGCCCTCACCGGCAGGCAGTGCCCCATGACAGTGCGGTGTTTTAGTTTCCACTCATAGTAGCAATATCCCAAGACCATTCTTCACCAGGCAGTCAGCAGGAAATGTATCTTGGTTTGGTCTGGCCACATTACACACAGAGTTAATCCAGCTGCAACTCCCATCACAATTAAAAACTCTGATTTAGATCCTAGGAAGACACTACCTTGCTATTTTAACCACGCACTTCTTTTTATGCTAGCTGTTACACCAAGACTCAACTTCCAAACTCTTCTCTGCAGGTCAGACAGGTCCCCATGAGGGCAGGGACTGGCTAGCAGGGCTGTCATTGCTGGCCATCCCCATGCCAGCAGAGGCACCGACTAGACACCAGTGCAATTTGCTGGCCGCGCCAGCAGGCAGGTGACCAAGTAAGGAGCAGTTCAGCCAGGGAGATGCTCTTGCAAGCTATACTCATTGCTTTCCAGCCGCCAGTTCCTTACAACTCTTCTCTAAAAGCACCCTGCATCAGCAAGGACGCTATAGGTTTAGCGTGACTATGAAATGCATATGGTGCCCAGGTGCTGGGATCTAGCTGCGGTCCCCCAGCCGTGTGGGTGTCTGGTCGGCGGTGAGCAAGCCTCAGCGCGAGCCCAGTCAGCACTTCTGGAGGCAGATGTAGCTCTTGGGACCAGAGCAAACTTTCTCACCTAACTTGCTGACTCAGGATGCTTCAAGATGGTGATCTCATGTCCCTTTTCTCTAATCCTCTCTCCCCTTTCAGGAAGCAACTGTTTACTGCTTGTTGGTTGGCTAGCAGGTTAGAATGTTGGTTTTGAAATCAAAGGCATCACTAGTTGTTATTCTCTGCCACAGATCCACTTGTACTGACCTTCAAAATATTCTCAGCTTAAGGACCATCTATGATTACAGTCTAGAGAGCCAGACAGGGATAGCATTTCTATTCCATAAGAATTCACAGCAAATTGACATTTGTTTTCATTCTGAACTGGAATGAAAATTCAACATGCTCAAACTTTCCATATCACTGAAATTCTTAGTGTTACATCAAGGAAAAAGGTTTTTTTCTATAATGCTGCAGCATTTGCTAAGGTAACAGTATTTGCCTTCAGTAATGCTGAAACATTGCAGTATAATGTTGGATAAAATTTATGAAATATTAATATGTTACATTTAATTTAGTGATGCATTTAGATCTATCGACTTCATAATGAAACATGTAAATATATCTAAATGAGGAATTCAAAATATTTTGAGTGCGTCAAACATAATTGGGAAAATAGAGACAGCATATTTAAATCCAAATTTTGAAATGTAGTGGAATTTAACATATTTTTGCTGCATCATCTTTCTGACAAGAGACATTTTTCTGTCTTCTGTCCAAAAGCTATGGCTGGTTCTAATAATCTGATGGTGTCCTGATTCAGCCAAATGGAGTATCTTACCCTGCTCTTTAGTGCAACAGTTCCAGCTTCCCTTCAGCCATTTGTTGTTCCTTTTCCCGTAGCTTCTGGGGACTGTTTCTGGGTGTGGGATGGTGATCAACACTCCTCTGCAGGACCCCTCAGCTAAGCTCTGTGACAGACCTTTACAGCTCCCTGCTGCAACGTGCTGCCAAATACCTATCAAGGAAGGTAGTTCCTTCCCAAGTTGCCCATGTGCCGGCTGTTTGAAAGCACTGTGTGAGCACTGCCCCGCAGCTGAGGGACTCGTCCCCATCCCCTGGCCTCGCCTAGCAGCAGGTTTGCTGCTTCTCCTTTCCCTGCTGTTGGCAATGCCGGTATTTTAAGGAAAACTTTGGGAGCTCCTGTGGCAAGATACATGTTGGGACCATTCAGGCACTTTAATTAGCGCAGAATCCATGTGACTTCAGACCTTTGCTTCAGGAAAAAAATGTATTCGGCCAGCATTCAACACTAGCCTGCACTCTTTCCTAATTAGTTTCTGTTCTGTGCTTAAACTGTGACCTTCTAACTCTACAGCATTTAACTGTGTGGGCCTCTATCACCCCAGAGACTGCTTGAGACACAGCAGTTGGTTGCAGTGAAAGGACTTGGACATGTTTTTTTCTAGGTAAAAAAACCCATGGCCTAGTGGCAAGAGAAGAAAATAGAAATGTCATGAAAGTTTCTCTCCAATGGCATCCAGACTGGCTGTCTTTCTGGAAATCCCAGAAGATTCGTCCGTTCTCTTGGACTTTGGGGAAGAAATACATCAGACATGGTTAAAGAAGCTGATTTTGGAAAGTGATTCTAGGGCATTAGCACTGTATGCTTTGCTGCATGAATGTTAAACCTTACAAAAGCGCCCAGACTTCACAGCAGGTGCCTTTTGTGTAAGTTAGTGTTAAAAGGAGGTGAGGAAACAATTCAGATATGTGAGCTTCCACTCCCTCTGCACTGGGGTACCAGATTTATGAAATGTTTCATGCAGGACCTCTCACGATGGGTCTGTTGCTGTTTGTACCTTCTTGCTTGCCAAATTGTTTTAAAAAACGAGTGAAGATGCTTGGTCTTTTTTTTTTTTTGTCATGGAGGTACTATTAATTATGGTGTTAGGAAGTAGGGTGCTCTAGGAAGAATGTATGAGATCACCACATTGACATCAACAATATCTAAAAGAAGGAAAAAACGAGACTAGTTCAGGGCTGTGGCAGAGCTCAGAGGTAAATTTATCCAAGCATGAAAGGGGGCATTTCACATTTTGCATTCAAGGTAGGATATGAAACTAATAACTGGCTAAATCCAAAACCAAGAGGAGATTTAGGCGTTGTGAATAAAGTGAGCATCTTTGCATCTGTCTGATACTTAAAGCCTTTTGGAATGTGTTTGTGTATTTTATATTAAAAAGTCAATGAATAAACCCCATGAAGCTCAGGACCTCTCTCTTTCAAGAGATCTCACTGAGATACAGTTATGCTCCTCCAGCTTGCTACCACTCTCCAGCCTTGTGAGCTTCCTCTTGGCCTGACAGTGGCTAATCTTGACCAGGAGACACCTCACCTTATTACTTTTCCTGCCATGCACCACCTTCTGAGCATGTGGCAGGTGACACCCTGTTCCCCTCAGCCTCAAGAGACCTGAACACACACAGGTCTTTGCCTCCTAAGTAAGAAGTGCTTTAACCACAAGCATTCAACAAAAACAGGAGCGACAACACCTCCTCATCCAGGAGCAACAGCAGGTATGGCCTGTGAGAAAAGAACGAGATGGCTGGCTGTGCTTGAATGGGTAACTTGGGTGCCTAAGTTTTGGAAGTGGCTTCAAAGTGCAGTTTCTTCTTTCACCCTGGCATACTATTCAGGATGATCCACAGGAAAACATCTTAGTCCCTGAGAGTGACAGGGTTTCAGATGAATCCTGCTCTTCAGCCTTAGCCTCTTGGCTGTCTTATGGGCTCTGGTGTTGTGTGTCCAGTCTCCCTGCCTCTAAACTCCCTGTTTGAGGCACTGGGAAAATAAGTGGCTCAGTCAAGGCTGTGAATTCCACTCTCATATCCAGGACCTTCAAAATTAGAGGGTAACAGTGCATGGTATCATCATGCCTATATCACTTTAGTTCTTAGAAGTGGAAAAATAGCCTCTGGAAACAAAGGCTATCGTAATACAGGTGTGGGAGTGGTAACATTTTTTCCCTGCTGACCAGTGTATCTCAAACTGTCAGTTCGATTAACTCAAAAATAATGCAAACATTTGGGCACAGTGATAAAGGGAAGCCACTGTAAACACACCATACCCAAGAAACAATCATGAGCCCCCATATCCAGACTAGCTACTCCCAAGCATCAATTTCTCACCAGAATTAGAAAGGAAAGAAATTCAAAGGAATAAATGCACCCCTTGTCTTTTCGCACCTTCTAGACTGTAAACTTTTTCTGACATAAATTACCTCTCTGATACTTTGGTGCAAAGCTAGCAAAGCAGAATGCCTAGAACAGAACTTTAAAATATATGGGTTTAACTTAGTATAAATGTTTATTAATTCTGAAGATAAATTCTATGTGTGGGAGTCACCATTTACAGACTGGACCTCAAACACTGTATCAACTGGTATCACTAGACAAACTGAAGTCTTTTCCTGCAGGGTTCCATGTTTCACCCCCCTTTTCTAGTTTCCTCCTCCCTTGAAATGCTTCATTTTGCACGTTTCTCTTTGTCGAGCAGTTTAAAAATGCTTCTGGCAGAAACGTTTTACAAGAGGGGAGGATGCCCCAGGCTTCTGCCCGGAAACTAGGAGACTGCGTGTGGGGAGGCTGACGCCAGCTCTGCAAACCTTGTAGCTCTGCATAAAAAAAGTCTTTTTTTACTTTGAGTAAACAATGGAAATCCATTATTTACAGACTATATTGTAAACATCTGTGGCAGAGAAGTCTTCTTATTGTATGCCTGTAATGACAAGGGCAAACCCAGTACAGGAAGAAGGAAGGACCAACCCACTTAACAGAATGAGACTTAGTTGAATTCATTTTAAAGCCACCAACAAACAACTGATGGTTTAGCTGATGCAGGTCATAAACAAATAAGAAGTATTCAGGATACCTAAATGACATTCTGGCTCAATCAAAATGAGCAGGAGGTTTGACATTGGCATTATGGAGTCAAGGCTGAGTTTCTAATCTTTTTTCCTAAAAAAAACCCCAACCAAAATTGCTCAGCTTAGATTGTAAAAAGACTGTTAAAACTATAGTTTTCTGATCGATTGAGGTACTAGACACACATTTTTCAATGGATACAAAAACTATAGAAAAAGTGAAAATATTGTGCTAACTCTAAAAAAGGAAATCCTACGATAATTTTATGGACCTTGGCAAGGGACATTTCCACATTGCTACTGGCTGGCTGAGCTCTTGGCTTTAGGTCGTCAGTTGTTTCAACTAGTCATTAGTGCTTTTCACTTCAATTGTTGTCACGGCCTTGTAACTCCACTTAGATAGGGGAGACTGTCCACCATTCTCTGCCGTGTTGCACTGAAGGATCTTCCCCAGTAAATCCCCACAGCCTCTGGGATATGTATGTAGCTCATCCCAGCTCTGATCCTTCAAAGAACATTGGGGCAAATGTTTGCTGACATTTTTTGACAGAAACAGATACGTACCTGTGTCATTAAACCTTTTTCCTATTTTATATTATCTGTTGTCGCAAAGCCCTGTGTGGACAAAGATATAATGTGCATCCCCTCTGCCATAACCTTCTCTTTTCTGCTCACACTGATGCTCCCACTCCCTTAAGGCTAGCCTTGACCGCCAGACACTTTTCATGGGCTTTAGACAATGCAGACCTCGGTGTAACTGGAGTGGCTGATTACTGTTCCCAGCACAAGATGGAAAAACCTGAATATGCCTCTGCAGAATTCAGTCCCAACTAATGCTTTTTTATGATAGTTGAAACTACTGAAGAAAGCTTACCTTTCCTAATGTTCAAGATAAACTATTCACAGAATCTAGAATAAATGCTGTTTCTTACATACTAATGTCTCACATGTCAGTAGGAAGCTTGTAGGAGGCAGTGGGAGGTTAGCCTTCAGGAACAGTATATTGCAAACTACTCACCTTTGCCTTAGTCAGAAAAAAATGTTAGTTACACCCTCTATATCAGATAGCAGGTATCAGATGATGAATGATCAGTGGCTAAAGCTATTGTTATAAACAATTGTACTTGAAAAAATTAAGCCAAGAGTTTTCCTTCTTCTCCTTGTCTAGAATGCAACTCAGGGAAGCACTCATATCTTGAAATATACAGAAACATTATTTTATAGTCAAGTCTTTCTGTCGTTGCTACTAATAAAATAGTACTTCTGATGATCATTTCTGCACTTAAGCAAATAACATCTCTTCTGTAAAAATTTTCTTTGAAAACACATTCATGAAAAGTGTGACTTTTTCTTTCCTGTACAAAACCTATCACTAGACACTTTCCATTTTTCATCCAAATGAGACGAAAATTGATTCAAGTTGAACATTTTTGTCTTGGGGGTGGTCATTTTTGGTGTCCCTAATATCACTCTACTGCTTTCCTATCTTGCTTTTCCACGTGGCAGCAGGGGGTCAAATCAAAGAGCAAAGAGCTGAAAAGCCTCCATGTTACTTTCATTTTGATCAATGAATAATTGAAGTGAAATTAAATTTTTCATTTAAAGCTCACCAGTTAGAAACTTATAAACCATCAGTGAATACATTTGAACAAGCTAAAAATTAGGTTTACATATAATTTTTTTTTTTTTATTGACATCTTTCAGCCAGCAGGGAGTATACTCTGTGACATCAACCAGGATGTCACAAAACCCCCTCGACTTCAGCAGAAAAAATGATGAGGTTAAAGAACTTGAATTTTACTACCCACAGTGAGCCATACTGTGCCTTATGCAGAATTCCTCTGTACAGCACTCCAAAGCCAGGAATAACACAGGAGCCTGTGAGATTTACTTGCCCAACTTCTACTGATTTTCTTTTTCCTTTCTTGCTGATTTTTTAAGGTAAATATCTAAGGCAAAGATATTTAGCAGTGGCTTGATTTACTAAGCACAGATTATTACATGGACAACTATATATGGCACAAGTGAACACACTTGCTCTATTCATCTTTGCAATCATTCTGTCACACCAGGAGCGGATCTTGCCTGGAGCTGTTAGCCAAGAACAATCTCTCCAGCAAAAGGGAGTTTCTAGTGACTAACTGACAAAACAATTATTCTAATTGTACAAGCTAAAAACTGGTCAAGACATGGACTCACAGAAGCTGGAGATGGTTTGGTCATTTAGTCCCTTCCTGTAACAATGCAAGATTGTTTCCTACACAGCATTTCATGCAATGCAGATTTTATGCAATTTAGGCTGATTTTGAAAAACCTAACTTCACAGTTCTCCACTCATTTTTCTTGTGCTGCTATTTGCAGTCTAACAGACCGTAAGAAATAATTGTTATTCAACCTACAGTTCCCTTTTCAAGTGTAAATCATGACTCTCAATGCACCCCAATGATTCTGTCTCCTTTCACCTGACAGACCTCATGGACCTTCTGGGACAACATCATTCAAACTCACCACGTTCCTGCTAGCCAGGCTGTATGTATTTGGCATTTCCAAGCAGACCAGAAAACAGTGTCATCAAACATGAAGGAAAAGAGGAGAGGAAAAGACAAATTAGTTAAAGAATGCAAGCTTATATCCATATTTTTCAATAGATTAAAATCTTGCCTCTGTGGCCCAGGGTAGCATTTGCTCGTCTTTTAGCCCAGTTCCGGTTATAATCAGACGGATGTTGACTGACCTAAAGCTGTGTAAGTAGCAGCAGAGAAGACCCAACAGGTGACTGTGGCAATGTCAGCTACTGCTTTCATTTGCAGAGCTCACAGCCAGTGACCCTTGCTCTGTGCCTAATCCCAAAGGTCCAATTTCCCCAAGCATTTATTTTTAAAATATTGACTTAAAGGGAAGGGACAAAAAAACTGGAATGTGTCCTGAACACCCATAGGAAAGGAAATGTTTTAGAGACTGCTGTGGCTGCCAGCAAATCTGCAACACTGGACTTGAAAAGCCCGGTCCTGGTCTCTGACTACAAGCAAAAAGATAACATGCTTTGGCATAGACAGCGACGCTGCCATTCAAAATGGTCTGAGTGTAATGGTGGCTGAGTGTGAAGCAACGTGTGATGAGAGTTTAACGTCACGGCTTTCCCAGGGCCGAAGGGTAGGACTTCGCCTTTGAAGGTGAAGCCATCCCAAACTTGGATCCTCTAGTAGTGGGCTGGCATCTAGGGTGGTGGACTACCCAGCGAAGAGCAGCTCTGTGCCTCTCACTGTCAGCAGTTTGGCTTTGCTGGAAATTGCCATCCTGAACTGTCCTCCACCCCTACATACACAAAAATAGACATGTGATTTTCCTGTACACACTATTTGTCATGTCCTATAAGATCCCTTAGAAGAAATAATGGGGGTGTGTGTGTACATTTTCCAGCAGAATAAATGTAAAACAGAAAATTCAGTAGGTGACATTTTTTCCTTGGGTTTTTTTTTCCTTGGAGTAGTTCTTAAAAGTACAGAAAATAGCCAAATAAAGTTCATGTTAATGATGGAAAGCTTTAGGTTCCTGTGGCAACTCATATTTAACTGCCTTAATGAAAAGAGAGCAAGAAAAGTTATAACTTCTTCCAGAAATATAGTGATTTTTTTCACTGTTATAGCAGGAATCACTTATATGATAATTGCACATAAATTATGCAAACCTCCTTCAAATATTAATATTAACATATAATATAATGATCTTTATGTGAAAACTGAGGAAGGTGATGTTCTTTTGACATTCTATAAATGTGCACTTCTCACTTTAAAACAAAAACCACTAATGATGATTGTTTCAGCCTAGTTTAATCCATTCCATTTTCCCCAGACCAGATCTGATCTTTTAAGGAAGCCTAGGACTGTCATTTGGCTAGGTCTGGCCTAGCAGTCCTGGAAAGGGAATAAATGTAAAGTCAACTGGTGGGAAGCACTTGGTTAACACCAGGCTTGATAGGAAATATAAGGGTAACTTCAGATTTGTAGTGAAGAAAAGAAAGGCAGATTTTGCTATGAGTGTTTTGATACAGACTGGGAAATCCCTCAGAAAAAGCAGGGAGTATAGCCTAGATCATGGGAAGAAGAAGAGAATTGGTTGGACTGACAGCCACAGAAGAGTTTGTGAAGGAAACAGCATGATTTGTTAAATTGCTGCCACAACCCAAAAGGAAGGGGGCCAAAGGAAGGTTTATTCTCAGCGTGGGTGGACAACCTGTTAAAAAGAAGAGGAAAGTGTTTCATTGGGTCTGGGTGTATGGGAAGAGGAAGCTGGAGAGCAAAAAATGAAGACTTTGAGGAAGGAGAAGAAACTGGAATTTATCTGGATTCATATAAAACCAATTGGTGGCGTGTACTCCTCTGGCAACCGTAAGTCTAGGCTGCACTCTGGCTTAGAAATGCTAGTGGCTAGCAGATGGGAAACTGAGGCAGCAAGGGAGCAAAAGAGAGGACTGTTGAAGTTGCTGCTGTGGTGTGTAGCTCTGCTTCTGTTGTTACAAATGTTTTAATTATATTTGTGAAGATTTCAAGCTTACTGTCACTGAGGTCAAGGAAACTGACACAGACTTCATCTGGCAGATGCACTGTAGAATTAAACAAGACAAAGTCATGTTCTTTTGGAGCTGAAAACTTGGATGAGAAGTTCGTATTTACTGCTGAAAGCCAGTTTATCCAAACCAAAAATCAGTCTGATGTGAGAACTAACGAGGGAGATTTAAGAAGTCTATATCCTGAAAAGATGGAGACCAATGGAATTGGTGTCCTGCCTCATCTTTCGCAAAGCTTTCAGCTCAGATCTGATGGAAAATGCCATTCCTCTGCTTTTCATTACTGCCTAAGGACAGACATTTTTCAGGCCCCTGTTCTGCAGCTGACTCACATCCTAGCTGCTTGGTTTTGATCCTTAATGTCAGATTCAAAATAACGTCATTAATAACATTAACTGATTGTCCTATGGAAGTAAATTTCAATCCAGTAGAGCCAGCTTTGGGAGGCATATGGCAAACATAGCAAACATATCTACCACTGACAAACCCCCCCCCCTCTCTCAATGCTTTAACTTTGCCAATGCCTTTGTTTTTATCCAGTGCTTGAGCATTTCACTTGCATTACATGTCTTTAGGGAAGGATAGGCTTCTGTAATATTTTCTCTGAAATTAAATCCCACTGCTTTCATTCTGGAAGTGAAAATCCCTCCTAGAAATTCTTTCCAGCCTCTCAGTGCCCTTTATAGGTACCCTGTGGCTGCAACCCCTTCATAACACAGACCCCATGCATTTCGACTCAGCTGTCCAAACACGTGGATGACCTGGACAGTTACAATCACTCAATGCTTCTATTTGTCCCGCTTTAGCTTTTTGGAAACAACTCTTCATTTCCTCCATGTTTGTATCAGAGTAAGTTCAAATCAGCAGCTCTTCATCACAATATAGCGTCTCTAGGAAAGACACTAATTGTTAAAATTAAGGGAATGAAGCAAGCAAGAAAGCAGGCATGTGTCGACAGGTGCATACAATCTGAAAGTTTAGTGTTACTGTGCTGGAACATAGCTTCCTGAAAGAGGGAGGAAAGAGCAGGTATTTTTTTCTTTAAGTCGTAGTATTAGAATATCCCAAGGGACGGGCATACTCTTTAGAGCAGTTATATTTCTTTTTGGATTTTGAGCCCATCTGCAAATGATTCAGAATGTGTTTCAAAATTTGAAATCTATAAAGATTTCTTCATCCTTGACTGCAAAATATAAAGAATTTTTCAAATGTAGTCTAATAAAAAATGTGTCACCGTGCAATAGATTTGCACACAGACTGATCAGCTATTTCACTTACTATTCCTTTACACAGGCAGAAGGAGGTGAAATGAGAAATATTAGTCAGATTAACAGGACAGTTGAAACTGAACTTGTTCAGAAATGAAAGTTCATGCAGGAGAGACAAGAAGGAAAAAAAAACCCTGAAGAATTCTTAATGACCTTTTCTAGTCCAAATGCCAACATGGGCAACTAATTCAGATTTCAAAAATAATATAGATCATGCTTTTCACCTGGCTTTGCACCACATATCTTCACTGTGTTGTTAGTATATCATCTGCTGCCTGGAACTTCATGAAATGGAGAGATGTGCTATCATAATATAACTCTGCTGTGAACTGTTTAATTGCAGTCACATTTCTCCCCACATGTGGTTGCTTTTCGGTGGTTGGTAAAAGCAAATCCTGCACACAGAGGTTAAAACTACACAATGTCTTCTGTTAAAAAGCACTACATAAAGCCAAGCCATTCATAATATCTGTGTTATTAGAAGCATGATGTCACTTTTTCCAGTCAGATGGTGCCTGATCTAACGTCCATCCAAGCTGATGGAAAGATTCCTATTGATTTAGTGGATACTGGATCTGCCCCAAACTCACAACTGAAGGAAGCAAAGAAAGGAGACTGCAGGCAAATTCTTAGTGTGCAGGGTTTATTCTTAGTGCTTCACAGGAGTAGAGGTATTGAGGGCTTCCTAGCGTTGGCATTCTTCCTCAGCCATGAAGGATCCAACATATGAGGAACTGACGGAGCTGAGTGTATAATCCAGTGCTACCGTGTCTGCCAGGTGGATATAACCATTAGGTAGGGACATGGGCTGTACCTCAGGCCCTGAGATACTGGACTCCTGGCTCTTTCATGGCGTAGCTTCAGAAGGAAGGTGGGGAGATGTAATCTGCTGAACTGTATGAAATCTTGCAGCTAGGGTACCTCCTTGGGATGCAGGAAAGGGAGTTTCAACTGTAGAGCCCAAGGCCTTGTGTTTTCTTGGGAAGAAAGCAGATGCAAAAAACAGATACCATGACTAATTTTGGAGGGCAGGGAGAGGGGGTCTTTGGACACAGTTCACAAGCCATCTCCCATATCAGGCATCAGGCCTCGGAACATATGTAAGAGCCTGAAGACCTGTTCCAGGGGATGTATCAGGCTAGGGAGGCAACTAATAAAAACAGGCACCTACAAAGTAAGGGGGACTGCCCAGTACCCAGCTACATGTTAGGTTTGTAAATCTGGGGTTTGGCAGATGGGCTTTCATCCTAGACATGACCTTCTTCTAAACTCAATGTTCTCATAAGAGTTGTCCAAACTCAGTGGACCACCCTGGTGGCTTGGCGTTCCTGGTCAAACCTTTGAATCTTTCTCAAAAGACAAATTGTAGACAGGTCTTACCTAATGTGGACTTATTGTCTCAAGCACATCTCCAACCCCCCAAAGCAGCAAGTTTATCTTATGTGATCTGTCAGACTCTTCATTACACAGTTTCCCTCTTCAGAGCTCACAGGTGCATTTATATGAGATAGGGTATCTTGCTGTGCTGGTTTTGGCTGGGATATAGTTAATTTTCTTCGCAGTAGCTGGTATTGGTCTATGTTTTGGATTTGTGCTGGAAACAGTGTTGATAATGCCGAGATGTTTTCGTTACTGCTGAGCAGTGCTTACCCAGAGCCAAGGGCTTTTCTGGTTCTCACCCCACCCCACCAGCGAGGAGGCTGGGGGGGGGCACAAGAAGCTGGGAGGGGACACAGCTGGGACAGCTGACCCCGACTGACTAAAGGGATATTCCATGCCATATGAGGTCATGCTCAGCATGTACAGCTGGGGGAAGAAGAGGGAAGGGGGGACGTTCGGAGTGATGGTGTTTTTCTTCCCAAGTCACCGTTATGTGTGATGGAGCCCTGCTTTCCTGGAGATGGCAGAATACCTGCCTGCCCATGGGAAGTGCTCAATGAATCCCTTGTTTTGCTTTGCTTGCACATGCGGCTTTTGCTTTACCTATTAAACTGTCTTTATCTCAACCCACGAGTTTTCTCATTTTTACTCTTCTGATTCTCTCCCCCATCCCACCGGGGGGTGAATGAGTGAGTGGCTGCATGAGGCTTAGCTGCCAGCTGGGGTCAAATCATGACACTTGCACTAGCAGGAGGTCTCGGCCAAGCATTGTGTTAATCATTTATATAGATTCCTCATTCACAAATGTTATTTCCATCTGCCTATGGAAACGCTCTGTGCCTGTTTCCTAAGGCTGTGTTTTCAGCATCACCCTTGCAGCCACAAACTTTCTCAAGATCTTTACTTTGTGAATACATTGCTCAGAGGTTGCTCCAGCCAGGAAAATGATGGGGGTGTGGGGGGAAAACATCTTTTTTTCTCTTATCAAAATAGCCAAAATGGTATTTAGTGCTGATTGTGATTCTACTAATGAGAATAATGAAAAGAGTTGCAAAAGAGCTACATTGGCATAGCAAGGCTGGCTACAGATGTAGATGTCCCTCACTTCATCTGATGCATAACTGGCTGAGAAAACTCCTAACTAAAGTTTCTTTATTCTTGTGCAAGCTGCTGTGAAGATTGCCCAACCTGTGACTGAAGATACAATCTGAGCACAGTGATGCTGCATTCCCAGGAACAATGACAAAGTCTTAAGATGACAAATTTGCATACTTGTACCTAAAGGCAGAATCTGGCTTTCAGTATCTTGACCACAGGTGACATATTAAAGGGAAAGCATCAACATAACCTCAATTGCCCATTGTGACTTTGTGTGCCTGGCAAGCAGGAGCCTCACCCTTTCACCTGTCACCGAAAGTGATTTGATAGGGAAATAACGCTGGAATTCCACAATGCCATTGTCACAGTTATTCACATTGACTTCAATGGCTATTACCATAATAAACATAACTCAAACACCAAATGCCTGGTCCTGATAGATTGCTTCATTAACTAATATCTGCAGGCCATTACCAGCTTGACCCTGTACAGTGTGTGCTCTGTCCCCTTGAAAGTAACTCTCAAGCAAATACCTGGTTACTAGTGAAGTAACCATCACTACTATTTTTAAAACTTTCCTCAGAAGTTCAGAAAGTTTCTTGCAATGCACTTTTTTAAATTTGTTAAGAAAAATCCTTCCATTTCAATAGTAAGTGTTCAGAGTCAGATGATCCCCTCTCATACTGCTCTGGGGATGACACATCTGTACTGTATAATACACTTTAGGATCATCCGAAGACCCTTTTATACCAGTGGACCAACACAAAATTTGTTTGGTGGAAGTATAAATCATACTGTAAACATTCACAAATATATATATTCCTTTCAAAATATACCAATAAGCATTTAATAGACTTAGAAGTGTTCTTCTAATTGAAAGCAGAGCACTGGTCCCACAGCACCAAAAAGTCCCTCTGTGACTGTAATCACTGTAACAGGGTCTGCAGCTCTTGCAGAGCTGGACAGCTGGAAACCAGCATATTAAGAAAGCAAATCAATCCACAGGTGTTGCCCACATATTCCAAGCTCTCTTGGCTGACATACATGCAGTTCCTCTCCAAGCCTCAGAGAATAAATCAGCACTTACTACCCCAAAGCCAAACCATGACACAACACAGGACACGTTGTTCTTCTTTAGAGTTTCCTCAGTTCCCTGTACAGTCCCAGTCTGTCTGTCTCGGCTCTTCCTGTTCCTGAATCATACAGCTCTTCTGAGTCCCAAACAAAGGATGCTCAATGCAAATAAAAAGATAGGCAGATAATGATATCTTCTAAATATTTGGTATGGGTGGGATTTTCCCCACCAACTGATGTAAGGAAAAAACAGATAAGGCACAGTTGCCTAAACCAAATGTCCCTAGCAGCCAACTTGGAAATGCATGCCAGTCAGCAGAAAGACTTTGATTCAAATTATCAGAAGATGATAAAAGTAGTCAAAAGGGGCATGAGTAAAGAGAAGCCCCTGCCAATAGTCACTGGTTTTGACGTCAGAGCATGTATCCTGGATCCATTTTCGCTATTGTAACAGCTCTGTGAAAAGCTTTTTAGCGCTTTAAGGATCATTCAAGTGGCATGTGATTGCTAAGAGGACCCAGGAAGGAGGGGGCTGAGGGACAGGGAGATGAATGGAAAAGAGAAATGTGTGGAAGGCCCAAACGCAGCTAGCATGAACGCCTTAACCTTTTGAATTGCCCACAATTGCTAGATGTTAAATCCTTCTGGAAGCAGTGCAGTGCTTGTTTTGTTTTGCATAATTAAAAGAAGTTTGCATTCTAATACCTTCATCTGTGGTGGTGTCACAAACCACTGAAACTCTAGGAGCAAATTACGCAAAATGGAGGTGTGACACAGCTTCCTGATTTGGTCATTTTGTGCTTATAAGCTACGGCAAGTCCCTTAACATTACACATACAGTTAAGTGCCATGTATGAGGAACCACCTCAGGCTGGAATGTCATACTCAGTGATAACTTGCTTAATCATCCAATTGAAGCCATCCCGTGTGTTTGACCCCAAACTTCCTCAAGAGTTCCCACCATCGATCAGAAGGAGGTAGTCACAGACACAGGAAGTGATCATTCTACCAAAACAAAACCAGCTTACAATTTGACAGTCTCATAGGTTATTTATGCTGCACAGCACTGAAAAATAATAGCAAAAGCACATTGATGAAGAGATTCAGGCCATAAGTATTTTCGATTATCAATTTAAAATAGACTCATTGTGTCTTCATGCTACTTCATGCTTCATGTTTTCATCCAAATAACTAACTTCCTGAAGTTGATTATGCTGTCATTTTTTCTCCCTGGGGCTCAGTTAGAACAAATTGAAATAGCTAGTGAAGTCATCACAGTGTGCAACCCAATGAGTGGTTAACAACTGAAGAGCCTCTATTTGTCTGGGTCCTCAAGCACTCTAGGAACTGGATTGAAAACAAGCTCTTAACAAGATGATGTTGAATTTGTCCATGTGATTGCCTAATTTGTCTGGTTTGCAACTATATAATCCAATACTACAGAAGCTGATGTATAGTCTCATTTTCCCCTCCGGCTTTCTCCCTTTGTAGTCTGCATGTAATACAATTTAATGGTCAAGTTAGATAGCCGTGTGGATCTTGCTGTACTTCCAGTAATTGTATTAGAGCCTCCAAATGTTGTAGGCCATTTTCAGATTTCCATGGTGGGCCTAGCTGATGTGAGTGGGAGGCACGGGAGATGAGGACATCCAGTTGGAGAAACTCACTTTCAGGTAGAACAGATCAAGAGTGAGAAATACCTAACAATACAGTGTCTACATATATATCTATATACAAGACCTGAAAAATAAAAAGCTTTTGTCTTGTTTTCTCTCTTGTTAGGACTGTGCCCTCTTAGAAGAGGTTTCTCCATTTAGCACTTAGGTTTCCTTTAGACACCACAAGGTTCGTAGTAGAGCCAGTGGCAAATCTGATGTTGGGATTGATGCAGCCACAGCCATGCTAACACTTCAATTAACAGCCACAATCAAAAGACAAAAGAATAAAGCACAAGTATAAAGAGCTGCTGCTTGCTTGGCTTTGTCCTAATTACTCCTCTGGCACCAGCCAGCCACAACCTGCACTTGAACACGGCTGGCAGTTCAATGCCGCTCCAGCCCACATGACTGGGAAGCTGTTTTTCTCCAGGAGAGGATGATTCCCCGGAAAAGCAGCCTGTGGCTTCACGCTCCAGCGCTGCTCCCAAGGGCTGAGCAGTCACCGGAGCAGCATCGGGCGGCAGGAAGTGGGGAAGCCAAAACACCACAGGAGCAAACGAAATGCCTACGCAGAAGCGTCTGAGGTCACCTTTGGCCACGGCACTTGAACTCCTGCTGCTGCTCCAGAAGGGTCTGCTGTTGGACATGAGTCACAGCTGAGTTTATCTCCTTGGTACCCTCAGGTCTGGGCACCTGGATTTCTCTGATTGTGTCGTGATTGTTCCATGTGGGTAAAATTGTCCTTCTCACTGACCTTCGTCCTGTGTCTGTGCTCTTTCGTAAATAAACCTATCCAGGCACAAAATCCTGATCCTTGTTCCCTGTCATCTTCACTGGCTTCCAGATGCTGCCAGGTAGGTCCCAAAGCCTGAGGAGATTATCCTCATCCTCACCACAAAACCCTTATGACCAAGTTGGGAATTGCAGCACTGTCTTTAAATTTGCTCTTTATACTCAGCAGAGCAGGAACAACTGCTTCTGGGTTTTGATGATTTGAATTCTGATGAAAATTATCTATTTCAGGGGAAGAAAGATGCAAAAAAATTGGTTGTTTCAAAGCATCATTGAGAAAGAAAAACATTTTCATTTCATTTCAACTCACAATGTCAATTTATTATTTAAAGAACATGCAACAGCATTCCTTTGGTCCAGACAAAACAGTTCTCTGTGTTTCTCTTCTAGCTCCTCCACTTTCCATATCTCTATCATTTGTCTAAACCCCAAATTCCTAAAAACAGCAACAACTGCATAAAATTTATTAGGCAGCCTAAGGAGCCATTCTGGATTTTGTTCACATTCCGCTTTAACTCTGACTGAAGCTGATGGGAATTTAACTAGTAATCTCAACAGGAACAAGATCATGTCCTTTCGGTGGAAATGTCGTGACCTTCTTCCATAAACTTGCTCATGTAGAATTTGTTTTCTTTCAGACTGTGTATGCATATGAAAGCTATTCCAAGAAAGAGAGGGACTGGGAGAGCTTTCTTCTCTTTTCACTAAAGGACTGTCCGATGCGTCTCTCTGTAAACTAATGTGGGATGGGATTCACTTAGGTTTCCAAACTCCTGTAGCCTGAAATCTGCACTGCAGCACTAACGTTCTTAGAACTAACAAGTACAGAGAAAATAATGGTGCCAGTTTTGCAGTCTACATAGATGAACAGAGAAAAAGAACAAGCAGAAGAGGAGTTTGCATCAAAGGCACACAAAAATTAAGGGTGTCTTCTATACGTAACTTTTTTTTTTTGTAAATTCCTAAATCCTGAGGAGTTTAGAAGAGGAATTTGCCAGTTTGGCTTTTGACGATGTGACAAGCCATAACAAGTTAGTCTGAACATTGCTGCAAAACCTGGATTTAGTTGCTGTGAAACTGTGCTATTGGTAAACAGTTGAATTTCCTGCATGTGAGCAGCGGAAAGGCAGCTGCTACTTACCTGTCCTCCTTTCATGGTAGTGAAGCATGAGTGGGAGATGTTCCTGCTTACAACACCAGTCCTAGGTACCCCCTATGTCCACACAGCACCATTGAAATGCCAGAGCTTTGACGTCAACATCTTACTTTCTGGGAGGAGGAGGTGCTTCAGATGTTACACCTGATACTTCTGTGTGTAGGCATTAGGTAGTTTGAGGCACTTTCTAGAGTATAAGAGCTGCCTGTGCTGTCATGTCAACATGGCTATAGTGTAAAAGTGAAAGTAGAAGGGGATCTAAGAAGGGGGTGCTGAAGGTAAGTAGAAGAAAACCAGGACCTTAAAGAATCCCTGGCTTTGAACTGGAATAACTCCAGCTAACTGAAAGGTGAAGGAGGATGATGGTTTATTATGGGCACATGTGTACCTGTGTACAATGCTTCATGACCTTATGTGCTCCAGTACTTATAGGTGTTACCTGAATGGTGACTCACAAATCTCTCTCTCTTCACTTCTGACCTTTTGCCTACTGTCCAGTCTCATAATTTCTAGTTGTCATGCCAACATTTACTACAGTTGTCCAATACTCAAATTCAAAAAATTCTGCTACTTTTTCCCTCCATGACAGACCTAAATGTTTTTCCTCTCCAACTACATTTCTAGCTGCTTTGCTTCTTGTCTTCTTGTAGCTTCAAGCAGACTGCTTGCTTGAGATCTTGTCCTCCTGGGTGTTTTACCATGCATTTCCTCATTGCAGGTGCTACCTCCACTTTCTCATGCACTAAGCCTCTTTCCTTTTATTGTTCAGATACTTCTTTAAAGCATTTTTATTACACACACATACACCCCCATGCAACACTTGTACTTCTTTGCATCGGGACTGCTACTCTTGTCTTTGTACCTGTCTGACTTTGATTGCAAATGCCTTCAGGCAATTTTGAGTGCAAGAGCACAGTTGCATATTCAAAGTTGCACAGTGCCAGTTCTACTTTCTTGCACTGACAAAATGTATTTGCTGCTGAAATGGAACACTTCTTTCTCTATGATTCACCATTTCATATCTTACTGCTTTCTCAGACATTGCAGGAGTTTAGAGATGAGTTTTCCCTTGAATCTGGTTCTTATGCATAAACTTCAGGAGAAAAATAACATTTTTCTTTAAGATATGGAAGTTTTTGGTATGGGCAAATGTATAACCTGTGTTGTTTGAACAATAATACATTAGTCACAGAAGACATCAGCAATTACTTAAGGCAACACATTTCCTTGGACTTCTCTAACACTAGCCCCTCCCTATGGATTTTGCAACTATTTCCTGTTCCTTTACAGGGTGATTGACCTTTTGTACATTTTAGGTATTCTCATTAAGGGCATTATTGAACTCATATCTTAAATAATGTTAGAACAAAAGACTTTCCATGAGGTTCCCAACTGTTCTGGCATGGAGCATGTGACACTAAGTGATTCTGCACTCTCAACTCAGAGACACTGTGCACCAAGTAAATGTCCTGCTAAAAGTTTTCAGAATGAGGTATCAACACACAGCTTTAAATCAACACACTTCAAGTCTCCCTTTCAGTTTCACTGAGATTAATTACCGTTTTTAAATGCCAAATCCAGAGAATTGTTCTGAGTCCGAGTTCATTCGATTCATACTCTGTTCTCACCCGCATAGAAGCCTCATTTGCTGACACAGACAGTGTCCACTACTGTAAGGTATATCCCTGCATTCTCACAGGGCAATAAAGATTGCAGAACTACTGAAAATCAGCCTGACGTTAACGTCTGTGAAAGGGGGGGGGGACATGTCTTGAAGAGCTTTTATTGACTTGAGGCGCATGCTAAATACCTTTCCTCCCTGTACTGAGGATTTCATCAGCTTGAGCCTGATTAGCCATGCACAGTAACAGGAAAAAGAGTTCCCCTAAATACAGTCACAGAGCAATAGCCATTTAGGGGTGTGTGTAGGGGGTATAACACAACTTGGAAAAAATGAGTGTGTGAAAATAGCTTTCAGAGTCGCAATTATTCACCTTTCCACCACCATATTTGATGTTGCTCTGCCTTCTGCCCTGTCTGTCATATTGATCTGTCTGTGCAGCTGTAAGATCAGCAAAAAGACAGTGATCTTTGCAATTCTACAATATCTAGTACATCTGGAGCACTGTCAAAATTACTTAGTTATGGCAGAAACTAAATCAAAATAAATCAGGAATGAATCTGTGCACTGCTGTTCCCACTTCCCATTCTCCTGTCCTGGCTACACCTACTGTAAGCAGAGTGTAAATATCAATAATATTTATTTATAGCAGCAATAACGTTGACTAAAATATAGAACAAAAGGTTCATGGGTGCCAAATCAGGTTGTCTCTATGTCCACAGAAAAGGAGTTTACTGAATGTAAAGTTAGAAATCTTCTTTCCTCAAAGACCATTCTTGTCTATTCCTTACTGGATAAGTGATAAATATTTCCCCAGTGCAAGTGCTAAGCAAGCAGATCACCTGCACTTGACAGTGCTACGTAAGGACCAAGTGAGCACATCCTGCCTGGTACAACCTGTACTTGATGCTTATCCAAAGCCTTGTCTTCTATAAAGATGAGTTTGTGTGTGTGTGTATATATTTGCATCTTTGCCTACATCAGGAGCATGCTTTTGAAATGGGTGTCCCAGTCACCCCCACATGCTGTATGCTATCATATTGCAAATCATCTTGGGTTGCATGAATTGGACTCCTGAAGACATGCCCTGGCTGCCTGTGGATGTCCTGTCCTTGGGACCAAACTGGAGACAGTGTATAGTGAAAAACTTGTAGATGTTGGGTCCTCCTTTTGACTGCTATGGGTGTCTAAAATAAGGCAGTGATTTGCCCTCTAGAAGCTCCTGTTCTCCTCAGTTGACTATGCATGCAGCTGAAGTTGAAGTTGCCTAGCTCAGATGCAGATGACTGACTTGAGAGACATACAAAGTTAGGAAAGATAAATCCCACCCTAGGCGTCTAACTCTAGGCAGCGTGAAGTGCTCTTTGTTCTTTTAACACAGTCACCATAACAGACAGGCTTAATATATCTTCCTGTTTCTTTTTTTTTGCCTTCACAGTGCAGAAGATACTGTTGACGATATGTTAAATAATGACAGGTAGACAACTGTTCTCACAGGGATGTGGCTGAGTCTCCTTTGGCTCTCGGAGAGCTCGGTGGTTGTCTGACTTCTCTGGTCTCATCGCACAGGAAAAAAAAACACTTCTCTAGAAGGTGGGGAATGGCAAGTTTCACATTTACAACAGCTGAATAATTTTTGCATCAGGATGTGACAACTGATAATGCTCATTCTGCAAACAACTGGCATTGCTCCCATGTCACCAGCCCTGGACCTTTGGCCAGTTTGCTTTGTTATACAGACCTGTGGACTTGAAGGTTTGTCAGCAGCAGCAGGCCAAAGCACAACACTGTCATAAAAAACCTCACCATAAAAAACCCACACAGAACAATCCAGCCTTTCAATGGTTAAAAAAAAGTCCATGAGAGTGCAGGCAAGGCCACCAAGGAGTGCACGCAAGGTTGTCTCTCCTGCTGGTGCTCTGACGAGGTTCTGCAGGCTCTTCGGGGAAATCAGCTGGTCAAAGCTGGCAGCTGCAGGGTCAGGCGGGCACATTGGCTCCTGTTCCGCATTTTTCCTCTACAAGCTTCTCCCTGTTGACCTCTATAAATTTTTCATTGCTCTGACTCTTTTATACTATGCTACTTTTAATGGTTTTCGGCTACTGATACACAGGCCCAAGATTATGACTATCAAAAGGAACAGCCAAGGCCAGGGACATTGCTTGGGAGTTTTTGAGCATACACCCCTCAGATCTGATGAGCTTTTAGTCAGCTTGTCACTGCAATTATTCTGTTACTGTAATTTCTCTTCTTTGCCAGTTCCTCCTATGCTACTTTTATCCTGTGGCTCAGCACTTCTGGTCATGACATTTAACTGCACAGAGAGAAAAAGAAAGAGAAAGAGAAAGAGAAAGAGAAAGAGAAAAAGAAAAAGAAAAAGAAAAAGAAAAAGAAAAAGAAAAAGAAAAAGAAAAAGAAAAAGAAAAAGAAAAAGAAAAAGAAAAAGAAAAAGAAAAAGAACAAGAAAAAGAAAAAGAAAAAGAAAAAGAAGCTACAGTTCTTAAAATCTGGCTACTTTACCACATGTGAGTTGACACCGAAAAAAATGTGTCCTTATTTCTTGAACCTTTTCCAGCCATGAGAACATCAGTTCTGTAACAGGAATCTCAGTCAAAATCATAGTCAAGATTTCCTACTGTGGTTTGCCATGTTAAACTAATAATACACCCATCAGGTTAACTTCTTATAAACTCCATTGCACTTTGCTTCACAGCCCTTGGAATGAAAAAAGTGTGAGTGCATTTGCAATGCTGAGTTCAAGCCCCTGATTGCCTCTAATTTTCTAATATTTTCCTACTTCGACTTGGGGACTTTCCATGGATTGATGAAATCTGGGTTATGGCACAAATGTGTTCAGTGGTTGGACTTGTTTTAGTGGCTCATATTATGCTGCCTCCAGGGCTCACCTGTGCTAACCCCAGCCATGACTAGGAATTAAGTTCAAAAAACAGACAGAGGGGAGACAGAGTTCAGCTGTCTTACTTCTTCACAGGAAAACCCCCTTTCCCACCCAGCCCAGCAATCCTCTTTTTTCCAGGAACATCAGAGCGAGAATGAGTTAGGCTGTTCCCTGGAAGAGGACTGGCCATCCACTCTGGTTTGCTGTGTCAACATCCTCACACATTACAACAGCTCTCTTCTCTCCTGCAGAGATGCCATGTGATGGGTGTATTATCGGTCATCTTTCTTCTCTTTGTTTTTCCTCCACCGTGGTTCCTGGCCTCTGTCTTTATCTCAAGGAGCATGAGTAAGCATACCGCCCTGCTTTTTACTTGGAAAAACTGAATTGTCCTGTGGTAAAGGCAAAAGTTGCAACAATGCAGTTATCCCTCTGGCATCTGGCAGGGCCAAGACAGAATGGCAGGAGGTGAACGGAGGTAAATGGGAAAATAAGGGAGAAATGAGGGAGGTGTCTGCCCCCAGGGCACCTGCTCACATTGAGGACCTCTAGCCACCTCAGTTTGGCACTCGCTGCAGCCTGACACTGCCCAGGTCATCTTCTCCTCTGGGACATTGGCTCCAAGCTGATCAAAGCCCACCTGGGCTGTAATTCCACCCCTTTCAGTGGAGTTACACCATATAAATTCAGTTGTATGTTTTCCTGGGTAAGACAGTTCCTTATTAACAATGTCCACAAGCTTATGCTGCAAATCTTCTGGGAAAATTCAGTGACATGAAGAATGCTTTAGCTTTCAGCTGACCTAAAGCTGTGCAACATCCTATTACTTCACACTGCCAGTGAGCACAAAGTCTGATTCATGGTTGTTCACAAGCAGAAACAAGGCAAATTAAGAGCAAGCAGTTACAAACAAGAGGTTTGGTATTTCATTCCATATGATTAGCTTTTGTCTCATTGCCTGTGCATCCTCACAGTTTATGGTCCAAAAGATAACTAAATCTTTTCAGTACAGCCCTGGTCATTAAACCCACACTTAAAACATCATTTTGATAAAGCAATGCACAGCTCTGCTTTAACTAACCTCTGTGAGCTCTGGGCATTTGTTTTTGCAGTTCTAGGTAAGTATTTGGTTTCAGACAGCTCATCTGACCGTGCAGTAAATTCAGCTTGTATTTTGATAGTTCATCTGTGGCGTGGATTTTTGGCAGTGTGAGAATTACGTAAGTGGTTGATTTTCCAGTACTGAAACACGTATGGCATGGCAGGTCCTACCTGCTGAGGCATCCATGCCAGTGGGATGTGCACTGCTCATCACAGCAATTCTAGGATAAAAAATGAGTAAGAAAAGAAGTCACTGCTTTTGTGATGACATTCGCTTTGACTGATCAGCAGGATTTAAACCCGTGACCTTCAGTGTCATAACACGGATTATTTAAGTAATGTCATTAGCTGGTGACAGAAGGAAAGTGTTACGCTTTAGGGAGGCTGGCAAAGACCATGCATGTTTTATAAACCTTTCAAACTAGAATATTGGGATGTCATAAAAAGACACTGACAGTTTCATTAGAGTGCTGTTTTATGTTTACATAATGAGAGTTTTAACATATCTTAGTTTTGAGGGGGAAGAGGAAGAATGAGGTCTTTCCCTAACAGGGAATAAAGGTTTCTTTTTTCCTCATAGGGTCCCATTGCTAGAGGAAAAGAGTGTCTGGCAGGAAGTAATTCTGGACTGAGTCCGAGGGAAAGTCTGTGTTATGCAAGACTTGCAGGGAATGTGGACTTCCCACAAGAACAGCATCCAGGCTCCCTCCCGTACTGATGACTGACTGCAGTCCTCCAGTCATCATAATGAACAAGTGAAAGACAAGCAGGCAAATGCTCACAAAAAGAGCACAAAATTGCAGCAAGGACTCGTTCCCTTTCCCTCAAGCTGGGCTAGTAAGACTCTGCAGTTGCAGGCTGTGGACATCAAAGAAAAAACCCAACCGATTACTGCTACCAAACTTAGGCACTGTTTATTTAAATTCCCTTTAGCAATTGACTTGTAGTGCAACAAAGTCCCAGGAGATTTTATTCCATGGGGACTTAGGGCAGAGGCAATAGAGATGAAGAAGAAATTGTATTCCATCTCAGTTATCATTAATGAACAAAGGTACCCAAATGTGTCCTCTGATAAAGGCTTTTTTTGGCCAGAACAGGGCTCAAAAGGGAAGCGAAGAACATGCAGCTGTTAGGTACATTGCTGCTCTGTGCACAGTAGGGATTGAATTGAAGGAAATGCATAACCTAGCCAGCCTGTGATAACAGCTTCCACCTAATCCCCAACCAACCATCCCCAACCTCCAAGCCCTCACTGGGGATTTTGGAAGCTGACTGATAGGTTTGCAGGATCCACCTCCTATATCTTTCTGAACATTTTAGAGGGATTCTGGCTGTTGTTCCCCAAAGAGGCTCTTTAGCTTTTCCTTTAATTGTTTGACAGCCCACTTCCAAAAAAAATCAGTGCATGTGTGAAAGATAGAATTGCACCTGCAGTCAAGGTGTATTAAAACTGGAAACTACAGGCAAGTATGTCAATTGAAAGGTCTCAAGAAAACAGTTCATAAACCACAACAGCTGATATCACATGGAGAACACCACCACTATATAAAGAAGAAGGTTGGCTGACATAATTGCCAGAAAACTGTCCTCGTTGATGGAGTCTGCCAACAACAGGTGATGTAAGAGCTGGCAATGAATGAAGCTGTGAACGTGAATGTGATGTCTGGCAGTATTTCTTGAGAGATGTTCACAGCATAGCAGTTAGACACTTACAGAACACCATTAAAAAGAGATGCCTGAGGATAAACCTGTGCAGTCTGACTCCTATGGCCAACAGGAAACATCCCCTGCATGATTCGTTCCTCTCTTCTGCGTGCTTGGCTTGGGCTGGATTGAGCATTATAACTCATGTGCAATGAAGTAAGTCCTCTAAGACATTCCTGGCCCATCAGTTGTTTGCTCCATCCCTCTGCCAGTGTCCCCACAGTAAGGTGGCAAAAGGTGGCACAAAGTAAGGCGGGGAAAACAAAGTGTGCCTGTGTCTCAATGATTGCAGCGCATGGTCAGTCACGTAAGTGCAAATGCACTGTCATCAGCGCTATGAACTGTAGCAGCTGCGGGGTGAAAGCACATCACCCTCTGCGATCCCTGCTGTGACCTGGAGGCAGGGAGCTGCTCAGAGAGCCGGAGGATGTCACGGCCGCTCATCTCACGGCTGACAGAGCCTCACTCGGTCCCACCAGAGCCCCTCTGACAACAGTAACCCAGCTGTGTTTGCAACACAGTGTTGTTACCTGTAGCTAGAGTGAGGCTGCTGCGGGTCAGTTCACCAGTGCTTTCAGTCTCTGCCCTGAGCAGGCTCCATCCCTTCCTGCTGCCCCGTGTGCCCAGCTGCCTGAAATGCTGGAGCTGCAGTTTCTCTGCCAGGACGCTGTTTAGACTAGCATATCTACATCTGACTGGATGAGCCCATTGTCATCCTTTCCCCTTCTTGGCATGCCCCGAACCTTGTTCGATGCTTGGCAGCTCGGCTTGCTGTTCCTGCCTGCCCTGCCCCATGAACAGTGTCGGGCAAAGGCTGCAATTCGCAGCAGCCCCAAGCAGCGTGGACAGAGCCTGGCTCCGGCTGAGCTGCCTGGGGTGCTCCAGTGGAAGGGCTGAGGGGGGCTGAAGGTGGTGTTGGGACACCTCTCGAGTGCGTGTTTGAACCTTTGTCACCCCTGCTGCTCCGGACGGAGGAACCACAGGGCACTGAAATGAAATTCAGGGATTGTCTGTTTCTCTGGAAGCAGGGCTTTTACTCTCAGCATTGTAAGCAATTCTGGTCTTATCATCCAACCAAATGGAAAAGGAAACAAGTATTTAGAAGGTTTCAGGGAAAGTAGAAAATGTCTCGAGAATTAAGTGGACTGAAATAAGGAGTCTCTGTCAGTGAGTGAGTCAATGTATTCTTAAACTGCAGTTTAATGCTTAAAAACCTGATGGGTTTTATGAAACGAGATCGTGGTTTCTCCCTATTTTGAGAAAGCACATTCACATACTGAAAAAATAGCAAAGACCAAACTAATGCGCAATTACTTGGCAAGAGCAGCAGACAAGCCAGATGGATATCCAGTATGCTGCAATCCAAATGGCAGCCTGGATAAAGCTCTGCAGCTGGGCAGGAAAAAGAGGAGCATGGGCAAATACTTGCCATGCATATGCTCAACAACTGCTGCATGTCTTCCACAGCAAAAACATGCATTCCCACGTGTCCTCCCCAGTAAGGTGCTACAGAAGCAGCCGTGGCTGAGGAAAGGACTGTTGCCATGTGGCTCGAGTGTGGCATGTGTGACTGCATGTGTGCCTGCAAAGTGCCCCATTTTCCTACAATGATACAGTTCTGGATTATGAATAATTTAGATAACACAGTAATTAGGGCCATATAAATACCATCTAGACAGAAGATTAATTCTTTCCAGCTGAGAAAGTTCCCTTTGGACCAAGCCACGTTGCCAGTGCACTGGAGCTGGAAAAGCTCATGGGTGTATAAGTGTCCCTGTGTCCCTCTGAAGGACCTTCAGTCCTCTCAGCTGATGAATTGGCATCTTTCAGTAGCACTAAGTTCACTTTGAAAAGTAGCTGATAAGTAATCAGGAAAAAAACTTTCCACAGACAGAATGTTATCTGGGGAGTCTTGTCTGCAGAGAGCAGTATCTTAGGAGAGGCCTTCACCTAAAAAAATTGCAAGTCCATGAAACGCTTTCAAGTAGTCCAGAATTTTTCTTTTATTCTCTTATTTGACTTTTGCTTCTTATGCCAAGACCTCATCAGTCAAATCTAGGTTTGTAAAATAATTTCTTTTTGGGCACAGAAGCAGGAATGTGTGAGCTGCTTGTAAACACTTCAAACACTATGAAGCATTTCTCTTCCAGGAGGAATTCTCACTATACCTGGTGTAGGTATACATGATGCAGATGAAAGTCCTGTTGTCCTCCTTTAACAAATCCATCTGCCAGGGAGCCAAAAGTTCTTTAGCAGTGAGCACCCTACTCTTGCACTAACTTAGGAAATTGCCATGCATTATTGCAGAAAAACTTGCACACTCTGAAAACATCTTAAAGGCAGATGAAATGAAGAACAGGACAGAGAAGAATATAGGTTCCCTTAGGATGTCCATCTCTAAAGCAATGCTGAGGACTTATCCAGAATCCAGTACGTGGTACCAGCCACGTGATCTCTGAGACTATACAGCAGAACTGAAGGATGTAGATGGGTAATGGGGCTGAGCAAAGGCTCAGAAAAACTTTCATATGTCAGAGAAATTGCAAAGATTGGAATTGTTGACCTTAGAAAGGCTAATAATAAGAAGGGATGCAATACAAGTCTGTAGGATAAAGAAAGATCTAGAGATGATAGGTATGGAGCATCATTGCTCATGCAGCAGCAAGGTTTAATTCAATGAATGGAGAGGCAGCAAATTCCAAACTGGCAAAGGACATGTATTTTTCTCACCATGCATGACTGCACTGTGGAATCACAGTAGTCAAGAACCTAGAGAAAATAAAAAAGGAATGAGCATTTTAATAAATATCAGGAATATGCTTTGTCTCTACTGGCACAATGCAGCACCTACCCATTACCAGACACAGATTTTTAAAAAAATGAAATGAAACAAAAATCTGCAAAGACATATTTTAAACACCGTGTCTGACTTTGCATTAATGTGTTTATAATCTTTGGGATTTAATAACTTTATAGCCATTTGCATTGCTATACGGAAGAAATTTCTTCAGATGAATGCAAGAAAACCTGGCTAAGAGGAGTGCTCGTGCACACTCAGTGGCATAGCACAAGGTCTCCTCTCTGGGTCTGAAGTAAATTCATTTTCATACTCTGTCAATACACTGCAATTCTCTTAGGAAGGTCCTATTCCTTTGAAAATGGTTTTGTTTCTGCCTGTTCACTGAAGAAAATGTGCAGAAAGAGAGGACATTCTCTCTACAGCATAACTGCTACCATAAAAAAAGGAAAGCAAGACAGATAATAGACAGATAACAATGACCTTGGAAAGCATTCTCTGTGGGTTTTTTTTTTCTTTTTTTAATTGAACGCTTAACAATAAATTATGATTTCTGCCTTGATTGGGGGACTGTGGAGCATTCTGATGGCACTGTCAGATGGCGGGGTCTGTTGCCCTCTAATAATTTGCAGCAACTCATTTTTTGTGGAAAGAAGCATACCAGCATCACAGCAGAGTCAGAAGAATTTTTATGCACAGAATGATTTCTAGGCAGTTGCCCAGCACATTTCACAGAGTAAAAGAAGTCTTTTCAAGGGCTATGTAGGGAGACCAGAGGAAAGAAAGACTGTGAATCACACTGAGAAATTAAAAACTAGCATGACTGAGAAATATTGTGCAATTATTCATTGTTCTGATACAGCAGATCTTGCAGAAGCGTGGCAAGATCAGAGCCTAACTGTACTAGAAGACCTGAAGAAAGACACTATCACTGCCCTGGGGAGTTTATATGCTAACTAGATGAAACAGACACAGGATAGGGAAAAAATATGTTATTATCTGACTTTTACAGATTAGGGACTGAGGCACATGGAGACTAATTGAACAGCTGAAGCCTGTGCTTGAGCCAAGAGCTGAACCCAGATCTCTAGAGCCCCATTAACCACAAGACCAACATTCATAACCTCAAACTGTGTTGTCAATGTAACGATCGCAGCTAAACAGAAGACTTAATTCCAGGTCTCCAAAGAGCAATGTTAAAGTATCCTTTTACATATTATTCCAGTAGTGCCCAGAGACCCCATGTCTGGTTGAGGGCTCTGTTCTGTTGGACACTATATAAACTTAGTAAAAGAGATGCTCTTGGCCAACCAAATGACAAAATACAAGTGGGGAACAACAGTCACTTCAGATATAGTCCTATACAATAAAGAAGTTCATTTCCTGAGTAGTTATGCACAAGGATTGCCTGTAGTCTGCACAGTTCTTTGGTGTATTATTCCTTATGTTGATTGTACACACTCATTGAAAGCATACTGATATTTGGGGGATTCTTTTCCCTGCTTTCTGGCCATTTCAGGCTTCACACTATTAAAAACTGCTGAATCATGTTGTGCTTGTGTGGACAAAAAATTATCTGTCATCATTTTGAAGTTTTTTGATTAGAACATGTCCTTAGCTCTCCTTTTACTTTTTTGCCCTGTGCTCTAAAAGATAGGGGTTAGTGTGCTTTCATCTGTAAATTTGATGTGCTTCTGTTGGTAAGTCTGGATTAAAACAAAGACTGATAGGCATAAAGTGAAAATATAAACAATATTTGAACTATTTTAGTATGTCAGTGTCAGATAATTTGTCCTATTTGGAAAAATGTAGTGTTTCAATGAAGATCCAGCAAACATTGTCATTGATTTTGAAGGGTGTTCATGCTTTATCAGGTAGTCCTTAGATAGGTGAGAATTAGACTAAAGCATTGAATTTTCTTAGTCTGATTGCTTTTAAATAGTATAACATAACATACTGTAGTAGCATATATAATAATGCCCTTAGTTATAAAACACTTGTGGGTACAATTCAGCCACAAAAAAGACGATTCTGAGTCAACTGCTTGTTTCCCCTTGGTGCGCCCCTTATAATGGCTTAAACACAGTTGCCACATATCATCTTGTTATTTCAGTCATATGCATCTTTACCTGGTGAGCTCTAGCATTGGCCTGAGAAAAGTCATTTTTACTCTGCCCATTCCTGGGGACTGAGGAGCTTTGGGGATGCATCCACTGCAAGTTTGTAGTCAGGAGGCTTTGCTGTAGCATGGGAGGCTTAATGGCATTTGTTTCTTCAATCTGAAGTTACCTTGGTAAGACATGAGCGGACCTTCCAGATGTGACCACGTGGGTACGAGTGGCTGGAAGCACACCTGACACCGACTGGTGCCTGGCCATGCCATCTGGCTGGACAGAGACAGGCTCGCAGCCACATTGGACGTGTGTGCCCTTTCAAAGGTAGATCTACCAGGGGCTGGAGTGCTGGGAATTCGAAAAATCCCCAAAGCTATGTGCCACTTTCATTAGAGTGCTTCCTGGAACACAGTAAAGGGCATTATAAAGAGAGATTAATGTACCACTCTCCATCAGAAGTCGTGCTACCCAGGGACCTGTATTCTCCTTTACGTTGTGGGGGCAAAATAAGAGTCACCACACTACAGGGAGCGAGACCCATTATCCTGTCATATGCTCTGAGAAAGTGCATCCCCAGCACTCCCCAGCAGTCAGGCTTCACCAGACCCTAGCTATTTACCTCTTCTCTAATTCTGAAGCTTTGTTTTTCCTAGAACTGTGTTTAGGTTTTTCACCTTCCAAACACGCTTGCTATGTTCTTCAGCCTCAGAGCAGTGGGAACTTTGCACCCCCAGCCCCCATGCAGCCTGGCTAATGGCAAAATTGCTCCTGAGTGGGTGAAAAATTCAAGTCAGGTCATTGCAGGTTCTTGCAGTATGATACACTACCAGCAATACGTAATGAAAATTCATCTCATGTTGTGAAACATATTGAACTGCTAAAATCAACAAAATGCTGGCAGGGAATGTTCTTTGAGGTTATCTTTAGATTGAATCTGCTTGGACTTTTGACACCTACTCAGCAATGTCTCTTGGCACGCAAGAAACATCTTATCAAAATGCTGAAAGTGTTTAGTCAGTAACTAATTTATTCCCTCATAAATGTCTTCCCTTCCTGAATTCTCTTCCCCTCTCTCTCTCTTTTATTTAGTGTTTGGATGCTCAACTATAATCATGTAATAGGCAGGAAGGGGTGTTCTTGGGAAAGAGATACAACTTGTGACCTGGAGCAGAACTTAATCTCTATCTGTAAAAGGACAAAGGTTTTCATTTAAATAGTCTTTCAGTAAGTTTTATGCTTTCAGTATATTAAGTTGTCAGTTGTTACTACTGTAATGTTATCTGCATTTATTTTACACAGATATGACCTGTAGTTTTGCCTACTGGTAGGCAAACTAGTAGTTTTTAAGGAACTATATACTAATACATTACATGTACATATATTAGTGTGTTATTTAAAATATTCAGTGTGTCAACAGTACATGCTCATGCTTTAGTTATTTTTCTTTGGTTCTTTTGCAACAATTACACAAGCAACACATACGCATCTATGTTTGCATAGATAAATATTTGTATAAGTGCTGATGTCAAAACACATACACGTATACGTATCCAACTGTTGCCAAGCAATCAAGGGATATATATATACACACACATATATATATGTGAATATGTATTAGCAACCTAAGTAATACCGTACCAGATGACAGCTTTACAACTGTCTCTTTACATCTATTCATGTGTTCATACAAAGCTAGGCAATCTGTTTCACAGAAAATTGTAGAAGTTGAAGCCATGTGAACTATTTCTTAGTATAAAACATAGCACATGACTGCCCAAAGCATGTAACTTCTCACACAAGCTTATAACCTTACATGAAGTTTGGAAGTTAAGAGTAGTGTAAGAAGCAAGTCAAAATTAAAAAGGAAAGGTGGTACACACAAACAAATGACACATCCCATGTGCACAAGGGATCTAAATAAAGCCTGCTGTGTAGGAGTACAAATCCACATAGGGATGCACACACGGACTTAGCACACATACAAATGAGGCTATGCAGGCTCACACCTACAAATAGTATCATAACCTCAGCTGCAAACTGATGACTCTTTTTCCAGAATATAGATTTATCAACTACTTAATCATTAGCACTCTGTTTTAATAATCGCAATTCAGCACCCTCACAAAAAGCAATCATACATTCTCTCCAAATCTCCAAGCTGTCTTGCCTTTGGATTTTATTTCTGCAAGTGCTTGTTTCATGTATTCTTTAAAGTCTAGCACTCTGACCCTCCCTACTCAGTCCTTGAACTACTTCAAGACAAAACAACACAAAACTGAATTCTAAACAAAAGACATTACAACTCAAGTACACAAAATATTTCGAAAGTAAAAAGACAACAGAGGTATATCTTTTCTGGCTGTAAAATCCCAGCAGAAAACCTAAGTTAGGGCTTTAGCAGAGCAGCCAAAATATTTATACTTCAATCTGAAGGTGTGAACATGCATATACATTTCCAAGGACAAAAGCAAGACCGTAAATTCTGAGCTCCTGGGATGTGCTACAAAAATAAGTCAGAAAATTCTCCTTAAATGTTGTCTCTGCTAAGCAAGAGAAAAGCAAGGATGCTGTGAAGGTTTTAAAGGAAAGTATTCCTTTTCCATAACTGGTAAGCTTACTGTCATAGAGGGAATCCACTCAAGGAAGGGTTTGACACTAGTCAAGAACGTAATTCTTATCAGGAATAATTATAATACTAGACTTCACCTAAAAAGTAGTAATGCTAGAGAATGAGAGATGTACCACATGAAAAGTTATAGATCTCATCATGCATCGCATATGAGCTTAGTAACATTCCAATGTTACAGAATCAGAGCAATACAAACCCTTTTGGTGCAGCAGGGTTGAAGCAACAAAGACAAGTCTTTAAAGTAAATGAACAGCTTTATGGGACACTTTCTTCTTTAGCGCAGCCAGCCTTATTGCAAGCAGGTATTGTACATAAACCTTATTCTCCCCAGACAAGTTTTGTTGCAGTTAGTAGCCAGGAGGAGTGATACTGCACTAAAGCAAACTGGAAGAGGAAATGAAGGAGAATACCATGCTTGGTGGAATTTTTATTGAATTCCACTCTATATTCCTTGTCCTTAAAGAACACGGTGCTATTTCCAGACCTAATCTCATCAGGAGGGACTTCGGCCAAGGAACTCCTCAACGCAAGCAGGTTTAGACCCTGGCCCTCTGAGCAATGGTGCAGACAGCTCTGCTCCTGCATGGAAGGCATTGCCTTTGTTCCTGGGCTTTGGCTCATGTGGTTTCCAATGTAGGAACAGTCTGAGGCTTTTTCTCCCATTAACATTTTAGCCTGTTTGATCTCTAGGGCAGTGAGATTTTAAAAACAAAGCCAAAAGGTTTCTCTGTGTAAAAAAAAACCCTTGCCAGAATGGGTTTACTGAGTAGCACATGCATTATTATTTCATTATAATGCTTCTCTCTCCACCTCTCTACTCCATTGTAGTCAGGTTCCCTGTAACTGTTCTTATTTTAATATGTTCTCCTTCCTCTCCCTTTTCCTCTTATTTTAATTGATTTTTCCCCCTTCCTGTTTCCTTCCCTAACAGAGCAGGGACATGCTGGCATTTTACTTTGTATGAAACTTCCAAATATACCCTATTTGCAAAGGTTCCTCTTTAGTAGGAAGAGGGAAGTCAACTTTCCTTATTACAGCTTCCATTAATTGTGCTTCAGCAGGTCACAGGAAAACTCAAGATATGTGCACAAAGTTGACTCTATAAATCATTAGTAATGGAGATGAAATCTTCTGGAGTCTCCTAGAGGGAAGTGATTACAGCAGTAAAATATCATCTTTGCAAGAAAAATTGTGTAATAATAACTTTGTGGGATTTCATATTACTGCTGTAACTTAGAGATGAGCACTCGGGTGCATCAAGAGCTTTAATAATGTATGTGTAGGTGGCAAATTACCCATAAAGAATCTTCTGAATTGTGGATAATGTTCATTTTATAGTCTCAAACATAACCTAAGTCTTTGGGCAGATGTCATCTCATGCCCCATGCTTATGACACCTAGCAGGAATATTGAAAGTACGGTGTGCTGACCACTTCCCTGAGCATAAGCATTCCTCCTCCTGAGAGCAGTATAAATTCCTATGGAGGCAGGGGATGAAGCACATTTATTAAGGGCATACTGGCACAGAATAAGCTAAACTTCATGTCAAGGGCCTGCATGAGGCTACCATACAACACTTCCATGCTCTACATTAGAAGAAACATCTTACTGGAATCACTTGGTGTCTGATGAATCAGAAACATGAATAGGAAACACATAAATAGGGGGGGAGGCCTGCAATCCAGTCTCTTTACCTGCAAATATTTTGTATGAAGTAATGCAATATCCATTAATGCAGCAGCTGGATTCCTGCACTCCCTGCTTCATCCACTGGATGCCCGAAGCGGACTCTCTCTTGCTATCTCTGTCCTTACGAACATTTGATTGTTTCATGTTAAATGGAAGAACTCTAACAGAAAGGGTTAAATATCACAAAAGAAGCAAAAGCATTCATGCTTGTTCCAGCACAGTTATTTATCTAGCAGGACATCTTAAAAATAATCCATGCAATGGGATGTTAGGGCTTTTGCTTTTAACTGACAGCTGGGTAGTGACTTGTATTAATAGAAAATAAACAGCTAAGAGCTCACACAAAAGAGAAACCTCCTCCCGCCCCTCTCAAATATCCCCAAGCCTCAGATAGTACTGTATTTATCCCTTCATTGATTTGGAGCCAAGATTTTTATGTAATCACCTGACAGAAATATTTTGTTCTATCCGAAGTGATTTTGGAAATGACACCATGTCCCAATGCGGCAAGACCATAAGATTATCAGTCTTTTACATAAGTTTCAGATATGCACACACCTTGAACTTCTGTATCCTCCCTTTCCTAGAAGCTTGCCACCTCCGATTATCCCTTACCTCCTCCTGTGGGGCTCCCGGTCACTACAGCTGCCTGGTTGAACCAGACCTTTCCCCAGCCTACATGGCTCAGCTCCATGCAGCAGTGCCATCTCTTTTGTCAAGCAAAAAAGGAGCTGCCAGTGACCAGCTCTGTTACAGAGCGTCAGGCTGCAAACTGACTGTGTTGCTTCTAAATGAGGCAGCAGTGTCTTCTAAACCACTTTCCCTTTTGTTGCTGTGCAATTGGAAAGGCGGTATCAACTCCATCAGTTGTTACAGATGCAAACGGAGCTGGAGAATCAGTCCAAGGTTGGAACCAAACTAATCACAGCTGTGCTCGGTAGGCAGGTCTGCCAGAGAATTTATATCTTGGCCTAAAACTAATGCTGTTAGCAGAAGTATGGCATATATTCTCAGGACAGAAGGATATCAAAAAAATAAAACCCCATTTGGCTATTTTTAAGTGACAGAACTAAATATCTGTCAACAGATTACTCTTCTCTGGATCCTTCATAGTACAAAAAACCTTTTTCTTCTACCAAAAAGAAAGACAGCTGTAATGACTTTGAAAAAAATTACTCATATGTTAGCTATTTTTCTAAGGTTTATCATTCTGAACATTTTAGACATGGAGAAACAATAGACAAATTCATACTTCTGAATAGTCATACAACATTCTGGGAGAAAATTAAGACATTTTATTTGGCTTTTTCTATTTGTTTCTTTATGGTGTGCAGCAGGAAACCCTGGAATATACTAATTTGATCCCTAAACATCATGTCCTTGAAAGCATTAGAGGACTGTCATGAAAGATACTCCCAATAGTTCAAAATCCTTGTTTGTACCATGTACAGCAAATCCAATGTAGTAAGTGAGTTACTAAATATAATGAACTTGAGAGACTTGCCAAGCTCTTTGTACTCTGTGTTTGGCAGGCAGGTTTTGTCCTTGTCTCCTGCTAGGGACCTTAGTGTGTTTATTGATCTTAGTTTGTCACCCTGAGGTCAAATTACAGCTATGTGGAACTGTACCTTCAAGCCACTGGGAAATTATAGCTGAGGCAACACAGCAGGACCCAGTCTCCCAGCTGTGTTTTCCACCAAGAACTGATGAGCTCCCGAGTCCTGGCCACCAGCTGGCCAACTCCCAAGTAAAGCTCAAGCTATTCTTCAAATGAGCTGCTACAGGGACTCTGTCTTTCCATAAGTGCCTCTGTTATATTCACACAACGATGTTCAGCCTGGCAGCAGCTTCTTCCTCTAAAGTGTTCTGGCCACCGGGCAGGGCTGAGCAGTTTGCTCTATCTATACCTTTCCTTGCTGATTCACCCATAAATAGATCTAGAGCGAGAGAGGTCTCTGAAAGTTACTTGCTTTCCTTGGACATAGGCTACTGGGAGCAAAATCAAATTAGAAACAGGAAGGATTTTTCCTCAGCTGATGTCTTCATTTTATGGTGGGTAAGTTCTTAAATGCAAGGTTTAAAATCTTGAGCATGAAACTGCCTCAGATGTAGGAGGAAGAAAAGAAGCAGCCCCTCAAGCAGACCTGATCCCCTGACGACAATCCCTGAAATATCACTCATGACAAGAATTCCTGGACGTCCCCATACAAATTCAATCTATCTGATTTCAAAACCAATAGAAGGAAATATTCTTGCCCAAAACATGCAACCACACTCGCACAGCTCATTGACACGGACACTTTAAGCTGAGAGGACTACCAGAAATGTCTGTGCGTGCAGGCATCTATGACCTAAGGAGCAACTAGACACAAACAGGAGCTTGTGCATGTGTAACATCCTGAGGAATATCTAGAACTATAACAATCTATGCCCACAAAAGTTGTGGAAGAGAAAATATCTCTTGTACAGTACTTCCTTGTGCAGGAGACCTAGTCAGAGTCCTCAAAAGTCTTAATGCAACACCTGCCTTGCACTCTACTTTCTGCTGTTGCTTTGAGTTTTTTTCATGTATCTCTTCTAGCTGCAGGTTCTAGCTGCCTGAAAACAAGCCTGAAAACAACTCTGAAAACCTCTCCGAGGGCACCTCCCGTCTTCCTATCACCATCCCCTGCCAGAGGTGACTTTCCATCCCCTTTGGAGAGCTCAGCTTTGGTCAGCAGGAGCCATGCAGGCCAGCCCAAGCGGTGGGCACTTCTGGATGGGGAGAGGCTGAGGCAGGAGCCACTTCCCCAACAGGGCCATCGTCTTTGGAAAACGTCTTTAATGGTAACTGATCACTTGGGGAAAAGGTACTAAAATGGTGACCTAGGATATGAAACAATCTTCTGATTGGAAAGTGAAGAGCATCTGCTTGTATTTTTGAACAAGGCTTTAATAATCTGTTCTATACTAGTGGAGGTTTTTCTTGCATAAGCAAATATGCAACATCGGGACCAAGTGCTCACATAAACTGAAAATACAAACTGATGCATATATTATTTCACTGCATCGTTAAAAGTCACAGAGACATTGGTTAACAGGCTAAATTGCTATTTCTGTGGAGCTTTGAGTGGAAGATAATGGACAAGAATGGACTTTTGGCTTGTTTATAAAAGAAATTGGGACTTCCCTGTTACTTTTTGCAATGATTTATCATAAAGCTTAGAATAGTGTAAAAATAAATACATGTTTATATGAAAATTTTCATCAGCTTTTGACTATTATTTTGAAGAAGTTTCATAATTCAGAAAATTCACATCTTATGAAGTCATTGAGAATATCCTCAAAAAGGAAAAGTAGAAAAAAACCCCCAAATTTTTTTTTTTGTCCTAACAAGAGCTTTTTTTTTAGTTACCTAAATCTGCTTTAGTGGTTTTAAAGTGGAAAAGCTTTGGGTTTTTTAATTTTTTTCCATTTCATTTCCAGTTTTTATTACACCTCTAATGGGACTGATTCTTATGTGTTTACAGTAATCACTTTAAAAATACCACCTTGGGATGCAAATGTTCTTTTCTATTCTCTGCATGGTGAAATGCCTTTTGCATCCTAAACTTTATGGAGGTAGTCTTATGATTAAATAGATTTAAAGAAAGAGCATGCACCTGGCTGTATGTAATAAGGGGCTGACCGAATGATGTTGATGATGTAAACTCAGAAGGGAAGTGATAATGCGCATTAGAGCATTATATTCCCTACCCATTGGCTGTGTTTTATTTCACCTGCAAACAAGTAAACATGGCAGGACATACAACCTGCCCAGTCCCTGAACCAAACACCTTGCCAGGCTTAGCTTGCTACGTGTGCAGTACCCCTGCACTGACTTTGCTGCTCACAGGCTGTCAGGAATGATATGCCATCTCTCAAAGGAGAGCTTATTTGAAGCCCATGGGCCCATCCTGGCCTGCTTGTCCTGCAAAAAGATGGAAGAGAGGCACAGGCTTTTGAGAAAAGAAGTCATCTCTTTTCACAATCCCCTGCATCCCTATCCTCAGAGCTGTCACTGAGAAAAGTCAAACCCAGCATCTCCTGCAGGCTCTGAACCACAGGCCACCAGTGAACACTTCTGTCCTGCACCGTGGGGGTGGACTGCATGGGGCTGAGCAGTAATCGCCTGACGAACAGAGGTGAACATATGAGGTCAGATGTATGACGAAACAACCAGAGCCTTCTTCCCAAGGTCGAGCCAAACCTGTTGGGAAATATTTTCCATGTTCAAAATACGTCACTTTGAAAAAAACCCCAAAATCTCGTGCTGGGCAGTTTCCTCTGCCTCAGTGTTTTCTGATTCTGAGCCAAAACGGCAGATTGCTTTTGGGTTTCTTTTGTTGGATTTTAAGGAAGAGCAGAGCAAAAAAATGCAGATTGCATGAGAAACCGAGTTCCCATGAGAGATTATTTTCCTCAATTTTTCAGGTCAATGTGTTCCTTGTGGTTAAGTGACATTTCACTAATAGACTGGCATCTATTTGAAATGAAACTGCAAATCCAGCCATCACTGATGAGAACTGTGATGCAGGTTGTTCTTATTCCATCCAGAGCACCTATATGAATGACATCACCAAGTACCTAAAAGACCTGACATCATCACAAAATTGCATTCTACCTTCTCCCGTAAAAATACATCATCATTATTTCTGCGGTCTCTAAAGAAAAATTGATTTTTTGTGCCTCCTGTGGATGCTGCAGTGCTATTTTAGTGTAATGCTTTTATGTCTATAGCAGCCGATTGCTTTGACCCTGAAGTCCTTCTTGCAGCGCTGCTGACTTGCTGAATCACAGAGTTCATTCACATCCTCTTGCCATATATAATATGCTGAATGCAAAACTTGCTACAGCAGCAATATAAAAAATGAAATGAGATAACACAAAAATAAATATAAAAGAAAAAGAAAGTAATAGAAAAGAAATAAAGTAATAATAAGAGACCTGTCAAGCTCAAGCAAATGTGAATGGCAGTGTGACTTTATATGCCACAAATTTTAAGTATTGCACTTCATCCCTGAAGTGTTCATATGAAACCTTTCTCTGGCCTCCCCTGATGTTTCAGCAATGATAAGGACACTGAAGTCAGGGAATTCAAGTCTGATTCTTGCATCACCTTTAACTACTCCCATGGGGGGTGAAAACTTCAGAATAGTATAAAATGGCTACAGAGGGATGCAGGTTCCTGAATCTCTCCTAATTCCAGTTTTGGAGATGTAACCCCTGCATGGCTGTGACTTGATCTCAAAGGTATCCAAAGGCACTTTAGGTGTTATAACATTAAAGCTCTTGAAGCATCAGAAGTTCCATTTCTTGAAAGGAAAAACCACTAAAAGCCCTGATGCTACCAGTGAAGCAATTCGGACTTAATTCCTAGTTGGACACCCATGCACAGCAGTGCTGATTATTCTCTGCCTTTCATCTGCCACCCTGGCCTCACTGTTGTGCATCTGGCTTCTGACACATTTGGTATCTGGGGGTCACACAACAGGAGAGGTGTTTTCCCCCTGCTGCAATTTAACATTGAAGGCACTTCTCAATCACGCCAGATGATTTGTTGTGCCTGGGATTCACCTGACCTCTGACCAGGTGGACCTGTACACTCATTCCTGCCCTGTGTCCAGCAGGTGAGACTTCTGTACTGGGAATTCAAGGGATTTGCATGTACTCAGCTTTCTTCCCTGGCACCTCTGTCACCTGAGGGAGTCATCCTGACCTGCTTGCTTAGAGCATATTTAATACAGCACAAATCCGACCAGCCCCTAACCTCTGCCTGGGTGGAGATTAATCCTCTCTGAACTGGACCATATAATTTTTAATTTTCTTGAGTCAACTCCTTTAAAAAAGAAGCTCAGAGGATGGTCCTGCCATGCCTATTGAAAGCAGCATGGTGTGCAGCTGGAGCATGCTGGAGGCAGCTGCTTTCATTCCCCAGCTGCCTCTCCAAGAGGCATGGGGTGAGCTCTCCCCACCGGTGGGACACAGGCCCCACTCCAATTCCCAGCCAGAGGGTCAGCAAAATGTCCTTCTTCAACACCCACTGGTCAGGCCGTGAGGGAGCAAGGCGGGAGGGCAGCCAGGGAAAGAAGGTGGGAACACTGAGACGTACCCTGACTTTCATATCACCAAATCCCTAGCCTTCATCGCTTCCTTTCTGCATCTTTTTCTGGATTACTTGGCCTTCTCCATACAGGGCAGGGGGAGTCTGGGTACCTAAAGTAGGACTTTGAACCCTGCTAAAGGCACAAGGCTTGTGACCCCAAAATCCTGTTGAGGATCTAGGCATCAGTTTCAGCATACTTTCCTGCTAATGACAGCAATAAACGGGCTCCTGCACAAGGTGGCCACGTTACCATGCTCTCCGTTGGCAGAAGTATGAAGTGCAAAATTCACCATGGACAGTAAGACCTCCACGTGCTTGAGTGTCCTTGGATACCTCCCTACCCCAGCAATAATTTCAGAATTTTCTTAAACTCTTGCACTGGTCAGATCTTCGAACTGTGATGGAAGTCTTGTTGCTTTTTATTTCTTCCTGCTGTGTAGTGCAGCCAGAAGCAGTGTTTGCTTATGATACTGCAGTGAATACAACCTGGAAGTAAAGAAGCGTGAAACTCAGTGGGAGAAATAAAGAGAAGAATTTTTTCCAGCCACAACTGAAACAGAGGCTTATTGGGTTTCCAAAGGATTCTGGCCTTCAGACCCCAAATAAACCTTTATTGCCATATTATACAGCTGAAAGGAAAGACACTGCTAGGTAATAACAGATAACTTGCAGACCTGCATGTACAGCCTGAATTCGTCTTTTAAGAGACGTTATTGAAAGATCAAGGACTCTCTATACCAGCCATAAGTGCTATATCCCATTAATTCCATTTTCAGCCTTACCTTCTTTGCCTGGGGGGGCTCCTCCAAGACGCTCAGCCTCCGCCAGCAAAGCCCACAGTGACACATTTTCCCCAGCAGTCCCTTTGCTGCAGTGACCTGGCCACACTGGGGCATGCACTGGGGCACAGACCCTCCGTCACGCACCTAAACGCACCCGCCAGGCACAGCAGGTTCATGGGGTGAGACCTCCCTGCTGCGCTCCTCAGCAGCTTCATGAGGGAGGCAATTAGGGAGTCACAGCTTATTCACAGGTGGACGTGGGAGGGTGAGGAAGGAGAAGTGGTGCAGTCCTCTCCCAGTTCATGGGCTGCTCAGTTTCCCCTAGTGTGCATATCACACTGTAACCTTGCGTACATATAAAACAGTGATGCACACTATAGGGTAGGGTTTTGGTACACAGCTAATTACTTAGGGATGCAATGAGATCATTTATGTCAGATTCTTGCCAAAAGCAGCGCTTTTACCTTATCAGATCTTAACAGGGACTCACAGCCACTAAATGCCATCCAGCTCCTACTACGTCTGAAGTGAGTTAATGCCTTATACGCTAACAAGCTGTGTGATGTGGCCTGCATTGCTGCTGCTTTTGAAACTGGTGGATTGGAATGGAAGTCTGCCATGCCTCAATGCTCAGCAATCAAAATAGTACATAAAACCTCCCCCCCAAAAAAGCACTTACAAAAATCTTTTTTTTTTTTGTAGCTGTAGTTTTTAATGGAGATTAAAGACTGAGCTTAAGCTGTCTGACACTAGACTACATTCAAGAACGTAGAATAAAACAGAACTGAGTTTGTGATGTTAGTCCATCTCAGCTTCTGATGTTGTAAAACAAATACACCATGTCTAGCTTTAGAGCAATTCTTGAAAGCCTTATATGGCTCTTTTTCAGGCACTGCTCCTGTCAGCTTCCATGAGCTTTAGGATTTTGGCTTTCTCTTGCATGTCATGTGTTCCCAGATGAAACACAGGTTTCTAGACAGTCGTGTTCAATATCCTACTTGAGCAGGAGTAGACTATTGTTCTTTCTGTTAGAGTAAGAAATAGAAGGAAAGGTGGAAGGGACAACAACACATAATCTAGGATTTACTGTCACAACAAGTAAGCAATGTTATTTTAGGAAGCTGTTCAGACACGGGGTTCCCTGAGCCTGTTAATTCATTGGAAATAAATCGTTAGCTAACCCCTCTCTCGGTGTGGCAGTCACACTGGGCAATCCTCTTCTCTTCTGCACACACATGGGAGCAGTGACCCTGAGATGCAATGAAAGCCACTCTGATGTTTGGAGGTATAACTGGGTATAAATGACTCACTAATCCTTTAATACTTCCGTTCATAATGAGGCTCAAGCCTAAATGACAATGACATGATCCTTTTTTGAAATGAAAGGGATGAGTCCTTCTTGTCTGCTCCCCACCGCCTTTGGTGCTGTTTTTTCTTGTATTCTGAATAAGATGGTGTTTGTGGAGAAGCAAAGCAAGGAATAGAAACTATTTAATTTGTTCCAGATGTGTCTGATGAAAGTCTACCTCTCACCACATGATCTTGCATCTGTAATAACTAGTGTCAGTGTATTGATCAGCTGAGGCAGCTGGAGTAAAGTCAGGCTTCTACCACACATGGAAAATCTGACAACAAAGTTTGCAGAGGAGCTGGGCTGGGCTCTGCGGGGCATAGTCAGAGCTGAGTTATGCCCTATGGAAATGCAGCATTGTTTCCCCATCCCATGCAGGGGGTGCATGGCTAGCATCCACTCACTGTGGGAGACAGAGAATGGGAACATGCTCTGGGACTTGCTAGCTTGGCTGTGTTGCTGAGGAAAATAAAACAGACGAAGCAATGGCATAGGTCCTGTGAATGACAATGCTCAAAGAGTCCTAGTCTGCCTGAGTCGCCTGACCACGATCCCACATAAACAGCAGAACGAGCATGCTGGGAAAAGAGATCCTGGTCATCTAATAAAGCTGACTGTACAGATGAAATCAAACAGACCCAGGCTGGGATTTAACCATGTTACCAAAGCAATCTGCAGCCTGTAAACATCTGAAAACAAATTTACGTAGGGTTCATGCTGACTTCTGCCAAAGGGGAGTCTGGAAGGAACCACCGGGACAGGAGAGCCTGCCTGGAGGAACCCAGCAGGGTGGCAGGCACCATCTTCCCCGGCAGCACCCCACAGGGGAGGCATCCTCCAGGACTGATCCAGGGTCACCCCTCAGCCCTTTCCTGCCTGTCAGTGGGGCTGCCACAGGGCAGAAATCTCAGCAAAGGTCTAACAGCACCATGGTACTACTTCTGTGAGCAATGACTATGCCTTGAGTGCCTGAACGTGAGGTTAGCTCCAGCTGTCTACCCTGCTATTAGTGCATGTGACACCAGACTTGTAGCATACTATAGCAATGTGTTAAGACTCCACAAGTACTGCACTGAGTCACTCAAACATAGCTCATGTATATTCAGCGCATCTCAGAGAAGAGGGTCATTCCTTTGGAGGTTCCTCTGTTGCCATTTTTAGTTTATGATGTAAGAATTCAAGGACAGTCTGTCATCAGATCATGAAGACAATCTTCTTATGCTTTATACGTAAAGAGAGGTTGAAGTTTTTCTTTTTAAATATAATTATTTTTATTACTGTAAGATTAGCCTGTTCCTGTTTGTCAGACTTTTCATTGGAGTTCTAGGGTGTGTTTATAAAAAGTCACACTACCACCATTAATATGACATTGCCTTGATAAATGCTATTACTTAGCCAAGTTAATATGACTTTATAGTGCTTGCAACTCAGAGGTTCTTCAGAAACTCTATCCACTAGTCACGTCAACACTGCTTGAAAGATCTAAAATAACTAGATTTAGATCAAAGCTCACATGCCAGCTTACATCCTACTGGAGATCACTGAGTTTAGTTCATGTTCTTAAAGAAGCAGAATTAGAAATATTTAACATTACAAAATATTTCAAAGTATTTATTCCCAACAGGAGTAAAGAAACATAAAATAATAAAGGTGATATAAAGAATAATACATTTCCTTTGAAATCTGTATTTATACAGCACCTTTTATGTAAAGAGTAACCCAAGACTGCAGAATGCTAAGATTTAACAAGCAAGAATCCCTTTTCCAACAACGTCGGCATAGTCACCTGTGCAGTGGAACGAAGCAGACCTTTAACAGCACGTCAGAGTACTGTGAGTTTGAATGTGAACTACAGTGCCTCTGAAAATGTGGGGGAATGCTGACAAAAGGAAGCTAATAACCCTAAATAGAACTTGGCCAGGAAATGAGGCTGACTCACTCTCCTACGAATTATATTGTCTTCTTCTAACTTCTCCTACAAAAGATTAAAATCTAGTGGCTTACAAGATGCTGTCTGGTTTTAATTGTCATGATATGCCCTTATCAAGCAGGGAAGTTGGCATTTGAAAGGACTGTTCAACACAGGGCAAAATAAATTGCAAAAAAATTTCCCTGAAGTATCTGTTTCTGTTGTGGCTGTGCCTACTTGCCTCAAGATCAGTCCCACTTCCACTTGATGCAATGGCAAAACCAACTCTGATGACACCATTGCGATGTTGGGTCCTGGGGTTCCTCTTCCCTTATTATTCTGTGTGAAGTGTCTGCTTGAATGCTTCTGTACAGGGATGCGCACAAACTACAGATGACAATGGCAAACACCAAGGTGATTGTGTCACAAATATTCTTTCAAAAACCATGAATGGCCTGGAGATATATCTTACATAATCTTCAAAGCTGTTTCCAATACAGCAGTCTCTTCCCATACACCTGTGCACATTGGCTGAAGTCTTCCAAGCACTGTCATTGCAAGGTGATATTTATGAACATTAATTCAATAGCTGGATGGCTAATACAGTATTTTGGTCTCTGACACAGTCCACGACAATGCTGAAAATAGCAACCTGAAAACTTGTTATCTTGGTGCCTGTATCTGAATCAATGAAACGATCCAATTGATTTGTTTGGAGCAGCTTGGTCACTGAGCTGTGAAGCTCTGGCTTCAGCTTCTGATACATTTCAGATGTTTTAACTGGAAACCCTTTTAATGTGCCAGCCCATATGCAATTAAATTCACCCTGTAATATATTCACCTTTAAATTAAAACAATTGTGTATAACTAGAAGGAATTGCTATATCTTTATGATGGATAACAGTGAACAAACGAAGAAATCATAACAGTTCATACGGTGTTTTCCTTAAGATGATTAACCCAATAATTTAAACTCAATCATTTGGATGTGTATTCTCGAAAGTAATGCTGTTGCTAGATTGTTCTTTTAACATAGAAGACTTTGTAGACAGAGACACTAAGACCATTTAAGGCAGGAAGACTGTTAATCTTAGATTTAGTAGCCCCATTAGATTACCAGAGAGGAAATTGCTCATCTTTGCTTGTGAGGCTCTAGAAATAGCCCAGACCTGATGTAACTAGTGCTTAAAAATAAAGCCGTTTGCATTGATAGCAGACAAATCGAGTTATCACTAGGAAAGGGGGAACCACTCTGAGGCACCGAACGTGGTCTGTGCCTGGCATGACAGGGGGATTCCCTACACACGGAGTGAAAATGAGACTCTGTGTTGTCCAGCTTGGCTACTGAGAAACAAGCAATGTAAGAATAAGAACTAGCTTTTAAGAATAAAAATTGCATCAATGATAGAAGACTTTTTCTGTGCAGCATTTGGGGGGGGGGGGAATTATTCTGAAATAAAACAGTTCCTTGAACACTTGCACACTTGCTGCAGAGAGGTTGTTTGCTATCACACACCTCTCTCCCAAGGCATCTTCCCAATAACCAGAGAAGTCAGCTATTCACATCATGTCCTTTCATGCCATTTTTAATCTATTATTTAGTTAAGCCAAATATTTGATTAAAGATTTCAATAGAAAAGCAATTAGCAAGCTTCCTATGTACAAGCAATAATTATGAAGCAGCTTAGTAATAGAATGACTAATGACCAACATTTTGTTGAAATTCTTTTTAAAGACTTTTGTGATATGTTTTAAACTGCTGATTTATTTTTGACTCACCTGCCCTGGTTAAAAACAAACAAAATCCTCCCAAATCTCTTATTTTGGGTTGTAATTCTTCCTTTGCAAATACCAGTGTGTCACTTTGCAACACAGTGACATCACAGCAGAACAGCATGTAATGATGGCATTGCATGCCTATACCATAACATTGCAATATAAAGTTTTTGTGAGCAAGAAAATAGTTTCCAGGGTATTAAAGTGCAATTGCAGGTTCCAGGATGTGGACTCGCCTTGGTAAAATCAGGCTGATCCTATGAAAGCTGAGGCTTGAACCAAAGCACTTATTTGTAGCAGGGTACTTCGTAAGAACAGAACCAGATAAACAGGAAACACTCTCTCTGTCATCTGAATAATAAGCATCCTCACCAGACTTCTATTCATGTAGAAGAAGTCTTGTAATTAATGATTTATGATTATGGTGTTCAGGTGAGAGGTAAGAACCACTTTGTCTGACGACTGAGAGGTAAGAGTTTGTGGAGTAAAATGAGGAAGGAGGGACAGAGCTGCTGGAGGACAGGGCAGAAGAAGGAGGGAGAAGCAGGTGAGTGCCAAGGGAGTGGCAGCTGGGTGCAGGACCTGTGAGCTGTGCGTGCCTGTGGTTTCTTGTGTCACTGGAACGGCGCAGCAAAGAAGCAGGTAAGGAATTGAGCTTTGCATCATTTACTTTGTATCTGGTAGCATCTCATAAAACTCTCCCCTTGGAAGCAATTTCAAAAACCACAGCACTTGAACACAGTATCTTAAAGCAATTGCAAATACGAACTTACAAAGGAGTTAGCAGACGGTCAAAAATCTTTCAAAAATCAGAAATAAGGAAACACTGGTTGTCTTCATTTAATTTCTGCCTCCAGAAATCAGCTTCTCCAACCACTGCACATCTGTCCAGTCTGCCAACTGTCCTACCCCCATTTTCATATTCATTTTAGCCAAGGGATAGGAAAGAGGTGGAACAGCCATTTTGTTCCCTTCACATCTAAAGCAGGAAATTCTCACCTGTGTCAAAAGCATCCAAGAGTATCCATGCGATCAGCAAGACTGGAGACAGACGGAGGCTGGATGTTGTGCTCCAAGCCTCCCCCATGCTGCTGTCCCTCTACCCCTGCTTCCCCTTTTCTCACTCTTGAAACTCAGCATCCCCAGCAAAGTGTGACAAATGTTCTCCAACAAGGTGGTGAAATACATAAGATCATCACTCTGCCTTTACCTTTGTAGACTTCACCACTTGTGGATAAGTAGCCTGGTTAGGGTAGACCAAGGTCATCTTTACATATATCCTACCCAGTTTTCCCACAAGTAATACCTAGTGTCCCAGCTGCCCTTATAAAGTGGATTTCTAGACAAGCTATAGACAAAGTCCGTCCTTCTGGGCTGATATTCTTGATGCTATAAAATAAGAAACTACCAGCTTCTTCCGTTCTCAGATGCTCTTTCATTATCACCTTCACAGAAGGGAGCTAGTCAAACCTGAATGTAGGTAAAATTAAGTAGGCGCAGGCAGAAGAGTCATTTGTATGCCATATGCTCATGTATCTAAGGCTTCCTGCATTTGCATGGTGTTCTTGGATGGAGTCTTTTTCTGCTACAGAAGATAACAGCCATTTCTTGTGGCTTTGGGAAAGCTATGCTTGAACAGAGTAGTGGGTCACTTTATTGCCATAACATTATTTTCACTTCAGTGCTTTAAATAATCTGAAAGTCTGCTAGGAAGAAGAAATAAATACCAAAAATTGTAGCCTATTTTATCCTGCACAGAACTGGTTAGGGTATGTGTCCATTCCTGGGTAGTAGGTTTAGGTAAGCATCATTTTTTTTTAGAAGCAAGACCAAATACCCTGGAAAAGGCAGCAGGTATTTGCTTTGTGGAACAGGGCTCCTTTCACAGTTTGAGCCGAATCTCACTGAAACACCAGGTACCTTCACATTTGGTTTAATTGGGCTCTGTGTCAGGGCAAATTGGTATAATTTTCTAATAAAAGATCTAATTCACTTAGAAATCTCTCCTAAGTTTACTAGGGAAAGGATGTGTCATAGAGTCTGGGTGTGTCCTATAGAGCAAATCAGCCTTTCCACCTTCAGAGCTAAATACAAAGCTGATCTCTCGGATTTGTTCTTCCATAAAGAGTCGTAGAAATACAAACTAGAAACAAAGACTCCTAAGGAGAAAAAAATATTTGTTTTTGAAAGCTCTTTGCTCATAGGAAAGATAAATGAACTAGTGTATTAAGCAGTGGCTGGCTGCTAGGTGTGCAGATAATCTGACAGGAAACATTTGCAGTTCAGATCCGCCTATCCATATTCCAGTGAAAAGGACAGTACAAGCCTGGGGACTATGACAGACTGAGTACTGTCAACAGAGAGAGCACACTCAGTGTGACTGAGAACACTGAGAACTATGGACTAGGAAAATCTGCACACCTTAATGTTGTGTTTAATGGAGAGCAACCTGCTGTTTGATCACTGATTTTGGGAAAGCCTGCAACTTCTTCAGGAAAAGAAGAGTACTGGTGTAAGGCCAGACACTGCTTCCACTGATATTAATGGCAAGACATTTCATTATTACAGTAAGAAAAGGATCAGGCCCTTAGGTGAAGGCATGAAAATGTATCTACATATTAATGAACCAGCATCAGCAGGAGACAAAGCCTGTTGTGTGAAAACAGCTAATTGTAAATGCAAGTCCAAAAGAGATTCTGCATTTACGTTTGCAAAAAGACAGGCAAGACATGAAAAACAAGCCTTTTAGCCAAGGAAAATGGATATTAATTCAGTTCCCCAGCTAGGACACCTGTGCAAACAATACCATCCCCAGGAAGTTAAAACAGAGAACTCCATAGCTAATAGGGTAATGTTGATTAACACCTGACCACTTCACAGGGAGAGAATAATAGATTTGGCAGATTTGCAAAATGAAAGTATGTCACCTAAAAAGCCATTTCACACTCAATGATTCTACAAGAACATTCTAGATTTGAATAGCTTTCCTCAGCCAAAAGTGGAATATGTGATTATTTTTCTGAGATTAGAAAAAAGTTTTGATTTGGCAAATCTAAATATTCCATGAACGTAATTTTTAAACAACCTTTGCTTCTAACCATTTAAAAACACCAAGTATTTTTGCTGTAAACCAAGCTAATTTTTTAACTAGAAAAATATTTTGACACAAGTGGGTATTTTAGTGGTTTAAAAACTTCTCTGAATGTTTTTCCAAAGTAGAAATTTAATTGAATCAACTGATGCTCATGAGTAATTTCAATATCAACTTTTTTTTAAATGTTCAGTAAAAGACTTCTCATCAGATCAACTCTGCTCCAAAAGATTCTAGGAGAAGAAGTTTTGACAAAGTTCTGAGAAAATCAGTTACAGCGCCTGGAGACCTTGGTGCAGCAGATTACACCACGCCAAGATCTTGCAGGTGGTATTTGGCTCTTCTTTGGAAGACTAAATTTGGAAGTGGCCCTTAGAAACATGTAGGAAAGTGAGACAATCTCCTTTTTTTTCCTCTCTCTTGTTTTTCTCTCTCTCTTTTTTTTTTTTTTTTTTTTTTTTCCTTAGGACAGCAAGTTTGCTTGCCCAGGAGCTTTTAGTCTACAGAAAACATGCTTCATTTGTGTTTGCATTCAGCTCTGGCGGTTCCACTTTGGGAGGGAAATGAACACCATGTGTTGATCACTGATACTAAAAAAAAAAATAAAAAAAATCCAGGATCTAAAAAAATAGCTGAGAGGCCTTTTCTTATCCTATTGCTAGGAAGACTAGAGATTTGTAGGACCAGAATAGTTTCTATTTTATATTAAGGTCTGTAACTAGATTGACAGGAGTTAAAGTAATCAGAATCCTTTAGATGTTTTTAGTATCGCGCACATATATCACACACCTAGCCTCAGACTGACCTCAGTTTAAGGTTAACTTGAAGTTTATTACAAGTTAATTTGAAAGAAAAAGAAAACCAACCCCCAAACTATTAGGTAACTGCCAACAGCTGAGCAGGGCAGCAGCCTGTCATGCAGGCTGGGGCTTTTCTGAGCCTCTGACAGCCGGCTCAAGCCATTTCTCAGCTGCTCAAAGCAGCCTATTTACAGTCCAGCAAAACATAAACTGTTTTTATTTACAGCTTGCCAGTATCATCCAGACCAGCAGCTAACTGAGACTGTACTATTTTCATCTTGATCTTTGCTGAGCTATAAATGACGAGCCCCCCAAAAGTATTTTCCCTCATACACTTATACAGTGCACTTTATACTTGCACTCCTCAAATTTCCAAGTAGTCACCAAACAGTGCCAAAAGCTCATTAAAGATTATGGACAACTGAATCATCATGAAATGATTTTGAGTGGCCTAGGAAAGCACTTTATGTAAGAGACTTTGTGGATTGAGGGGGAAGAATGTAAGCAAGCCCTTTTAGCGCAGGTTTGGAACTAGGTGTAGGACATTAGGATTAAAGCTTGGAAACTGTTCGTTTCGATTTGTTCCGATCCCAGCTTTGCTGGGTGAGTCAGAGAAATGCTGGCAAACAGCTGTGTGAGAGACTACCCTCACAGGAGATAAGGAAACACCATAAGATACACTGAATACCTCTATCAACTTGGTTTCATCACTGCTTAAAAAGAAATTGCAGTGCAGGAGCCTACCCCAGCTTTTACATGTGCTGACTTCTTGCAGGACTCTGCTGTTAATTAGGTTTGCAGAGTAGGATAGAAGAGAGAATTTATATAAGGCTGTGGATATGGAGATTGAGAAATTTGAATTTGGTCTGCAGGAGAAAGGAAAGAAAAATAGGAGTGAGGAATTATTGTGCTAGAAAGATTGCTATGTAGAGCCACATAAGGTTGCCAGTGGAAGATAAAAATACAACACATGCTTAAAGTAAAATAGGCACGGAAGGATCCCACTATATAAATTTGCTTCATATAGGGAGAGTTTGGGGGGCAAGAATCATGCTGCTTTACCATTTCATATCTAGATGAGTGCATAAAACTCTCGTTCTATTTACATATTTATTATCCATGTTGTTAAGGATCAACCAGGAACGGAGATCTACTGTCCTAGGCACTGTGTGGATGAAGAGGAGGAGACAGTCCGCACCCTGAATTGCTTACAGTCAAAACAGACAAGACGGCCAAAAACTAGGGAAAGGAGATAAAACACAGAAATCCACAGCAGCAAATACTATGGTACTTTCACAGCCCTGGCTTCACTGGGAGCAGGGACAGGAATGTGATAAGCGAAATGGAAAGACAAAGCAAAGGAGGGAGAGGAAGAAGGAGGGCAGGGAGGAGGGAGGAGAGTGGAATCATCAGGGGCAAGTCCAGGGGGGACCGGCGATCAAGAGCCTTGGACGAGGGGGGCATCATAGCAAACATCTGCTTGGCACCAGCTAGTCAAAACTGTTGAAAAATATTGTCAGTGTCCATGAGGCTCATCTCACATTTTCTGTGGCTCTTGGCACAAATGCCCAATTACGCCCCCAAAGGCCACACATTTGGAAAGACAAGAGGTCTCAGTCCTACAGACAGATATGATTTTTCACTTACATGTTTCTAAATATGGAAAGAATTTGAAACATTTTTGTCTGTGTATCTTATTCTCCAAAAAAAGGGGGTTGGAGCAGGCAAAATTGCATGGAAATCCCTAGTAAATTCATGAAATTGTTTCAGCTAGGGAAAAAAATAAAGGAATGTGCTTATTTAAGTGCAAATATTTTACTTTGACATTTTTAAACAAAAAATTACCTGGATTTATTTTTTAAATTAATTAGATTAAACTGTACCTTCATTTCATCGGGCCTCAAATGAATTTTTTAAATATTGACTAACCCTGAAAAGTCATTATATAGTGTCCTGGATGCAATATGAGCCTAATGCTATTTGCCAGCAAATGGAGGAATGCAATGAAAAGTTTGCCGTTGTGCTAAGCATAGCAGTCAGGATTTATCTTTAGTGCTACCTTTTAACATGTATTTTACATAATACATTGCTCTTCTGTGGTTTTTTTTTAAAGTGATCTAGACGAATGTACACATGATCAGTTGATCCAGAAAATTCTCCTTGTTCATCACCAGCTATACTTACTTGCCCCGCCTTCAAAACATACACTTAACTTACTTTCAGCTTTTCAGACACTGGACCTTTTCCCTCAAACACTGGAGGAAACCCAACTGACTACCTGTTGTTCTGCAGGTTGGCTGGTTCAAGGTGAAAGGAAAGGGAGCTCTGGAGTTGGGCTCTTTCTGTGGAAATTATCTTTCCAGAAATAGTTTTGCATAAAAAATGAAGGGTTCCTATGAAGCATCTCAGCAGTCCTCTGTTTCCATGGTTTCACACAAGCAAAGGGGCAGCCTTTAAGGAGCCATTTCCAGATTTGGTTTAAGTTTAACAGTCAAAGAAATACCCTAATTTGCACCCAAGAATGAAGTTGAAACAGAGCGTAGCACAGACTGCATCCTTCAAGAAAGCCTGGTCAGCAAGCCAGCAACAGCATGCTACCCCAGCTGTAAGTAAATCCTAAGCCGTAGCCAAAATATGCAGGGCCTAAACTGTGCTCTGCACTTGGCACAGCAAATAGGCAATCTAATGGGCAAAGAATTTACAATCTAAATTTAGATGTGCTGCTACAATGAGGACAACCAACATGGTCATTATGGACTAAGGGAGTATGAGAACCACGGCCTTCACCTCAAAAGGTAACTGCTTGGGTCTGGCGCAAGTAATGTTTTGTTGATGCTTCTATTCATTTTAAAGATATCATTGAATAAAATTGGGCATCATCACAATAGAAGCAAGCTTTAGTGGGCGTTGGAAAGAGAGGGGGACAATACCTCTGTGAGTAAGACTTCAAGAGCCCTTCCACTACAAACAGGTTAGGGACGGGAGGAAGAGGTCACTCACGCTCGGATCAAGGATGCAGTCATTGTGACATAGCTGTGAACAAGCACAAGAGGCACTTAGAGTTGCAGTCTGGAGAGTTACAGAAAGTCCTTCAAGCCAGTACAAGGAGCCTGAATGTGATATGTAGGTCGTTAGGAAACCAATGAAAGATTTAAAGGGAAGAGAGGCTTGGATGAAAAACACCCTTTTTTTTTGGCAAACCGAGAAGGAACAATGAAGAAGACCATAGAGGAAACCACTGCAGTAATCAGCCAACCACCGGTGCATTCCTGCACCGTATCCAGCATGGGTTCCTTGCACAGTCTAATCAGGGAGGGTCCATGGCAAACATCCCTTTCCAAACATGGACCTGGGGCAGGAACTTGGCTCTTGCTGTGCTTGCCACATAGAGATAGCAAACAGAACAAAAAAAAGTCATTTTGCCTTGCTGCGAGAATTTTAACAGATTTTTCTGATTTTCTCTGCATTAGAGGAGTCCAACAAAGTGACAAAAAGAGAATGTCTGATGCTACTCAAGCTCCAAACACACTTCCCTCATGACTTTTCATAGCTGCTGCTTGAGGTGTATATATAACTTTCTTACTTATCAGATGTATGCACACACTTCTGCCCACCCACTTTCAAAATACAGAAGTATTTAGATCAGTGTAAAGATGCAGGTGAAGGTGAAAAATGGTTGGAGAAAATGAACAAATTTTGTACAGATTCATTCGTTATGATTCTGTTCATGTTTTGCAGCTTCAGAAGCTCAACTTACATAAAAATGTTGGTTTAGCTACTTCACAGCAGGCTAGTGTTCAAAATGGCAGCTGAGAATAAAGTAAATTATTAAAATTAAAATTATGGGAAACATAAGTCCAACATACAAACCAAATACACACTGCCAAATACATACCACCTACTGGCAGAAATAAATTTTTTTAAGATAGGTCTTCTATCATATAACATGCAGGGTTCCATTAGAATTAAAAAAAAAAAAAAGAAGAAGAAAAAAACCTAAACAAACCATGGATTACATCTTCAGGTACTGCACAGTAATGTAGCTGTACTCATCTTTCTATTATACACAGTGAGGAAAGGAGTGTCTAATTATTCCAAAAAGAAAACTAGTTTTCTGGCAAGAGAGCAGTGAATTACACTCACAAAAACATTTGGTGGGGTTTACACATGCTCATAAATGTTTAAGATTCACCATGAAGAGTAAGCGACTGAGAAGTCTTTTCCAAGTGAACAAGCGTCTTCTGCTTTTTCATTTGCCAGTCCTCAAAAGGTATCTACAAATGCTGTCATCTGCATCCAATTCAGTTGTTTTAACTCACCTCGGAGTTAATGGTGAGGAACAGGCAATTCCAGAACCTCATTCCCCTCATCCATACGTAGAGGCCTGATGCATTGTGACCTCAAGAGCAGGAAAGGAAAGGGCTCCTTGCTTGCTGCTGACTGAAAAGGCGAGGACAGGGAGTCTAGCTAAGAGACAAGAGAGAAGATAATAGTTAAGACATAGGTATTTAAATTGTAGGGACAAGACAGAGGCACAGTGTCTTGAAAAAACAATTTTCTTCCATGTTTCAGAAGCAGAAATACTTTGTCCCTGACACCATGTTGCTATTCTCTTTTTTTTTTTCCTGTTGTAACTCCACAGCATTAAGAATTAGACTTTTTCTCAGGGACAACAACTTTTAGGATTTCAAAATGGACATGAAAAGGTATCCAAAAGGAAAAAATCTGGAATAAACAGATGTTCTAATGATATAATTGGGCTCAGCAGAGGAATAATATAATCTGAAGAACATCTAATGACAAATCCACATCTGCAGCATTTATTTTATTCATATATCTGCTAGGCAGAGAAAAAACACAATTGGTGCAGAATCTGAGCCCCATGAAAAACAAAAGGATTTTTTTCCATAGTCTTTTGTGAAAATTGGATGAGATTCTTGGTGCTCATAACAAAAACATCCAGTTTATTAGAATATCAGCTAGCAAAAAAAAGAAACACGATGGGAACATACGTACATTTGGTAAAACTGAAAGACCTTTTCCCTTTGGTTTCAGCCTCAGGGTCTTCCTTTTAAACAATGTTACCTACAAGCAATTATAATTCTCCAGGCAACTACCATGTTGCAAGCACTGGCCCCTAAATAAAAGTCTCAAAGGACAGAAGAGGGGGAAAAGCAGATAACCTGAGTGAATGACAAACCTCTGTTCATTTATCAGGAATCAGAGGAAACATTTCTTTCAGCATGTCCATGTTGGACTTTGTGCATACTTACCAACTATCTTAATGCAGTTATTATATACAAGGTCATGACAGTATTAAATATGAAGGGCTATGGTACCACACCCAGAAGATATCTCTGGCATGTAAAAGTCTGAAAATAATCTGCTGCTTATCAGAGCTTTGAGCCAGGCTGGACACTGATCTGAAGGAAGGGGTGGGGAGCTGCAGGACTTGTCCTGTGACCCCGTGAAAGCCCCATTTGCCACCCCAGGCAGTGCCACTTGCAAGGGACCTACAAATTCTGATGTCTCTAAACCTTCCCGGTAAATCTATGTGTTTTGTAATTCTAGGCAGGATAGAAAATGAAGCTCCAAGCTGCTTTTCTCAAACCTGAGCTTTGTCACCCTGTGACAACCAGAATTTTGGTAAAACTCACAGTTTGCAGCCAAATAGGTTGTGCAGTATCATGGCAATGTGCATTTTTCCAGGTTATCTCAGCAAAGGAAAGTATGGGATGCACTTCTTTAAAGATTGGAAATGATGGGGATGAACATACAAAATCTTTAAATCTGGAAGTGCATCACTGGGATGCACTGAAGTCAGCCTAATAATCTGCAAGCAGGGTTGTTACGGTGTGGTGGTGATGTGAAATATTCTAAACATTAATGAATATAGTAATATTCCTGTAAAGCTTTCATTTTGTGTGTGAATTTCAAGATTTTGGAAGGGAGTGTTCTACTCCATGGTTGCAGGCCTTTCCAAAAGGACTTCTGCTTCCAGTTATTCAAACACAGTGTCTGCTTCCAACCTGAGTATTATAGTTTGATAGAGAGAGAGAACGTGTATGGGAAAAGCAGGTGCTTAGATCACCATTCTTACCTGAATCACTTTCAGGATATGGTTCAGAATTTCATTTCAGTTCAGACTGAATCAGGATTAATTTTGTATAGTGTTTTATATGGTTTTGTGGTATTTGTATGGATCACTCATTCTTATTTCTGGTCTGATAAGACAAGTAGTCTTAGGAGATCTTGTGTTCAGATTAACCAGTTAAGTCATGTACCTTTCATGGTTTGAATAATACCTGTCACTAAAGACACAGGGACAAGTTCTTAGTGTCTTGATGACTTATATTGCTGCACACCATTTTCTTGGCACGTTGAAATCTACAGCACGCAAAATGTGAAGGTTCTGTCTTTCACATACTGATTATTCCTTTAAAACTCTGCAAGATAATCAAGGAAGTGTGAGAGGTCATAAGGCTACCTTCTCATCACATGGTACGAATTACTTCTTTTGTTTGTTTGTTTCCCTGAATAGTCTATCCCTGGAGCTATACCTCTGTAAATAAACACTTGATGGAAAAGTGAGAATTGCTTGAGAGAGTTCCAGAAATTTTCACATTTCCTGTAGATTTTCCCTGCTCAGAAGACACAAATCTGCTGTTCTACATCATGTCAGGTTTGCAGCAGGTTTGAAAGGCCATCTGTAGCACATGTACTGTCTTTTTTCATGCACTTTCCTTTCCAGTGCTCTAAGAGGAGATATTGAATGCTTTGTGGGAATTTTCCTGAATTGCTAATACTCACATCTTTCATGATTTTTCCAGATTAAATAAATTATTAAATGACTAGTGCTCATTTTTACTATATGGCTGGATTTCTCAAGCATTTGCAGAGGTATATGTGCTTATCTCAATACACCTCTTTAATCAGGAATCACTGAAGCCATTTGAAGGCACGCCTGTGAAACACCATGCTGTGTTGAGCAAATACTCTGTTTGAAAGCACATCTTCTGAGTTCATGCTGTAGCCCAGATCCTCAAGTGCATGGATGTGCCCAACTTCACGAAACTGAGGATTAGAGTCTAGCTGTTTAACCTGGCAGGCATTTCTAATCACAAGCCAGCAGACGGAGAATGAGTTTCTTTTCCGCTTTTAGAAATAAGCATTTGAGCTGAGGAGAGAAGCACACTGAAAGTTAACAAGACATTCCTCTGCACACTTTAAGGATTTATCTCTCTCTTATAGAGAGCCTAATCCATTTCACTATGTTCTCAGCGAAGCATAGTCTTTTTTCTGGCCTTGTGCGCTTTGGGAGCCCATGGCTTCATTTTTTCAAGCCCAGTGATCTGTCTGTATTTCCACCTGAGGCTTCTGATGTGCTTCTGATAAGCTACAATTACAGGTGAACAGGTAAAACAAGAATTCAAGGGCATTGCTGAAATGCTGGGCTCAGCATCCCTTACTCCTCCCCTTATATCACCACCTTTGTTTTTCTATGTTAAGAACATAATAGCAGCTGAGAAAAAAAAATCATAGACCCATGCCATTCTCTGTCTACTTATCTGGAACTCTTCAGAGAATCTGACTACTTTCCATTTGCATGAGGGAAAAAAAGGAGTAATATTAAAGTCCACTGAGAAATGTGAGTTAGACAGTAGTAAGATATATTCAGATAGTACAGTAATGATAGGAATGGATAGATGCATGGATGTATGGAAGTGACTTCTGCATAGAGTTTAGTTTCCAATATGAAACTTTATTTTTCACTCTCCTCCCATAAATTTAGCCTGAAGAGTGGAACTGGATACATTTTCCTGAGATAATATATTATAGAAAGGCCATAGGTTTCATGGTCATTTAAGCCATAAATGCACCAGAAAGATGCAATCCTGTCCACCCTCACATTCAATTTCTTGTTACCACTTTCTTTCCCTTCTACTGCGTCTGCACCTGTGCAGCATGCACTAAACTGGGTCCCATGAATGTTATGGACTAAAACTAACTCACGGAAAAAGAAAGGGTGGCAATCTCTCCCTCTTCACTCCATCCTCCCAATCTTATTATGCATAGATCCATAGTGATTTTGGTAGCACAGAATGAGAGGTAGTAGTGGGCAATCAAAAGGCAGAGAAGGATAAACAGGGGAGAATGATTCTTCAAGCTGTCTGCCTACATATCTACCTATGGCAGTACCCAAGGAGGGTCCAGGCACAACCCCCACACTGGGGGACCTCTTTTCCTGCTCTGCCAGACCTCTGCAATTCTGTTTCTTACAAAGCTAAAATACTGCTTGGTTTCTTCATGTAGCTGTGTGTATATGCCTATGTGTGGAAACGAATGTGTGTAGGAGACCCGTTATTTCAATAAAAAGGTAAACATTTGTGACCCATACCTGGTGAGAAGTTCATTCCAGTATCTCAGCAGGGTTGTTTGAAAAATTAACTAGTCATTGCTGGCATATAAGGGGCATTGCTAACCGCTTTGAAAGTCGTTGCTTTCCTCAGGAAAGCTGGGGTTGTGATACCAGATGGTACAGTGATGCAGATCTATAACACAAACATGAGGGCTCTTGCCCTTTTCTGCCACCAGCCCCTCCCTGCTTTGCACACATATTCCCTGTCATACCATGCAGCAGTCTTGTGACTGCACAGCCTTTCTTCTCCCCCACATCCATACTGTGGTTTCACCCAGCTCTGTAATCTCCATCTCTAACAGTTCGCAAAAGGTGAAAAAAATGCAAGTTCAGCTACAATTGTAGTCCCAAACCAGCTCACTTATAAACTAACATAAAATGGGAGCCCTGCAGAGCTCTAGTCCATTCCATCTCATGAATCCCAAAGGAAGAGTCATGACGGGGACCATCTGGGTTCACTTCATTGTCACCTTTGGAGCATTTTCATTCAAGCCTGGAGTTTAGCTGATTTCTGATAACTCCAGCCACAGTCAATGGGCAGGCAGTTCCCTCCAGGGGAAGATACCAACATCACTGTGAAGGCCTACCTTACATGTACTACTCCCCAAAGGCTGAAAGCAAAGTATACCTGCATGTAAACAGCAGGGCTGAAAAAGCTTAGATGATGCTGGCTGATTGTTTTCAGCTAAGTGATCCCAAGCAGGGTGTCCTGACCTTCTAAGTCACCAAAGAAAACCAGAAAGAGCCTATTTTAACAGCCCATGTCTCTGCTTGGCATTTGAAGTAATGAGAACTCCGAAATGTATTCCTGCTACAGGTAGGAATTAGCAAGAGATCACGTGTGCCAAAAAATATTCATTCAGTGATATAAAATTCATGCAACATTCTTGTTGCTACCCTGCTGGATAGGCTGATACACTATGTGACTAGGCAGGCACCTTGAAAGAGCAGACATTGTTGTTCATATACACACATGTGTGTATATACATCTATCTAAACTTTATATTTACTGCAAACAGAGCTCAACAAATCATTTGCACTAAGTGCTTTTCAATGAGTATTATTCTTATCTTCTGTTCACTGCTTACCCATTAATGCTTTTGCCTTATGTTTCCCAGATTCTTCAGTATTTGGACAAATGATGTCTAGTCAACACTTAAATTGTGCTACTTCCTTGGAGCTGCTTGGACAAGCTACCCGTTCATCCTCTGAACCAAACAAGATGGAGGCAGGCAAATCACCAGGACTCCAGACAGTAAGGTTGTCTGCAGAAGGACACATTTCTTCAACAGCGAGAGCAGAGAGCAGTAGTAAACTGATGCTCAGCTGAAGGCATCTTCCTATTCAACCCCCTACTTACTTGCTTTCTCAAATCCAGAATCAGACAGGGAAGATATCCTCTACCTTGAGACATGAGGAATCAGCCAAATAGTGGCTCTCATTCTTTATCGCCAGGTGAGCTGGGGGAAAACCGTGTAAGTGTAAGAAGCTGACCATTGTAAGAAAGAGGAAATGCCGTCTATTCATTTCAAAAAATCAAACAATGACAACTGCAGAAAAAAATTGCATTGTTTCCTCAGGTCTGTTTTCAAGTGCAGTTTTGTTGATGGACTCAGTTACAGCATAAGCCACTCCCTGTACCCTTAAACAGCTTTTAGGTCATTGCCTCATCTGAAGCGCAAAACCTTCTTGAAGCAGTTTCCACAGCAATCTCATCCTCCGATCACCATGTCAGCTACATTTACAGAACTCAAGTGGCTGTAGAAACTGCCCGCATGTACAGCTGGATCCTGCATGATAATCCATGCTACTGAGATGACCTAAGTCAGCTTGCAATCTGTGCAGAATCTCACCTTGCAAAGAACAGAAAGAAAAATTGACAGTGTTTATGTAAGACAAATAACCCCTAGATGTTGCTCTACACCTGCCACTACTAGCCAGGCAGTTTTTCATACAGTCCTCAGTTTACTTCCTCACAGCCAGCTCTGCAGCTTGCCCCATGTGCAGTGCCACAGACTTCCACCAAACTTTAGAGCACCTCTCTCCCAACCCCAGCTGTGGTCCACAGTCTACCTCTGATGAGTCCACCAACTTTCCACACAGCCCTACAATCCACTTTGTCCCAGTCCCATGAACAACCCTACAGCTCAACTCTTCCAACCCTGGAATGCATCCTTAGCATATTTCCCCTTCAATGCAGGCACAACTCTCTACAAAGCTCTCCACCTTATGTCCCCAAGTCTTACCTCCAGCAAGTCCGCTTGCCAGTCATACCATTGCCAGAGCAACAGCTAGGTGCCAGGATCTTGGGAGTTGTGTATTGCTGGCACTTTTTTGAAGTCCATGATTCCTAGATGCTTGGTTGTGTGTTGCCAATTAGACGAGCCTCCAGCAAGTGCTCTGGGGCTGCTCGAACAAAGCATTTAAAGGCATGCCTAACTTCAGGAGCAGAAGTGATGGCGTTAAAGGCAATTCACACACTCATAAATAAACATTTGTGCCACTCCTTTGCCAGACTGGGGCTGATTTCATTTGAAAATCAGCCTTACAGATGAAGCCCTTAGTGTCTGAACCTTTCTCCTGCTGTTTTTAATAGAAAATGTCCTCATTTAAAAACAGGTCTTTCCCATGCACACCACAGGGGAAAGTAATTATATGTGATAGAAGTCATGACTTCTAAGAGGAGATATAAGGTATCGGATTCCTTGCCTTCTTTATAGACTTATGCTTAGATCATTGCTGGTTTAATTAACTCTTAAATTTTAATTATCCTGTGGACTATAGATCTGAATAAATGATCTGATGAACAAAACCTAGCTTTTAGGTCAGCATAGCAAAATTATTTTTAACGTAAGAGGGAAAAATTGCTCAATTAAACTACACGTTCTCAAATCTCTTTAGTCTGCTTTGACCGTCTGATTTCATTAAAAGCCGGAGCAGCTCCCAGTGAAACAAGTCACATGCTCAGGGTGAAAGGAGATGCACGACTCTCTTGAGCCTTCCTGCAGTACCTGTATTGTCACAATCGGTACCTATATAATCATGCTGCTAACTGTCAGGTCCCACATGCTGAACATGAGACTGGGAAAGTTGACATTCATTGCTTTGCACTTTCTCCCCTGTCCCCTCCCTTCCCTTCTCCCAAATACCCTGTGTCACAAACACCTGCAGAGCAAGACCCTGCTGCTTCGATACCACCCACCAGGTGCAGCTGGTCAGTGGGTCACAGATCAGGCTGACCAGCTGCCTACAGTGTGGGCAGCTGGGGATTTGCCGTCTGAGAGACCATGCGCCCCTGGGACCTTGCAGGAGGTGGCACCTGCCAGCCACGGCCTGTGCCTGATGTGACATGTCTTCACCATCCTGGGGCGATCCATGGGGCCGGCTGCTTTCCCCTTCAGGGTGCTTGAGGATGGAGCAGTCTTGGGCTTCTTGGGGCAGTGATATTGCCCTGATTCCCCTTTCATATGAGTGTCATCCCACTGGCCAGCAGAGCATAAAACCAAGAGAAGCAAGCTGCAGTCAAAGCTATTGTCTTTGCCTGTGCCATATACATTTATCCTGTCTGTATTCATTCCTATGCAGAATGAACTAAATAGAAACAAATGAACCCCATGTACTAAATGTGCCTAGGAATTTAGCAACCCAGCTTGTGCTTCCAGTGAGATTCAGTGGTACTAAAATTGTAAGCATTTTGACATACCTGTCTTAAGACCCTACAGAAAAAGCTGAAACCAAAACTAAAAAAAACTTTAAAAAGAAGAGGAACTATATTTAAAAGTGTGTTTTCTTAAATGGGTTTCTAGAGCTATCTGAGAGACAATAGCCTATGTTCAGCTGAGATGTGAGTGGCAGCGGCAGTGGCCTGTTGAGGTGGCGGAGGCGAGAGGCATGAGGCTACGTTTAGTGCTGATACACTCACTGGGAAAGATAAACAGGTGCAAGTGGGTTTAAAGTAGAAAACTAGTGTGACTTCCTTCAAATTTGGTATGCAGGGGGTGTACAAACCAGGACAGCTTGTGCATTCAGGGGCAGAGAGGTCAAGGAAAAAGACTTTGGCAGGACAGAGAAACAGCCTGCTGCACACACTTGAGTCTTCTGTTTGCCTTGCCCAACATCCCTGATCGCAGCTTCACATATTAATCATACACAACGGTATGGTGCTATGTAGCGTAAGGCCTGGCCAAGGGCTGGGGCTGTCATGCCTGTCCAGAGCAGCCATGCCTGCGTAGGTGACCTACGCGCAGGACAGCATTTACTGACATGATGCTGACAGCTGGGCAATTTTATACAAGTCACCTGTTTCCAGTAGTGTTGCTGCCCTTGGTCAAGTCTTGATAAGCTCACCGGGAACTGGGAGTGCTCAGTACTAATGCAAATCTGTCCGCTTTTGTATGAATGTAAATGTCTGCCTCAGAAAAGAAACTCTGCTCAGGGACATCCATAAGATGCGGCTGCTGGTTCCATAAATCATTTTGCTGGGAAGATTCAGTCAACTTAATAGAAGATGCAAATTAGGGCTGGGATCCCTCTTGCAGCTTTGCAAACTGGTGCCGCACACCTCTGCATCTGAGGTAGTCCTTCAGACTCGCCTTGTCCACAGGGAGAGGAATGAGTGTTCCTGGGACGTGACTCCCCTTGGCCCCAAGCAGATGTCTGCAATGGGGCGAGGAGGTGTCAGCAGTCACTCGGCTGTCCCCGTCCCATCCCTGCAGAGACCCCGGCAAAGTGGCAGGGGCATGCGAGCTCAGCCCCTTGACTAACGCTCGCCGTTATCTCGCACTGGATTGCAGCAGCAGCGCTTTTATCCGATTGCAGAGGCCAGGTTCTTAAGATGACGACCGGCTCCGAAGCTGGCTCATCAGGGCAGTAGTCAGCCACCTCCCTCTCCCCCACCACCATCACCCACCACTGGCAGCCCCCGTGCTCCCCCCTGTCCTCGCCATGGGGATGCTGAGGGAAGCAGGTGCCCCTTACCAGGGCAGCTTGCACTCACGCTGCGCCGCGCAGGCCTTGGCAGCCATGGCATGGGCCGTGGCACAAGCCGCAGCCCTGCGGGCTGTAGGTGGTTTGGGCAGGCCGAGGTGGGAGCCGGGCCCTCTGGCAGAGGTGTGGGGCCAGCCTGGGAGGAGGCCTTCCCCGCTGGGGCAGCGAGGAGGGGGGTCATTGCCGAAGGGGGTTGGAAAAGCCCCGTGGAGCGGGCCAGACCGGCTGCTGGCCTTCCCCCCAGCATGCCGGCGTGGAATGTAGCCGTGCGGCCTCGCTGAGTGCCTGGTAGCGTCTCCCAGGCCCTCCAAAGCTCTGCAGAGGAGGAGGCAGCCCTGATGGGCCTTGAGCCGCTGCTCACTCCCCTCACCCAAACGCTTCTTTTTGATAGCTGATGTAGTTGAATTCTAGCTCAAATCAGTGTGACCAGAGGCAGGGATAAACCCACGGGCTAGCTATCAAGTGATTAAGACCAGAAAACAAAGCCGGGCCTGCAGCACTTCAGGACAAGTCACCAGCAGCCCAACAAGGAGCTCTTTGTACTCTGCCAGGCAGCCCCGTCGGCAACCCCGCCGCGCCACGGCCACGCCGCCGTGTGCTGCGCTCTCCGAAAAACAAACCTCTGCCCGGGGGTCGCGGCTTTGGGTTTTATTAGAGCGTGCTGATATTTCTGTGGGGGCTTCTCTCCCACGTCTTCACGTCCATCCTTCCCTGCTGCACCGCACCCAGGCGGCACAGCAGCCCCGGTAGCCCCACCTGCCAGCCCCGGCAGCTACTGATTTACCTCCCGGGCTGCCCGCAGCCTGTCGGCAGCACGGCTCCTCGCTTTTGATAAGTTCCAGCTTTTCAGCGTTGCAACATGAGTCTACCAGAGAGGCTCATGATCAGTAAAAGGGGCAGCTTTTATTGCAGTTGTCTGTCCTTGACTCATAAAAAGATGGCCTTCTCATCTTTTTGCTGTGCTGCTTGTCAAGTTGCTGGTCAAGGAGCGAAGGAAATGCCTGCTTAGACGTCAGGGAAGGTGACATGGCTGTCAAACTCGCAAGCAATTCAACGTCACAGGGAGCCACAGGCTGGCTGCAAAGACAGAGGGAAGTGCAGATACATTGTGCCAAAAGTAATATTCCAGCCGTTCGGAGCGAGGTGTTAAATTGATTTAAATTAAATTTGAGTTAGTCACTGTGGAACTGCTGTACTGCCGTGTGCACTCACCTTTCTTCATGCTGGGTCCCAGTCCTCATCTACTGCTGCAGCAGTGAGGATGTCTGCTGGGGTCAGGGATTTCCCAGACAGGAATACAGCGTCGCGAAGCATCTGTGCAGAGTCTGATCCATCTGCTATGTTTGCGTACTTGCTCTGTGTACTGTGAGTCAGACTTAAACAGTAAATCCAACATGCCAGCATATGTATGACTACTGTGCATGCAGAGATTATCTGTGCTGCATGTGTGCACTTGCAATGATATAATCATCTGTATGAAAACATACAGATGTTCTTGACCAATAGCCAGATATGTAGATTATAATCACATAGCTCAGGAAGTGGGAAGGGACCCAGAGGAGAGAATATGAGAAAACTGTACTCGGTTTAAGGCTCCTTTTCCCTGCCTTAACAGTGTAGAAAGACATTAGCGTAAATGCAAATAGGGCCTGCAGAAATTTCCTCAGCAGAAGTCTAATAGCACACTGCAATCAGACACACAGCTACTCCTGAGCAAACGCTTCATGCCTTAGCTGACATGTGGCACCGAGCTAACGTAAGTTATGCAATTACCCACCAAATGGTTATCATTGAAGCGATAGCTTTACAGTAGTAGCTTTCATGGCTAATAACTGAAAATAGAATCAGACATCATGAGCTGTGTAACTGTACACTGTTTAAAATTAATTTCTATTACATGGTAGGATGGGTTATATTTACACCACAGAAGCAGATACCAAACATAACTTTTGCAAAAATAAAATTACTATAATTATTTTGATTGTGTTGCCTAGAAAATGAGATTTTTAATTTTTGTAAGATGTCAAGAGTTTTTGAAATACATAATGGCACAGAAAAAGTGGATAAAAAGAACAAATGTGCCTTTTTTAATAAATGAGCATTGGCCATCATGAATGAATAAGCTCAGTAATAAGATTCTCACCCCAGAATGTTGGACACAAAAGTTAATTATCACTTTGTAACCTCTTAAATATGTCTGTAATATTCGACAGTCAGGATATAGCGATCTCTATGTATGATTGCACATTGCAGATGTTCCTCTCCCATGCTTCTCCACATGCTGATCAAATGACGCTTGCTGTCCTGGAACTATATTTCATCCACATGTTCCCTCCATCCTCACCCACTCTTCCCAAGAAAAACAACAGAGAGCTCTGCATGGATATATTAACAGTGAGAAAGTGATGACTGGTTACATGAGTCTGGACTTGCTCAGGCTCACAGCTGGCCAAACCAACCTCCCTGCATGCTGTAGCCCGCTCTTCTATTGATGAATCACAAGCAGCAACTGCAGCATTTAAAAGCAATAAACTAGTTTCTACTAGCCTGCGTTTCAACCTGCTATTTTAAGGGAGATATGTTGGAGTGGGTAAAGTAGCTTGAGCCCTTCTCCTTTCATTAGCTCTGGCTGGTATCAGGTGGTTTGTTCATGGCTGCAGGGCTGACAAGCTTTCCCATTTTTATCAGGACTGCACCCTGCATACATTTTCCTCTTCAGTAGTCTCAGAACTTGTTGGCTGATTTGAACCAAATTTGACAACTCTCAAATATATTGTTCCTGCAAAGTTTCTGCAAGGGTCACGAGAACAGGCAGCTGCTGGAGGGGTTTATAAGTGAGGCTCAGACCTTCAGAAACTATGGATATTATCTGCAGAAAGAAAGAGAAAGTCAGAGAAAAGCAATGAGTACAAAACATGAAGTTGGATTTCTCACAGGGCTGTGTCTCTTGGCTGATTTAACAGACCAATATTAAGATTTTCTGTCCCTTCTCCAGGTTCCCCTGCACTTTTTCACCTTCCAACTTCCCTCCAGAATAATGTTCTGGAAGTAAAAACCTTTGAGGATTCTATTCTTACCTCGTATTTGATTCAAATCAACGAATAAATTCAAAAGCTAAGGGGAGACAGGGCTACATATACAGACAGCTCGCTTAAGTGTGTTTCCATTTAAAAAAAGGCTAAAAATGTGAACGAAAGAAGCATGCCAATGTCTTGTTTTACACCAAAGATTTTTTTTTTCTTCTGCTCACAGAATAACTTCAATTGTGACAAAAGGTTTTGTAAAAACCTAGGTATTTCTCATGGGCAGTTTACAGAAGTGACCATACACTGAAAATAGTTTTAGGTTTCTTCTTCTGGTGTAGCCCTTGTCTGTTTCTCTCTTAGCTGGCTGGAAATTTCAGAAATCTTTAAGCTTCAGGTTCACAGAAGGACTACCATGCACAAGCTCACAGTTATTTGCTCGTCCTGGGATAGGCTCCTCATACAGTGCAGGGGAGCACTGCATGCCACAGAGTGGAAAAAAACGAGAGGGAAGCCAAGCTGATGGGGCACTCTGACAACGGGGCTAAAACTCCTGTATTCCACTTCTCCTTGCAGGGAGGTATCTGAGTACTTTCACTTAGTATTCCCAGGCCTTAATTTACATTAGAAAGGATATGTCAGTGCTCCTCCTTCAAATACACTGAATGGTCATTACACTTTTCATCAAAACCATGACTGATGTTGGTGTTTACCTGCTTGTAAAATGTCCTTTTAACTGGAGTGCTCAAGGGAGTGCCAGAAGCAAAGATTTCTTCCCCTGGAAATCTAGGGTTTAAATTCCCCCAGGCAGAGAAAGGACAATTAAACCTGTGTCAACTGACCATAACTCCGCTAGGCATTTTCACCCTTTACCAGGTACATAAAGACCTTCTTCTTTTCTGGCTATGTTTTAGAAGCAACTGTCATTGCATTTTGAATGCAGTGTGCTCAGTTTGGGATATTCTCAGAACACCTACTAGATTAAGTTATTAAGGGGAGATGAGCAGAAAGAGTTCCAGTTTATTGATCCTGATGGGGAACAGAAATGAGACAGGCTTCAAGCTGCTCATCGCTGCCAGCCTGGGGGACTTGCATGAGGAGTTTGGGCATTGTCAGGATGGGTGAGTGGCTGAGAAAGACTTTCTGGGACTTTGTTTTAAATGTTTAACTTGGGTAATGATGTCCTTTTATTGGTCTGAGAGAATTATTTGAATTCCTGCATGTCCTAAAGACTACAGTTATACTAAGGGTTTCAGCTCTTTGGAGAAAAAGATCTGTACCAGGTGCAAAGAAGAGACAAGCAAGTATCTGCACCCTGAAGGCCCCTGGGACAATGAGGAATTCCAGCCTGCAAACTGCACTCCTTGCTGAAGATAAAGGAAAAAACTCTCAAGATTCCCGCCTGCCTATCTTTTGGAGTAAAATGCTTTTCCTACTCCAAATCTGGCCATTGTCATGACCCTGAGGATCAGAAGATATGCAAAGCAGCAAACTGAGACTATGTAGTGCCTTCTGTCAGTGGTCTAAGCCCGCCACTGTCCCCTTTCCAACTGGTGACCAAGCTCTGATACTTCAGAAAGTGGTAGGTGGTTAGGGAAGTAATCAAAATATATCTTGGAGGCAGAGAGAAGGAATTCTTTCATAGCCTGAAGGCAATCATGTGAGGTCCTCACCACTGATTGCAGGCTGTGATTTAGAGTTTCTCCCACCAAAAGACATTTATCAGTGATTGGATCTTGTCACGCCTTTGCCAGTAAAAGTTTAAAAGCTCTCTACTCTCAGATATCCATCCCGTGTGCTAACACTTGTACAAAACACCCAAATCACCTCAGGCTTCTTTTTTTTCAGTAAACTGAATAAATTATGTTCCCTATGTCTCCCCTCCTACAGTCTGCTTGGCAGCCCACAAGCTAGCTTTGTGGTTCCCCTTTGAAACCTCTGTAGTATTTCCTCAGCCTCCCTTAACGAGCACGGACCAGAAATGCAAGCCAGCTTCTAGCAGTGGCTAACTAACGCCATACGCTCACATCTCTATTTCTGCTTTCTAAATAACTACTAAACACTTTTGACAGAGTGCTTAAAGCACTTATTAAAGGTAGCAGCAATAGTGTTCCTGAAGGTGAACCTCCACTGCACTCAGTTACTCGCCTGGGATTCAGGAGGTGCCGAGGTTCAAATGCTGCATTTGGCACAGGCCTCTTGGGCAATCTTAAGAAACGAATTTGACCTTTCTGTGTTGCCATCACTCTTACCTCATCCCCATTTCTGTAGGACATGTACAATACTTGTACTGCTCTGTTTCCACCTGGTTTATCTGCAGGCACATCTGCACAGACAGTAGCTCTGCCCGCACTCTGAGTCAGCCAAGTGAAAGCCTTCTCCAGGCTGGAAGCTGTTTAGACGTGTTACTGAAGGCTGTGCCCATGCTAATTTTTCCTGCTTCCTCACAGACTAAAAAGGCATGTCGAGGAGTTGAATTTACTGCTGTGGGTCTCCTCAAGTGTAAAAATCACTAGTGCTTTCCAGTACATTGGGAGTCACAGAGCCCTGGTACTGAAGCAGTCTGGTCTAACATTTCTCTTGTCCAGAATCTGATTCCCCCCTGCTTGGGCTCAGCCTGCTTTCCACCCTCAGCCTCCTGGATGGCCACACCAAGGTTGCGTTACTGCGGACATATCGGGATCTCAAAACCAAACAGGCTAGCAGAGGCAGTCCCTCCCCTGTCACTAAACCTACGCTGGGAGACAAAGCATTTCATTTCCCCAGGAGATGGGAACATGCTGTCCCCTTGTCACCGCAGGGGAATGCTGTCGTGACACAGCAGCATCATCCTTTCTGATGACTGGAAGATTCCCAGAGCGATGCAGCTGCTGGGTCAGGTATTCCCTGTGCCCCCAGAGCTCTCCTGAGAGTCACGGCTAATGCAAAACACCAAACCTCTCATACACTGTCCCTCACCCTGCAGTTGCAAGCTTTTACCTTGCAGTGAGTTTAGGATGAAGTACTGCATGTAGTCAGCCTATAAAACTACAATTAATTGCATGATCCACTGGCAGTGTTGTGGATTTATTATAGCTGGGTAATAAAATGATTATCTGTAGGTGGAAAGTGCTAAAAGCAATCAGCCTTGTTCCTAAAGCCTTGTCCTTACAAATAATAAATAATAACAGTGTGAACTACAAGCCTCCTTCTTCCCCCCATCACCACTAGTGGTGGAACAATGCTAAATCTATGTCTTTAACTTTACTAATGTTAAAATGATAGCTAAGCTTCCTGACTCACCTGATTTAAAATAGCCATAGGAGATTCATGATAATCTTTCAAAGTGTGGGTATATCCAGGCACTTTTATTGCACAGAAGCAGAAGTCATGTAATGCTTCCTATGACTTGCTGTGACTTCCCTGCACTCTCCCTGTGTGGGCTTCTGAGCCTGTGATAGCATTACAGCAGGGTTATGTCCCTACAGCAGAGGGGATGATAATTAAAATGGTAAACTGGCGAAGGAACATGTAAACTACTAAAATTCTAGGGAGAAGATTTTGGTATTGTTCCTCAAGCATGGCCTAAACTCATTTATTCCTTCATTTATCAATTTAATCATTTATTTGTAAGGTTTAAGCCTGGGATTTTCTTGTTTAATTCTTCTGAGCAATCAGCCACCAAACAGTGTCTATGATGCTTGTTGTTGTAAATGTATGTCTAGACATAATTTAGATTAATTCACCATAACGATGCTGTCAGTTTGAATATATTACAATGCAAGTGCATAATGTGCAGTTGAAATGCAAACTCCCAAACAAGCTCTGCTCTGACCTGCCTGGTGTGTCTTAATATACTGTAATTATTCTAGTAGGAAAAGAAACAGGGGGCATGTTCTTCCCTCAGTTAGAAGGGCAAGCATTTACAGAGCTGTGTGGAGTTTAATGAACTCAGACCATACGTATTCAGGGGCTGATCCTACAGTGTTGCATGGCTTCCCTTTTGACAACCACCAATTGTCTTTGATTCTTATTTTCAAAAAGGTTACTGAGAAAAAGTAGTGAACCTCTTTTTGGAACTCATCTCCAATAGGTGCTCAAGACAAGTAGTCTTGTTGTGCAGGTGTGACATCTGACACAGCTGGGCTTCCTATCCCAATCTTCAGTAGTTTTTTCACCACTTAAGACTCATCCCTGGGTGCTTGGCTTGAAAACAGCATGCAGGGAGTGATTGCTTTAGAAAGCATCCTATCACAGTATGTTTAAACGTAACTGAACATTTCTGAGGTCCTTTTCCATGACACTTACAGAAAAGTCTCCGTGTAGGGTCTAACACTCATTACTGAGATGGTCTGAATGTGTGTCTCTGAATTTCTTACTCCTGTTATTATTTAACAAAAATAAGAACACATAAGGGCAGCGAGTTATTTTGCATCAACTTGAATGACAGCCAGGCCAGGCCAGGCCCTTTGTCTGAGAAAATTATAATGTATAAAGTATTTTAGGGTACATTTTAATGATTCTTTGACACTTTTGTCAAGCTTGTTGTTACAGAATCTGAGAAAGTATTATAGCTTATTATGTATGGGCAGTTCCCATATAAAGACAATTTCATTGCCATACAACTAAAGACTGTATTCAACCCGCCACATGTGCAAGACACATTTATGACTGAGCGGAAGAGACAATTAAAGCCCTTTGTAGTAAGGGAGAATGGGAGTTTCTAGAAGTTGCTGCCCCAGGCAATTGGCCACATGGCAAACCATGGCCACAGCCAAGGCACATGGTCTGGGAGGTCTCCCTGCACCTCTTGAAAGCTGTAGCACTAAAGACTGCAAAAGAAGAAAACAGATGGTAAGAAAAGCGTAGTTACCTTCATCTGGGGTGGAAAGTCAGAGCTTCTTATGGCAAGAACTCTGGAAAAGCAATCCCAGAAATGGAGGGCAGGGGGAGGGCTGGCTGTTCTTTGCTCCTACTGTATTTAAGGGGATAAGCTCCATATACGTTCTCTCACAATGACTGGGATTGCAAGGAAGGGAAATGTCTGTTTTATATAGTCATTTTATACCCATAGCTAAAACAAGTCTGCCTGAATGTTAGCTAGTTTATAGAATCATAGAATTATTTAGTTTTATCAGGCTAATTGGCTGATATGTGTACGTAGATGTGTATATATGTATTTGTGTATGTGTATCTACCCTGACTCTGCTCTATAGTATGTTTTGATTCTCTGGGCTCTCCCAGGAGATGATCAGTTCCCTCTGCTGCCACCTTGGTTAGCAGAAGATGTGGCTGCTTGGCATCCCCCAGAACCATGTTCATCCCAACTTACACCTTAGGAATTGATAATTTGAAAGTGTGATACAAGCAGTGATGAACTGAAGCTCCCAGCCCCCTCTTGTCCATACTGCATGTCCTGTCCTAGAGTAAAAATAAGTTTTAATATCAGCTACCCACTCGGGACATGGACAAATTTTACAATTCAAGAGCAAACGAATCTGAGGCACATAAAAAGCTAGATGGCAAGCTCCAGACCATACAGGATCTCTGTGCTAGATACAGACAAAGAATCTAGGGCATAGGAATCTGGTCTTATGCTTTGGCCAACATCCTTCAATGCCCTTTTAACATCCTCCTCGAAAGCATATGGTTCAAAAGGTGTGAAGGTAAAGAAAGAACAAGTCTAACCTGCCCCAGGAGGCCTTCTCTTGGAAAGAGCAAAGAACTCTCTTCCAAATTCATTCTGATGGCATGAATTCACTACTGGCTTTGCAGGTATGAATCTAAATAAGCCGTGCATGCCAACCCTGCAGTACTGCAAACAGACTTCTCACATGCCTGCCTACATAAAACCCTGCAGGTAAAAGAGTTACTTTACCCAGAACATTTTGTAAACCATTAATCTAACTTATCCTTGCATGAAAGGTGAGTCTTACAAATGCTCTTCCCCTTACCTTTCCAACAATGAACAAATCACCCTATTAACTAGCTGCTTTTGGGTACTTGAAAAACATAGTCTCCTTCCAATTTTGGTTGAACTTCTCAAAAACGCTGCCTAGTTTTTGTAAAGGTGTCTTCAACTTTTTAGTCCAAGTATTCTAGTAATTGTGGAACAACACTATAACATGAGTGCATTAGAAATTCTACAGGAAATCAAAGAGCTATATTATTATGCATTATATTAAACATAAGGTGCAAGCTTGGTCTAATCAGATTACCACAAAGCCATTTGGTTATAAATTCTTTGCTCTGTTTTTTTGAGACATAGAGCACTATCACAGTCTAAATCCTTTGGCTGTCAGTGCCTAAATCCTATGGAATACTTCTGAGCAGTCTAAATCCCATAGATAATTTCTGAGTGATTATTTCAGGTAAATACTTTTTAGCACAAAATGTCATAAAATCCTTTTTTGGTTCAAAATGACAAATAGGGAACTTATTGGGGATGCTTACTAACAGGAGGAGGTGCAGGGGTCCATGAGGTCCAGGGAGTAAGCTGTAACCAACTAATGTATTTTGTAAATGTGCAACCCTCTCTTATCAAATTCATGTTTGTAGAGAAAGAAAAGAGATGGAAAAAAATGCATTCAAATTAAAACTGTTTGGGGTTTTTTTTAGTCATCTCTTCTTTTTAAGTTCTCAAACACCTGCCAAGCAGTACCAGAAGTAAAATTTTCACACAATTTCTTTTCTAGACATTTCCTTCGCTAGGCAAATTTTACAATCAAATGAAATAAGGCTTACAAACTCTGGTCCTTCTTATAGCTATGCAATTACCGAACATTAAGCTCAAAGATATTTGCAAGAACAACAGTCCTTGCCCAGTTTTCCACGGCTCTTTCTACCGCTCTCTCCTCTCACAAGACACTTGACAGAATAATTACCAACCATGACAATATATCAGATTGTTACTCAGTCATCATTTTACGTCTCTCGGCATGCTGGCTCAATAGAAAATGCACTGGCAAGCAGCAGTGGCAGCACTCTGCGTGCCGGGGAGCTCCCACAGACAGAGTTTGTCCCAGGACCCTCAAAGGGTTAAAAACCACACGGTAAGCTCTCCATACTATCACAGGCAGTTAATCTTATTTAAAGGAACACATTTTGCCTGTAGACATCATAGCCTCGGGGTGTGACTGACTGGGAGAGGGCTGTGCAGAACAGAACAGGAGTGGCTGGAGGGGCTTTGCTAGCGCAGGGCACCAGGGAAATGCCTGGGAGAGAGCTGCCTGCTGCCTCCCCAGGCAGGGACACAGCCCACAGGTGACCTCCTCATCCAGGGAAGGAAAGGAGCACCTGACTCTGGCCCCACACACCTCACTGCTCCCCCCTACCCCTGCACAGTGTAAATGAAGCCATTCTCCTAAGTGGATTGCCGGCGGAGCAGCTGTCAAAATGCCCACGGGCTTCAGCGATAACAGGATTTCGCCAGTATTTCTCGAAGAAGAGAAATGTGGTCTGCCACAGGGAACTGACTGTTGATGCCTCCTGGGAATGTTTTAGAGCCCCCCCACACCCTGCAACCTTCCTTCTGCTGGTACAAGAACCGTGTACACTACGGTGCCTGCAAGATCAACCCGAGTGTTACAGAGAGATTTCATTCTCTAGAAGGTGATTATGAAGTACTTGCTAATTATAGGAATTGCATTAAAGTGTTCACAAGGAATGCATCAGCACAAGGGCAGAGCAAGCTATTCCCAATAAGAAGCATGCTAGGCTACCGGGCTTTTCTTTTTTCTGCTTGCTGAGCATCCTCCAGCAATATGGATTTACTTTAAAATTATTTATCTGAATGCATTTGAATTGATTATTGTCAGTATACTTCTATCACAGGGAATTATGGTGCATAATTGTAACTCAAGCTGTGCTGCCTCATTGGAAGCGGTCAGACAAGATGCAGATTTTATTCCCTGAGTGAAGAATGCAAGTATTTCCATAGCAAAGCATTCATGTTTAAAGTAAAGTCTCTGTGAGTGTGGGTGTTTATAATTCCAAATTCCTTTAGAGCAAATATTTGTGTCTATAAAATTCATTTGCAAAAGATTTGACAAGATGTGTGTGGAAAATAAAGGTCAAAACCATAAAAGTGTTCTGAAAAGAATGAAAGTAAAGTCCTTGAAGTATGGTCTGGGAGTGTTGGTGTGAGTGTGTTATAGGTATGGGCCATTTTGAAAAAATAACTGTACCTGTGTGGATGTCAATGTGCAGTTCAGAAAATACATGCATTTTAGGTTGCTACTTCCATAGCCCATAGAGAGAGAGTGTGTGTGTGCGCACGTGCACGCATGCTTACAGGAGAGGGAGAGGGAAAATGAGGGGGAGAGTGGGAGGAAGGTAGGTACAGAACCAGAATCCTTTTTTTCTCCCATCAAGGTGATTATAGTGTCCTTAGAAATAAGAGGGCTCTACTAAAGATTTTCACTTCAAAGAAAAGTTCTCAGTGAAAGCTCATCCTCTCCTTCTCTCATTAGTACACAGAGAAGTCTTTAATATAATTGATAATCTAGCATAGAAAAGCAGAGGAGTGTATTTCCCTCCCAAGTCAGACAAAACATTTCACAGGCATGTGACTGTCTGAAGTTAAAGAAGAAAAAGAAGCAGCAAGGCTTTTAGAGGACTATGAACACAGACGTGCAAATATTAATGCAACTCAGAGATACTGCTGACTATTTGGGGGTAACCTTTAGTATAAGAATCCTGTGGTAGTTTCATTTCTGGCGTCAGTGTTCTGTTTTCTCTACCCAATGTTTTTTGGTTGGCTTTTTTTCTTAAATCTGCATTTTAATTCCCCAAATAGACTCGCTCTGTGTGTGAGAGAGAAAAATCTCTCTTACCTGCCTGTGTCTAGATGTTGACGATGGCTCCATGCGCTCCGTCATGCCCCACATGCTCCCAGCCATCTGCTGAACATGCCTGCAGCATTGGCACGCTGTCCACAGTTGCAGGTGTGCACCGAGGCAGATCTCACTGCTGCCCACTGCTTATGCATGTGATCTGGGTTGAATCCATCCTGCACCCTCAGTGTGTAGTGAGGAAGATGCACATCCGAGCAATTGAAGAGAAACACAAAAAACACTGAGCTCCCCAGCCCAGCTTATAAAATCACATCCAGCAGCTCTCACTTCTACAGAGCTTATGAATGATTGAGACTTATTCCAAATTAAATGAATCCATGCTGAATAAATATTATCATGATTTTAATTATCCTACTCATTTAGGGCCAAGTCATAACCTAAGAGGTTCACTTTGTTCAATACATCAGAGCCTAGGCAATTTCCATAGCCTTTTGAATCATAGAATTATAGAATAATTTGGGCTGGAAGGGACCTTTAAAGGTCATCTAGTCCAACCCCCCTGCAATGAGCAGGGACATCTTCAACTAGATCAGGTTCCTCAAAGCCCTGTCCAACCTGACCTTCGATGTTTCCAGGGATGGGGCATCTACCACCTCTCTGGGCAACCTGTTCCAGTGTTCCACCACCCTCATTGTAAAAAATTTCTCCCTTATATTTAGTCTATATCTACCCTCTTTGAGTTTAATACCATTACCCCTTGTCCTATCGCAACAGGCCCTATTAAAAAGTCTGTACTCATCTTTCTTATAAGCCCCTTTTCAGTACTGAAACACCACAATAAGGTCTCCCTGGAGCCTTCTCTACTCCAGGCTGAACAACCCCAACTCTCTCAGCCTTTCCTCATAGGAGAGGATAACCATCCCTCTGACCATTATTGTGGCCCTCCTCTGGACCCGCTCCAACAGGTCCACGTCTTTCCTGTGCTGAGGGCCCCAGAGCTGAACGCGGTACTGCAGGTGGGGTCTCACCGGAGTGGAGTAGAGGGGCAGAATCACCTCCCTTGACCTGCTGGCCGTGCTGCTTTTGATTCAGCCTAGTATATGGTTGGTTTTCTGGGCTGCAAACGCACATTGTTGTCTCATGTCCAGCTTTTCATCCACCAGTACCCCTAAGTCCTTCTCAGCAGGACTCAGCAGGGCTGCTCTCAATCCCTTCATCCCCCAGCCTGTATTGATAGCAGGGGTTGCCCCAACCCAGGTGCAGGACCCGCACTTGGCCTTGTTGAACCTCATGAAGTTCACACGGGCCGACTTCTTGACCACTTCTCAAGAATCTTATCTAAGAGATTCCATTGGTCAAGTTTTATTAATTTCCCCAGCTGCACTTACTTTTTTCCTTTTAATATACTGTGTAAATGGATTTTGTGGCAGCTTCCTTTCCATCACTGAATATTTTACAATCCTTGGATTTAATTAGATGCATTTCCATGTTATTAGAAGCTACTATTTGTGACAACAAAAATAAAGACTAAAGGAAAAAAAAACCCACAATACTCTTATTTTCTTCTCCCCCTTCAAGGAAGACTCAACTAGCACAAAGAGAAGTTGCTGGTCCTTTAATGCCACAGCCAAAAGCACAAATCAGACACTGATGCTGACATAATGAGCAATTCTGTAGGCTTGGGAAACTATCATTCAGCTAGTTTGCATTATAAAAGAGTCAAAGTTATTTAATGGACAAATATGGGTTGAGAGGTGCTAGGTCTAAGGCACTACTAATCTGTGTCAAATACGAAATCAGCTGCCTAATACTAGATGCCAAGTCTCCTGGCATAAAGCTGTGTCAGTATGGAAAGATACTTTTCCCTGTTTTTCAATATCATCCCTGTGATTGCCAATATATATATGAACTTTAGAAACATTATGTGCAGGAACAAAATGAGGAAGGACAGTCTGATTTACTCCCTGTAGTAAGCTAGCAGATGTATGGAATGAATTTTTATGAAATATAACAAGAAAATATATGACATAATTTTTACAAAGCCATGTGTCTTGTAAACATGCTGTCACTCCTAATCTACACTGCCCCACCTTTTGCAGCACTTTTGTCAATCGCTTATATCTGGTTTAGTCCAAACGCGAAGCTATAAAGACTAGCCAAAGCAAAAAAAACCCCTGTGAATTGGGCACACTAACTGTTACTTAAGCAGACCTTTACTGCATTTGCTTTTCAGTTCGTATGACTGTACAACTTCATGTTGTAAATCCATAAACAACATTTTCTTTCAGTTCACTGTGGTACCTGAGAACTCCTCAGTGTGAGTCATGCCAGGAGTCAGCTTGTCCATAGGCATACTGTTGAGGATTCTACCACTTAAATCTATGACTCACTATTAGCAGTTATCTCAGCATGTTTACAGTATATTAATTTAGACATTCTGATTTAGACTAGAAGAGGGAAATGATACCTCCATCCATTCACCAGTCCTTTATTGTGATAAATTATAGACAGTTACCAAAATATTCCTTAAAGACTGATGAAATAAATGAAATAAAATTAAAATAACAAAATGTAAATCATCTGAATTCTTCTGAAGTCATACAGAACTCACAGGAAACTATACAGCTATTTCATTTCCAGCCTGCAAAATTGAATAGCGGGGCTGGCAGAATAAAAAAGGATTATTCTGAAAAACATACCATATCAAAGGTAGCTTCATTTGGAATGAGTGAATTTCTGCAAGACAGTAAAGTCTTCTTTCACTTGTTACCTTTTGGTAGCTTTTCCAAAAACAGGAGAGCATTTTAAAGGTATGCTGTAGAAAGGCAAAAAGAAAATGCAATAAAAGAAGTGAAATACGAGCAGGCTTTTTTTACGTGTATTTTTTTTCCTTCACCCAGCGGTAAAGAAAGATAACATAAAATGGAGGAGAAGTATTAAGTCCTTTCCTGCCAAAATAATTCAATACAGCGTAAGCACTAAAATGAGAATTTTTTTCATTTGCAACCAAAGACCCCCGCCGAAAAGGTAACCCTACCCCAAAACTTTCAAAAGCCCAAGGAGATCAAAGACAGAGAGGCCGCTGGGAGGGTGTAGGACTCTCTGCTGGCTGGAGTGGCACCTGGGTTGCAGGGTGATCCCACTCTCTGCTCCTTCCTATGTCTGCATCCTCCTTCACTTGCAGATGCGCTATCACCTCGATCAGTGCTTGCTGGCCAAATGGCATGGGGAGGGGATCCTGGAGTTGAGGCGATGGTTGGCATCAGGTTGGCAAGCACCATGGAGGCAGCGAGCAGCTGAGCATATCTGCACTTCATTTTGTCTCTGCCGCTCACAGAGTAGTCACTGACTAAGCTCCCTTATTCACTCTTACTTATAAACGTGACCTTCTCAGGGTTCAGCTCATAATTGCTTGCATTGAATTTCCATAAAGCTGGGCAATGATCAAGACCATTTTTCATGTAGCTCCAGGGGGAGTGTCTAAAATTGACACTGAAGCTAAGTACACTAGATTAAAAGAAACAGCTGTACGTAATAAGTCCCGAGTCACATTGTCGTAACATCAGAAGAACATTCTGAAAACAAGAAATACTTCCTGAACTCTGTAGAGGTTTGTGGCTCAATATTTATCATCACTAGGTGGAATTTTCATGCATAATGACAGGAACCAGCCAAACTTCAGCGTATTTCACCCAATCACATATAGAATTTGGATTCTATTAAACATAACACGGCATAACATAATGTCTGTTCTGGATGAAGCCTGAGCAGTTGCTGATATTTTCTGCTATTGCTTTTGTGATCCTTACGGCTCCTGCTTGCCCTGATGTCTGGATCTGTATCAGGCAGCAAACTCCTTTTTCATTACGAGGTTGATCTGGCCTTCTGCGATACAAATTCTGGATACGTGGTCCTGAGGTTGGTGTGATAAGGTTTAACCTTTAAACACTGAGCACCACCTAATGCTAGATGGTTATCTAGCATTAACCTGATATATACCAAACCTTCTTAACCCTTGACCTTGTATCTCAGAGGAGACAGTACTGAGCAAAGGCCAGATCAATCCATAACAAAATTCAGGGCTAGGAGGTGGATAGCAACTTTCAGTCAGAACCCTCTTTGCTTGGATATCTTTCAGATGGACACTCTTGGGTACTGATGTATTGATGTGCACACTAAGCATCTAACAGCTCCTGTTCAGCTACAGGCTTGAAATCATTTTCTTATGTTTAACATAACCTCAAACCCCAGCAAAACTTGTGTAAAAGAGGTATCTGTGCTGATTGCAGCTTGCGTGTAAGGGTACAAAATCACACCTCCTGTAATAGCAAGCCGGCTGGCTGGACGTAAGCCTCTGTACTACTTACAGTAACGCCACAAAGCTGAAGACATCTGCCTTTGCATTTAGTTGTTAATGTGTTGCTGCTGTCTGAGCTGCTAAATTATTGTCATCTTTGACTCTGTCATGAAGATGCCACTGTAGCTGCACATTCTCCTTATTTGCAGTTTCATCCCATTAAGATAAATGTCAATGTATTTTGATTTTATTTTTTGCCTGATTTCCTAGCTGGTGGGACAGGGAATATTAAAAACAGCAATTGTGGAGATGTGGAAACTGGATGCTTGTAATCTGACGGTGGCTGTTGTGGTGCCTCTTTCTAGGAAACAGTATACCGAAAGTGTGTCTTTTTAGATAAAGCCATTCCTTTTCTGAGAAATTGAGTTGAGAATACATTGCGTTAGGAATTCATGTGGCATTCAGGACAGTTCAGGGTCCCTTTACAGGCCATCAGAAAAATGTCCCAGATGACGAACTGGATAGTTGGTCTTCTAATGACAGATTAGGAAACTATTTCATTTCCTTCTTGCATATACTACACAATCTATTGATTGTAGTTGAGTCATTTCTTATGTATGTCTCAGAAAGGTGAAGCAAGATTAGGACTTTCTGGGTTTCAGTTTATCCTGAATGCTGGCAGCCAGAGTCTGAGCACTTGCATTAACTCAGACATGAACATCCCACACAACTACGCATCATCCTGTGTCCTCCCTGCCCTGAACTTGTCCATCTGGACTCAGAAGAGGTGGAGGTCACCTGTTACTGATTCTGCTAATAATTCTCATCAGCTGTTACAGTGCCAGAAGAGCATTTCTCTCCCTCAGGAGTGACTTGCAGAAAGATTTGGAACGTTATTTAGTGGGTGGGAGTATTTTAGCCTAAACTCTATGTAGCCCCAATTCAAGCCTGCCCAGATCCTGCAGAAAACTCAATCAGATTTGAATATTTTCAGATTAACTCAGAGGTTTCCAATATGGGTGATAGAAACAGAGACCTTGGTCAGAGTTAGGTTAATTCAGCTAAGTGTAGCCATCAGTAGGATCTGTCAGCAAGTGACAAGGTGACCCTTATTGGTTCTCAGGAGGGTGAAAGACTGATGATCGGAAGCCTTTGTTCCTTTCCTTGTTAGACATCTGAGAGGGCCAGAGTTTGCCCTAAAAGCACTATCATGCAGCATTGTGTCCTCTCAACTGTCCTGTTGAACATGCATATGAGTCTTGCTCCATTAATAAGTGATAGATATGTATCAGTATGTCAACAATTCCTGGCTCCGCATGTTCATCTTCTCTGACCCATGCCGCAGCCAAAATGAATGACATGGTGCCTGCAGAGATTTAGCATCTGCCCTGCAGCAGCTGGCTGAGTCCCCCTCTAGATAAAGCATGAGTAACATTACAGGGTTGGTGGGACAACTGTCAGTAGTTCCAGGGTGTTGCTGGTCCAGAGACACCAGCCATTTGCGTTTAGTGTCTGGTTCTCTTATACTTATGAGGACCTTTGCAGCTGCGGCTGGTGAAGGGGGTGCAAGCCCTCCTTGCAGTCACTTTGGATGGGTCTACATGGCATACAGGGAGATTGCTTTGTCTGCGCTTTGAAAAAAACAAACATGGACTCATGGAGCCAAGATGTTGCACCAGATAACAGTGCCAGTCCAGACCCTCCAGGCATCTGCCAGCCAGTAACCCTGAACATGGTTGTGTCTTGCCTCAACACACAGCATAGGTGTTGCTTAACTCACCAAAAGTCTTAGTCACTTTGGGAACAGGCTGCTTTCACACTCACGACAAAAACCTGTCGTCTAATTCTCTGTGAAATTGAAGCTGACACAGCAGATAGCTGCCTCTGACTCAAGTCTTAGTACATTGAACTAATGCTTTGATGCTTAGGTTTGGTTGATGATAAGGAACTGTGTGAAGGTTAAAGTTTTGCTTTTATTGTGTAGTCCCTGCACTCATTTCAGAGCTGTTACTGGAGGCGCAGTTTCTCTTTGGCCGTGATGACACCGTAGTCTTAACTAAAGACATCCAAGTAAGCAGTGAGTAGTTGAGAAGCTACCTGCATGGATATAATTTTTAAAACTGTTTGAATGTGCCCAAGCTGAGATTTGCTGTCCTGCTAAACATGATATGAATTTTAACATTCCTCTTAGCACATGGGAGAGCAGAGGTCAAAAAGTAGTATATTAAATGCTTTTATGTAGGAAACTCCGTCAATTATTTGTGGTTCCAAATTAATTTATTTAACATTAAAGGAACTACGTATAAAAAAGTCATGGAACCAGCAATGGAACTGTATAACAGAAAATAAAAGGATTTGCACATGAAATACACACTGATGGATCAACTGTCTGTCACTGGATGATAGAGAAAGCCTAACATCACGCAGTAGCTATTTATATAATGTAATAAGGTCTAGGGAAAAAGAGTGCAAAATGTTAAACATTTAAAAATTACATCTGTCTGAAAAGACACGCTGAAAAAAACATGCCCCCAAATAAAGAATTCAGAAGTTTGGATAGGTTTCATAATGCTGACATTGTCTCATGACTCCTAACTAAAACCAATGGTACAGTATGCTGAGATAATCAAATGCTGGCATGTGTGGAAGAACTGAATGCAAAGCAGGCTTCTGATCTGTAGGAATTTTTGAGATTTCAAAGCTCACTCAGAACAAAGAGGAAAAAAAAGAAATTCTGTAGGGTGTCATAATAATAGAAAAGATGCTTTTAATCAAAACATGATTTTTTTTCTGATAACTGATTTTTATTTTATAAACTTTTTTTATGATATATTAATGAAAATTGCTGAAGAAAAAAGGAATTTTATGGCAGAAAAGAAGACTTTTGCTTTAAACAACCAAAAAGAGGTATTTTGACAATTTGGAATGTAAATTCTCCTGAGACTTACTAAAACCAATCATTTTCTGTGAATAGCTTCAGTTTTGACATATGGAACTTCGTAATGAAAAGTGCTTTTTACTGGAAATGCTTTAATTAGTTTTACTTTTCTTTCCTTTCATGGCAGTCTCTGGCTTATGACATTCTAACATAATAAGAATTCTCTTTAGATTCCTAAAGCACTATCTGAATCATTTTCTATATGTTAACTTGGTTTATGATAGATTACAATCAAATTTGCTAATTATATTTTTCCAGCATCATCAGTCTCTGTGTGTTTGGTCAAGAATGCAATTTGACATAATCCATTATGGGCTGTACCTCAGCACTAATGTTAATTGCCAATGGATATTTTTGACATTATCTGAACCAAGACATTTATTATAACTGATCAAAGGAGTTTTTTAGCCTACCTGGAACTCCATGACATACTGAGAAATGCAGATGTATTTACCATAAATTCAGCCTCCATTAATGCAAAATTATTGCAATTTCAAGGAGATAAATATAAGATTGCTGAAAAGCTTTCAGAGAAAAACACAAATCACAAGAAAAAAATTGAAGACAGATTTTTTGATGGTGCCAGAATCCCATCATTGAGATTTTCAGAGGATTGCAAGTAAGTCCTATGTAGGGATTAACAGACTTTTAGAAGTACCAATTTCTCCAGTTGAGAACATTGAGAACCTCTAAAATAATGACACATCTTGTTCAGTGTTGTGCTCAAATAGATAGAAGAAGTGAATGCCTTTGTCACATGGACAATTTATAACATGAGCAGTGAAACATGTCATTAGTATTTATAAAATACGCATAAGCACAAGCATAGAAAAACTTCTAAATAATCCAGGTTAAAATTGTTCCACTTTTCAATGTTAATACGGTAGTTTTTCCATCCAGAGTTGTATCACACATAAAAATTAATTAGTAATGTCAGCTAAATGCTAAAGCATGTTACTGCTGATGCCTACAACCGTTAGTCAGAAAAATGCAAATCTTATTGTGGAAGAGTTCTTAATATGAAAAGGCTGAAGTCATCTGGCAAAACAGCTTCATTTGGGGTGTTAATTTTCTCACATCTTGGAAATCTGTTTCATTTTCACAAAAGGATGCCCAGAAAATGGCCCAACACATTTTCCTCACACTTTCAGACTACAGAGACTTGATCTTGAGGAAACTGAGTGCTTCTTGCTCCAGTGATGTGAATATTCACTTCTCGGTTCAATCCTGGTATCAGTGACATGGAAACAACACCCTTGGTCTCAGTTGCAACTCTCCCTGCTTTGGGCCACAATTACACGGTGTTGTCAGCCACTTCATGCCTATACCTATTGACATTAGTTACAAATACTTCTTCCTTCACTGTACTATGTGTAACTACCCTAGGGTTTCTATGGAACTAGAGGTGTAGAGTTGCTCCCCTCCTACTCCACCTGCTAGCTACAGTATTCCTTTGTAATAGGAGAGGGCATTGGAAATGTTGTCAAGGAAGCACAGCTGATGAACTTCAGGTTATTATTATTATGTGTTATTCTATAAAGCTCTCAGGCCTGTAGATGTTGGACATACATAGAAATCCAAGAAAATGAGATCCCTGCTACAAACAGTTCAGAGTCCTAAACTGCTGTCTCACCAGTGCAAACATGTAGGAGAAATACCAACAACTGTAACATTTAAAGTTATACCAATAACCACCTTGGTGGTGATCTTCATGGATGAGTGTGAGGCAAAACATGTTACAGGAGGGAGAAGGTCATGAGGAATGTGATTTATGCATTTAATTACCTTAGGAACAAGTTCATGAAGGTCTTTCCAATGATGGTTTTTTATTCCTGATGTCCAGTGCAGACATGTTCATACTTTGTAGGCAATTACTAGAGAGATAAACTCTGGTAGGAAGTGGCAGAAGCACCTTCTGCAAGGGAACAGTGGCTTTTTGTGAGAGGAAAAGCATTAGAGGACATGTCAAGTGCAGAAGTCTGCTGAGCAAAGTAAAAAGCATGAGTTGGTATTTCCCCTGGGATTCTGCACAGAACAGTCAGGACTTACCAGGCTATCCAAAACATTGCACTTCTGTTTGCTTTTCCACCTAAAGCAGAGAGTTTCCATTGCGTTTGTCTGGATTTTGAGAATCAGGCGATATGAATCACAATTCTGGGAAAGGCTAAAGGAATGTCATTGCACGATGCTAGTCAAGGAATATAAAAACTACTGCAGACACGGACACAGTCTGAAAACACAGCAGAAGCCTCTGAAAATGGAGTCATTTTTCTGCCAGAACAATTATGGTGTAATCAAAGTTTCATTATAAATGAAACTGCAATTCCCACATTGCACATATGAAACAATTAGTGACTTTAATTTGCTTTGCTATAAATGGAGGTTTGCTATAGCTGAGTTTACTGTGAAAATAGAGTCAGGTAATTCAGTCATAACATTACCTGAATGTTTTCAAATTGCCTGTACACAAATATTTTCTGATACAAGCCTCTTTTGTCTTTAAATCACCAAAAGCATAGACTTCTGGAGAGGCAATTTATCCCCCTTCCTTGCTGAGACTATGTCAGATGTTCATGTGGACCCCATTGCTGCCCAGCCCGGGTCTTCAAAGCAGACAAAGACTGGTTGGCAGACCTGGAGATATAATGCAAAAATCAGCAAGCATTGCCACTAAGTTTGTCCTTTTGCAGGGCTAGATGATGATTTGAATTATCAGAGTGTGCGTGTCAGTGTTACACTGTGCCTTGGAGAAATACCACTTGCAAACACTCCTACACAGACAGCTCATACCTTGGGTCTGACTGCAATGAGAATCAGCGAAGCTATGAGTTTGGGAGAGAAGTGATGGAGGCTGGGTGGATCTTGGCTCTGTCTCCCCTACACGGCAGCCACTGTAACTGAACCTCATGTGGGTTGTTGCAGTTTTTAGATGTTACAAGCCCATATTAAGCTATTTCTCCATGTCCCCTTCCCCAACCAACTGAAGGAGCGAATGAGTAATTGTGACTCATCTGATACTTCTGAGGGATCAGGTTTCTTGGGAATATTTCTAACTTAGTGTTGGTCCCATCAGAGTCTTTTTCTCATCTCTATGCCAGAGTCATAAGCAAGTCCATTTTAGATGGACTACATGCCATTGACTTTGTACCTTTGGGGTATTTGTCTTGTTTCTACATGGCAAGACAGAGTGAAACAAAGGAATTTCAGGTCCCAAATTAAATGCAGTTATTTACTTGACTGGAGTAGCTGGAAAACTTCCATTCTAGTTAATTGCTTTTTTAAATAAACTGGAGAAAGTTTGCTACAGTACAGGGAGCGTGGAGGCACTGACCTAGAATACACCATGAAGAGGAATCAAGAGGGAGATGTCAAGAGGTACTGCCCCAAGGGCTGGCTGCTAGGGAGAAGGGGCAGCAGGAGCTGAGCGTGGCAGTCACTGCTTTTCATTAGGGCAATCCAGTACAGTTCGTGCCTCATGGCTCTTTGGTATGAGCGATAAAGGCGACCAAGCCGGAACAACACCCTGGGAAGTGAGCAGATGATAATACTAGCTGATCTGCAGACAAAAAAAATCTCCCCAAAAGTGAAGGACAATGGGAGCTCACACCAAACTGCTGTGACAATCAGTAGAATTTTTTTGGCCTAGAGGGATGGTTGCTATAATTCGTTTCTCCACCTGCTAGTCAGAGTGAGCAGATTTCCACAGCATGAGAACTCAAGCGTGCATGCTGAGCCTGCTGAGGAAAATGAACAGCATCTCCACATAGGACCTGTGTATACCTGTCCATAAAGCTGCCCTTGACAGCACTGGCAAAGGTCCTAGAGAATTGTATGTCCTAGCTGTGTTTTTATTTTTTTTTTTTAACAAAATGCACACATTTAAATAAAAGTGCAGTAAAAAGCTTAGACTACCAAACCCATGCAAAATGACAGTGTCCTCCACAGAGCATGCTATTGTCAATGTCATCTAAAACCAGTAATGATTCCATGCTCGAGGTACCAGTGGTGGAAATGGGGACCAAGTCTTCTGTCGCAACTAGGTATTATTAATGATTTCAGTCCTGTCCTCTGAAATAAACAGCACAGGTGTGAACCCTCCCCCACCCCCAAAACACCATGGATCTGTTTGAATCTGTCCCAGCTTGGACCTTTATCAATGTCTGTCTGCTCAGGAGCTGTATGGTTCCTAAACCCCCATCCCTGCAAATGTTATGACATGGCCCTATCCTGGTGGGTAGCAGGGGAAGTAAGCGTGAGTGAAGTATAGTCGTGGCAAGACCTTTATTTCAATGTTAATTCTTTTTTATTTGTCATTTGCAAAGGTATTTTGTAGGGGTTTTACTTCCCTGCAGGCCTCCTTCTACCTGACAAGCTCTGCCTGTTGGCTGGGGTCGCACAGCCGGCAGCACCTTGGCAGCAGCTGGGAAAATCCCACTGCTGTGCGCCATGCCGCACCAGCGCTGTGCAGAGCCAGGCGCCTGCGCCGGCCCGTGCGCCGCGGGGGAACGGGGGAGAGCTGCAGAGAGAGCGGGCACAGAGAGCTCATTCAGCCCCGGCGCTGACTCTGAAGGCGCTGCGGGGGCTGAAGGGAGGTTTCGCTTTATGAATGGATTCAAGGAATGAAAAAAGAAGCCAGGGAAGATTTTGGACTCGATAAGGTTTCCATAAAATTCAGGGTTTTTGCCCTAATGTTTTTTGGCACCCTATCTCTAAAAACCTTACAGGTCTATCAAGATACAGTTAGGAAATCTAATTAAGTGCCTGCGGTAATAATGATGACCTTCGTCTAGCCTGGTTTTTTCTAGATTGGACTTTTCTGCGTAAAACAGACTCCTGGCACAAACAAAGCATCTCTGTCTATTCCAGTGAAATTTTGCTTGCTTTAGAACCAGATCTCCTCTTTCTCTCTCCTTTGTGAACGTCAGTTTTATTTTATTTCATCGTTTCATGTATCATTTTATTTTCATCCCTCCTGTAAGTAATACGTGAGGAAATAAGATACCTAAAATAATCAAAAAGCAAAAGTCAAGCATGCAAAAATTAAAACCAGCTACCCACTTAGGCTCTTTAACTAAACTGACTGATCTTGGTCATGGAAATTTTCACAGTTTGAATTCTGCTCAGGTCAGCAGCAAGCAAAGCTCATTATTTTCTGGTGATTGTTTTGTGGCCTATAGGATATAGATGGATGTTTTCTTCCTGTGGAATAGGTTTTATATCTCCAGCTCTCTGTAGGTTAGGAATGGGAGCTACATGCAGCTGCACAGAAGGAGATTTCAGCTCACCTATGAAATATGGAACAATTGCTTCCAGGCCTGGAAGGATTTCAGACTATCAGACCTTTAAATTGCTTCTGATATTGTGTATGAATAAAAACTGTGTATGAATAAAAGCCATTTTAAGAAGTTTGAACTGCTGGAGAGCAGCTAGGTCTCCTTTTCTAGTCAGCCAGCACAGGCTGCAAAAGGCCAGCATAGTCAATTGGGCCAGGCGAAGGAAGGGCTGGCGTGCTCTGGTGGAGGCCAGCCCAGTGCCCCTGGCTGTGCTGTATTTTTGGGCAGCACTCTTCAGAAGGATCTTCTTTCTTCACCTCTCACAGCTGAGGAATTCCCCCTACCCTCTTCTTTCCGCCTTCCTACAATAACGTGGGTGTTATGTTACTGCAGGAAAGTACCATAACTTTCCTAGGGTCCCATCATGTTTAAGTTTTCCCCTAAATAAAACCAAGTTTGACAGTCACAAGTCTTTGTCAGCACTGTGAAGAACCCCTCAAAATACCTCTCAAAGCAGAGGGCTGAAATACCAAGAGTGGACACAGTACTAGTTTTGAGCAAGCTTCCAAAGTGCTAATCATGCTTTTCTTTCTTCACAACAGCTTTATTTATGTTAGTCTTTTATTGCTAGGCATTATATCACCAGCTTTAATTCCCGGTATGTGAACACGGTGATTGTATGTTGGAGCTGTTACTGTGTCACTCCCCCATTCCTCACAGGGACTGGGAGGCCAAGGAGCAAGCACAGGTGAAGAACTGCAGGAAAACCTGGCCAACAAGCAGCACCATGCAGTCCGTATTGTTGTGAGTTGCATATGGGCAGGAGCAGGGGTGGCAACGGAGCACAGTGGCAAACACATAGGAGCTGGGGGACAAGTGCTGCTTGTAGTGATACAAGATGCAGAAGACATGAGAGCTGGCGTAAGAGGGGTGTCCACACAATGGGGTTACAAGGTAGGAGCTGGCAAGGCTGGTAGCTAGAGGATCAACCAAGGAAGTGTCAAGAACTGCCCTAAGGCAGAGCTGAGATGAAAGCTCTATGAAGATTCAACTAGTCTCATTTCTGGAGATAGAATAAGGACTGGAAGGCTCAAATGCCCATTCTTCTCTCTTCAGTTTTCATTCTTACTCTCAGAGCTGTTCTTGTTGTACTCTGTGAAATGAGTTGTGTCCTTCATTGTTGGATACGAGGGTAAAATATCAGAGCTGTAGTTGCTGGAAGCTATCCACCTTTCCCTGCCCACAAAGGAGGGGAGGGGAGGAGCACTCACTGACTGAGCAGCCACATAAGAACCTGTAACTGGCAAGATACTAGAAATTATCTGCAACATATGGTTTTGGCCCATGCCAGAGATGTAGGCAACTTTGAAACCACAGCAAAGGGAACCACACAAAGGGCTATGGTACTAAATCCTGAGATTTCATATTGAACATTCTTCTTAGGCAAGGGGAGAAGAAGATTTAGGCTGTTAAGGCTGTAGCTCATCAAACTCATGAGTATAATTTACTTGTTCCCTGATATACTCTAGACTGATTTACTACCCGTTGCCTGTTACATTGCACTCGTAAGTGGTTAAAGGCAAGACCAATTATTGGGATGCTGCGTTTGTAAAAGGCACGACAGAATGAGAGTTCTGGTCCATGCTTAGTCCCCTCTACATACTATGTTAATCTAAGTTTATACTACTCCTTCAAGAAGATCTGCAATGAAAAAACCTCCATGCTCTCCTATGGGGCTGCCTCACAGGGATTCAAATACTACTGTGTGTTTTGTAGCTCTCTGAAATTTTGCAGCTAGAATATCTGTGCATTTCTTTCCTGACTGCTGTAATAAAAAACTTATTTTATCATTGGGTGAGTATATGACAGTTTAATGGAAACAGCTAAAGGCCGTTAAAGCATGAAGTACCTGTAGGACTTGTTTAAAGTGCTTGGTACATCTGGCAGGCCACCAAGTTGATGAAAGCCCTTGGTGTTTCATGACAGTCACAATAAAGCACCGCTGAGAGGGTTGGCTTGGCTCAAGTTCTTATTTTCCTACTCAATTTTTATGCCTTTTGATTGCAGTTAAATGCAATGAACATGGAGTTTTACGCTTATTTCAGGTTTAATTATGAAGCCATGCTTTTGGCACCATAATAAAGCGGAACACTTTTTCTTAGGAAAATCTCTCTGGCTTTAAATCTTTGTCTACTGGTGTAAAAACAGATATGTGGTGTTCCCCTTTTTGCTCCTCTTTAAGACTTTTGATCTCCTGTGCTAGATATAAGCTCTGCAGCCGTTGAGTCACACTTCTGATATCTGTGGTAAAAAAGTTTGCAAATAAAATCCTTTGAGGCAACAGAGCCAACAGGATTTCAGCTGAGAAGGATTCTTGTCAAAATATGGATATCCTGGAGAGGCCAGGAGGGCTCTACATGATGCAAGGATAGTGTCCTAGCTCATTGCTTTCGCAGTAACACAACTGCCTCAAAAAACAACTCCTACAGTACTTTAAAACTGTCAGGCTACTTTAAAAACAGTTGAAGTTTTTTCTCTCTGATAGAAATATGCTTAACTTAAGTGTATAGTTTGTCCAGCTGAAAAAAGGCCAACACCCAAATAAAATAAATGGCAAAAAATGTCCGGAGGCCAAGGCCCAGGCACCAGGACCCATGAGATATATTCACGGGGCAGACACCACCAACAGCAGCACGCAGGGTGCCAGGTTTAGAAGCCTGGAAGGAGAACGGCGTTTCAGCCAGCAGTCTGGAAATCTTACGGAGGAGGTAGAGGCAACACAAATGCTTTTGTGAAAGAGAAGATAGTGCTGAACCCTCAGGAAAAATATCTAAGGCTGAGAGACAGATCAAAGCTGTGGCTGAATAGATCAAAGATCTCAAAAATAAACGTACGTGCACAGCAAGCTGCCTAGTTTGCCTGAGTGAGAGCCATTTTGCAACAACAGTTTCCTTGCATATCAAATTAGCTGACAAATCACATGGTGCTCAGAATCGAGTACTGGGAGATGCCACCAGTAAAAACTGGACATTCACTATTATCTACTTCTCTATCTGTAAGCACCAGAATATAGGTCTGACAGCTCTAAAGTGCAGGAGAGGATTAATGAGAGATTTTTCCCAAATGGCTAGAGACTGAGGGATGGGCTGCAGGATGGAGGAGGGTTGTTCATTTCAGGGAGGCCTGGCTCAGGCATTTTGAGAACTCCAGTTTTTCTGAAAATCCCTTCAATGTGCCTCTAGCTGGGCACCCTGAATCGCTGGTCAGTTTTCGGTGGCTGGGCTGAATTGCTCTTTGGTGAAATCCATTAGCCTCGGACAGAGGAGCAGAGTGGAAATTTCCCTCTCTCCTTGCTCCAGTGACAATTAATTATAGAAAGTGGAACGATTCTGATGAGATACTAGCTCTTCAGCCCACTGCTTCAGACAGTCCTGTAAGAACACCCAAACTCAAAATTATGTCTTTTGTGCTGCTTGGACCTTGAACTTGTAGCTTCCTGAGGGAGTATTCTGATTTCTGCCCTGGGATGGGGCTGTATCTTCCCCCTGCAGTATTGACCAGAATTTTCATCCTGGGCCCAAGAAATACTTCTCTATCAAAGTGTTATTGTAATCACTGCAACTGCTGTAATTAAAGACAAAGGAGAAAGACAGGAAAAGGACGGGACAGGACAGGACAGGACAGGACAGGACAGGAAAGGACAGGAAAGGAAAAGAAAGGACAGGACAGGAAAAGAAAGGAAAGGAAAGGAAAGGAAAGGAAAGGAAAGGAAAGGAAAGGAAAGGAAAGGAAAGGAAAGGAAAGGAAAGGAAAGGAAAGGAAAGGAAAGGAAAGGAAAGGAAAGGAAAGGAAAAGAAAGGAAAGGGGAAAGGAGGTTTTGAATGAATGACATGACACTTGCTAAGAGAATTGTTTCCTTAAGAAATTCCAAGTCTAATATGAGTGCAGCCAAGTTAAATTGCTTGCAAACAGTTAATAAGGGCTAGAGGTACAAAGTGGGGAAATACATGTTACTGACTGGAAAAAAGGTGATAGCTTACAAGCACCTTGACATGGGGTCTCAGTGAGGTGCATGGGTCAAAAGACCAGTGGGATTCTTTGGGGAACAGCCATAGTGGTAGGTGTAAGTTCATAGTTTCACCTCTACATGCAATAAGGAGAAACCTGTGCTGGGGTAGGGTATACAAGGTAGGTGCTCTTATTTTTCAAGGATCTTCAAAAAAGGGGATGAAAGGAACAGGGAAGAGTGACAGAATTTCTTCAAGGACTAGTAAAAATGGCTTCCACTGAAAAATGTGAAACGCTCAGTCTATTTACCTAACCATAGAGATGCTTGAGAAGTAACTGATTTACAGTAGACCAGTATCCTCAAATGTACTTTGTACCACAGGGCTGACCACTCTCATAGAGAAAGGCTGGACAGGAAGCTATGGCTAGAACCAGAAGCCAGATCAATATTAGAAATAAGGTCCTTTCTTGAAACTGTGGTTTATTAACCTGGGACATAGGACGAGTGAAGTGATGAAGTGTCTATTTTATTTTCCAGACCTTGCTGGAAAATATAGCTTAATTAAAAGATATTTTACAGTTTAGTTAAATACATGTTATTGGATTCACTGGACTTGGTGAAATTTAACTCAATTAAATTTAATAAAAATGAGGTTAAACAATGTGTCCTTTCAAGATCACTTTCAGCCCTGTTTTTCTGTAATGAAATAGCCCTTCTGGTTTTAAAAGCTATATATCTATGTTTCTACGGAAATATCTGAACAAATTTGTCTGTGGCTGCTTGCTTTACATTTATCTGCATCACATGTGGTAAATATACTTTATTAGGAACTGCTGGTTTCCTTTAAGCTCATTGAACTTCACGACAAAGGTCCAGTGCTCCTGTCTGCATGTCCTGCCACATAACCCAGTGTTACATTGATCATCGGATGGGCTTTTTTCCAAAGTACCACTGTCTAAATCACTGCAAGGAGAGCAACATAAGAAAAACATTTTTTTAATTGACCTGTGTCTCTTTTCTTTTTACTTAAAGGTTGTCCATGTATAATACGAGAGCTATCCCTGTCACTCTCCCAAAGGAAACATATCGCCTTTCAGCACTCCTTTCCCTGAGCCTTCCTCCTATCCTTTGTATGGTTATTTGTGTTTGGCTGCTCTGCCTGTGCATCTCTCCCTCTCTCTCTCTCTCTCTGTGCTGTTGCCGAACTGCAGCTCCCACTGGAATTTGCACAATCAAAACCAGCTCTCATCTCAAACAGCAGTGAATCACACCACCTGAAGAAGAAGAATAGCAAATTGAGTACAGTAGCCTCGCTGCTTACACAGCGTGAGGTACCAGTAGCACCCACAGGATGGAAGGACCTGGGTTTATGTGAGACCCACTTAGCCTGAGATCTGCTGCCTGTGATCTGAAAGCTGTCACAGGGTTTTACAGGAGTGTGTGTATTTAGGGGATGTTTTTAAGAAGCTAATAGTGTGCTGTCTCTGAAAGCTGGAAAAGGCTGCTGCTTGCTGCTGCTGCTGCAGTAGCTGGTGCAGCAGGATGAATGTGTAAAGGACAGCTGCCTGAGCCGTGCCGGTGAGTCTCCCGTCCTGCTCTGTCTTCATTTACTGAAGGGATACAGAAGAAAACAGATGCACTAAGCAAGTGCCACACTGGATCTATCACTGTGTACCCTTCACTGTGGAAAATGGTCAACAAAGACATGAATGGATTTCCAGTCAAGAAGTGCTCAGCCTTTCAGTTTTTTAAAAAGAGGGTAAGGTTTTCCTTTAATTCTTTCTTTTCACTTTCTTTTTGTTGTTGTTACCGTATTTGTTAATGTGCTAGAGCAGACAGAAAGTCACTGAAGGAGGAAGGTGGTTTAATACCAGTCTCCTACTGTAACAAGCCCATGGCACGGGCAGTTCTATCAAACACCAAGGGTAATAGCACCGTAGGTGAAGGGGAGCTGGGGAGGGGGGACGAGGATGGGGGGACTGGAAGGCATTACATCAGCAGTCTTTGCTGTGGAATGTATATCTCAATCACAGCTGACCACAGGGCTTGACGCAATACAACCAGCAATTCAGACTGGGATAATACACTCCAAAGCAGAGTGCAGGGTTGTTGCAGCTTGTCTCTGACTCCCTCCTCCACATCCACCTAGGGGTATGACTCCCTCCACACCTTTCATTCACCTGCCTGAAGTGCGGCATTACCCACCTCCATTCATCATCTCATAGGGGGAAAAAAAGAGAACAAAGAGGCGTTTGTGAGCTCAGCAAAATATTTCACAGCTTGTAATTTGCCTGTAATCACAATTAATGCAGGAGAAAAGAATAAGACTGAGGTACACCTGGGTTTGGTTTTCTTTTACATTCTTTAACTTAAGCAGATATGTCAGGTTTCAGGAAAGATCTGCTATGTATTACATTTGACTGCTGATTTCCTTAAGTAAGTAAGTGTAACACTCTACCTCATCACTTCAGTTAAGTCCCTTCTGTTTCTTTGACTCTTTTATAGTGACAGTGTGGCACACTCTGTGTTTAACTTGAGCAACAAAGTCATTTCCATGTGGCTAAAAGGACAGATATTCTGAGTATGTCTGAGTAGACCCAGATGGGAGAAGCAAAGCATCAGAAAGAGATTGGTAGCAGGGACTCCCCTATGGAAAGGATTTCCTGAATGATTAAAACGACAACCCTCTCTTTAAACAGACTGGAGTAAGAGCAGATAAGCTGCTCCATTCACTCATTAGTTCATTCATTCATTCATCCCCATTCATTCTCTCTCTTCATTATGCCAAGAATATGGTCAGTCCATTTAACCCTTCAGGCAAAGACAATGAAGTCTACACCAGCTACTAATTTGAAAGCCAAGGTCAAACTCTTCTGGGCACCGAGATGCCAGATTTAAGGGCGGACCTGGAAAATACTAACAGCGTCACTTGGAGAAAAAAAGTGCAGTGTTTGCTGACATTTGTTGTTTCTAAGGTGGTTTGTGGAAGCCGCAGATAGATAGCCCAAACACCATGTAAACTCAGCCCATAAAAGTGGTTCTCATCCCAAGCTGCTTCTCATTTAAGTATATTGCTTTTGGCACATATATGTTTGATATTCAGCTCACCAGAAAGGTTTATCTGTTTTTCAAAATTGCTTGAAGGTTTTAATATAAATGTATTCTTAAAGAGGAAACAAAATAGCTTGCAGTTCCTGTATGAGGTTAATTATTGGCAATTGTCTTCTATCTCTGTTTAGAACTAAGGCAAGTTATCACTGGAAGCCTCTAAATCATTCTGTTCTAGAAGCAGGGAAAATTGGGTTTTTTTCAGAGCTATACTGATGATCAATGAATTTGTCATTGGAAAAGATTGTCAATTGTAGTCATATTTGAAGAAACTGGCATAGTGATACAGTCCTGGACAGTGGATCAGGACAAGTAGCCATTTTTAGTTTCTGAGGGTTTTCATTTTATCAGATTTTGCCTTTTTGCTATTGTGATGAAGATAGATGAAATCAGTAAAACCAATTTAGAGACACAAAGGAAGGAAATTCCCTCCCTATACATTTCTGTCAATAGATATATATGTTCATTGACGTTTCTCTTATCCCCATTATCTTCCTCCGAGAAAATCTTCTGCATTCAAACATTAACCACACCATTCCTATGTCAGTGCTTGAAACATGTACAGACAAGAAAAGCTACATGTTCATAATGTGTTGCTGGCTCCCAGCAATATCTCTTGCATTTGTTGGACTGGTGACATGCTGCATTTAACTGCTGGGAGGATGGGGAAAGATGGTTAAAGACAGTCAATTTGGTTCCCTACCAATGCTCTGGACACTCTGGCTGAACAACCACCTGTGTGTACAGAAGCATAGCTGCTAGATTTCTTGATTTGAGTCTAGAGTGTGATGTTGTTTGGCAGTTTGCATCACCACAGCACCAGCACACCGTAACGAGCACCAGCAACCTACTGGATGCATCCTACATTCGTAGTGAGAGGCAGGTCTTGTCTGCGGAGCCTAGCAGACCTGGCTACAGGGTGAGGTATTGCTATCCCCACTTTACTGACAGGTCACTGAAACCCAGAGAAGGAGATTTGTTGTCTGGGTACTGCTCCCAGATTCCCAACAGGGTCTATGATGAAAAAAGGGATGGGACTCCAATCTCTCCAGTTTAAAATCACTGTGTCTGTCTCCTCCAAAAGCTCACATTTTTAGCACAGGTGCTTTTCAAGTCTAATACTAAAAAATCCATATCAGCCTAGATTAGAACACCCCAAATTTCAGGAAACACTACTATTTTTTCAACTCAGTTGTTAGATTTTTCTGGAAGAAAGTACCAGATGTACCTTCATTGTTTCATTTTCCATTGAGCCTTATGTTTTCATTAAATGCAATCCTCTTTGTTGCTCTGGCCAAGAGTGCAGAAAGGACTGGTAGAGCTCTGTGGATTTAAGCTAGGCTGAAAGTGCATTCAAACATTGACTTGAATTTGAGGACCAGGTTTTTTTTAAGCCTGGCTTATTCTCTGATGACAAAGCACTGACCCTCTGGGATGCTGCCTGCTGTGTCAGATGATTCAGGGTATGGGCTAATCACGTCCGGAGGTCAGAGAACAGGAAGGAAAGGCTGAAACTAAAAGGCAGCACACTTAACTGAAATAAAAGGGAAAATAGAAACTATTGGTTTTGCAGAATACCCTGTAGCACTCACTGCTGGCAGGGTTGGAACAAACAGATAGGGACTCCATCCACTTAAAACCTGCGCAGTTTGGAAGAAAACCAAATTATTTACAATGCCTGTCTTTTTTCATTGCAAGAGGTGTAACAGGATCAGGATGATATTTTAATAATTAAATATTGGTTTTTAATTAATGATGACACAAATCTAAAAAGAGAAGGGGACAGAAGAAGATAGGACATATATGGGCACAAGGAGGGAATCTGAAGTTACTCCAATGAAGATAAATTATAAAAACCATTGTTCATATAATCTTAGGTCATGGTGTAAAAGGATCACCTTCTGACAACGCTGGGAGATTAAAAGACATTATCATCTCATAGCATATAATTACTTTCATTTTTGTTACCATCCCTTTCCCTGTCCACTGATGTTGCATATTGGATACCTATATAAATAGCCCATTGACTTGCTTTGGCTACAAATGGCTGGGAAATCTCTCTTTTTCATATACTAGCAGCATTTTGACTTTCCCAAAGTTCAGTTAAAAGGTTTTGTTAATTAGCAGAAGTCACATCCCTCTGTTGTGGGGGGCTCACAGGTCTCATCCTTCAGAGCTGTGCAGGATTACCCACAGAACTGGACCGTACCGATTTAAAAGATCGCTGAATGTGGTAAACCGGCAAATATGCTATTGCTGTTCAGCCAACAGGATAACCCAGGGCAGAGGGGCCTTTCATTGCCACCTACTGCCATCCCTGCCAGTTGGTTTTGGGAAGCGGGAGTTTGTAGTATTTGCACTGCCTTCTTCTGGTGCATTTGCCTCCCTTATAAAGACTTTTGGATAACATTTTGCAATATATGACCTGACTCATCTTGAAATAACATACCATGTCATATAACACAACACAACCAACATAGTTAAAGCAGGATGAATGATGAACTGCCTGTGCCACTTCTTAAACACTGGGTGATGATATAGTAACCTCAGTGAACATGGAAATTCATTATCCTCTTAGGTCTGGACCAAGACCAAACACAAAATTATTCAGAATGTGAAGAAGATAAATGACTGATAAATGGGAAAAGAAATAGCTGTCTCCCATAAAAGAAAAAAAAAGAAACAGGGCATGTCTTAGAGAGGAAGTTTATTGCAGGGATTAAGGATTTGCTAGTCTGAAACCTGATAAGGAAAAGAATATCCATAATCCTTTTCCACTGAGAAAATTTACATTAATTAGCAATTTAGGTCAAGCTAAAGTGAATGCGCAAGAAGGAAGAGAAAATCCCTATCTTTATTTATATGCAGTTTTTCCAAATATGCAGTTTGTGGAAACCATGACCTTCCCCTTTCTAGGTTGATATTTTATGGCACTACACACCAGCAGCTTTCTCCATATACAAACCGAAGAGGCTAACTCATAAACATCATCATGCATGAAGATGACAGCTGAGCCAGCATTAGAGCTCAAGGCAATGAGTGGGTGAGGGAAGGGCAGAATTACCTGAATACCATTTTTAGGATTACAGTAATTTAGTGATACAGAAAGCCCTTGAAATCAGTATTTCCAGCTGACCTCCTGCAGATTATGTTCCCTCTGGTAGATTGTGCTGCTGGGGGGCTGGTCTCTGCTCTGCCACTTTTACAGATCTAGAAGTCCATTTCAGGACTGGAGTTACCTTTCTTTAGGGTAATTGGGAGCTTACCTAGAAGAAAATAATTGAGAGCCGAAGCTGGTTGTACCTTAGGAAAATGCCAGCTTTATATGGGATGACTGCTGCTTTTCTTAGCTGCTTGGACCAATGTCACAAAAGTACATAAATTTTAAAGTTGATTTCCAGAGACAGGGATCCTGGCTGACTGCAAGCGAGACAGAGTTCTGCCACAATAGAGACTTCTTTCCCATCCCACTTCTTCTGTGTGGAGAGGTGCTAAGCATCCGTGGCTCTTCTTGGCATCAGCCAAAGCTGTAAGCGCTCAACTTTGCCCAGCACAATCCCAAATGCCTTTATCAGACTTTAACTTGAGTTTTGCAGACCACAACTTCCACAGGGCTTTAATGTAACTAAGATGAAGGTGGCCCTATATCTCAGTCAGGCTTCAAACATGCTACAGACATTCATTGAACTGACCAATAATTTTCTCACCTTCTGTCTATCCCTTTCTGAAAAAGCCTATTAATTAAACACAAGGGACAAAATATGAGAGCTGATGAGAAAGCATCTAAGGCCCACATACTGGTTTTGCATAAAGAACCTCTTTTTCCTCTGTCTTCCCATTCAGCCAAGATATGCTTTGGGTTGGGATCACTGCTAGTATTTTGCTCCTCAGCTACCACATAGAAAAAAATTCATGGGGTAAAACTGGTAATGCCTAGACAAGAAAACAATGCGGAGTCCCTTGTTCAAACCTAAAACATGAGAGTGTTGTTAAAACTTAAGTATAAAGCTTGGAATAAAAGGAATAAAAAAGAAAAGAAATAAGGAAGGATGGAGGAATGACAGCAGAATGAGAGAATAGGAAAGAAATTAAAAAGAACAAGAGAGAGGAAAGTCTTCTTATTCCTTTCTCCCTTCTCTAACCTCTTTCTTCCTCTTTCATTAACATGTAAGACTAGAAGGCACATCCAGACTCTTTAAGCTTGATGTCTTTTCCTAAATATGCCTCATAATTCCTACCACAAATTTGTGAAGCTGCTGCTTGAAATTGCACAGGTCTCTTTCACTTTTGGGAAGACCACCCTGCTTGAAAATTTAGAAATTCTCCTCTCGTTTTCAGCCCAATTTTACACCTGACCAATTTATTCCCATTTGTTCTTGTACCAACATAAAGCAACAACTTAAATAGCTCTTGCCCTCCCCTCATATGTATAACCACCGGCGTATTTATAGAGAGCAGTCATTTCTTCTCTCAGCTGTATTTGGCTAGGCCAAATAAGACAACTTCTTTTAGACTCTTCTTTTAGGACAGACTTTCCTTTCCCCAATAACACTAGCAGACAAAGGCAGCTGTCACATTTGCTAGCCTGGAGATCTCTGTGGGGTTGCCAAAGCATCCATATATTCTTCTTTCTCTGTTCTTTCTCATGGAGTCCACTTCACACTTCTAACCTCCATCCCACTCCTCTCCTCCCACTCTGGTCCTCTTTTGCTGAGCAGGTCTCCTGTGTGTCACGGGCAAATATTATGAGCACAAGCCTAGGTTCTGTATCAAACCCAACTCTAGTACTGACCTTCCTCTTGTCAATACACTTTTAGCTAGCTCCTTTCTCTCATAACTATTTTTGTAAGAGCACTCATATTTTCCATTTTAACTAATTAATTCCCATGTGTTATCGCCATCTTACTGGGTTACTGAAGACCATATGAATTAGATTATCCACATTTGCCTCATCAAAGGAAGACACCAGGCAAGTTTGGCATACTGGTAAATGCATGTTGCATGTTATCTATCTCATTTTCTATTGAACCCTTTAAAATTTACTCTCTCTTCAGATGTGGTAAGTTTTGTTTCTGTACACATAGTCCCATAAGGCTTTTTCTCCCATGCTGTACATCACTCTCCTCCTGGAAGGATTCATCTTAAGATTTCATCTGCAGACCACAGAATTCATCTTAAGATTTACCTTTCATCTCATCTCAATCCTTCTGAGAAACAGACTTCTTTTTTCCTCTTTTTTTTAAATTTCAGAATCTGACTGGATCTTTCCAGACCCACTCACAGCTGTTGTACCACTTTCAGGTCCTCATTATCCACCATCGCTAATGAAATAGCAATGGGGGGGAGGTTCTTTTGAGAGCCTGCTCTGGCTCATTCCTTTCAAGATCAGATTAGATATTGCTTGAGCCTGAATAGTGCTTCCGTCTTTCTTCATTACATGCCTTCAGAGTTGAGCATGGCTTCTGTTTGGGGAAGGGCCAGCCATGAGATCTCTGAGTCTTCTGCCAAGTGAATATCAACACTGTTTTAAAGGGCACAGAGTCTGGAGTTAAATTCTTAGAGCAATCCTACCCCAAACACAATGTTGTCGCTGCTATCATAACTCAGCTCAGCAGCCTCAGTATCATTTACCCTCAGTCTGAACATCCAAATTGTCTGAAAAACATCGTGATGCAAGAAACTGCCAGGAAGAAGAGCAGCACAAAGGATTTTGGACTATGTGGGACTGTTTGGACTTGGCTATGTGGGAAGAGGTGATGCAAACTGAGATACTGAGAAAGCAGACAGCTGTGTCTGCTGAAAAATCAATGTGATTCCTCCGCCAAATGGCGAGAATGATAAATATGATCTGCAGGGGCTGGGAAGGACTAAGAATTTGGAGCAACTCGGTGTATATGTTACCTTATCTACTAATTAAAGACATGGTTTTGATGAGGGTTATAACCTCAGGGGAGGTCAAGGGTTGTGTCCATGGAGAAAGGGATCAGAGCATTGAAAGCAAGGGGAAAGCTTATATCCTTCTAGCAAATTGGCTGGTGTAGAGAAGGAGAAAATGGAAGGACTGCAACCATCTCTGCAGAAAAACATGTAAATGGAGATGCTAAAGCAATGGAAAAACAAGCAAGATCTAAAACCACAAAAGAAGCTTGCAGAATCAAATCAATAACACAGAATTTTTTTTCTAAATAGCACGTTATCACAAAATATTTGTTAGTGGTTGTTATTTACAACAGTTGCTTTTACAGCAAGACGAATAAATACTGAGAGTAAGAAAACAATGAATAGCTCTGAGAGCAATAATTTTTAATGTTTATTGAAGAATCTGCGCTGACAAATTTCCAAATCAGCTTACAAGCAATTAACCAAGTCTCAAAATATCCTGATGAGGTAGAAAAATCATTCCCATTTCACAGATAAGTGGACAAAGAGAAAATAGGTAGCTAAGTCAGTTAGACAAGTTATTATACAAGACAGAAGTTACTCTTTTCCTGAGCCTTACTGTAACTTTCCCTCACTAAAAGAAAAAAGACGATATTTGCTTTTCTTGAAACAGCAGCAGCAAACATCTGGTAGGGTTTGCTGTGGCTGGAAGTTATGCAGGAGTTTTAAGCAGCTTAATGATGCAGGCACCAAAATAATTTTTAATTTTTTTCAAATGGTCAGAAGTGCCTGATCCAGTTTCGTTCACATGGCAGCGGCACCAGAAGATTCTACATACTGTGTTAAGCTTGAAAAGCTATTATTTCCAGTCTACTCAGCTCGTTAAGAAATTGCTGAAGAAAAAAGCATGACAAATAGAGATCCTGCCTTCCCTACGAAGTCAAGAGTGCCAAGGGGCATATTTGTATTATAAGTGTCTTCCAGCACGGCCAAAGCCTGTTCCCATACTGCGAGGCATCAGGAAATGGCTGAAGAGGTGACAGCCTGAGCCGAGACCACTGTGCTCCATAACCCAGTGCTTGTTTCACTGCTCTTGTGCCTCCCACCAGCAACCCCCTGAATATGCAGACTTCTGCATAACATCAGAAGCACAGATGGTGAGCTGTGTACGGGGCAGGGGCTGCCTGTTTTTACTGTAGATGGGGGCAGGCATTCATTTGATGTGCACCACCACCAGCGGTAACCTATTTTACTTCCCAGCTCCAGTGGAGGAGGAGCCATGCACACGGTCAGATGCTGCAGCTCGGTTGCCAAGGGGCCACTTGTTCAGATGCCAACAACCTACTTCCTTGTACTTTTCAGTGCCCTATATTTTTGTACACTGTACAAAGCATGCAGTGGGGGTTCAGTTGTCTTCTGAAAAGATCTGGAGGACTACTCATGGTGAAAGTGCCGGCCAGTTAGGTAGTACACATCGGGGCTTTCCTCAAAACATTCAAAGTCTACCCTAAAAGGAGGAGGGGGAACCCTGCATCCGCTGCCCCACTGCCAGCTGCTTACAGATGTGGTGTGGGGCTGGAACATGACCCTGAGTTCCACTCTCACCCACCCACAGCAGCACTCTTACAGCATCCTAGTGGGCTGGGACCTTTTCAGGCAGCATTTTTAAGGGGCCACATTTCACCAATACTGGGTGCTAAAGGAGTACTCAGGAGAACAGACTTCTCATTGCAACTCTGACTCTGGTGTGGTGTTTGACCCTGGGAAGCCACCTCAGCTATCCTCACAGGAATCCTTTGGCCAACTGTCTAGACTGCAAGCTCTTCAGGGTAGAGAAAAAGAGACTGAGTTTCTACACTGCCTAAACAAGTCAGGTTCAAATCTCAGTTGAGGCTTCATGAACACAAATAATATAGTGAAAATCACTGGCTATTGTTGCGATCAAAATTATTTTTGTATGGCTGATTGGGAGAGAGTTAGGGTTTTTTGCAGCTACAGATGGGAAAGGTATCTTTTATTTTATTTCCTGCTCTGTTTTTATTACAGATTTCTAGACCATCTTGCTTCAGTCAGTTCCTATGTATGCTTTTTACTGAGGCATTTAAAGGTCTTCAAGTGTATAGCAGAAATAAGTAGAAAAGGTTATTAAGCCAAATGCTTGAACTGCAGGTCAGCAACAAAATTTGTAGATGTATTGTAAAAAAATTTCACCCAAGAATAGGTCAATAAAATGGCTTGAAATTCTTTCCGTTTTAAGTAATTACAGATTAGTGAAAAAATATATAGTTCTTTCAGTATCCTTGGTTTTCCTGAAAGATCCCTGCATTTATCTAATGAAAGGCTGTTAAACTTTAACAGTTTAACTGTAAGTAGGTTGGAATTTGATTAATAATAATTTATTTCTTGCTTTAAAATTAATGATATTTTGAAGCATTTTGTCATTGTTTGACACACTCTGGTTCATGCAAAACTTTGGACTCCTCATTCCTAAAAGGTCAACTTAAAGGAGTGCTCCTTACAAGAACAGCCATTGTAACATCAACTTTTCTGGTTGGAGTGTTGGTCTCAACCTCTATGCTATGAGAACAAAATCACTGTGGGAATCCTCTATGTAAAACCTTTCTGACTAACTGCTAGGCTGTGACGCAAAGAAGAGCTAAAAGAAAAGGCATGTGAAGAGAAGATAATGGAAAGTAATGTTGGAGGAGGACAGTCTGTGATATAAAAACCTATAATAAAGTTAACGGCTATGCTGCTGCTGAAGCTATGTAGCTGGGAGAATGCCCAGTATTAGGAACTTACAACCTGCAGCTAATGATTACAAACTGTGATTCATTTCTTGTTTGAACTCTTGTAAAATTGCCTTCTATTGTTCCCCTGTAAGAATCCTTGAAATTAAAGGTTATGGAGACTATTTTAATAATAAACACAATTATGGTGATAATAATTCAGAGCACAGTGCTCAAACTGTCATCTCTACCCCTCAGATAAAGTGATATCTCCGTGATCTGGAAAGTTATATGTTCACTCAAACGAGGCCTGATCTCTTATTGGAAAAAAGGTCGGTGAAATAAAAAAAAATTTATCAAGATTCTGAGGATTTTTACCTTCTGATCAGATGCTTAGGATTATCACCCACAGACTGTGATCAAGAAGAAATGCTGAAACGTTTTCCCAACTGTTTTTTTAAACTCACAATCCTTCATTCTGTTACATGTTACATCAAACTTGCTGCCTGTCCACGTAACCAGGATCTCACCCCATTGCACGGCAACTGGGAAAGGAGCAAGACATGTCTATTTATGTGCCTAAAATACCCAGGTACAATTATCTTGGTCTGAACTGGCTTTGGTGAGCAAGCTCATCTGTGATACTAATTATTCCAGAGTACCAACTAGTTCAGAGCACACATAGAGCAGAGGAAAGCAATAGGCTTTACCTAATTCCTCTGCCAGAAGTACCTTCAGAGATCTGTTCAGGTATTTCAGCTCATATTCAGCCCCAGGGCCCAAACCCAAAACAATCTTTAGCTCAGCAGCATGGCCTTTTCCTCTTATGCCAACAGACTGGAGGTGTGATGAAAAGCACATCCGCTGTGCCCCCAAGCTGTGAGTTCAGTTTGCACCCTGCCTCCACGTTGCCACCTCTCTTGCTCCATGGACACCCTGTCCCTTTCTACAGTGATATCACTGACTGCAGCCTGATTTCTTGTTTGTCTGGGAAACCAGTAGACAAAGCTAATTAATAAGCAAACCTTTTTATTTAGGACTACTTGTCAGGGCTAATCTTGAACTCTCAAAAAATAGATGAACATAAATGCTGCTCAATGCTCAGCAGCCCTGTGGATGTGCATCCTAAAGATGCAGCCTTCAACCAGAAGTGTTCCTTGGTCACCAGGCTCACAAAATCTGACACGGAGTAACTGTACTCGCTTCCACATTGAGTAAAGCATGGTGAGCATGTGGTTGGACCAGCATTGTCTGTACTGCTTTAAAAGCCTGGCATTTTCAGAGAACCAAACAATGCCAGTATTCCCATTGCATCTCTAAAAGCAGGGCTTTTGATTCATCCATATCTCACATTTCCACAGTCACTTCTCTGTCAAGTTCATTATTCCTGTTCTGGTTCATTCTTCCTGGGTCTGCTTCAAATGAAACAACCAGGTTCCTCAAACAAATGGATTTTGCAGAACACATCTCTGTGTGGTAGGCAGAAAAGGCTCTCCTGCTGTCCTGACACCAGGCCAATACCCGGTTGTCTCCTCTGCTTGTTATCACTGCAACCAAATCCTTGGCTGCATTGAGGTGATGTTAGGTGCAGCATCTCTGGCCATCACTTGCCTAAGTGTGTACAGAGAATGTGAGGTACCTGCTCTTCCATCCATCCTTGGCCAAGAGTGTTCTCCACTTTAGAACAACCATGCAGTGAAAGTGGAATTTGTGCATGTGTCATTTTTTAAAAAAGAACAGACCCCATTATAAATCCTCATGCACTGACTTACAGTTCAGTCAAACTATATGAGAAGACTGGGAACAGATCCGCCAGATTTAGCGTAGACCCATCTTTTGGGTCCCATCAAGGCAACCGAGTAGCATCCTCAGTGTTGTTCTGCTGAAGTTCCGCAGTTAGTCTTGAAGATTTTTTTCTGCACTTCCCAAAATATTTCCAGACAAAAAAACAGCTCACTGAATTTTTCCAAAGGCCGCAAGATAGATACGTAATGGTATATGTACATGGATGTTAACATACACCATACATACATTTATATGTGTGTGTGTGTATATATACAGGTATATGTTGTTTTATCATCACTTCTCTTCCTGCCCCATGAAACAGGGTGAGTTTTGATGCCACACCATAAGCATTTCTATACCGTGTCTCTATTTTTATTTGAACAAGCCCATATTCCCACGCAAGATGGTGTGGACAGACAAGTTCTGTGCTACGTCACTGCCTGACTAAAAGAAAAAAGGATGCATAAGCCTCTCTTAAAATTATTTTTTTATGGTTGTTTTAGGTATAATATTTCATGCAGCATGTCAGACAGAATCATGTCTTAGCTCAAGGCCTCTGACACCACCAAGCCCCTTGGAGAGAGGGACAGGCAAGAAGCAACACAGTCCTCAGGAGGGGACTTAGAGTTTTCATTCATTATCCTGGCCCTGACACTTCTTTTTTAGCTCCTGCATTTCAGTTTGACAGTGTCTCCCCAGTGCATAATATCAGGAGTTATGATGCACTTGAAGGAGACAGGAGATCTGGTTTTGATAAGGAGATTGTGAGATTTGATTCACATTGTCAGAAGTGTCCATTAGTGCCCATTCCTTCCTAAGCCTGCAGTTTCCATGCATACACCCTCCAGCAGCCCCCTGTGAGAGGAACAGGTCTCATTTCAGATTCAAAAGTCTCTTTATTTTTTATGGCTCTTCTTTTGTGCTGCACTTCTGAGTACAGTGCTGAGGGAGCAAAGGTGACTGCTCTGGGATATCTTGCCTGGACTAAATAAATTCTTTCCTTCTCTATTTAAGATTAATTAAGAAATGCTGAAGGGAAAAAAGGGCTGAGCTACTCTGAGATTGTTCATTCCATCCCCCAATTATTCAGTATTTACTAAGCCTGAAAGAGCTGTAATTAGATATGAGAAAAGCCTGATGAGGTTCTCTTTCTGTATAGTTCCAGGCACGCTGGCAGTCATCCAGAAGTTAAATATATAAATAAATCTTCTTCTTTTCACCAAATTTCTTCTGTTCATCGTACTTCTCCCTTTTTTCTCTCCAAGGCTTAACCTACCTGGACCTTCCCCATTTAGTAGCCTGTGCACTGAATAGGCCCATACAGAGATTAAGGGAGAGATTGCTTCTTCTCCATCGCAAGCTGCGAGACAGTCCAGCCTAGCACTGCACTTTATGAAGCTCTTGGAGGAACTTATGTAAGCTTTGGAAAACCCCAGCAGCTTCTGCACCCAAATATCTTTGCAGATGTGTGCATTAATATGGGATCCAGACACCCATGTTGGGTTTCTCCGGTCAAGGTATACCACCTAAAAATCAGTCCCCTTGCCCTAGCAGGTTAATGGAAGACAGGTGTGCCACGTGCCCCAGCTCTCCAGACTGCCAGTGAGTGGAGCGAGTTGCAGGGACTGCAAGGAGCCAAGAGTTTGGTGCATTTGCTGCTTTTGAAATTGTTGCCTTTAGCAAAGGAGTCACTGGCCAAGTCCACAACATTAGGCTGTGGTCTGATTTCCCTTATTTCATGGTCACATTACTAGAAAAACTATTCAGTCCATTTAAAAACCTGGCTAAGTTGTCTGTCTCAGGCATTTCCTCCTTCTACTTCCCTTCTTCAATTTCTTTTTGCTTTAAATGAAGGGAATTCTTTAAGCAAAGCGGTACCTCTTCCTCTATTTCACTTATTCATTGACACAGTAATTTACATTGGTGAGTAGGAGCCCTGCAAAAGGATTTACACACCAAACTGAAACCAGGTAAATCCTCCTACCTGCAGGGTATTTTCAACAGCAGGTACTTTTCTCTGACGTCATAGTCATTGTTTAACCGGATCAGCCTCGAACCCTCAAAAAATGTTGGCTCGCTCAGAGGAAATATGCATTAGCTTCCAAGGGCTTTTACCCGAAATGACTTCAGAATATATTTTTTTGCAAAAATTAGGCAAAAGAAAACCCACACACAACCAAGTATGTGAGGTAAGAGACTCAAAACAAGCTGTTTCAGTCACAGACTTCCCAAAACCAACAACTTTCACATATGGGACCCTCCAGCCCTCAAGCTGGTAAGTCAGTATTGGTGACTTACACGTCAGCTTGTGTTTCTAAAACAAAGATCTTTATTGCCGTCGTCTTGTAATAAAGTGAAGACCACGAGGAATAAAAGTGCTGGGCAGTATGTTTCTTGTGTGTGAGCGTGCCCCTGGAAAAATACTAAGCTAAGAAGGGAAATAATGTAAACGGCAGAAAGAAAGCCTCCCTTGTTTCATACTTCTTGAGTGTGTCTGGTTTGCATCTGTTACTACATTTTTCACTGAAGAACTTTTATTTCTTTTATACATATGAATGACTGTTTATGGCTGGCAGTTTGAAAATGTGGCTTTGCTCTGATTAACTCTACTTTTTGTCTGTACTTAGCCCTTTTAAAGACCATATTTCTCAAGCTATGTTAAAACATGAGCAAAACCAACACATGGAACAATTTATTGAAATGCCAGGCAGGTTTGACAGGTGCGGGAGAAATTGCTTGATTTCAGAAATTGAAACAGCTGCAGTTTTATAGGTGATGAAATTGCAACGGGATGGGGTTTCACATTTGTTAGTTCATCTTGTGTTTGCTGTTTTGTTTTTGAAGCATTGAGTCATTTCCCACTCCCCAAGGAGGACTCTAAGGCCTATTCCTCAAGTGGATGAGGCATCTAGTCTCCACAGAGCGAGGGGAAGCTTGGTAAAAATTCAAACAAATTTAAAAGTAGACTAAAATGTAACTAGAAAATAAGAGTTTTCTCCTCATGGGACTAGAAATAAATGTTGCTCGAAGCTTTGGGAGCAGGAAATGTTTTAAACGTTAGGTCCACCTTCCAGATAGACTGAGCTAGATTGCATTACATATCTTAAAAGAATATCATGCACAGAAAGTTTTGAATCATTAACCAACAAATGTTAACCTCATAAGAGTCTCTTGTATTAAGGAGTTTTACTTTCACTCTGTGCAATTGCTACAGGAAGATGTATGTTTTCTTTTCAAATTATTCAGGACCATATGTTTTCCTATAGTGACAGGGTATGTATCAAGTGATGCTGCTCCCCATAAGTTCATTTTTATCATCCTTGCTGGGAAAAAATAAGATGAAAAATCAATGAAAGATCTTAAAAGAATTGGTCACATTTGGCACTGGATTAATTTGTCAAAACACTCAAATTATAAAACCTTCTCCTAGCTTAAATCCCCACTGAAGATGGTGGTTTAAGACATAAGTTCTTGTGCGGCTCAGAATAAAATAAGCTTTTAAATCCTGATTGAAATGTATCGGTGCCTCACACACTGCCATGTGCAGCATCTCAGCTGGGATGCCATTTAAAAATGGCTAATTTGAGTGATCGGGACTTTCTGTTTCTCCTCGGACTGCATTCTTAGCAACTCAACAGCAAAGGCAAATTGGCCGCTGGAAGAAGCTAGGAAGAGAAATGGTGGGTATTTTCCTGGAAGACATGCCTTTGCTCAAACATGTCTCCTTTGACTCAGGAACAGCAGAACAAAGGCATTTCCCTTGCCCGTGTTACCCAGAGGTCTGCTGGACGAGAGGACCACCCCAGAGCTCCTGAGTGCTCAACTGGGGCTCCTGGCCAGGGCTGTGCCAGCCTCCCCCACGGCACTGCCATGCCACGCTGCAGGCGAGGTGAGCCTGCACGGGCTGCCAGGTCCCTGCTGCCAGGTCCCAGCCCATCCTTGCCTTGCAAAGGAGCCGACCGGTGAAAAACCACTGCCATCTCTCACCTGGAGCCGCTCCGGGAAGATTGCAGATTTCTGAGGTATATAGTCTGTCTCGCAGCTCTGTGAATGTTTTGGCACGTCTGTCTCACAGGGCCAGAAGGACTGAGCACCCTAAATCAGCTCATCTAATGGTCCTGGCTGCCTTAAAGATCAATAAAAAATTAGGCTAGTATGCAATACTATATAACAGATTACAAGGGTCACCTTCTGCCAAATCAAAAGGAGATTAGTGAAGCGCAGAATCAGGCTCAAGTTAGGAATAAGGAAAGTTATTAATTTCAGGCTGCACAAAGTGTGCTTCACTGCTCTGAACAGTATGAAGCTTTTGACTGAATAGCTAAGGATGACTACTGAATGAGACTTGGTGCTATATCCAGTCATCCATTGTGTTCTGCCGCTGCAGCCATTATTTTTGTACTGCAGGTAAGCTTTATAATGCTGTGATGTTTTAGCCCACACTACCGAAGGATGCAAAATAGCAACATAATTATTGCGTCAGAAAACTGGAAGGGAGAAAAAGTACAGTGAGATATCTTTGTTTTGCTTGGGCTTTTTTTCATTCAGCTACCTTTGCAGCCCATCCACATCTGAACATGAATTCCCTGGCTCCTGTGTCTGGCTCACATGCTCACAGTACCCTGCAGACTGCTTTGAGGCTTTGACGAATAGATGTGGGATGTGGTGTTTATCAGAGCAGGAGTTAAAATAAACGTTGCCTAGCTTTACTGGCAATTAGCTTTGCTCACATAAAATAAGAGAATAGAGAAGAGAAGGCAGGAGCGAGCAGACTCGGACTATTTGGATAGGATTTGGGGTTGTATTGTTCAAGTTGTTTTTATTTGATCTAGATGAAAAGCACTTTTAACTTGGTAGCCTGAAAAGATTAGACTTGCATATACACAATAAACCCCATTTTGTTTTGTTTTCCTCTTTGACATAATAGTCAAAGAGAGGGTGTTTATACACCAGTGTGGACAATGAATGTATTGTCTCATCTCCTGTAGAAACAAGTGCCATCAGTGCTTACAATTGATCCAAGAGCTCTTACCTGATTCCATCACATGAGTTATTTATTTATTCACAGAGAAAAGAATCCCATGAGACTAACAACTGTTATCAAGGACAACATGGGAGGAAGGAAGAGAGAAAAACCCTAAGTGGTACCTGTTCAGTTGTTTAGATTTTTTTTGTGCCACATTTCAAACAAATCAGCACAGCAAAAGCTAATTTAGCTATCAATGTGGGATGTGGGATTTACAGACTTTCTCCTGCACCACTGGAGTTGGCAAGAGCTTTCCCATCAACTGGAACAGGAAAATCAGCCAGGCAGTTGTCCGTGTGCTCATTAACACTCGTTATTGGCATTACTGGTGTGCCTAAGTTTTCTGATGCTCTTCATGCCTTGACTTACATGGATGCGACTTGTTCAGCAGCAATATTTAAATCTGTACTTAGAGGATCCCAAATTCCTCAAGTCATTTTGATACCCATCATCTTTTGGGATTGGTGCCTGACTGCAGTCACACGCTGAAGTATTTTTTTAAGAATTTCACCTTTGATGACTTGCTGCTGTGGCCTGGAGACGTGTCATTCACACTTAAGATCATAAAAATCTGCCTTATTTACTTCAAGTGTTAACACTGCAACTGATGACAACAACAAATATAGAAACATTTACTATGCTTCCTCTTAGATACATTTGATTTCTGCCAGAAGCTGTTACAGCAAGTGAAATACTTTGGTGTGGGAAAGTGTGTGTGTGTGTGTGTAAATAGCAATAAAGTACTGATTAAAAACCATGACAAAAGCCCTGAGATGCTCACCACAACACAATGAACCTGACCAGAGATGTGGCACAGAAATCGTCAAATTCTCAGCATGAACCAGGAGTGTACCTGGCTCTGGGGGACCCACAAACGCTTCCCAGCCCTCAGACTCAGGTATGTGCCCCAGTCCCTGTCATGCTGGGACAACTGTGTCCTCCTCCCTGTGCACTGGTTTCTATGGGAGGAAACCTGGAGACATGAGAAGAAGGGGAACTATGCATTGAGTTTGGTGGAGTGATGGACCAGACCAGTTTGCCCAATGGCTGTACAGCATAAATCCGTCTAGCTGGAGGCAGATGGAGATGGTGGATTATTACACATTCCAAATAATAAACCTCCCCCCTATAACTAGGATAGATCAATCCTCTAATCCAATCCTTATGGTTCCAGCAATTGCTGGGATGCCAGGAAGATTGTGAAAGGCATCAAGTTAAGACCATCACATAAATGTTCATGTGCTCTTCTTTGTGCTATTTATTAGAGTCACACTTACAGGCAGACTCAAAGGTGGAGGCTGTCCACAAAGATTAAAGAATTTCTGATGAAACAGCAAAGGAAGAGAAGGATGGGAGGAGAAACTGAACCCCAGACAACTGGCATGTATTTCCCTAGGGCTTGCAGGAGTCCTGTCGCAGCCAGCGTTGCGTTCCCCTATCTTGCAATACCCAGTGCCCGTGACCAAAGTGTGCCAGGGCTCCTGTAAAGAACGTCGTCATTCCCTGCACCCCTCCACCCCGAGCTGTGGCCGATTCATCCTTCCCTGGATCTCCCTCACATGCCCGCAACCTTTCTCCTGGCACGCTTGGAGGGCTGAACTCCGTGAATCCAGGCAATGTTCATCCAGGCCTGGGTGGAAACAATGTGCCCTGTTATTTGGCCTCAGCCTGCTTTTTAGCAAGCAGCCTCTCGGCTTGCAGAGAAAGCGGCAAATGATGACTATGCAGTGAGTTGCCCTTCACTTTCCTTTTTAAAATAAAATGTGATTATTAATCAACAAAGTGATGTGTCTCAGGGCTCTGGAGGGGAAAAAATAGCTTGAGGTGATTTGACAAACTGATTCTTTTGCTGTGCTGCATTTCCCATGGGACATGACAAATTAAATGTCGAAGCCAGCTAGAGAGTAGTGATATATCTCAGTCCGGGCATTAATCAGCCTGCCTCTCATTTACCACTTTCCATTTAAGTAGATGACTGTATACAGTTTGAACAATGGAGCTTTTCATTCTGTAATCTCCCTAATTGTAATTTAAATAGGTTTCCTGACAGTTGCCCTCAAGGCTGCGGGAGAGATGATTCCAAGAGCTCCGTGTCCACCTAGGGTTTACATAATGGATGAAAATTCAAATCCTGGTCGAGGTGCAATTAGATAACGCCAGGAAAAGGAAAGAACAGATCGGATGAACTGCAATAGGAGAAGGAGAAAAGTACATTTTGTATCACTGGGAGGCAGAAGTAACACACGCACACACACACACGCACTGACCTAGATCACAGTTGAGGTATTTGATACTGTCTAGTAGGGAAATGAATATCCAGAGACTTTGCAATGCAACATGTAGAGTAAATAGGAGCTGACTGAGAGCCATGAAAACCCATGAACTGATGCGAACAGGAACAGTCAGAAAGAATGGAAATTTAAGTACAGAAGAGTTCAAGCGCAGAGTGGTTTATTCCAATCCCCCACAAAACCAGAAAAAAGCCTGTCCAAAGTTTCAGAGGAAGAAAATGCTGCCATACAGAGCATATGGTTGCACAGGCCATCAGATTAAATTTGATATTGTTGCGCTGATGGGTGTGATGTTTCACTGAGAATTGGCTGATAATATTGGACCTTCAAGCAGTTTTCCACAGTTTCCCTTAAGCCATTCCAGCATTCAGTTTACCCTCAGCCCTCAGGAAATGTTTGCAACTTTATATATCTAATGGCCTATCAAATTTGTCTACAAACTTATGCCCTCCTTCTTTCACATTAATATTTATGGCTCCAGAATATGCATCTTCATACTATACTGCTAAATGCTACTAAAATCAGTAGTCTGCACCAGGCACTGGGACTTAGTGCTCTAAAGTGACTCTCACACCCACAAAGGGCCTAATCCTGCAAGACATCAGGTCCCTGCATAAGGCGCCTTTTCCTCTCCAGTGTATTCAGCACTGGTTAGAGTCAAACCTTAAGCTAGGAAGCCAGGAAACAAGCTTGTCGGTGTCCTGAGAAGCACTGGGCTTTCCAGAGTCGCCAAAGCCAGGGAAGACAGCCCAGGATGGCCACTGGTGCCATTGGCACCTGCTTCCCTCCAGCAAAAGCCACATCTGCATCAGTAGTGGCCCTAGAGAACAGGCTGGTGTTTCTCTCATGGAAAGTATCGCTTATGATTACAGTGGTGGGGACTGGCTTATGAATACCTGACTAAAGTATAAAATGTGCTGAGTCTACTGATGCCATTGACAACTGAGCCATATGAAATTAAAAGCCGTATCTGTTTGCTATTACATAAGAGGAAAAGCCAGGAGTGGAAAAAAAACCCTGGAACTTGGCAAATCTCATTTAATCACATCTGGCAATTTTCTAGTCTGAGTGATTATCACTGTTGGATATCATGTTTTGAGAAAGTAAAGCAAACAAAGGAACTAGAGCAAACAAGAGTCAGAAAATAAAAGGCCTTTAAAAAAAATAATACTTGTGCACCTTTCAGCAATGTTGTAGGCCATGCTTGAGAAAAGGGTATTTAAAGCTATTCTCTAAGAACAGTCACATTTCAGTTTCGTTTAGGATTAGTGACAGATGGCTATGTACTAGAAGGGTGTGCAACACTCCTTTGAACTCACTTATCTTAAAGGATGGGGAAAATATTCGTCAATTTTTTTTGTGGTCATTGCAAGAAATATGAGAAATACCTAACAACTTTGACTAGCTGCAAAGGTCCTTTGGTGGTCCAACAAAATCAGAAGTACAAAAAAATCCTAAAATGTGACAGGGTGGAGAGGTATACTTCAGTTTATTCCCAGCCATACAGGTTGGTGACTGTGAAGTTGACTGCATTTGTTCCAAACAAATTGTTCTACCTCAAGGCTAAAAGAATAAAACGTCATTTGACTTGAAAATTTGAATTTTTTTCTACCCAAACAAGGCAAGGCAAAGGTTCCCTGAAACATTTTGAATTAAATTCTAGCTAATAGCAGTAAGGCAATATTTGACAAATCTCAAGCCCGTCTGCATGGATGAGTACAGATGATCCCTTGCTCAGCCTTAGAGAGCAGCAAGAGACACTAGCCCTGAGCATGACGGGATGCTGATGTGCAGCTACTGCACTACGCCTGACTGGCAGCTGCTCGGCTCACACCACCAGCAAAGCAGACTCGTGTCCATCTGCACAGGCCTATGAGGCCATACCTTCAAAGAATTAGTGAATCTCATAAATGCAGTTATAGCTTAGCCAGAAACTGTTGGGCACACCACAACAGGCGTGTAGTAGGAGCAATTTCTAGAAGGTATGAGTTGCTGATGAGAAAAAGACATAAAGAAACTATAGTCATGATGGGGCAAGAGAAACGGGGAGCCCTTTTTGTTCTGCTCAGTCCTATGCGGATTATTTCAGACACACTTAAAGAGTCAGCTGCTTATACTCTGTAACAGTGGATGAAGTTGTCTGGGGAGTTTAAAGAACCTCGCTTTGGAAATGAAAGTACGGAAATCTTCAGAAGCAGTTCAGAACAGAATTGCTTCCTGCAGCTAGGAGTAGGCTCTAGTTTATTTACTGGTAGATGGATATCATGGTAAGAATAAAAAAATAATGTAGTTGAATAATCAAATACACCTTACATCACCATGAAGAATGATGCTCTTAGCCCTGTGGTATTTGAGAATCATACAATGCCCTAAATAACAAACTATCATCTCCTCCTTGCTAATCTGTCTTTGTCAGTCAGGGAAGAAACTGTGAGAAATTTCTTCAAAATTTTTTTCCTTTTTTTGTGCAGTTCACTGCGGGAGTTTTTTTAGTGGAAGTGAATTCAAAAGAAATGAAGCTTTGCACTTTGAAATCTTTAGTGACATTTAAGATAGCCCAAGTCAAACAGAGCTATAGATCTAAGGCACTTGTCTAGTGTAAATGTAAATATTAAATACGCAAAAATCTTTGAAGTCAGTTAAAGCCAGGCAAAAACCTATAGTGTAGACTTACAATTCAATGACTAATATATACATATAACATTTCAATAAACTTAACTGAGTCACTCTGAAAAGTAATATATAATCTACAAACGTCAATAGAAACCCAAGACCTGCATAGCTAAGCCCAGGGAAGTTGTTTTTCTTCAGAAGTCTGCTCTTGGCCTTGCTGCTACGAAGGGGCTGCCAATTCATACTTCCAGTTTCAAATCAATATTTCCAATGCTTTTGGATAGGAATACATGTTGAAAGCCAGTGGTGAATCATTTCATTTTCCACTCAGAGTATTCTTACCAATTACCACACTCTTCTGTGCATGTTACTCTGCGTTATCTATGAATTTCAAAAGGCAAACGTAGGGTTTGGCTACAGAGGGATGCTGAAGGACATTAGTCTGAATTAGCCGAAGATATGAAATTAGAGGAGATTAGTTAAATGTCATTAAAGTCCTCATGGACCTTTCAGTTCAGAATAAAACCTGAAATTTTACCTTGGATAAATGAAGCAAATAGCTACAGAATGAATTAAGCCCATCTTAATTCTGAACCAAGCCATCCACACAAGGGTTGAGCGTGTATTTGCCTAATTCGTGCCTGGGCCAGCGGACACTAACACATCCATGTAGGCAAGTTCTAAACATAACAAACACGCCGGCTCTTGAGGTAGTGCGTTGGCACCCACTGAAGTGGCAGCCCCTGCTTTGCTCCCCTCGAGCGGCCGCCGGGCAGGTCTGGGCGTGCGGGCAGGCGGCACAGAGCCCCGGCTTGGCGCCTCGGTCGGAGGCAAAGACTTCAGAAAGAAGAAAAACAACTTCCCTGGGCTTAGCTATGCAGGTCTCGGGTTTCTATTGACGTTTGTAGATTATATATTACTTTTCAGAGTGACTCAGTTAAGTTTATTGAAATGTTATGTGTATTTCGCTGAGTCAGCACGGCATCCTGGTCTGAGGCAGACATGGCTGGACATATATGAACCTGAACTTTGCCCGATCCTATGAAGGAAAGCTAGAATTGTTTCAAACCTTTTCGCTGCCAGTGCATTTGAACTGTGGGTGTGCTAACCTATTTGAACTGGTTCCAACCTTTTCAAAAAAAATATCCTCCTGGTCCATTCAATCTCAAAGCTGGATGCTCCTGAAATTTTCCCAGCTTAGTTTCCCCAAAACCCTGTTGCATTAAACAGAACAACAACATGACCAGACCAGTGTTCGTAATCATACTACTTCTTCATCTCTCAGTACAGGCTGCAACGTATAAATAATATGGACCTATCATGTGAAAACATCAATTTAATCCAACATTTTTAAGCAACAAAATGTCAGTCAGAAAAAATGTACCTGTATGTACCTGAGGTAAAACCAGGAGTGAGCCTGGAATAAACAATAGTATGAAAAATTATTTAGGATTCACCCTGAATTCAGGAACCACTTGCTAATGTTAGAGCCAGAAGATGCCACCTACACTTGCGTGTGTGCAACTTCATAAAATGCACGCCCTGTTACTTTGTTTCACATAAGGTAAAGCACTAGTGGATAATTTTTATGATCATTATTCTGCTGCATGTATATTTCATTGCCATTGAAAGGTACAGCCACAAGATCATCTGATACAGACAGATTTTGCTGTCTCAGGAGTACTCAGGTCACATTTTGAATGCTTCTTAATACACAGGCAGGCTAGAGATCTGTAAATGGAAACACAAGACAGTGAAACAACAGGTGAAGCTACAATATAAATTATTGTTTAACTGTGTCACTGCAAATGCCCTGAATTTGAAATCATAAAACCACACATCATTCGGTCTTAATGAAATCTCAAACCCAGATTTGCATTTGAATTCCTGCTTGAGTTGATTCTGTATGCAATCGAGCAGTCTCGAGCAAAAGACTGGGCCATGTGCCTTGAATTTTTAAGAAAAACTGAACCTGCAGGTCATTGCAGCCCAGGCCCCTCTATGCTGTCAGTTTGGTTCTTCTTTCATGCACAGTTCTGCACTGTGTGCGCCCATAATGATATGACTGAAGATGCAGGACATCAAGGAAGAAAGGCAGAACCAGGTCAGAAGAGACTTAACTGATAACCAGGCCTAACTTAAAAAGGACAAAATGAACAGTCATTTACTCCTCTCAGACTCACATTAAATACGTTGTATGCTTCCCGTAATAAAGCTACACTGGAAAATCAAGCATGGTTTTTTGACCAGAAATATAATTATTCTTTTCAACATACCAAGTTCTGGAATTAGATCAAGACACACAACCATGAATTTACTTGGGGAGAGTAATATATTTAATGATGTGCTTAATAATCATAGAATCCATTATGCTTGGCAAAAAGAAATGTGTTTAAAATCTGCCAAAGTCAAAAGATCCGTTTCAAAATATGTTTATTGAAATGAAATCTGAAAAAAATAACCCCTCCCCCTACAACTTCAACCCACCAACCTGAAGCTAAAAAAGTCTGGATAAGGAAAATGGTGAGCCAACAATCTCTCTGCACTAGTAGGGAATTTAGGAACTATAAAAGCAGAGAAGTTCAATAAAAAACATATACGGTTTTAACATCCTGGAAAAATGATTCCACAGAACTTTAAGCACTTGAGTTTCAATTCTGCAAAATTTGTACAAAAGCACGCAGACATGGCACCTGCCAGCTACAGCATCCAAGAACTATAGTGAGCAAAAGGGGGGCTGACGTTTCAGAGATGCTCCAGAGCATGGAGGTAGGAGCTAATGTCATCCACATGAAGTGATGTTGCAAAAAAATTCAAATGGGGAATGCAGTGGAAGTGGGTCATTTGCCCACAGAAGGACATCTATTTGCTTGGTTTCCATAGAGAGGGAAGAGAAATTTTCCTAACCTTGAGATTTCCGGCAGGTCAGCACAGCAGGGCAATTGCGGGTGTATCGTTCACGGAGGAGTCACCAGCAGAAGGCTGGTTAGATATGTTTCATTCTGTTTGTTTATCATTCGTGATCCTGGTAACCAGTTGCTGCGAAATAGACTTCCACTGTTAATCAAACACTTGGCATCATGCTTATGACTAATGTAACATAAAATGTTTATTTTCCTGATGTAAAGCATCCTCTAATGGCAAATATCATCTCCTAATGAAGCATGGCAATGCTGAGGCCAAGTGCTTTTTCTGGCTTACCCCTGCAGAAGCGGAGGGAGATGAGGGCTGTGCACCCCAGAGTGAGTCCTTGCAGCCCTGCCCCACTCCCCTGCCCGGACGGGAGATTCAGCTCGCAGAGCAAAGAGATTGCCTCGTGTCAATAGGAGGGTGGTTGGGCGGTCAGCTCTGGCTGTCTCAGCCTTCCCCCTCTGGGCTGGTAAAACATATCCTGATATGTCCCTATCTATCCTTCGCATTCAAGTGAAACAGTTTTGATCAGATTGAGTGCAAATATAGCACAGCTCATATAGTGGGCTCTTTGCTTTCATAGTACAAAATGACTTGGAAAAAGAGCTCAGAAAGGTCTCTGACTCCTCACTTACCGTGTTGGAAAATCCAACACTTTTGATTCCCATGGCAGAAAACAGACAGTCAGAGAAGTGAAGGGAAGAGCAAACAAAGCACACGAGGCTGACGTCATGCCCTGCCAGCACAGTGTATCATGCTCGTAAATAGTGTCCTTCCTGCTGTAGTGTACCAGCTCCTAGCCAGGGAGCTGCAGAGACAAGGAGGAGGCAGGGGAAGGCAGATTAGAGGAGTCAGGGTCAAAATTCGGGGCAGGTCGACATGAGAAAGTGACTCTTGAATCTAGAAACTGCCGAGATAGTATATGAAGTCAGAGATGAAACAAGAGTTATTGCTGTTGAAAAAGGACTGCAGAAAGCTGATAGTGTTACGATTGTATACCTGCAAAAACAGCCTGCTTTCTCTCCACAGGGGGAATTGAGCTGTCTAGGCTGGGAGTACTTGCTTTGGGTAGTTGTCTTTCTCTTCTTAGCAGTACTGTATATTTTAATATCTTTATAAAGCCTGAAAACTTTGTATTGTGGATAAACTTATAGCAGACTTGCACAAAGCAGCAAGTGATTCTCAGCATAAACAGCCTGGCTATGGTGTGTGTTCACACATACACCCTCACATGGCCTAGTACCTTCTCCTATAGAAAACTGATCCTGACCCTATATGGTATCTGATTATTTTCCCTAATCTGTGCCTTTATCTGCATCAGAAACCCTGCTGCACCATCCCAGCCACTGTCATAAAGCAAAGAGAGTCCATAACCTCTTTCTGTGTCGGCAGGTACGAAGGTGGATTAAGAGCCCGATGGTCAGCGTTGAAAAGCACCCACATGCCAGCCTCAAATACCCGGCGTCCACTGTGATGCATTTACCTCCAGGGGATTCGGAGCTCGAGCCTCCGCTGTGCCAGACCTGCCTGAGCGACCACCCTTTCCAACGAGGGATCGCTCCTCAGGAGGCCGAGTCCTGCTCCTGGGAGAGCCAGAAAAGCAGCAAAGTAAGCCGCTCTTTCCTCCCCCATACTTTGTTTACACGTTTCACACTGATAACAGGTCTGTACTTACGAGATTGTGCTTCCCTTGGAGAGAGGGCATTCTCCAAAATCCGAAACTCTGCTGACCAAGGCTGTTGCGCACATCTGGGCTCTGCTTTCTACCTTGAACTTTGATACCCATGGACAGCATGAGGAACAAAGGGTTCTTCACAAAAGTGCTGTGATGTAGTCTCTCAGTATTTGGACAGATCAGTAGTAACACTAAGGAGTATTTCCCTGTTTTACAGAAACGAAGGTGCAGAGAGGTGATGTTATCCTTCCAAGATAATGAGAAGGACCAGGACTTGTTAATTTTTTCCCTTCTGTCCCACAATTACAAGACCACCCTTCTTCCCCCCTCAAACCACATCTAGCTTTCTCTTTAGAAATAAGAATTTGGCTCAGGGAGTTTCCTGAGCTGGAGGTGAACAATTCAGTGGGTCTTTTAAGCAGAAGGGAAACCCTGGTTTGCCTTGAGTCATGCTGGTAGGTTATAAATGACAACATCATTCTGCGTATAGCGCTGGGCAGTTGCACGCAGATGTGAAGGTGGCAAAGCTGTAAGCGTCTGAGATGAAATGGTCAGGAAGGGGCTTTTCTGAGGCAGACTTCAGACCTTTCATTCATCGTTCAGCTCCACCTAATCCCTGTGGAGAAAAGCCAAATGCAGAACAGCAGGTTTTGCTCAGAGTCCATCTTCCCTGACAGAACCATCCCTGCCTGGAAACAGTGCACAAAAGAAAGGAGAGAGTTGTAGAAACATAAAAGCAAACAAATAAGAATCTTTCCAAGTACAAAGCAGAGCAAATGTGACAAGGCATTTATCAGAGCCTTAGCACACAGCTCACAGCAGAAACATTTTTTCATGCTACATCTGCTGCATTTTTAAACAGGGAAAGTCAAACAGCAGGTAAAAATGGAAGTCCTGTGCAATTCAGAAATCCAGCAAAGACATTTTGGTGAAACACATGCATGAGCGGAGGAGCTAATTACTCCCCCATTTTACTTCATTAAGAAGATTATCTTTGCTCAGGCTGAAGCATTAAAAAATGAAAGCACCAAAGAACGGAGGATTCTGCAAATCCGTTGCCTTGCCATAAATCACATGTACTCCTATACAGCTGTAGGGCCTCACGACTGATTTCCATTCGGTTTTACATGCATATGGCATAGATTTGGCTGAACACAGATTCCCCCAGACCTCTCCCTCAGTCTCCTTACTGCAGGCAGTGTAGAGGCTGCTTACTCAGCAGCTGGAGTCTGCAGCAAGAGGGGTATTTTGCATGCTGCTTTAAAAATAACATCATCTGGCGAAAGACGCCTTGGATAAAGCTATCCTGCATAAGGAGTCTTTTAAGTAAGTTAAAGCACAGAGTCTTTGATGTGATTAAATGTAAGGTCACTGCCTCTTTCTCTACAGTAAAACCAGGCAGGAAGCTTTTAATAATAAAGGCTGAAGGAGCTCCATGTCTGATCTTTTCCAGGCTTAAAGAGAGTTGCTGGGTGAGATTCTGTTCAGGGGTTACAAATGGCACGAGCTGCATAAATGTGAGATAACTCCCTTCACTTTAAAGCAATGAACTTGAACAGAGACAGTCCGTATTTCAAGGAGAAGGGAATGCCGTCTCTGTTAAGCCGGCAGGGAGCTTGGGGTGTGCCAGTTGTCTCTCCTAGCTAATTCTTGTCCCTTTCTCCTCATTAGTCTTCCTTCTCTGTTGATTTCAATACTGCAGCCAGGTGCTGGTTCAGTGATTATAGTTCCTTTGTGCTATGCACCACACCAACACATACAAGGGTCCTACTGACCCTGTCCTTTTGCTCAAGGGCAAATTAATTCACGACGAAATCAGCTGTGAAATATCGTTAAAGGCTTGTTCTAGGCAATAAGCTTTCTCTGACATGTTTCAGGCTATTCTGATCAATTTGAAAAAGGCCTTATAAAAAACAATCTGATTAAACCACATCACCCAAGGGAACACTTGTCTGTACTTCTATTCTTATTTCCAACACAAAACCAGGGAAAAAAATCACTATTGCTTGTTTACTGTGATGGTAATTATGTAGTGGAGTCTTTAAAAATTGACTTAACGTAAATAAGATTATATTGAAAATGAAAGTATTTTAAATAATGAGATTTTTTCTTATGATATTCTTCCATTTCCACCTCCCAGGCTTTTCTATTCAGGCATGTGTCAGCTGGAGTTTATAAATGATTACTGATGTAACCTCTACTAAGTCTCCTCTATTATTTGTATGGTAGTGTATTATCTCTACATTTTTATGACATTTTTTTCCGCATTGTGTACAGTGGACTAGATAATTTTCAAGCACTGCCAGAAAACCATGCTAATTTTCACAAGACTAACTTACATAGGTATATTATTGGGTTTTGTAACCGACATGGATTAGTTCTATGGAAGCTTATATCTGCTCTACCAGTGTAACAGCTGAAGCCCTAAGGGCTTTGGACCACTGCCAGGGTAATGATTTACAATAACCATTCCTCGCTTTTCCATGTCTATCTACATACTTCAGGTTGCATAAAACTCACTGGCTTGATGAGAAGGGTAAATTCCCTTTCAAAATAAATTGCTGCACTGTACAATGAATACCACATGTAAATAAGCTGGTTTTGAAAGGGTGGGCAAACCACCTTTTAGACCTGCTTAGCAGTCTACTAAATGGGGAGAGGGGAACATGGTGAAAATCGGGGGTGATTTAAATCTCTCAGGTGAGGGTTTACCAAGTTGGGTTATTAGAGGTAAATCATACTCACGTACACACACACAAAAATCCTTCATACTCTCCGTGATCTGTATATGCCACTTACACTGTATTGTTATGCCCTTGTTTCAGACCTTTCTGTAAATAAGCAAAAGATAACAGACCTTGTTAGTGAGCTCAACATATCTTCTTTTTTTCTCAAACAGAGCCAACAGCTACGTTCAAGGCTTGTTCTGTTCTTTCTTCTTTGTGTAAAAAGCTCCTATTGCCCTATCTATCAGCTGGCATTAGTCCTGAAGTGCCACGGACACATCTCTATCTAGTAGACCAAAGCCCTGAATGTTTAAAGCTATCTTTTCTTTCCAAAGCTAAACAAAAACCCCACGCTGCCTGTAGCTAAGGGAAAAGAGGAGGGAAAGAGCAAACTAATGTGTTTACTCCGTACAGCAACGTGATTTTAAATTGCCGGGAGCATCTCTGTGTGTTGGGCACAGCCACCGCTGTGTGACTGGGGGCTCATGGATGCTGAGTGGGGCACTGAGCCCCACCAGCCCCAGAAGGTATCTGTCCCCACATCAGATGCGATATGGTGGGTCTGGCAAAGGGTTTTGGTCTCTTCACCCTCTCTTGTCACTGCTGTGGGGCTGGTGGTAGAAAAAGGATGGAGGCTGCTGCAGGAATTGCCCCGTCTTCCTCCACCCGCCGCAGTACATCCCTGCCTGGTGTCTTTTGTGAAGGAGCATTGGGAAAGTCTTGCTTAGGGCTGCAGGGAATTCAGTGCTGCCACCTTTTTAGACAAGTCCTTTGCAGCTTATTGGAAGTTAGTTATTCTCAAAAACACTTTCGGATCATGTGATTAGTTCAATAGCAGGAATTTATTTTACTATTAAAACCCATTCAAAGCTCCTGTGTATAAGAAAGCTCTTGATTTCACTCAGATTTCAGCACTTTACTATATTTCAAGTCTTGCTTCAGAGATGAGGAATGCTGAAAAAAATGTACCCAAGCCAAAGTTTGGGCAATTATTTGAGATAGTTCTACTTATGAATCTCTCCTATAAATAACATACAGCTTCTAGAAACCTGCATTTGAAATGGGGTAAGAGTATGTTTCAGGTGAAATACATTGTGTAAAGGGGCATCTTAAAAATAAATGCCTTTTAATGGACTAGGAAAATGTGGAGATAAGATAAAGAAATATCTGACTAGCTCTCTGTAAAGAAAGTTTGGTGACAGATCTGATTGGACTTTTTAGGAAAGGGTGGTTTTCTCACCCATTCTGGATAAAAGGCTCTCCTACATTTAATGATCTGCATTGGCAATGAGGCACCTGTGATTTACACCCTGATAAGTGCTAGTTAATACACAAACATATGCACCTACACAATAGAGGAAATGGAAATCCTGAACGCCCAGTATGGGACAATTAATTCTGCAATGAATATATGTGAAAAGTGCTGCAATAAAACATAATTTGGAAAATAATAGTAGGTGAAAAAAAAAAGAAGTTCAGGTAATAGAATTGTTCAGAGAAATCAAATCTGGAGAGGACTGTGAGAGCCTTTAATAAACCTAGGCAAATTAACAACCTGATGGCAGATTACACTTGATAAAGAGAGAAACACGGTAACGCACTTTGATGGAACAATTAGAAATACTCAGTACACCCTGCAGGGTCTTAAATTAACTGTGATTATTCCAGAAGGCAGCCCTGGGTGCCACAGAGAGTAGCTTACTGAAGACCTCAGCTCAGGGTAGCTCAGAAGGTCAATCCAATGCTCAGCAAAGAAGACCCTCTACCCATTTGTTGAAGAGTACAGCCCTCCATTCACTGAATTTACTTCTGCCCTTATGGAGACATACAGGGAGGGAAGGGAAATAAATATGCCTAGTGTGATTGAGGACAGACCAGCGGTACCAGGGCAACAAATGCCTGGGAAAGGCCTTGCAGGCCAAGCTGTATCATTCTTTCCCTTCATCTATATAATGAGATCCACTTTGAAATGGCTGGTAGAGGCTCTAGTAAGTAGGACCCTTTAGGAAGAGATTGCCAAGGAGGAAAGGACAGACAAAAAGGCCAGTGGTCAAATGAGCCTACAGCTCAGGTTCACTTGGTGTAAGAAACCTTGTCACTCTTGTGCATGCTGGAATCTCCCCACACAGGGATCCGGGAAACACTTAGGAAGATCATCTCCATGAGTTTTTGTTTCCCTTTTGTCCCTTCTTGCAACCAGGAAAAGCTGCTAGTAAGAAAATAACCATATTCTTAAACGCATTCCAGAAAAAAATGTAGCCCTTTATTTGCCTGCTCCACTGCAACAATGAAATAGCAGGGATAGGTCTAGAAAGCAAAAATGGGAAACAATTGAAAAGTTTCCATTTAAGCTAACATATAGCATAGATACAATGAGAAAAATCTTGTATATGGTATAAAAGACTGAACATTACAAGCAGACTTTAAACTTAAGAGTTACAGAGATCTGGCACTGTCTGTCAAAACAGAAGAGTCAAACTCACTTACAGCTGGAGTTTAATGTATTCACGTGTAGGATGTTCTTGCCTTTACACTTGGTTACTCCTGATTTCAGAGTATATTTTGCTACATCCTGTAACACTGGAGGATGGGGCTTTATCCCACTGAGTCTGGGAACTGCACCTTGTATTCGTAAAAGTGACATACAGAGAGATAATCTGTATTATACCACTGTGAAAATGAGAGTTTTAGAGAAGCAAGTGGTTCAATATGAGCAATTAGAATAGTAGAGAAGGTATTTTGTACTTCACTCCATTCAGCAACCTGTGGCTGCAGAAAGTCTATATTTTCTGGATCACCACGAGTCAAAGTTGTACCTTAATCCTGCAAGCTGACAGTCTCAAATGGAAAACTCATTTTCACCAGCATAGCTTACAGCTATTTTCTAAATAGTTGTTTCTAGCTGACTGCACTAAAGCTCTTTTAGCTATTGATATAAATCTGTCACTAATGGGTTTTTGATGGAATTTTGAATTGAGAACATTTGAATACATATCTCCGCCCATAAGCACAGGCTTATGTATCTGCCAATAGGTGTCTGTACTTTAGGAATCTGATCATGTGTATATCCAAAGACTAGGGACTCAAATGTGATTTTACTGCAGATCCTATAGCTTTAGCAAGATGAAAAGCAATCTTAGATTTCTCTGTTGCTCAACTTTCTCAGCAGCTGTGAGATCAGCTGTGAAAGCAACATGCGAGCGAGGTGGGAACAGGCTTTGTTTCAGGGATTAAATCTAAATGCAGTACGTACTTTCATGGTTTTGTAATGGATTGATATAGGGTTATTATGGATAATATTTATTTAGACGAGTCAAAAATGTTTAACACAAAAGCGTTTTCAAATGGAAATGGCAAAGCACAGTTTGCAAATGCACAGGCTAAAATTATGTGTAATTTCAGTGAATGGCAAAGACTGAATAGCAGACAATTGCCTGTGGGGGATTTTACGGTCCCAACCGACAAAGCGAATGTCTATATAGCACGGAGCATATAAATCAGTTCCATGACTCAAAGAAATGATGCGATACATCAATCATCTGCTTTACAAATATGCAGTGAGGCACTCAGTCATTTGTACATACATCACAGGTCTGTTCTAGTGCCATACATTTAGTAAATTAATTGGACAAGTCAATTTCAAAAACCAAAAACATGCTTTCCTCTTTTTTGAATGCTGGTGCAGCACTACTGAAAATAATTAAAATATCTCCTATTTTAAAGAAAATAATTGTCAAGGGTTTTCCCTGAGGAAATCTGCAGCTGGAAGATGATTTATTGTACTTTCCACGGGGTTTCCATAATACCTGGACTGGAAATGACATCTCTCTATCTCTCTCAATTTTTTAAAAATTATTTTTATTTTTAATATGGCATTTATCTAGCACCTTTTCTACTCAGAGATCCAAATGACTTTGCTGACAGTCACAGGCATCAGAGAAAAGTATATTAGTATGTATTAGTATGTAGAAAAGTTAATTTCTACATTGGTGGTAGTAACCAGAAAATACCCAGCACAGTGAGTGTGAGGAATTTGGGCCAGACACCACAGACCAAATTTCTGCTTAGTTTTGTCCTGTCATGCTGGACAGACAAGGCTCATTTCCGATTAGCAAGTGGCCAGATACATAAGGTCAATAAATTTGCTTACTAGAATGGAACAATGTTCTCTGTTTCTCCAGAATCCTGCTTCTGGCAATATTTAGTACCTGATGCCAAAGAAGATAGTGAACAAAACCAGCCAAAGAGCTCTTTGTTTGAAAAGAACATATTTTTTACAGCCTAACACTGTGTTAGATTGATTTGGTCTTCAAAGGTTATATTTAGCAGGGACAACTGGAGTTGCTCTCCTCCATTGGAGTTTGATTTTAATCTGTTCATTGTCCGTCTTGTAATCATTGCTTCAGCTCATTTTGAAGGTAATTCGGTGTTTCATAATAGATAAATAGTCTGTTGCATTGTGTGACAAGGTCATAAAAACAATCTGACAGGCAATTAATACTCCTCTTAAAAAGTAACAGCACTGAAGTTAAAACAACTCACAAATGTGTGCGTGAGACCGCATGCAGACCGCTAAAGACTAGGTCCGTAAAATACTTGAGTATGACTTAAAACCAAACACAAGCCCATCCACCAAGGGAACAATAAGCCATGTTCCAACATAGTCAGGGGGTCCAGGGCTGCACAAAGACAAGGGGGACGCAGCGGGCAGGAGCAGCTGCAGGGCCACTTCTGCCACCTGGCTGGGGCCAGGGCCATGTCACCAGCAGGACTGCTTGGAGCAGAGGGGTGAGCTGAAACCTCCTTGACTTGACCCTCCGAACGAGTTCCTCCCCTGGCCCATTTGATTCCCCTTCTTCCCATCAAAGGTCATTTCATGGCCTGTCTAGACTGTGCTTTCGAGGATTGGGAGGACTAAGTCTTGTATGTTATTTCTTTCTAAAGAAATGCATTTCTGACCCAAAAACATGTTCCATAAGGAGAAGTTTGTTTTTTCCTCCAGCTCGCCTATATATGCTGGTCTGTCTATCCCAAGAAGCCACTGATATCACAAGACATCCCAAGTGTCTTGGTCAGTATGAGTAACACAGTGAGTAATTTTGTTCTCATCTTAGTGTGTTACAGCTATTGCATTCCTTTGCAGTTTATAAATAAGTATTAGCATTTTTCTGTCTAGAACTTCCAGATAACCTTTTATGTAGAATTTTCCTCTTTGCACAAAGAGGTTATAATTGCCTAAGACCTCCATAGTAAAGTCATGCATTCAGAAAATCCTATTATAATGTTAGTTAATACAGTGCATGCTGCTCATTTAAGGTAATTTAATGCAATTCCCAGATCCCAGGACTCCTCAGTGTCTCCTATCTTAATACAGTGTACTTGCTCTGTATCCAATTATACCCTTTTCACTTCGTGAAATCTTTTTCACCCTCTGAAGAGTCAGCACAGGATGTTCTAAAAGAGTTTCTGTAATGCACTCTATGGATTTGAAAGATGCATGATAAGTCTACTTTTTTGACCATTTGCATTAATGGAAAGATAATTCTTTCCGAAGCAGCAGTGCAGCTGCACAAAGAATTTGCATGGCCTATATTGTGTCACATCACATTGACATTACCATTAAAACAAAAAAAACCCTACTCAGACTCATAACAGTCACACTATTTCAAAACCATTTTGGAGCCTTACTGGCAAAGGCGGCACTGATTTTAACATTCCTTGCTGGTTTTGCGTAGAGTTGGGGAATTAATTTTGGAGGAAAAGAAGTATCACATTTTCCTGATAGAGAGCTCTGGGGGGAGAGTAATCCCATCTGACATCTATAAAGTCTTGAAGAAGAGGGAGTCAGGGCCATGGGACTTCTATAAATTAGGAATGACCAGTTTTACGGAACTGAAAATGAAGCCAAACCCTCCTAATTAAGAAATCCTTAGCAGTGAGCTGTCATGTGAAACCATGTGGGGTTTGCTTTCCTATGCAACAAAGAATTTTTTTGTCTTTGCAGATAAAATGGATTTACAGACAGATTAAACAAAACAAAACAAAACAAAAAAGAAACCCCAAAAGCCAACAAAAAATTATAAACAACAAACAAACTACAAATGTGATAAAACAAATAAACATTTTAAGAGGAGTGTGATAGCACCTGATGACAACACCTGTCTTCTGGAGCAGAATCCATTGCCTACAGTTAAATACTTGTCTTCTGTATTGTAGAGACAGAATTAGGTGCTACAGAATAGTGCTGAGCAAGCAAGTAGAAAACACAAAAAGGGGCTAGATGTGTTTCTCTAAACCATGAAGCAGGATTAGTGTGCAAGAATGGTCTTCAAGAGAATGCCATAGGATCCTCTCTTGCCCTTGAAAGATAAGAGGAGAGCTGCTAGGAGTGGGTACCTCTCATGTATTATTGCTGAAAGTCCGAAGTGGAAGTCTGAGGAAAGCAGAGACTGCAATTTAGATACATTTTAAGATCTGGTAGGTGGGGAAAACAAACACGTCCCCACTCCCAAAGCATCTTCAAACTACTACTCAGTAATAAGCTTGGTTAAGTGAAAATGGAGGATACAGTGAATGCCTCCTTTTGCAGCTGCATCTCTCTGTAAGACCACGCACAAAACCCAGTAGCCTGCTGAAACCGTGGTGAGGCTGCCTGAACACCCTCTCAGGTTAGATGATTCCTGGGCTTCATTCACCGCTGCAAGGTTTATCTCTGTGTTAAGGAATTGTGGGATGAGGCACCGCTGTAGCTGAGAAGGAAACCTACAGCTCCTGTCTGCTTCCCAAAGGCCTGATTCTTGAGAGTGGCCAAGGCATCAGGCATGCAACTCTATTTCAGGCAGCCTCATGTAAAGCAGGAGAAACAGATTTGATTTCTCTAGGTTGAAAAGGCATTAATACAAGACCTGTCACAACTGGAGCATTTGTTGTGAGGCCTCAGCTATTAGATAAAAAGAGGGATTGATGTCCTTGACATGCTTTTCAAAAAACACTCTTAAAAGGAAGGAGTTAGCTCATGCTAATGATTTCCCCCTCTGTTGTCAGTATAGTGGCTGTTGTTACTCTTATTATGAAGCATCTAGCACTTCTAAAGAGGTACCTGCAGAGGTACCTATACACCTAGAGTTACAGGTTGTACCCTAGAAAACAGACATCTAAAAGCTAGCATTATTAAGACGATGATGTTTAGTTTCTTAAGGGTTTCTTTATTTTAATCTAGCCCACAGGAACTGAGACTTTTTGAGAGATAAAGATATTTTGGCTTAACAAGCAGCCCTTTCATCAAAACAATTCCCCAAGCCCCAAGATACATCTACTGAAAAAAAAAATATAGCTGCATGCAAAGCCAAATGCATACAGAAATACAACACAATCCTTTTTTCTACATAATAAATGACAGCTACTGAGGGAATGGCTACAGATGAAAAGAACAAACTTGCTTTCTTTTCAAAGCACCAAAGCGAACTGCATGAAACAATGAAACTGTTGAGTAAGACTCTGTCAAGATAAATATCATATATCTGAAAAGTATCTTTAAAATCCGATTACTATAACTGGAAGAATTTCAGAAATCTGTGTACCTTACTTCAATCACCAGTTGTTTTTGTCAGAATTGAAAGTCTGGAGGGTTTTTGTTTAGCTTTGCTTTCATATTGCCATACATGACTGAAATGCTACAAGGTTTTCAGTTTCAGCTGTCTCTGAAGGTGGCTTTCTTTTTTAAATTCAGTGTGTCAGTAAACTATGCTCATTATATTCCTAACATGTCAAAGTAACATTTTATAAAAATATTAGGTTTGATTATGTACATTGATACTAAGTTGTCAGAAGTGACCAGCAATTTTAGGCACTTTGGCTTTTGGATACACACGCACTGAGCTATTCTTTAAAAACATTGCAGAAGGTGAGTGGGAAACACTCCTCGTGCCAAGGAACTGCATAGGACCTCAAGCCAGGATCTCAGAAACTGGGGCACTGGGAGCTGGTAGTGCCTCTAGGAACTCTTGCTCATTATGTCTCATAATACCCACTTCTTAAAAGGTGTAATTGAAGCTATTTGGCAGTGACCTTCAGGGATGACAAATTTTAAAAGGAAATACTCTCTCTGTATCATCCCTTCTCTAGGAGCACACAAGGCAATACTATAAAAAGGGAGTATCTGTTCTACAGTGAAGTTTTTTAGTTATAACTAGTTTTCACCATCTTCTTTTGGTTCATATTCCCTTCACATAATATAGCAACTGCATGGCAGGGAGGGGAATTTCAAATTCTTCAGCTTTGATCAATGCAATTTTGTCCTGAAGAGGAAAGAGAAAAATTTCTGCCAATACTGTGTCAGTGTTATCTGCAGAGCAGAAGCCACATGCATGCTCCACATGCAAGACCAGAGTTTTGTTACCACATCAACATCTGAAAGCCACGTGAAATGGGGCTGACATAACTGTGCACCAAGCAAAGTTTTTATCACAGGTTATATGGCTGTTGACACATCACACATTCAGGATATCACTTCACATATGAATTGCAGATTAACTTTCCGCCCTAATAAGTGCTACTTAATACTTTCCACACTCTACAGTTTTGGGAGGAATCTTTGAAAATAAGTAACTGGGCGTTAATCCCTGGAAGACATGGATACACCATAAAAGATTGTTAGGCTCAGGTAGTTCCTCCTTCACAGTGTGCCTCTTGTAGGATCCTGTTTACAGGCACAACTGAACATGAAACACAACTGCAAACCAGCCATTTCCTGAGCTAGTTATGCCCACTCCCATGGTTTCAGTCCAGGGCTTTGCCTTTGCATTTGGAGGGGCGTTTCACACTCAATTCAGAAGGTACTCTACCAGCAGATCTGGCTCCTCCTTGTCCTCCCAGGCTTGCCAGTGGTGGCAACGTTTGCAATCTTTGTCCCCTTTGTCCTCTTATAGCTACGGGATTGCTACTGTAGGCTGTGAATCTATGTTTTTACCACATTAGCACACAATGAAGACCATGCTGAGCCTACCATTCACCCCAGACTATAACTGGAGGAGCACAGGAAAAAGGCAATTTGGACACTCTCCAAGTCTCTTGCTGCAAAACTCAGATTGTATCAGTGCCATGTATCCTATTAGCAGCCCGATTCTTCCTCACATTTCATTCCAGAAATACTGAGAAGAGTGAAAATTAGGCCTATAGGAATATTTGTAGATAGGTAAGTCTATACCAGTTTCCTTAACCAGCTGTCAGCAGATCTTTAGAAGATGTCCCTTTCTAAGTTTCACAAAGAACTTTAGGGGAAAAAAAAGTGCCAGTGCCTTCCTAGAACATTTGTCAATAGTTTTTTTCTTTCAGTGAAACTGCTGTGAATACTTAGCTTTGAATCTTCAGTGTCTTGGCAGCAGCCTTGTGGTGAGGCTGATAGTAACAGGCTTGTTCAATTCTGTCACAACCTCAAAATCTGTTTGGCACCAGCTTGATTGTTGCCAAATTTGGGTGGGTTAGGATCGTATCGATCATTTCACTAAGAATGCTGTTTCATGGGGGAGAAACATAGGCTTTTCTTGGACCAAAGCCACAATTCATAAATCAATGAATCCTGCTGACGGCCTCAGTGATAATGATGGAAGACTGGTTATGTTACATCTGCTTTAAAGTTTTGTGAGCAGCTGGAAAGTAGACTACCTGCATGCTGTACATATCTTTTGAAAGAATGAAAAAACTGAATTTCTGACTCTCTAAGCACAACTGGCAACTTTCATCGGGGACATACATAGCTATGAAAGTACATGCAACCAACCAGCATTCCCATATCTGATTAGGTAACTCTGAATGCAAGCGTATACTTGTACTGTGAAAAAAAGGAGCAACTGCCTTCCAGAGTTGTAATAACTGTTTACACTTAGTAGTGTGTTAAACATTTTCCACTTTAACAAGTCCCCTTTTTCTTGGTGCTATGACTAGAGATAAAGTGAGTTGGAAGAAAAATTATAAATACATCCAAAAGACCTGTTTTGGTGCTTTTATGATTTGCAATAAGCAGTGAAATGTCCCTTGTTCTTCCCTTACTCCTCAAGACTCATGGTTAGAGACAGTCCACAGCAGCAGAGGCTAAGGACCAACATATATGCTCAGTAGACATGCAAGTAGTTGCATGTTAAACAGTACTGAACCTTTATGTTGAACCTTTGGACACCATGTGCCAGCCATTTTGTGCAAGATCAAGTCTTGTTAATAATCACACCATCAAATATCAAACTGTGAAATGTTCAGAAATAAGACCCTTTGCAAGTGCAAAGCCAGACTGCAAGGACCACACAGGCCCCATTCATTCCTCCCTTAAAGCCTGTCTTGTGGGTAGAAACTGGAGCAAAGAAACTGGATTTAAATCTGTTTTAAACAAGGTTCCAGCCAAACCGGGTATTGCTGCATGGCTGACCAGTGTAAACAACATCAATCCAGCTAAGAACTGTGTTTGTATAGAACTTTATAGCTTAAGTAAGTCCTTCAATTTATTTCTTGGGTAGGATGAAGTTTTAGAGTTTATCTACACCAACAAAAACCCCAAGTAATGTCTTAATGCCAACGTGTATGTTTATACTAACATACATATGTGTTGTGTTGGAACCAGAGTGGCTGACAGCAAGAGCAGGGAGGGATAGGATACTGGACATCTACACTGCCTAGCCAGCCAAACTCAGGAAAGTGTTGGAAAATGATCCCAGTATTACTAACACTCGGTGACCCCATACTGAAGTCACTCAAAGGATGTCATAAGTGCTTTTGTGACCACGTACTCACATCATGAGAGATTTTCTGGCACAGTGCTTTGAGCACACCACTCCATTACACTCCCCAGTGCTGGGACTGACTGTTGTTATGCAGGTGGGGTATATCTCCTTGACTGGTTCTGATGCAGTGGACATACGTTGCATACAGAGTTTATCTAACTTACATGAGTGACCCACCTGATTTTGGCTCCTGTCATGAGAGCCAGAAGAAACCCACTGATAAGAGCTAATCACACCCCGATGTAGCCATAGCTTATTTGTTCAAGTTATTTCAGGTTCTGTTCCTGTTTCTAAATGGCAAACAATGATCACTGCCCTCATTATCAGGCCAGTATCACTCCACCTCCACCACGTCTTGCAAAATGTGGGTGTAGAATAACATTGACCTGTAAGAGTTGCATGCAATTCCATTTCAAGTTTTGCACACACACCAGACAGCAATGGCATTATGTGGACAGCCATTTATATTGCCTATACAGCTCAACTGTAATGACAGAAATAAAGCTTTGCTTCATTTCTTCCTCTGAACATGCATGCAACTAACATTGCAACCTTAAATGAACCTAAGTAAAAAAGGACACATTTTGCTAATTTACTTTCTTTCCCTGCAGATGTTTGTAACAAAGGTCAGACAGCTAAAATGTCACATTCTCTGTGAATGAAACTATCGCTTGTGCCAGCTAGAATGTGTCCTTTCATTTTTCTTTTCCCCAAGAGGTGAACCCTGAAGACAGAGTGAGATTTTCCATTGTCTTAAACAGAGAACAGGATCGGTTCCTCACTATGTCATTGAGCTGTCAGAAATTAATGGAAATATGATTTAAAGTATAGCACAGGTAGACAGTGACTCTCCAAAACCTCTTTGCTTCTAACCAGCCTCATTTCCTTTTTATTTTCAGGTCAAATGATTCCTTAGCAGGGAAAATGAAAGGGAGAACAATCAGGTACTAAGAAAAAAAGGATCAAACCTAAGTACAGCATGTTAATTCATGCACAATAGATAATATTTTCTCACAAACATATGTACTTGACCTTGCTGTCATGACACTGAATTGTAGTATTATGAAAATATCAACACTTCAAAGTTAGTAGGACGTCGACGCTGTGCATATAGCAAAGGCTGTTTGGCTTCCTTGGGATATGTACATCTCAGGCAATGTAAACGGAAGTCTTGATGCAGTAGGACAGCTGATGAGCGCATCGTGCACTTGCTACTGGTGGGTCAAGGTACTTGTCTGCTCCTCCATCGTCCTCATCTTGTGCTCTTCAGTCAAGCATATCTGCTCCTCTTCCTGTATAAATACGTTTGTGTTTCAGAGAAGAGGAAAGGATGTGCCAGCCAGTGTCCTTGTACGCAGGGATCGAGATGTCTGTAAACTGCTCCTCACCACTGCTAGCATAGACACTGCACAGGGCTAGGGGCTGTAAAAGGGGTTAGGCTACAGTGGCATTCGGGGCCAGAACTGGAAACCTGGCCACTACCAGTCCAAGGAAGGCCTATAGGACTCACAGCACCCCTCAGATAACTTGCTCCTGTTTCTCTCAACAGCTGTAAATCACAGCTGGCTCAGCATGGGCCCCGCACGCAATTGGAGCTGTTATCCTTCACCTCCTCTCACCAAGCTGCAAAGACCTGGAGCTGTGATACAACAGAAGCACTCATTCAGAAACAAATTTAGCCCTGTTCCTGAGTAATTCACCCCTGTTTCTAAGCAAGCCCCATATACATGAAGTTTTGACATCTTCTTAGTCCTGCTGGTGGGATTTGAGATCTGCTGCATCTCTTAGCTGAGTTCAGCCCTTTTGTATCTGAATACATGGCTACATGGCAGAACCACAAGCCTTGAAAACAGGATCCCCAAGTGCTTGATGAGTATCAAGAAAATATGCAGAAAAAAGGGCTTCTCCATTTGTATAAAACCCACTGTATGTGTAAACTGATTGTCATACTTATGTAAGAATATATTAGGGGATATCACTTCATCATGAAAATTGAGAGGATTGGGAACTAGAGTCTATTCCAGTTTCTTTGAACTGAGATTTAAGTTTGAATAAGTCTTCAAACTCTTTGTTATTTAGATTTTTCCATCTGTAAAATGGAGATAATGATTACTGAGTTAACCCTTAGGCTCAGTACTTCAAGATGCCACATATTATCAATTGTCTCTGGCTTGTGGAAGCCATCCATCACTGGATGGTGGTCACTTTTATTTCTTCCCATGTACAGAAAAACAGAGAACAATACAATATTGCTACTAGTTTTCTATACTAGTGCCTAGGACAAAGTGAGGATATAGTCTAGAGGGTCAGTAAACTGCCTACACAGTAGATGCACTTAGTATCTGAAGCAAAATCAGTAGCATCTTTTCCCTGGCAATATGTGCTATGTGACTGAACAGCCAGAGAACAACTGTCACTGTAAGTTCTACTCTGCTCTCGTGAGACCCCACCTGGAGTACTGCATCCAGCTCTGGGGCCCCCAACATAAGAAGGATATGGACCTGTTAAAGCAAGTCCAGAGGAAGGCCACGAAGATGATCAGAGGGCTGGAGCACCTCTCCTATGAAGACAGGCTGAGAGAGTTGGGGTTGTTCAGCCTGGAGAAGAGAAGGCTCCAGGGAGACCTTACAGCAGCCTTCCAGTACCTAAAGGGGGCCTACAAGAAAGCTGGAGAGGGACTTTTTACAAGGGCATGTAGTGATAGGACAAGGGGTAATGGCTTTAAACTGAAAGAAGGTAGATTTAGATTAGATGTAAGGAAGAATTTCTTCACTGTGAGGGTAGCGAGGCACTGGAACAGGTTGCCCAGAGAAGCTGTGGATGTCCCATTGGTGGAAATGTTCAAGGCCAGGTTGGATGGGCCTTTGAGCAACCTGGTCTAGTGGAAGGTGTCCCTGCCCATGGCAGGGGGGGTGGAGCTAGATGATCTTTAAGGTCCCTTCTAACCCAAACCATTCTATGATTCTATGATTTTAGGCAGGTGTTTGCTGCTGAGACATCATCTCACTTGCTCATCCATGGAAAAATGCTTCTTGTTCAGGCCAGAAGCAGTTCAAAGCAAGCTGAGCATGCAAGGGTCACCAATTATTTCTAAGGCTTTAACACCCAGGGCAGAGAACTAGTCCAGGCAAAGTGAGAACTGACCCCAACCTTTGTCCAAATCTTAAACCAAACCTGAAGTAAATTCAGTTAACAGTCATTTCCCTGCACTTGTTTGTGGATGAGAGCAGGATAATGTACAACTGAATGACTCTGCTCTGGTTAGAGCCAGCAAGGACCAGAAAATCCAGTCTTATGATACTTCCAGGCTGATTCCTGGAAAAAAGGGAAGTATACTGTGAGCCTTGGAAGACATCCACAGCTGCAAGGGACCCTGTGAATGTGTGGAAGCTCTGTCCTCTCTAATCAACATACCTTGTTTATTGTGAGTGTTGCGTCAGCTCTGCATACAGCTTTTTTACTCCACTGTGCTACTTAAGAGAGTTAAACCCCCCACAAAATTATTTCAGGCACAGTTTATCACTTTTATTATACGATATGATGCATTAGTTTATTTGTGATAGTTAAATTGTAGTCATTACATTGATCTGCTAAAATCTACATTAAAAGAGAAAAATTACAATAAATTTTATTTTTTGATAGTCTAGACATGAGCTCCAATTCTGTAATGCTTTGCCTTGTTTTGGAAAACACAGCTAATGTTAATTAAAGGATTTTTTTTCTCTGAACTTGATTCAGGATGTAGGTACATGTTATTGTGAGGCAACTGCAAGGGCTTAAATTTATAGCTCTGTTTGATACATTGTAGGAACTGTGTATGTTTTTTCCCTGTGCCAAATGCAAGATTGTTTAACCCTCAGTGAGAGGGCTATGATGACTTCATCAAAAATGGGTTTGAGAGGCAACTTGACCGTGGCCTGCAAATATCTCCCTGGTAGAGCAGCTACTTCTAACACAAAGCTCTTCAAAGAAAAGACATAAAAGTATCCTGTGACTGGAAGATCAAGCAAAAGCAATCAATATGAAAAAAGTGAAAAAAAAAATTGAACAAATAACTCATATAAGAAAGGGTGGATTTTCCATCACTGGAAATCCTGAACTGAAAAGCAGTTATGAATTGATGCCAGAATTGAGAGGGGTGAGGTAGCAATAAACCTGGCAAGATTCACTAGCTACATAATGCAGAATATCAGACAAGATTATTGTACTGGCTACTTCTGGCTCTACAATCATGTGATTGTAACTCCGAATTCACACATGCACCTGAATTTCCTCTCCATTCAACGTGGATTGGCCTCCAGATTCCTATTTGGCCTCATGGAGCAAAACACATATATGAATCTGAATCCTAATTCAAAATCTTTCAGAATCTGAAGTAAGAAGCCTTGGATCTAATATTTTGGCTTTAATGAATTTTTAAACTAAGAGTTCACCAGAGAAAAAAGTGGCTTTTATTTTTTTTATTTGCTATTCAATGTTGTCTTGTTTCCACCACTTGATCATAACAAAAGCTGTTGGCTGCTTTATAACGAGCAATCCAAAAGGCCTTTACTGCTCAAATAACATCTTTATGCATTGTTTGGACTGGTACAGTTCTATTGTAGATAAAGCACAGGTGAAATTTCATGTAAGTGTAGGGAAGAAAAGTGCTGATTTTCACTGCTGCTCCCCCATGACTTTGTTTGTTCAAGAGGAAAGACCCTTTCAGTAACTGAATGGTTTGCAGTTTCATTGTCCCTGGCTGCCTGTCCTGCAAGCCACAACACAGTCCTTCAGCATGTTACATCAGCCGGTCCCATTCAAGCAGATCTGTTTCCCAACATCATTAAATACAGCTCTGGTTTGCACTGTTGAAGGCAATGAATCACAAAAGCTGTGATTCACAGAGTGTTGTTCAGTTATGTACCTGAGCTTGGCTCCAGCTGGGATACAGTCAGATTGGTTCAAAAACATGTGGCAAACACAGTTAATCCAGTCTGTCCTTCTGCAGACAGATGCATTTTCTGTCTGTTGGCAATGGTCAAGGAAGCTCTGGAAGCAGGTCATGTTTTTACATGTTAGATGGGAGCTACTTACAAATAGCTTGGATGTGTACTGATCAGCTGCAAATTTTACAAAATCTTATGCAGTTAGTAATTCTCCTGTTAGATCCAAAGCCAGCCTTTTGTGCTCTGTTTTAACTAAGTTTTTAGGACAGCAATAATATCTGGTTCTCCCTTCCCTGAAAATCTTAGTAGAACAAAACTTTGTCACAAATAATAAGGTCTCCCACAATTTGACGATTGCCAAGGCAAAGCCATGATGTTTATTGAAAATTAAAGTTGCAGCCTGAATAAAAGATTGCTTTTATGAATGGAAGACATTTTTTCCAATAACAAGCACCTACACCAAATGCTTTTTTGTTATATAGCAAAGATGTGATAGGACATGATTTGAATAAATGCAGTCGAAGAACATTATTCTCGTCATTCTTGCTCCTTCTTGTCGGAAAAGCATCCTTCAGATCCCACTGGGGTATTTATATTGTGGCTGTTCTGGAGAAAAAAAAAAGTATTTTGCAAACTAGGCAACCCTCTTCTCCTGAGACATAAATAAAGCCACCTCCTGCCTATGCTGCTCTAGTCCAGACTTCTTCCCATCTTACTAAGGGAGCACTTTTTCATACAGGTACATGCAGTCTTATCTCTGGGTCTTGAAAAATTACACCTCCCATAAAAGGAAGATCAGCTCATCTGCGAAGCAGTGCAGCAGGAGAAAAGTTGAAGGGTGAGGGGAGGGAATGAGATTAAAATTACTGACCAAAAGAAGTGGAAAACATAAACGCATGCTCTTTTCATGCATGGAACTGTGCAGGGGCCAGTGAGGCTTATGGTTTGAGTCATCCTGGCTGCAAATCTCTTCAGAAATTATGATGACTAGGACACCAGGAGATGCTGGTCTACCAAGCATATAGTTTCAGACCCTTATAACACAAACATGGGACTTTGTGTAGGCTGAATCCTTCTAAGGCCAAGAAAAGAACAAAAATATAGACAGGCATCTTGAATAGCATATGCATTGTGTGTTTATGGTAGTAATAGCCTGGAGAGCTGTGCTTGCAGCTATGGGATCCTGCAGTCCATTGTGCCTAGGACTGGGGCCCCTTGCAGAGATGCTGTGGAAGGATGCAGAGTGCTGTGTGGAGAAACACAGAGGCTATAGGAGCAGTATTGCAGCACACAAAATGCAGACATCTCTCAACTTTACAGCTCACTTAATTGTGGCCCTTCAAGTTGACTTGATCTCAGCATAACCAAACCCACTGTAAGTCATGGTTGGTTTACGGAAATCTGCATCAGTGCTTCTTCTACCCATAGGCAGAGCTTGGAGTCCTTGCATTTTTCAGAGCTCCACCTATGTAAACTTCTGAATATCCTTTCACAGCCAGCCTGGGAGAAACCACCAGTAAGAAGCTACAATAGCCTTGTCCTATTCTAGGCAACTTCAGATTTCAGACTCACCTGGGGTTCCTGCTTTGAACACCAGCACAGGGAAGTCCAGACTACTCTCATTTCAGAAGGTGCAGATGACTGTCATCACCAGGAGTGGTAGCAGCCCTTCCTGGGCACTAGGCATGGTGGTAGTCTTTTGGCACTTGCTTAGGACCTTGGCTTGGATAACACCACTGAGAATTCAGCAGCGCTGAAGCAGTCGTGCCAAGAGAAATGTGGATGGGTCCCATTAGTTTCATTGGATAACTAGCTTTAAAGAGCCTGATTATAGACATTTTAGTGCCACTGACTTTATGAGTCTTTTCACTGTAGGCTGTGGGTGAGCATTTCACAAACACAATACACAGAGCTAATGTATGCTCAGCCCTGTCACATCCTGGTATTGTCTTCATTGGAAGAGATTGTCTACAGGAATGAAGCTGTAAATTTAAATATGTTAAGTGGCATAAAGAATTCAGTGACTTATTTGGATAATTGAGAACCTCAAGTGAAAACAGGATATTCATTGTCATCCCAGTAGCAAAAATATGCTGGATCCCAAGGCTGTGTCTTGCTGAATAAGGTAGATCTTCTATAGGGCTCCACAAAACAGCAGTGAAGGCAGATAACTTTAATAAATGAGTATCATTTGGTATCTGTGAGCAACATCTTTTCTTTTTAATACAAAGTGGCTGTGGTATTTAGATAGATAATGTATTCTGCTTCCACTGTTGGTATTGATGCCCTTTCAAGTGAACAGAATATGCAGCCATTAATGAGCTTTTTCTGTTAAGATGTTCAGCAATGAAATAATTAACAATGTTGATGTGTAAATTAGGCTTCAGAGTTTAAATTGCCTTTGCAATGAATGAGGCAGATCACGTTTCTCTGGCTCGTGGTTCAGCAGAGCAGGTGAGGACTGGCTAAATGCTAAACATAGCAGTAGTCCCATTAAAAGCACATGCATTAGAGTCTTCAGTCATTTCTAGACCAGAAATGTTACCTGCCTTACTAACATTGTTATTTAGAGAATAAGAGGTCTTCTTTGTGCTGTGTCCATTCTCCCTTTTTGGTGGTGGGTCCCCCCCATGGCACCTTGCTGCGTGCAGTGGAGGAACATGGACCCCACATTACAGCAATGGAGGAAGCAATTCCCCCAGGTCCCAGCTCCTCTGGGTCTCCCACGATGGACTCGTATGAATGTCTGGATGCCCTCAACCATCCCCATGCTGGATGCCATGAGGAAGATGAGCTTTTTCAGATATCTCATCAAACACTTGAATCTCAACAGCCTTTCCCATTCCCTGGCCTACACCAGCCTTTGCAAGAACAGGCAGCCAGTCTGCCTACTTTGCCTCCTTTTCAGTCCTTCTTTTATGGGCAGCCTCCAGGCTGAGGACACAACAAGAGGTGCTGCAGCTGAAGAGAACTGTATGCCTAGGTCAAAAGGAGTGGAGAAGGAAGTGATGTAGCTGCTACTTTATTAAGTGTTTATAAAGACTGCTGTCTTTTTACTGTTTCTAAAACAAGACAAAGCAGGATCATGCAATTAATGTCATGTTTGTAAAAAATATATAAAGCATTGAATTTTAGCAAAAAACCCCCAGTATTTCTAGTCAAGTCTTGCTTGCACTGAGATATGAACTTCTGACTTCTACTTCCCTTTATCTTCTCCCAGTGGCACTGCGATTGGAGTAATCCCAAAACACAGCTTAGAGCGTTTAAACTCTGCTTCAGAGATAGATTCTCTAACATGGTTTACCTCTTTCAAATCGGAGGCTGTAGTTTTCCACAGCTGACTCCTAGGGCAAGGCTTAGTGGCAGCAGTCCCACTCACCAGGGCGGCTGGCCTTTCGGGGTCACATTATCAGAGTACAAGAGATGTGGGAAGGGAGTTGTGCTTCATGGGATGAAAGAATATGCTGTTTTCTACAGCAAGTCACTATTCTATGGATATTGTTTTAAAATATTTGACCTGCTGAGGTCTTATCTGGTGTGGCTTAAGTGTACTTAGGTAGCACAAAGACTTGGCCACTAGTATGAAACTATTTGTCTCCTTTCCCCTCATTGAACTTTAGGCTTGAGCAATGTCAGCTAGGAAACAGACTTAATCCAGCATTTTACAAGCACCATGATAAGCATATTCACTGTCACAAATGAAAACCAAAACTTCTTCAGTGCAACTATTATAAAGGGGAAAAATAACTTTAAAAAAAAAAGCACCTGCAAAACACTTTTTATCCTGTGGATATGGTGGCCTTGTACTTTTTCTCACATGTTAAGACATGAGAATCAACAACACCTATACTTCATGTGACATTCCCATATTCAGAGAACAGATACTCAGTTGAATTGGTAGTATGTGAAAATAATCCAGGAAAACATACAAAAGAAACATCCTGCATACAATAACAAGTGGGCTCTCCTTAAGGATGCCTCACTTTTTGAGAACTTCAGTTGAAAAGGCAGCATAGACATAAAAATGGAAGGCGTGATTAAAGTGCCACTGTAAACACAGGCAATTGTGAAGCAATTAAAGGAGAAAAAAGGCAGAGGAGCAAAATTATTGGAATAGATGTATTTGTTAGCAATATCATATACAATTAAAGTGGGCATACTTAGTGCTGTAGGAGCTCCCCAAGCTATTTCAAACTAGATTTCCTACCTGTTTGTGTGACTTCTGTCCCTGGGGTTCTCTACGTTTCACAAGATTTAATGCTTTTACCTTCCCACCACTGCTGTGAGATACAGAAGTGTTACCAGCTGTGGTCCTGCAGACTGGCACACTCTGGAGTGCAGCGAGGTTGCGGTCAGCTCTGTGACTTGCTGGCACTAACCTGGGATGAGACACACAAGGGTGATGCTGCTGCAGTGTCAGCGCACTCCCAGGCTTCTGCTGCGAACCCTCCTTCTGTTGGCAGGTACAAATGTGAGCCTTCACTCTGACCCAGCGCTGCTCTTGGTTGATGGATAAGCTGGTGTTTCAGGCCCCTTGATAAAAGCCTCCATTGTGCTTACTTGCACATGCAGGACACTGTGTGTGCATGAGGTGAGGGAGGGGTGTGCGTGTGATCCTCCTGGAAGTCATTGCTTTTAGTAACAGTGGCCTCCCTTCTTCTCCATTCCTCTCTAGTACCTGTTTAGCATAAATTTGCTTCCTTGGGACTTGTTGCATGTGGCCCGTCTGTACAACTTCCCAGACCTTTACCTTTGCAGAACTTTGACTGTGATGCCTCTTGTTTCATAGCAGGGCGGCCAAGAGTTTCCCTTTTTAGTGGTCTCTGTTAAGGAACAGAGTTCAGGGTCTGCAGCTTTTAGCATGCAGCCTTTTATTGCTCATGGACATTGTGGACATTACACCACTGTCCTTGACACGTTGGCTCTGCCACGTATTGTTCAGCACATACATAAAGATGTGCTTTTCTGTAGGGACAGATCCATGTCTAGTGTGTGCTTTTTCTTAAATGCTTTTCCCTGTGTTTTCTGAGTTTGTATTCTTCTGGGCGTAATCACAGTTCTGCCTGGAATACATCAAACTAAGCACTTTCTCTCCTTCCCTCCCTTCATTCCACACTTACTTTCTATTCCCATGCTGCTTCTTTCCTACAGTTCCTCTGGCTCTTTAATCACAGGGCTTTACAGTAGCTAGAACAGTGGCTGTCCTGAATGCCTATTCCTTTCTTGTTATTCATCTTGCTCTTAATCTCCTGAATAAAGATAGCCAGAAATATGCCATCAGCAAAGTGAGTCACCTTTTCAATGCTTTGCAACCTTGTGCACCCTCCAGCCAGCTTCACACCTGTTTGGAGTGTGGGTGAAGTTGTCATTTGAGTTGGGAATCTTTTGAATGAAAGCATTTCATAAACTGAAAACACAAAGAACATCAGAGTTGAAAAATCTGCTTGAGTGACTCATCAGAGCCCCAGACTCATACTGACAAACTCTTTAATCCTTCAGGACTGCAGACTTTGAGAACAGTGCATTTGTATGAAGAAGCACTTCAGTTTTGATGTCAGCAAGAAAATTTCTCCTGTCTTTGGACACCAGAACTTTTTACCAAAAGCCTGTGCAGTGATTCTAGTGGGAATTCTTTACCTTGTTCTTCTGCGGCACTTTATTTGCCATTTGACTGCTGCTTCCCATCCTGATGCTGGATGCAGCGTTTCAGTGAGATGGAGAGCCTGGGAAGTACTTTGGGATAGACAGGGTTAGCAAATGTGCAATCCTGCTGATTGACTTCACCCCCACGCTCAGTTTATCACCCAGAAGCAGCACCACTGATGCCAGCGGCTAGTACCCTTATGAAAGTGGTGCCAGAGGACAGTCACACTCCCAAATCTCCCAAATTCTTGCGCAGCTCTGATCCAAGCCTCTTGTGTGAGTAAGAGGGGTCCAGAGGGCAAGCAGTTAGATGCACCGTAACAGTGGGGATGAGGATGAAGTGTTAATCAGGGAGGGGAACAGGGGTCTGTACCTCCCCATTGGCGATACCCAAGGATATATGAAGTGATTACACCTGTGCATTCCCTACCCCAAATCCCATCCCCATTAAGGCTGTCCCTGCCGTGGGTGAAAGAGTGGGCAAAGTGGCTCTCCGCAAACAGCCCCATGTCAGAAGACAGCCCTGCTGAGACCCTGCCTGCCATTTCCTTTCCCTTCCCTACCTCAGCAGGGCCAAGGCAGGAGAACGGGGTGAACTATCTGGTCCACGGGTGTAAAATCAACACATGTACTTTGAATAGAAAAATGCAATTCAAAGTACATTGAAGCACAGAGCCCTTTTCTTTTCTGGAAGATCGCAGTACCCGGCACCTCATAAGTTTGCCCCTGATCATAGAAACAGCTGGAGAGGGGCCTTACACTGCCACCTGACACATTTTCTTTGGAGGGAAAAAAATGTTGTTCTTAAGCGTTGTAAAGCAGTAACCCAGCACAACATCGTGACCTGATGTGTTCCCTCTGTTTTTCAGATGAAGGAGCCCCACAGCAAAGGAGACTCGCTGCCCAAGCCCGAGGCCAGGCCCCTCTGGGGCAGCGAGGAGGCAGGTACGGGCAGCGTGTGGCAGGGGGGGCAGCGGGACTGGGGCGGAGGGGGGGCGAGCGGGCAGTGCTCTCTGCTTCTGATGTGCCTTTATTCGGGGCTGAAGTGCTTTGTCCCCAAGCCAAGCTTAACTGAAGGATGTTTTTCATGTCAAAACGAGACGTAGGATCTCACCCACTGAGTGTTCGCTGGACGACAACAACAACGACGGCAACAACAACTCACTTGCGTGCAGGATGGCCGCAGTCCACAATGTGCTGCACAAAGGCTCCCGAGGAATTATGCTGTGGCATAATGAGGAGAAACAAAAGCATTATAGCAGATCTGTTTAATAAGCCGTCAGTCCCGTTTCGGCATTGACCTGTTATGTGAGCAGAGCTCTCGTTAGCTACCAGCAAGAGTCCTGCGAATATGTTCGAGGGCAAAAAAGTGGCCACTTGGTGACCCCTGGTCTGTACACAGGAGGACCGAGGACATGAGTGCTGTGCACACGAGGACCCTCATTAGTTTTAGCATAGACAACATAGACAGAATAAACTGAACATGTTGAGCTCACACGCCGCCTTCTTAGTCTGTCTCCTTTCTGTCTTAGGGTTTTGCTTTTGGGGGGCATGGAGAGGGGGCTGTGTGCTTTGTCTTTACTTCTCTTTGCCTTATCATAAGCTTAGATCTTATTTACAAATGAAAAGTGTACCAGATTAACTTAGATTGTTGGTGCTGTGATTGGATGACATGTCAGAACTGCATTTAAGCCAAGAAAAAAAATGCCCCCAAAATGCTGTGGCTACGCAGTGCAAATGTCCCACTAAACATAAACTCCTCCTAGCATGACAAGTGGCTGTCAGATCCTAAGGCAGGTTTCACTTGAATGGTTTGGGGATTTTCTTCCTGCTCTCTTTGCTGTTTTTTGCAACTGTCCCCCTGGGAAACATCCCAGAAGCCTCTGTCCCCATTAGGAGGAAATCTTTCACTTCCTTGCTTTGATTTTGAATGTTTAATGCTCCTGGTTAATTCCCCTGACCTATAACCAGTCTTGGCTCCTATGTGTAGAGATTAAATGCTGATCTAGATGATAAACTTTCATGAAACAAGTTTAGAAATACATTTAATTAACTGAACACTCTCACTCCTTTATGAGATCCCACTGTGGCATGTGAACGTGGGATTCCTAAGCAACGTTAGCTATAGCTGTAATACACTTTCTTCTAAAATATGGGAGTCCACACTCAGCCATTTTGTGCTGTGTTTACATGACAAAATTGGGTGTCCTTGGGGGTGATTGCAACAGGCAAAATAATTCCTGTTATTATCAAAATAATAATCAGAGCATGAGGAGCAAGAAAAGGCAGGATATCACCACGAGAAAGCAATTTTTAGATAATTTCTCCAAATGATCTTTAAAAGCTTTATCAAACATCTGTCTGTCTTAATGAAGAAGTATTTGTCCTAAGCCTCCTGTGACCTTTGAAAGAAGTGTGTGAATTGTCTACAGACTCAACCGTGGCTAACATTTATAGAATTCTCCCATTATTTCTCTTATATAAATACATACAATATATCTCTTGGACTTGAAAAGTAAATGGACACAGAAACAAAGGCCTGCCATCTATGATTTCTACCACTGGATAATTTGGAATTACTGTGCATAACATAAAACAGTGGCACAGCAAAAAGTACATTGCTATCCATTCTTCACAGGCTTTGCCTTCTTCAGACCTCCATCGGCTCTTAAACCGTGGAGGGGAAATGCCCTCCCTGCATCGGTGCCAATGCAACAGGCAAATCACAGAAGGTGGGAAAGCATCCCTACAATGCTTTGCATTTCCACACATTCATTGAACTCAAAGATATGCTGTTAGCAAGAAGCAGCTCTTACTTTTCTACATCATTTATCTCAAATTGTTCTTAACAATTTGGATCTGAAGTGCCTATTAAATAAAGCTCAAAAATGTGTGATACTTAATGCCTCTTGTTTGCAGTTCCAGGCCTATAGCAGTCTTGCCAATTCTTGCAACTTGACGATGAGTCTCATATTTCAAGTTTCCTTTACATATCCCTACCTGCTTGCCCTAGGAGACTGTTTAGATACTTAATATTTGTGGCTGAAGAGAAAATGTGAGACTGTGAAGCACCTGGAAGTTCTGAAACGAGAGAATAAGAAGAATGAATTTACCATTGATTATTTTTATTTAAAAATGGTGCGTAAACAAATTTTATAACTTGAGGACAGCGTCTGGACTTGTGATTTTGGAATGCTTTAGGTTTGCAACACTGTTCACGTTAGCAGCTATTTCATTTTCAACCCTGTGTTCCTGTCTACTGAATTCAATTCACTACAGCATTTCACAACTAAGCTGGCAGTGCCAAGTCTGAGCAGTGAGCACTTAACGTGTGCCACACTGCTCATACCAGCAGGAAAGCAGCTGTCCCTGATCCAAAATATTGCAGCTCAAGAGCTCAGCTCTGTGTGATTTTTGACCTTCATACTGAGTAGGTCTATATTAATGACTTTCATCACTGATAATGAGACCTACAGTATTTACTCAACCAGTTTTACCAAAGTTATTTGGGATCTTTCCCAGTCATTTTGTCTGCAGGCTACAAAACAGAGTATTTTTCTAAACCTAGTCTGCTTCCCAAATACTATTTCTCATTGTTACATCTATAGCACTCATTCAAACCAGCATTTCAACATTAGACATAGTATTACTATCATCTCAGACATGCAACATTCATGAGGTAACCTGTCCTCTCCCTTCTCTGTCTTCCTCTCCACACTTGAACTTTAAAATGGTGGACTTTTTATTTTAATTTGAGGCTTTAGAGTTTGCTTGGGTCATATTTCACCATGAGGGCTAGAAACTCACTACTAAGAGAGGAAAAGAGAGAAAGAGAGAAAGAAAGAAAAGAAAGACGGGAAGGGAAGGGAAGGGAAGGGAAGGGAAGGGGAAAGGGGAAAGGCGGAAAGGCGGAAAGGCAGAAAGAAAAGGGAGATTTTTATGAGACTGAGATCCCACAATCTTTTTCATGTATTTTTACCTGCTGGGCCTGATTTTCTGCTGCTTAGCCCAAAGCTCCGCAGAATGCTTCTGCTTAGATTGGATATCATTTTGCACCTACCATGGTATTCACTCTGGCAGATATAAGTGGTTACCCAAGAAGCAAACCAACAGATAATCAGTCTATTGTATTTCCAGGCTTAATGTACTTGATAACATTGGTAGTTTAATGCTCTCAATTACACTTTGAAGTTAAAAGCCCCTTGAACAGAGTGGGGAGAGAGGTGTAGGAGGCTGAGGTATAGTTTGAGAGTTTATCTACAGAGCACAAGCATGGGGAGATCTGCTTTTGCAGTGGGAATTAATGGACTGTCCCCTTCTACATGAGAATGTATGGTGTCTCAAGGGAACAGGAGCCAGAGAGACAGAAATGTAACAATTGGCATTTGCTGGAAATTTTCCCTAGGTGTTGCACCTCATCTTGCAGCTCCATTTTATACATTTCTGCAGATTGCACTGCAAACCATGAAATTGAAACAGTGAAACTGAAAACAGCCTATACAGACAAAGAGCAGACTGTAAAAAAAAAAAAACCTCCAACAAAACAAACAAACAAAAAACAAAACCAAAAAACAAACCAAACAAAAAACCCCAAACAAACCAAAAACCCCACTGTAAATGTAAAGCATTTTGTGTATGTACAAAATTCTGACAGAACAGTAAAAGCAATTCTTTCTCCTTTCTCCTCCTTGAGAAGTAAAAAAAAAGCCTCTATGAAACTTGTTTCTTACTTGACTGGCACAACGCTATTTCACAGTTCAGTGTAAATTTTGAGCCCAAGAACGGTCCTCTGAAGTTCCATATGGGTATTCTTGTTAGGGAGTGCCAGAAAGCTTTACTTTGCACTTGCGGAGTTCTCCCTGAAGAAAACTGGACAGGTGCCCCCCATTTGGGAGCACATAGCCTCTTTGCTGTCTGTGAGGACTGGAAGCAGAAACACAATTCCTAAACATACCTGTGTTTGAAATGCAGAAGCGCAGCGTTTCTCCCGTACAAAGCTGCCTGAGCTGAGCTCACCGGAGCGCAAGAGAGAGGATCGCCCCACTGATCCAGCCCTTCTCCCCAGCCCTGCCGTCCCCCCTCTCATCACTCTGTGCTCCAGCTGTGCTTCAGGTATGGAGCAATCAAGTCAGTCAGTGCCTCTCTGCAAGGGAACTGTCAGTCTGATTCAGCTGGCTGTGGAAAATTAGTTTGGTTTTCAGACTGATTATCAGGATGGGCATTTTTGTCTCACTTTCCCCCATCAGCTGACCATCATACTTGGCTAATTTTGTCCTTTCAACACAACATTTTTTTAAATTGATCTCCAAGCCAGCCTTGGAATTTTTTTTGCCAATGTTTGTCTCTTTGAGAAAACTAAGGCTTTACTTCCCAAAACCTAACAATTTGGTAATTTGATTTCCTAATACACAAGTTTTAAAGATTACAGTTTCAAGCCCATGGCATTTCTCAGTTTAATGAAACATCAGCTTTTGTTCTACTTTTCCCTCATCTTTTCCAATAAAGCTCTTTTTCCTGACAAAAAAGCTAACTCAATTAAAAATGTGATGAAACTGCTCTAAAGGCACAGCTTGAAATTCAGCTTTGCAACTTACAGAAGATAATTATTTCACGTTTTATTTTTCTTTTAATGTATTCATTTATACACTACAACATGGTAGAAGATCAAAGGTGTAATAGAGCTTAATTGCAGTTAATAGAAATGTCTCTCCATGTGTCATACTGAACTTGCACTAAAAAAGAAATGTAACAGTCTGGGTTGAAGGCATGTGAAACCATTCCAGATTTACCTGCAGGACAGCCTCACGCCCATCTGCAGCCATCAGGCAGCAAGCAGGGCTCTATGGCAGCTCGGATGCTGCAATTTGGAAGATCTGTGGTAACCACCCCTTCTAAATTTTTGGTGAAAGTTTGTGTTCCCAGTACTTCTAGCACCGAAGAATTTTTCTCAAATACAAACCAAAACCAGAATCTCACCTGACTTCAGACCTCTGTGAAGTGGGGGGTCGTGTCACAGGTTGTCACTCTGGTTTTTGTGACAATGAATGGAGAGGAACCATTTTCTGACCTGTAAGAGAATTCTTGTCTGAAGAGGAGAAGAGTCAGACCCTATGTGTGTCCTTTTCTCTCCCCTGACTATGAAGGAAGGCTAGATGAGCTGGGTTTAACTTCTTAAAAACTTTTAGTGGTGGGGATTCCTCAATACCCCGCTACTCCTTTCTGTCCTTGTTCCAAGCATTATGTTATTGTCCTTAGAGTCCTATTTTCTTGGAAACCCTGTGCAGATATAACACAGAGCTAAGTATTTGTATTTTTTAATCTTTTTTTTTTTTTTTTTTTTTTAAATTTGCTTCTTGTTCTGTTGAGTTATAAATCTGGCTCCTGACATACCACAGAATGTGGTGAAGGAGGCCAGCACCAAAAGAGCCAGGGCCCTGGAGGGCTTTCTTCCAGAGTGTGGCACTAGATGAGATTTCTGGAGGGACAGTTACATTGGTGCAGTGGTGAGGGATGAAGGTGAGGGAGGGCAAGAGGATAGAAAAGAGGCCACCAGAGAAAATAGCAGAGTGATGAGAAGGCGCCACATCCATTGCTCTCCCAGGTGCCAGAAGGATATCCAGATCTGACCTTTTCTCTTGCCCTAACATTTCCTTCACCACTGCGTACTTTCCAGCCAGTATCCAAACTGCAGCTCTATTCTGTCTGAGCTCCTGTTTCCCCAGCAGTGATCCACATCTTGGTGGGCAAGACCTAATGGAAAGCCCTTTTGCCTGGAGTCTTGCCAGTGAAAAGAACTCCAGGCCTTATAGGAGAATGTTATATTTTTGAAGAGCAGTACAAGGGGCATCATCCACAACCCTTTTGTGCAGTTATGCAGCTAAGCAATAAATCACACAGAACCATGGGTTGTTGCAAGATTAATAGAGAAAAGCTCTAGAAAAATGTGGCACAGAAGAGAAGCTGAGTATCAGGAGTCTTCTGGTTGTTCATTTGGATTGCTTGGCTCTTGCCCAAGAAGAACTATTGCTATGTATTTTATAGGCATTGAAATAAAATTCAAGTAGCTATATAAAAAAAAACTAATTAAAATGGCCATATTGAATGATGCCCCCACAGAAAGAGGAAAACACTCAGTTGCTATAATTTTCTGTATTTTTTGCTGTTGTTTCTAAAACTGACCTTGAAATTGGGAATGTGCCCATGTTGCTTCCTTACAAAGAAAAAAGACAAAACTAACAATTTTTTTTTTTTAATGGTAGCACGAGGTCTCTCTGTATATATTTTTCTGCAATATTTTTTGCAAGAGAAATCTGTGTGACTGCACTTCTCAAAGGGTGAGGTTTGTCCAGGAAGAGGGAACCCTAACCAAGGTAGGGTACCACGTAGCGACATGTCTGGGTTCATCAGCCCTTACCATCACACAGCAGAAATGGATTCTGTAACAGAACAGCCTGACCGAGGAGACATTTAATTCTTTTGACACCGATGCAAATACTCTGAGGTAAATGTGTTTTAGAAGAGAGAAGGGCTAACTAAGGCTTGCTATGCATTATCCCCTAATTACCTTTCAGGGCCCTAGGCAAAGAGGTGGCTGGCCCCACACTGATTGCCTTAGGAAAGAGGGGAAAACTTCCTCAAAGAAACCTACTGCTTTCCCAGTTCCTACACAGGAGGATGAAGGCTTCTATTCGTGTGGAGGAGAAACTATGTTTTAAACTTTTTCAGGTCAAATGAAGCAATGACTGATGTCTATGACTGTATTAAAGCCTCAAAAACCTTCCTGCTTCTCAGGAACCAGGGGAGTAAGGGGTTTGATCCCAGTCGCTGGTATCAAAAAGGATTCATTTTAACTGATGTCAACAATCATATCGTTCCTTGATACCCTCTGTAGTCTCAAGGAGATACTTATATCCGCTTTGTCACTGTACATCTCAGAAGGCAATTTGTGAATATCAGTTCAGTGGTTAGGGAAATGAATTCAAAACCTTTTATTATAATCAGACTTTAATATGTTGGAATGAAATTGCTTAGTTTACCTGAGATACGCTATCATTTTCATTTAGCCTATCACATCATTCAAACAGCATTGTCTGGAGATAATTACTGAAGAAGACAAGTTCTTGTCTGCCTAAAACACAGCAGCATAAACTCATTTACTGCAGATTAAAACAGATGGAAAATTGCTGTTACTTTTAAAATAGCTGCACAAAAAAAATTAAGTTTGCAAGTACGTTAAAAGTAATTGTAGCAAACGCAAGATTGTGGCTTATAACCTATGTCCTAAACAAAGTATTTCAGGCATCCCAGTAAAAATAAGTAAATTTATTCATAAGAAGGAATTGGAAACTGTAAGAGAAACGCCTCTTCACAAAAAGCATCAGATGCCTGTGGAGAGCCCCAGGAAAAAAAAAAAAAAAAAAGAACAAAGATTTCATTAGAATAACAACTCAGAGAAAAGTCATAAATATTGAAACAACCAAAAAAGAAGTTTTATTCTATAAACACATGTATGCATCATCACATGGATGTGAATCATCCCACTAGAACTAAGGAGGCTACTTGCCTACCTAAAAATAAATACACTGGTTTGTAGAACTGAGAGTATACATTCTAATACAGTGTGACCTACCGTACCCTGGGGTCTATAAATATCCTTTAAGGTAAAATATAACATCATCTGCAGGACTACTTCAGAAGTATCTTCTCTGTCCACACAAACTTTTTCCCCTTACATCTGTTGTTACAGGACAGATGTATCAGAATTGCAACACAGTTTTAAACACAGAAACTACAGGTCCTGCTCTGCCGGGCACATTTGCTAGGCTCTCAGCATTGCGGTCTGCCTCCACATCTTCCAGCACCCGCAAGAACGTAGAGTTTTGAAAGGCAGTGAAAACATGAAATACATTCAGTTTAAAGCAAGGGTTAGAGGTATTCACAAGTATTTCACTTATGCCAGAATTACCATAACTGTTCAGACTGGTTTGTATTATCCTTCCCTTCAAAAAAAAAAAAAAATTCCTCCTCTTCCAGGTCAGGAGGGACTGGCTAACTGAGGGACAGCCTGGCAATCTCTGTACTAAGTGTTCTGAGAGGACAAGTACGTGATTTTGCAGTGTTATAGTGCTCTTTAGAGGGAACCTGTAGGTCACCCATCCCACCCCGAGGCCAGACCATGGCCAGCACTGGAGCAGGTCAGCGTGTCTTTGTCTGGTTGAGGCTTGGAAACCTCCAGGGACAGAGTTTCCCCCAACTCTCCAGGAAGCCTGTTCTCAGACTGCGCTACCCTCCTGGTGGGCATTTTGTTTCCTAATGTCCGAGCTGAACACTCAGCTTGCTGCCATTGCCCCCTCTTGCACCTTCTGTTACCACTGAGAAGAGTTTAGCTCTGGTGTCATTGTAGCTTCTCATCATGAAGTCATAGGCTGCTGTTCAACTCCCTTTGGCCTCCTCTTCATCAGATTATACAAGCCCAGCTCTTCAGTCTCTCCTCAGTGGTCCTGTGCGCTAGACCCCTGACCATCCTGGTAGCTCTCCACTCTGGCTCTCTCCAGTTTCTTGACATCCTTCTTGAAGTGGGTGGCCAAAACTGTGCACAGTTTGCCATATTCTATTTGACTCCACCCTGTGAAATAAAAACGTGAGAAAGTGATCTCTTTCACTTGAAATCATTTTGAAGATGACTTTGAACTCATGATGTCCCTCTGAAGGTGACTGTGGCTGATGATGTTGCTTTCAGAGTGCTGGCTTCAACTCGAAGCAGCCAGGAAGAAGGAAAGGCCTGAGGGCGAAAAGAAAGTGAGATGTAGGAGCAGATTAAGGAAAAAAGATCCCTCCAAGCAGTAGTGGAAAAGACAGAAAGAAGACAGAGGAAAAGCAAGGCTGAAAAAAAAGAGCAAGGGAGCAGTGCAGAAAATTATGCCCTGTCACTATTGTTACACTGTGATCCAGGACAAATGTAGACTAATATGACCTACTTAGCAAATGGGCATGGGTCATGTTTGAAATCATTTAAGCTAACAACTTTCATTCTCTGGAGATGGGAAAGGCAATGGCAAAAAGAGTCCTCCAAATAATTGCCTCGCTCTACATCTCACTGAGTATGTTGCTCAGGAGCTTTACCATGACAGCCCTTGAAATATAGCTTTCATTTATTTCAGTCCCTTTATAACACTGTAGGAGCACTGACCACTACATTTCTGTCTTAGAGGGGGACATCCAAAATACCCTCTGTCAGGGATTTTGTCTCAGCTTTCTGTGCTGCCCACTTGCACCACCATATGCAAGCTTGCCTCTGCCTCCCAGCTGACTGAGGAATGACTGAATAAGGAAAACCAAATCTGGAATTTGAACTGGTCCTCCTGGAAATGCTGTTTGAAGTCTTCCAAATCAATTAATAAGTTGTCCATACAAGGACTTCCTCCAAAAATGACGTCACTGCATTGAGGGCAGCACACTACCCTCCCCACAACTCTGCAAAGATGTGACTAACAACAACTTGCTCAAGAGCTAATGCATAAGCAGAACTTCACTTTACACAAGAAAAACTCATATTTTTGGACTTGGCTTCTGGAAAAAAAAAAAAAAATAAAAATCATGTGACAAAACCAAAGGAGCGAACAGACCTGACATCATGAGGATTGGCAGTGTACTCCAGACCAGCCAATGTTTATGGAAAGATGAAGGCTAAAATTCTCTCGTGTCAAATCTGTGCATGGTAAAGAAGTGCCTCACCAGGCAGGACCAGAAAGGGCTTTCATCCTGTTCGCACCTTGCTGCCTTGCATGCTTCCTTGGAGTTTTTGTAGCGCAGATGGGACTGCATCCCAGACTTTCTGGAGGCAAAAGAGAACCAATTCCTGTCAGAAAAGACAGCCTGGAAAATAGCTTTCTCTTTTTATAGAAGTCAGAGAGTTGTTTGTGATTCTTGCAGCCCCCAATGGTTCTACAACCCTCTGCGGTTTCAGCGGGATGTTGTGTTGTGCGCGACCTGCCTTCAGCTGTTGTGCCGTGTTGCTATGCGCTCATGCTGACGGCTGCTGTGTTTTGCTCCAAATTAGTGCCTGCCTTTCGCTCCGGAGTGAAGTAATACCTACACGCAGGGCCAGATTCCAGTTCGCTATGGAAATGCCCCCAAAACAAGTGAAAATACTACCAAAACAGATGCTTTGTACCCATTTCCTGATCAGTCACACGATACTTCCTCTTTCTATATGGAGTTCCCCATGCACTCCCACGCCAGTTCCCTTTTTTTTCTTTCCTAGCAGTCTAAACATTTCGTGTTGTGAAAAGAATTCAGCATCTCAGCGGTTCCACATTTCTTGTAAGCTGGCCCTGCAGAAGCATCAGGATGCTGAGCCATGCTCGTGAATGATGGCATGCAGCCTGGAAGCCTGTCTTTCTTCCTGCAGAGCCAATTTAAAGTAAAACGTGATTTTGAAATCTATTTAAAGATCTTCCGGGAAAAATGATAGTGAGTGATGAAAGAGCACCTTTTACAAGTCAGTAGCTGTAATATGTTGATAAGATGATAGTTTTTAATCAGTTTAGCATTCTTAAATTGCTTTAAGAGCATCTGAATTGCCACTTTGGTCCAACCAAAGTCCACTTGGCCCAGGATCTCATCTCCAGTAATGGTCAGTGTCAGATACCACACAGAAGTGTTTCTCAACATGTGGCAGTCCTGGTAGTCCATTAAACATCAGATGGTGTCCTGCAAAACAGTCACAATTTTTTTTCTAACTGATCAGTCAAGCAAAAGAAACACAGAAATAAAAATAATGATATTCCCAAAACATTCCTGAAAAAGGCAAGTGAGTGAACACTCAAAGCTTAGCTTCATTACAGTTGTTTCTGAATTTAAACCTTATAGCTGTGTTGTATAAGGTAGTCCATGGATAGTTTTCCAAAATCCTAAATAATCCCTGAATTAACAGGATTTGAGAGACACTGTTAAAGGGGAAGGCACGAGATACTCAGAAACACTCAGAGAAGTTTATTTCCTATCCTGGCATCCACAGACAGGCTTATACAACAAAGTGGGACCTGATGTCTCAGGCTCATAATATTGTTCAATATTTAAAATACCACATCTAAGAATAAAGATGTGTATAAAGAAAAAACACTCATTATATTAATGAATTAATGTTGGTTCTCACAGTCTCTAACATCATAACAGCCTACCCCCCCTGAAAAAAATCACATTTTCCTATTGAGCTGTCATTAGCAAATGTGTTCACTAGTTCGTTAGTCATTACTGTACATATAAATATGTTCCAGTGAGCACAAATGCACGAATAGAAGTCCTTTTGTATTATTCTATGACTCAGCTCACACAGCCAAAGTGACTTGGAAGTTTGCTAGTTGTGGTTGCAGCACCTAAAGACAAATATACTTGAAATAACCAGGGTGAATGCTCTGGGGCTTGAGTGATTACAGATCTTTCATCAGTATGACCTGAGACTAGATGAAAGAATTATAAGTTCTGAGTATGCTGTTCAAATTTAAAAAGTTAAACAAAATAGAATACATTTTAAATTAAAAACATGATCACAGCAAAAAATATATATGTATATATAATACTAAAGATGAGAAAAATGTGGTCTGTAACAAATACTTCAGAGTGCTATCTCGAGACAAAGCTGAGCATACTTTACTACCATGTACTACTCATTTTGAAGCAGGTATAGTAAAAACAAAAAAGGATTATGCAGATACAGGGTTACTACTCAGCTGAATCCGGCATATGCAGCTCCTTGTGTATTTTATACTTTCATACCTCAAACACTGGCACAAACAGATTTTCCTCCTTTCTGAGAAATTCCCTTCCTTCCTCTACTCCTTGTCTGCCTATACATCATTTCTGCAAAAAGCGCTAAGAATCTCAAAATTGCAGAACAGGTCAAAACTAGAGTACTATTTGCACACCTCATGGAACTTAGGAGAAGACCACATTTGATTTCGATTCAGAGTCCAATAGCTGTGATTTAAACCACTGTTTTGAGTCAGTCAGTCTGGGTCAGTCACTAAATGAGCAAAACTGTTGTCAAGTTTTGCCTTGTAGGAGGTGGGCTATATGTCCAATGAGTTGAGCATGGGATTGAAAGTCACAAGCTCTACAAAATGTTTATTCTATTTCAGGCTCATCATATGACAATGACCCAAGTCATCCAACTTCCCCATCTCTTCATTCTTTAAAATGTCACTGTTAATGTTTGCCTGTGTGAGGGTTTAAAGAGCTCTGGATAAAAAGATGCGTAAGTGAAAACCATTGTTAAGTGAAAATCACGAATAACAGCACTAGTAACACAATTCCCTGTAACTGCAGAGAAGTCCTCAGTGCTATTCTCTGCAAGTGACTAAAGCTACCATTGGCAGCTACATTGTGCATAGCCTTTCTGTATTTAAACTGTATATTTGCCCTCAGTGGTTTGTCTGTCTACACTAATGGTACAACACCAAAGGCCAAAAGTCTTGTTTTCAATCCTCTGTCTCACTGGACAGTACTTGCTTCACTCTTTATGCTTCACTTCCTTCACCTGGAACCTTATCTGTATTTCTAAAGAACTCCACTATCAACAAAATACAAACTGCTTAGTAATGTTTCCTATATTGCGGCAGGCTGAGACGTGTTTGCAACATGCCAGAGTTCCAGGAGTTAATTTTTCTGATGCCCTATTAAAAATACATGGAGATGGTTGATTGTCTTTCTCCTGTTCTCCCCCCCCCCGAAAAAAAAAAAAATTCTACAGCATTATTAAGCCTGTCTTGTATGAAAGACCAATGCATGATATTCAGCTAGGCAGAGAGGTGTTGCGTTCATCTCACTGCAGGTATAGAGATTAGTGTCACGCTGAGAGTTATGTACCAGTCACACTGCATTTGCCAGTAATCCAATATGCTAGACCTGCTCTTCCCCATTCCTGTACTCAATATTTTCTGAAAAAAAGCACAGTGTTATAAGGTTCTGACGAGAAGCTTTACGAAGTAGCAGCAGCTACGTGGAGCGTGGCACGCTTCCAAATCTGCATCCTTTTTTTTACGAGGTTAAAATGACAATGCAGCCAAGGTGTGTAAGATCAGTGGTACTACGCTCACTGTTTGCCTCGCACACTGACTAAGCAGGCCGGGATAGGCATCAGCCTCCAGCTTCGGCTGTGCCAGCTGAAGAGGCTGTGCCCAGGTGCTCATCACCTGGCTGACTAATGGGAGTTAGTGGGAGCTCCCACATGGAGATCTGCCAGCTGACCCAAGGGTTGGTAACACCCGCCATGTGGGTGCTGATGAGCAGCTGCAGATGCAGTGGGACAAGGAAGCCCTTGCTGAAGGCTGGAAAGGTCAGACACACACAGCCTGTGGTCTATTGCATGATTATGCATGGGTGGGTGTCTGTGCTTGTCAAAACCTCCTGATTCTTATCCTTGAATTGGATGAAAATTTTGAGATAGTCAAGCTTCAGTTAAGAGGAAGAGACAAGAAACCTCAGAGGCAAAGTTGTTGGACCTGATATACGTAGCAGCAAAGGCAAGTCTGTGTTACACAGACAGCCAGGCTAGATGTTCTAGCAGCTCCTTTCGTTCCTGAAGTCTAGTAAACCTATGGTCAAAACGTTTGAGCTTGGCTGCCTGAAGTTAATCTCTTCTTTGTGGAATCATGTAAAGCATTTACAAAGAAAGTAAAGGCACCTTCTATCAAAGTAAATGAAACCCCTATCAAAGGTTGCCAATTCACTTTAGGGCTTAAGGTATTAAAAAAATTTGGACTAATTGGAGTACTAGAGATTCACAGTGCAGTGAATGACTGAACAGGTTTGAAAATAGCATCTGGAAGTGAAAAAAAGAAATTAATGCTGCAGATGTTTGTGGCTTTTTCTTTCTGTGTCTGCCTGTGAAACAGCTGTGGGACTTCTTTGTCCTACAGTAATATTCTTTTGGTGATCATGTGCTGTGGGAAAAGCACTTTCCTGGAATTTCCAACATGTTGGACGGTGGCAGGTGACGATACCAGTTGCCAGTTCAATGTGGATACAGTTATACTTCCTTCCCTTCCCCACAGTCTGGATTCAAGTCCTTTGTTGAATCACAACATTTTAGGTGTCAGTGTTTCCAAGTCCCACATCTTTCACTGTGATTGGCAGCTCCTGGTGGGAAGGGAACCAGGGCTATAGTAATACCAGATATCTAGGTAGGATTCCACCAATGTTACGAGTCTTCTTCCAGGTCCATAGCTAGACCGAACTGAGTCAGGTCAGGAATCTCTACCTATCACATATGATATTTAAACTTGCCCTAAGATTTTATCTTTTTATATAAATTTATATAGATCAGGAAAAAAAATGACCAGCTCTCTCAGCCCATATTGACAACATGATCCTCTAAAGTAATTCCATGTCTTTTACATGTGAAGCTTCAGAAATAAGAAAAAAACCCCACCTGTAATTCAAAAAAGCCTCTACCTATCTGCGAGTTTCAGGCCCAAATTCCTTCAGCTAAACATTAGACACTGCCTGATTCAGGCCACAGATGCACTGAGCTGCCTCCAGGGTGCTTGTTTGTCTCTTCTGACCAAGGAGGGTACCTTTGGTGACTATATGCCTAACTCAAATGCCAAAACTTAAGAATGGTAAATACACTATGAATGAATATATAAATACTTTGACTCCGTTTTGGACCAGTTACCTAGGGCAAAATTAACACTTCTTCCCTCACCCTCTAGCTTAGACTAATTAGTCTACCCTCAGAAATACTGTAATAACCCCACTGAAAGCAATGGACCCAGATAGCTGTGGCAAATATGTCCTAAAATTATAGATCACTAGAGAGAAATCCCTATAGATAAAGCCCTGTTTAGCATGCATGTTTTGCATCCTTCTGCCCAGGAAGCCTCTTACACCTCCTGAAAGAAAATCTCCTAGAAATAGTGAGGGATATTAATGCAGCCAACATAATGGCAAGAGACATGGTGGTATCACAAAGAAGAAAAGCATTAAGACCTGACAATATGAGCCTCCCTTTAGCAGACCTCTGTTTTCATACCCAATTCATCTCCGAGAATCCAAGTTGCTGTTTTGCGTTAGCAGCCAGCTGAACCCCTCTCTAGCAAAAATTCCTCTCTTCGACTAATTTGCTCACTATTTACAGCATTCAGTGCCTTAACTCCAAGGTTGCTGGAGGGCTTACAGGCTTAAAGAGATCTTTCGTTTAAGATAATGAACTACAATGGTGATGATGGGGGTTTTGTATACACATGAAAGGCATTGAGATATCATGGTAGCAAACACCTCGTGGAACACTAGATGAAGATAAGGGAAAGAGAGATGACCTGATAGCTAGGTTAGATCAGCTATCATTTGTATTTTAGCACATATGTTCAAGTGAGAGGTACAGAGAAACTTGTTCAGATTGTGTCTGTGATAGAAAATGCCTAAATCCACCTCTGCATGCTTACACTATTCATTCTGGAGCACGTACCAGCTCCTCACGTTAGGCTACCTTGTGACCAAAAGGGACCAGCAGACCAAAGTCACAGCCTCACTAAGAATCTTCACGTTTCTCATGAGCCTTTTTTAATCACTTTTCCATCTTACGTTTTCAACTCTTTTACCATACTAGCATTATTCAGTTCTGATAAGACCAAATGCTGTGTAGTCACAGCACATTATTTTAAGTTTATAACAACAACAATGAATTCAAGTATCTGTCATCCAACCTGGCTTTATGAAGATTCTCAGCTAGAGAGGCTACACAATATTGCAAGGATTTATACTAATCTGGGGAGGGGGGCACACTCAGAGGAAGGCATACAAATGTGCTCCCTCTGCAGTCACCCCTCTCTTGACTGCTACAGGCTGAAATACCTGCAACATTTGCTCATAAAGTCACAGTGACAACAACTCCGTTAGACTCAAATCAGTGTGCTGGAATTAAAACGGAAGTTAGGGCATCGTTTATCAGCTATTTTAACTAGAGGTCAGTGCATCTAAAGGATGCTGTAATTTTCCACTGCTTTCTACAAGGACGGGAATTACTTTTTTCTCAGTACAGCCCTGCATCACTCTGTGATCCTGTGAGTAATCCCTTGGCACTAAAGCCTCTTATTGACAATGCAGTAAACCTGCTCCGTAAGCATCAGAAAAGGGAAATAAAAGATGTTCCAAATTTGTGTTTGGCAAAATATGACACTGAAATCAATTAGATGTTTCCAGATCAATAGGGGCTTCAGTCAATAAACCTCCTGTCAGAACAACGTCTAGCAGACCTGTTGACAGCATTCAAAAGCTCCTGATTTAAAATCTCTGTTGGGGTTGTTATTAAAGCTGTTAGTCAGTTCCTTATCTATTTGCTGCTACTTGTAGGCATCATTTGTGGGGGCAGCCTGAAGGTCTTGACTGAAAGTTTTGGCTGTTGCACATGAAACTTAATTACAAGGTCAGAGACAAGAACTTGTTTGTTGGGGATTTACAGGAGGAAAATAAAAGCTTTTGAGATTTTGCTTCAGCAGACAGATGCTGTTAGGAGTGCCATTGCCTTCTGCATTCAGGGGCTATATCATTCCTACAGTCCAAGGCTTGAATTCCATCTTTGTTTAATTAACCCAAAGCCAAATGCTGCTGAAAACAGTTGCAGAATTTGGGTAAGCTTCCTTCCAGAGTCAGCCAAGTAATTCTAGGAACAGTTCAACCTGCTACATCCTAAGGTCTTGATTCAGCAAGATAAGTAAGCAGGAATTCATTCATTCAGCACTGAATTCATTGCCAAACCAAAGTTCAGAAGCTATCAGAGAATCTAATTCCTGAAGGATGGAGGCACTGAATTGCATTCATAAATCTTCCTCCGCAGCGGACAGTGAGAACCAGGACAGAATCAGAGGAAGAGAGCTTACAAATTCCAGTTACCATGGGGGCTGCTGAAGCCTCTGACCTTCCTGAAGGGCAAGAGGGGAAAGTTTCTCTGTGCCTCATGAACACTATCAGGCAGGACTAACATCTATCTGTCCACTGCAGATGAAGAAACCCTCCAAACAGCAAGACTTCTCTAGAGGGACACATTTCCACAGTCCAGCTACTGCTGAAGGTGCTTTGAACTGCATTGGCCAACACAGGCCCACATTAGTGATGTGTGTGTGTTCGTTCTTTAAGATAAATTGAATCACATCCCTCCTAGCTTTACGTTGGGCATGTCCCAATCTCTGCATCAGCAGGACCGTGGGGTTACGCATACCAGTAAGCCAGCATGTCGTGCATGCTCTGCCCTTATGCGTAGGTCGCCCACAGTTCCAGCAGAGTCTGTGTTTCTGCACCTCTCACAGCCTGGCAGCGCGGCCCTGATTTGGATGCTAGCATGGTGAAGAGCTTGATGAGCATCTGTTTACCTAGTACTACTTTTACATGGAATACAGCTATTTGGCAGAGTCAAATGCTTTACATTATGTTACAAATCAAATCAGTTCTCTTTCTTCTTGCCAGTAAGCAGCAGTTCCTGGGGTTTTCTGAGTGGTTAAACTCTGTGAATAAAAAAACAGTATCATGCCACTCAGAAGTGCAATATAACACTGTCAGAATGAAGGTGTGGGCCCAAGGTCCATGTAGGTCAGTCTGGGTTACCAGCACCAGCTAACAGTGCACTGCTAAGGGAGAGGGCAAGAACGGGCAACCCTTCAGTGATCTGCCCCCAAAAGAGCCCTGGCTCCCAGGAATCTGTGGTCCAGGAACATTCCCGCTCAGACACACCATCTTTGTAGTCAAATCTTTTTTTTTTTTTTTCCCTATTAATTTGTCCAGCCATTCTTGAACCCATCCACACTTTTGGTGTGCACACATCCCAGGGCAAGAAGTTCAGTAACTTTTAACATTCCTTGTGTGGAGTCTCCCTTTCTTTTTTGTTTTCATTGTCCACCTTCTACTTTATTTTTATTCATTTTGCTTTGAAAAATTATTAATTTGGAAGGTCAGGACAATTTGTCAAAATTTTAGCCTGAGGGAGAAAAGTAACATGAGCGTGAAACATCCCTGTAATTTTTTTTATTCTTCTCTTGTATTTAATTTTCAGCTGCACACCCCTAAGCCCACTGACTACACAAATTCTTGATGCAAGCCCTTGCAATTTCTCGAGATTTTCACAATGTCTGATGCTTTTCTAGAAGACTTGGGTTTCGAAAGAGGGGATCTTTGGGTACCTTTTCCTTGCGTGTGTGCTCTCACCCGTTTCAACTGTCAAGGTGTTTGCTGCTGTCGTTGCAGAGAAAAGTTTTAAAAAGCAACTTCAGGACGCTCAGGTTTTTGAGCCAATCCCCGGGCTTCTGAGAACTCCAGTTCATGACTTTAGAACGCCGCGTGAATTATAAGCAATGGTAATTCGTCCCTTGGGAGGAATTCCTCCCTTCCACGTTAAAAACGCCCGTGCTGTGAGAGGACGAGCGGCACCTCCAGCACGGGGAGGGGGCGAGGGCCCTGCCGGCTGCGGGAGCCGGCAGGTGGGTGCCGGAGGGCGGGAGGGACGAACGGACGGACGGACGGACGGACGGACACCGGCTTCCCGCGGCGGGGCGCGGCCGGGGGTGCGCGGCGCCGGGCCGGGCCGGGCGGCGGGCGGCGGGGGAGCGGAGCCGCGCGGGCGGGGGGCGCCGCCGGGGCGCTGCCGGCGGAAGGCGCTGGGTGCCAGGTCGGAGCGGGGCGCCGGTCCCGCCCCGGCGCTATCCGGCCGGCGGGGAAGCCCGGCCGGCAGCCGCAGCCCTCCGCCCCCCGCGGGCAGCGGCAGCCCCCCGCCCCGCCTCTGCCCCTTCTGGCGCGGAGCCTGTTTTTTCTTTTTTTTTTTTTGGGGGGGGGGCGGGGTGCGCGGCAGCTCGCACCCAGCCGTGGCGGGGGGAGCGTGGGCAGCGCCTCCTTCCGTGGGGCAGGGTTAGCCGCTGCCGGCAGGTCAATTAGGGCCGGAGCGGCCCCCCCCGCCCCGTCCCCTCCCCTCCCCCGCCGTTGCCCGTGCGTGTGCGCGCTGATGACAGTAATTTTGAGGGCGATGTTGCAACGGGGCAGAGTGTGCGGGGCGGCCCGTGCTGAACTTTATAACGCTCCTGCATGTCAGCCGCCCTCGAGATTGCGTCCATAAGCGGGTCAGCGGTAGCGGCGGCCGGCCTCGCCGCCCTCGCCGCCTCCCTCCTGCCTCCGGGCCGCCCGGCCAGGAAGGGGAGTTCTCTGGGAATACAGCGGCGGCCGGGAGCCCAGTCGCAGCCTCAGCGCTGCCGCGCCGCGCCCGGGCTCTCGGCGGGAGGCGAGATGCGGGGCAAAGAGGAGAAGTCGTCGCTGAAAGGTGGGTTCACCGCTCTGCCGGCGGGACGCCCTGCCTCGGCAGGAAAACTGCTCCCCGGGGGGGGAGTAACCCCTCCAGCAGCGGGGCACCGGAGGATACGGGGCGGGGGGGGGGTGCGGGGTACGGCCGCGGCAGCGTTTGGCACGGAAAGGGGCCAGGTGACTTGGCGAGAGCAGCGGCGCCCTGGCTGAAAGACCGATGCAAGCGGGGCCGAGGGCGGTGGCGTAGCCGGCCGGAGCGGGGGCAGCGGCGGGCAGCGGCGGGGCCGCGCTCGGGCTGCGCCGCGGGCACTCGCGGGCAGCGTGGGGGGCCGCGGTGGAGCGGGGGAGGAGGCGAGTGGGTTGCACCCCGCGGCAGGTTGTGCAGAAGAGGGGGGGGGGAGGCTGCGCCGGAGCCTGCCCGGCGGCCGGGAGCCGCTTGCCCCCGCGCACAGCTGGCGGGAGCGTGGCGGGGAGGCAGCGCCGGCCGGGCTGCGGGCCGCCACGTCGTTGAGCCCGGAGGGAGATGCCAGGGGAGCCAGCCAGCGGGGATCGGGAGCTCCGGGTACCCTCAAAACTGCGGGTCTCGAGCAATTTTTAACAGCAGCACTCTGAAAGCAGTCCGGAGGGGGCTGAGGAAACTGGCTGCGCCTATCCCAATCTATCAAGTTTGGGGGTCATTTAGTTTTTTGTGGGTTTTTTTTTCCTTTCCATTAATGAGAGTGGCAGTTTTTGCAACAGAGTGAGGAAAGCAACAAGTGGGAGAAGCTAGAGCCCCGCCAGCTGCAGCCAGCTTTTCCTTGCTGCTTCCGTCGCCCCTTCCTTCCCTGGCGCCGGCTCCCTTGCGCTCCCCCGCACCGCGCCGGCGGGGCCGGGCAGAGCCCCCCCGCCGCTTCGGGAAGGACACCGGCGGCTCGGTGCAGAGACGAGCGGAGCCGGCAAGCATCCCTCCTTACTCTCTCGCTGTAAAGCCTTTGCAGCGCTTTTGAAGAGCTGTGCCCACCTCGCGGGGGTTATCTCTGTACTCCAGGTCATCCGTCTTGCTGCTCAGGGTGAGCTGCAGCCCTTGACGGCTGCTGTGCTGGGGTGCTTGCCATCACCCCCACCCGCCCCGAGGCAGATGATATAGGCAGCTGCCAGGGGATGCCGCCCAGCGGCCGCCTGTGGTTGCGGGGAGAGGCAGCAGCAGCAGCGGGTGCAGAGTCAAAAAAAAGAGAGAAAAAAAAAAAAGAAAAGGTCTCCGGGCGGGGGGAGGAGGGGGGCACGTTGCAGCTGGAGGCGCTGGCCGCAGCCCAGCGCCCTTCGCTCAGACAGCAAGGCGAAATACGTGCATGGAGAACGCCCCGTCGGGTGGAAAGTTCCACCCGCCTGTAGCGCGCAGGAGCCCGGCACCCCCCGCCGCGCCTGCCCCCTGCGAGGGCTGCAAGGGGGGGTGCGCCCCAGAGTGGGGGGTTAGGGGGAGGCCCTGATACCCTTCGCTGTGCCTGCCTGCGCCCGGGGGGGCGGGGGGCCCCGGCAGCATCGTTTCACCTTGCGGTTCGTGCATGCAGGCGGTGAGCCCGCAAGGAAGCGACTGAGCAATTAAGTCCCGGTACACGGTGTTCTAAATGGCCGTGTACAGTGGAAACAAAAACTGCGGAGTGGGGCTGTTTTCCTTTTTTTTTTTTTTCCCCCCTCCCTTAGTGCACTTGTCCAGTCCTCGGTCACCTCCCCAGCTTTTTTAGAAGCTGGTGTCTGTGCTTTCCTCCAAGTTCAGGGGACTGGGATTTTTTTTTTCCCCCTTGTTTCCCTTTTTGGCATTAAAAAAAGACGCTGGTTTGTTGGTTTGGTTTTTTTTTTTTCCTCTTCCCTTTCAGTAATGTCCCAGCCGGGATCAGGGCAGTGCACAGAAGGGACATTTGTTTGTTTTACTGAAAACCGGGCAGGAAATCTTGTTCTCCTGAGTCACTGCGGCTCCTTCAAGGAAACGCCAGCGTCCCTTATCGCCGCTCACCCGGGGCGGCGGGCCGGCGGCGGGGCCCGGGAGCGGACGCGGGCTGCGGGTTGGGGGGGGGGGGGGGGGGGAACCGCACACTTTAGGAAGAGATGCTCGTCGAGGGCAGAACCAGATTTCAAGTTCATATAACCGGAAAAAAAAAACAAACCCGGGGGGGGTGTGATGCGTTTGCTCGCGGATGCTCTGCACGGTGGGGATGCTGGGGGGGGGCGTCCCCCGGGGGTTGCGGCCAAGGTAGGGCGGTGGCAAAGGCGGCGACGGTCGGTCCGTCCCCCCCCCGACGTCCTCGGAGGCGGCCAGTGGCCGCCTCCGAGGACGTCGGTGGGGGGGGGACCGACCGTCGCCGCCCCGCCCCGGTCCCGCCCATCCCCGCCGCCACTTAAACGCCCTCGGATGCCTCGCCGAGGCAGTGCGGTGCTGGGAGCCGGTGATATCGTACGCTCGTTGTTTATCTCAACCACCACCACCCCCCTGCTCCAAAATGACCGTGAAGGCAGCCGAGGCGTCTGGTCCTACCTTGACTTACTCGAAGATGAGGGGGATGGTGGCCATCCTCATCGGTGAGCGGCGGGGAGGGGGCTTCTTCGAGGATGCATGGGGGGGCTGTGATTTTTTTCTCGCAGGCTGGTTTAACGATTTGGTTTCTCCTTTCCCTGTCCTTTTCATAGCTTTCATGAAGCAGAGAAGAATGGGGCTAAACGACTTCATTCAGAAGATAGCTACCAACTCCTATGCGTGCAAGCAGTAAGTATCAGAAATTTTGGCCAGATTTCAGTCGCAAATACCACTCCGTATTGAGAGATATAGTTAAAAAAAAAAACAACTGTTTGTTTACTGTAATACCTCTGGCATGACTGTTACGGAAGAGTTAATTGATCTTGAGGTATTACTCACTTGGCAACAATCTTCATGAGCTGGGTTTGGGAGAAATAAATTGGGTGGGATTTGTAGTGACTCATCCCCATTTTGAACTGTACTTACAGTATAAATACACTTCTTTGTATGACGGAATTTACTTTCTCTAGATTAATTTTACTCCTTAAGTCGAATAGATTGTTTCAGTTGCCTTCTGTAATAGCCCAACCCAAAATTCTTTGTCAGCAATACGTGCTTGCCCTCTGGTGGAAAGCTCTGCCTGATGCTTCTGGGAACTCTACTAATCATGCGTGTCCTTATCCTTGCAGCCCTGAAGTTCAGTCTATCTTGAAAATCTCCCAGCCTCAAGAGCCTGAACTTATGAATGCTAATCCTTCTCCTCCGGTAAGTAGATTTTACTCGGTGAAGCATTTTTAGAACATTGAATCAGACGGTAATAGAAGTGTAGCAGAATTAGCATCATGAGTGTTACTTTTGTTCAGCTTATAGCACACTGATGTAACTGGGAAAAAGACTAATCGAGTTAGACTGAAACTTTTTCTTTTCCTGACATGGAGAAGAAATTTTAAAAAGCTTTATTAGCTGTTCCTTCATTATGGAATGTGGCTAAGACCTCAGCAAGAACTTTTAAGTAAGCTATGGCTGTTATACTCTTCTTAGGCAGTGCCTAGCAGTTTAAGGTACCTGGTAGAGGTCAATATTAAATTTTTAGTGGTAAGAAGAGTGCTAATCTTCATTTTCAAGGTCACTTGTATTTATATTTTTTAAGAAGGGACATTGTCGAGACTCTCACTACCAAACTGTTCTAATAAACGTGGTTTCTGTCTGTTTATTTTTCTAGCCCAGTCCTTCACAGCAGATCAATCTTGGTCCTTCATCCAACCCGCATGCCAAACCATCAGACTTTCATTTCTTAAAAGTGATTGGAAAAGGCAGTTTTGGGAAGGTAAACTTAACTTCTTTTTCGTTGTAATTTATTTATTTTTCGGCTGTTGTACGTAATGCCCGAGGGTCAGGTTTGTACTGGCTTTGGTAAATGGTGGTCATTTAAACCAGACCCAAGCATGTCCTGCTGCCCAGTGCCTGGCTCCCTGTGTAGCTGCAGGGAGAGGGAGTGGTGTGCTGTGTTTGAAAGAGTCATAAAAGAGCCAGGGAGCGTGGTGCACTGGTGCTGGGAAGAATATATACTTTGCTTTTGGAAGGGAAAGAAACTAGACATAAAGAACTTTGGGCTAGATTAGTCTGCCAGAGTGGTAATAGCGTTAGGCATGTCCAGCAAAGGGCTTGCACATTGAACCAGAGGGATGTGGCAGTGCTCAGCAGTTAACATAAATGCTTCTTTCCAGTTGTGTTTACAAGTTGTTCTGTATTTTCAGTATTGCTCAGTTCTGGAATTTTTATCCTCTTTCAGGTTCTCCTTGCACGGCATAAGGCAGAAGAGCAGTTCTATGCTGTTAAAGTCCTGCAGAAAAAAGCAATCCTGAAGAAGAAGGAGGTAAGCTGCTTCTTCATGATGCCATTGCAATGTCCATCATATATATTTTTACTGCTATTACTAAGCGGGTGTACTAAACATTGATGATTTCTTATGTTTTCAGGAGAAGCACATCATGTCAGAGCGCAATGTCCTGCTGAAAAATGTGAAACACCCCTTCCTGGTCGGGCTTCACTTTTCCTTCCAAACTGCAGACAAACTGTATTTTGTCCTAGACTACATCAATGGTGGAGAGGTAAGCAGTAAGAAAATGAAGTAGTATTTCCTATTGTGTGCACGGTGGACTTTTTCACCCTTCCTTTTAAATAAAAAAGACTTGCAAGGGGAAAAGTCATGGGGGAAAAGTTACTAGATTGAATGTTTTCAGCCTGCCAAGTTTTGAACTACCAAAGGATCGTTAGGCCATTTCCTGCTATTGTTCTCCCTCGCTATATATGTTGAGTCTAATTAAGTGCATTGTTAACAGGCTTTGGCGCCATTCACACAACTTTGTTCTCTCTGTCTCCTGTAGTTGTTCTACCATCTCCAGAGGGAGCGTTGCTTCCTGGAGCCAAGAGCCCGATTTTATGCTGCTGAAATCGCCAGTGCACTGGGCTACCTGCACTCCCTGAACATTGTTTATCGGTAAGCAACCTTGTCCAGTTTGTCAGACTGAAAAAAACACATGCTTTCTTGAGTAAGCATTGAAAAGTTGATCTCAATATGAGCTCAGAATTGCTTTTAATATTTTTTTGTGACTTAGTGAAGTTCCGTAAACAATTGCACCTAAAATATTCTCACTGTATCTCGTCTAACGAACACTTGTCTTCCTTCATCTCTTCCTACAGTGACTTGAAGCCAGAGAATATCCTGCTCGATTCGCAGGGACACATCGTCTTGACTGACTTTGGACTCTGCAAAGAAAACATAGAGCACAATGGCACGACCTCCACCTTCTGCGGCACACCAGAGGTACGGCCAACCCTCAGCCTGCCACTCACAGAGCGGCAGCAAGTGCTGTCCTCGTCGGTGCAAGCTGCCGTCTCCCATGTATATTTACGGCTGGCTAGACAAGCAGGGGGTATTACGGGTCTTGTAATATCCGGCTGCCAGTGAGGACATGTAGGACACACAGAGCTTGTTGAGCAGGAGAGAACAGCTCTCGAGCCGTCTCCCTGTTTATAAAGAGCTTGTAGCTTTCTGGTAGCTTAGATGTTGCTGGGATTCAGTAAGCTGCTTTCATTCAGGAATGGAGAGGCCTTCCTAATTATAAAGATCCCTTTGGCTAACATGGCTCTCTTCCTTCTCTTACACAGTATCTCGCTCCTGAAGTGCTTCATAAGCAGCCCTATGACCGGACTGTGGACTGGTGGTGCCTTGGAGCAGTCCTGTATGAGATGCTTTATGGCCTGGTAAGCAACGAATCCTTCGTCACAAATCAAACGAGCTTCCTCGTCCCTTCCCCACAAGAAACCCCGTGCCCGCCTGTGAGCCTCGCTAACCTGGGTCTCTCCTGTCCCACAGCCGCCCTTCTACAGCAGGAACACAGCAGAAATGTACGATAACATCTTGAACAAACCTTTGCAGCTGAAGCCAAATATTACCAACTCAGCTAGACATCTCCTGGAAGGCCTCTTGCAGAAGGATAGGACAAAGAGGCTTGGTGCCAAGGAGGACTTTGTAAGTGCAAATGGGCCAGCGCCTCTAGGCAGCACGGTGGGGAGTGACTAGGCCATGCTGCTTGCATTAGCTTGGGTCTGAATTAATCTGGTTTTCTCTCTGTAACAGATGGAGGTTAAGAATCACATCTTCTTCTCCCCAATTAACTGGGATGATCTCATTAATAAGAAGATTACACCTCCTTTTAACCCAAATGTGGTACGTATCACTTCTAATTATAGAATGTATGGAGAGTGTGTTTTCGCCCCTTGTCTTTGTGGGGTGCCCAGGAGCGGGGAGGAACTGGCCAGATGGCTGTGTTTGGGGAACACAGCGTTTCGTTCCCCTTTGGCTATCCAGGCAAGGTTAAAAATAAGCTGTAGGTGACTTTTTGGTGATGGACAATCTAAATTTAGCTTGGGTTTTTGGCCTCTCGCATGCTTCATTTGCATGGTTATTTTAAAATAATCCCCAGCATCCCCGTTTTACCAAAGGGGAAGGTAAGATGTAGAAAGCAAGTAGCTTCCCAAGGGCAGAGTTACATTTAGCTCGTCATATAGTAACATCTAAGGAGAGGGATATGGTTGTGGACGTTGTTCTCTTTCACTTTCTGAGCATTTTATAAACTAAATTTAATAACTAGCCCTGAGATCAAAGTCCTGCCCTGCAAAGTGCTGCATGGCAGAGTGGTGTGTTTGCATTTGGCTTCTGTTGCACAAGCTTAGTTGGAGGGTAGTGCATTAAATTGAATCACCTTGTTTTTATTGAGACAATCTGCAGCAGGGTACAAAAAAGGTCAAACTAAAACAGACAAAGGCTGTTAAACAGTGGGCCTGAGGTGATAACACTGTGAGTTTTCGCACAAGGGTGCTCGTCGCCATTTTGAATTGAACTGTGCACTCACAAAGCATTTGGGTCTAAATGTTGTCTCTTGCCCTTTCTGCAGAGTGGCCCCAGTGACCTGCGACACTTCGATCCGGAGTTTACAGATGAGCCAGTCCCCAACTCCATCGGCCAGTCCCCAGACAGCATCCTCATCACTGCCAGCGTCAAAGAAGCCGCTGAGGCTTTTTTGGGCTTCTCATATGCCCCACCCGTGGACTCTTTCTTGTGAACATTTTTCTTTCTTTCTTTTTTAATAATAATAACTATTATTTTTATTTTTTGTTTGGCCTTCTGGTGGAACTGCCAGTCGACCAGTCATCTTGAAAGAGAATTTGCACATTTCCACCATGGCAGCTTTGCAGCCTTAATTTCAACTACACTGTTTGCTGGAAGTTTTTTTGAAGAGCACATTACTCTCTAAATGAGCTTTACAGGCTTTTCATTTCCATTCGTTCTTCCCCCAAAGTGGTGCTGTCTCCTTGGGAAAGAAAAACAAGAGTGACTGCTGCCATAGACTCCTGCAGCAGATCGTAGGAGTAAGAACAAGCTGTTTTGAAATCATGCTCCGAAAAGCCTTGCCTGAAGATCTATCTGAACGTGATAAGGATTTTATGAAATGTGCCTTTTTCTGATGAGATCTTGTGAGCTCCAAAGCTTTCCCTGTTGCAGAGTGTGTTTCTCAGTTCATTTATGTGGGTTTACTATGTGAACAAATGGTATGCGTGTGGTCTGCGTACTACAGATGGACTTAGTTTAAAGCATCAGTGTGACACTTGCAGGATACCACAATGTGGGGCATTGTTTGTTTCTTCCATATTTGGAAGATAAATTAAGTGTAATTTTGAAATTTCTTTTGTAAATCTATACAGTCAACTAAAATTACTGAAATGGGCTCACAATTACTTGTATCCAAATGCTTGAAGAAAGCATTGCTGCTATGAAAAAAGATTTCTATTTTTAGAAAGGGTTTTTATGGACCAAAATGCCCCAGCTGCAGTCGGTCAAAGCTGTTGGTTTTTTTTTTCTTTTCTTATTTCTTTTTTTCTTTTTTAGTTTAAAAAATGTCATCTGTAAAATGGGCATTATTTATGGGTTTGGGGGTTTTTCATTCCTGATTGTATGTATTGTAAAAAAGATCTGTACATTCAGTTGTAACTCTAGATGTATATTTAAACTTACAGACTTACTTGTAATGTATACCATCATTGTAATGTAATATAATTAACATGGTTATATGTATCATATTTTTTTGTGACCAAACCCATTGGTTTGCAGTAAAATCCTGAAAAATACTTGCATAAACTCTTGTCATTTTTTATTTTAAAACTAAGGTTTTCTCTCTGAAAAGTGTTAGCCAGCTTTTTAAAAAAAAAGATAAAGAACAAATCTGAGTTGCCAATCAGCTGAGATACCTGTGTAATTTTGCTTAGGTGTGTGATGGTTATTCCATCAAACTGCACCCATACAAGTCTCATCATGGACACACCTTGGCAAAATACTTGGTCTTCTAACTGGGGGTGTTCGAGTGGGTGTGTATAAATGTGGGTGCTCTTATGTGGTACAAATGTTGACAGTTCCTCAATGAGTTTCTCTACCTCCAGCAAAGTGAAGGTACTGCTCTCTGGTGTGGACAAAGCGTAACTACACTTGAAGAATTAAGTCCTTAGGTCAGCTGTATATAAAGACTTGAGCTGTTTTAGCACTATGCTGCAGGCATATGCTAAAAGCAGGTGGTTTTAAGGCTGATGGAAGCTCCCTACCCCAGAGTCCATCCTGGAGCATTGAACGTTGCTGCTATGACGTGGGGAAGTGTAATGCACCCTGTGTTTACTGGTGTGACAAAATCTGTATTGGGAAGGCAGATTTCATCAACTGGTTATATGCTTAGCTAGATGGGGTAGGCATACATGTAAAACTGAGCTGTTAAATACAGGTTTTTATTACCGAGTACTGCTGGGTGGCCTGCAAGAGGGACTTTCAGCCAAGAATTAAGATAACCACTTCTGGTGTGATCCCATTCAATTTCTTCTGCATGGTGATGGATGGCTTCCTTCTATGAGGGATGGGGTGTCTGCACCTTATTTACGGCTCCCATTATCCACTGATTACTGCAGTTGGTGGTCTTAGCAATTTGGAGAATCAAAATGAGCAGTTGCTGAGAAAAACCTGGGCAAGGTTAACTGTTGCTTGGGCCACTGTGATAACAGCAGTGTAAGCAAAGCTTTCATAGGGGTGATACTTCTGTTCATTATAAGTCCGAGGTAAAACCATGCAGTTAACTTTCCATCTCTGTTGGATGTAGGAACAAAAAAACCTGTATGGCTTCAGCTATAAACTGTGTCTGGGAGACCACACTCGGAGCCGAAAATGCTAATTTATAGAAACATCTCTCCTTTCAGATTGCGTTAGTATATGAAAGAGATGCAGTCACCTCCCCCTCAAACTCCAACAATCCCAAATTCATGAGTTCACTAACACTTTGAATAGTGTACTGACAGGCCTTGCAAGTCTTGCAGTGCTATAATGCGCCTGAAACATCTTTTGTGTTGATGACTTGTAGGCTAGAGATGTTAAAATGTATGCTGCTAATATGCTCCTATAGAAAATGAAACTGCACTTGCTAAGCAATGAAGTTTTGTGATAGGCGTTATCTTTGCCTCACATTTCCCAGGCGTTAGCTAGGTGCTATGTGCAGATAGACGAGCAGAGAACTGCAGCCCTAGGGTAACAAAACATTAAATACTATCTGTCATTTTCAAGAAAAAAAACCCCACTGGGGTCATTAATAATGAAGAATTATGGAACTTCAGCAACTCAGAGGTGTACCTTGGGTATCTTTCATCTTTGCCAAGATGTAGGGTATTATTTTAATGGGTTACTTTTAAAAAACAATGTCTGATTGTAATTTTAACTGGTTTACCATGCGTAGGCTCATTATGTGGCTGCTGCTTTGTGCAAAAGTCTGCAACTGCTAGCAATGAATATTCAACACATGCCGCCTCAATCTTTTAGTGTAGAAAAGGTGAAAAATTTGTCCATGTTTTTAATCTCCGTGAACCTGATGTATTACAGTCATGTCTGAAGGGAGGGAGTCTATGGCAGTCAGCTGTTTTGGGGGTTTGTTGGTTTGATTGTTTTACAGAATTCCCTGTCTGTAAGGTCTGTACTTCCTTATGAGAAAAATCTCTGGACTGAGAAGCAAAGGGCTAGGACTCCTGAAATCCCATCTGACATAGGTGTTATATGTTAATTTGACTGAGCTGAACCTGTGGTTTAATTTCACCCATTCGTAAAATGGAAGTAATCATCCAAATTTTCTGCTGGTGGCAGTGTTGTAACTGCCACCAGCTTGGGTAGCTTTACTTAGCAGAACAGTCGACCCAATGAACCTTAAAACAAACATATGGTATTTTGTATGGTGAGTGTACCTGGGCTCTCATACACCCCTTGGATGGAGTGTATTGATGATACGCACATAAAAATTTAAATACATAAATTCAGACATTTCACATGGTTTAGTCTGTATTACTTATCTCTGTGTACCATAAGCCATGGACCGTTTCATGACTCTTACAAAGATAAGTGAAACTTCTTAGTGACAGCATATTTCTTGTGCTCTGTTTGTGCTCAGCAGGCCATTACTTCTGGAGGGCAGTCTGGATCTTAAGCAAGTTAAGCAGGAGATGCCTGTTTCGCCCCCAAAAGGTTTTCAAAAAGTAGTCTCTGCCCATCTTCTGTACACTTCTCATAAAGACCCTGTAGAAAGTAGTGAAGAAAACCAAGGCTCTTGTACAGCCTTGCACCTCCAGTGAAACATTTCTACGTGTAGCTGAGAAAAATGAGGGACGCTGCTCGGAAAAGAGCTTTGGGTGGTGGTCCTAATTGGGCATCTTACCTGGGGTACCTAAAGTTAGATTAGATGAATCTTGGCCCAGCTGTATTCTTCTAAGAAGTGAAATTAAATATTCCACAATATTACTTTCCTGTTTAACTGCAGTACCAGCTCTACAGATGCTTATGTGATACTATGCGGCTATAGTTATCCCGGTAGAGCTAGTAAGATGTCTTGTGGTAAGGATGGTTTCTGACACTCCCCACATTGACAGTTTCTGCTATCGAGACCAACATATAAAGATTGGGATAAAATTTTCCATGCTGGCTGGAACTGTCTATGGAAAGTTTCTGCAAAAATGCTTCCAAAACTACTTTCCAAAAAAATGAGGGCTAAAAAAAAAAAAAAAAAAAAGGTTTGCTATTTGGAAAAGAAAACTTTAAACAGTTAATACAGATATGTACTGCATTTATGTTTTGAATCAGAGACAATTTGGCCAGCATTGCTTCAGTGTCAGGTAAGGCTTTAAATGGAAGTCCTCTTCTTTGAGAGGCTGAAATTCAGTAGTTCGTGGCTTTTCTGTATGGGTACAGGCACTACAGTAACAGTATATGACCACTACACGTTTCTGTTTGGTCACCTGCAGTTGTGTGAGTGAGTTTTCCAACTGTGGGTGCTTGCAAGCCCTGGCGGGAGCAGGGTCTGTTGTTTACTCTGCAGTTTCCTCCCGTTCCATCTGTTGGAGTGAAAGAAAAAGGAAAAAAAAAAAAAGCGCGGAGACCTCTGTGCCTGGCGACGGGGCAGGTGAAGCGCGGAGAGCCCGGCGCTGAGCCTGCCTTCTGCTGCGCTGCCCGAGGGCCTTTGCCCCGGAGCCAAAGGGCTGGAGAAGGGTGCCAGCAGCCCCGCCGGGCCTCTGCCCTTCGTACCCGGTGCCCCCGCCGCGGCGCAGCGGTGGCAGCGCTGTCCTGGCCGAGGGACCCGGGCAGGAACCCCCTTGAGCTCTTTCACCCGCGGTGCCCCTCTTTGTCGGGGGGGAGATCCCCGGAGCACAGCTGCCTGCAGCTGGAGGACCGCATCCCCCCACCCCGCACCCCCGCGGCCCACGGGTGTCAGCCTGGACCACGGGCGACACCCTGTGGTCACCGCCCGGCAGCGCTCAGCTTCTGCCGCCGGGAGGAGGACGCCGGAGTGGCCGTAAAAACTCCGAAGCAGGAGGGCGTGGGAGGTCCTGCACCCGGAGGTGATGTCCTACCCCGGCGTTAGCGATCGGGTTAAGGTGCTCTTAAGTGAGGGGCAGGAACGGTCTCACAGCTCCTATTCCTCCGCCACGCAGCCCTCACCTCCAGGTGACAGGGGGTTTCTTTCCTGGCGCCGTGCGGCCCGGACAAACCCTTCCTTTTGGCAGGTGCAGCCTCCTCCGTAACGTCCCTCTCGGGATCCACCTGCCTTTGAGAGGTACCCAGCTGACACAAGGGTTTCCTCCACATTGGTTTTTTGGTGCACAGATTGTTGACTGCTACAAAAAGCAATGTTTACCTGCTGTCTCCCCCCCGTCCTCTAGCAGGTAGGGATAAGCAGCACATTGCGCCAAGTCCATGGGCTCCTTCGGTGGTTCCTGAATTGGGAAGATTGAGCTGTTTAGGAAATGGTCCACAGCCTTGGCCTGCTTATTTGGTAAGGGTCTGTTCACTGAATCAGCTCTGCCCACCATGCGGGAGGATGTGAGGAACTTGGTATTTTGTGAATGGTCTCTCACACGCTGATGAAGAGAAGATATCCCACAGTTCCGGCCATCTCTTATGAATGTAATATATGAAGCATGCAAATAAGTGGTTTATAGGATAAGGCCTAAGCTGCCTTAGACTTTATCCTTCTTTCTTGGTACTCGTAAACATCCTGCCTTCTGCACTTTAGAATCTACACTTACGAGTGTTCTCTGGGGATTTGGTACCAAGATTTTCTGTACTGGTATAGCAAATATCTGTATCTTTACCTTTGTAAAGATGTAATCTTCATTATAGTATACTGGAGAGTGGAGTACAGCTCTAGTACAGTCCTGTATGGCTTCAAAAACATATTGTAAGTCAGTTAGTTACCATTTTTGCTCTTCCTGGGTAAATCAACTCATTAGTTCAGGTAAATGCACACACTGCTCTGAAGACAGCTGTGCAGCTAATGTCTCCTCAAGTACAAAGTATATGCCATACAGAGAAGATTCCTGCTGAGAACTGCGCTGTATCAATTCAGTCATATATGCTAAAAATAGCCTTTGTGTGGATTTGAACAGAAGTAATATATGCCATACAACTGCAGTTAATGACTGACTGTGCTGAGGCACACTGAAATAAGAAATAGAGATGATATGTAGGTACACAGCTTTTCCAAAGGGACAAAACCACACATTTGCTTGTTTTAAGTGATTACCATGCAACGAGCTATGGGGCATGCTTTATTGACTCATGGTAAAGAGGGTCTCAGATATGACCTGTTTCCAGATTTGGGCCTGAAGTTTCTCTGTGCTCCAGGATCACGGAGCTTCAGGATTGGGATCGCATGCATAGCCCTGGCTAGAAACAGAGGTTGATGGTGTGGGTACAAGCAATTCCAGCCATCAGGTTTGTTGTAAGTTATAAGTTACTGATGTGTTTTGAATGACGAATTTGCAGACATGGACTAAACTTTGTAAGAACCATTTCTGCTTAATCAGTGGTTATCCAAGTACTATTTTATTCAATCCTGAATGTGGAATATCATCTCACTGAGGTATGTTGAGCCACACTGCAGTAAACAGTCTATGCCTAAGAGAATTAAATCACATCGCTTTATAAGTACAGGTCAGACCTGAGCCAGCCACCTAGTCCCCCTTTACAGTGACTTTACAGTTTACAGAGAGAAACAGGAACCAGGGAGAGTAATTGATCTCGCTTGTCTTAGAGATGGTGGACTCTCTGGAGGGGATGGTTTCATTCCATTGCCTGTAAAGGGACTTTTCACTGACTAGTAAATGCAGTCAGTCAAAACAGATTCACCCCCCGCCCAAGTGATCATTCAGTATGTGCATATTTTGCTCAGTGTAGATGTGTATTTAGCAGATCACATTATAGGCACATGGGATTGATATCAAAGGGATATAGAACTAACTGGAAATCACGCAGCTCACTAGGGAGTTGAAGTATTTTACCTTTGCAGATGCTGATAAACCCTGCAAGCAATTAAAAACATTTAGCAAAGAAAAACTGTATTTTTTAAAAAAAACACTGCAAGCCTGTAGAAGGCTTATCAGATATGATGATTAACATACTTCCAAAGCATGGACTTTTAAATTATGGTTTACAGATGACTAGTGATATACTGCTCCTTATTTTGTGGTGACAAAAAAATATTTCAGCAACTGAGAACAAGGAGAGAAGAAGAACAAGCAGCCTGTAAAATGAAAAGTGCTAGAGAATAAGAAATATGAAAAGAAAAAAAATTGTTTTATTATTTCTAAAGCACCTATCACTTTGGCTATCTGCCCTGACATATACATGATATATTAACAATTATTAACATGACATCGCATCTCTTGGCATGTTGCCATCATGCAAAATATTGTGACAGGTAATGGCAAAGAGCTGCAAATAGATAAGATGTTGGGACACTCCATTAGAAAATCATTTCCAGAAGAGTAGTACCTATGTGAAACAGTGCCAAAATCTACAGAGGTATACTAAATCACATAAACCTGTAAACCATTTTTTCATGCAACATGAGAGCATCATTAGTGGAGCCATTCAGCTAGCATGAATCAAACCAAACATTTGATGAAGGCCTGTTACGCTCTGGGTCAAAAATATTCACCAACTGTTCATGCTAAAATACTGTGGTTAGTGTCTCTGAGCCAGGTTATAGAGCCTTCCAACACACGACACGCACAACACATTCACTCCAGTTCTCCCTTTGGCTTCAGTGGGACTATTTACATGAATAAAAGTTAACTCTGATGAGTACTGCTCTACCAACTGCATGTACTATAGGTCTTGCTAGTGCGTTCAGATGAGCATTTTTTAATGTGATTTACTGTTTTCCTTCACTCCAACTATGCAACTTCTCTTGCAACAGAAAGGCCAGACGTACAATGACCATCGGTTTCCATGTCACCTTGATTGGAGCAGGCTGGTAAGAAAGACTGGTAAGAGAGCATGCGAGTTCCCATTGCCATTGCCCATCAGCTGAGGTGCCTTCTGTCCCTGCTGGAGGCTGCACAGTAAAGCTTACAGGGCTAAGCTACCCAAGAGCTGTTTTACTGCACAGCTGGGTTAGGCCACCAGTGCTAATGTGTTTTCACAGGCCACTGAGCCAAAATAGCAGTTCATTTAACCAAAACAGGAGGGTCCCATAACCCCCCTCCTTTCTGTCCTGCCCTGGGGCTGGCACTCAGTAAGGGTCCAGCACAGATGTGGAGACGGGAAGCTGTGAGGGGGAGCAGAACCCCACCATTTTGGCAAAAGTGAGACTTTAATTTGGCTCAGCAGTCTCATGCACATATCAGAGCCACTGATGGTCACTCAGCTGGGCTATGGAAAATCGATCCCTTTGAGTCCTGTGATTGCAGCTGGAGGTTATAAGTGGTGACTCCAGGCTGCAGGTGGGTTGTTAGCTGTGGGCAACAGGACTTTGTTGTTGTTTTGCCTGTGTATAGCCCCCATATTAGGGCCCAGGGCTATGGACCACAACAGCGATGTTCCAGCATGCACTCTCCATGTTTATGAACTGTGCGACATTTTTAAAAGGTTCCTATGTTTCAACTATGGCACTCACATGAAGGCTCTAAGAAAAGCAGTGTCATCTTCCAGATAAGCATAAACTGAACCCAGATAATCTTCTCTTAAGTATGTTCACGCATCTGGGTTTTTCTTCTTCCCATTACATAGTCAGGTCTGCAGTCACTTTGGAAATCCAGGAATGCTCAACCTAAGTGTCTGAACACGGTGCACTTTAACCTGATAAATTTGATAAACATAATTTGCTAAAATTATTTTGGAAAGATCACTGATTGTGAAGTAAGAAAAAACAGAGTGAGCTTGATTCTCACCTCTCTTTCTGTCAGTTTGATTCTGGCACAGCAAGGTTAACTCTACTGAAATTAGACTGAGCTTCTGCTGTGCAATTAAAAAAAATAGTCCCACAACTGTTTTAAAATTACAAGCAGGTTCTTGTAGTGCGTACAATTTTTGACAATATATCCTTACCTTTTTCTGCCAGGGACAGTTTTATATGACAGTTCTAAATGAGACAAATCCCAAATATCTACAAAGTGTGAGGAATTGTAAACAGGTTATTTGCATCTATCCTCTGGCATTTTATGGATGTGCATGAACCAAGCAGTGGATATTTTTCCCACATGTAGCCAAGTATATGGTCTCTATTCAGTGCTTCCATTTCAGCTAAGCTTTTTCATCTGTTGCAGCAAATACACCTTTATATTATCATGTCATCTTGTAAGTCCTCTTCAAGTAAAAAAAATAAAAGCGCTGCATGGGTCCCAGAACTGCCTTTTTGAAGAGACCAATTAAAAATAGAGATCAATACCCTTCCCTGGATGAGAATTCAAGAACTCAATTTTCAGTGCTCTTGTACTCCTGGCACAGTGCTCATTGCTGATGGATGACACTTAGGTACACGGTATTAGTCATACAGGCACATGCAGTACCCAAACCCATTACACGTGGAGATAAAATAAACATTGCTTGTAGTTTAAAATCCAGCAGCTATCTATGTAACCACATATTAAAAATAGGATCTATTATACCTCTCTATTTATCCATCACTGAGTAGCAAATTGTAATTGCAATTTGGTTTCACAAAGATGACAGCTGAAAACCCATCACCCCAGTTGCCCATGACCCTCTCTATTTGTCTGCCCTTTGTCACCCCCCTGTCTCTGTGTCAGACAAAAGCAGTTTCTCTGTGACCAGGAAATCTCACATCTTCTCTTTTCCCACCGTAGATGGTACCTTAGTTTCCTATATAAGGCACTGAAGTGCACCTTTGACAGCTTGCTTTCTGAGTCTTTTGATTCAGGTTCTGCCCTGATCATAGCATAGCAAACCCCAATAGTCTGTCCCAAATTTTTTTAAATTGTAGACATTTCTAACAATATGCTATCAGGTCTAAAAAGTAAGGACTCATACTTTTCAGCTTTTCCTGCATCTATCGTCCACTTTTTATTTCTAGGAAAGCTTTTATCCTACCTGAGATTTTTAATTCATAGACTTAACAAGATACTTGTTGCAGAAGAATTAGATTCCACATTAGTCCTGGAGGCTCTAAATCCAAAAAGGAATTTACTCCTATTTGAAAGACTGCAAACTTTGTTTCAGTCCTTTTTAAAATGGCCAGTTTTCAAAAAGGGTAAAATTTAAAATAATAATAATAAAAAAAAAATTGGGAAAAATCTTCTGTTATTCATGTCAACATAAATTACAGTAAGGCTAAAGAGTCATGTGCATTTTCATAGTTAAAACTGAAAGCAAATCTGGCCAGTCATGGTTATTACTACTAAATAGGCGAGTCCTGCTAAAGAACTGAATAGCCTGACAGTAATCTGTTCCCATGATGCTATCCTTTTTCCTTTCTAGCTCTAAATACAATGCTTTCCATTACCCTTCCTAAATTTAGACTCTCTGGCTTTACAGGTTTAGATTCTCCTCTTATGTTTGCCATAAATCGGGAGTCTTTTGCAACAGCCCTAAATAAGGTGAGGTGCTAATGCCAAATTACTTGCTGGCTAAGGACGAAAATACACTGATTACACCATCAGGATATAAAAAGGATGTTAAGAAGCTTGTGAGTTCAAATGTGGTATTTCCAGGAAGCTTAGTTCTCTATAAATGGGCCTTTATTTATTTATTTATTATTGAAATCTGCACTCTGAAAAGGCAGCTGGAAAAGCGCTGTCACTAAAATGAAGACTCAATTCAGAAGCTAGCTGATTACATCAAATGCAAAACCTACTCCCCTTCCCTCCTTTGAATATAGTGTCAGCTTGCCAGTATATTCCAGAGCTAGGATTATAGATATTTCATTCTATAACTTCTTCATCAGAAAAGCATTTTAATTCCATTTGGTTTAAATATTCTGTCCTGATTTTCCCAAAATAAGCTAATTAATGACATCTCCTTAATGACTTGAATGACAAGTTAATTTACACTCCGAATATAACAAAAGAGAATTTGTAGACACACAAACCCAAACACTGATAGCAGGCACATCTTGAAATCAGCAGAAGCATATCCTGATATTTTCTTACTCTAAGTATACTACTTCTGTCTTCAGCCTTTTTACCTCAACAGCATTGAGAGCACAATAGGATAGGTTTTCTGCCCTCCAGGTAAGTGATACAAGAAGCTTTTCCCATCTGGATTAATCCAAAACCACATGACAAAAGTACCAGTTTGCCATGTTTACCAATTTCAGAGGAGGCATGGTATTGCAGCTCAGAAGTAAGAAATCCTGTTTCCTAAACGGTGGCTCGAACCTGGCCCCGGGAGGATGTACACCCTGCAACCAGAGTGTGCCTGCATGAGTGCACAGGCATCCTTGAACTAGATTTAAGGTACCTGTAGACTGCTCTCCCAAAGGAGCCCATGTGAACATCCCCAGCCCTTTGTGGGGGGCTGCTAGCAGGGAGCTTGACTGGTCAAATACCTATTGTGCTTCTTAGCTGGTTTTGACAATCTGCACTCAATTCTGCTGCAGGAACGTCATTAGCTTGATTGATGCTCATCCCAGTTAACTCTGACAGCAACAGCAAGCAAGACACAACAGCCGGGCTTTCAGTCTAGGCTCAGCAGACCCACAGGGGACATCGAGTGCTCACTTCAGCAGTGAGCCTGTGCAGAAACCGCCTGTGCCATGTTCTTCACTACCACTTGTATTCGAGCTCACCAGATTAAGTTTCAACCAAGTGCATTTCGCTGTCCTGTCTTCACACCTTCTGGTGGCAACAGACTTCCCACCTTTCCTGACAGGCAAGAGAAAAGTGTCAGGTCGTGTGCCACAGGTCATGTCTTGCCTGTCAGTTCCTGCGGTGGGAGGACAGCAGTGGCACTTGACTACGGCCACGGACTATCTCTTCTCCCAGACCTCTCTTCTTCCTCTCTTCTCCTTGGTGACCTAGAATTATTGTATTAAGAGGATGGTGAACAATCAGTCTCTGTTCACCCCCTCCATGCCACTCGTGATTTATAAGATGGTGAGCTAGAGGAGGGCAAAAGCAAATACCAAGGGGGTGAGCAACCACAATTTAGTGAAAGGCCGATTTTATTCTATCCCAGAGTCTTACTTAAGCTATGCACATTGGGTTTTGACCCTGAACAAGAAAGGGCAAAAGCGATGTTGGAAAGGACCAAGAGGAGAACTGGAGGAGCATCATGCTCTTCCTAAACTACACAGACTTCATTGCAGTGATAATGCTGCTGAGAGGCACTAGCTGCCATGGATTAAAGGCAACTGATGCTTGTCAAGTGTGGTGAGGAGTAAAATTGCTCACATATACAGTGGTTTAGCTGTTCCTTCTAAATTTGTGGTGCATGGTGGGGCACTGGAAAGAGTCTGCTTCAGTTTCTGCTCCAGCCATCCCAAATGTGAGTGGCCCAGCTAAGCAGGTGGGGGTTTTGCAGTCTCTGATACCTCTAAACCACCACTTGCTGCCAAAAATTTTTGGAAGTTTTGCAGCCACCTTCTCTAGCTCTTTGCCATGCTCCCCTCGCAGCTGGAGGGAGCTGCAAGGAGTGACATTTGTTGCATTTTGGCACTCAGATTGCCCAGCGACAATATAGCCAACACATTTGGTGTGCTATCATGAATCGCTCACTGCCTGACACCTCCTGCACTCTTGCAGGCCGAAGTTGAACTGCTCCATAGCTGACAGGGACTGCAGTGGTGTCGTGGTTTAACCCCAGCCAGCAACTAAGCACCACGCAGCCGCTCACTCACTCCCCCCCCATCCAGTGGGATGGGGGAGAAAATCAGGAAAAGAAGTAAAACTCCTGGGTTGAGATAAGAACGATTTAATAGAACAGAAGAAACTAATAATGATAATGATAACACTAATAAAATGACAACAGTAGTAATAAAAGGATTGGAATGTACAAATGATGCGCAGGGCAATTGCTCACCACCCGCCGACCGACACCCAGCCAGTCCCCAAGCGGCGAATCCCTGCCCCCCCCACTTCCCAGTTCCTAAACTAGCTGGGACGTCACATGGTATGGAATACACTGTTGGCCAGTTTGGGTCAGGTGCCCTAGCTGGGCATGAGAAGCTGAAAAATCCTTGACTGTAGTCTAAACACTACTGAGCAACAACTGAAAACATCAGTGTTATCAACATTCTTCACATACTGAACTCAAAACATAGCACTGTACCAGCTACTAGGAAGACAGCTAACTACATCCCAGCTGAAACCAGGACAAGTGGCTCCAAGTTTCATGCAGATGAATGGCCCCTTGTCTCCTGACCTCCTTTGGTGGAGCACAGCCAAGGTGATGCCCATAAATAGGGTGAGGTTAGGAAGGTGGTTAGACCCTAAAGTGGGCAGAAGAACAAGGAGATAACTGGGTTAAGGCTTTGCAAAGAGTTGGGGGCAGAACATGGGAGAGGAAAATGTCTGCAAATGTGCATATGAACTCATTAAATAGTTTACGTAAGCCATCACTCATGGAGCTGCACAATGTTTGGCATCTGCATTTGCCATTGCTATCAGGTGATTCATGAGCAATGCAGGACTTTCTGGGAAGAGACTCTTTTTGTTTCCCGTTGCCTGGCCCCTGACCCAGTCTGTCAGCAAAGGTGAAGCTCCTGGTGGTGTGCTAGGGGCTGTGCACCATGGCTCCGGGCTATTGTGTGTCCTTATCTCCTGGAGCAGCAGGATGTGTGATGGCCCTACTCCCCTCTGGAAAAGCACACTGAGGCCTGCAATTGCATTATTCATGGAAAAATACAACCTTCCCGCAACTGAACCAATACACATAGCCCGTGGCTCTGCTGTACAACCTGATCCTTTTATAGGATGAGGTGTCAAGGGGACACCATGTTAAGACCTTGGGATAATGGGTTAAGTAAGGCTTCAGCCTGACACAGAGAGAGATAACAGCATGGTGCAGCTCTGGGGGAAGAAAAGTGGGCTGCAACATTGCCGGGGGAAACAAGAGGGGAGCTGTGGGAGGCCTCAGATTGCTGCAGGGGAAAAGCAGTTTCGGTGCTCTGTTTGGGATACTCCTGTCTCTAGATGTGTGACACATATGGGGCTGATTTAACAACTGCCGCTGCCACCCCTGGCTCTGATTATTTATATGTTGCATAGCATGTCACAACAAATTTACTATTAGCCAGCTGCAATAGCACTCGCAATCGAGATGTGACAACCACTTGCTGAGCACAGGCTCCAAGCCCCGTGGAAGAGGCAGCGTAACCGACGGCATGGCACAGCAGCAACATGCCTGACTGAGCGTGTCCCTACTGAGTTAAGTTGTTGCCGCGATCACAGACCAGATCCCCACATGGCTGCAGTGAGGAGGCAGCAGAAGTGCCACAGGCAGGGGTATCTGCCAGCATACTGCAAAGCGTTACAGACTTCGGAGTAGCCACAGGGCTAGTCCTAAATCTAGGTTAATGTTATCTTGCCTCAAAACATCCTCTCAGGTCTTCATTTACTGATCTGGCCACAGGAAAGAAGGAGCACAAAATCTAATTTCAAATCCATATTTTAATTTGCTCTCCTATTAGTGAATATTCCACTTCTTATTTGTGGCCTAACCACTTCAAAATAACTGCTCAGTGTACTTATTTTGGTATGATCTAACTTTTCTAAGGTATCCGTTACGGTGTGAACACTCCAGTCCAGAATTAAAGTGATTTTTTTTTTTTTTTTTTTTTTTTTCCCCAGCAGAATGCTTAGCTCCCAAAGCACAAATCTGTGTAAGAAGTTTCTCCAAAGCAGTTTGGTACAAACAGTTATTCCAGAATGATCATCTGTCCAGATTCATCACATAGTTAAGTCCCAAGCGAACTTCTTGAACTGAAATTATCCTGCTCTTTCCTGTAGCGTTCTCTGTAAAAATATTGTGCTGGCGACCTCTAGTGGAATAAAGATAGACATATTTTATTCTTTTAAGATGTCTCAAAAAAATCCCCATTAAAAGCAGTGGATTTTTTTTTCCCCTAAACTGTATTATGCAAACCCCATAAAACAGAAGCCTATTTTGCTTGTCTACGCTCAAGAAACCCAGATCAACAATATGAAACCTGCTTCTGTGAGCTCATAGTTCCCATGGATTTATGTTATGGCGAAGATTATGATATCGTTATTAACATCAAGGTGGTGAGTGACATCAGTGCAGTGCATTTAACTGTGGAGTCCGAGCGAAGGGGAAGAGCCTGTAATGTGTAAATTCCCTCCACACCTCTGCTGAATCCCACCGTGGGTCTCCTGTTCATCCCTGTCACCAGAGGGTGGAGAACCTGAGGGCAGTTGGTCTCAAGGGTAGACCCTCAATGGACACCCAGTAAGCAGCACCAGGTATTCATAAAGTTGCCCCCTGCTTTGTGCTAGGTACCTTGTTTTGGGGTGCCTGTTGTCTTACTCACTTTAACAGCTTTGGTCGAAATTAAGGGAAAAAAAGTAAAAGAAAGGCTGTCCTGAGGTGAATGTCAATAGCTGCTGCGAGTTCCCGTGCTATAGCTGGCCACAGGCAGGGCTGCTGATGACTAAATACATACCAACCCAGTTAATATACTATACTGAAGAGTTAGGGACTGCTTTTTTCCTTCCATTCATAAATGTATGAGGCAATATCAGTAGTTGCCCATGGCTATAAAAAATGCTACATGTCTGTAACTGTACAGACGTGCCTTGCTTTTTTGAGGCACTTTGAGCACTGACTAATTCCTGCCATCTTTCCTTCTAGCTGAGCATCCTGTCCTGGGCTCTCTGGTTGCCTGCCCAGGTCCTTTTCATGTTTCTTGGAAAGAACGGCCGCCTGGTACAACATCCGACTTTTCCAGTCCCTGACCTCGCTTTGCCCTGGCTTTGAAAACCTCGCTCCATCCACAGCCATTGTGATCAGCAGGTCAGCTGCATTTAAGATCTGCTTGCAGCAAAACTCAGTGCAAACAATGCTAGGAGAAAAATCTGCTTTTGCCAGTGCTCAAAAATATATTTACTTTCAAAATCATTACTGTCGTAATTACTCCCCCATTTTGCCTCATACCAGTCACTTGAAATTTAACAAGGGTAACCTTTTGCCAAGAATGTATTCTTTCCTCTTCCTGCAAAAACCTGGCTAGGTTTGGTTAAATCAGGAGTTAGGACATGTACAGGCCTGCTAGAGCTTAAACGCTGAAGTATCTAAAGGTGCTATCCTCAGTGACCATGACCTTCCTTCCCAGCTCCTGGTGCCCAAGAGGCTGCACCTTGCTCTTCTTTCTCCTTAGGAGAGAGCAGCCCCTGGCCAGCCACCCCAGGCAGCGCTGGACTGAACAGGGGCCCAAGAAGTGCCCCATCCTGGAGGCAGATGAAAGTTGAGCTCCAACCCCAGCCTGTGACACAGAGTTGCTACCTGATGCTGGGGAAGTCACTTGCACCAGACTTTCCACAGTAGTTTGTTCATTTGCAGATGCCTTGTTTCTTAAATGCTTGGAAAATAATTATGGTAGGAAGTCTACTTAAATAATTATTTACAAATCACTGTTAAAATGGAAGAAAATCCACTGTTGTTTCCAAAGTGGTCTGCCCTGCGTCTGCTTCTCTTTTGTGCTTTCTGCTCCATCACTGTCATGGTTTAACCCCAGCTGGCAATTAAGCACCACACAGCTTCTCACTCACTCTCCCCCCTGCACTGGGATGGGGGAGAGAATCAGGAAAAAAAAGTAAAACCCATGGGTTGAGATAAAGACAGAATAGGACAGAAAAGGAAGGGAAAATAGTAATAGTGACAGTAATAATAACAACAACAACAATAATAATAATAGAATAGAATAAATAAGTGATGCATAATACAATTGCTCACCACCTGCTGGCTGATGCCCAGCTAATCCCTGAGCCACAGTGCCCCACGGCCCGCTCCCCCCAGTTTATATACTGGGCATGAGATGATATGACATGGAATGCCCCTCTGGCTCGTTCGGGTCAGCTGCCCTGCCTGTGTCCCCTCCCAGCTTCTTGTGCACTCCCAGCCCCCACTAGCAGGGCAGCAGGAGAAGCTGAAAGGTCCTTGACTTAGTACAAATGCTGCTTAGCAACAACTACAACATCAGTGTGTTATCAACATTATTCTCATCCTAAATCCAAAACCTAGCACTATGCCAGATACTAAGAAGAAAATTAACTTTATGCCAACTGAAACCAGGACAATCACTCATGTCATTAGTGGACATGAGTATTAAATATTTGTGGGAGACCACAAATGATGCCCATCTGGAAGGGGAGCTACAGGCACACAGAAGGGCAGAAGGCTAATAAATTAGTGTAGTGAGTTGAAAAAATGTGGGAAATAACTCAGTAAGGAAGACCACAAAGGTCTACATTTAAATAAGAGTAATTGATTACAAAATTACAAAATTGGACCTGGCAGGATGGATAATAGTTCTGCAGAAAAGGAACTGGAGTTGCAGCATACCCCAAGTTATTCACGAGCAATAACATTGACACTGTTGTGAAGAAATGCGAGGAACCCATTGGGGACATAGAAGCAGAAAAGTAACACATAAGAGGCACAGAGAAATTTTTCTGCCTTACTCAGCACCCGAGGCCTCGGCTGGTGTTCTGTGTCCCGTTATGGGCAGCGTTCCCCAAAGAGAGGTGTGAGCCCGTGAGGACTCCAGGGGCCAGCAGCAGACACTCAACATTTTCAAAGAGCAGAGGAATATACAGTTCTTCATGTCCCCTGTGGACACAGCAAGGAAAGATGGACCAGTTGTAGTACAGAGGGTTTAGTCTAAACACTGATGTAACAATGAGCATAATTAGGCACTGGAAGAGAGCTGCCTCAGAAGACAGTGAAATCTCTGGTTTTAGGGGTTTTTTAAGAACACGTTCGTCAGGAACAAGTCAGCAATAGGGATACCCAGGGAACACTGATACAGCTGACTTTTTCTTAGGGCACGAAGATGGACTAGGCAGCCTACAGAGGATGCTTTCAGACTTATCTTTTCTCTTTGTATGATCTGAGATCCTGAAGCTTTATTTTCAGCTGTGTTCAAGACTCCCAAGTGCGCACAAAGTCGATGGTAACTGCCTTTATTTGTATTAAGACTTGTTTAATACTAAGTGACAAGGACAGATCCTAGGTTTCGCAGGCTGGGCATCTGAATTTAAGGGATATTTTTGGAGTTAAAATGATACATCCCAGTTCCTCAATCCTAATGCAGAGATAATGCTATCCCCTCGTCTTATTGGCATGTTGTGAAGGTAGATTAACTCAGGCTTATGAAATTTTTATATATTACAGTACCATCTAGCATTTTATAGGGAAACTGTTAACCATATCTCCATTTCCAAGTTTCGGACCATAGGCTGGAACAAACCGAACAAAATCAAAATACTGACTAGCACTGTAGGTTAGTAGCAATGTAGCAATGGCTGTGGTTTTGCAGTCTGAGCTCTGATGTAACACAGACTTCCAAATGATTATTAACTAAACATTATCTGCTCTGTGTACTGAACAAGGTGAGGGCGTGCAAGAGAAACTGTATGCAATAAAGATATTAAACAATGTATTGTGCATATACACAAAAGAGCTGAGTTACAGAGGCATGACTACTCTATTTCTGGGATTTCCTAACTTCTGCATAACTGCCTTTTGTAATAGTGTTTCTAGGTGCCCTTGTGCATGAAATAAACCTATGCGGTACTCAGACTTGAAGAACACATATATGTAAGAGTCATCAAGACAAACCTGTCTTGCCATCGGGAGACTCAGCTTAAACAGGAGAAGCTGTTTGCTTCCTTTCCCTGTTCAGTTAAGGGGGCCGAAGTGGGGAGGTACAACAGAAGCTGTTGCTGAGACAGCTGTGAGTTGTTCCCCACCTTCCTCCTTCCCAGAGCGGTGCAGCCCAGGCAGCAACGATGTCCACGGGGACTCAGGGTGGCCCCTGGCCCGGTGGGCTGCCCTGAGGTCTCTCCTCTCTGAACTCACAGCAACCTACAGCAATCAAACCTCAATTTGCTCCACCAGTCATTTGGAAACAAAGCTGGAGGGATGGAATGACGCAGGAGGTCTCTGAAAGCAGCCATGCCAAATCTGAGAGTAAACCACTGCTCTACTGCTGCAATTGCAGCCTGTGTGGCTCCCGCAGGCTGCAGAGCCCATGCGTTGGGTGCAAGCCCATGCATTGCACCCGGCCAGCTGCAGTTGTGTTGGCCAGCTACACGCAGTGCAGTGTAGCTCCTCTACTTTTCCTCCAAGAAGCTCCCTCCAAATCCCACTTGCTCCATGCCACCCGTTAGCTGGGAGGAAGCAGGATCTGACAAAGAAGAAGTTGAGACTTTGATGAGGAAGGTGGCTCTGCTCTTGCCCTGAGCTCCCAATGCCTCCGAACAGACACAGGCAGGAGATCAGCTTAGGGGAATACCGTTGCAGCTGTGGCTCCCAGCTCTCACTGCTCTAGCTTGCCACTGGCACCGGTGCCGCTTGGCAGAGAGGATTTCAGGTGAATGAAGTGGTTTCAGGCTGTACTCAGGCCCTCTCTTCTCACTGGCAAATTGAAAACCTGACTTTCAGGGGTGTGTTGCAAAGGCGCTGCACATCTGAGCACTGTCCCTGGGTTATGGGCCCACCCCTGCCCCATCCGTGTCACTGGTGCAAGGGCTGGACTGTTCCAACACTCCTGCAGTCATAATCCTGAAGGATTACATCTCTTCTATCCATAAAATTGCTTCTCCTCCTCAATTTTAATGTTTTGTATGTTCAAGCTGAAGGTGAAATGTGAAACACTTCATATGCCTTTCAGAAAATCAAAATCAAAAGAGTGGCTTAGAAAACATGGCTTTTAAAAATAAAAAAATGCTGAGTTATTTACATTCATATTCTCATTCTTGAGTTTCTATGAAGCTCAACTAACTCAGGCTTTCAAGTTTTTACAGCTAAGAGGGTGGATTGTGTAGACTTGATAATCATAATACTCCAGGAATTAGGTGCTTTAATGTGTTGCCTCTGATGTCAGTGGCACATGTCCAAGAGTTTGAGAGCTGGCCCAAGTGTATTTGCTTTTAGAACTGACAAGGGAGCCAAACCCTACAATGATAAATACAGATATGTATGTCTAAACATGTTGTTAGTCACAAAAAACTCTAAATCAGAGGCAGAGCCATTTCAAAGTCAGATGTCTTGCAGCAAACCAGGACTTTTTTCAGAAAGGAACAGAAGGGCTGAGTTTCCCTCATTGCTGCTGTAACTGCTGTGTCCCCTTAGGTGGGCTGAGGGAGAGGAGAAGACACAGTCAGAGAGCCAGGAGTGAGAAAGCAAGAGTGTGCCTGTGGTGGGGGGTGTGAAGGCACATTCACTGAGTACAACTGAAATTTCAGAGCTGTCCATCAGGAGAGTACAGACACCTGCTTCAGAAAGCCAAGGTGCAATTCAGGGGAGTCACAGACAGGGAAGAAGAGACTTTTCCTTGGGTGGTGGAGCGCTTGGTCACTACGTAGGAAAGGGTAAGATTTGGAGAAAAAGGTGGAGCATGAGGGAAACGTTTGCAGTTCCCTGTCTGGAGGGGCAGATGTTGAAGTTAGTGCCAAAACTCCTCACCAGCTTCCCTGAAAGTCAGTGAGATTGGTGTGATCTCTCTGTGATGAGGTTGGAGAAGAAAATGGGTCCTTCACTTTCCCAAAGAAGCCAGGAAGAGACTAGCGAGTTCCCTTGCTCTCATAAAAGTAGCTGCAACAAAGCAGCTGCCCTAGTGTGGCTCTGGAGTTTCTGATTACTTTTTGCGGTATGAAAATAGCCTTCAGCTGAGTCAGTAACTCCTGCCTATTGATCCCACATGCGCAAAAAGCTTTCTCATACACTATGTCCACGGTAGAAAAGTCCTTACCAAGTTCTAAACTTTATGACAGCTAACTACAAAACTGTGCTTTGTCCATGCTTCTTTGTCAAGAGTTGCTGAAGTTAGAAGCTGTATTGGAAGGCTAAAACATTGGGTGCACCCTATTTGCTGTGAACCCAACCTCAGACATCCCTTCCTCAGGGACATTCCTGCTCAGAGACAGTGTGGTGGCTCTTCAGGGCACCATGCATTTCCCACACAGCATATGCTGTACCACTGACAGCCCCTTGGCCTTTGCCAATGCCTATTTCATCAGTGTGAATTTAAATAACTAATGCTTCAGTGATTAGTCTGAAACAGAGAGATTTAAGCCAAACTGAGCAGCACAGAGTCTGAATCTGAATGAGAAGGGAGGGAGGAGGGTGTCTGCTGGATGGAGTTGCTCATAGGCTGGCAGCCCACGCCATGGAGAAGCCGAATGAGTACACCAGGACTTCCGTAATCTTCGGAGAGGTCCAAGTCCTGATGCTAAGGTCTCTGGTTTCACAGGAGTAACTCCGCCAAGCAGCCACACTGGGGTGGCAGGGATCTTGGGGCAGGCGGCAGCTGCCCTCTCGCAAGGCTGTGCCCGCCTGTGCCAGCGGCGGGGAGGGAGGCGGCAGCAGCCCCCAGGCTGCAGTCCTCAGCGGCTTGGGGAAGTCCTTTGTAAAAATCACGCTGGTAAACTAAACAGAAAATTACGGGAGAGGGTTTGCTTCTACCCTGGAGATCACTAAACCAGCTTTGCCAGAGGTGATATATACCCTGGGCTTTTAAAAAAGCAAATAAAAGTGCAAACGACAGAAGAGCAAATGCCAGCTCCTGAACTGCAGCAGGCTGTAACCAGCGCCAAGTGCTTTCAAAGGGTGTATGCCAGGGATCCGCTCTGATGCAGCAGCCCCACGAGCGTTCCCTCCCCGAGGAGGTCCCTGGGGTCCCACGGGCACACACCCAACCCATCCGTGTGGGATAACAAAGTGGCGACTACCCCCACAGGCACAACCTGCCTTCGGGAGCTACGTCAGACGGTGCGAGGAACCGGAGAGCTGGTAGCCAAATGCCCTTCGCTCCCACTTCATAGCGATCAGGAGAAACCATCTTGTATTTGGGGGTTTTTTTAGAAAGTGGGAAGTAAACAGTTTCGTCCCCAGCCTCTCTGCCAGCAAAGTGCATACCTGGCCCGTGGGGCTGACACAGTGGGGGAAGTCACTGGCACCTCCCTGTCGAAGCACTGCCAGCATAGTATTTCCCCCACCTGTATTCCAAAAGATGGGATTTTGGTGAGTACAGAGGCAGCAGGGAAGGATTCTGGGGCCCTCCATTTTTTCCAAACAGCCTCTCCTATGTTGTCCTGGGTGATATCAGACTCGTCACTCCACCTGCTGAACTTTCAGTGTCTCCTGCTGTGAAGGGGAATGATGGTCTCAAACCAAATTTCCCCATGACACCTCTGGATGTATACTGTCCATTGAAGGTGGTCTTTGCTACTTATTAATGAACCCATTGACTGAATGGATGAGTTAAAGCTTCCATCACATCGCAGGATTGTACGCTGCTTATTTCTTTGCGCCTACTGGGTGAACGTGAAATGAGCTGTGCATTTGAGGCTGGTTTTGTTTCCTGCTTGCCTGCAACGACTTGAAAATTTTGATGGACTTTGGAAAGCTTTACCCAGACATTTGGTATTGATGAATGCATGTAAAACTCCTTTCAGGTTGCCAACTGTGGTCAAAAAACAGCAAAAAGTCAAAGCACAGCATTAATGACATTTAGCTGTTTACTTTTGCAACAACAAGATTTTCAGGAGAAAACAAAACACTTTCTCAGTGGAAATAATTAAAACCATGAAAATGACTGCATTTCCTGTGTGACTGACATATTCCATGCAGGAGAAAATGTTTCCCAGCAACAAAAAAAAATACACTTCAGCAGCTCACATTTTTCTTAGCACTATACATCCCTTTCCTTAATTGGAACAGGGAAGGGGAATTTCAGCTTACACATTTTTAACAATTCCTCACATGAGGAAACAGCAAAACCCTTTTTCCACTGCGCGGTGATCTAAAGGGCTTCCAATTTTTGGCACCTCGTTTGGAAATTCCTAAAAACCGCCTGATTTCAGGCAGTGGGTAACATTACGAACTGGCTGCTCCCGGCCCAGCCCTTGCCATGGGACGGCACACCAGCAGGCGCTGCACCACGTAGGTGACAGCTCAATTATGATGGAAGCAAAGCAAGAAATCAGGGCCATGTGCTCGCTGTTCCCCCCTCTCCGTCTCTCTGAGATCCCTCCTCCAAGTTCAGGCTTGAGTTCAGCCCCTGCCAGTGAAGTACGTGGTTGAAATTACTCCGATCACACAAAGCAGTGTACTGGAAAGTAATAAAGACATTTGAAATGTAGCTCTCGTACACCTCTTATTGTTTCTTACTGGATTTTCTCCACTGATTCCAGAAAGTTATATCTAAAGCAGGTAAGAAAGAAATCAAGCCCATAAAAATTTCAGCCTGAGTAGAAAAACTGGTTTGCCACTTCCCACAAGACAATTAAATGGATAAAATTTGTACAGGTATTTTTACTAAACTTTCTGACATTCACTTTTTGCTCCCTCCCAATTTTATTTCAGATGGACCACTTTCTTTCAAATGTATGGGGCTGCTGTTTCTATGGTTTGTTAAAAAAAGGTGTGTGTGAAATATCTGAAGCAAACAGGAAAGAACAGTGTGTGATGGCAAACCACAGACATGTTATTCAGTAACTGTCACAAGTGGCCCTTCAGGTTACCCAGAAGCTAGAAGACCTTTCCTTTTATTTGATGGAAAGGTGACACTGCCATGAAAGTAAAAAAGTAAAAATCTGAAGTAAAATTCAGGTTTTATTGTGTTTTCTGAGCTCAATTCCTTTTGTCTTGTGCTTCCCAACCCCCCATTCTTAACTTCAGTTTGATTTTAAGTTTTTGCCAAAACATAACTCTTAAAGTTGCTGACCCTGGCCACATTGTGTTTTTAAAGAGTACTTTTAAAGAAGATGCTAACAGAAAAGCAGCAGGAAAAAACAGTTGTGCAGGGAGTCAGCAGGTGTTTTTCAGACCCTGGAGGGAGTTGTGAAGTGTGATGAGCTCTGGACTGTATCTATGATTTGTTCTATCAAAAGAGGTCAAGAACTTTTAGAAAAGACTTTAAAGAAGTCAGATAGAAATACATTGGTATAAATCAGTGCCTCTCAAAGAGTAAGAACAAAACACAAACAGAATGACTTAGTAAGAAGCCACAGGACTCAGAATGAAGAAACTTGTGTTCTCAGTTCTGTCATGAATTTGCTATATGATATCAGACTATATTATTTATTTACTTACTTAGTATTATCCATTTATTGATGTATTTAGAGTTTATTCATTTGCAAAATGACACAAGTGGCATAACCTAAATATTGCATTTATGAAATTTATCTTACATTTATAAAAAGCATCTTTGCAAAGCTGACTCCTATATTACAATTCATTTGCTGCACAACAGTAATAACAATTATCTTCTCTATATTCTCAGTTCCTCAAGGATGGATCATTTAATTTTCTTGAGATAGCTCTCTCTGTCTTTTTCATCTAGTTTTCATTGCTCTGTGACTGGAATTTTGGCACATTTTCCCCCTTGTGTGTGGGTGTCAATGCGTCAACACTAATGGGAAAGGCTACTTGTGCTTTTTTAGATTGGTACTTTTTTCCTGGAATAAATGGTACATTTTTTCTTGGGGTTTTTGCTCATTTTCTTTCTTTTCTCTCCATCTCTCTTTCCTTCTCTCATCCTCCCAGCTTCCCTCAAGTCCTGTGCTGGCTATCTTATGAACCTCTTCTGCAAATGGTGAACTAGTTCTGAGAGCAAAGCTCAGTGATCACAGATACAGGCAACATAACTTCAGCTGATACATCAAGAAAATCCTCTCCATAGTTTTGCTGAAAAGCTTTATTTCCATATTTTAGAATAAATTAATCAGGAGAGTTCCACTATCTTTTTTCTGAGAGTCGTAAAATCTACAGGGAAATAAGATGAGCTTCTTTACTCCAACTCTGATACAAAAGGCCTACAAAAAATGATTCAGAAAGTCCTTCACCTCTTGATTCATTCTTATTGGCTTAACACCAACTTTCCTGCCTCTCCACACTCCCAAATTTGAGTTATTAGATCACTGGAAACGCAGAGAAATACAAATCATGACCAGAGATTTTAGAAGAAATGCCTACCTCAGCCTCACAGATTTTCCAGGCAGATTATTCAGCAATTTAATGTGAATATCCTATCTTTTTTTTTTCCAGCCTAATCTAGCCACTAAGTATAAACTGTTTGGTCAGTTTTGAAAGGAGGGAATTGAGAAAATATCAGAAAAGATGATTTCTTGCCAACTGCACGTCGACAAAACCAACAGGGGAACCTCACGACAGCATTACACTCATACCCCTGGCTTGTCTCCTGACCCTCTCCTGCTTTTGGCTTTTTTGGTTTTTTTCACTCTCCTTTCTTCTGAAGCGCGTGACCTTCTGCCCAGCCTCAAATGACACAGTCTTGGAGCTGGGGCTTGCACCCGTCAGAGCATCATTAAGTTGTCTGCCTATCCTGGCGTCTGGGATTTTTTTGTCTTCTGGAAACTTTCTTGCCACCCCCCCGGGTTCAGCAGGACTCCCTTCCCAGGCAGCAGTGAGCGGGTGCAATCCTTTCCTACCTTGCAAACCCTCTGGCAGCCCCCCTGCTCCTGCTCTGACTGACACCTCTCGCTCTGGGACACACAGCGCGAGCCAAGCCGAGTTGTTTTAACCACATACGCAGGCAAGGCAGTAACAGGAAAAGAACAGAGAATTGAAAAGTAGTGAAGCACACTCCCTTTTCTTCTTCCTTATCCCGTTTGTGTCTCTTCTACTTCTCTGGAGTTTTGCTTGTTTGCTTGCCTGTTCATTTCTGCTGGGAATCGGCGGGGATACAGGGCTGCAGGACCAGGACTCTGGGCACCAGCAAGGGTTTCAGAGTCGCTGTCTTTCATGAGATCCCTTTACAATCGCCTTGGCTGTGGAACCAGCACAGGCTGTTTGCTTTCCCTCCCTCTGTTTGCTTTCATTGGCTGGAACCGGCTTTTTTCCAGTTCCTTCCTTTTCTGGGATGCCAGTTAACACCAGTTAACACCAATAACATTGATGCCTCAGCTTTTTGGCCACAATTGTGAAAACAGATTCTCGCACCTGCTGAGCTGTGGCTTTTCACTATCAGCTGGCTGCTGCTGCTGCCGCAAAACATCCCTCATACCAATGCCATGCCAAGCAGCAGATCTCAGGATGAAGTATTTCACATTTACACTTACTGGGAACATTTTTCCCTAAGATGTTGTCACCCTGATACAGTGGTTTTGGCATGGCGTTTAACTTAGGGAGCAGGTTGAAGCCTAGGAAGCTTCCTGGTACCTCTGCAGCACCCGCAGCTCAGCATGGCAAGGGTGCGCTGCCCTCTGGGCAGCCCAAACACAAGTCCCCCGAATAACGATGTCTTCTTTCATTTTTTGTCCGGCCATTATGGTTTGTGCTGTGTACTGGCTGCTTTACCATCCATGAAAGCTAGGTACCTCCTAAGGTTACCACAGGGGGCAAAGTTAAGCCATTGCTGTGTTGCAGCTGGCATAGATACCGTGAAATAAAGGCAGAACTAGGGAGGAAAAATGGGTTATTTGGCCTTTATTTTCAGAAGATTAGTCTGCTGGATTTCTGAGTAAACAAGTAGGTAAACATTTAAAAATCAGTCTAGACTCTGGCTTCTGAGGGGAATGTAGGTAGCACTGAACTCCAGGTTTAAACACAGTTAAAAGAAATCCCACTGTGTAAAATATCTTTTTTTTTTCCTATTAAAAAAAAAGAATGAAATTCACTGTTGTATTCGCTTAACATTCATCACTTAAAATCTGTTCATCACAAGATTTGGGAACTCGATGAAAAGCAGCCTTTTCTTTTTATTACTTACTCCTGGGGGTAGTATGCCTCTTGCTCAGGGGAAGGTGCAGTTCCTGACGAGCTTTTAAGGTCTTCCAAAGTATATGGGTGCCAGCAGCCATACATAATCAATATATTTAGTTGGAGGACTACATTTAGTGTAGAGGGTTTTTGAACAGAAAGGGCTGCAGTTGCATTACATCTCTTACTTCCACCAAAATTAGTAATACCCTATAGCTGATGAGTCCGATTCAGCTCACAGCTGAAGAAGGACACTCTACATGTGTGACGGGAGTGGACACGCCTGCCCAGGGTGCCTTCATAGACGTCTGCAGATTCAGTTTTGGGTGGAACTGGAAGAATGAGGGGACAAAGAAAGGCTGCAAAAGTTCTTCACAAATGCAAGAAGGAGAGATGGATATTTCCAGTCTTACCAATGCTGTGCTGTAAGCTTGTGTCAATAATTTCACTCAGCAGTCCTTATTTCAGAAAAGCAGCCTCCTGTCACCTGGATGGCAAAAGCTAATAGTAAAATTAAGTGGTCAGTTCTTGCATATCTGGTTACTTAAGGATGGGACAGATTTTCTACGTGGAACCTTCTGTAACTCCACATGTACAAACTTAACGGTTGAGAATATCTGAATAACCCCAGTGAAAAAAGAGCATGGGATGAGGGAAGTCCATCATCAGTTCAGGCTGTTCAGGATGCCTCACTTCCCACCGGGCATTCCCCCTTAAAAACATCCACCCTTTCTGCCAGACCTTGCCAAGAACCCGGAGAGCCTCTCACCAATTCTCTGTGAAGCTGAACCTGCCAGTCAGCTGTAGCCTGAACTGAGCTCTCTTTTTCTCTCAGCTCCTCAGCAGGCAGTGGGGTCACTGCCTCGGGGTCAGACATCCCCAAGCAGCAGCTCTGGGCAGGAGGAGTGAACGCCGGAGCATCCTCCAGGGCCACACGTCTGGGAGCACGGCTTTGCTCCCCGCTGAGCTGCCGCAGGTGTCTTGGCAGGTCTCTGACTTCTCCAGGACCATTACATACAAAGGCATTTGGGAGGTGGGAACAACTGTATAGCTGTACTAGTTTTGGCTGGGATAGAGTTAATTTTCTTCCTAATAGCTGGTATAGTGTTATGTTTTGGGTTCAGTATGAGAAGAATGTTGATAACACACTGATGTTTTCAGTTGTTGCTAAGTAGTGGTTAGACTAAGTCAAGGATTTTTCAGCTTCTCGTGCCCAGCCAGCAAGAAGGCTGGAGGGGCACAAGAAGTTGGGAGGGGACACAGCCAGGACAGCTGACCCAAACTGGCCAAAGGGGTATTCCACACTATGTGACGTCATGTCCAGTATATAAACTGGGGGGAGTTGGGCGGGGAGGGATCGCTGCTCGGAACTAACTGGGCATCGGTCGGCAAGTGGTAAGCAATTGCATTGTGCATCACTTGTTCTGTATATTCCATTTCTTTTGTTATTATTATTGTTATTATTATTACTTTCTTCCTTGTTGTTCTATTAAGCTGTTCTTATCTCAACCCATGAGTTTTACTTTTTTTCCCCCCAATTCTCTCCCCCATCCCACTGGGTGGGGAAGAAGTGAGCGAGCAGCTGTGTGGTGCTTAGTTGCTGGCTGGGGTTAAACCACAACAGTAGCTATGGAGTCAGCTGAGTTTCCAGAGAGCAGGTGCTTGAGCCGAGCTGTGGGTTATATGAGGTGTGGGCTGTTAGAGGAGGTCAGTTACACACCACATTATAACAGAGGAATCTTGTCACAGCTAAGTTTAATCTTTGAAAAGATTTCCTCTCCTTCCCCAGCCTGAACAGCCTCTCATTTTTTTCCAAAACATCAGAATAATTTCTTTAAAAGTTGACATTACTTTTTGCACATACCCCATGAGGAAAAAACACCTCTCTGGATGTGGCAAGAAATTGTTAACAGCCCTGATAGCATCCTGTACCACCTGACAGGTGGACATTATACATGGAAAATATGTTACACATGAAAGCAGAGCTAGACTGACTCATTTAACTCCCTGGCAAAGGCACTGCCAAAACCAAACTCCCCACTGGAACCGGTGCCCTTGTGGCGTCCCTGGCGCTCCAGCTTCTGAAGCTGACAGTGAGACGGCTGTCAGAGAGGGCAGTTACAGTCTTTTGTCAAATATTGTTGTTAAGAAAACACCTATAAAGGGTTTATCATGCCTACTCTACTTCAGGAAAAAATGTTTAGGAATTCTCCTTCCTGGAAACTTTGCAAAAGCTACCAACCTTCCACCTCTGCCTTCTCTCCCACGCTATCTGCAGGCATTAGTGTATTAAAACAAAAACAACCAAGACAAAACAGCAAGTAATGAAAGAGAAAAAGAGCACAAACAAGAAGCCTGCAGCACTGCCAAATTATACAACAGCGATTCCCACTGGGGGTAGCTTGGACAACTTGCCTCACTGAGGCCAGCGGGTCTGCTGACAGCACTTGGAGGCTCCTGCACCGGGACCAGCACCGGGACCGGGACCAGGACCAGGACCAGGACAGGGCAGGCAGCCCCTGTAGGCAGCTCACCTGCACCTGCTGTAGCTTTCCCCGCCACCGTGCTCCAGCCTCTGGCCACTGCTTCCACCGAAGCCAGTAGGGATGGAGCGATTCCTAGCAGCTCTCAAAATCAAGCCTTCGACTCAATATAACAGAGACAGCCTCAGTTTTCCCACAAATAATTGTCATGGGAGAGAGGGTGGCTTGCCTTTCATTTGCTTGTAAAGTAGCACCTGCACCTATGCCCTGAAAAATCCTGACTCCTACTGTCGCAGACTGCAAAGGGCTGCCATGGGTTTTTTCCTCTCCGCTATTTCTCACCGCAGCTTGCTCACAATTTACAAGAACGGAGCGATGCCGCGTGTGTGTGCTCCGTGCCCTAACTTTAGCTGACGTAGCAAACCCTTGAAATCACCCCCTTTGGCGTGCCTTCTCTGTTAAAAACCTGTGCCTGTGAACACGGGAGAGAGAAGGAAAAGAGACACGGGGAGGAAAGAGACCCGTTAAGCTAGGGGGTAAGGAATGTGCATCGAGCTGCGCGTGGACGTCTGATGTCTCCAACTATTTGCTAAAAGGCAAAAGCAATACTTCCGACAGACGGCCCTCCCCTCGCCTGCAATAGGCTCCCAAGAATAGCAACAGCCTGTGTCACTGCAAAGGGCAAAGCCTTCTGAAATAGCAACAAAGTTGTTCACAAACCACTTTGTGGTTTGCATTTGGTTTCAGCCAGCTTCAGCAACTTGTTGCCATGAGGGAAATAGCCCGCGCTTTCCTGGCGGGCTGGGGAAGGACCGCTGCCCTGTGAAGTGCTCCTGCCCCAAGGTGCAAAAGGGGGTGGCAATGGTACCTGGGCAGAGCACGGAGGACCTCGGCCAGCAGAACCCGACGACGAGAGCCGGGGAGGACGAGGAGAGCAGCCGGGGCAGCCGCCGCCGCCACCTCCGCAAGCTCCCGGCTGCAGCAGGTAAAGCGGCAGGAGCCGAATGCCAGCTGTTAGCCAGCAGCAGCGCGCCCGCGGAGCTAGTGCTCGGGGCTGGGGGAAAACGGCCCCGCAAAGCCAAGGGACTCTCCGGGCACGCTCTCTCAATTGCTAAAAGTGCGAGAGGGGGAAAATGTGAGTAAGGAAGGGGAATGCTGGCTTCAGTTTTGAATGAAGTTTATGCGATACTTTTCCCAAAAGGCCTCGGTCCCGCTGTTCGTGCATGTGCTGTCTGTTGCGTAAATCCCTTTCCTTTACGAAGATCAGTCGCCTGAAAAATCGGAGAACCCGCTGCCGTCTAAGATAACAACGGTGCTCCGGTCCTTGCGTGCTCGGGAGCAATTCAGCCCTTTTCGCTCAAGTGGAGGGAGGCCAGGCAAGCACTGCACCTGCTCCTGCAGGGGGACAGTCCGGGGGGGACGGGGACTCCCTCCTGTCTTTTCTTCCCTAGCATTTCAGGAAGAAACAGGGCTTCTGTGCTGACGCCCTGAAAAATCAACTGTAGATTTTCTTCTGCAAAAGATTTTTGAGTGCTGAAGCTGAGTTCCGTAGTTCTTCACCCTTGCTGTCCATCCCAGCCAGTGTTTCTAAGTTACAGCATGGTTTTGCATATCTTTCCTCGATGATAAGATCAAGGGGAAAATGACCCACAATCATGACATTTCTCACCCACAAGACAGCTGTACCCAAACAGGAAAGCAGGGTAGTAAGCCAGAAATGACTGTGTCCCAAGCAGGTTTTGTTTACTTAAAAATGAATGAACTGACTAACCCGTGAGTGTTCAGATACCACAGGCACAAATGCTTTGTTGGAGTGTAATAGTGATCAGTCCAGCAACATCTACTGATACCTGGAAGCAGAGGTTAATCAAGAACAGAAAGCCAATCGGTGTGCAGACATATTTAACATTACCTCAGGGCATGGGGGGACCAATGCAGATGGTTATAAGATAGCGTTATCAAAGGGAAGCACAGCAGTTATAATAAACAGACAGCAAAGTTACTGCAGCACAAGAGCTACGGTTAGAACAGTCCGTGCAAATTACACACTTGGCCTTACCCTCTGAAATTAAAGCAGCAACCTGAGGAATTTACAATTACCTAGCTAGGAATTAAAGGAACTTTTTGATTCTTACTGGAAAATAACAAAACAAAACCCAAATCCCGTTTAATGTAATGAAGGGCCAGGCTGCCTGTTGACATAATGAAAATACATGGCAGAGCACTAAGAGATGGAAAGATGGCCAGGGTGGGTCTGCCCAGGATCTGTGTTCCCTGGCTTTCCATCAGTGCCAGTGGGTTTTTGTTCATGAAATTTTAATATTGCTCACACAATACTTTCATCGGGCTTATGCTGTACAAAGTATACAATGCCTCCCACCATCGCAGGAATTTAGATGTGTGAAGATGTGCGATACATTAGCTTCCTTCTGCCTTTGTTTTTAATTCAATTTACAAAATATTTGTTTTGGGTTTGCCTTTCACACTTGGATCGGAGGAGCCATATTTGTCAAATGATCATGATCCCACACGGCCCTGACACTTTTGGGGTAAACTTGGTATTTTCCGAGGTTTTCCAGCTCTGCTTGCAACATAACTTTGTCCCAAAGCCACCATTTGTTTCATCCCATAGGGTCTTGTTGGGTAACTGTTTTAGATCCCATGCCAGTCTTCTAGATGGGCAGTTAGATCAGATGTATCCTAGCTAATAGGAGAAATGCACCTATTGAGCAGCTACTGGATCTAAAGAAACCTCAGGCGTTAAAATAGATCAACAGGATAACATGGAACTTTTTATACCAGACAACTGGATGAGACAGAGAAAGTGACTGTGACAGTGCAGCAAAGATCATGATGGCATGAAAATGGGATAATCACCTTTTACGGGAAGACAAACCATGATTTAATTATGCAGCAATTTCCAACACATGGCATTAAATATCTATTCTACAAAACCATGTGATCCACACACTATACACTTTAGCAAAATGCTCCTCTAAAGACAATTTGGGGAATTTTAAACACTATTTACCTGTAAAGGCAAACTTTTTGTATGTCAGACAGCACTCAGATGGAGAAGAAATATGTTGTTAAAGATAGCTTAAATTTTTCAGATACAGATGCTGTAGTTTTAAGATTTATCATGGACAAAAGTTGATACCTTGTTCTACTGAAAAAGGGAGATTCCATGCTGTGGATTCATATCTATGCAATGCACTCAACTCGTCATGATTTTCTGACCTATGCTTATTAGCCAAGGGTTGACAGAGCTTGATTTCACCTTCCAAATATCTAAATAGATCAAAGAATCCCCAGGGATTTAAAGAACATATATATGACCTTCCAGGAAAATACTTTCCTTCCCTCCCAAACTGAGACATTTCTCACCTCAGATTAAATCGAAGTCAACAGAAGAAAGCACCATGTTAGTACAGACAGTTGAGCCCCCTCCTATCAAAACAGATGTATTTGCACAGGTTACATAAAGAAGTAATCTCTCCCCCCACTCCGTCCCACTAATTTTCTGTACGCACACTGCATGTTCTCTTGGGAGAAAGAAAAACTACGTCACAGAAATCTCAGTGTCTGGACTCATGTGGAGCATGGTACTCACGAGATGAGCTGGAAAGGGCTCCCAGGCACCTTTCCCGTAGCTCTCCTGCATGTGAAGTGGGCAAAGAGTGGTGTTTCCCAGCTCAGCCTGCTTGCAGATCTTCCCTGGCACAGATCATTTATCCATAATGCCCATAAATTATCCATAATGCCCACACAGAACAAATATTTTGCCTTTGGAAGGACTGTATTTTCCCAAATATGTGCTTGAAAATAAGTAAAGGGGCACGAGCCTACTACTTGGCCCCATCCAATCTCATCAACAGTACACTGCTATACTACGACTACACTTGGTCTCCTTCTCAGGAACCAAGCATAAACATTTCCAGCAAATGTTCTTAAAGATAAGTTTGTTTGCCAAGTAGTTCTGCTTTTGACCTGAGTAACAGTTGTGAGAAATAATTTTGTTTACGTGGGGAAACTAGAGAATAGACTTTCCAGTCACTTGTTACACACCAGCCACACACTCATTAGCCATGGTGTTTGTTGCAGACAGAAGGAGAAATTTCTCTGGAAGCCATCATTAACATATTTTATTCCCCTGGGCTGCACACTGCCATGTATTTTGCAGACATCTCATAAAAATAAGAGGAATATACATTTTAAGAAGCTTTTTTTTAAAAAAAGGAATGCCTAAGAACTGCCAACAACATCATTAGAAGTGACACTTAAAAGGATTGTGAGTACAACTACTGCAACATGCTTTATCTGGAAATGTTAAAGCAAAACATATGCTGAAGTCAGAGGGAATTTTGTCTGGAGGAAGACCATGAAGGAAAACCAAGAAGAGATTTCAGGGTTTAACTCAGCAGGCAGTTCTGAGCAGGCAAGTCTTAGGTACAGCAGTTACAACAAAACCCTGTAGTGATATAAGGATGTTTCTCAGCAGAATGGTGCCTGTGAGGCACAAGAGATATGGAGTTAACTGCCGAGTTTGCTGCTGCTAATGCAGAAAGGCAATGTGTCTCCCTTTGCATTGCATCAGAATCTGCTTTTCATTCAGGGGTCTTCTTTAGTTACAGCCCTCTGCTATTTCTATACGACTGTGGGCGTTTGTCATTGGATGTATGAACAAGGATACCAGCTGACCCAGTAAAAACGAACCAAAGAAACATTAGACATTGTTTGAGCTGCTGTACTGGGAGAAGCAAGAAATATATGGGCTTGAGTGCTTCCCTAGCAACTTCCCAGGTGTCCAAGCTCCACACCCTGCTTGTACAGCCTCTCCGATTATAAGTAAATAATCATTTCGGTTGCTCTGATCTGAGGACCACAGGCTGAGGAGAGCACAGCCTGGATTGTAAAGAACAGTGCTGATGGTGGACTCCATCAAGATATTTGACTTGGCACTGTCATTTTGAATCAGAAACTGGAACCACACAAAACTGACAGTTGCACATTTAAAGAATTAAATCTGTGCAGGACACAGACCTCAAATTATTAATAGGAGACACTGCCCACACTGCTGTGTTTCTGTTGGAGAGCCTTAAACTCAGTTTTTGTCCCTCTGTTACTTAATGTTTTTTCTCAGTTGCCTGCAAGAAGATAATAATGGATTATTTGTGGGTGATAAAGGTGACAGTTGATTAATAAATAGGATATGTCACTGGCTGAATGCAATTCGGATGGCTTGGCCTGCTGACTGCGAGTGAATGTGCTGTCTGGGGTTCCTCTATGCTAACTTTAGACATCTGCATCTGAGCAAGCCATACAGATTCCTTTTATAGGCAGTGGAGAGAAATAGGCATCTGACCTACTTCAGACATCTAGAAGTGCCTATTTTTCGCAAGTGGTTACAGAAGAAATCTAGAGATGCTGTAGATCTCTCACAGTTAGGTAAGTTGAACCCATCCTAGGTGTTTTAATACAGACAAACATAAAGTGATTTGCATTCCTAGCTGGGATGCAAGAAGGCAGGCCATATTTAAAGGAAAGGCAATGCCTTGGAAAGAACCCAGTCAGAAAAGAAGTTGGTTGTCCTGGAGGATGACCAGCAGAAGATGAGCTCCTGTACACAGCTGTGACAATCCTTAGATGAGTAGAGGGGGAAATGTCTACCAGGAGCGGGACAATTATATCAAGTTCCTATCTGGCACTGTGCAACCGCTGCAGGAGCACCAGGTCTGGCTCTCAATTTGTTGAAGAAGTTGATAATCTGGACAGAGTTCAGAAAACAGGGCTTTGAATACTTAAGGGACTGGTAAACTTGTAAAGCCTCACAGGCTAAGTAGCTTATCAAGGAGACGTCTGCGGGATGACTCGATGAGAGGCAATAATTTTGTACTTAGTGAACATAACTAAGTGCAGGCAAATGGAGAATGGGATCTGATGGCTGAAAGCTGAAGTTGCAGAAATTAAGTCTAGCAATAATTTACAGATAATTTACAGTGAAAACAATTAACCATCGGGACAACTTATGACTTAAAGTAATTGGCTTTCAACCACTAGCAATTTTTAAATCAAAGCTGAATATTTTAAATGGCGTAGTTCAAATAAAATGTCATTTAAACGTGTCTGAAGGATTATGCTGTGCTGTTCGTGAGTGTCAGACCGGATGACCACAACAGTCTCTTCTGGGATCATAATATATAAATTAAAGCAAAATCTTAGGTTCAGTCTACATGGCTCAATGACGTAAAACCCAAAGATATCCAAGAAAGCAGAAATATCAGCACTGAGGAGTAGTTTGGGCAGAGCACTGTGATCAAATTAGCAGTGTATCTTATGATACCCAAGCTCATTCATTAAGCACAACACTGTGTTGTTACCAGCCCTGATTTCCAGCCAGGAATCATTACTAGATTTTCCAGATCTAGTAATATACAGCAACCAGGCTAGTAAAACATATAAAGGGGAGGGAGAAATTAGGTTTTGCAATGATAAAATGTATATTACATGCATGCATTGGAGGATGGAGCACATGTAGCACCAGGCAGCTTAACCAGAGTCAGTAGTCCTTCCACTGAAGTGCTGTTCAGTGTGTTAAAGTACAGCAGGACCTTGCCCTAACCCATGCACTAACCTCTGTTTAAAATAAGTGCAATGATCTCAGATACTGCAGACGTAAAGGAAGAAAAATCGTTAGACATAATACAGACATGGACAACAACAATATATTAAAAAAAAAAGTTACATCCCCAGAGCATTTTGCAAATTTGTATCTGACATCTTCTTCAAGCTGTCCCACCTCCATCACAATATATCTACCATCTACCCCTACCTTCTGGAAGACTTCTCCCAGTACTTCTATTTCCCCCGTGCCCTTATGGCCCATCGTAACAAGCCCATGTGTTTTTCGCCAGTCTCTCCCCTCTCTCTGGTTTGCCAGCCACCCGAGCCCAGCAGAAAGGGCTGAGGTGCGCTGAGTGCGCCCAATAGCTCGGGGCTGCTGCCGCTTGGCCTTTGCTTGGCTTTAAGGGAGCGAACTGAGAGCCAGGTAGGAGACCTAATAGGCGATACTTATCTTAATAGACTTAATGGGCTTATACGTCTCCCCTGGCCCAGGAGGCACAGCTTATATTCCCACCGTTGTACTCCGCTACCCTCCAGAATAACCTGGCCTCGGGTGGCGTGTGGCCGCAGGGTGTAGTGGTGGGAATTGTTCGAGAGGCGAGGTGGCCTGGGGCACAACCGTGCCAGCCACCGTGCCAGCAATTTAGTGGGATACGTGGCCACATGCCAGGGTCCGGGCCTGCACTCTGGCACTGTTTATTTTAGTAGTGCAGAAGTACTGCTAGGGCTGCCCTCCTCCTCTCTTTTCACAATCTGCTTGAGAAATGTAATATCCTCTGTCAAATGGGACTGATCCTTGCCAATGTGCTCAAAAGTTATTGGCAAGGAACTCCAAGCAGTCAGTATGATCAAAGAGCCTTAATGCCTTACAAAAATAAGCTAAAAATAAACAGAGTCTATGTATCATTTTCAATTAGGCCATATACTACTTTCCAGCTGGAAAGTACTTGTTCCAGGAGAATTAACTGAAATACGGACTCTGTTATGCTGCAGAAGCTACCTCTCCTCAGACACGTCCTATCTCTCCAACTAACCGGAAAATCAGAAGTCAATTTACTCTTTCCCTAGTTGTGTGGCAGCCAACATCATGATGAGAGGAAAATCATGCTGGGAGAAAGAACACGACCAACAATAACAAACTGATATATTCCTCAAGGTTTAGGGTGCAAAAGGCTTCACAGTTAGTAGAATGCGATCAGTCGACTCTATCTTGTAACAATAAACAATGAATTGCAGTTGTATAAAATGAGTTTGTTTTAAAGTGGACATTCAAAGACATATAATCTCCATTTGGTTTATGTTTTCACCAGCTGTTTTTTATTCCTGACATTGTGGCTGTTATAAACTATGCGAAATATTTGATCCTGATATTCTGAAGAATCTGAGATTAGTGATGAGCAAAGCCCAGAAAGTTCATGAATTTGTACCTCAAAGACTGTTTTCTCTAGAATATCCCAGCTATCTGGATCAGCCTGGTCCTCAGTGGATAAGTTTCCATTTGGCAAAAAAACCCTCACGTGTACCAGCAGCCTTCATGGCATCCTCAGGTGAAGCAAAGGAATTAGTAAGCGGCAAGGGAAAGCTTAACTTGCTACTTATTCAAGTCAAGGTTGAAGCAATTTGGTTGGGAAATTACTGCTTTCCTTGCCCGTGGTACACTAGTTAGGTGGTCAAGACTTCAGTACAGGAAAAACATTGAGAACATCTCAAGGCAAAAATTGCTTTCTTAACAAAAGGTTGTATTGTCAGTGTTGCCTTTTGCAATGATATTCTGAGGCAGAAGGTTTAATTATTTAGGGCCTGATCAAAATGTTTCTGATTTCTGTTCAGGAAGATAAGGAACCCAAAAGCATTAAAATTAAAGAGGGTTTTATATGAATTAAAACAATTTTTTTTTCTTTTCAAAAATAGCCTTTTATGTCACCACTGCTGCTGGGTTTGTATGCACCTAACTGCTTTTCCTAAAAGTTACAAAAAGATTTTTTCGACTGGTATATCAAACAAAGTTATTATTAGTTGTGAGAATGTCGCAGAAGTCACACTTTCAAGTTTTTGTGTTTTTTTCTCTTATTTCAGGCTGTGGAACATTTACTTTTTTATCTTCTGCCGTTGCTGCCATAAGTGGACTTCTGATGGGTTATGAGTTGGGCCTTATCTCTGGAGCTCTTCTTCAGATGAGCAGCATATTAGCACTCTCTTGCAAAGAGCAGGAAATCGTTGTAAGTTCCCTGCTTTTTGGGGCCTTATTTGCATCCCTTATTGGTGGATTCCTGATAGACCGATTTGGAAGGAGACTTGCTATTATTATTGCATCTTCTTTACTTGTGTTGGGGAGTCTGATTTTACTGCCTTATGAATCGTATGGGATATTTATTGTGGGACGGATTGCCATAGGTATTTCCATATCATTATCATCAATTGCAACATGTGTGTATATTGCTGAGATCGCCCCACAGCACAGAAGAGGCCTCCTTGTATCATTGAATGAACTCATGATTGTGATAGGCATTCTTTTTGCCTATATTTCAAATTATGCCTTTGCCCGCGTATCTCATGGCTGGAAGTATATGTTCGGCCTCGTGATTCCACTAGGTGCTTTGCAGGCTATTGCCATGTATTTCCTTCCTCCAAGTCCTCGGTTTCTTGTCATGAAAAATAACGATGAAGCTGCAAGAAAAGTACTGGAGAGGCTACGGGAAACATCAGATGCTACTAAAGAACTTACTGTGATAAAGTCTTCCCTGAAAGATGAACATCAGTATAGTTTCTTGGACCTGTTCCGTTCAAGAAACAACATGAGGGCCCGAATGTTGGTAGGACTCACTTTAGTCTTTTTTGTGCAAACAACTGGGCAACCAAACATTTTATTTTATGCATCAACTGTTTTGAAGTCAGTTGGGTTCCAGAGCAATGAAGCTGCCAGCTTGGCTTCTACTGGAGTTGGAGTGGTTAAAGTGGTCAGCACAGTCCCAGCCACGGTTTTTGTGGATCAAGTTGGAAGTAAAACTTTTCTGTGTATTGGCTCTTCTGTTATGGCAGTATCGTTGGTCACGATGGGCTTAGTGAACCGTAACATATATGTGAATTTCACCAATGTTTGTAGAAGCCAATCTCCAGAGGATTTCCTTCTCCAGAGACCGGGAAATCTCACTGGTGTCACCAATGGGAGTCTCAAGGACCTCTTTGCTAGCATGGCTTCACCAGAAAGATTGTCATTTGATGCGCAGAGAAGCCCAGACGTTGCCAGGATGGGAGAACTGAACAGGACTGCCCTGGCAGGAGGCAAAAGCACAACAGGGTCTCACATGGAAAGTGGGGAGGTTCCCGTTGTCCTGAAATGGCTCTCACTGGCCAGCCTGCTTGTTTATGTTGCTGCATTTTCCATAGGTCTTGGACCAAGTAAGTGTTTAATTTTTCTAACTCTTTGTAATGGTTTACTTACAAGTAGATTAAGTGCTGGGATGACATGCCCAGCTTGGCATCAGGCAGTTCCCAAGGTGGGCAAAGCAGTGTTTTCTGCTAATATGCACTGGTATTGTCACAGACCCTCCTGGTGGGCCTGGGGTGTGCTTTTTAGGAAGAGGTCCTGCCCATTAAGGTCAATGGCCTAATCTCTCTTCAATTCAGTGGAATTAACTGCTTCTCTTCAGTGGAGTTAAGAGCTGCTGTGAGCTTTTCTACAGCAAAATTATGGGACCCCTGACTATCTTTCCTCTTCCTAGTGTATTGTGTCCTTACATTGGGAAGTTAAGATGTAGGCATTTGCTGCTGCTGACTCATAAACCCAGGATAATCATAAGCCCGAGACCTCTGTATGGTATGACACCATCAAATCCATGAAATGCCACATGCCTGAGTCCTGCAGAGTGTGTGGTCCCCTGACTATATAATAGTCTTCAGATATCGGAAAGACATTCAAGGTATTATAGTTCATGAGCAAACTGTAGTATCATCACCACCACCCGTGCTGAACAGCACCAGTGGAAGAACACACAGGCGTGTCACTATACAACCGAGGTCCTGCTGCAGCTGCCATCACACTTGCATGGTTCCTGCTCTCTCCAGAGGAGAACATGTTTGCCATTCCCAGGGACTAGCAATTAAATCTCTCCATTTTGTTTTCTTTTGTTTTATTTCAATAGCACTTGCATATTATTGTACTTTGAAGGGATTGATTTTTTTTAGCCACACTGCAAAACCCACATGCACAGAGTCCATTATTTATTAACAGACTTTATGTGCTTTTGTGCCCTGGCTCAAACTTGCCTTGCAAACACACTGTACTACTGCTGCACTATTACGATAAAGAGCTTGCCACAAGAATACAACCCAACAATTGCACTAACAGCAACTCTCCTGCAGTATTTATTTAATTTAAACATTACTCACTGGTTGAGCAGCGTGAGATAAGCATTCATTGCCAGGGCAGCAAGCTTGACTGTGTTATTGCAGCATTATTCCCTCCCTTGCAGATCATCTTGGGGCTGGATTCTGCTGTTGATGAGATAGGTTCAAAACCAGGGGTGCAGCCCTGAAAAGAAAATGTAACTTGAGCTTTACTTGGGTGTTTCAAACCCACATTTAATGACCCTCAAGGCAGGGGCACGTGTTCAGGCTTGGCCTCCTGTTGAAAGCTTCTTTCCTCTTGACCTGGTTGTAAATGGGTTCCTAGTCATCTAATTTGGCCTAATGTGAAATTAATGACAACGACATCTACTTCCTTGAGGGCCACAGAAACTGAGGTGTGTTTCCCAGGCTAATCTGAGAAGTCTTTGAGGCCCGTGCTTGTTTTCTGACCTCTTTTTTGACAAGAGCACAAATGCTCTCAAACAGCAAATGGGAAAGAACAGGTACCGTCTCAGCTCCAACATGTTGAAATCATGCATGATAAAGACACGGTAAGGCAATTTAAACTGGTGGGTGTGTTTGTGTAGCAAGTGAAGGCCAGGTCTAGGAGAGATACAGGTATTTCAAACTGCAGGTAATACTTTCAAGACATTTCCATGCCTTTAAAAGTACACTATTCAGTTAAAATTGACAATGTATAGAAAATGCAAGAGTCAGAGAGAATCAAGAGGTTGTTGGAATCTGCAAAAGATCTATTGTGGTTAAATAGTCTGGGTTGGGACATGAGGCTATGATTTGTGTCTTATATGCAGCCTTCAACGTCTGCTGCTTAGAGTCCTAATTCTTGAATGCGTTTTAAAATCCTAGCTTTCTTATCCTCAATATGCCTTTCTGAGTGTAAAGAAAAAACCTGAGCCCCTCTGCTTACATAAAGTAAGCAGTTTTAACATGTTTATGTTATTCATCTCTAAATCTGGTCTGTGGTCTGGACCAGACCATTAGTCATTGTCAACTCTGCAACGGGAGGGAGGCATCGAGGCTGGACTCGCTGGCTGCTGTGGCCAAGCGATGCCTGGGCTCCTGGGGACAGAAGCACTGTAACCCCCACACCATTATATTTTCAATGCAAAAATCTCATACTCCGCGCAACGTCTGCCTGTCCTGCTGGCTAAGGTGAAGGCGGTGCTGGGGATGTGTCTGTTCGTAACCTAGAGATCAAATCAGCCTCTTTTGGACAAAGAGCAGAGAGGATCTTGCTCTTTTCCCTCCACCCCACAAGGCCACTTCTGGAACAAACTCACCCACTTTATTTTGAGTCCATGCTGCATTATGTTCTGTGGGGGTAAAGGAGACTCTATGTAGTGCCATTAGGAAAATGGCACACTCTTCATAGGGCAGATCATGCAACCTGAGCTCTATCATCTTTTTTTAAAGTACTTTGGCCTTTTTTTTTTTTCTCTTTCTTTTTTGGGATTCTGGTCAAAGAGCTAGTTACAGTCCAGATTTGCATATAAATGTTGTATTTTTCCAGGATTTCTCTTTTGTCTCCAAATTACATGAAGTAGATGGATTTTTTAATGAACTAAACATATGCTAAATATATTTATTGCCATTTATCAAAGCACCCAGGCAGCACAGTGATGAGCACTCAAAAATAGACATTGAGAGATAAAAGCCATTTTTGCATTATAAAAGAATTCACAGAGTAGCAAGCATCTGCTTAGTCACTTTTTTGATTCTGGGGTGCTCTGTATTTATATCATCAACCCTTAGGCAAGATAAAAGGAGTATTTCTGCTGCTCTGTTTTGGATTAATTATGTTTGATGAACTGCGATTCAACTGCTTGTTCACACTCAATTTCACACAATTATGAGGATGTTTGGTAGGTGCAACAAATCAGTGTTGCATCACATCGCAGAACAGCACATGCTGTCTCTTCAGGAGTGTTTGCAGAGGTGTTTCAAGGCAGTTATTAGCTAAGGGGACTTGACACCCAGCTTTGTCTTGAGTTACCTTTGTCTGTGTATGAGAAAGGTCAAATGAGGATCAACTGTTCTCACCAGGGAAAGATGCCTGCAGAGCCCAAGAGAAACCTCTCTCTGTCTGCCACATGAAGGGTGAGGAGTGCGAGAGGGGCTCTTCATTGTTTGCAAGGAGAGGCATTTGAACCTCCTGTATGTGGAGGGCGGGACAGGAGACATGTGAGCCTTGCAGAAGTGCTGCTATGCCTTGCACAGGGAGCAGTGAGTGCAGGCTAATGTGTGGAGGTAGATTACCAATTCATCACCCAAGCTAAAAGCTCACTGTGACCCTGGAAATTAATTTCACAGAAAGGACACACAGAGAAATTCTAGTCAGGGCCATGACCATGCATGACCACTTACTAAATGACACAGTGTTAACTGAAATAGTTGCAGAGCATCTCATTTGCCAGATGCTCTGTTCAAACCACTTGAAGGGCAAAAAATTGTGGTCCTTTCTTATAAAGAGGTGTCAGCTCTTTCACTCATCACTGTTGTGCAGTACAACATGTTGAGATGCAGGAACCAGGAGAGCCAAACTCCTGCAGTATCAGACTTATTTTCCAAAATAAGGCTGTGAATGTGGGACTCTTGGGGTTGGATGGAGCATGTGCAAGAGAGTTCTCTTGGTTAACAACTGTAGGGCAGCTCTAGCCTTTCTGAAACAGAGTAGGTGCCCACAGTCCTTCTTCTTTCCTCACAGACCTGAGGAAAAAATTCAGATTCAGGAGTCAGATGGCACCCATTACCAAAGATCTGCTTCTCTGCCCTGATATCTCCTTTGGCACCATTTAGGATCAAAGACTAAATAGGGACAACTTCCCTCCATATTTTCCCATATATGCCCTGAGTGAGGAGGTCTCACTGGGTGATCTCACCAATAAGTAGCCAAAAGAGAGGCAGTAGCACCATAGACAATAATACAGGGATGCAGCGTGGTCTAGAGGCAATCCTCTTTACTGAATAAAAATCAGAGGGGCTCCAACAAGTTCTGGGCTGAGCAGCAAGTAATGCAAACTCAGTCTGGAGCCAACAGAGCATCCGTTTTCCTAGTCTAAATTTGTTCTAGCAAATAAAAGGCGAGTGAGCAAAGCAGGACTGGGGCAGTACCTCTTTACACATACTATGGGAATGCAGTTCAAGGGGATCCACGCACATCTCAGGGATTTTTTTGCTGTGGAGTGGGAACACTTGTTGAGAGGGGCATGTCAAATGTGTGCCTTTGGACTGCATGTGTGGCATGGGTGCCTTGCACAAAAAAGCTCTTCCTCCTCTGTCAGTCCTTTAAACACACTTCTGTATAACTGCAAAGGTGGTTAGGCAGTTGGCCAATGAACTTTGGGATAATCTGCTGGTGCAAATCACATCAGCTCCGCTGGTGTCACATGGCAGTTCATGCTGAGCGTGCGGATGCAAATCAACAAAAGCTCCTGTAAGTGGGACTGAGGTGCAGTTTCCTGACTTGAATCATCCTCAAAACCATTTAGATGCATAAAGTCCAAAGGTATTTATGTCTCTGCCAACCTGGGACTGAAGATGTTCTATTACTGCATGTCCTAGAGCAGCTGCCAGCTTTGTGCGGCTCTCCAAAGCCAAAGGCCAAACTCTCAGAGCTTTTTTCTTGGAGGCCATCACAGGCTCCTCTTCCAGGGCAATTCTCAGAGCTGCAGGGATGCCCTGGCCCCAAGCACTCAGAGCCTGCTTTGCACACACTGTGGCCACAACACACCAGAGGCAGATCAGTGTCTGCAGCTGGAGAAATGTCTTCTGGGTTTCAGGGCTTGGCACAAAACATAGTACTTATACCCATCCACATAGATATAAAATCTAAAAAATATTTTTAACATATTTGTGGTAGACAAATAAGTGCATAACAAGGTCTTGGAGGAGGGATTTAGAACTTACTGCAAACCCTGCTTTTCCACATAGCTGTTACAGTCCCATTGAAGCACAGCTCCTGTGAGTGGGTGCTTGTAGGACTGGCAGTACTTTGGTATTGATTAAAAATTGTTAAATAGTGGAATTAAATACCCATGGGAAGCCTTCTCAGAGTGGGATATTATGCCCTCTGTTGCCATCTGCTAGCCTCAGCCATCAGGTGAATATTCCGGATTGGAAAAACTGGAAAAAATTTACATGCTCATCACTCCGTCCACAGCAGTATTTCCTTTTAACTTCTGAAGTGAGCAGGTTACCCACAAACCAGGGCACTGGCTGGCTGTGGGAGCACCTTGCCAGTGCCCAGGGCTGTGAAGTCCAGACCTGCAGTGGCTGCGAAGCATGTCTGAGGACCATGTACTACTAGGGGAGGGCGAGCACAGGACTCACAAAATGAGGGACAGTTTTGGGGACAGTGGTTCCCCCCAGGGTGACTCCCTGATGGACTCTCAGCCACTGACTCACAGCCACCTCGGACTGAAGCTCCTCCTGCATTTGGGGACCCCCAACATCTCCTTGCTCTCTGTATGCAGGAGCAGAGGCACATACAACTGCCTGGCTGAGGTTAGCAGGCAGATTCAAAGCTGTTGGGGCAGGCTCAAGAGAGGGACGGACAAATCCCCACCTGCATCCACTCACGTTAACAAACCAGCAGATTGTGGTCACTACAGTCGCTTTCTTCATCAGGAAACCTGGTCTCACAGCCAAGGCTCAGAAAGAAAAATGGCTTCCCTTCTGAGTTACCTGTTGCTAAAGACTTTTTTGTCTCTGCATTCCATTCAGCTTTAACCTAGATGCTTGGGCCCCAGGTTTGAGCACCCATATGATCCTAGCACAGGGAAGGGTGGCAGGCCACCAAGCTGCCCTTGGATTACTAGTTTCACACTAGACGAAATTCCTCCCACATGAGGGACCTGGGATTGCAGCGCTGTGTCCCCTAGCCTGGGTCCCCCCAGGAAGGGGCAGTGACTATGCTCTCCACCAAGCCCTGCTGCAATGCACCATCTCGCTGCTGTGGGACCTCTCTGTGTGGGTCGTCAGGCCTGTGAGAAACAAAACCCATTGCAGGGAAGTCAGTGAAGGCAAGCCCCTAGTGAGGGCAAATCTTAGGAGCAAATTTTTACTGATGAAAGACTAGTTTGCGATGAGAGACATTCGTTTCTAGTGTAAACGTGGGCAGATTTGCCATATTGAGTATATCAGAGTTAAATTTATATCAGCTTGAATGGATGCTTTAAAACTGAGCTAATTTATACCTAAAATGGAACAGATGTTTCAACATGTTTGGAAATTTAACTGATGTGGGAGCCAGATTCCTCAGATAATCTACAAAGGGATATATTCTCCCCACCTAAGGGGGGGGGGGTGTCAGACCCCTGCTCTCTGACCTCTCCTTTGGTGCAGCCTTCCTTTCCTCACTGGCTATTGAGGGAGTTTAGGGTGACCTCCTAGGAAGCTAAATTAGGCTGTGTGATAGCAGTCCACATATAACATGCTTTAACTTTTGGTCAGCCCTGAAGTGGTCAGGCAGTTGACTAGATGATCATTGTAGGTCCCTTCCAACTGAACTATTCCATTCTGTTCTGTTCTGTTCTATTCTATTCCCATGTAAAAACCCACTTGTTTTGTCTACATCTTATTGTGAGTTGTTGAAGTAAATTAAATGCAGTTTTAAACCCATGTTGGGGCGGTGGGCAAGATGGAAGAAGGATCAGGCAAGAAGGATCAAGGAGGATGGAAGAAAGCTCAAGGGTTCACAAGAAAAGTGAAATCCATGGAGGTGAGGAAGGAAATAAATCCCTCTTTCAATCCATCACTGTCCTTCTTATGCAATCTTATGTGGGCTGTGGCAGTCTTTCTTTATGTATTTTATTGGATTAAGCAAGCCAAAACCCAGAGCTGGAACACTCCCCTTGAGTTTGCTCCTTTGATTCTTAGATTAAGTGGCTACCTGAGTTAAAGCATGATTCTTTAGCATGGTTAAATGCAGAACCATTTCTGTGTCTTTCACCTCAGTCACTAAATGCATCTGTAACAAAACCCGAACAGCTGGTTTCGCATACGACACTGAACAGCCCAGGGACTCGATTACAGAAGTCATATCTTTTGCCACCCTTATGATCCAGATTGCATAGGACTGCTTTTTCTCTGCCCCCAAATGCTCTTGGACTTAATCTTGACCACCAAATGCTCTACCTGAAACTGGAAAAATCTTGTGGGAAAGAGAACTGTTACTATGGAAATTCTGACCCTCCATGGATTTAGTTGGTTGTTCCTGTGTTTTGAAATACTGTGAGCTGGATGGCCTTGCGCTCACTTGGAAAACACTGGTGAAGGATAGGGATGTCTAGAATTCCATCGATATCTTTGACATTAGAGCAATATTTCAGGCTTTTACAAAATGTGGTTATTGTATTAATTTATAGGGCACATGAATTTGATGTTAACAGGCATTCATGCTCCACATTGCCTTGCATGACAAATGTTTGCAATCTTTTATTTTTGAGCTTCTAGATTTTGCAGAGCAGCTGTGTTCTGGCCTTAAATTTCACATAAATGAGCAGCATCAATTTTATGTTGTTTTGTGGTTTACTCTGAAAAATGAGATAGTGGTGGGGATTAAATCAAGTGCTCAAAAATAAGCAAGTACTTCAATGCTTTGTTGGATCTGAACCAGGATAATAAACCTTGGAAATGTGCATGTTTCACCAAGGATCAGTATAGGAAGTCCTATTTTAGTTAATTAAAAAATGATCTTGGATTCCTTATTTTATGACAAGATTCCTAGTACTGTTCATTTGTACCGAATCATCTTTTAATGCATGCATCCATGTGGTTTGAATATGACACTCCTAGTATTTATGTAGTTCATTATTCCTGTGCTATTCGAATGGTGCCTCATGTGACCTTTGTTTCACACTGTGTCTGTACTACCAAGCTGCAGTAGAAAGTCAAGGCATGCCAAAATGAAAAATAAAGCAAGGATTGTGAATTGCCCGTTTCTCCCTATTTCCTTCCCCCAGACAAGGTTTACCTGAAGCCCCTTGTTAACAGGTCAGCTAACCCAGGAATTGGTTTGCCTTTTTACAGGCTGATTGGTAGTAGTGAAGTGCAAGCCAATTTAAGATATTTTGGATAGTTGGACGCTAAATTACAGGATTTCAAATTGCAGGAGGTGTTCTGTAAAACACGAGCCAAATAACTTAATCTTCTCTAACTTGATAGAACCTACCAGTTTGGGAGGCATTTTTGGGTGTGGAAAAGGTCATAATAAGGAAAAAAATGCTTTTTGCAGTAATGAGACATGGCAACATCAGTGGGAGCTTCTCCTTAATTATTTCAGGACTCCATTTTGCAAAGAGCACAATAGCCTTGTTCAACCCTGAAACTGAATTTAAACTATGTACTGAGGTGCACACCTGAAATCGGGGACATCATTTTCACTCACATCTATGTTCCTGTTCATAACTTTACTTCTAAGTATGTGAATGAGGAAAAGTCTTGGCAGATCATTTCAAGGGCTTTGCCTTCTGAAAGACAGAGCCCTTGGTACTGTGAAAAGAGGGAGTGACAACACCATGCCCCAGCCAACATTCCTGTGTCCCTGCAATGACGAGGGTTGAGTCTGCTGTTGCTGAGTACAAAATTCGGCCCTCCAAGAACTACCTAGAAAAGGTAGGGGACTACCTGTGTTTTGGTGTACTATGCTCCACTTAAACAGTGATTTGAGTCACTATTCTGATCTTGGTGCTCTGGATTATATAGATACCTCTCTACTAATAGTTGTATGTTAATAAACCTATTGACACAAAGGCACTACTTAAGAGGATTGGCTCCTGTGCTTAAAATTAGGCATAGTTTTAAAGTTTGACTCAGGTTAGTTAGTAGCTGCTGGTCAAAATGAAGCATTTTACCTCCAGACCCACTTTATAAAAAAATCTGGAGAATGAATATCACTGTGATTCTAACTAGTAATTGGGCCTAACAATCCTCTTTTGTTCCACAGGGACAGTATCTTCTGTAAAGCCAGTGCACTGTCAAGTGAGTCTAGCATACCATCTCGTACAAGCTTCCATATGAATATCAAGGCTGCCTATCATTAGCCAAATTTGCCCTTCTTACTTTGTAGGTCAAGTGTTGCATTTAAGCATTCAGTAAATAATAGTGGCCTTTGATAATCATATCAAAGACAATGAAAGACTTTACGTTTGTTTCCTTGACCATGTTCTGGGAGAGAAGATCATTGTGACACTGAAATCTATAAAAAAGTTTATAGGACGTATGTCAAGCTTCATAAAATCCAGTTTCCTTTGGGAGAGAGGGCTGGGAGGAATTGTTTAGAGGCAAGCTGATCTTGGGCCAGCTTTGTGCAAACACTAGAACTGTCAGTAGGACTTCAAGTGCAAAGACAGTATTTTATTTCACTCATAAAGATCATCAAACTAGAACATTTATTATAAAGTATGAGAAAATAATTATGCCAGAAAGGTCAAAATGTGCAGTCACATAACTTACTGGCACTGCTGAGGAAGGTGTAGACTGGCAGCCAAAGTGCAGAGAGCATGGCCCGATGGTAAGGCAGTGCGTGAAGTCAGGCGACTGTTTCTCCCCATGGCATCTGAGTTTCTGTGTCCCATTGAGGTCTGGGAGGAAAGCCAGGAAGATTTCCTCAAAGGGAAAGGGGATGCAGGAGGTCACCCAGCTTCTGTTGCTTTTGAAAATCAACCCTAAGTGCAGAAAACTCTTATGAAAGAAGGAGAACTAAAAGAGACTTTGTGGCAGACAGAGACCCAGGGCCTTCGCACACTCCTCCTGGCCGCCTCCCTCCAGCATGAGCAGCAGTGACCAGTGAGGGACTTAAAAAAATGGATCACTGCAGGCCTCTCACTAAATAAGTCACTGTTGTAAAAGGTTGCTTATCCCTTCCACTGGGAGTTTTGTAAAGCATACGCACAAATCTCTATTTTGCAAGAGCAAAGTCTTAAATTGCCCCCAACTGCTGTGTCCCAACACCTCTTTTCTGTTGTGCACCCCCTCGAGGACCAACATTAGCCCTTGGGTACTGGAAAAACAGGTTCATTTACCCCACCCAGCTGGGTAATTTCTCCTCACCATACTTTTTAGAAGTGAAATACGTGATAATCTGAACGAATTCACACACAACTTCCTCGTGAATTAGAGCCTCTGGCTTCTGCAGTCATTCCTCTGCAAATGCCTCAGAGGATTATCCTGGATTCAATATTCTGAACAAATAAACACCTACAAACAGGAATACACATTTCAAGTTTAATTAAAAGGCCTTTTTTTGGATGGCAGTATGTGATTTATTACAATAAGCACATTCTCCCTTGAAAGTTTGTTTTAATTTTTTTCTTTTTCTCTCTCTTTTTTCCTTTCCACTTGCCCTGCACGCTGTTCTGTCTTGATGGAACAGTTTGAGTGTCAACATAATAAAGGATGAGAGAGAGAGACAATGGCTGTGAAATCCAGTTGCAAACAGAATTGTCATCGCATACATCAGTTCAAATCAACTTCTATTAGAGGACCTGAAAAGAAGTACAGACTATTACATACCTGCCTACAGTAAAGCTATGATGCATCCTACTGATATATTTGCTGCTGAGTACTGTTACTGGGCAAGATGGGCCACAAATCACATTAACTAAGACAATTCTACCATTCCTAGATCCTTATACATCTATCACTTCTTGCCCAGTAATCCTTCAGAAAGGAATCACTGTCTATAAGAAAGTTCTCCTCGTTTGTGACTATTCTTTCAAGCTGAAAATGGATGGTAATTGAAGATCATTGAAAACAGATTTAAGAATATATTGAACAGCTTGAATGAAACAGGAAAACCCATACCAGGCATTGCATTTTTTTTCAAGTTCATGGAGATGAAAATTCCAATAGTAAAAAACCCCATGCATTAAAATGCAGGCTCACAGTGGTGAGAAGGTTAGTGGAGGAAGGACAGCTGGGGAAAATCAGAGGTGAAGTACATCTCACTGCCCTCCTTCTCAAGTGACCCAGAACACAGGGGAAGGAGGTAATGCATTGGTCTCACAGTCTGTTCCCCCAAAACCCTCCTGCTGCTCTAATGTAAACTGGAGGAGGTGCGAGTGAAGGGTGATTTCTGTGGTCCACTACAATGTTCCTTAAAAAGCACATGTGAGTGTTTATCTTGTCTGTTAGACAGTGATACAAATAGTACAAACACTGGGCAACAATTTTTATGTACTCTGATACAGCTTCAGAGACAAAAGGATTAAATCCCACTTGTCCTAACATATGTTACTTCAAGGAGTCAGCCTAAAGGATTAACCATTAGGAACAGAAATGTAGTGTACCAGAAGAAAAGAAAATAATTTAACATTTGCCACACCACATCAGCTCCTTTTGGATCATCAATGGTATCAGCTATCTTGCAACCAGTAGTCATAAAGCTGCTCGGAGAGAAGCGTCTCGGAAGCCGTAGAATGAGGTACATATTGCCTTCACCGGCAGAGATCAGGATGCAGCCATAGGCATGAGATTAGATGAGGCTTCTCCTGACTCCCCTGTCTCTCAGCAATAGAGCAATTCCACTCCTTTTAATGTGCACACACAGGGTTTGACTCGACCCTTGGCAGGTTGGCATTCTGCTGGCAGCTTACATGCTCTCCAAAGCTATAGCCTCTCATTTGCTCCATATTTGCCAGTTATTAATTTTGAGCAGCCACTTCAGTCTCATATTATGGGGCAGAGCCAGAGAGACAAATGGCTCTCATTAAGCAAAGTCATTGATTTTTAATGCCAGTCATGATCATCTGCTTTGTCCTCTTGCATAAAACCATGGGCAGAATTACAGTCCACTTTTTGCGCATCATATCTCTTTTACCTGCTTTGGAAAAGGACAAGCTCCCTCTCACCCTCTCTTCTTTCCAGTCTAAGCATCCCTCACTTTTGCCAGCCCCCCAAATCTCCTTCACCAGAGCTGCTGCAAAAGCCTTTGCGTTGTGTGGATGCTGGGAGCGGTGCCAGGAGTGTCAGTGCGTTACAGCAGCAGGTCCTCCCCCCGCCCCAAATCCCAGCTCTGCTCCAGTGCTGCTTGCCCTCACAGATACACACCTCATCACCACGCGCACCGTGAAGGCTTGTGCCATCCCCCGCAACGTGCCCTTCGAAATCAAGGCAAACTGGCGCTGAAGCTGGCCTTTCGTGAGAAGTAGTTGGCCATCTGGCTACTTGTGTTAATACCCAGCAGAGCCTGTAACCAGGTAAATGAAAAACCTGTGGGGTTTCATAAGGCTGGAAAAAAATCTGGCTCTGGCAAAGCCAGTCATTAGCCATGTCCTTTGACTTCCTTCCTCTCATAGCAGCTTTGCAGTGGCTTGCTTGCATCCTTCGCCAACACTGATCATTTGTTAACATGTTCTTAGATGGTCTGCCTGCTTTACAGGTGGCATAACCCCTTCCTTATCTTCCCTTAGACCTCATGTTGCTAACAACCCAGTCCTCCCTTTCAAAGTTTTACATACTTCTGCCTACTTCCCTCCTAAGCTGTAAGTCCACTTAATCTCTTTCCAGAGTTTATACCTTAAAAACTTGAATTCTTTCAAGTATTGCGACGGCTGCTTTCTAAATCTCACCATAAAGAACTTGATCTCACACAATACAGGTATAGGAAAGGAAAAAATGCTAAACAGCAAATGAATACCAAGGGAACCTAATATTTCATTAATGAGAGCTGCTGAGCAGCTTCAAATTTGCTTCTGCCTCCTGGCAGGAATAAGGTCAAAACAAGGACATTTTTCATTCATGTACCTCACTTGACTGTTGAGAAACCTCAAGCTTGCAGTATTTCTCAGATATTCTCAGATTTTTCTGCTTCTCTGATGTAAGTCTGTTAATTTTTGGTATATTATTCTTTATTTACTGCATAGCTGTAAGGCAAGGAAGGAAGAAATCACACAAGGGTTTGAGACATCTCTTTGCTTATGGCCCAAATACAAAGCTCATTAAGTTGGCCATGTTGGCTCAAACAAAAGGGCCACTCAATCAATCCGTTACCCTGCCTCCAACAACAGCCAGTAGCAGACGCTGAGGGAAAATACATAGGAAAAGGCCCATGCAGCATGCACAGCATGTCCTTCTGCCTATCCGTAGTTTAGGAAACTTCAAGAAAAATGTTGGGGATTTATTTTTACTATTGTGAACAATAGTTCTCAATGGATCTTCTTCCACACATATAGAGAAATAATGTTTTAACACCCATTTAATCATTTAACCCGGCATTTAATCATTTTAACCCACTAATATTTTTCACATCTGAAGTATCTTGTGAAACTGAGTTCCATAGTCAAAATACGCATTGTCTGAAAAAGCATGTCATCCTGCCTCACCTAACGGCTGACCCTGGTAATTTCACTTGGATTCTCCTGGTTTCTGCCTTTAAAAATGTAATTAAAACCTCTCCTTTGTTCATCTCCACTTCAGCTCTGTTTCCCTCTGCTGTACATTATCTAAGCTGAAGAGTCCTCGTCTGTTTAATTGCTCTTTGCAGAGCCCATTACACACCTTTCTCTGAGGCTCATCTAGTTCTGAGTTGACCAAATCTGCATGCAACGTGACAAATACAGAGGCACAACAGGCATGCTCAGTGGCATATTCAGTGTTCCCTTCCCAATAATTGCCAAGCCTCTGTTTGCATCCACGACCTCTGCCTTGCAGGAGCTGATGCTGTCCCTGAACTACCCACAGCAGCTCCAGCACTTCTGCCCTGAGCAGTGCTGGCGTGCCAGTGTGGGTACCGGTGGCTGGTTTTCTCCCTACGTGTTACTTTGCATGTGTGGATAAGGAATTTTATGGGTCATCTTTTCAAAGTACTCGATACTTTGAGATCCTTTTGCAATTCTTTATGATACTTCTTCATTTTTATTACCCTGAATAATTTTGTACCATCAGTAAGTTTTGCACCTTCATTCACCTCCCTTTCCTGAGAGATCTGGAAATATACTGAGCAGATCTAGTACTCTCCTTCCACTGTGAAAACTGGCCTTGTCCTTTGTTTCCTATTATAAACAGTTATTGATCTATATCCCAGGACATTTCACCAAAGCTCTCTGAAGCTGAAAAGCACAGTGGCTCATTCATTTCCATCCCCATGTTCCTTAACTCTTTCAGAGACGCAGCTTTCCACAGCAACAACTAGACAACTCTTCCTCAAGACACTATACATACCCTCTTTTCCTTCTTCCATCTGAGATTACTTAGCTTTATCCTAGCTCCAGCCAGCAGCTCAGTACAGAAGTCTACCAGGGTGACACCTTCCTCCATCCTCATGGAATGTTTTCTTCAATGCTGGCACGTGTCACCTCCTCTGTCCCTGGCCTCTCATCCTCTCAGCCAGCAGACTCTCGAAATACTTGGCTGCCTGATGATGGTATTGCAAGTAACTTTTCAGCAATTATACTGTGTTTTCTTTGTTTGGACACAGCATATGCCTTTATGGAAGGCATATTTCTGTATCTAACAGCTTTCTTCATTCAGTTGTTTATCTGTGCTGAGCTATTTCTTTTTATTGTATTTGGTTGTATGTGTATTTTAAGCCTGTAATCAAGTAATTTAAACATTTTCCATAACACCACTGAAGCATTTACCCTGATTGTCCTTTTAATGTCTTTATAGAAAGAAGGCTTATTCTAATACTGCTCTCCTTTTGAAACAAAATGTGCTAGGCTCTTGGTTCTTCCGTTTCTACAAAAATATTGAATTTGAAATGTTATAACCAATGTAACAGAGCATCTTTGTAACAGTTACATCTTGAACTACCCCTGCTCAGCACTGAAGCAAGATTGGCTTTTACTCTCATTAAGTATCAGACAAAGTGCTAAAAGAAACCATCATCTGTGGTATCTAAAATGTACTCCCAGCACTGTGCTCCATTATGCAATTTATTAAGCCTTAATTGGAGCAGCTGAAATCTTCCGTTATTATTCTGTTTTCTGCCTTTACAGCTCCTGTGACTTTGTTCAGAGGTGGAAGTCACCATCCTGGTCAAGGGGTTGTTTGTATACCTGAATCCTCTGCTCCTCCTACTTGGGCAAGGAATGTCAGGGCACTGAGTTTCTGCGATATTTAATGAAACAGTTAAGCTTTCTGATCCAATGCAATATTTTCTTCCGCATTTGCAGTGGGTGTTCTTTTCTCTAGATTGTACCATAATAAAAGACATTCAACTGTACAATTTTTCTTAACTGCTGTCATCATACAATGCACTGCAGGTGAGCAAAGGCAAGTTATTACCTGCAGCCACTGCATGAACAAATCCCGCAGCTGATTAATCTAGCACTGAGACTCATGCTGAGCCCTTAGCCTCATCTCTTACCCACCTCTGACCTGGAGAGCGTCAGCTCTTTTCCCATCCATTCCACGAACACCAGCCAAGCATGGCTGGAGCAGACACTGAAAACTATTGAGTGTGTGCAATGTGGTTACTATCACAGCATCCTTTTGAAATAACGTTAGATTACACAGCAAATGGGGTGGACGGGGAGACGGGGGGAGGGGGACAGTATTTGGACCCTCTGTTCAAGGATAGGCTGATTTCCCCTGTAAAATGCCACCACTGCTTAGGCTGGTGAAGGCAGAGCACATAGTTGACCTTGCAGTGACTTTGGGAGTGTGCAGGTTAAATTTCTGCAGCACTGTGTGCACACAGCGTACAAGGTAGCAGCAGTCATTATGAATGGGAGCCCGAACCTAGTTACTGGCTCCCCAAGAAAAAGCCACATCCCCGCCGTACCTACAGCAGCTGCTGCTTTTTGGCAAATGTACAAATAGTAAAAACAATCCCAGCGAGGTGCTAAAAGCAAAGAATCGATCGTTATCGCTGCCTCAGCTTGGGGAAAGGAATAAACAGACTGTAATAAGTGTCAGATTTCTACAACTGCTCTTTCTCCATGGGGAGTAAGACTATCCACTCCTCGCCAGCTAAGCAGAGGTCAGGGCCATGCCAGAGGAAGTAGCTACCATTAGCAGACATGAAGAACAGACGTGGTGTGTTGGTGGGGTCTGTCTGAACTAAATAACTGGTTGATATAAGAGCAGCTAACCACTATTGGGGCTGATGCAGATCCTTAAGTATTTTGGTTTCTTAACAGGAAAACAATATGTTTCAAACCTCCAGACAAATTGTAGTTAGCCTGAAAGGGCCAGTCCGTCCTTGGAAAATGCATGTTATTGGAGCTGCCCCAGTGCCACACATTTCAGCTGTGGTGTGAGCCAGCCCCCAGTTCCCGTAACGCTGCTGAAGCTTATCTAGCTCAGGGCTCGCCCAGCCTCGTGGGGATGCCGTGTCAGTGCGTGGGACTTGATCCTCCTCGCTCAGTGCCCCTCTGAGCTGCCACTGCAACTTGCTTGAACACAAGAAGATTCTAGAAGAAGCAATTACAGATCAAACTACCCACAGAAAGAGTTTATTCCTGGAGGTTGGCTTATGCCTGGCAGAAAGCTGGTTTGAATTCTTTCAAACTTTATTTTAATCCTGTCTAATGTGACTATGAATATTGCCTTTGCCAGTCTCAGTGTATAATCATTTTTCCAGCCGAGCTCAGGGCTGGCTGCCAGGCCATCCTATGGAGATGAACTCCACAGGCTGTGCATGCAGCACCCAGAAGGGCTCCTTTGCATCTTGCTTACTTGATGCTTTGCATTTCGGCTAGCACTCCCTGTCGTGACATGTTGTATCGGCTGTGACTAACGATACCGGTTTCAACAGCCCTGATGCTGAGGAGGGGCAAAATACAATCGTGACATCCCCATCATTGCCAGGGCCTGGCTGTGCTCAGGCACAGGGCTAGCTGGCCGGGCAGGGAAACACACCTGCTCGAGAAGCCAGTTCTCTTCTTCTTTGCTCCCCCCTCATGTGCAGACACCCCACAGAACATTCCCAGGGCATTTCTTTAGAGCAATATTTGTCTTGTCAGCAGCGAGTGTGTTAAACTTTGCTGTGATCCAAGTCAGAAAAAAAGCAAAAAAGCCTCTCTATGGCTGCTGTTAGACACGGCGGCTGTGTTACGACTGTGTGCGCCACTTGACTATGCATAACAGTGTTAGGCTGCTATGCAGTGCGGTCTTGATTCTCCGGAATAAAATCGCCACTCTGCCAGGTCACTCCCACTGTGGGAGTGAAGCTGCTTATATTTTTCCTTAAAAATTAAAAAAAAAAAAAAAAAAAAAGAAATCTGGGCCTGCTGCAGAAAACATTATTGAATTCAAATCTGTGGTACAAAGAAATCTAGATTTTGCTCGAATCTGCTCTGTCGACTCAAGGCTCAGGGCTTTTTTTCCCCTTTCAGTTGGTCCTTTCTAGTCTCCTTCCACAGCACTTTTCTCTTTTCTACATTTACCAGTATGGGAATCCTACAAGCATTCAAAGGGATATTGCAGCATGATACAAACTCACACGTACAGGAGCCTATTTTTTAAAATGTAACTTTAAGACTGCCCAGTGCGAGTGTCTTGAGGAAACTCCCGTTTGTCGTTTTGCAGAAACAACATCACAGAGGAGCAATTTATAATGCCACTTTCAAGGGTCTGAAGACACAGTTCATCCATGTGTACCTCTCTGCTCTTGTGCTGGTCGTCTGCTAACCCACAACCTCTCCACGCAGCAACCTCTTGCTAATGCATTCTGCTTATGAACAAAAGGAGGGTGGAGGGTTTTTTTTTCTGTTTTCTAATAACCAGGAATGGTACAGAAATGTGGGGGGGGGGTGTCTTTTTTCTTTTTTCTCTTACTATAAAGGTGGTTACACAGCTAGCTCTTCATGTCTGAATTTGTTTTTGTGGGCTAGCAACACCAGCATTTAGATCACCTGTGGTGTGGTGTGATATGAAAGAGAAAAAATCAGGCCCTCTCCATTTATACCTCACCAATCTCATTTATATGAGTGGAGATCTGGGATAGCAAACCTGCTTCAGTGTGGCAGGTTGATTTATAAGGTGCCATAAATGCACAGTGCTGCTCTGATGCTGAAGATTACTTTGGGTTGCTGCCCCACTTCCATTAGTGTTATGTCACTTGAGAGTTACTTAGTCAGAGCTCCCTTTCATACAAAGATGTGCAGCCAGAGCTGATTTCCCCGGTTCCATGCGTGCTGGTGCTGCCTGTCCTCGGTGCCACCCACCGCTCACTTGGGCAGGGATGGTGCCCCAGGGTGATGCTGACTGCTGCACACACTGCTGGCAGAGCATGGGTGGTCCTCCAGGGCTTGGGCCCCCCCAAACCTAATGTCCCTGAATATCGCCTTATTCTTTCAGGTGGCCTCACCTGAATTCATGAACTACCTAAATTTACAGCAAGGAAAGCCACCCTTTCGAAGACAACATCCTTTTTTTTTTTTTTTCCTTCTATTTCAGTGTCTTGGCTGGTTCTGAGTGAAATTTTCCCTGGAGGGATCAGAGGACGGGCCATGGCTTTGACATCTAGCATGAACTGGGGTATAAATCTCCTCATCTCCTTGACATTTTTGACTGTAACTGGTAAGATTTCTCTGTGTCCTTCCAAGCTTATATTCTCCTAGTGGGCAAAATTAATCTTTCCTATACAAACAACATTGCTAAAATTGCAGCCATGATGCCCCAGGAGCCAAATTCAGATCTCCATTTAGGTGCTGTTTGTTAGTGTAACTTCACCGTTTCCACCACATCTTTCTAAGTTTGCGCTAGTAATTACAGCCTCATGATGCTGGCTATCAGAGCGCCTTGCACATCAACTCCATAGGCTCTGAACCCCAGCTCTTAAAAACACCATTGCCTTAGTAGGTTGAAAACACATAATAGTTAGGATTTAGTCCTGCATCTTCTGAAGTCAATGGAAGTTCTGCTCTAGATCAGACCGCAGCTTTTCTGATCAAACATTTTTAAAGACAATCCCATTGAAATCATTCCTTTTCACAGGAAGGTCCTGGCTTTGAGAAAATTTCCTTTAGAAAAAGGTATCTTTGTAAGGTAAAAATGTTTCATGTTTTAATGCGAGAAAGTAGACTACCATACAGTAACTTATAATGTGATGATCAACAAGGGAAAAAGTTAAATGCTGATGTTGAAATTCATTGATTGGCAAATATTTTTTTCTAATTTTATTTCATAAGAAGTTTTGCAAATTTTAGTTTTCAGTCTTATTCTGAGGAAAATATGTGCTGAAAATAAAAATATATAAGGGAACAGAAATTCCAGGTTTTGTTCAACTCTACATTACTCTCCACTGGAGGCAAGCAATCAACCCACAAAAAGTCGAAGTGGTTTTCATACTGTTAGAAGCATTTTGAGACGGATTCAAAAATGACTGTGATCTGAGACTAAAATAGGTTTTACATTGGTGTTCTCTTTTCTTAAAAAAAAAAAAGGAGAGAGAGAGAGAGAGAAAAACCCCTGAGTACTATCCTGATTAAAACTAGGAAAAATATGCCAGGTCAAACTCATTTTGTCCACACTAGCACTTCAGTGAGATCAAGGGTCCTCTTCAGAAGCAAATCATCCAGTTGTCCCCACTCCCTGCACTTTGGTTTGCATCATAGAACTGCCCTCTGGAACTACACAAGCTTTTGGACAAAACCAAACCAGAAAATTCAGTGAATGCACTCCAGCTGCCAACACTTGCTCAGTCCTTGGACCAGACTAAAGCTCTTCCTAAGGAAATGTTCCCCAAACCAGATAGTGCAGACCTCAGGTCCCCAGCATCAACTGTTTCACCTGAAGAACCCCTCCCATTACTTGTTAATGCACACATAGCCATTAGTCTGGTCTCAGTTTCAATGAGTTTAAAGCTGCAGTAACTCTATTGGCTTAGCTGGGTCTAATCTGGATTTATGAAACTGTAACTACAGGCAAATATGCGTTCCTAGTCTACAGCAGAAAGGCAGAATTGGAAATTCTGTCTTCAGATGAATACAGGTGGAGGGCACGGTGGCCAGCAGCACCTACACTGAGGTGTCTGATGCAGAAGATACTGGCTGGAGTAGCAGCTTCAGCTGCAATTTTTAGCTCACGACACAACTGACAAATGTCTCAACTGTCCAGCTTAGTTTTAGCAGGGAAAAGGGCTTAAGGGGCCTGCAGCAGCCTGTTGGGTTTGTATATGCTTTACTTCCCAGGGGCTGTAGAGTGCATCCCTCAGCCTGAGGACCTACCTGCCCCTGGACTGTAGGCTCAGAAAACCACTAGTTCTCGGCTGGCCCCATTAGGAGTTCGCTCTTGGATCCCTTTCTGGTGCAGGACTTGCAGTGGAAGTGCTGGGAACTGACAGGCAGGGAAGATTAGCTGGAGACAACTGCAACAGTGTGAAAAACGCTTGGTTTTGCTCCATGAAAGAATGTGCAACAAAACCAGACACAGGTGGAAATTTGAGGTGCTTGTGACCCCCGGTGCCTTTGCACAAACCAGTAACAATGGCTACTTACTGTTTCATCTAGAGTGACCACAAGCAAAATAAATCAATAGGTTCATGCTAAATGGGTCAATATGTGCTCATCAGTTTTCTTTCATAAGGAGTATTAGAAAAAGTGAAACCACTCTTCTTTTTCAAATTATGGCCAGGCACAAATAAGTGAGCCAAGAATAACAGCCTAGCTTCTTTCTAACTTTCCTGTGCATTAGGGGCTGTATCCTATTAAAATAATGGCAACAGAAAAAAATTATACTATTTGAAAATTTAAAAAACACCATGTTTTCTTTCTTTGTAGAGCTCATTGGCTTGTCCTGGGTGTGCTTCATTTACACAATAATGAGCCTAGCATCCCTGGCTTTTGTTATTGTGTTTATACCAGAGACAAAAGGATGCTCTTTGGAGCAAATATCCATGGAACTAGCTAAACAGTAAGTACCAAGTCTGTGACCGCATCCCCCAGGTGCCCGAGGGACAAAGCCTTTCAGTGCCATATGCTAAAAGAAAGGAAACTACGCTGTTTTTTTTCTGGAAAAATCAGATTCTCTCAAGGCTTGAGCTTTGTACATGTTCATCTGAGTGACCAAGCAAACATTTTGTTGGTGCTGAAAGACTGGCCCTAAAGGGGTGGTGGTTTCCAGCACCACTGTGAGAAACACCTGCAGCCAGACCTGGCTCCTCTGCACTTTTGCTGACTGGCATTCCTGGAGAGGAGGGTAACTGTGTTCTCATATTTAGGGCTGTGTGTCTTGGTTTGCATGCAGAAAAAGGGAAGGAGAGAGGCTCTATCGCAAATACTTCAAGGCTCTATGTGAGTTTTGATAGCTCTTCTAGATGGGCATTTTTGGTGCATTTACTGAGTCCTGTGGCTCTGTAGGCTCTATGAGCTGATACCCAAAAAAGGTTCTTCTAGCATGAATTTTGTGTCCTCACCTCACCAGATAAAAAGAGTAGAAGAGCAATGAGAGGGAGAGAGTGTTGGTGACATGAATGCCGGCTCCTTTAATACGACCCATTCTGACTGGTTTTGTGTCTTTGGAGTCTACTTGTCTTTTCTCAACCCTCAGAAGTAGGGTGGCCCTTGGAATTACATACGTTCAACAAAAGTAGCACAGCAATTTGGAGAACAGAATTAAACGGTCTGCTGATACAAATGCTGTTCACTTACAATCTCCAAATGCAGGTGTCATTGACCATAAATTAACTGGCTATTTTTATTGTCAATTTGCTGCTGGACCCAGTCTTTTCAGTTGGTTTTGGCCATTAAAAAAAAAAAAAGCAAACAAAAAAACCCCCACACCCTAAGCAGCCCTGGTGTTTAAAATGCAGCACCCTCCTGGTCTGTGCAAAGAGCTGCTCCTACAGCAGCTACTTGCTTTTTTGGACTCATTTCAGAAGTTATCAGCATAATGAATAAGAGGATAAAGAAATGACAGGGAAAACGATTCAGTAGACCAAATTTTTGCAGGGCTGATGGCTTGGGGTGAGAGTCAGGCCTCACCACAGCTGGCGGCACGCTGCTAGGGGAGCATCCCCGGTCCCTCCGCACACCCAGGCTTGGTGGGGAAACGGAGGCTCCTTCCCTCCCTCCTGCCGACAGCCTGTCAGCAGGCAAGACCAGTGACACCCGGAGAAAAAGGCTTGAAGGCACGGGTAGAAATATTCAAACTGAAAATAAGACACATACTGTTCGACAGCAGAAGTAATTAACGTGTGAACAGCCTAGTGCGATGGGTCATCCTGTATTTGGGGTTTTTAGATTACCAGAGGATATTTTTTTTTTCCTAAAGGGTACGCTGCACCTCAGCCAGGCTTGGAGGAGGTTGTTTACGGGCTAATTAAGAGCAATTATGCCAGTGCAGAGAGCCCGGAGCTAATGGCGCTGCCGGAGCCGCCGGGCCCTCCGTCGCAGCGGTCACTGCCTCCCAGACTGAGAAACTGGCGTTTCTGGTCGTCCCCCCGCGGCCTCCCCTCCCTTCTCTTTAAAGACACACGTAAATCCAGCCGGGGCCGGGGCCGGCGGCCCGGGCGGAGCGTGCGGCGGGGCCGCCCCCGCGCGGGCCGGCGAGGAAGCGCGGCGGGCCGGCGGAGCGACCCCGGGGCCGGGCCGGCCGGGTGGTTGTTGGGCCGGCCGGGTGGTTGTTGGGCCGGCCGGGTGGTTGCTTGGTTGGGCCGGCCGGGTGGTTGTTGGGCCGGCCGGGTGGTTGTTGGGCCGGCCGGGTGGTTGCTTGGTTGGGCCGGCCGGGTGGTTGTTGGGCCGGCCGGGTGGTGGTTGGTTGGGCCGGCCGGGTGGTGGTTGGTTGGGCCGGCCGGGTGGTGGTTGTTGGGCCGTCCCGGTGGTGGTTGGTTGGGCCGGCCGGGTGGTGGTTGTTGGGCCGGCCGGGTGGTGGTGGTTGGGCCGGCCGGGTGGTTGCTTGGTTGGGCCGGCCGGGTGGTGGTTGTTGGGCCGGCCGGGTGGTGGTTGGGATGGCCGTGCTCCGCCTGCAGAGCTGTCCTGCCGGCCAGCCCTGCCCTCGGTGGCGGGCGCAGGCAGCGGGGCGAGCGCTCTGCCAGCTGTGCTCGATGGCAAACCTCTGGGGCTTTTTTTGCTTCTCCAGGAAATACGTGAAGACCCCCTTGTGCTGGATGAGCCAGCGCAGAGAGACACTGGTGCCGGTGGAACTTGCCAAGAGAGAGAAAGAGCAGCTCTACTAGACCCGGGGCGATCCAAGCAGCCTTCACCAAAAGACTGATTAAAAACAAAAAAAAAAGTTCAGCGATGCTCACACTCTGATGGGACATTTGGTATCTTTATTATAGGCAAGATAGTCTCTCTTTCATTTCTTAGTAGAGCTTCTTTCAGTGGCAGTTTACAGCCAACATTAAAGATCGCTGTAGTTTTTATAACTTACTGGAAGTCTAGGCTCCCTCTGTTTCAGACCACCACCCCTCATCTCCCCTGTGGTTACTCACCTCTTACATGCAGGAGGTGAATGGACATTGGAATATTGTGCACGATTCTAGTTAGCCCTATTCAACAAGAGTTCAAAGAACAATTGGGGTGCCAAGGAGAAGGAAGAGTCTCACAGGAGGAGCCCACCAAAGACAGGTCTGTTTAGCCTAGCAAAAAAGGGGCTGAAAAGTGTTAACAACACTCTGTCAGTATATTAGGGAAGACAACACTATAGAGCAAAAATGGACAACTGTGGAGTGTAAAGGATGATGTTAGTGCAAAGCAACCGGGTATGAACTGTTTACGAATTAATATAGGCTTCAGCTTAACACGACTTGAAAAAAGGATCTTGTTCATCAGAACTTAATTATTTATAAAACGGAGCACGCTCAGCTTCTAAGAGGAACTTTACCTACAGTTTCCTGGGAGGGCCAGGATTCAGTGACCTAGGAAATACTCCTCAAAAAAACCACAGTCAAATTGTTTAATGGGGGGATATTTGCATAATCAATTACTCGAGACTGAGGATGGCCTTACAGAAGAGGAGATAGGATTTCTTTGGCTTCCCAGTCCCAGGAAAGTTAGAAGCTGGCAGTACGAGAGTTGATGCCAAAATCATTCTATTTCTCAACACAGGGCACACTGGACTTTGACTTTTGGATTCAGAAAGCGAGAACTGTGTGGTACAGGGCAGCACAAAGGGAGTTCAGAAACTGTAATCACTGCAAATCATAAATTACATCCAATTCTTGGTTATTGCTTAGCAAGTGTATCCTGAATTACTCAACAAACCTCTACAAAGGGTTATCTGTATGGGTCCCATCAAAGAATGTAGGTCTTTTTTTCTTAGAAGGTTAATAGTTTTTTTTAGAATGATCAGTAGATAAATATTTATTAGCAGATAAATAAATGGCTCTTTGTCTAAAGAAAAAAGCATGCTTTAAAAGCATGCTGGCTGTCTCAGCAGCCACACAGTGGCATTTCTTCCAGCATTTAATTGAGGAAGCAAGACTGACACTGTCAGCTGGAGTGCAGATACTACTTCAAACTAAGCACATGATCCCACTTTATTTGCTGTCTCATAGCATAAAAATCACGTGACTGTGTCCTGCACTGAAGGAACAGTAACTTGCTAATCTAGGTAAAGTTTTACTTCTGAACAGAGCGGATCAGTTCTGATCAGATTCTTACATGGTCACACTTCTAGGTACTGGCACTGTAAATTTATAGGAGCACATCTATTCAGACAGTGAGGATGTGTTCAAAACCTGAAAAGAAACTATTGAAGCCACGGACATGATTTGCCAGAAGTCACTGGACATTTAGCTACCTCAGGTTGGGAACCTACTGGCCAAGTCTGTACCACAACCTTCTTGTATCGTAAGCTTTAAGGGAACCAATATCAAAACCTGTTGGACTTTTGGTACAAAGGCCAGGTAAATAGTTATCACAATGCAGGATTTTTAACTATGCAGATCCCATGTCATCTAAAACAAGCAAAACACTTACTTGCTAGGCCACTGGCTAGCAGGTCAGCTTATGGCGGCCTTTTTCTCTGTCCTGATCTTAGAGCCAGCAGTCCTCACAATAACCTTGTGGGCACTATGAGACCGGGCTGCATTCAGGGATTCTTGTCATAGTATGCATAAGGCTCAGCAAGGTGCAGTTTTTGGCATACACAACGTACCAAAGATTAAGTAAAATCTTCTCATAAGGGTCCATGTGAGCCCTTTTGACATAGTCTATAAGCAACGAGAGACCGAGCACACCCAGGACACATGGACAGACAGTGGGACTGTACACCTGAGACGTAGGTGACTCAGACTGAAGGCCCCATCAGAAGCAGTTAAGCTTGGAAGCCTTTTGCTCTCATTCCCTGTGGGGAATTGGCAGGTTCCCATCCCAAGCTAAAATTCCACCCTGGATCTCAGGTGCTTCCACAGACATGGAAAACTTTGGATTCTATTACTTTGAATTTTGCAATAAAAATTGAAGACCTGCTTAGAATTTTGTTTGAGGTCTACAGTTCCAATATCGACCACAACAGGCTAGAAGAGGTCCCTGCATGGGAGACAGCCCATAGCAAAGAGCCTCATTGCGCTTCCCTGACCGCAGCAGGAACAGTTCACTCCACGCTGCAGCAGCAGGAATTGGCAAAGGTAAGAGTATTCCTGTAACTTCTACAAATAGTCAGGAAAAGGATGCCAAATGTGTTAGAGCTCAGCCACGTAAAAGTTTCATAGCAGTGTGAAACAGGAAGAGCTGGAGAGCTGGGTTTGGAGCAGTGGGAGAGAAGAACCAGGACGTGGCCAAAACCTACAAGATTTGGTGGGTTTTTTTACTTGGGTTTGGGGTTTTTTTTTGGGGTGGGGGTATTTGGAATGCTCAGTTCAGCATCCTGATCTTTGCACTTTTGGGATCAGCTCACATTCTGATACACAGCCTGAATTTCATTTTTTTTTTAACCATAGTACGCTCAAGCAAAGAATAGTTTTGAAAAATACCGATGCCTTCTTGCTAGAGAAAACACCACATTCTATTACTGAAATGGAAAGAATAATAAAACATGGGATACATGGTTGGTGCCATGTGTTGCATAATGAGTATGTGTCAAGCCTGGAAGCCTGGCAAGCATTTGTTGAAGAAACTAGAACTTCTCAAGTGCCAGCAAAGGGCTGCAGGTGGACCTGCTAATACTGTAAAGCTTTTTTCTTAGATCAACAGTGGTATTTTCTTTTTATAAAACCTATACATTCCACTGTCAGTTCTGAACACTTGTAAAATGATCTTGTCAAAAAACAGAGTCCGAACCCACCATTTGCTGGATTTTTGCATGTTAGTACCTTCCTCAGTTTTTTAGCATTGATGTCTACTGAAATCTCCCCACCCGCTTCATGTTTAAGCTGGAGGACAGTTATCAGTATCATGCATTCTACTAAATCAGCTTCAGAACAAGAAATATTAAGGTGACTCTGGGTAGTCTTCCAAGTATGCCGTTAGTTTACCAACATCATTCTTATACTAACAAGTGCCTGAGATTAAATCAAGTAATATAATGTATTTTTAGTACGACTATATTACAGGAAATTCATCCCTTTCCTGATCTGTGACTTTACCAGGTAGTGCATTACGCACATTTCCAATATCATCCCCATTTGCTCTGGCTGGTACTGTTTTCTGATAATTGTCTCTAGATAGCAGACATTTTGCACATGCAGTCCAAGCCCATACCAGCTTACAATTTCTATTACATCACATTTAGTGAAAGAAGCTTCTGCAAAATCTTTGTCAGCATTGCAGCTTTCCAAACAAACCTCTGCTGTAATAAATTTTGTGAGTGTTCTTGCAAAAATAAATTTAACGCAGAGAATACCACAGAAATTGTCTCTCCACCTTACAGGTTTTGGGTTCATTGTGAGCTCTTCTAAACTTTCCCCATGTGCAGCTATTTAGTGCATACAGAAGTAAGTAAAAATTCCATCTTTCTGAATAAGGCATAGCTCCAACACTGGTTTAACTGCACAGACCATAATAGCTTCAGATACCTCCAAAAGGTGATGATGCTCCAGTCAAGGACATTTTAAATCATTATCAGCTATAGTCTTAACTGTAGTCCTACAGACTTAGCCCTATATAGCCCTATAAACGTAGCCCTGATTGTACTGGTCTTTTATAACAAAGCCTGCACATCTGATGACATAGCACTGGCAATCACAACCTCATCAACTATGAAAATACAAGGGAAAAAAGGGACACGTCTTACAAATCACATTCCTGCATCTCTGAAGCACTCCACAAAAAAATTTGTCCCAGCTCTAAAATTATTCAGCAATGGATTGGATTACAGAATATGCTTATTAAATTTGCAGGCAATACTAAACTGGGAGGGACTGGGTTGGAATTCAGAGCTTCACAAATCTGTGAGAAGGGTCCGAAAAAAGCAGGACACAGTTCTGAAAGCCTAAGTGCAAATTTCTCTGGTAATGCTAATTGCAAGTCAGAGAATGATAAAATGGAGCTAGAAACTGCAGGAAAAGATCTAGTGGTTATGACAACTCACAAGCCAGCAATGAGTCAGAGTTATCATTCTACTGCAAAAAGGAGCTCTTAGTAGGTTGTATAAATAGAACCTTAGTAGGTTGTATAAATAGAACCAACCCTTCTCTTTAAGGAATGTGAAATAAACTTTTTATGGCGCTGCTAGTGCCACAGCTGAGCACTGTGCAGAGTTTTGCATGGGATCTACCCGGAGAATCCAGGGACAGATGAACAGTGCTCTAGAAAACACAGCCATTGAGGAAGAGCTGATTGACAGGTAAGTTTAATCAAAGCACCGCTCCTCACGCTGGAGGTGAGAGCTAGCATGCTGAGGCATGCTGTCTGGCCTCAGGTCCACATCGTGACTGCAGGAGTCGATAGCGAGAGCCTAGGTGGAAACAGCATAACACGGCAAAGGAAACAAAGACAAACTCTTGAAGATGGGGAAGGGGGTGTGTGTGTATATGCATGCATGCATAAGCAGCAGCAGCAAGTCTTATTCCAGACCGAGGTGGGGACCTACTGATTGAGAGCAGTGATGGGAAATAGTGACATCCCTGAGCATAAGCATACACTGCCAAATGCCCTTCATCATCAGAGGTTTTAAAGAGTATTTGTTTGAGGCTCCCTTGGAGCTAGGATAGGTGAGCACACATTTCAAGGAATCTTTATTTGCTATTATTATTTCTCAATACTACCCTGGAAGTTTAGTAGTGTGCTTTTTGTCCCCCTTACAGATTGTTACGAAGGCCTCAAACTGCGAGCATGGATCTAAGCAGCACTTGAAACAGTTCCCATTTTAATACATTGCAGCTCATTATTATGTTCCATTTTTGTTCTAACAGGCAGACTTCATACTACGTGACAGTGCTAAGAAAAAAGTGAAACGTTCCTCTTTCTCCATAGGTAAATTTAGGAGACACATATGCTTCACAAAAGCTCCAGAATTTCACTGGTAGCACTCAAGCGCTTTGTAATTTGATCCCAAAGAAAAAGAGGCAAGCCTAATCTAAGACAGCTATTGTAGTTATAAAGGCCAAATCCTCATTCACCAGTTTAGGACTACACTTTGTTCCTGGAAAACCCATTACAATTTTGTTCATTGTTCAATACCTTCTGCTTTTTCTTTTTTTAAATTGTAACAATAATACACTAATGTTCCCTAATGATGGTTCGTCCATTGCTCTCTCTGACTTTTCACAAAATCCTCATTAGTGTCAGGAGTACCGAGGTCCACATTATCTTCTATAAGAACTGGAAAGCTTGCATATAGCAAGCATCCCTTTCCCTGCTCTTTATCATGAATTCTGTGACTGTTGAACTCAGCTTAGTAATTTCATGCTTATAAATCCTCTCTTTCCTACCTACACTGAGCTTAAAAGGGCTTTTATGAACATATTGCTTAAAGCTTGTGACAAATTGTTGCTTCTTTTTGTTCACAAGGGGTTTGGTTGAGCATTTCCCATACTATTCCTTCCTTTCCATAATTTCTGCATGAAGTCACTATGAACAGCCCCAACTTCTATACCATCCCCTCAGCCAGATTAAATACAATACGCTAGGCAGTTGCTTCTTCAGGATGTTTTTCCACCTTTCTTTCACAGCTGTGACTTCTGGTACAGTAACAGCTCATGGTTTACTATTTTTTAGCACCCACTAAGACTGTGTATTACCTGCAGCACACAATAGTAGTGTTACATTTCTCTTCAGTGAGATAGGGAAAAAAGACATACATACATTTATACATATTTATTGTATCTTTTTAAAAGTAGCATTTGCAGTTACTTTTAAGCATTCACCTCTCTTCTGCTTCAAATGTGCACTTACTGAGAGAAACATCTACTGGCTTCCAAGTCCAAGATTAATACCAATAATACATGCCAGAATCAAGCTTCATTGCTTGTTGGCAGCTCCTGTCATGAAAATATTATACAGTAAGAAGAGTGTAGAAAAGGTCTGTGTTAATCCTTCAGCAATAGGCTGGGGCTGGATTAGCGTGACCATACCATCTTCTCAAGTTGAAGCACAACACCACTTTCCTGAAAACCGAAGCTCACATAGTAATTTTTTCCTTTTGCATCCAGTAGGTGGACAAGGCAGTTGGTTTTTCTACAGTAGCTTCTTTAGTTGATAAGATTTCCTCATCATCTATAGGAAAACACTCGCTGTAGACCTTTATATTTAGAAATGTCTTCTCTTCATGTAACAGCAAGAAAATACTTGAAGTCTGGCATGTAGTTAAGAGAACTGGGAACAAACCAAATTTCATCCTCAGATAAACATACGTAACTACTATAGATTTCAATCTAACCCACACACAAAGTTTTACACGTACTACAATTAGAAACAGAAGGTATCAGCGAAAGACTATTCTTACATTGTTTCAAATTAATCTGCAGCTATACAATTTTAACTGTAATAGAAAAAGGGAAAGGAATATAACAGAACAGGTATGAAGAGAAATATTTTCCAAACTTTTATTTGTGCACATTCATCAGGTGAAAAAGATAACTTTTACAGCTTCTTTGGTGCCCAATATTCAGCATACAAAAATGTAAAAGACTATTCACAAATAAAACACAAGCTCAAACTAAGAAAAAAAAATATGTTTTAAAGGTAGTGCACATCGTGACAGCTTTGCTTATGAATACACAGAAATTACTGCAAAAATAAATAGAATGTCTTTTTAAAAGCAGCAATTTCATATCTTGTAAACTTCCGTTTTTACAATACAGCACTGTTAAGAGTAAAATCCAAAAGAACTGGAGTTTATACTGTAGCCATGAGCAAGTAAAAGAGTCTGTATTCCTCTGCTATGGTTGGTCCAGTTTTCCTTTTTGCTTTTAGTCCAATGTGCAGCAGTCTTTAAAGGTGCTTGGTTAGGGAACCTAACCATCAAGTGGTGAATTATAAAATTTATTTCCTGCTTTCAAACACGAACGGGTAAATCTGTTCCACAGCACTGGCAACAGCCTTTACATTTGGCCCTGAGACATATTTTAAAAAAAAAAAAAAAAAAAAAAAAAAGGCAGTAGGAAGAGAAAAATCAGGGAAATGGAAATTAAAACAATAGTATCTTTAAAATAAACTTAATATTTTTAGCTACTACAACTTTATACTGTAGACAAAAATAATTTCTCCCCCATTCCTCCCAACTTAAGAAGGTGTTCCTCTGATCACTTTTACTTACAAGAAAAGACTCTTGCATGAAATCTGCAAGATGTTCTACACTGGTCAATGGCTAGACTACAAATAAATAATACTGTCATTTAATTTCATAACAACTTGGGTGCTTTTTGATTTACTTGCTTAAAAAGTCAGCACAGAGAATACGGCAGAGCCTGAGTGGCAGAGGTAGAAGAAATACTTTTACTTATGCTAATCTTCTAGGAATTTGTATTAGTCAAAGCCTAGCCACTTTTAGCTCTTCTTTTAAAAACCTACCAACAAAAACTACTGCTAAATAATGCTGCATTTAACCTGAGTATGTTTCAAGCAGTGTTATTTTATGTTTGAAAATTATAGACTATTACTTTCTAGTCTGGATTTTGCAAATAGCACCACCATTCATCTCAGGACAAAACCTGCAAGCCAGGGAACGGTTATTGTCTCAGGATAAGCATATGAAGGTTATCTAACACGATCTATGAACATTTGGGGAAAGAAAAGGAAGAATGAACTAGTGACACTTTCTAACTGTACTAGACCATTTTATGCAATGAACAATTAAGATTCCAAATAAGCGAGCAGTAACATGGCAGAAGAAATTCATCCTGGACAGAAGTTTGGTGATGTAGATAAATGAAAACAGCAATTTCTCACGTGCTTTGATGACTGTGAACTCAGTGGTTTTTTAGCTTGCTTTAGACTTCAAAAATTTCTTCCAAGTATAGAGAACTATTCAAAATGGTTCCCCCAAATCATAAGTAAGTTAAATAAGTTATAAAGTTACTTATTTAAGTAATTATGGAAATACTGTTTTAATTTACATGCTCAATCAGAAAAAAAAAGGAATGGAATAGGATTCTTCCTGTATTTTCAAACTTTGTGAATTAAGCACTCCCCTAAAACAAGCCTGGTGAAAGGTACTTGCTTTCTGGGCAGATATTGCACCTTCCTTAAATTTGTCCGCTATTACAAAAAAAGCAAGTCCTAGTGAAAGCCTTCAGAAAGTGAGAGTATGAGTAGGCAAATCATTCTTGTAAAAAAAAAAAAAAATGTCACTCCCTGTAGGGTTGAAGAAGTGTAAAAACTGGATCATAATTGCAGAGAGTGTAAGAGAAGAAAACAAATCAAAACCCCCAACCCCCCCCATCGCTCATTTTGGAGGAAGAAAAATTAATACTTCTTCCGATTACATATCAGTTCTTTTTCTTCTCTCAATGTAACTCTAAATCTTTTTATACTTGTCCCATTAAAAAAACCCCACCACCTTCCTATTTTTTTATAACATTTCTAATTATGTATCTCAAATAAAATTCTTTGAGTTAGTGGCATGACAAGTACTAGTACTACAGAAATATGAATGGTGAAATAGAACCTCATCTGAATGCACTTGAGAGGGAGTAGAGTAAGGTTGAAAAGTAATTTTAAAAATTTTTAGAACAAAAAGCATAAGACTGTGGACTCTTTTTTTTCCCCTAGAAGAAAGGCCTAGGCAAAACAGAAGGCTTCAAAACCAAAAGTGGTCTCAAGTATTTCAAACTCACTGTAACAAGTAAACCAGAAGGAAGTAAAACTTTGATGTTTACAATATTTGCCTTCATATTTGAAAGAACAATTCTGGAAATATGAAAGTGATTTTGTCTCATATATGGAGTAATAAGAATCTTACAGAAAGGCTAAAACTCATTAGGAGGCTGACAAGACACGCTGACAGCCTTTTATTACTGCAGTGATACTCAAGCTTCTTATTTATTTTAAATTTAGTTTCTAGTTTTGGCTAGACCAGTTGCTCTGTTCAGAACATATACTGCTATCTTGAAATTCTTTTTAGCCCTATATTTTCAGATTACCAAATCTGATGCAGTCTTCTTTAAAAAATACTTCTCCCGATATCCTGTGAGAAGTGTTCCTTTTAAAGCCTAGGTATTTGTTAAGGAGTTAAGATGTGAAAATAAAAATCCCTACCCAACTTCTGAACCAGTAGCTGAGCTCTAACAACCACAAGACAGAATTCCCGCTAAAGTGATATAAAGTGATGTTTTTTGGTTCTGTACCATTTTAAGGGGTATTCTCTAAAAAAACTGGCTTCTCGTATCTGGAAGCCTATGGTGGACACCTCACAAGCAAACATAACAAAGAATGGAAAATGAAAATTAGGATGAGAGAGGAAAAAAAACACGGCATGGCATCTTCAAGACCCAGGACAATCATATGTCTGATTAGATGGGGAAAAATCACTAATGCCTGTGATTCAGGTGGTGGTTCTCTCTCAGCTGAGCTTTGAGAGAAAGAGCACAAGTCTGAAGAACTGCAAGTATTGGTCAAGTTCAGTTATGACAAAATGCTATGCTATCCTATACATTTCCATAAATCTCCAGTTTGGAAACGTATTTATGAAAAGGATGTTAATGCTACATGCAGTGTAGTTTACAGCACTATGAAGGTGAAAAAAAAGAAGAAAATTCAAATAAACAATAAATACCTGCATTCTCAAGTCTTATCTCACTTTTGTTTCTATAAAACCCAGTAATTTTTGACCCTACTAATAATAACACTTTCTCTACAACTCTTTCGGCACTTTCACTCAAAAACAAACTAGGTGCTAGTCCTGGGAAACAAAATCCCTTCACCATATCTTTTGACTATTTCAAACATCTTACTTTCCTAAACCTACTGGCCCTAAAGTTAAATATTCCCAACAAGTTAAATATTTATTTTTGACATCAAAATACCTGTAACTGTGATACTGCCTGTGGAAAAAATCTGTAAGGTAGCTCTGAGAGTTTTTATTCTGTAACACACGGCAGGATGAAGTTCTGGTTCATAACTAGAAAAGAAAATAAAAGGTAAAAATTATAGATCTAGAATTGAAAAAGAAAAGCTTAAGAAGTATGCCAAGATTATAATTCTTTAAAATCCTACCATACCTCGCATGAGGTCTGTTATTCTTCGTAAATTCTGGCAATCTGATCTCAAAGGGCATGTTGCACACTGCTAAAACATTCACAACTTTAAAATCTGTGAAAATTACCTTTTCAAAAGAGAGGAAAAAAAAAGACATTAGAAATTCAGTTTACAGTGAGGCAGATGTATGGGTTGCAGAAAAAAAAAGTTAGAATACTAATTAGAATATTTTGATGAGATTTCAAAATTAAAACCTTGTGATTGATGCATTTCTAATAGGAATCTAAACAGTACTTAATGGACTCAAATAACTTACTTTATCCTTCTGTGGTACAGTAACTGTTGAACTAGACACTTCACAGTTGTATTATATGGTTATAGCACAGTTTAAGAATGAGACACAGAAACAACTCATATTGCTGTACCAAACACCACCAAATTGAAAGTAAACTAAATTAAATAGCTCATGCAACATCAAAATAAGCAGAGAAAAAGCTTAGATTTCATTGTTACAAGAATCTTACACAATTTGAAAACTTCTTTAATGCCTTGTTGCTATACACCATTTTTATTAAAGCTAAGAATAAGAAAAAAGGTGAAAATTTTTTTGTTTCAAATCTCCAGTGGCCAGTACAGCAAGCTGTTTTTCTACTCCATTACTTTCTGAAACCCAGCTCAAACTACTGGCTTTCAGTTATTCTTTACCACAGCCATTTTAGATGACAATAAAATAGTCAATGGACAATTCCTAAACAAACAACTGCGCTGCTGAGAAGTCAGTGTTGGAAATATCACTGAATAAACTTTTGTTCATTTTCTGAGATTTCCTAAACTTAAAATGACTGTTACTTAGTCAAAAGTTTTTAGAAGAATACTACCAGTAGAAGCAACTTATCTTTATAAAAGGTCAACTATCAATTTAATCTTCAAAATATATTCCACTTAAACCACTCACTTTATAATAAAACTTGGTGTGTCCACCCTGGAAGCACTGTTCACCTCAGTGATTTAATGTTCCATTCCAACTTTAAGAGGCTGGGTCTAATGTATCCATTCGTAACAGTAAGAGTGTCTAAATTCTGCTTGGGTCTGATGCAGCACTACCACAACAGCCCATCACCACTGCCTTTATGTACTACAATCAAAGGTAGCGTGTCCCTCCCAAAGGACAGCCACTGTGTCTATGTAATTGTCTGTCTGTAAACTGAAACTGTGGGTAAACAGCATAACTGACTACCAGGAAGTTTTAGAGTACTAAAATGTGTAATTTTAAGTCATTCATGTTGCCGTTTTTCAACATTTACTATGAAATGCAAGTGGTGTTTTTGACTGGTAATGTTAACCCAAGCCCAGAAAAAAGAGGGGTTTCACATTCTAAGTATTTTATTTGGCTTGTTTCTTGCTGTGCATCCTGACAGTGCAGAAGCACTTTTTATCTCCTCTTTAATTAGAGGCTCAAACTTGCCCTTAACAAGATGGACACATATCTGCTATTCCATCAGAAACGAGGGAAAACTATGTTCAAATGACAGTTAGGTTTATACTCTTCAGCACTCCTTCCAAATAAATCTTTCAAGATACTCTAATTTCTATCCAAGAAACATCTGTGGATGTTCATTTATTAAACAAATTTTGTTGTTCATTAGCCAGTGAAGAAGCACTTCTCTGAGCTGCCAAATGAAACTCAAATCCACAAAATAAAACAGCTTCTCTTTAGCCAGCATCTGGAAAATGTATGCCGACACAAAAGGGACATCTGAACGAAAACATGCTCACTGCTAAATTGTTATGCTCCCTCATATTTGTTTCTTTCTTAAAAAATGGACTACCAGCATTGCTTGAGTCATACAAGTCCTTTTTCATTAGGATTACCTGAAAACCTAGTTTCTGTAGACTACGAGCTAATCGTCTGGCACCAAATTTAGCTTCTTCTTCACTATAAAGGAGAAAGAAAAGAATCTAGCATTAACAGAAATAAACTACGTATTTGTGTACACACATACCACAATAGCTACTCAGACTACAAGGTGAACTGTTATATCATGTAGCACATGAACCATGATCACATGGACAGCCTTCATTGTATCCTACTGTATGTATTACATTTTAACTATCTAGATAGTCAAATGGAGTCCTTTACACCCTGTTTGAAGAATATCCTGGCACTTGGCTCCAGCTGAAGTGGGAGACATATTTTGATCATACACACTTTTAAGAAACAGATACGATCACAGGTAGTCTGGAGTTAACGTCCTAAACAATCACCTTCCTTTTTGAGACAGAGATCATATACAGAAAGTATGCAAATTTACTATCGTACCTTATCCTTACTCCATAATGCAGACATATCTTAAAAGAATTCAGCTGTTAAGAGTTTAGCAAGTCTCAGATCTATCTGAACTGAGAGCCTGCTTTTGCTTCTTTCCAGTCCCTCAATACTGTACAACTTGATTAAATTCAGGTGGGTTTTCATGAAAGACTAGGAGATATCCCTCAAAAAAGGTCGTTCCTTCCCAAATTTCAAGTTCTGACTAAAAACATAGAATTCTTAAAGAGTTCTCAAATTAAATCTCTAGGATGTTCTTCATAAAGTAGTCTTCCCTGCTGCTCTCCCAGAAGGCTGAACTGATGTTGCTTATGATTTCACCTTAGTCTGAGTGTTGTGGTTTAACCCCAGTCAGCAATTAAGCACCACACAGCTGCTCACTCACTTCCCGCCACACCCAGTGGGATGGAGGAGAGAATAGGAAGTAAAAAGGTAAAACTTGTGGGTTGAGATAATAATAGATTAATAGAACAGAAAGGAAGAAACTAATCATGATAATAATAACAATAATAAAATGACAATAATAATAAAAGGATTGGAATATACAAAACAAGTGATGTACAATGCAATTGCGCACCACTCGCCAAGCAATGCCCAGTTAGTTCTGAGCAGTGATCCCCCCCCAGGCCAACTCCCCCCAGTTTATATGGCATGTTGTCATATGGTATGGAATACCCCTTTGGCCAGTTTGGGTCAGGTGCCCTGGCTGTGTCCTGTGCCACCTTCTTGTGCCCCTCCAGCCTTCTTGCTGGCTGGGCATGAGAAACTGAAAAATCCTTGACTTAGTCTAAACAGTACTTAGCAACAACTGAAAACATCGGTGTGTTATCAACATTCTTCTCATACTGAATCCAAAACATAACACTATACCAGCTACTAGAAAGAAAATGAACTCTACCCCACCTGAAACCAGGACACTGAGGCAGACACTTCATATAGAAAACTTGCTCCTAAATATGCAGCTTGGCAAAGATCTATGTGTGATCCTGTATAAGTGAATCTTAACAGTGGCAAGTACTGCCTCTTGCCATCTTCTTCATTTACAACATTCTATTTTAAAATACACAAGAATTTACAGCTAGAGAAAGAATCTTCATGAACTCACCTTGTGGCTCCTGTGCAAATAACTTTTCCTGAGGACCAAATTGTGGCGGTAATCCTAGGCTTCCTAAGCTTCATTAATACTTTCTAAAAAGAAAAAAAAAATAAAAGTGGAAGAATTGGGAATTAGTGGTAGTTCAATTTCATACTGGGAGAAAAAAAAATCAACCGTTAGACAAATCAACTGTTACACTAATACTTCCTTTATTTTTGATAGCCTTAAACTGTTCCTTAATCTCTTTCAGTAATTAAAACAAACAAACAAACAAACAGCTCTTGAGAAGAGCAAAATAAGCGTGGAATATCTCAGCCAGTGATTCAGTGTTCACAAAACAGATTAAATGAAGGTATTTTCCTCTGAATAAAAAGCTGAAAGCTACAAGCATTGTGCTAATTTTTTTCTATTTACAGTGACTCCCACATTGCTGACTCCTTATTAGGATATATATTTTCTTGACAAACCCATCAAATTTTGGGAGGCAAAAACGGACCCTGAGGTGTAAGATGTCTCATCACATGCCTTATACACACTAATAACCTTAACAGTTGCAGTCTTCTGCGACAATATTTACCCACTCCCCTTGCTGTACGTTTAGTGTATGACAGACTAAATGCCTATCAAGACAGAAATACAGAAATAAAACTATGCTTTTCTCTATCCACCATACATAGATATCAGACACAAGAATGTTTAGCTTAAGGAACATTCGTAAAAATAGATAACTGAAGCACGTTGAATTTCTTACCCCAACATCACGCTTGTATATCACATTTGCTCCCTCTAATGCGATCTTCCTCAAGTTTAAATGACATCTTGTTCTAAAAACACACACTACATTTGTGATTAAAATGTCCAATGCAACATCACTGTCTGCATCCATTGGGGTGATTTACAACTCAGTTTTGCCACCAGCTCACCATGAAGACCACATCCTGAGAAACAAAAGTGATAAAATTAAACACAGCAGTAGAAAATTGCCTACTAATGCCATTGTATATATTCGTCTCATTCGTAAATGAGACAAGAAGCAGAAGTGACTACACTCTGACTCATTTAACTGTGTGTGGGGAAGGGGGGGGTGTCTGCATCCTGTATGCTAGAAAATAGGTTATTTATTTGAAGCCATGTTGCCAGACTTAACAGAAATAAAGTGTGTATACATATACATGTATAAAATATCTAAACAACTCTTAAATATGTTACAACTCTTACCAACTATATTGGGACACAGTAAAGATTACTGAAACTTTTTCCATAGCTCCAGTGGATAATCTTTCCTCAGCTCATTTGAGGATGTCATTAGACACCTCAGGAAAATGCACTTCTCTGACTGCTGAAGTTGATAATTCTGAACAGCTTGATGTTTGTGTTGGAATGGACGAGCCTGCTGAATAACTCTGAACTAACACGGGTTACACAAACTGCAGCCTGTAGACAGACTGCTACCACAGCTTTCCCATCTCCATCCAGCACTCTTGGCCCATCTCTCCCAATACAATAGCATAATGCAAACTATACAGAATGTCCTGGTGGCAGCAACAGCCTGGGCTGAGCCACAGTGGCCTCTCACCCCCTTCCACACTGCTCACACTGCATAGAATGAACGTATTTTATGCGCAGAGTAAAATCCAGTGTTTCTGAGGAAAAGCATGAGTACCTGTGAAGGCACAGGATGACTGCATAGTGCACACACAGCAAACTTAAGGCAGCCAGGAAGCGTCCAGTCTGCCTGTGCACATTGAAGGTGACACTCCTAACACACACCTCAACGGGGGGAGGAGGATCACGAGATGGGCTGTTGGGCTACCGCTCAGCCCAGCCCAACACTGCCCGACATCTCTTCTGTAAGCATACCAAAGCTAAGAGAGCAGACATCTCAACTAAATCTCAGGTGAAGTATTTGGGGAAAGGAGAGGAGAAAAAAGTAAGAACATTGGTATATAGTGAAAAGGACTTATATCAAAATACTGTAGTTCATTCAGGAATTTTTCTTTGTAGAAGAATGTAAAAAAACTTAGGTTTACTCCAAGAGAAGTAGACTAAGTAGAGCACAGCCTAAGAGATAGGGGCAATATTATCTTGATCCATTCATCTAAAATTTTAGTAGTATTTAATCCAAAATGAACACAACAGAAAGCAAAGAGCAAAATCAAATTAAAAATCCAGATATATGAAATGCTCTACATGGTCATTGCCATGGAAGAAGCAGGAGACTATGCATCAAGAACAATAATATACATAACAGACTGTAATGCATTTATATCACTTTAAATGTTTTGGCCTTATGTTCTATATCAGAAATCTTCAAGATAAAAAATTAACATTATCATCAGTATTTTCATCCGACTACGACCTCCTATACATCATGCCACAGTCTCTAATTGAGAACTCACCCAAGGTGCACCTTTGACTAGAACTCACTAACAATACAGAAGTAATAAACTACAAGGCAGATGCACATAATGTACTGGGTCAACTGCTGTGATGGTTGCTGCTTCTACCGCACAGCTTGTTCCCGGCCGAAAGAATTATTCTGTAATTGTTGGCTTGTCTAATATAAGAAAAGGTAAGACGAGTAATAACACAGAAAAGAGATGAAAAAACAGCAGGGACAGTGAGAGAAAACCAGAGAAACCAAAGGCTATGTGTGGGGGTGAGGGGGAAAGCAGGCAAAGAAGAGAACAAACAGTAACTAATTAGTATTCTCAGATCCTTTTTTTTTTTTTTTTTTCCAAACCAGAAATTATATGAATCCTCAAAGTTAGAAATTACTTATTCCATCTGGTTTTGACGGACTACTACAGATTGGGTTAGCAATTTATGGCACCAGATCCAAAGATAGCACATGTGCAGATTTTGAATGGCATGCATGCAGGGCCAGCACAGAGCAAGGAGCTGGAACCCATGGCATCTTCAGAGAGGCATTTGTTTTCCACCCTGGCTCCAACTCCTGGCTCTTGCTGAGTTCACTTACTGGAACCCAGGAACAATTGCCATGTAAAAAAACAAGATACCTCCTATCAGCAGCGTCTCCCAATCATCAGCAAGTTTCTACTGGTACCCTCAATCTCTACATTCTGAAAGAATAACATCGTTATGCATAACACCCTTAAAAGGTTGCTAACCTCTAAGCAAACCATAATACTGTACGAAAATGTCCCCATAAAACTCTGATAGCTTGTCTTAAACAGATCGGGGGAGAAAAGTCACGTGCTCATTAAGAACAAAGGAAAAAGGGGTTGAAAGCAAGGAAAATTACTATTTTAAAGGAAAAGATCTATCATTAAAGGGGGATCTACAGGAAAAAAAGAACATTAATATGCTGTGGAGCTGTCAGTAAGGATGTTTTCAGCAATTATGGTGTATCTTGATTAGAAGTACAATCTACTTGCACAGATTTTAATGGAAGAAGAATTACACATTACAGTAAGTGTGCCCCCGTTTTCATTAGCCGTGTTGTGAAAGTTCAAGACAACAGAAATTTAGGGAGGAGCTTTTTAATCTGAAATTTAATTTCAGCTGTAGCTAATATTCTAGACTATGTTTTGTGATGTTCAGTTAAAAAGGGACATAATTTGTTAGAGCAGCAGTATATGAATACAGCGTAAAAATACTGAAAACTGCCTTTATTCTACTTTAATGTTACTTGATCTAACAGAAGCATTTCATTGTTAAAATTTTCATTCAAATATTGAACGTTGCTAATATTAATTACCAAGTTTTTCTCATTTGTATTGAGAAAAATCTTTATTTGCTGCTGCTAAATACTACCCGTGTTCTTTGAGAACCTGAATCTAAGTGTCAACAATTTTGAATACACCCATTCCGTTTAGTATACAAATACAATATTAACCTCTTCCAAGGCATGGTTTAGAAATATTGGGTAAGCCAAAATGTTTCTAGACTTGGATATTCCTGTCCAAGCAGTGAGTGAGCATAACCTATTGCAATCTCTGCCTTAAGTGTTGATTTTAATGTCTCACACTGTACTGACAACAAAGAAAAAAAAAAATCTAGAGAAAAGACATCCTGCTACCTTTCTTTGGGAAGTCTCAAGGAAATCCAAATTCATAGGAATCATGTGAGCAGAAGCTCTGATTTATATGTATCTCCAGTAGCATGACTAGCTGGAACACAGGAGTCCTGAACAACATTCCGATCCTCCTCTTTCCCAGTTTTCTCTTGTCTTCCATGCTATTGATACACACTACTGTATCCCTGCCGTGTAGCCCTGACCCATTATGTTACTTCCCCAAACCTGAATTTCTGCATTTCTGTCTCCTATCTGCAAAATGGGGAAAAATAATGCTCCCATGCTTTTTCAAATACATTTTGAGATCAAGCAACAGCCTTACATACAAGTCAGTTACTATTCCATATTTATGCAGTTACACTTGCAGAACAGAGGGACCAAGTAGAAACCAAACATCTGGTTCTTTCCAGTTCTGGATCTGCAAATGCCCAAGTTGATTTTACTGAGCTCACCTTAGGTTTTGTTGATTAATTTTGCCCAAAGGTTCTCTCATCTGAATCTTTGAATTTTAGCAGCTTAAATGTCATTTCTAAAATTTTATTGTTCCAGTTAATGTTAATTTAATAACAGGCTAAAATTGAAAATAAAATAATTTACCTGTCTATATGTGCAGCGTTTCTTTTAGACTATGGCTTTCTCCAGCACAAGAAACTAGACAACTTTGATTTCAAGTTCTCTTGCACCAGCATAACACAATCTACCCCAACAGAGAAAAAAAGCTTAAATACATCTCTGCAAAGTTTGTATTATTTTATTTTAACAAGGAAATTTTAAAAGTTTGTTCTTTCTTTTCAACACAGATTTCAGGTATACAGGAAAAAGAGGAAGGGGGGAAAAAAAGTAGATGCGTAAAGCATAATAAAGAACATGAAAATAAAACCAACAAAAAAACCCTCAAGGATATTTGACACTGTAAAGTAATGTATTCTACACTGAAACTAGAGAAACTGCCCAGAATAAGAAATACTTCGGAGGAAGAAATGAACACTCAAGTTGTTAACAAAGCATTACCCATACCCATACCCCAGTTAGGACCACGGCCATACTATTTTAGGTACTGTATAAACACACATGAAGACAAACACCCTGCACTGAAATCTTACAATCTAAAAAAAGCCAGCGCTCTCTGTCTTCAAAAAGTTCCAAACCAAACCAACCACACCGCCATCATCAAAGAGAGAGGAAAGGCACTTAGGATGGGGTATATAAACAAAGTCTTATTTTAAGCTTTTGGCTACCTTTGATCCAAGAAACTCCGAGCTGTAAAGGTAGATGGGGGTATCTAACAATGGTTATGTTAATGTCAGAACAGTTTAATAAACACCTTTTTCACCAGCAGCCTAAGTATAAGCAACTTCTACTGGTTATTTTTAACCTTGCTCCAGAGCAGCTAACCAACTGACCAACCCCACAAACAGTTCCAACAGCCCAGCTGAAGGGCTATCTGTCACTACTGTGCCAGTAGGCATTCATCAAACTAATGCTTCAAAAGCATTTTTTAAGAAGTTAACAGTAACCTCCTCCATATGAGGTTTCCACATGAAAACAGAGAATGCACAAAATAAAGCCCATCAGGAACAAGGAAAAGTCGCTTACATCCTTCCACTGAAGGTGCATTTTTTAAGAGTTGCGTTTGGCCCCTCAGAAAACAGGTCTATATGAAGCGCTGGAGGTGACAGACCTCTGAAATCTGCTTGAATTCTTAGATACGATATACAGTCATGGTGGCAGGTGAATGACTCCCCAGAACTGAGAGCAACAGAGCTACTACTGTCTGTACAGAAAATCCTCTGGTCTGACCAACTCTCTTAGGTACAGCCAGTGAGCTAGCAGGGCATGCTTTTACTTTTTGTTGTCTCTAGTGGCAAGTTAAATTGTCCCTAAAGCAAAAGGTCATCTTGAAGCTAATATTCTCACCTTTCAAGATTTGCACAGTCATGACTATTTCCCACAGAATGAAACAAATGTATTTTGGAGAAGGAGAAAATTTCCAAATACACATAAAACCATTGTCAAAGTAGGGATTTGTCCAATTAAGACCAATGCATATAGAATGATGATACCAGTTATGCCGTAAGCAAGTAGGACACAAATGCCCAATCTTGCTGTCAAGTCTCTCGGATAAGCCTACTGCATCCCCGCGGACCTGCGGTCTGCCAACACAAAGCCAGCTGCAGGAATAAAGCCAAACAGTTTACAGAACAAGCCCAGAAAGCGTATTTTTAAATAATTAATAACAGGCCCTTTTCCTCAAATCTTTCTCATCAAAAAAAAGTCCATTCATATTCAAAGCAAGAGTCGCTCGCATCCCATTCTGTGCCATCTTTCCCTTATAACACCCAGTAACAGTCGAATGCCAAGCATCCAGAACAATCCTTTCGGTCTTTACGATACGTCGTCGTAAGTATGACAAAAGTCTGGGCTGACAGGCTAGGTGGCCATTCCAACTTGATAAAATATTGCCAGAAAAATAAAAATCCGTTTTGCCGTTACGAAATATTTTAACACAACAGGTAAGCCTCTCGTGCCCCCCTCCCGGTCAAACATTTCCCGTTTGCACGGCCGGACCGCGGGAACAGAAGCGGCTCTTCCTATTGACGCTGCTGGGAATCTCACTCGAAGCCCTGCCCGTACCACCGTCACAGCACTCAGGTTAACAAATAATCACTTGCTTTCCCCTCCAACCCCGGCCGAAAACTTCTCCGCCGAGCCCGGCAGAAACAAAGCGCAGGCAGGAGGCGGCCTAGCCACGCCGGTCTCCGCCGCTCGGCAGCGCCGGCTCACGCCTGCCCTTCCTTACCTGCAGCGCGGGGCCGGGGCTGTTACAGAGCCCCCGGGGCCCGGCACGCTATTTCGGGGGCTCGGGCGCGGGGCGCCCGGTGCCCCTCCGGGAAGCCTCGCCGGTTGCCGGGGAACGGGCCGTTTCCCCCGGAGGATGCTCCGTCCCCTTCCTCTCCCGGATACGGCGGCCCGCCCGCCCCGAGGGGGGAACGGCACCGCGGCGGGAGGAGCCGGCAAGGGCCGCGGCAGGGCGGGGGCGCGGGGGGAGGCCGCCCGCCGCCTCCCTCACCTCAGCCGGGAAGGGACGGCGGTAGCGGGGGGGCGGTCGGGGCGCGGGTGCCCAACGGCCCCCCCCGGCGCGCGCGGGCGGCGGAGCCGCGTCCGTCCCCCCCCCCCCGCCCCCGACGCCCCGGGCAGGGGCTGCAGGTCCCGCCGGGCCGCGGCCCCCCGAGGCGGCGGCGGCGGCGAGGAGGAGGAGGAGGAGAAGGAGCGCGGCCCGTCGGCGGGCGGCAGCCGTTACCGTGCGGGCGGGCGGCTGGGCGGGCGGCGGCGCTCGGGGCGGAGCGGGGCGGGGCGGAGCGGGGTGCCGGTCGCTAGGCGCCCCGCCGCTGGCGCCCGGCGGCGTTCCGGGTCCTGGGCCGACTCCCCGCGACAATAAACATCCCCCAGCGCCGCGGGCATAGACGCGGCGCCGGCTAGAGCGGCCGCCGGAAGTCACGGCGGCGGGAGGGGAGGAAAGGGGGGGTGGCGGCCGCCGCCGCGCTAGCAGCGCACTTCCGCTTTCGTCTGCCGCCCTCTCAGGCACGGTGGGCCGAGGGTGGCGGCAGCGCCCGGGGCGGCCCGGAGGCTCCGGGCTGCCCCGCCGCGGCCTAACCGGGTAGTTACGGCGCTGGGGCCCGTTGGCGCTGCCTCGGCGCCCCAGGCCGGGCGCAGGGAGGCTCTTACCCTCAGCTGCGCCGCGGCGCCCGTCGTGAAAGGGCCCCGAGGCGCCGCGTTGCTTCGGAGCTCCCAGGGGAGCCGCGCGTTTGTCAGGTGAAATTTTTCCGGCTGTGGAGCAGGAGGGCTGGCTGTGGGCCACCCTGGAAGCCCCTGCCTGCACGCCCGCTGCCGGTGGGCCCGCGGTACGTGGCTTTTGGCCAGCTGATACAGGCTCGATCCCAACCACACCGTCTGAGGCAGCACCTTTGCCAGCCGCCCGGCAGGAGATCTGATCCAGTTTGCAGACCAGATGGCGTGAACGCTTGTGGCACATCCCTGGCGTTTCTGTGAGGCTGCTCGTCCTCAGACTTCTGTAGTTTGCTACACGCAACTTGACCGCTGGCTTGGCTGCTCCGTGCGCACTCCTTGACCGAACCCAGTGGTCGGTGCTGGTCTTGGCACAATCTGGCAATCATTAGTTAGGACTCAGAGCAGCAACATGTTGCCACTCCTGCTGCTGCACACATGCGTGTTGCACTGCAGCAGGATTCTGGTCACTGCCTCTTGTTTTACAAATACTTTAAAAATTTTCTTTTAAATTTAAAGCAACGTTGTTTGGTACCGAAGGGATAGTCCACAGCAGTAAACTGTGGTACCTTGGCGTGTGAGCAGACTACTGACCCCAAGGGAAACAAAGATATGAGCAGGTGACCGGGAAGCCTCAAATAGTCCCAAGCACTGTGTGGCCCTCAGCATTTTTTTTTGTCGTTTTAATGTTAAAATGACTAAGACTGCTGCTTTGCGCGCCTCCAATTTGCAGCTTGTTTAATCTTTGCAAAGTGGGCATGTGGTGCAGGCTTTGAGGAGAGAAGGAAGGGGACATGAGGACACTGGGGGTGGCTGGGATGGCACTGCTTCTCTCTGTCCAGGACAGTCCTCCAAATTTGGCACCTGTGCTGTCTGTAGGGACTACAGCCTGTGATGAACTGCCTTTCAGCTAGACTTAAATTTTCTTTTGGAAGAGCCGTTTGTTGTACTTCACTTGGGAACCCAGGAACAAAAGAGTGTGGTTGCAGTGTGGCCAATTAAGGACCCACCACCCAGACTGAAGAATGAAAGAAAGTTGTCAGGTCGACTTCAGGTTTATAAAGACACATCAGTCTTTATATGAAAAGTATATATATGTATATTTATATGTGTGTAGTGCAGAGTATTCATTGTATTGACAGTTTTCTGAAATTGAGGTTCTGTAACGATGCGCTTTCCGTGTGTGAAGTGATAGCAGAATAGCTTTAATGAGGATAGTGGGAACAGTGTGAAATTTAAATTTGTAAGTCTCAGAGTTAAGATGTTTTCCTCTGCTAGATTCAATTTAATCCTTGAGATGCATTACTAGGTTCACTTGTCAAGAATAATTATTTCAGATTCTCACTTCAAATCGGCTGCGAGTACATTAGTGGCAGTATTGCTTGTTAATGCCGGTTTTGCGTCCCTGTTAGACGCCTGGCTTCACAGCAGCGTGCGGCAGCGCTGCCACCCTGCGGCTTCTCACCGAAACGCATCCGCGGCAGCTAGGTGAAGATGGTCGAGCGAGGCGAGCTTTTGGAAACAGGATTCTGAATTTAGAGCAACTGTTGCACAGTTCAGTAACTCTGTACGGGATCTCCAGCATTTTTATGGAGTGCCTTAAGGCTGTTTTAATTCTTTATGAGCTTCAGCCGAAAGGCTCCGAGTCATTATAATTAACACTGCTAATATGGGGTAGATTGTTATGATGTCTTCTCCCTGACAGTTCTTTCAAGGTTCTACATAGCTGTATCACAACAGATGCTGATTTTTTTTTTCTGAATAGCTGATCGCATAGGCAAGTTATGAAGAAAAAGCTTTATAAACCCTGATTTTGCGTGAATTCTGACTGAGCTTCTGGGTTTTTTAGCATACTCTACATAAACTCAACACAAAATGTCTTCTAGCAAATACACATCCATTGTCTATCTCCACATGCTTGCTCTTTTTGGGATATAACTTTTTCTAGCAGGTGTTCCACAGAAATATGCAGTCATCACTGGACATTAAGAATTTTTTTTTTACTGATGAAGAGATGAACCCTTACCATTTCAAAGTTTTGGCTGCTTTGTCAGCCTGAGCTCTTCCCATTTAGACTGGGACACGTTCTGAAAATTGCATCTGTAAATATGTATTCGGCAAATGTGCAAATGTATGCAAGTAGTTATGGTCACATTAACATGGAATGCAAATAAGGTGACTGGGCACCTACCTAATTTGACATGTAAGTTTATCAGTTGTGCCTGCAATTTTATTCCATGCCTATATAGTTACCAGACAGGTTATCCTGTCCTTCTGTTCTCCCCCTCTGGTCTCCATTCCTCTGTGCAACTCTAATTTGGCTCTGTGGCTTCCTCCACTAGTATGACTGAGATGCTAAGGATTTACCACCTGCAGGACCTGTGTCCTCATCTGCCTCTTGCTAGTCCTTGTTCTACCTTACCAGATGCTGTACTGACATCAAACAGGGAAGGCACAGAGGCCATTTCTGACACTGTCGCTTCCGTACTGTGTGATTTCATTTTCCTATGCCTTTGTTTCTCAATCCATTGTTTGGGAAGTAAAGAGGAGATGGAGGTGTGGGGAGGCTGTTTCCTGTGCTTGGACATCCCACAGAGTGGAATTGTGGGCTGCTTGGGACCATTGGTACTAGTGCAGTAAAAATAAGGACAACTGAACTTTAGGACACTGCACATATTTTTGTTCTGTAATTACAGCAGTAAGAGTGAACAAAGATTTAATTTCATTATGTTATTCTGCTCTTAACTGCAGGTTTCTGTCAAAAAAACCACATCAAACTGAAGCAAATGCTTGCTTATCTGGATTTTTGCATTTTTACAGGATTCATTTTCAGTAGGATAAGATCCAGTGCAAGGTAGACTGTGGGAAAGTGTAGGGGGGAGAGAAGAAAGCTGGATGGCCCCTTGAAGCAGCCCACAGTGAAGGCTAGGTGAAGAGTTTTATACAGCTGCATCTTAAGTACTGTGGGCTCTGTGCAGAAGACTGTATTGAAGTACTTGTGTTCGAAGAGTGGGTACCTAGGAGCAACCCATATCCTGCGCATTTCATAGAAATGACATTTTGTGGAATGGTTGTCAGCTACATGCATGTGATACTGCAGGTTAATTATGAGACATCTCCTAAGCTGGCAGCCAGCAGGGAGTGAGCTTAAACCTGTGGCAGGAGATCAGTCAGGGAGGGAATCCTTCGCTCCAGGGCTTAGTTTATCAGGTGAGACTGTACACTCAAATGCGCCTTCTCACTCTTTGATGATGATGTACAGTATGATGTACCATGCCAGCACTATTGGACTGTTACCTCCCTGCCGTAAGTGGTACTTCAACCAGCTCCACAATATTCAAACGTTCTGCTTAATTTTATAATATAGATTATTTTATATATTTGTATTTATATAAAAAAATAAATATCGATACTATTAACATGGAGCTGCTTGGCAATGGCAAAAAAGAGATACTCTAAGGGCATATGTCAAGTTTTGGCATCAGGGAACTCACAACTCAGGTAGAAAAGGTACTGCAGAGCTTTGTAGAGTTGGGCAACAAATGAACAGGGGGTTTCAATGTCATAATTTAGGATATAATGTTGTTTAAATCTTGTGTTATGTTTGTTCTTGAACTTGGCCTCTTGCTTATAGTGACCTATAGTCTTAGTATATTAGTTATGAGATACAAATAGTAAAGACGGTCCTCACTAAGAATTTTTGGCCCATAAAAGAAGGTAGCAGGTTGATCTAGAATACAAGTGAGAAGAGCACAAGGCTGGGCTGAGACAAAGACATCAAGTACCTTTACAGCTCTAGCTTCTAAGGCTGCAGTGACACTGATAAATAAAACAGAGCCAAGGCTTATTTTTCATAGTGCTTGGTTGTTGGCAGGGTCCTTGGCATGCCTTTGGCCTGTCTGACTAACTTTCTCCCAGGAGGTGCCCAAGCGTAGTTCGGGAATAGTGTGTGCCAGGGACTGTTCTTACCCTTTGGTGAGAGTGGAATAAAACTCAGGTATGTGTGGATGTGACCCCAGCCACAGCCTTCTTATTCCTATCTTTATACTGAATTCAAAGAGCAAAGATCCCTGGTGATTTCGGCATGCCTAGGACAACAGGTCATAAGTTTGTGCACCAGAAGGGCTGGTGCCCTAGGCCTATACCAAGCTTACTTGTGAACCCTTCAGCCAGACAGTTGTCAGCTCTGCGCCTCTTTTTCTTCCCATCTGTATAATGATAGCGACTTCCTATAGAAAAACATTTGGTCATGAAGTGATGGCAAATGCTCCAAGGTAACTGCCATCCTCTGTTTAATTTCTGCATCGAGGTGCCAGTGGTATGAAGGTCCCTACATAAGAACAAAACAACATGTTATCAGTGAGGAAGAACTGTTCCCATTCTGGTCAGCTCAGCCATCAAAAAGCATCACAAGAAACAGGATGCTGAAGGAAGAGGCCATGCTGACACGTGGATTGCTTGTCGCACACGATGGTCTTTGCCTCATCCCTGATGGGGGAGGGAAGTGCCGCTGCAGCAGCCTGGGAAGCCATCCAGTGGGACAGTTATCTGTGTGAGCACATCCCTGGGAACGATCGCTGCCTGTGCCCACTCCTCCTCCCCTGCTGCTGCTGCGCAGGATTTCACAGATGTTCCTCCCCGAGAAGGCAGCTGCTGCTCTCAACCTCCCAGTTTCCATCTCCCCGGTGGTCTGGCTCCACCCGGCTGTGATGGAGCTGCTGATAGTTCCTCCCTTCCCCAGCCCCTTTTTTCACAAGGACTGAGCAGTAGTAGTCAGAGGAAGAGGAATTATTCTATGCCTTTTCCCCACTTTCCTCTTGTCTCCTGGCTGTGTAGCTATACCCTTCCCTTTTTTTCCCTAGTGTTTCTGATCCCTGTTCCTTAAACAGCACGTAAACAATGAGAGAAAACTCGAGTGTGTAGATAATCCGTATTTACAGTCAGATACGGTCTTATAGTTTACACAGCAGCCTGAGATGTAAATAAGGGTTGGGGTTTTTCTCCTTGCTTAAGGAGAATTAAGAATTTAAAGTGAAGGAAGGATTTGCATTAGTTTTTATTCTCCTGCTTTTGTTATGATCTTTTTTTTAACTTGCAAGGAGGTTTGGATCTCTCCACTCCCCATGCAAGGACTGTGCACGCACATGCATCAGCTTGAAAACGCATTTCATCTGTTTACAAGTTTCAGTTTAAGGGCAAAACCCTAAGGCAAGAAAATGCGTCATCTCAGGACTGTTGTGACCCTAGGGTATGTCCACGCCACATTTGGGAAATGCAATGACTGCATGCCTAGGCCTACTTAAAGTCGTTTTTGTACAGCTTAGCTCAGGTACACCAGTGTCTGAAGTGAACTGAAGAAAAATCAGTTACTTGCAGACCTTTGCTGGGTTTGGAGTCTGCCGACAGCAGTCCTCGCAAAGGTAACACATGGTTTTTTCCAGCCCCCCCTGGAGCACAAATCTTAGGTCAGACCTATAATGTCTTCTCAGATGCAGAAATTCACCAAGCCGTAACACACCGGTAACTTTGCAGCACTAGAGACAAAAAAAGCCATTATTGCTGGTTGTGCCACTTCCCATCCATAAAGCATGCTGGGCTGAAGAGCATGAAGCAACCCACAGCCTAATAGTGAGCACAAAGTTGTATTTAGCCTGTGAGCTGCCTTGGCAGCATAACCTTAATACGGGAATAGTCAGTACTACATGGGCCTCCAATGAACACGGACAATTTGAATCACTGTCTGTTGGGAGAAATTCTGTATGGAGGTTTTTCTAGGTGTGTATACACATAGATATGACAGAATGCTCTGTTCGAATTTCATTTCAATGTCATTGAAATTTCTTTTGAAAACCAGTCCCTTTTGGGAGACTATGAGTGATAATCTACATTCAGATATCCAGACAGAAATTAGAAATACCCTGCATTTTTATCAGATTATACCCTCCACTTGTACACCAGATATATGTGAGTTTTGTCCTCTTTTAGACAGCTTATTACCTGCAATTAGCTAATGTCTTTTGCATACTATATTTTTTTTTACTACAAATAATAATGAATGGCAATGACACTGGGGTTTTGGGAAAGATTACCTTTTGAAAAATATATGCGATTCATTTCCAGGGAAGCATGTTTTTCCAGGCAGACACAACTGTGGGGTTATCAATACAAATGCTTCAAACAAACCTGTGCTTGTGATCCTGTCATTATATCCTGGATTCAAAGCAGCCTCCCTACAGAAGAAGCCACACAGACTTTCTATGTCTTTTAATTTCTGAGGTAAGCTGGGAATTTTGACATTGGAGGCACTTTAAATAATAAGCTATCTAGTATATGTTCTCCTTGTGCACCTTGCAGCTTGGGGGCACGACCATCACCATGGCCTCGCTTGCCCAGTCAGCGCCCGGGACAGCAAGGCATTGTGCACGTGTCTGCAAAGTGGCTTTCTTGCTATGCTGATGTTTCAGGCTGGCAGATTTCCATCCCAGCCAGAGGATAAGATAAGCCTAAAATGTATTTTCTGTAACGGATGGAATAATGCTTGCTCCTAAAGACCTTTCGGACTGTGAAAACTGCTGCTAAGCAGTACAACATGAGCACCAAACCCAGGAGCCAGAGCACTGAATGCAGTTCTGCAAATAAAGGATTTTTCCAGTCTCTAGCTGAACTGAAAAATGGTCATGAAGTAGTTGGGTGGAATTGGGTTGTCCCGTCCTCCCCCCCCCCCGCAAAAAAAAAAAGAATAATAGTATTAAAATCAGTTGGGACTAAAATATTTTTAGACAGTTCTTATCTTAAAACACATAGGTCCACAAGCAGGTTTTCTATGAACTTGTATCCTGTGATTGAAGAAGCATTTGAAGCTTCATCTATGGCTGGCACTCTGTATGCTCTGGTATCTGATAAGGGCTGAGTTCATATTGAAACCTTTTCTTTAGTTGCAGAATTAAAGATCTTTTCTCTACTTAGCTGCCTGTTTTCACACACACACACACACAGACATACACACAAAAAAATTATAGCAATTTAGTTATCTTTGAGACCTCTGTCAAATTCACTTGAAATCAGGCAATGAGTTCAAACATCATTAGGAGGGAATGTATACAGACACACAGCTGCACCTACATCCATGTAGATACAGAAAGATATATCAAGTCAGCTTTGTTTCCACATGGAGAAGGGGTATATTTCGGTAAATATTAAAATGCATCACTTTGTACAGAAATGCAAGAAAGCAAACAAAATATTTTCTTTAAAATCATTGACATAAATATTTAAACTGGTTCCCTGTTTTCCCTTAGCACATTTCCGAGTTCCTTTCAAAATCATCAATTCCTTCAGTCAGACTAAACATACATTTTCTGTTTGCAAATATTCTTCTGTAAAATTGCACTCAGCAGTGGGGAAGAATGATTTCACTCATTGTCCTACTGAGATACGTGGTAGGACTCTTAATTCATCTAAGAAACTTGGGCCGTTGAAGCCAACTGCCAATACTGTCAAGGCTGTGCCCTTACACGAGAAGCCAGTGGACCAAGGGTTTCCAGCCACATAAATCCCCCTGGAAAATGTATTTGTTGTCTTCAAAATGGAGATAAAGCCAGTAATTTTTTTACAGTCAGAGTAAAGCCATTATTTACCTTCTGTGTACTGCTGGTTGCTTTTGTTTATTGCTTGTTGCTTTTTGCCTTTTTGTTTGTTGCTGAACTGTTGCTCAGAGGCAAGGTGTGAGGAAGGTGGAGGATGCTTGAGGAATAGTTTGGTCCCCAAGAGGCTTGCAATCTAGACTGCTAGATAAAGTGAATAGCAGCACGAGAAATAACGGTGTCTACAGCCTCCTCTTACCGTTACGCTTACATTGCAGCTTTCGGCACGTGGTTACGGCTGTGTTCCTCACATTTCACAGGGGACTGTTGCATTTCTCCCTTCTCTTTCTCCATGCTGTGTTTCAGGTGGCAAATGAACACTGAACATGGCTAACTCAAAAGGGTTGGGAAGGATGCTGAGTGCAGTTAGTAAGCATTGCAAAAGCAGGGTGGCAAAGAAGCACATGCGACAATATTCAGAATTTAACTCTTAGTTTTATGCGTATCTCGCATGACAAATTCATGCCTATCACGTTCTGTTTTCTTGAAGGAAAACAGCACCTTGCTGTGAGTCTCGAGCAGCATGGATTTAAGTCGAGATTTTGAGTGGTTAAATCCAACGGTTGATTTCAATTCACTGGGTAAATTCAGTGGTTAAGATGATATTTGTGCATTTGCTGTATCAGTCATTTGCACTTAGCTTAAGGTCGGAGGGCTCTATTCTGCCTCCCTTTAAGAGATACCAGTTCCCACTGAATTTCCCAATGCCTGGGGTGAAGAGATCAGCCCTTTTGACCGTGCTTACCGGAGCTGCTCATCTCTTCGGCAAGAGCTGTGGCTGGTCAAGGTGATGTGTTTGGCAGTAAAGTCAGTCAAGCCCGTGTGTGTAACCGCGTGTCTCAACCGGCGCAGCCCCACTCACGGTAGTGAAGTTGCGCATGGTTCAGCCAGGCGAGGAGGTCTGCTTTTAATTGTGCGGGGTGGAGATAAAGCTGTGAAAAAGTGAAATTAAACAGCTCTCCCCTTCAAAACCATCAGGACGATACAGCAGGCCCTGGCCCCTTCCCTAACGAGGGCCGAGATGTTTGCACAGCCCTCAGCCCGCAGCGAGCTGCTTTAATTAAACCTAGCCCACGCATGAACCCGGCTGGTGAATTTGGGTCGCCTGGAGGACGCGCTACCTCACCCAGTTATCTCGGGGGAAAGGGGGCATGAGAAGAAACATCATCCAGCCTGCCCGGCTGCCCGGGGCGGCTCCGCGCCCGCCTGCGGGGGGTGCCCGGGGGGAGGCGGCTCCCGGGAGGGTCCGTGGCCCCCGCCGCCGCCAGGCAGCCGGGCCGCAGGGCTCGGGCCGGGGGGTGGCCGCGATGCCTCCCCGGCCCCGGGGCGGCCCGGCAGCCCCCCCCCGCTGCCCCCAAGCAGGGCGCTGCCCCTCTCCGGCGGTGCCTGCTTTCGGCCAGAAGGTACCCGGGTACCAAACGGAACGGCGGGCCGGTATTGAAAGAGCAAGTGAAGCGGAAATTTAAAGTCCCTCTGCTAATAATAACAGTATAAATAACCGAAGACGTCTTGTAAACAGTGCGGTCATAACCCTGAAACATTAAACAGCGCGGTGGGATCTGGCGCATCAGCTGCCGGTGCAGGGGGAGCGCCCCGCACTCCTGTTTATCTCAGCCTCCTCTCCCACGGGCGCGCTGATCGATAGAGGGGAGATGTTTAAGTTAAAAATTCCCGGCCCCGAGGACCGGGGCCGGAGGGGGATCCTCCGTCCCGCTGTACTTCACCAGCAGCTGACTGCTCCCGGCCCCGCGGTGCGGAGCGGCGGGAGCGGCGGGAGCGGCTCCCGCAGCGCCCGGGCGCCGGGCTGCGGGGCCGGGCCGGGCTCCCGCGGCGAGGACAGGTCCCGGCCCAGCCACCCCCTCCCCCCGGGCTCTGCTCCGAATCTTTAGCGCCGGGGAAACTGCCCTCCCGCGGCCCGGGGCGGAGCGGCGGGTTCCCCGCAGCGCGCCGGGCGAGGGCGGCCGGCGGAGGCGCGGTCCTTCCTTCCCCCGCCGAGCCCGAGAGTCGGAAACGAACGTTACACCGCTCTGTGTTCAGTGGAAAGGAAGGTTTATTCACAGAAATAGAGCAAAACCTGCTTGGAGAAAATATATCTATATATCTTTAGGGTGAATTACTTCATAGAGATGACTGTCAAAGTCAGTTTTTCTAGGCATCTACATATTTCACAGGTCTCAGACAAAAGATACGCGCGCGGTAGGTTTTGTTTGATCTCTGTCTTTTCTCTAGTAGCGCTTGAACCAGCAAGGCTCTTGTTGCAGGACACTCGACTGTACACGCATTTAATAAAGTTAAATAGAGTCGGGGTCTCTCGGGGCGGAGTCTTTGCTAGGGCACGTTTGGTCGTCTCCGCGCCGGGAGAGCGGCTCTCCCCGTCGCTCTTGCCCGGGGCCCGCGGCCCGGGGCCCGGGGCAGCGGCGGGGCCGCGGCGTGTCCCTGCCCGCCCCGCCGCCCGCTCCCCGCCCGCGCCGGGACGCTGCTGGCCCGGCCGCCGGGGCTCAGGATGCCGTCGGGCCGCACAAGCGGTTTGTGTTCACCACTTCTTTCAGGTCACTCTCGGGTTTGCCGGCTACCATAAAAGGCCAAGTCTGTAGCCAGGAAAAGACACGGGTGGGAAGGGGGTTACATACGGAAAAAGGCACATTGCAACGCTTATTTCGCCAGCGGGTCCGGCTCGGGAGCGCCCCGGGGCATCGAGCCCGCCATCCAGCGCCGCCTGAGCCCGCTTCTGGCAGCGCTCGGCGGGGCGCGGGCCGGGGCGGCCGCCGGGGCTTCGGCGAGCACCGCTTCGTCTTTCGCCGGCGGCTGACGCCGCGTCCCCTCCCGGCCGCGGCGGGCCCCCCCCGCGCCTCCGCGGGCCGGCGGAGCCCGTCCGAGCCGCGGCGGGGGGGAGGGCAGAGGAGAGGAGGGACCCGCGCCGGCTCCGGCCCAGCCGCGTCCCCCCGGCACAGCCGCCGCGGGCCCCCCCCGCCTTTGGCCGTGACCGGCGTGGGGGCTCTTGCCCGCGGGAGCCGCCTCACGCCCCGCCGCCGCCGCCGCGCTGCCCGGGCGCAGGAGCCGCCCGGAGCCCCCGGCATCCCCCCCGGCCGCTCTCCCCGGCCTCCCGCGGCTCGGGGGGCAAGTTTTGGTGTGCCTCAGTGCGGCGGGTTATAGCTGGGCTTGGGTGCTGGGTTCGCTTTACTATTTTTTTTTTTTTCCCTGTGTTGCTGTGCTGAGGATTTTGGTTTTAGCCAAAAAAATACCTCCCAGGCCCTTATCAGCAGACACCGCGGGTAATGTGCTTTCCCCCGGAGTCCAGAGCTCAAAAGGCAGAGCCGGGCCCCAGTGAAACGTCCCCACAGATCCTCTCTGCCATCCCTTTATCTGACAGGGTCCACACGTGCGGGCAGTGTAAAGGCTGGATGTTTAAAAAGAGCCCAGGCGGATCTCGCCCGCCCCCGGTTTACATCAGTCGCATGTATTTTTAGAGCTGGAAACTGGGTGTTTCTGGTGGCCAGGGACGGCAGGGAGACCCTGGGCTGCTGGGGAAAACTTTCTGTGCGTGGTGGGAGCAGCAAGAGGGACGCTGTGCAGCCCAGGGAGGCTTTGCGGAGTGTGCCTGGGGCAGACGCCCGCCCTGGGGAGCCCACACTGGTATTGATTTCTCCTTTCCTAGTTTACACGGATAGGAGAAACGTCCTGGACCCAGCAAATCTGAGCGGCTGAGTGCAGAGCCCCAAGAGCTCTGTCTTTAAAAAGCTAGGGCTTGAGCGGACTGTTATGGCAGGAAACGTTAGGGTAGAGAGGAGGGATAAGAGTAAATCCTGGGTCCTTGGCTTGGGTCCTTCCTAAAACATACCTTTCTCACCCCAAATTCCTAAACCCGCCTGCTTGCAGGTAGAAAGCTGCCATCAACTTGCTGAGGTTTCTGAGGCATTTCTGGGGCAGTAAAGCCTGTCCCTGCCTATGTGTGGCCAGCATGGCCCCTGCCTGTCCCCTGGAGGGGCTTGCCGGGAGCAGGGGACAGGGCCCGGGAGGCTCAGCTCTCGGGGCACAGGGCGGGAGGGCAGCTGGGAGCCTGTCCCCTCGCACAGTACCCCTTGCCACCCCACTGGCACCAGCCTCTCTGTGAGAAGCACAGCGAAGGTTTCTCCCCGCACATGCCCCATCCCAGCTCCTCGCCCGCCTCTCCCCGTGCACATACACGCAGAGTGCCTGGCCCCGGCGGGCTGTGACTTACCAGGTTGACTGGGTGGATGTAGCCGTTTTCGTACTTGTCATTGGCCAGGATCTGCCTCAGGTGAGCAATGTAGCTGGAGGCCAACCTCAAGGTGTCCAGTTTGGAAAGCTTGGTGTCTGGGGGCACCCAGGGCAGGGTGGTCTTAAGCCTGGAGAAGGCTTTGCTAAGGACCCTCATCCTCGCCCTCTCCCTGGCGTTGGCAGCGTTTCTCTGGACCTGCTTTCCCTCCTGGCTCACTCCATTTAAAGGGCTCTTCTTGGGGGGACCTTTCTTCCTCTTGCCCGAGGCCCCTCTCCCCTTCTGAGGGGAGCCATTCTCGCCATTGGATCCCTCCTCGTTGCTCTCGGTGGACGCCCCAAACTCTTTGTTAGTATCCATTTTCAGGCCATCGCACTCCAGCATCTCCACCTCCTGCAGATCTTCCACATCACTGAGGGACCCAGTGGACATGGTCTGGAAGATGCCAAAGGACCAGCGGGAAGGGGGAGGAGGGGGAGGAAGGGCAGCTCCTCAAATCTACTTCAAGGCGGCGGAGGAGAGAAGGGGCACCAGTATTTTCCTCCCCTTCCCCGCCCCCCCCAGCACTAAGGCGCGATACCAGTCCAGAGAGGACCCCCGCCCTCCCGCCCCCCAACCCCGCTTTGCCAGTGTTTGAGGGAGGGAGTGAGCGTGTGTGAGAGAGAGAGAGAGAGAGAAAGCCGAGGAATTTAGTGAGGACACTAGTAATTTATCTGGGGGATAAGAGAGGCGGATCCAGCCCAGGGGAGGGGCCCTGCCCACTGAGCACACCACATCCCCAATCACAGACCTTTGCACAGGACAGGGAATGAGGTATCCCAGCAAGCCTTTGCCGAGAGCTCGGAACTGGGATTCAAATCTTCACAACTGGAGCAAAGCAACTCGCTTTCTCTCTCTCCCCCCGCTCCGTCTTTCTATCCTCCCCCCTCCTCCTCCTCCTTCTCCTTCTCCTTCCCCACTTCCCTTTCCAGCCCAGGGTTGCTCTCCCCCTCCCTGCCTCCTAGATGACCCAGGCAGCTGGTGTCATGATTCTTGATGAAAGCCAAAATGGGTCATGAGCAGAGAGAGCAGCAGATCCACCAGCCAAGCCTTCCAGGGAGCTTTGTAATGCGTGCCGTCAAAACGCTGCCTTGTAACCTAATCTGGGGGAGATTTGTGGATGATTATATTTGTGAACGCATCCTGTCCAGCTACTAGTGTATTCCAGGAAGGGAGCGCTCCGCCGCCCGGCCGGCAGCGTGGACCTCGCCATCACAGCCCAGGGGCTGGAGGCAGGAGGATCTGACTTCTTCCAGCTTTCCTGGGTGACCTCCGACAAGTCCCACTCCCCTCTCACTCCTTGAGTCCCCCCAGCTGTAGGCATCCCGGAGGCTGCCCAGTCCGCAGATGTGCCAGGCGGCTGAGATCCCGGTGGTCCGCGGAGCCCGCCAAGCCGAGGGACAGCACCGCGCCACCGGGGAGGGTCGGTGTGGCGGTGGATGGGGTGGCAAGGGTGCGCGCTGAAATGAAGGAGAAGGGGAGGGGGGTTGTTGGATGGTAGAGATCGCATGGAAGAAAACGCTTTTCTCGGAGTGTTGTTGCAGAGCAGATGTTGGTGGTTCGTTCTGCTGTACCCGTGGAGCATTTTATCTGCCGATTCATGCATGCTCAAAAGTCAGGGAGTTTTGTCTGAATAAAGAGGCAAGATAAGGCCGCTTCTGTGGGAGCGATGGGAGCGAGGGCATTAGGCCATACTCTGCAACCACTGAAGCCAAACGTTCCCAATCGTTTTACCACTAGTGTGAATGAGTGGGTTGCTCTGTAGTTTGAATGAGCAGATGTACGCTGCAGTGACGATCTTTATGCATATGTGTATTCAGTCTCTGCAGAGCAGGCTTTTACAAGCAGTTAACCTTGGCCTAGCTCTTCTTGCTCTCCATGTAAAATCATCTTCTGAACCCACATGTGGAGCCCAAAAGAGGCCAGTGAAGCATGAACTCGCTCCCATAGCTCCTTCCCTCCTCACACACTTCCTGAAATCTCACAGGTCCCCCAGCAGCCAGGGTTTTGAACACAGGGGACTAAAGAACTGGGCACGGTCTGAACATGGGACCTTTCTGAACACAGTGATTGATCTGAGTGCAAGAGCAACTCCACTTACTCAGCTGCTTACCTGAGGATTCACATAGCTCTGGACAAAAATGTACAGCCTAAGATGTCACCATGGTATGCAGTGGCTTTGGAATTAATCCAAGGTCACTGGAGCCACAGGAAAGTCTCTTACTGATCTGTGTGACCATCACATTGGGTTTTCTGTATGCACTAAACAAAAACCAGCCAAACAAACAAAAATCGTGGTGGGCCAAACTGGTACGTCTGCCAAGTGCTATGTACTGTCTGCAGATTAAAGTTTCAGTAGGAGGCAGAGTGTCATGTTTGGTAACTAGCAAGGAAGTCTTTCCTACCTCTTGATCCATCTTGATTCCTTGGCTCATGTAAGCCAGAAGAAAAAGGGCAAACCTGAACTTTAAACCAGCTCTTTACCATTTGGCTGGAAGATAACACCTTCCCACTCACAATAGGATAAGTACATTAAGATACCATATCTCCAAGCCCTGGGCTCTTGGGAATTCACTAACTTCTAACATCTTGTTATGTTAACTGTGCCCTGTTTGTGTTTTCTCTGTGTATAAACTAAACAGATTGTCAGCATATCAGTCCTAATTAATGAATTAGCTTTGCTTTTTTTTTTTTTCCCCTTTTTTCTTTATAACATGCTTGTTGCAGATCCAAAATATTACTAATCACCAGCGTGGAGATTTATGAGCCTCCTTATTTTCTAGGCCTGATTGTTGTTTGTGCAGGTGGAGATTTAAATGGCCATATCCATTGCGGAGATTTATAGTCCAAGTGATTGATGTTAGAAATGAGCTACAAGACTCTTACTGGAGCAAGGATGATGGAAAACTAAGTTGCTTGTGTCTCTAAGCACGAATGACCAGGGAGCACAAAATCTGATCAAAATTTCAGCATCATAAGTTCCCGGAAGAACAAAACAACAACAAAAGTATATACTCACATCCTTTCTGTCACTTACTTTTAGCTTTACTTCAGTAATTTCTAAAAACTTGTAAAAAGCAGAAGGAATGATCCGGCTTCTTAAAAGTGTCTTTAATATGTTGCTACATGTGCATTCTAAAAATCAAGGTATGCCTACATGTGTGCTATGAGCCTTTAGAATTGCCACACATTTGTAGCTTTTACTGACTTACATACTTTTTTGAATCCTCAGAGCCAGTAAAATTGATCTAATACAGACCACACACTTTTGTGGAGATCCAGGACACATTTTTATATTCATTTGGTGGCGATTACTGTGTGTGTGTGAGATATACACTTACATACATGTAGTATAATGTACTTTTGAGTCCTTTATGCATCCATTCTGTGACACACTTTTTCAACAACATAATCGTCCCTTTTTCCCTCTCCAAAGGGGCCAGCATGGGCAGACCTAAAAAACTGTATCCTCTCATCTCTAGGTGACTCCTTGTTCCTTATTTGTTTGCTACATGAGTTGAACCTCTCCTTTTCCAACCTTCCTGCTCCATATGTCCTTCCTGGCAAGCCGAGGGCTTGTACGCCTGATCTGGCTCCTGGTTTCAATCCCTCTCCCCTCACCTGAATTGCCTAGCCCAGTCCTCCTGACTCGTTCTGAATTGCAATCCCAGTTTGGGGTAGGGACTGATGGGGTGGAGACTAACCCAATCCTGTGGGAAGGGGAGAGCTGAGATGGCTGCAGCCAGCGTGGCAATGGTGTGGCCTCTTACTTCTCCAGTTAAATGACTGGGACCACAGGCCAGCCGCTGGGTTAATAACTGGCTGGGAAAGACAGATGGAGCTAAAGTCCTTTTGGCCTTTCCAGTACATTCACTTCTTCATTCATATTTTAAAAAGGAAGTTGAAATACTGGCATGGGGAACATCAGTACAAATCCGTGGATTTGCCCTGTGGATAACTTTTTCCTCTGCATTGCTCTGGCTACACAGGAAAGTGCATCTCTCTTTTACTTCTAATAGAGGCCCACTAAACCATAAGGTCATCTGGGACATGCCAGGCATGCTGGGGGCAGAGATTCGGGATGCCTGGTCTGAGGGGTGTTAGGTATGGGGGACATGTCACACATAGGCTTATGCTGGTCTATGGTTACAGATTTCCCCCTGGAAAAAAAGCCCCACTTTTTATGCCTCCAACCTTCCCTCCCCTGGGCTGGAATAACACGGTAATTTGAGAACAGCTTTGGAACTTCAGGCCAAGATTTCTGCAAGTGTTGCATGATTTTGCATGGCATGGCTTGGGGTTTGGGGGGGTTTATTTGATGTTCTGTGTCACTTATCAAGGCACCGTATTTTCACTGTACATTGAACAGTCACCCAAGGAAAACCTCAGATCACCCACAGCTGAGGAAAACATAATCAGTAGCTGGTTTTAAAACTCTTTGCCCAAGTATAATACAGGTGTTTTCCTGTATTTGGAGAATAACCAAGGAAGTCACCCACAGGCAGCCAGCTGAGCATGAATCATGTTCAGTCAGGTTTGAGAATAATCAGGAATAAAAGTACAACTGGATTAATGTTTTTAAGTTGCAATTTTTAAAAAAAATCTCGTTGTGCTGAGATTTCTCCTCCTCACTCTTGGTCTCACCTGGAGATGAAGTAAAATGGTGGAGGGACCTCAGAAGCATACTTTGACATACCTTAAGTGAAATAATACTAATAATATATGATTATATATGAATAATACTAATAATATAATACTAATACTACTAATAATATAATAATACGGTGACATTTTTGCAGTAGGATTTTGTCTTGTCCATTGTAGAGGATGGACAGTGTTGCAGAAATGGATCAAAGTTGTTTGTAACAGTGGGGTAGCTTTTCGGAAGGGCCAGGGCACTGAAACCCTCCCACAGCTCCTTTCCAGTGCTGTGTATCTGTTTCTGGTCACAGTTTTGGTTTGAAAGGTAAAAGACATTGTGATAAATAACATAAAGCAATACACAAAGAGAAAAAATAATGTAATTGCCAAGACCGTTAAAAGGCTGTCCTGGGGGACTGGCCCAAAGAGGCACATATTTGTATGCGATACCAGCATCACTACACCTCCCCAAGAAATCCCAACGTCTTGATTCAAAGCCCCGAGAAATCAGAGCTTTTTGAGAAACTGTTTTCTAGAATAATTTATTGTGGGGAAAAAAACTAACAATATTTCCTTCTATTCTCATTTAGAAATATCCAAAAGTTTTGCTGATACCTAGAATGTAAAAGTTTCAGTCTTACTGATTAGAGGAAATAAACTGCAGTTTTAAGAAAATTTATGTAGAAAGTTATGTAGCAGCCATAATTGCATTCCATGTGACTTTTTAAACCTTGAAATGTCACAAACCCCCAAAAATGGAAACTCTGGGAAATGGAGTTCCAAAAGAATCTTGTTAGTGGATATTGAAAAAATCTTTTATGAAACTCAAAATATTTAATTCCAGGTTTTATAATTTAATCCTTTTTGTCACATTGATGACAAAAGCTATGACACATATAAGTAGTGCTCTTGTCTACAGCAGCAACCTGTACATATAATATCGGAATGATTTCTACCAGCCTGACTTATGCCATCTGGTACCTTTTCCTTTGAGTAGCTTCACAAAAATCAGCAGGGCTGCTCACGGAGTAAAACAGACTGTATGAACAAGAATGGCAAAAGCTGCCTCTTTAGAAACAAAGCCATGATTAAATATCCTAACGCCTAAGAGAGATGCTGGCAACAAGGTCAGTGTCCTAATCATGAAGGATGCATCAAATCCCCGTGTGACTCACTTCCCCCTCCTATGCCAGGTCTCTGGTGAGGGTTTCTGGTACTGCTGGTGTGTTAAGCAATGTCTTGCAAAGGATCTGTCAGCTAGAAGCTGAGTACACCAGAAACAAGCAGCGTGTAAGCTGTAGAAGTTATCGAAGCAGAAACGAGACAGCTAATCCTTGACATGAGCACTGAGCCCAAACTTTCAATTAACTTTTCACAGACATGCAAGTGAATCTCCTTTTGCTGGATCCTTGTAGGAAGCAAACCTAAGTGGCTGAGTCATGTTTGTTGCATAATGCACATTTATTCCAATCCAAAAGGAAACTCACAGACAGTGAGAAGAGGTATCCTCTTCCATCTCTACTACAGGGACTATTACTATCCACTGCTTCCAGGATGCATCTCTGGAATATTACTTGGTAGTTGACATTGTAAACTGCAGACTCTTTTATGAAGTGGTCAAAAGAGAAATATGCCAAAAAAGCCAATATATCTTATGCAAAATTATCACTGAAGGATTAAAATGCAGACATAACTGTTTTATTTTGAATATCTATTTCCATGATGTTTCTTTGTTGGTTAATCCTTTGCATTTTTGTGGCTTTAAGACATGATGAAATTTGTCGATAAGAAATAAGTTCTCTTTTGCCTTCCAATAATTAGCACATTGGATAAAGTTTTGGAAAATAAAAGTTTTGCTTCAGAGGGAAATTTGGAAAAGAAGAACATTTTGTCAGGGAGTGGCAGGAAGAATGTCAACTATTCTGGTGAGCTTTTATTACTTGTATGGTTTATGGCATGATATGTGTGCATGTAGACACAGATTTTCTGAAATTCCTATTCACTTAAAGTGCTCACAGCTTCTGAAAGGCGAATTCTCGCAGCATCCATCATTACATGCAGTAGGTTGGCCCATGTCCTCTGTTCCCATCCAAATGAAACATCACATGCTGGGACCCAGACTTTTTGTGGGCTGCTTAACGCTATTACAGATCGAATTGGCCACAGTTTGTGCTGTTGGACTCCCTGCACTCCATTTGTCATGGGGGCTTTGCGTTTTACCAGCTCTGATAGGTGGCCACATTAAACCTTTAAATACACATGCCTAACTGCAGTGACATCAAAAGGAGTGGGCGTACATAGCTGGAAAAAATATTTGGGCCAAAAATACTGATATAATAAACCAGAAAACTGGTAATATTCAGCTATCCACTTGTGCGATTGCACATAGGGATTCACCCAACACAGTAGTTAGCTGAAGATAGTATGTGTTGCGGATGAGTCTTAAATGGGAATGTTAGCTGGCAAGGCAAGGGAGAAAGATTACACATCCTACTCAAGTGACATAGAAAGACCACAGTCACTGTGCATTTCTTTTGACTCTGGCAGGCCTTATACATGCCTCACAAACTGTGACTCTCAGAGCTCCTGGAACATCCCCAAAGTGGGGTCATGGCACTTTGCCACAGTGCAGTCCTCTGGTTTTATGGTGCATATCGTAGTTCATAATACTTATAGAAAATGGTGTTGTTTTAGAAAGTGGTATTGCAAAAGCACATAATAAAAGTCTATTTCAGTAATTTGGAGGAAATAAATGGCTTTAAAAATGAACTAGGGGATAGCAAGAAAGACAACTATAAACATGGGTTGCAGTGGAGTCCCGGGAGGCTGAGAAAGGACCAAAGAACTGAAACTACAGAAGCAAGGGGAGAAAAAGCCCC